>NC_049224.1:46878118-48128118 GCF_011100685.1 Canis lupus familiaris | reverse complement strand
AGTGAGGTATCTCAGGGTAAGACAAAAGGGAGTGGTGAGGACTGTGGGGGAAATGTAGCATATACCTCCTCTACCCCTAGTCCCACCAACCTGATGCATGGCTGCTTCTCAACTCAACTCAACTCAACCAATGACTATGGTTCAGTATGGCCAGACCTTCTGATTGTTCAAAAGAAGCCAGATATTACCATGCTTTACAATAACTATTCCCTTGAATTTTAAAATATTGGCCTCTGATTTTTAAAATGTTTAGCATATGCAAGCCACCCCCACCCAACCAGGTATTTAGGCCAGATATGATGGGGGATTCATAAATTCTGAATTAAATAAATGGAGATAGAATAAAAGATTCCCGAGGGGGGGCCTGAGGCTCAAAAACACAATCTTGGATCCGACCTTCATTCCAGAAACTTCCCTCTGCTTGGTGGTGTTAGCAGCTGTCTCTATGGGAAAATGGAAGACAAGGACAGAGAGGGCCAGCTCAGAAAGTGTCTCCTGTGTTCTGCTAAGGATTCTGAACTTTATTTTGAAAGCTGGGAGGGTCTGTGAGGGAACCCAAAAGAGTTTCAAGGAGGGAGTGCCACACTGTACTTTACATCTGCAGTGATCCAGGGTAAGGACATGAAGGTTGACACCTGCTCCCCTCAGGTGTATAATCTGAAGGCTGAGTGGTCTTGGAAGGGGGAACATAGTGAGAGGTGGAGAGTGTAGATGCCACCTTGATTCTGAATGAACTGGGTGGGCTGCCATCCTGGTCAGGTTTGAGTTCTGTGTGGAGGTATCCAGGATGTGCATGATTCTGGGGCCAGGAGTGAGGGATGCCTGCCAGTACATCAGGCAGTCATGGCCTATAGACAAGCGATGGAAATTGGGGTTTGGACAAGTGACCCATGCTCAGAGGGTGCTGAGCTATGAACATGGAGAGGAGAGCAGGTGTGGAGGAGCTGGGAAAAAGTAATGGGAAAGGTTCAAGGAGCACTTGGAGAAGTGAGACCACTCAAGGGAAGAGGACAATGTCCATGGCTCTCAGCATATTTTGGGTCTTGCTCAGTTTACCATCAGAGCAGAGAGAACAGAGAACCACTAGGCAGTCAGACCTGCCCAAGGACTAGGTGGCACTTCAAGAATCTCCACAAGACAGTCCCTTGGGGGCTCAGTCCAGCACAGCTTGGCAGCCAGTGGACATACCATGCCCAGCTCTTGACAATGTGATCTTCAGAGGTGCCTCCTGCTATTTATCTGAGAGTTTCTTTGGGGAAGAAAAGGAAATGCACTAATTCAATCTCTGGCACACCATCAGTGAGAGCAGTGGCAGCAGGAACCATGGCTCTGCCATGGTGAACACACCCATTTGCTTCCATCCGCTGATCCTTATTTCTCCCTTGTGGGCTGTACTGCTGAAAGGCAGGTTCCCTGAGGATAGCTGTTCCAAGGCGCCTTGGCAGAGTCCACGCACAGCAATGGACTCTAATGCCCTCTAATCAGAAGGGCAGCAGCCATCCCCTGAACACCACAACTGACATCCCTGTCTGTCCAGCGCTTCTCACTGCAGCCCCACAACAGGACCCTGCTTTACCAAGAAGGACATCAGGACCTAGAGACATCTGGAGCTGCAAAGCCAGAACCATCAGGAGCCAGACCCCAGTTCCTTACTGATGGTCCTGGCTATCTTCTTTCTGCATGATGCCAACTCTCCCTGCATGGTGGCTGCTGAAAAGGCAGGGTGGGGGACACATCTGACACCCAGAAGAAATAGGACTTCAAAGTTCACTCCAACACTGGTGCCCTTGTTGGGGGGGGGGGGGGGACAGTTTCCTCAGGAAAAGGCTGCAGCTGACATTAATGGGGATGCTGTTTCTGAATGCGGCTCCATCAAGAATTGAACAAAAGAGAGGGAAGAAAGGCTGGCTTAGGGTAAAGGCCTTTCAAGTGCTGGCGAGGCGAGGAGGGTTCAAGAGCAAAGCACTGCGCATTGGACAGGTATTCTGCTTCTTTTTAAAGAGTAAGATTTATCCATAGCAGTCCACATGAATGAAATGAGAACTTTTCAGAGCTGCCAACCTCTTGCTTCAGGTTTTTTTTTTTTTTTTTTTTTTGCAAGAGTATATTTCTAATGCAATACAAAAGGAAAAAAATTACAGCCCAGGTTAACACTATGTCTGTAGCAGGAGGCCCAGGGACTGCCAATAAATGAACACCAAGTGACTGGCCAGTGGAGGTGCTATGGTCGAGTGTTTGTGTCCTCCCAAATTCACATATCGGAACCCTAACCCTCACTGTGATGCTGTTAGGAAGTGGAGCCCTCTGGGTGGGAATTCAGTCATGCAGGTGGGGCCTCATGATAGGATGAGTGCCCTATCCAAGAGACCCCACAGAGCTCCCTCACTTGTTCCATCACTAGAAGTTAGAACAAAAAGTCAGATTCAGATGAGGGAGGAGGGCTTCACCCGACCAAGTTGGCTCCCTGATCTCAAACTCTCCGCCTCCAGGACTGTGAGGAATACATATCTGTTTATAAGCCAGGCTATGGTATTATGTTCCAGTACCCCAAATGGAATGAGACAGTAAGATTGAAAGATTTTTCATATAAAACCACTCCTGGATCACATTTTATCCTTACTGGTGCGGTGCAGGTGAAGAATCTAATTTGAATATTTCTCCAGTTAGCTCACCAACTGTCTCACATCTACTTGTTGAGTTAACCTTTGCTTCCTCTCAACTTCCTGGTGTCTCCCTGACAGTATATTAAATCCTTATCTGCAGCAGGTGAAGGGCAGGATGCTGGGGCCAGCTTTCTGCAGGCACAGAAAACCCCAATGCCGGCTCTGCCAGTGTTTTCACTGCACAAATCACTTAATCTTTTGGAGCCTGTCTGTCTTATTTCTAAAACCAAAATATGGAAATTAACATGTCCCTGGTAAAGAGTCAGCACATGGTGGGGTCAAGCAAATGAGGTTATTAATATTTTTCACTGCTCTCTTGAAATCTGCATCCCCTTCCTAAAAATATGTTTTATTAACGTATCCATCTGGGACAGGGATTGTCACCTGGGTTGCTTCCTAATTCTTAGGAAGTAAATTTTGCTGGGGAAAGAGAGGCTGTTTCATTTGAAAAACAAAACAAAAGCATATTCTGGTATACTTTGTATCTGAAAATTTTATAAAACTAATATTTTGTAAGAAAAACTATAGAAAGTAATACTGGATGAAATCTTGCTGGGTGTGAATATAGCGAAAAATCAAGACTTTTAATTGGGGGCTCTCTCGGTCTAGGGAGTAGTGAGAATCAAGGAGGGATTTTTATGTCATTATAAGTGGAACCTTAAAGTGTTGAGAGGAGATGATTTAATATAATAATGGATTTTCTGAACCAGAAGGAATCTTAATGATGCCCCGAGGACTTTAACCCATCTCTTTGTTGGGAATCGTTCATCATGTCCCTCCATAGTAGCATATTTCCTATTTCCTCCAGAGGGAGATCTGTCCCATGGCCAGACCCAGGAAACCCTGATTTTACCTATTCAGGAAGGAAGAAGCGGCCACTGTCATCACACAAGATTGGGATTCGAATAAGATGGGGAATGAGTAGCATCCATTGCAAGATGTTCACACAAGAGCTCGTTTGATAGTGTGACAGGCACATAGACCAGATTGGAGTGATGCCAAGAGAGGGCAGAATGAGGAACACAGAGGGTTAGTGTAGACAATGCTGTAAGAAGTTTGCAGAGTACTGGCAAGACATAGAGAAGATGCTGAGGGGAATATCGAGTTAAGGTTGGGTTGTTTATTTAAGATGAGGAAAGCAAACATATATATAAATGCTGGTGGGTATGAGCCAGTTACATGGCAGATAATCAGGAGCTGGGCTCCTGAGCCTGTCTACTAGGTTCAAATCCTGGTGTCCCTACTTAGTTTCTGTGCTGCCCACAGAGAAGTATTTCACCTTCTTGGTGCCTGAGTGTCTTCTCACATAGAATGGATAAGCATTTCTGCTTCACGGGGCTCTTGTGAGGTCCAAGATAAGTATCAGAAGTATTAGCAAGCTGAAAGGATGCTGTTGAATATATGGAAGAGAGAGGAAATAGTTGATAGAACAAGAGTTTCAAAAGGCAAGAAGGGATACAATCCAGAGCACAGGTGGAGGTGCTGGGTTTGGATAAGAGAACAGCTAGCTCCTCTCTTGTAACAAAGGAAGGGAGGAGGCAGGCTCCTTCTATTTACAAATATTCACTGAGCCCTTATGATGTCCAGGCACTGTGCCCAACACTGGGGGTGCAGCAGTCAACAAGGCAGATACACGCTTCTGTCATGAAGCTTACAATCCAGGAGCAGAGTCAGATAGTGTGTTTAAGACATGAATATGGTGATAAGAAGACAAAAGGAGCTGGGAGTGGGAAGGGCCACGATGAAGGGAATAGCAGAGCAGAGCAGTTAAAGGGGCTGGTCAGAAAAGGCCTCTCCAAGGAAGTGACATCTGAGCCAAGGTTTGAAGGATCAAGGAGTGAATCATGGAGCTATCTATAGGAAGAGTGTTCCAGGGAGAGGGAATAGCCAGTGCAAAAGCTCTGCGGCTGGAGCACCCCTATGGGGACATGGGTAGGTGGGCAGTGGTGATGGAAGTGAGACTAGGGTTTCCCTACTTCCTACCCTGGCCATGGTTCTGGGAGGCTGAGTCCTCTTCTCTAAAATGGAAGGACACCTTCAGCTTTTCTGACTCATCTATTCGTTCAGCAGCCCTCTCCCGAGCATGTTTGGCATACAGGAGAAACACACCCCACTCCTCACAATACAGAAACGAGCAGGCCCCTGTCCTATGTTCAACCCCAGTCTGGCAAAGCCACAGGCTAGTGACGCTGCAGTGGTAGGGAGAACCTTGGTGCAGGTAGGACCAGGACATGGAAGTAGGATGAGTACACTGGCCCACTATAAAGCAGGGCCTTCAGAATGGGTCAGGGGGACTCAGGAATGTCTCTATAGCCATGAACGACTAACAGAGGTCTTATCTACCAAGAACCTCACTGTCTCCAGCTTAAGCAACAGAATAAGTATGTCTCATCTCTGAGTTTTAACTGTCTTGGTTTCTGGTTTTTGAGTGGTCAGGGTTTTGGAACACAGCATTCTCTTAGAAGTCTCTCTATTATAAAGTCTGTCTTTATAAAATGGGTACAGATGGGAGGATGGCGAGTCCCACATGGATTGGTGATCAGTGCCTCAGTTTACCCTGAAAGGGCTCTGGTTTGGATGATAAATCATAGGGCCCCCTCCCCACCACCACCCCATTAGAGGTGACAGTTTCATGATGAGAAAGGATCAGCAATAAACATGGTACAAAATGTTTGGCATCCAAGTGACTTGTTTACTTGAATGTTGATCTGCAGATGCCTATCTGTACTTTTATATGAAGACTAGGGAAATTGGCTGGAATATAATCAAAGCCCTAAGTTCACACAGATGTTTTCTGAAGTTGAGCGAAGGGAGAGCCAGGAGTGAACTGGTTCCTTTTTGTATACTGACAGAAGCTGATTAACAAGCAAAAGTTTCCTAAAATCAAAGCAAATGAGTAATATTTAATAATTTAATAATAAGCTAATATTTAAAGTGAAAAAAGGGAGAACAGCAGAGAAAGGAGCTGAACAGTGGATGAGGAGAGCTCAGGGGCATTACAGATACACCCATGAGCTTGCCGACCTCACCCTTGTCCCTGGTATCAACAGCAGAGATCTCGATCGTCATGGGAACATCATTGTCAGGGACAAACCCTACACAGGTCTCTTCAGAGCTCTCTTCCCGGCATGTTTCAATATCTGTGAGGTTCAAGGGATCCTGTACAGGAAGGACTCGCTGTATAGGAAAGCTGTCCCAGAGACTGTTAGCAGGTAAGTAAAGCTTTAGACTTGACCTGATGAGCAAGAAGCTGAGTTCATGGAACCAGAGAGAGACAAACTGGTGACAGGCATGAGGGCACTGGGGATAAGTCTAAATTTGATGGAACTACCATAGCAGAAGTGTCACTTGCTGCCTATAAAACTGACCTTTACGGTCACACCCAGTCCTGGCTGGCAGTCCAGAAGTGACTGGCCAGTTCCAGCTCTCAGTATGATCCACAGTAGTTGTCACGCTAGCGAAGAGCTGGCAGTGAAGTTCATGGTCCTTCTTGTTGGAGCTATGACTTCAGGAAAGCTGTGCTCAATCAGAAGGATGTCATCAAAAAGAAATACGGCAAAGACGCCTCCCACGTGGAGGATGAGAGGCATTTTGCTCTTCACTCCCTAGAGCAGAGGTCAACAAAGTGTAGCTCATAGATTCGTATCCAGCCAGCTACCTGTTATCATGTGGCCCTCAAGCCAAGAATGTTTTGACATTTTTTAAAGGTTGGGGGAAAAAAATCAAAGGACGTGTAACACTAATATCGAGTGCTTTATAATATGTCCTGCAGTGTTCTAAAGCCTTGCATTCATTAGCTCATGCAATCTCTACAAAAACTCCGTGAAGTGGATACTGTTACTCATTCTGTAGATGAGGAAACAAACGAAAGCTTCTAGATAAGTTAAATAATGGTCAAAGATCACACAGCTAATGGCTAGTTCAGCTAGAACTCAGACCCAGGGAGTCTTATCACAGAGCCTTGTGCTCTTAACCTGCATCCCTGAATGAAAGGTTCTCCAACCCTGTAAGCGTAGATAGAGTAGAAGTCCAAATGAGAGATTCGATGAGTGGCAAAAATTAGAGAGGGTGACAGAACATGAGAGACTCTTAACTCTGGGAAACAAACAAGGAGCAGTGGAAGGGGAGGCGGGTGGGGCATGGGGGTAGGGTAACTGGGTGATGGGCACTGAGGGGGGCACTTGACGGGATGAGCACTGGATGTTATACTATATGTTGGCAAATCGAACTCCAATTAAAGAAAAAAGAAAAAAAAACAAAAGAGAGATTCGAGACACGTGTTCTGATGAGTTCACAGGAGGAAAGAAGGAAAGGAAGGCTCTATAGAGGATATCATGATGACAGGACTACTAGCTTTAAGTCTCAATTAAGCAAATTCTAATCTCTGCCCCTCCCCCAAAGAATTGCATTCTTCTCATTGTAAAATCTTCCATTTTTTCCTCTTGGTCCACAAAGCCTAAAATATTTGCTGCCTGGCCCTTTAAAGGAAAAGTTTGCTGACTCATAATCCTGGACAATGCAGCCCCTTGGAGTTGCTATGAAATGTGACTAGAAAGGCTGGCTACACTTATAAGGTTGTGAATGGCATGAATGCAGTAACCTCTAGTTCTTAGAGTTTGGAAAATATAACCTCGAGCTTCAGGTCTCTTGATGACTTCAGCCATTATATCACTCCTGACTAGCTTGTGGCTGGGTGCAAGTCCTTCATCAGGGACTACCCAGTGCTGTCTACTGAAGATGCCTTAGATCAGGAAGACTGGAAAGCTGGGAAGAAGTTCCCACTAATGCAGGTAATATACAGGTGGTAGGGGATGGTCTCACAGTGCCCAACCCAAAACGAATCACTAAGCCTATGGGCAACAACACATGTTACTGCCTTCTGCTCCGAATGAATCAGAAACCAGTGACAGAGTCTCCTCGGGAATGCAAATTGGCCTAGTCCAAAGGATGGGGGTGCCATGTTTCCCACTGTGCTAGGGCAACTGAAAATAATTTTATTGCCAGCCTCGTGGTGAGGATCTGCAGTGGATCAACGAGGCTGGGCCTCTTGCCCATGTGAGCCCTTGGCCAAGTAAAACTAGCCCCATGGAGGAGGAGATGGACAGAAAAGCTTAATTTTCCAGCAACGAATTCAGGAAGCTCCTAGCCAAGTAAGCCCTGAGCAGAGGAGAGCCACTGAACTATTCAAAGCCGGGTCAGCTGGTAGAACCTGTACTCCTCTTCTAATCACAGATGCTCAAGGATCAAGATACAAACATCTTGGAGGAGTCTTTCCCTCTTTTGTCTTTGTGATGTCCTGCCTCCTGAGAAGGGCCACATCAAAAGTCAGGTTTCTGATGCATGAGCTACGTGGAAGAGTCTTTAAAAAATTATACTAAGTGAAAGAAGCCAGACACAAAGGTCAAATATTGTATGATTCCACTTATATAAAATATCTAGAATAGAGAAATTCATGAGGATAGGAAGTTGATAGAGGTTACCAGGGTCTAGGGGCAAGGGGATTATTAGGAAGATACTATTTAATGGGTGCAGAGTTTCACTTTGGTTGATTAAAGAAAAACTTCTAGAGCTACATAGTGGTAATGGCTACACAATATACTTATGCCACTGAATTGTACACTTTAGAAGGGTTAAAATGGGAATTTCATGTTAAGTATATTTTGCCACAAAAAAAATTTAAAAAAAACTCACCCTTAAGGCCTGTAGGAAGCCCTTGCTCTGTCCATGTGACTGACCCCAAATGAATCATCCCTTTCCTTACTGTCCTCCCCACATGCATCTCTGGGGCCATATACTTAGTGTGTCCCTTGGATGTCAACAGGTACAAACTACAAGTGGTTTTATACAAAAATTGGAGGGGGGAAAAAAAGCACTTTCAGTATCCTCCCAAAACTGTGAAGGAAGAACATCTGCAAATTCATGATTTGTGCTTTAGTTTAATCTTTTATTCTCAAGACTAGTCAGTTGTTTAAGTTGGGTCTAGACTCTTAATTAAAGCTGACAGTTTGTTTACTGGGCCTGATTCTCCAGTGAGAAACAGAGAAGACAGGAATTCTAACACAGCTACAAGACTCCAACCCACTGGATGTTACCTTACCCATAAACAACTGGGCTTGGGTGAAAAGTCAACATAGAAATGCAGTTCTCAGGTTTGCTAACTGCTTTGCATCAAAAACAGAACTAATTGTGCATGTTTTTTTTTAATAACATAATATTTTTCTGTATTGTCTTATTAGTTTACCAAGTATAATCTACTTGGAGAGAGTATTGGGTCAGTGGTGGAAAGGAGATCACTGTCCTAAAATGTAGAGCTCTAAAGCAGTGAATCTCTATCATTGCTATGGCTGAGAATATTTAGCAGGGTCAAATATACAGTGGTTATTACCAGTATTATTCCTCATTTTATAGAGTTCTTTATGTGGGCGTAGTGCTTTCCCATATATTTTTTTCCTTTGGATGATCTAAGCAACTTTGTTTCTATGACTTCAGCACACTGTGAATTATCTCTAGCAAATTCTTCTCACCTGATAATCTTCTTATGTTACTCAACCAAGCAGGTATCAGTAGTCTCCCATTGTAAGGAATATAAATTCATTTTAATAACATTGAAGGCAAAACCTAATTAGAAGAAAAAGAAACCCTCCTTGTCAATTCATGTGATTCTTGCTGAGCCGAACATCTGCAGTTTACTTCTTTTAGTGACAGTCTGCCCCGTTCTATGGATATCTGAAAGGTGAAACTGTGTCTTGTATAGTGTAAATAATATGCACGGTGTGCACACTGGGAAGGGAAGATTTGGGGAAAAAGTCCCACTTAACCTTGAAGTTAGATTTGATTCACTGAGCCCCATTTACACAAGGCTGTGAAGGTGAACAAGACAGAGTTCCCCCCTGTTTTAATATTAGTTTTATTATTATTTAGGTATGGTCAGGCCAACAGGTCAGGAGACAATTGCCATTAAAAAGATGATTTGTTATACTCCTAGATCCCAAGGGGCATGCCACACCATACAGGGCCACATAGAGAAGCTCTAGGTCACTCAGAAGGCAGTGAGACAGGGAAAACTGTGGGCTAGAGCCTTTATTGTTGTTCTCACAGGAAGGAAGAGTAAGGCAGGGCCAACAGGCTGAGGTTGGCTAGTTTGAATAATGTCAGCAGGCTCTGGGACATAGGGGCTGGTCCTAGCTGTCTAATACCTGGCTCTGGGGTGATTAGGGCAGGGGGATAGTAGCCCAGAGTGCAAGACACCAATAGGGAGGTAGCAGGGGTGTGGACTGTAAATTGGTTGGTTTGTCTTTGAAAGGTACACTCCCAAATAAGTTGTTTATTGTCTCTAGGAATTGGCTAACCCTCAGAGGGGCAGGCCCTTCAGAATACAGAAAATAAAAGACCTGATTAATGCATGCTCTCCAGGGGCTGATATTCTAAAGTGGCGAGCAGCTGGGGAAGCTGCAACGAGGACCAAATCTCCAGGCCCTGGTTTCAACTCTAAGAAGAGGAGTTTGGACTAGACACCTAAGATTTCTTTAAAGTTCCTCCATTTGTGAGTCCATGAAATAGTTGAAATAATTAAATACAGAATGAAGGTGACAAATGGCTATAAGACAATTGAATGCTCTGGAAAAAGAAGGAAAAGATGGTAGAGAAGTGAAAATGGGGATGGTTTGAAAGGGAGGCATAGATGTTGGCTTGGTGTTCAGCTTGAGAAGGTGATGCAGATGGGCTGGCTGGGGGAGGAATCCATGTTCCCCGGGGCAATGGGCAGAAAGCAAGAGTTAGAGCAGAGATTCTGAATGGAGACAATTTTGCCCCCCTGCCCCCAGGGGATATTCGGTCATGTCTGGACACATTTTTGGTTGTCATAACTTGGCGGGTGGGTGCATAAAGTGATGGAAGCCAAGATGCTGCTGAACACCCTACTCCCAACCGCACCATTAAAGAAATCTCCCACCCAAATGTCAACAGTGCTGAAGCTGGGAAGTCCTGAGGTAAAAGAAGAACTGATATGAAAAATGCCCCAGAGGGATGCCTGGGTGGCTCAGTGGTTAAGCGTCTGCCTTTGGCTCAGGGCGTGATCCCAGAGTCCTGGGATTGAGTCCCACATCAGGATCCCGGCAGGAGCCTGCTTCTCCCTCTGCCTATGTCTCTGCCTCTCTCTGTGTGTCTCATGAATAAATAAATAAAATCTTAAAAAAAAAAAAAGAAAGAAAAAAGAAAAGAAAAGAAAAGAAGAGAAGAGAAAAAGAAAGAAAAAGGCCTTGGATTTGCAGTGCCCACATCAGGTCTTAGTGCCATTCGGGATCTGGCCTGGTGAGAAAGACTCAGGGAAGTAGTTGTTGTTGGGCACATGGTTCTCTCCAAATGCTTGGTCACATTAATTCAGAGGGCTGCATAGAGACAGTGCTCTCTCACCTGGTCCCTGCTTCAATTTCCTGAAAGACACTGTGCACAGAGTTTACTGAGGATTGCTTTTTTGTATAAGCAGAGTCTTAGATTTTTATAAAGTCAAATCTGTCTTATATTTTCTCTTATGATTTATGTTTACCTTTCTGAATTTTAAAGTCTTTCACATACACTCTTCATACCTCATCAAAGATTTGATAAGTATTCTCTTTCATTTTCTCACCAATTTCTTATGGGATACCTTCCTTAAAAATGTGCCTCTTCAATTCATTCTTTCCCAGATGGTACTACAAGTATTCTTGGGGATAATATGACTTTAGGAATTCCACTGATAAATATTTTTTTGTTAAGGACTTTGTGTTCTTTTCAAATGCATATATAATCATGGTTTCAAATCTGTATTTTTCACAGATGGCATTGCTTAGGATAAGGAGTTTTTAAAGATGAGTCCATTTTAAAACTTAAGTAGGTAATGGTGTGAGTGATAAATGAAACATGGTGAACTGGTGGTAGGAGTATGAGAATCTCTATTGTTTAGGAAACACTAGTTAAATCACTTGAAATTTATTTTGCTGTGTAGAATAAAGTATCACTCAACTCGTTCCCCTCCACCTCATCTCTAGATTGTTAACCAACTACTCCAAACCATTTATTGAATTTCTCATTGATCATGACTTTTTAAAGCCATATATCAATTCTTATATGCAGTCTTTCTGCATGATCTTTTTTTGTTCCATTAACCT
The DNA here is from genome assembly GCF_011100685.1 of Canis lupus familiaris. NCBI lineage: Eukaryota > Metazoa > Chordata > Mammalia > Carnivora > Canidae > Canis > Canis lupus. Next base: position 48,116,309 of record NC_049224.1, on the reverse strand, counting down.
TTCATTAGCCTTGAGCTATTACCACACTTTTAATTACTGCACTTGACTTAATATCTGGCTCTGCAGGTCTTCCCTCCCCACAAAGAGTACTGATTTTGAGGACAGGGGTCAGGGTGCAGGGATGTGAAAGGTCAGTGACATGTGGACGGTGGTACACCCAAGAAAGCCCTTGGGGTTTGATCTGAGTAGACATAGTTACAGGGCCAGAGTTGGACAGATATGCCCAGATCTCTGAGTTAAAAGTGCTAGAGCTCTGTCATCTCAGGGAGAAACGAGGAGGGACAAAAAGGAAATATTAGGCATTGATTTAAGATGTGAAGAGCCAATCCATGAAATCAAGAACTAGACCGGGAATGATGGAAATTTGAGACCTGAGGAAAGACCTGAGGAAAGAGACTCTGGACAGGACATAGCACACTTCCTGTTGTCTGGCTATTTGGCTATGAAATAGGAGAATGTTGCCTGTTGCCAAATAATGCTGAAAGGACATTTCAGTCCATTAGGAAAAGACATGTATGCTTTCACACACATGCATACACACAACACACGCACAGTGTTATAACTACAGATATGATAACCCTAAAAAGCAGACAGAAAAATCCAGACTTACAGCCAGTGTAGAGATAGGTGTTAACTTCCCCCAAAGAATTTTCATTAAATCATAGAATCCCTTGAAACACACAGCTTTGCCAGTGATTTAATTGTTTCTTTGGAGTGCTCCAATACCCTGACTGAAAGGCAAGATGGAACTTTAAAAAATAAGAAAAGTATGAAGAAATAGCTCCTCAACCACACATCCTATAAATCAGTGGGGGAAAAAATATTTAATTTAATAAAAATAATTAGTCTCACCACTTTTTAAAAACCAACACAGTGCACAGGGTGGACTAAGGTACCAAGGGTAAAAGGATTCATCTATCCCCCAGCCCAATGTGATAACAAAGCAGGGTGAAACTTCATGGTCCTACAGCCCCCCTTCAGAATGGAATTTTCCAGAATTGAATGGATGGTGGGGCTAGAAAGGGCCTTGGAAGGCTTTTACCCCAAAAACATATTCCAGAGTGAGAAGCAGAGGACTGACTCCATTATTCACAGATCACCTGCTCCCCCCTACAAAGTGACACGACTTATTATTTTTTTCTGCCACCAAAAGGCAAATCATTATCACATCTGGTATCACATTGAGTTAATCATTGCTGCCTCTGTTGAACTTCTGGTGTCTCAGGTTTGGAATGTGATGGACAACATTCTAACACATGTGAGAGCAAGAGAAGACTGGGGGCAGATACTGAATCATGCTAGAGTGAATGCCAAGTCCTGCTGAGTCATGGAGAGCAGATGCTGAGTCATGTTAGAGCAGATGCTGAGTCATGCTGAGGGGTACTATCCTGTTGGATTAACTAGGGCAGATTAACCCAAAGGAGTTTGTCTCAAGACTCAAATGAAAGTCTCAACTGGAAACCCTGGTATGAATTAAAATAGTGTTCAAGTGGGAGGTGGGAAGGATCTGGGAGGCCTACTTCCCTGTAAAATGCTTGGGTCTGTGTCTGGGCCAGGATGATGCCCATTCTGGAGAAGCCAGAGTGAGATCTCATTCTCCCTCTATAGTTCTCCAGGCCGGCTGCGGGATCTCCTGGTGATTGAAGAGGGCTTTACAAAGAAGAGCTGGGTTTATAAATAATGCATTTCCTTTGTCTTGCAGGGATTCTGGAGGCAGAGGTACAATCAGATCAGCTGTGAACAGCTTACATAGCAAATCTAATAGGTTTGTAAATTAGATTTTGTGTTCATTTGTTTTTGCTGTAAGGCAGCTATTAATCTGCTTCTCCTCTTTGCTGGATGGTGCCCTTCTTACTTAGCAAATAGATCTGTTTCCTTTCACTTTGGCTTTGCATTTCCCTAATCACTTTTGGGGAGGAGCTGTCGATAGAAGAGACCATGAAATGGCCCAGGGTCTAGAGGCTGCAAAGATGGAAGACTCAGATGGGTAAGAGCTACTTTCTGGAAAAGAGCCCACATACTTTGAAGCACTTGAGCCACCAATGTGCTTATTCATAACTTGTGTTTTTGCTGAGCAATGGAAGCTCTAAAGAGAATCAGGAGTTTCTCTCAGTTTCATTGTGGTAGGTGGCTTATCTAGGAGTTTAAGATGGAAAATAAAACATTCTGGAACTTCACAAAAACCTCTTAAAAATATTTAGGGAGTCAACCTAATAATATTTATCTTGATTGTTGAATGCACAAGCTAAATTCTGAAAGAGTGTTTTCTCCTGTGATGATCGTTGGCCAGGGGCAGCTCAATACACAGGAGTGAGCAAATGCTTTGCAAGCCACAGACCCCACTTGCCACTGACTATAGTTGGGCCATACCTCTGAGTCCCCATTGTCCACTGATGACAACTGTCCCATAGCTCTGACCTACAGTCTATGAGCCTGAACTCAAGGAACATTGAAAGGAAGAAAGAATGCCACATTATTTGACATAAGCAACCACTACTAAAAATGAAGGCCTTGTTTTACTTCCTAAATATCCTATCGTGGTCAGTCTGGGAATGAGAAATCCAAATTATTTGGAGTAGAGTCTGCTATTTGCCCTTACATAGATATTTTTTAGGTTTCTTGACCCTATCAGACCTATTCAATATATCCATTCCTAACCCCACATGATTCAGGAAAGTGACCTCTCTCTCCCTGACATCATTGCTTCTAGATCTCAAATGACCTCTTAACTACCTGGAAGCTACAAATGAAGTTCACACTATGCCTGGTTAAATGCAAGAAAAAAAAAAAGAGAGAGAGAGAAGGCCATGTGGCCTAAGTTTCTTTCTCCTCTACTGTGGAAAAAAACGTCCCCTTTTGGAGAAAAAAGATCTTGCCCCTTGATCTTGCCACAGCTAAGCCCCATGGTAACTTGAGGGTGGAAGAGTCTTAATCAAAATTGATTATGAGAAGCAGGAAGAAAGAGTCTTAAGAGCCAGTCAAACCTGGATTCATTTCCTGTGCTTGTTAAATGGGGCCATGGGCAAATTATTTCTCCCCCTGAGCCTGTTTCCTCATTGAATTAGGACAACTCCCCAATCCAGCTGGGTTTGTGCAATGTAAAGCATGTAAAACCAGTGACCTGAGGTGGTTCCTGGGTCACCTAATCCATCCCCTCAATCTTACAGAGAAGAAGGCAGAGGCCAGAGACCTGAAGTGATTTGACCAAGTCCCCTACCTCAGTAGCCACAGAGCCAGGGTTGACATCCAGGAAGACCATGGTTGGCAGTGCCAGGTCCCCTCCACAGTTTCACTAGGAAGTGGAGAGAGAAATGGAATTTTGCCAATAGTCATGCCAGTGTTTACCTCTTTCCCTTCCTCACCTCCTCCACTCTGTCCCAGAGAAGCCTAGAAACTCCTTCTGGAGTTTTCCAAGCAAATCCCCTGGGCAAGCATCCAGGATAGGAACCTCTGCAAAACCTTATGGCCTCAGAGAGCCTGGGATCACCCAATGTGCCCCAGTTTCTAGGGAGCTTCACTTTAGATGAAATCCACATCAAGCCATAAGAGGCCAGGTTCTGGTCACTTATTACCAATGGGAACATCAGCTAGCCCCTTAGGAAGACAATGCCCCATCACAAGCAGTCAAGTTTTTCTATCACAGATTTAAGCTGCAGTGAAGTTTGTGCTCTTGGGGTGTGGCAGCTGGATCTGTGGTCCTGAGCATCACTGCTCCTGCCTGTGGCCTGTGCAGAAGGAGGCAGTACCAAAGGGTTAAAGCCACAAGCAGCTCCTCCTGGAGCTTCATGAGAGGGCAGTTAGTGAGAGGTGCAGGAGACATCATGGTCCTTATAGAATTCCAGAACCTGAATGTTAGATATCTTCCTCTTCTATACCCTTTTTCTATAAATGGGGAAACTGAAGCTCAGAGAGGTAAAGTGATTTATCCACAGTCACACAGCTTGTGGAATCTTTTCATGCACACCTTCTGCTTCCTTTCATGGAAACAGCAACATTTCCAAGGTCGGGTCCTCTGTTTCCTCTTCTAGTCCTCTGCAAAAGTTACATATGTTTGAATCCAAGACCAGCTATAGCAGCCAGAAGAGTAAGGAATATTGAGAAATGAAGGTATGCGGGGAGAATGTGCAGAGACAATTTGCACCCCCAACTGAATTTCTTCTCTACCTATAAAAAGCAAAGTAGAGCATTGGCTGTAGACCTTGTTAAAAGGATTGCGTCTTTTTTAACTTGGCTCTTTCGAGATAAATGCTGAGGACGTAGATGTTTGGTTTGAACTCTTTAGAGCTCCAAAATTTGGCATCACAAATCCACTTATCACTCTAAGTGGGAGAATCTGCTGTCAGCACAGACAAAAGGAAGTTCTGATGTGACCCACATGCATCTGTGTCTGACAGAGGCAGGCAGGCTACTACGCTGCATTTAGAGATGTAATTGTAACCTAGTTTCTTAGAAACCTACTAGCATAGATTTCAAACCTCAGAATTCAAGCAGACCCGGAATACCTAGTGTTCCTGAGTCAGGTGGAGAAATGGTGTGCAGCCAGAACTGTGATTTGCCTCGGGCACACAGGGCCAACCAGCTCCTTCATCCATCCAGGCTCCCCCAGGGTAAAATTCAAATTTCAATTCAACAAACATTTATTAAACACCTGCTATGTTAGACCACTGGGAATAAAGAAATGAATGAGGGAGCTCCCCTGCTTACAGCCTAGTGATAGAGCGAGACATAGCACTGAGAACTGTGAAACAAGGTGTGAGGTGGCATCTGAAAGTACAAACGAGGTAGTGATGGGATAAGCGGAAGTAGGGGAAGTTGCAGGCTGCATCGCATTCCCCTGGTATGAGCTTTGTTTTCTCTTTATTAAGTTTGTAGACCATCTTATGACACCCAGCTGCTAATGCAACTGTGGACTTTTGCAAAAGTCACTTGAAGATCTATTACTATTCCAACAGTGACAGCTAGGTTTCACTGGGAGGAGACACTGGGGCGGGGATGTCGGGAGGAAAAACATTCCTTCCTTCTCCACCACCCCCTCCCCCATCTCCAAACTGTATGCAGCTTATACCTGAGGGAGAGAGTTTGTGCATTCTAGAGGATAAATAGACTTCCTTCCCTTCTCAGGTAATAACTGCAATTTTGCTCTCCCGAAGTTTACATCCAAGCCCGTGCAAAAACAAAACTATTAGACTTGTCATCGGCATGCTAACAGATCATGTCTACCCTCTTTCTCTTTTTTTCTTTTCCCTTCCAGAGCTGAAGTTGTAATAAATGGCTCCTCGTCGCCAGCTGTTGTTGACAGAAGTAATGAAAGCATTAAGCACAACATCCAGCCAGCCTCGGCCAAATGGAGGCACAACCAGACGCTCTCTCTGAGGATCAGGTAGTGGTAATTACCTATAGGACAAGAGACAGCCTTGGCCTTCTTTGGCGCAAGCCAGCAAATTGCCGCTCTCCATCATCTAAAGAAGTCAGGATAGAAATAAAATGTTTACCCCCCGCTGAGACAAGTGTCATCTGTAAGCGATCAATTGGAAATAAAAACCTGAGACAAGCCCAGCAGCCCAGCACATGTGTGCAGTGACTGGGGCGTGGGAGGTGGCCCTGCTGAGGTCCTTGGTTCCAGAAGGAGCGAGGCCCTCGGATCTGTGGCAGCAGGAGCCTGGGGGTGGAGACCACAGGTGGCTTCTCCCAGAGGATGCAAAGCAGGAGTCCTTCTCTGGCAGGAGACGTTTCCTGCTTGCGCCAGCCCGGCACCTGTGCCGCCTTTCTGTGGAGGCGACCCAGGAGCTGACATGAAGAGAAGAGGTGTGCTTAGCCAGAGAGCACTCTTGTCCTGAGCTTTCGAGGGTGATGTCTCAGAACTCTGCAGTCACTGCTGGCTGGCAGGGACGGAGAGCTGTAAAGAAGGGATTACAGTGTCAGCAGTTTGAGTACTTGACTTTCATGTAGCCACGACTGACCCAGGAAAGCTTGGTCAGGATAACCCTGGCATCGTACTGGGGGCCCGGGGGTGCTGACATGAGCCGGACATGCTGGCGGGGAGATGCAGCTATGAGGCAGGACAGTGCCATGTGATGCACACATTAGGTGCATCTCATGAATAGGTGGAAATCCAGAGATCACACTGAGGAGAGGACACTTCATTTTGTAAGGGGATTAAGCAGGATAGCCAGGAAAGGAGCAGTGGGTTTTGAAAGGTAATTAGGAGTTTGCCAGGCATGCCAAGCTGCGTCCCGCTTGCACACACAGCCTGACGTCTGCTATTTGTGCTCAGTGCTGCTGGAACCCAAAGTAGGAAGTAGGAAACGTGGGTGGCGAGGTCAGTGAGATGGTGGCTGGTGGGGGGGGGGGGGGCGGTGGGGAGAGGGGAGTGCGGCTAGAAAGGTGTGAGACCCAGGACCCAGGAGCTGAGAAGCCATCTGAAGGAACTAAATCCTGTTGCCATCATTCTGCCACCCTCACCAGTGCCCTTTCTAAGGCCCCCTGGGTGGACCAGCTGCACGCCTACGTCACTCACCCTTGGATCAGCAGCACCCTTAGGTTGGTCAGTGGAACACCTGCAGTAGTCTCCCAGGATTGGCTTGCTCTTAAGCAATCCCTGCCCCCTAAGTGGCTTAGGACAATAGAAACATATTCTCTCGAAGCTCTGAGGCCCGAGTTCCAAATGCCCCCTCCGCAGGGGCGGGCGGTGCCCCAACCCTTCTGCAGGCCCTGTGGCCTCATCGCTTCAATCCCTGCCCCCATCTCACATGGTCTTCTCTATGTCTGGGTGTTTCCCTCTCCTGCCTCTTGTAAGGACACTTGTCATTGGCTTTAGGGCCCAGGGTAATAATCCAGGACCATCTTGATGAAGGACCATCCTTCATTTCATGACATCTGCAAAAATGCTATTTCCAAATAAAGCCACAGCACAGGCTCTGAGGGTTAGGAAGTAGATATATATTTGGGGGGACCCCCCCACCACACCATCTGAGAGTGAAATCCTCCCTGCATCCCCATGGCCCTTCCTCTGCCACCGGGTAGACAAGTGGACGCTTCACACATACACATTTTCAGAGACCAGACCACGGAAGCCTGCAAACACACAGCCACCCTGGCAGGAACAATGTGCCTTTCCCCAGGGGGAGAAAAGAATTTCCTTCAGCTTCTTTCAATTAATCACCAAAATTATTCTTCATAAAAGATGCTGTGAGTGATTTGGAATGATGTTTAATAATTGATAGTAATTTTTCATAATTAGTTATAAATTAATTCGCTCACAGAGGTGTTTATGAAGTTTCTGGGGACTCTCCTTACTTTTAAATACTTTGGGGTAAGTTATTATGGAGGTCTTAGCAATTATCACACTGTATCAGTTTGTCAAGTTGTATAATCCTTGGTAAAGGGCAGTGAATAAGTATAATGCCTCTTTTCCCATCCAGAGATACAAATTATTCAGCATGGGGGTGCCTCTCCTGCATGATGGCTATAGATCCCAGGTCACTAATAAGGAAAGGCTAGTGGAAGAAGAGCCTTGGGCCCCACCCAGCATTCTAGCTGCCCCTTGGCTATGCCAGAGTGCTCCCAAATCCGGGTACACTTTAGAGCCACTTGCGAGCTTGAGAAAGGATGCAGAGACCTGAACCATTCTCAAAGTCAGGATTTCTCAGCTGTGAGCCCAGCGCTTCTGGATTTATCATTTCCCGAAGGGTGGGGGTGGGGTGGGTTGTTGAATGGGCACCCTGCTGGGACACACCACAGATTGTCAACATCCCCAGTCACACAGGCTCTCAGGCATCAGTATTACCATCTACACGATGGGGCAACCATCTTGCAAATTCTCACATTTGCAAAGTGCAGGAAGGTTTTGTGGAAAAGAAGACTGGCATCATTGTATCTATGCTAGATAAGGGCTTGTTGCAGGAAATGAAGTTCGTTTAGGCTAATGTGGGTACCAAATTTCTTTCTCTCTATGACTTAAGTCATTTCTAAAGATCTTTTAGGAGAGTCAGACAGTAAACACCCAGCTAGGCCTGGGTGGTTTGAGTAAATCTCCCCAGGTGATTCTAAGAAGACACCTACCCTCTTTCTGACCACACCTCATTCCTGTTGTGTACTGTGCTAGATGATTCTAGAACTCCACCCCCCCCACCCCCACCCCAATCAAAGTCATCCTAGAGCCTAGAGAGCCATGCTTTGCTCATCTTTGTTCTGAAACAGCACAAAGGAACTTGCTCTGAGGGACCAGAGAGGTATCAATTTTTACAATCCCCGAACTAGACAGCAGTGGAAGACAGGGCAGCACCCTCCACGGAACGGACTAGTTCAGGGACGGCAGGCCACATTCTCAGTCTCTCAAAGGTAGAGGGGTTGACACACCTCACAGTATCCACACTCCCATTCACCCCTTTGCCCAGAGAAGATCTTTGTGGAAGCAAACAGATGACTGAGGAGTGAAGGACAGGTGTCATCCTGGCTTCCTATTCCTGGATCAGGACCTCCTGTCAGATGATCTCCCAGAACCCCATGAGAGGGAAATGACAGTACAGTGACCACTGTCTGGATTTGTCCAAGATGGGGAAGGGCTCCCTGGGGCATGAGATTTTCAATGCTAAAAGCAGGCTGTCCTGGGCAAACCAGAATGCTGGATCACCCTTCTTTACAGGGCCTTCTATGATGAGCTCATGATATGTCTTCATGGAGTTATCTCCCTGGGCAGTTATTGCCCTTCATAGGAAGAGGCCATAACCCCCCAAAACCAGACTGGCCCCCGCTATAATTGCCTCTGGGCCATCTCTGATGCTCCCCACCCAGAACCCATCCTCAGAGGGCACCTGAACTCCGCTTCACCTGTGTACTGGCTGCAGCACGCTACAAGGTGACAGGGGACAGCAAAAGTTGGGTTGGCAAAAGGCAGCTAGCAACAGGGAAACTTTTTCCTCACGTGTGTTTGGTTTTTGTAGGAAGCAAATCTTAAAGTTCTTGGATGCTGAAAAGGACATCTCTGTCCTCAAGGGGACCCTGAAGCCCGGAGACATTATTCATTACATCTTTGACCGCGACAGCACCATGAACGTGTCCCAGAACCTCTACGATCTCCTCCCCAGAACCTCACCCCTGAAGAACAAGCACTTCCGGACTTGTGCCATCGTGGGGAACTCCGGGGTCTTGCTGAACAGTGGCTGCGGGCAGGAGATTGACACACACAGCTTTGTCATAAGGTAACCGCAGCAGGGGCTCTGGGTGCAAAGCCACAGGCAGTTTTTAAGTTGAGCATGGCCAGTTGTCCCAAGAGGTTGAAACAAGAGACAGAGACATTGCTTTGGGTTAGTCCTCATTCTCAAGTTTGTGCATTAGAATTTCTTGAGGTATCCAGACTGCACCCCAGATCAGTCAAGTCAATCTGAGGGATCTGGAGCCCTGGCATGTGGCCCAGGGAGCCTAAATGTTTCTGGTGCACAGCCAAGGTTGAGAATCCCTAATCTGGCACAGAGGTAGGCAGACTATGGCCCACAGCCTGTTTTTATCAATAAAGTTTTATTGGAACATGGTTGTGCCCATTTATTTTCATATCCTCAATAGCTAGATTAGTTGGGCAGAGTTGAAGTATTGCAACCAGAGAACAAATGCCAGAATCCTAAAACATTTATTATCTATCCCTTTACGGAAAAAGTTTGCTGACCCCTAGAAAAAGCCTCAGCCGGCCAGTTGTCAGTCCAAGTTTACAAACCTCTTGTAAGTGTTCTTGAAGGTGGTGCTCTGCCAGTAACTATTATCCTGTAGTCAAAATCTGGGAAGTGAGTGGGGGGTGGGGGGACAGAGAAACTTGGACTTGACCATCATTCTTCCTGAAATATCAGCTCTCGTTGTTCATTCCCCTGGGGACACATTTGGAGTCAGTTACCAATGGCCCTGCTACCTGACCCCCAACCCAGACAGACTCAGAACAAGGCCTTGCTGTCCCCTCATCAGAAGTAGGGCACACAGAGCCTCGAGTTTCATACCAAACAGTGCCCCAGCCCTGGCAGGAGTGCATACCGCATCTCACGTTTCCTCTGGGGCTGTCCTGATGCAAAGAGGGCCTTGTCCTGGGGCTTTGGGAATCGGCCTTCTCACAGGACACCCTGAACTTCAGGACGTGGGATTAGATGGTGTGTTTACTTCTGCATCCACCGCAATGGAAGAGCCACAGCTGCCTAGCAGCCAAACTTGTTTTAGTTCGGAAGCCTTGCCGGATTCTGCTTGCACCTGGCATAGCCAGTGGCTCACCCCCATTCTTAAAGCCCCCAGTCTGGAGACTCAGGGATGGAGTGGGATGCAAGGGGGGAAGGAAGCAGGGCTTCCTTGCTCTTGTCTGATGGAAGCCAGAGCAAAGGTGGAGTGGGGTGACGGAGGTATTAAGGCTGCATGCAGAGGGTACAAGTATGGGTGCCAGGCACATGGAATGGGAGGCCTTCCTGACGTGGTGTCACACCTGTAAGCCACGCCTCTTACTTTGTCACAAGCTTCAGTGGTCAGGTTTGCATGCTCCACCCAGCCCTGCCCTAGCATTTTCCAGAGGCAAGGGCAGATTCCAGCCAGCGGCTACTTACAGAGCAAGATGAGCAATGTGGTGTTAGGGTCCAGTCTTGGCTCTGCTGCTCACTTGTCACATGACTTGGACCTCAGTATCATCACCTGTAAAACGAGCGGGCTGGACTCAGCCTGTTGGAATCCTTCCATTAGGAATAGTCTGTGCTCTGGCCCCGTGCTCGCAAACTCGGACCAGCCCAGGAGTCCGCTGAGTGTATTCACGTGCAGAGTCATCAGGGATGGGGCCTGAGACTCTGCATTCCCAATACCATTCCTGCTGCTGCTTGGACTGCGCTTTGAGAATAAGCACAGCCACAGTTTGCTTTGCCTTTTCCCAAAGGTCATGTCCACACCTGTCCACACGTGCTTAGAAAGGAGGGCCCTGAGACACGGAGAGCTCCCCAGAGCACCATGAAGTTGTCCGTTGACCTTTAGGTCTGTCTCTTGCACACACCTGCATGTCTTGGGGAGGTGACCTTGGTGCTCTTTTAGGGAAAAATTACCAAACTGTACTGTGCACAGACCCTTCTCGATGCCGAGTGGTAGCACTGGCTCCTCCACCCCACCAGGGCCACTCCTCTGGGCTCATCCCACTTGGGCAATCATCTGCCTTCCCCCTAGGGGATCCTATGGGCCAAAGCCCTCACAAAGAGTAAATGGGGTGCAATTCTGTGGCCACTGCCTGAGTCATCATGTGTGAGTGTGCTGGATGGTGTCTCCCACAGTAGAGCACACTGAGTGTTCATTCCCTCCCCTGCCTTTCCGTGGGGTGCCAGGAGGTGACCCTACGACTCCACACTATCTCTCCTGTAGCATTTGCCTATCTGAATGAGAGTACACAGTGGAGCCTGTGTCTCCACCCCAACTGCCTCACACTGACCATGAGCTCCCCAAAGCAGGCTGCTCCCATCCATCTCTGGACACCTGTCCAAGCCTGTGCCTGGCACAGACAAGGGGCTCCCAGTTCGGGCTCCAGTCTCCATGAGATAACAGACACCAGGAGGTCCTGATGAGATGTTCTGGGTCTCTGTCAATTGAAGTCTTCAATCACTTTGCCTAGCTCCTCGTTAATCGGGCGCCTTCTCTGCCCGGGAGACACTGAGACCTTGCCCCCCTCTCAGAACGCTTTACACTATACAGTGAGAAGACGCCCTGTGTGCAAAACAGAATGAGCTTGCAAAACAGCCTCCTGGAAGAGTTCAGGGCAGGCTTCTGGAAGAAGCATAATTCCTCTTGGTTGACTTTGGCAAGTGAAAAAGGTGAGCAGGAGAAGCAGCGTGAGGAAAAGTATAGAAGCAAGAAGCTCAATCCATGGACCCTGGAGGCTGGTGCTTGACTGACCACAGGTTGCCAACCTCAAGTACTGCTGAGAATTGGGGCTGGACAGGAAGGCTGGTCCCCGCAGGGTCCCCGTGAGCCTTCAGGGGCAGCTTGAGGAGACTGCCTCACTCGGGATCATATATGTACAAAATAAATTCCCAGATGTTTGGGGATCAAAACTTCATTGTGTGCTCACACTCTCACACACACACACACACACACACACACTCACTCACCTAATGAACCAATGCCTCTTCACAGACAAATCTCCACCATCATCGTCATGTTCATTAGGCACTTAGCATGTACCAGGTGCAATTCTACACACTTCATGTTCATTAACTTATATAATTCTCACAACAACCCTGACAGGAATGTTCTATTTTGCCCTGGCTTTTGCAGTGAGGAAACTGAGGTGCAGAGAGCCATAGGTCCATGGCAGGCTGGGGAAGCTGGGCTCATGCTGTGGGCCCAGGCAATATGGGTCAGAGCCAAACATGAGCTGCCTCCTTCCCCAGCAGATTACTCCTCACCCTATACCTGTGGACATGCCTGCTTCTGGAAGGGACAGACTCCTTTCCAGCCCAGAGCCATGCCCATAAAAGCAGTGCAGCCCACCCACAGTCCACCCAGAATTTGCTTCAGGAGGCCTGGCCTACTGTTAGATCAAGCTTACTCCCATCCTGATTCCCCCCAGCCATCTGCTTGAAGAAAATTGCCTTGTGAGTGAGGGGCACGTCAGGGCAGAGCTGTCCCCATCATCCTCACTAAAGAAGTGGCCCTGGGACATGGTCATGGGAATAACCTGGCCCTCACAAAACACCTGCCTAGAACACCTGCCATGAGTCGGGTCCCATGTTGAGTGAGGTTGGGAGCCTGCCTCACATTGCTTACAGCCCCAGGGTTCCCCCAGAGTCTCCAGCACTGCACTTGGATGACACCCCAACTGACCAATATTGTAGCTGGGTATGCACTTCCCCATTTCCTTTCCCCTGACCAACCTGGAAGCCTACTGGGGGCAGGCTCCACATCACTTCCTTCTTTGCCTCTCCCACAGCCCTCACTGGCCCATGATAGATTTGGTAGATCTGAACTGCATTGAATCCATCTCACTCTGCCCTTAGGACTTGGAATTTGGCCCAGAAGAGGTCCCAGGCTCTTGGGAATGTCTTGGAAGCCTGGCTCAGCCAAGCTTCAGGACAGTAGGAATAATTGTCTCAAACTGGTGGACATGAAAATGACTCCTCGTTTTTCTGAGGTCTGAGGCAGGGGCCCCTAAAGCTGTCCCAAAGCAGTTCCACCCCCTTGCAATGTGTAGCCACAGTCAGAGATAGCAAGGCCAGGGTGAGAATGGGGACAGTGGCTATTTTAGGGAGTCTAGTCTGAGCACCAAACAGGCTTTTGAGTCAGACACATCAGAAACAATCCTGGATGCCCTCCTACTAGCTCTGGGACTCCAGCAAGTTACGTTGCACATTCTGGCCTTGGCTTCCTCATCTGTAAGGCAATGGAGTCAGAATACTGATTCAGAATAAAATACTGAGTCAGAATAAAATGAGCTTAGTTAAAGGACCAGGGGCTAGCACACACCAGGAGCTCAAGGATGTTAGTTTTCTTTCTGATTGTCTTACCTTTTCTCCCCAAATGTTGAAGGAAGAAAGTCCTGGCTTGAAAGGAGGGTAAGTGGTAACTCTGTGGATCACATCATTTGGCAATGACCCATGGCCCTGGTCTTCATGTCTCCAGCCTCCATTCTGTAAACACTTATTCTAGCTTCTCAGACTTGATTCCACTGGTCAAAGGGCTTTTCCACCATCAAATCCTCCATGCAGGCAGCAGCCAGCCCTCCTCAGCAGCACTCCATGGCCACCTCAGTCCCATCAGCTTGCAGCATGGACAAGAAGCTCCAGTGTGCACACCCAAGCTGGACCCATGAAGGTGGGAAGGTCCCCCACAAAGCAGGCCTCTGGTGAGATATCAGAGGTTTCCCACCCAGGGTCCCTGGCTAGTTCAACAAGAGATTGTCATGGCCTTTTTCGTTTGTCCTCCCAGACCTAATTCCATCCAATCCAATACCTACTACAACTTCATCTTATTGTTGTCTATCTGCTGCCTAAAATGCAAGTTTGTCATGTTACTCTCTTGCTCAAGAATCTTCTGTGGCTCCCTTTTGCCCTTGGAACTGCATCCCTGACATACAGGCTCTGCTTGCCTCTCCACTTCATCTCCTCCACACAATATGCCCCAAGCAGAGCAAATCACTTGCCTCCCCCTAAATACCGACACTGTTTCACACCTCTATGACCTTAAATACACTTCTTGTGCCTGCAATGCCATAGCATGATGTTTCTTAAACTGCTTGGTCATAAGAGTTACCTGAAGAGCTTGTAAAAATAAGTATCAGTTCCTAGGCTCACTGGCTGAATCTGGATCCCCAGGTAAGAGACCTGGCAAATCTGTATTTTTACTGCCTGAGGTGATTCTTCTGCTCTGGCAAGCTGGAGAAACACTCTTCTAATTGCCCCATCCACAAAGGGATTAATGCTCATCCATCCTAGATTTTCCTCAGTGGTCACCGCCTCCAAGAATACCACCTAATGTTCCTCCTTTCTGTAGTAATATAACACTACTTCACGTTTATTGAGATCTTAGTGTGGTGGAGCAGTGTTCTAAGTACTGGCTATGTGGCGACTCCTTGAATCCCTGGGAGGGGGTGTTGTGATCTTTATCATAGCTAAACAAACTGTTGTGCATATTCCTTTGTGGTAGGGAAGCACAAAGAGGTTAAGCAAGTTGTGCAGAATCACACAGGTAGAAAGTAGCAGAGCTGAATTCTGAACCTGGGAGTGTGCCTTCAGAGCCCTCACTGTTACCTAACGTGGCCAGGTCACACCTGCCTGTAGCATGATTGTCTTGTGGGCTGAGGCTGACTTACCAGCTTCCTTTGTCCTCTACTAGATCTGGAACTGCAGAAGGCAGGTATTGTATAGCCCAGAGACCTGCACAGCTCTATGTGTGTGGTAAGAGCCTAGTAAACATATGGGTCACAGAAGAAGAAGCAGGGATGATTGGGGGTGGGGTGGGGGGGATGGTGCTGGAAGATGCCCTTGGGTCTTTGGGGATGAGGAGGAGGGGAGAGGAGGCAAAAGTTGGATAAAATGAACTATAAGCAGCAACATCTTGTGTTTCCCAAAGGGACTGTGACACCTTTCTCTCTGACAGGTGCAACCTGGCACCCGTGCAGGAGTATGGCCGGGATGTGGGGCTCAAGACCGACCTGGTGACCATGAACCCCTCTGTCATCCAACGGGCCTTTGAGGACTTGGTCAACGCCACCTGGCGGGAGAAGCTGCTACAGCGGCTGCGCAGTCTCAATGGCAGCATCCTGTGGATTCCCGCCTTCATGGCCAGGGGTGGCAAGGAGCGTGTTGAGTGGGTCAACGAGCTCATCTTGAAGCACCACGTCAACGTGCGTACTGCATACCCCTCTCTGCGCCTGCTGCACGCCGTCCGCGGGTGAGCCGCCTCTCCAAAGCCAGCGGGGCCATCACCAAGTCTGGGAGGGGCTTGGTGGGCCATGTTCCTTTCCCAGATGCACTTCCATCTCAGCTTACCACTCACTCGTTGTAATACCTCAGCAAGCTCCCTGGCCTTTCTGAGCCTCCCTTCCTGGAGAAAGGAGGAGGGATGGCAGATGAGTTTCATCTGCCCAGAGAGCTGTGTTGAGAACGATGGTCCCATGACTGCTGTGTGGGGAATAAACCAGGAGGGGCAAGGATGGAAGGAGGAATGTGTGCTGGAAGCTCTTGCATTAGTCTGGGTCACAACTGACTGTGGCTAAGACTGGGATAGTGGTGGAGGATAGGCAACAGGTAGCTCAGATCAGCTGAAAATTTTGGAGTAGAGGCAGCAGGATTTACTGATGGGTTCTATTTAAGGACCTTAAGGAGTGAGAGAAAGAGAAACATCCAGGATGGCTGTTAGGATTAAAGTTTGAGCACATGGGTGGACAGTGGTGCCATTTTCTGTGAGAGGAGAGTCTGGGAGAAGCCCATGCATGTTTTGGGGTATTAAGTTTGCTCTAATTTCAAGATACCTGTTACAAAGACACCCCTCCACATGCCTGACCTTACAGCTTGGGATCAGGCTCTGCATCCATCTGCCCATCCAACCAAATGGCAGTTTACTGACCTGCTCTAGGGGGACAAGTAAGCTCATTGTACAGATCCCCACTGACATTAAAATGCTCTTTTGCTCTTTACTGGAGCCTGAGCATAACTCAGTGTGACCCAGGGAAGCTCTCTGACCAACTCACAAAGGGCTCTTGCTGTCTCACAAAGGTGACCCCTGAAGCACCCAAGCCTGCGACCAGCACTGACTGGTCTCATTAGGTTGAGTTGCCAGCACAGAAACCCATTGCCTCCAAGAAAAGCCAAGAGAAACATTCAGAAAGAGGTGGACATACTTGTGGCTGATGGAGCAGAGTGATACCTGATGGACATAAGGTTCACTGGAACCACATCCTTATTCTGGAGGTTGACCTGTTAGATCTTCCTTGAGCATCCACTTCATCCCTGTCACAGCGTGGGTCTGCCACAGCAGCCCCCATCTCACAGATTTAGGCTCTGTGCCTTAAATGTTGTCTTTTTCCAGAGGAGGAAAGTCTTTACATGGTTTGGGGGTGAGAGGAGATGAGAGAAGGAGAAGGGCTAGCCCATGGTAAAGAGAAACAGTCCCTTGGACAGGGAATGGGCTACTCCCTAGAAGAAACTTATGCAGCCAGAGCTATTTCCAGCTATAATTGACTCACTTTCATCTGTCAAAATAGCATTAAGCACCAGTAATAAGTCCTTTAAACAAACAGGCTGTTAATCCTGAGATGGTACCATCTTCCCTTGCAGGAACTCCCGGGAGGAAATACTGCAGGAGAGAGAACAGGGCAGGCTTCTTCTTTTAGCAAGGGGAGAAGGTGGTGAGGAAGAAGGCTTCAGGGGCCTTAGAATGGATTTCTGCCAATAGCCCTCTCCCTCTGTAGGATGTGGGGTCCAGTAGGGCATTACAGGAAAGGTGGGCAGCATCTGTAGTAAGAGTGAGGGCTTGCCTGGACTTGGTGGGAACCTACCTGTGTTTGCTGCCAAAGGAGGAATGGGCTGGGGGCTGGGGGGTATGCAGAACAAAGCCACAAGAGAAAAGACCAAGGGTTCGTAGAAAAGATAGCTGAGAAAAAACCTGGCCGGGGCAGTCTGGTCTAGCATGAGAATCATGGGCTCTGCAGTTAGGGACAACTGGGTTCAAATCCCACTTCCATGACTCATGTGGTTGAATAGGTCCCTTGTTTCCCTGAGCCCTGCTTTCTGTGTCATCACTGTGGAACACTGCCTACATCCAAATGTGTGTCCTGTGCTGGCCAAGGGAGACACACAGTCAGTCGATCGTACCTACTGCCACCATGGCAGCTGCCACCACCCACCCACCAAGAGATTAGATTTGTCCTATGGATTTAAGCGGTAGAAATAGGACCAGAGAGTGAAACCACAGGGAGGAGCATATATATTTAGGCTCAGTTTGATCAAATATTCTGTAGTAGAATGGTGGATTAAGTCAAAAACATCTGTCAAGACTTGTTCACCTCAACATTCAAATATGGAACAGGATAATCTTGTTTCCATATTTAAAAATCTATTGTTCAGTAAACCCCCTATTTATGAGATTGGGGTGATAAACATTTTCATTGTGGCAAAATATATACACAACCTAAACTTTACTATTTTAACCATTGTTAACTGTGCAGCTCAGTAGTGTTAAGTATATTCACACTGTTGTGAAACAAATCTCCAGAACTTTTTTACCGTGCAAGTCTGAAACTCTATACCCATTAAACAAGTCCCCCTTCCCTCCCTCTAGCTCCTGATACTGTAACCTTTCTACTTCGGTTTCCATGAACTTGGCTATTTTAGATACCTCATATCTACCTCATACAAGTAGATGCATACTGCTTTTGCCTTTTTGTGACTGATTCCACTTAACATAACATCCTCAAGGTTTATCCATGCTGTAGCATGTGTCAGAATGGCCTTTCTTTTGAGGACTGAATAATACTCTGTTGTATGTATACGCCAGATTTTGTCTGTCCATCCATCCATCAGTAGACATTTGGGTGGCTTTCACCTTGTTGACTATTGTGAAGAGTGCTATTGTCAACATGGGTGTGCAGATTATCTCTTTGAGACTCTGCTTTCAATGGCTGCATCGTATGGTAGTCCTATTTTTTATTTTTTTAAAGAATCTCCATCCCACTTTCCATAGTGGCTGCACCATTTTACAATCCACCAGCAGTGCACAAGGTTTTAGTTTCTCTACATTTTCACTGACACTTGTTATTCCATCTCCACATCTTTGCCAACACTTGTTATTTGGTAGTAGCCCATTTTAACCACTTTTACGTGTACAATTCAATCAGAAGAAATGTACTGTTAGAGGAAAATGTGGCAGAAAATTTTTATGACATTAGGTTTAGCAGTGGCTTCTTAAGTATCACACCAGAACACAGGAAACAAAAGAAAAAAGAGATAAAAGGGACTTCATCAAAATTCAACCTTTCATGAACCAAAAAGTCAATATATTATAAGAGTGGAAAAAACCCACCTGTAGAACAGGGGGAAATATTTGCAAATCATGTATCTGATAAGGGATTAATATCCAGAGTATACGTGGAACTCCTAGATCTCAACAACACCACAAATAAATTAAACAACCCAATTTTTAAATGGGCAAATGACTTGAATAGACTTTTCTACAGAGAAGATATACAGATGGCCAATAAGCACATGAAAAAATGCTCAACATCACTCATCATTTGGAAAGTGTAAATCAAAACCACAATGAGTTACCACTTTCCACCCACTGGGATGGCTGCTATCAAAAAAGGGAGGAGGAAAAAAAAAAGGGAGGAAGTAACAAGTGTTGGTGAGGATGTGAAGAAATTGGAACCTTGTGTCTGCTGGCGAGAATGCAAGTGGGAGTCACCTTTGAGGCATCCAAGTGTCTTTGTTCTGCAAAAGAGAAAGCTGACGCCCAGATAAGTGGGGTGATTTGTAGGAGGACACCCAGCCAGTGAGGAACACATCCAGGAACTGAAGCACAGCCCTTTACTCTAGCCAGGGCATCAGATGCAGCAAATTCATACCTAGCCAGTTCTAGATTAGGGGCCTCAGGGAGTTCAGTGGTCTGAGTACTGTCACACCTGAGAATTGGAGTTAGGAGACCACATTGGATAGCAGTGTATGAAGACTCTCTGTGTACATGGCAGTTCTTCTGAGTCTGGGACAGCTTTTCCAACAGACAGAACAAGCTGAAAGGTCAGAATGCCTCAGAGTCTCACCAAACACCCGCTGGCAGCTGAGGCTTGATAGAGCCCTGTGGAAAATCCCGTTGAGGTTCTCAGTTTTGTTTGCCCCTTGACCTCACCTTGGCCTTTGCCTCCCTCATTTGCTTGATTGCTCTTTCACATCTAAGCCATTCAGAAGAAAAGCAGCCATCCTCAGATAGCAGCTGTGCATCCACACACTCTGAATGCAGCTGGGTGGCTTGAAATGTCCAGACATGTCCATATACAAGTCATTGTGCTCCTAGGGCTGATTTAGTGTCCCCAGTCCATCCATTCATGGGGAAAAAAACTGTGAGATGCTCTAGTAACAGCAAATAGGCTTGTCACAAAGACCAAATGAGATCATTTATACAAATCACTTTAGAACCCAATGCTGTTCATATTAAGCCCATCTAACACTAAAACCTGGCACATGGTAGAGCCAGGCTTCATGTGAAGAAACCAAATGACCATGGTTTTAGTTCCCCTGGTTAAACAATCTCCTTCTACACATTTGTGGTTATTAGCCTACTTCTTATTGTTAGTTATTTGAGTAATAAGTGCCTTAAGGCCAGGATAATGCCACTTTGTGCTGCATTCCTGTCCCCTACACAGTGCCTGATACTGAGAGAGCATCTGGTGACTGGCCAGGGGGTCCCCAAGTGAACTCAGATTGATGAAGGACATGTAGGAGAATAAATGAGGGGCACAAGAAAAAAATCCCTAACATTACTGTACCAGATACCATGCTAAGCATTATGACATGTAATGAGAGAACTAGTACCAATATCCTATTTTAAAGACGACAAATTGAGTCTCAGGTGGAAGTAACTTGTACAAGGCCACATGGCTGGTAAGAGACAGATTCAGGACTCCTCCCTTGCTCCTGATCACTACCCATTTGCCCCTGTGACAATAACCAGCAAATAAAGACAGGGACCCTAGAAGAATAATGTCAGGAAGGCCAAAGTCAGAGTGTGAGCTTATGAAAATATTAAGAAAAACAGAAAGGGGGCACCTGGGTAGCTCAGTCAGTGGAGCCTCTGATTTGTGATTTCAGCTTAGGTCATGATCTCAGGGTGGTGAGATTAAGCCCTGAATCAGGCTTGGAGCTGGGTATGGAGCTTGCCTAAGAGTCTTCTCTCTATCCCTCTCTATCTACCCCTCCCCCCTAAAAAGAAAAAGAAAAACAGGGCATTTTAGTTTCAAGTAAGAAGAACCAAAAAATTAAGGGCAGGCACTGTAAAAGCTACAAAAGACAGATAGGAACTGGACCTTGGTTTGTCTTCTACACCTGTATTCTCAGCAAAGGAGAGCTATCTTTTATCTGAATAGCATAATGAAGCCTTTGATGTCATTATTTACAGTCCTGCTTCATTGTCCTAAACCAGTGGTTCTCAACATGGTCCCTGGACCAGCGACATTAGCATCACCTGGGTACTTGTTAGAAAGGCAAATTCTCAGGCCCACCCTACACTTACTGAATCAGAAACTATATGTCTGGGGACCAGAAATCTGCATTTTAGCAAACCCTACAGTTGATTCTGATGCACAGCACAAGTTTGAGAACCTCTACACTCAACAAAACCAAGACCTATTAACATCCCAGGAGATATCATGCACTTAGACCACAGAGCAGCTGGCCCTGATCTTCCCCAAATCATACAAAATTGGAGAAGGACAATCTGGAGCAGGCCATTCTTGCCCAATTTTCTAAAAGTGGGGAAAAGATGGACTCTAGTGAGCTTGTTATCAACCCCAAGCCATAGTCTCAAAACGGTTATCAGTGTAGTGGCTTATGAACACCTGAAGATGAAGAAGCAAACATCAAGAGCAGGTGTGCTCATGGGGCAAACAGCAGAGCACACTGTCCTGGTCTGCTCTTCTGGGAAGGGTAGGAGACAGGTAGATCTGGAGTCAGTGTAGTCATTTCATATCTTGGTTTAGGTCGGATACTTTGATAAAGTATTTCTTGAGCAGCATGGAGAACAGTGATATTTCAGCAGGTAAAAGGGAACAAATGTTAAGTCTCAGAGAAAACTTGTAAAATAGATACTGTTTTCATCCCCATTTTACTCATAAGGAAACAGGCTCAGGGATGTTAAGTGAAGTGCTCCAGCTCACTCAGATGAGGAGGAGAGGGACTAAAACCTATGTGTATGGGTTTCAGTTGGGTCTTCTCTTCCACTGCCATCCCTCTTCTCATGTCCTTGACAGACTGACCACTGTTGACCATGGACACCCAAAAGACACTAATTAAAAGTTGACTTCATGCGGATCTCTCAGAACACAACACCAGCCTCCTATACTACCAGCTGTCCTCATTTTTACCAATGACTTAAACAAAGGCATCAATTGTTTTCTTAGCCAGTTCATAGAAGACATGACTTTGGGGGGATTCCTAATATTTGAGTTGAATCCAAACTACCTTTGATGGGATGAAATAAGAAGCCAATTTAAAAGGGTTAAATATAATACAGACAAATGCAAAATTCTGTACTTAGGTTCTAAATAATTGTATAGGTGCAATGAACATTGCCAACCAGCAATAGGAGTGTGGTTGGTTGCTCAAAGGGATAAGATGATCTTAGATCACAGCGATGTATGTATATCAGTTTGAGAGTTGAGGTCAGCAATGACCTTGGTTGGGTCCCACTTGGAGAAATTTGGGGTTCCAGGATGGAGAGGGACCACAATGGCAGAGAAATTCAAAAGTTGAAAGTTTGGGGAGAGAAATCTCCGAAGAGCATGAGAGCAATCTTTCTTCAGTTAGCAAATACTTATTTGCTATAAGCTAGAAGGCCCCAGGCCTGTGTTGAGGGAACATAAAAACCAATGAAACAGGGCTTTTGCCCTTGAGGGGCTCACAGATTTGGCCTGCAAGGCTCCAGGTGTAGAACTAGGGCTGAAAAGGGATCTACAATGAGTCGGGTGTCATCTGGACCCTGGGAAAAGCATTCCCACAAATAAGGGTCATCTGAAATGAGCTTGGTTGCCTCTTGTTCAGACAGCAATGAATGCCCCTTGCTGGGCCATGACTTGGGAAATCCGCGTCATACAGAGTTAGTGTATCAGTCTTCCAGCGCTGCTGTAGGATCACAGGCCAGGTGGCCTCAATTGACAACAGTAAGTTATTGTCTCACAAATCTGGAGGCTGGAAGTCCTTCTGAGAGCTCTGAGGTTAGAATCTGTTCCAAGCCTTCCTTTTGTGGAGGAGCATCTCCATCATTTTCTGTGTCTGCTTGTTTATCTGCAAATCCACCCCCACCCCGCCCCCGCTTATAAGAACATCAGTTGGATTGGAATAGAGGCCACCCTATTGATTCTTGCTGGTCTGAGGCAGTTATTGGGCCTGGGTATCACAGAGAGGGGACAATGTGGTGCAGAGAAGGCCTGTCCTTTGACTCTTACTGGCTGAACAGCTCTTCCAGGGGGCTTCCAGCTCTGCCAGCCTGCAAGAGTGGCATAGTGCCCTGGCTGGCTGTTGGCAAGGGAGTTGAACAGCCCAGGGGAAGGACACCCAGGCAGTTGAATATGGCTGCAGGAAGGGGAAAACTCTGGTCTGCAGATGGTAGTGAATGGCTCAGATTCAATTATGACAATAGAGAAGGCTGTGACCCATAGAGAGGGTGGCCCTCGGGCAGGAAAGCAGTCCGCTGCCTGGCCCATTTAGCTGCCCAGACCATGGGCCTGGTGCGGAGGAAGCCTGTGAATTGGTGCTTAATTAGGCACCAAAAGTGCTGAACGTCGGCCCTGGGATGGCAGTGATCCAGCGGGCATCCCTGCCAGAGCTGGAGCAGTAGATCAGCAGAGTGGGCATTGCTGCCTGGCAGCAGGGAGCAGATACCCAAGCGCTAGATGGGTGAGGGAGCAAGCATGATGCAGAGAAAGACGCAAGACCAGCACAGGTTGGAGGTGCCCTCTCCCAAGCATGCCCATCACGGTCCCAAGAATATGTCCCTAGGGTCCGTCCAGTAGCTGGGTTCCAGTCTCCTCTAGGGGACATGGAGTATGGAAGTACATTTCAGGGCAGTGCTACATAGAGAAAAGGAGGGAAGTCTGTGGTATTAAGGCACAGATGGCATTTTGTCACTTTTCATAGACTATTTTTTTTCAAACAGCAATGCACATAGTAAAAAGAAAAATCCAAACAATATAAAAGGATCTGAAGTGGAAAGTGAGTGAGTCCACCTCCACAGAGGCAGCCTGTTACACTGGTTTTCTGTGTTTATTCTTCCAGAAATATCCACTTTTTACACATAAGGGAGCATGTTTTAAGCACTGTACCTTGCTAAATTCTGGAAATCCTTCCACATCAAGACACACCACCCTGTTCTCCTTCACAGTGTCTGGACCATAATTTATGGGGGCACAAGCCATGGTGGACATTGCAGTTTTTCCCAATCTTTTGCTAGTATCATCAGTGCTACGGTGATCATCTATACCGACATCTGCACTTACGTACCTCCGTAGGCTTGTTCTTTAGACATGCCATCGCTAAAAAGAGACGCATGTGAGCCTTGTTAGTTTTTATAGAGGTTACCAAATTGCCCTCCCTAGAGGCAGGTACCAATTTACACTCCTACTTATGATTATTGAAAATGCCTGCTTTCCCATAACCTCACCAGCATGGTAAATTACCAACATTTGTTATCTTTGCCAATCCAGCGGAAAATGCCATCTGATTGTTGTGTGAAATTAGATTCCTTTAATTATGAATGAGGTTAATTATAATTTTTTTCCTATTTGGAGCGGCATCAGTTTAGATCCCAGAATCCAGCCAGAAGTTTTTGGCCCTCAAGAGGTGGTCTTTCTGGATCACTGCTGGGCCAGAGGTGATCCCTGTAGGTGAGTGACAGTCTCTTGACTCTTCCAGTCAATGTAAATGTCCCTTCCAGGGACCTGCCCTATAGCAGAAGGAAGCTCTGAAGTAATCGGTGTCATGGTTTTCCTCCTTTCTTTCAGCAACAAAGGTCTAAGGCAACGTTAGCCTGCCTTTCACATGGGCAGACCTAGTGGCAGCTTAGAAGGGTCTGTGGGAAGCCAGCCTCTTCCACTTCCAGTGCCCCCACAGGGAGCCACTAGCCCCCACTTGCTCATTTTCACTCCTGGCTTCATTAAATAGAGATTTGTGATGCACCCATTTTGTGCTTGAGCTATCCTAGCTAGCATCTGGAGCTATATAGAAACAGGAAGCCAGTCCACTTGCTCACAGAATTTTAAATTGTAAGGGAGGAGAAAGGCAAGTAAATGA
This sequence comes from Canis lupus familiaris, assembly GCF_011100685.1. Lineage (NCBI taxonomy): Eukaryota > Metazoa > Chordata > Mammalia > Carnivora > Canidae > Canis > Canis lupus. The sequence continues at coordinate 48,091,818 of NC_049224.1, read as the reverse complement.
ATAATTATACCATGGCATGATAAGTGCTGTGATCAGAAAAGAACAGCACACAGGGCACAAACCCACTGGGGGAGGTCCAGGAAGTGCCATTGAAGCCGAGACCAGAAAAAGGGGCTACCAGCCAGGAGAACTGGGAGTTGCTATGTCCTCATAGGAAACAAGAAGATCCTTATAGCAGTGTGGCTATGCATGCTGGGTGGTGAGAGGGATCCCAGGCCCAGGCCACAAGGGCTTGGTGACTGGATGTTGTCCTGGGGACTCCGAGAGTCACTAGGGAGTTTTTGGTGGCGTGGTTATCCTTGAAGTTAACCTTGCTTATGTGAGTGTAGAGCACTGGCGTGCGTGAGCATGAAGGCCTGGGGACCAGGAATCAGCCTCAAGCATCCACGGGACTTGGTCGGCCCTGCACTCCAGCCCCAGATTTTGAGACAAAAGCCCCAGCTCTCCATTTTCACAAAGCTGAGCAGCCTTGTCCTGAGGTGTTCCTCAGGATACCAGAGCCCTCAGCAGTGTTCCCAAAGAAAAGACAGCAATGGGCTGTGGGTCCTTAGATCAGGGCCCAGGCTGCTGATGTGGATAATGGGAGACCAGGGTTCTGAGGGTCCTGTCCCCGACTTTGCTGCTCATCTTGCACAAAGCGTCACCGAGTGTCCCATGGCAACCACCTGTAAGGCAGTCCTGCTTTTAAGGGACAATATGAGCTAGTTCCCACAAAGTGCTCTTAGCATCTTACAGAAAGCCTTTTGGTTCCTTTTTCCAACAGTGGCAGCCACTGTGCTTGCCACATACCGAGCTCAGAAATTCAGAAAGAAGGATAAATGTGCTTTGGAGATGATTTTGGCGATCCTCATCTATAGCTGTCTATGCACATAAAATACGGCACTTAATCGTCTTAGCAATTGGGGTAACCAATTTGGAAAATAATTACTGCCTTCTTTGAGATTACTTTGCCTTCTAATTAAAATCTCAAGACTGGGATATTAAAGGTGCATTGTCAATACAATGTCCCGGATGCACCCAGCTAACCTCATTTGGGAAGGCAAAATTAATTAGTTTGTGTTTTAACACCCAGCTGTTATCCTGAGGAAGGAAATCGTCTGCAAGTCGGCCACACACACAGTGTCTAAATTGGCCAGAGTGACTGAGGGGGGATAGAAAGGAAATCAAGGATGATTTGTTCCCACATAACTCAGTCAGCTCCCATTACAAGCTGCTCATTAAATGGCGTCCCCGCATCCCCATCAGACATTGCTCAAGAGTGTTCTTGTTCACCCGTGGAGGCAGAATGGAAAATAAGTGGGTCCCTCCATGCCATTGAGCTCTCCATTCATTCTGGAGCCTCCTTTGCTGTTAACACCTGTCTCAGTGATTGATTCTCCTGGGGAAAGCCGACAGCAGATCGAAGAGGGTGGGCACCTCTCTCCCTGTCCCTGCTGGCCACAGGTACAAGGCTGTGTGCCTTCCTGGCTTCCCTCTTTCTCCTTTTCAACTTCTATTTCTCAGTTCCATCTAAGTCAAACATTTGCTGAGCACAATGGAAGCCAGGATAATAATGTTTCTAGGCTGTGCTGCGGTAATGACCCCAGGGCCTCGTGGTTTAGCACAACAGAAGCTGATTTCTCGTTTATGCAAAGTGTGATGCAGGTCAACATGAGCTCTCTTCCAGCCAGTGATCCAGGGATCTAGGATCCTTCCTTCTTAGACTGACATGGCCATTATGAGACACTCTGAGGTTCCTCATGGCAGAAGAGAAAGAAGGACTGCGGGCCCTTAAGGCACATTGGCCCCCCCAAGGGACACCCTTCCTGTCACAGCCTGTTGGCCAGAACTGGTTACATGACCCCAGTTCCATTGCAAGAGACGCTGGGAGATGTAGAAGGGCACATGGAGTGTTTGCTGACCACTTCTGTCCCTGCCACAGTGCTCTGGCTGCCCTATGCATTGAGCCAGGTACCTCTGAACCCCCTACCAGGAGTGTGAGGCATGGCCCCTGCTCTTAAGGAGATGGTAGCACAGTTTTGTGTGGGAGGCCCACTCACCGAGTAATGGATTATCAGGCTGGATTGATAAGCATAACAGTAGAAGTAGAAGCAAAGTTCATGAAAGTAGGTGGAAGTGATTCCCTAAGCATGAACCAGGAAGAAGAGGGTGGAACAGAAGGAACATTTCCAGGAAGATGTAATTCATGTGCTTGGTTTTGGGGCAGAGGAGAGACAGTTCACCACTGGGATATGTGGAGGAAAGTCACATCTGCAGGGAGGGCACAGCACATGTCCATGTAACCTCAGACCTCCTAATGATCAAATTCTTCCCTCCCCACCCCTGAGCACAGCACTGATGTCCTGAAAAGAAATTCATTTCCAAAAGCCTCCTCACACTAAGGCCTTATAATCTGAAAATAAACAAACCACAAATCCCTAATATGGCATTGGTGACCTATGTTAGGGTTTGAATTTGCTCAGGGAGCAAACAGCCCTATGCTCTCATGCAGGGACACTGCAGTGGCTTGCATGTCCCTGAGGAGTACTAACAGCTACTACAGCCAGCTTGTGCCCACCCTGACCCTCCAGAACCACCATGGGGTGGAAAAGGCCCAAGAATCAGAAGTAGGGAGGCTGCATTTTATCTAAGCCCTGTCTAACCAGCTGCATGAGGAGCACCACTGCTCAGGCACATCTCCCTGGACTCCCACGTTTTCCTCTGGAACCTGATAGAACAGGACAAATCCAATCTAGGAGGCCCATGGATCACCTGCAAATACAACCTGTTGACTCACCCAACAGGGCCTCACATGGTGTTTTTAAATTTTTTTCAATAGTTGCCAGCATTCAAAAATTTGAAGAAATTGCATAGAAATCCAGATCTCTGGTAACTCTGGAAAACAATCAGAAAATTTGGCAGCACCACACTAGACAACAGTAAAACTGCCTACCCCTTTAGATGCCACAGTCCCCACTACTCCCTGTTGCCTTGGCAACCCTGAGGCCAGGCACTGGTTTTTCCTGCACATGTTCCAGCTCCCAGCACACTCGGTTACATCCCCTACCAGGCCATTGGGCTAGACGAGTCTCCAGGACTCAACCATCTTTAAAACTCAATGAGTATTCCTTAGGCTTACTCTTTTCCCATATTTTCTCTAAATATACCTTATTCTTAGCAGAACTACCCACCAGTGAGAGCAGGGCTTCTTGTCCTTGGCTGAACATTTGAACTACTGGGGGAGGTTTTTAAAAACCTCAGTGTCCAGCCTGCACCTGGAGGTTTCACTCAGGATCAGTCTTCTTAAAGCTCTAGGTCAAGAAGCACTGAGTTAGAACCGAAAATGCAATGGACCAGCTCAGGAGGGTGTTGAGATCCCTGTTATAGGAGGTGGTTAAGCCAGGGCAGATGAGCACTTTGCAACAATGTGTGGGTGAACCAAAGATCAGCTGCTACTCTCCCAGGATTCTTCTCCTTCCATTCTCCCTGCCTTTACCCCTCAGCACCTTCCCAAGCTCAGCTCAACCCCATTAAATCTATAGGGCACAGGTGGTCTCAGGAAGGGCACCTTATCTCTTAAGCCTCAACCTCAGCATCAAGCCCCCCAACCCCCAAGCCAGCACCATGCCTTCCACATGTCAGTTGGGAGTAAGCCTCTCAGCAGTTCAGGAAAGAAGACATGATGAAGGTCTGCAGGATGCCCATACAGGCTTTTCCCTATTACTTCCCAGTTGTGCTTGTAATTAACAGAGCCATTGTCTTGCTCCCCATCTTTGTCCTCTTCATCTGATTTCGGGTTGAAAAATTCAGCTGCAGGGAAGTTTCTTGGCCCAGACAGGATGAAACAGGAGGAGATGCAACCAGAGTGGTCTTCAACTGAAAGACTTACAACAAAAGCCTGGGTGTCTAGGTGCTGCCCTGGAGGCTAGCATGGTGCCCTAGAGAATCATGCTCACGGGATGGTGTGGGGATTGGGGTGGGGGATATGTTTCACTATATCACATATTACATGATTTACTAAAATTATATGGGTTACTAGGAATCTGTAACTTGTCTGATTCAAAGGCTAATACCTCCTCCCAAAAAAAAAGGATTTAAGGTTAACTTTCTGGAATGTCTTGGTGTTTCCTTTTTGAGGCTGCAGAAAGAACCACTGGTGAAAGGAAGGGCATACTGGAACTTCTCGAAAATCTTACCCCTGCCCACCCAACTTTTTTCCTAAAAGTGCTGTGAAGAATGTGAAACATTTTCAACTTTCAGCAATATGTAAATGTCCTGCCTGGCATACTTTTACTTCCAGCATGAATTTAACTGGTGTGTTTGACTATAAAGTCACACCTGTCACTGTGCTGAGGGTCATCAGAGGCTGCGCTGCCGCTGGGAAGTGGATGTTCCTCACAATGGCAGGCGGAGCACGTGAGATGAGGCGCACAGAGGTTGAGGGCAGAAAAACGTGGTAGTGTCTGGGGTGTGGGCGCGCAGCAGGAAGGAGTTGGTGGTAAGGAATTCTTTCTACCAAGGCATACCCATTGCATTTAAGAGGACTCAGGGTAAGGTAAGGAGAAGCTTCTTACAAGGAATCAAGAGGGTAAACCACACATCCCAATGAGTTCTAAATCCAAGCGGAAGAACCACAGTGGAAAGTCAAACTGGTGGCAAACAGAATGGATGTTTTCCCACTTCTGGAGAAACGTCTAGATTGTGTTGAAACTTGGAGATCCCCTGGTCTATGGCCCACCATAATAGAGATGCGAAAAATTAGGTCCAGCAGGGAGAAGTAACCTGCTACAGCATACAGGTAGCTGTGGACAGAACTGTCACTTGAAACTCAAGTCTAAAAAGTTGGTAGCTCCCCCAGACCTCTGTTTCCTAGACTGTGGAATGGAGATGGGTTCTTCCTCACTGCTGGCTGAAGGAAACTGAGGCCCTCTGTGTGCAGAGATAGCTCGTGCCTTGCCCAGCACTGGGCCCCTGAGCCCAGTGCCATGCTCTCTCCACTTCTCTGTAGCTCATCTTGTTACCCCCAACAGATTCCTAGGTAGGAAGCGGGAACTCCCATTTCAGAGGGAGGTATGCCAATGCCATGGCAGGCCGTGAGAAGAGAGCACAGTAGAACCCGGCTTCGCCAAGCAGAGCACCATCTGGTGTCCCCTCAGCTCTCAGGGAAGCCACCCATGGTCAGAGGTGGGCAGCCTGCTTGAGAGATTGGGGGTCCTGCAGGCAGGGATGGGAAGGAAATCCAATTATGCTCAAGAGACAAGGAAGTCAATCTCTGCTGGGGTCAGGAATGGTGACAGGCAAAGGCACATACCACAGGACCCTCCACAAAGGGAAGGTGGTGGGCACCGTGCATGAGCCACCCTTTAATCAGGGGTCTGCATTCTGTGGCCCGAGCAGCAAGTTGCCACGCCCACATGTGTCATCTGTGGCTCTCTCGTGCTCCAACAGCAGAGGCCGGGAGCATGACTGCAAAGCCAAAAATATCTACCAGCTGGCTCTTTATAGGAAAAGTTTGCCTGCCCCTGCTTTAGATTTCAACAAGCCTGAGCTCAGGTCAAGGTCTTGCCCTTTCTACCTAGGTGACCTTGGACAAGCCACTTTTGTCTGAGCCTCATTTCTGCATCTGGACCTACTAACAGGCTCATTATATTCCCACAAAAGTCATGTATGTGAAAGAACACAGCACAGGGAACATTTCTGTTGCTTAATAAATGTTGGTAGTCAATCCCTGTGAAGGGAATAGGTAACCAGTGGCTCGATTGATCGCCACAATTCTTGGAGTGGCAGGAAGCAGGCTGCTGGACAGTTTAAAGTTGTCCTCTTCCTGGAAAGGAGGATTCACAAACTCATGTTTCTTTTTTGTTTCTTTCCTCACTTCTTTTATTTTTCCAGATACTGGCTGACCAACAAAGTTCACATCAAAAGACCCACCACTGGTCTCTTGATGTATACCCTGGCCACACGCTTCTGTAACCAGATCTACCTCTACGGCTTCTGGCCCTTTCCACTAGATCAGAACCAGAACCCGGTCAAATACCACTATTACGACAGCCTCAAGTATGGCTACACCTCCCAGGCCAGCCCCCACACCATGCCCTTGGAGTTCAAGGCCCTCAAGAGCCTGCATGAGCAGGGGGCTTTGAAACTGACTGTTGGCCAGTGCGACGGGGCTACGTAAGGTGGGCACCCCATGGGACTCAGTGGCTCACATTTCCTGCCAGCTACACCACAGGCAGATGGGAGTCGGGGTGGCACAAACTATAGAACAAGCAGGCTAGTGGTTTTCTTTGTTAAAGTGTAAAACAGTGACCAGAATATATATATCTATACCTGCATATATATATTGACCTGAGTATTTATAACTGTGTGGTGTTCATCTAGCATTAGGCAGATAAGCCACAGGAAGAAGGTGTGGAGAACCCACCCAAACTGGATTGAGACTCAGTCCATCTTTAGGGGCAGAAGGACTTGGCATGAAAAGAAGCCAGTCCCATGACTTTGGATGACAAACTGCCTCCTGGGTTGGAGAGATCTTTGGGCTCATGGATGGATAGAGAGCCACCTGTTGGCAGCTGCCCCGAGCCGCTGAGATACGCAGATTCTGGGTGAGCCAAGACCCAGAGGGGACAACCTGACCCAAGTCTGAAATGGTGCTGTTCACAGAGGAGAAGGAGGTTGAGGGGTCCAGCCTGGCAAAAGAGTACAAGGATACCAAGAACCAGAGGCTACTTCAGAGCTGTGGGCCTGGCCCCGCAGACTTAGAGGTGAACTGTCCAAGGGATGATCCACAGTGGACCCGGCTGTCCCAGACAGGCTTCCACAGCTATGGAGAGAAGGCTAGCGAAGAATCCATGGACAGTCCAAATTCTGGCTTTGCAAGAACCACCAAGACCTAGACAGAGCAGACAGATGATACTAAAGAGCTGGTATGTTTCCCTGGTGTTTTTGGAAAATTGAGATTTCCTGCTCAGGGGCAGCACTCCACCCCACAACAGGGCAGAAGAGTGTCCAAAATGTGGTTGTTTGATGGATGTTCTTTAAAGAGACTAGTGCCCCCCAAGGAGGAAGGGACCCTGAGATCTCACCCTCTGGGTTAGCCCACTTCCTGCTCTATTAGAATGTCACATGAGGGATGGTACTGTCCCCTTCTCCCACTAGGGAAACCACAGCAGAGGCTTGAAAGGGCTCTGTCAAGATAAATGTCACCCCTTTAAAAATATATATGATTGCCTTTCGGGGTGCCTCACAGAGCCCCAGAGTGTGAGACCTGAACATATGTTAAGCACCTAGCTCCATTTCTCTGACACCACTCTGTTTGCTTTCTGCATCGTGCACTCACGGGGCTTCTGCAGCCAGACTGCTGTGTCAATGTCACTTTCTCATCATCTTCCTATCCTGATGGTCACACAAGCCAGCATGGAGCTCCAACACCAAGCTTCTCAAGTCTGCAGGGAGAGGTTCCAATGTCCACCCCCATCCCCACCTACCCACCGTCCTCCAGAGGCAACAATTTTAGAATTTCACAAAATCCTTTTTGCCCTCTATTAAGATTAATTGTTAAGATTCTTCTTTTTTTTTTTTTTTTTTAACCCAAAGCCAAATGCAGTATCCAAACACTGGGCATAATCTCCCCCAGGGAAATCTGGGCTCCATGCCAATCACTTAGGGGCTGGAATCAGAGGTCACATATAGACAAGCCTTGGCAGGCTTGATTTGTTGGATGTATTTCCCTGCCTGATAAATAACAGTGTTTTAAAACATATTTGAAAGATAAGTAAAAAACCATTATCTTGAAGGTGAAGGGAGTTAAGAAAAGTTAACCAAGATCTGCTCCTAAGCACACGAGACCGGACATAATTAATCAGCGGCGACTCAGAACAGGACATTTGCTCTAAATTAATGGCTGCTGGGAAGCAAGCGGAGGCGTTAGGAGGATACTCAGAACCATTCACCCCACACGTGGGTGCTCCAGCTCCAAACCACAGCTGCGATCGCCACCCTGCATCTCTCTGCTTCTTCCCTTCTTGTCCTTGCTTCAAGTCTGATGCTTCAAGTTGATGCTTCAAAGTCTGAGATTTGGGATTTGCATCATAAAAATGAATATTTAAAAAAGCAACAGCCCTAACAGCCTCTGTGGGAACTGAGTGGTTTGGACTCCCTTGCAAGAAGTGGAAATAATTAACATCATATTTTACGCTTCTCCAGAGCCTTTCATCTTGAGGATCTCAAAGGCCCTGGAAGACATTTAATATCTGAAGCTGGCAATGCCCTGGGGAACAGGTAGTCTTGCCTGGGCCTCAGTGGATTAACCAAGGCTTTGGACTCCAGAATGTTCCAGTGGTGAGTCCTGAGGGGAGCCGGGATGTCAGGTCCTGGAGTTGGCCCCACGCTCCGTGTACCAGCCAACAGCCTGCCCTGCAGGGCACTTCAAAGCAAGAGCTCCGTGGAAGAGATGGTTTTCCTTCGGTCCCATATTGGTCTTGGTTCCTTAGACGGACACTAGTGGCTGCTGAAGTAGAAGGAGTCCTGAGAACGTGCCCTCAGGTTCTCTCCAGAGAAGAGCTGGGAAGCCAGGACCGTCCACATCCCTCCATTCCCCTACTCACAGGTCCTGCGCTGCCGAGTGCTTCCCATCTGATGGCAGGAGCTCCAGGGGCCTGGGCTTCCCACCTGGGTGTGCCCCTCCACCTGGGTGTGCAGGCAGGAGGCAGCCCATCCCCTCTGCCCACTGAGAGTAGCTAACTGCACAGGCCAGCTAGCCTGTGTGGCCCCGAGGAGTCCCAGCCTGCACCCTGCTACCCTCCTCCACCGCCTTGTGACTGCAGTGGTCACAGCCATCCTCGAAGCAGGAGACCCTTTCAGTCACCTCCTATTGACCATGAGTCAGTCTCCAAATGCCCCACCATCACTCACCCTGGAGCCTCTGAGACCTGCATGCTCCTCAAGCCCCCAAATGCCCACCAATTTGCCATCGGCCACCTCCTTGGCTGAAGAGAGGGAGCCATCTGAAATGCCAACTCTCCTCCAGATCTCTTGATCCCTTTCCTCCCCACTCCTCTCCTTCCTCCCATTTCTGAAGAAGTGACATCCTCCTCTGGCCAGTGACATATTGCCACACACCCCAGCCACTCCTCTGCCACGTCTGTCCTCACTTCCACCAGGACACACTCGTCCACCCATCCCGGCTCCTACAGCCTCTTCCCTCACCTTCCCTCCACCACCAGCCCCTGGGAAGGGGTCTCTGGTGCTTGCACTGCCGTCCCCTACACCTGTCTGGCCTCCTTGCTCTGGGGACCTGCGATTCAGGGCCCTCCATGTTGCCACATGGAAAGACCCTTTGTCGTCCCCCAGCTCCCCACCTCGCTGGGCTCCACAGCGACACCTGCTGGACACCTGCCCTTCTGTGCCCAGGATGCCATGTTCTCCTGGTGTTTCTCTTCCCTTCCCAGAGCCTCTTCATCATTTATTTATGTATTTATTTATTTAAGTATTTATGATTTATTTATTGCCACCCTTCCCTTGATCTTAAAAAGGACCCAAGGTGGGTCAGACCATTATTTCCCTCCCTCCACCTTGCCTCACTGCACGGACACTCCCTACTTTGGCACTTTCCATTGTGCCCCTACCCCCCTGCTCCCATGGCACCATAGATTCCATATATCCGAAGCCAAGTTTATCATCTCTGCCTCCCCTTACTCCACGATCCCCCCTCTTCTTGCTAGAGGCCCCGCGAGCCTCTCACCCCCCAAGTCTGAGACCCTAAAATCATCTTCGACTCTTCTCCATGGGTTCCCTTGTCACCCCTCCCCACCAGCACTGCCCTTGCTTCCCTTGCTTGCACAATTTTAGCAGCCCTCTCCTCCCTCCTGCTTCCCCTCTGGGCATGTTTGCACAGCCCCCATCTGTCCTGCACCTGCGTAGGCATTTATCTCCAGGCATTCACAAACCTTCAAAAGTCACCCCCACCCTGGCCCACAAAATAAGGTACAAGTCTCCACCCTGACATTACAGATCACCCAATAAGGCCCCGTTCCTTCTTTACATCCTGTACCGGTCCATCTGGAATCGTCATTTCTGGAAAGGGTGCCTGGTTTCCCTGTCTCTGTGCCTTTGGTCTTGCTGTTTTCATCTCCTGGGACTCTCTCTTCTGTTCCCTTTAAGGCCCATGCAGAAACCACATCTTCCATGAAGCCCTCCCTGATCTACCAACCACTGGGATCTCTCCCTCCACTGAACCACCGTAGCACTTTATTTGTGCCTTTCTAATGGCACTTACCATATTCTGCCTTGTATTATAGTTATCGTGCACTTGTCCTATGAGTGTTCTTAGATTGTAAGCTCGCCAAGGGCAGGGACTGTGTTTTATTCATCTGTATCCATCACAGCACCCGGAGTGGTGCATAGCACATAGCAGTTGCTCAATAAATGTTTGTTGGATTAAATCCTGAATGCCTGTGGAGGACTGTGTAATTAATGGTCATTTTGCATCAGGAATGTCATAAGAACCTCCAAAAAATCCTATGAGTTGGGCAGATGCAGAGATCATTATTCCTATTGGATGGGTCATAAAATTGAGGCAGAAAACCTACAGGAAATCCCTGTAGGGGGCTCACTGGCAGAATTTGCACCCAGGTCCTATCCCCACTCCATGGCATCTTCTGCTAATCCTTGTGGCTGGGTCACTGCAAATTGGAAATTGACCCCAAGCACAGTCTTGGCTGTCATGGGTCTGGCATTACCTTCACAGAGTCAGACAAACCTCAGCATGAACCCCAGCTTGTGTGCCCATCAACAAAGGCAAAGTCTCCCTCCTTTTGGAGGAAGACAAAAGCCATTCAGGTTTTATCAGGCCCAGGGGGTGGAGCTGTGGGACCTCATAAATCATTCCCACTGCTGTTGTCACAGGGTACGAAGCCATCCGTCCAGATGGCAAAGAGACCAACAGCTCCAAGGGGCTGCTGTTTGATAAATCTCTTCATGCCTAATTAAAGCTCCCCTTCCAAAATGAATGGAACAGGGACATTCGTTGATGCCGGTCAGATGGGACTCCAGACGTGCATGCTGCCTCATGAATGCCCTCAATAGCATCCCCAATGACACCAACAGCCTGCCCTAGCCCGCCTGTCTCTCACCAGCACTGCTAGATGTCATCATTCCTTCCTGTCTTCATCTCCTTCCTTCTGCTTCCCCTCCCCAAGGCTGTTCCCTTTGGCATCTACCAAGAACCTGGCGAGCCTAGGGACCTAGGTTGCAGCTCTTCTTGGGTACCTAAGCCTTGACTAGGGTACTGTGGTGGGATGGCAGGAAGGGAGGAGGTTGGGAGCAGTCTACGCCATCTCTTCAGGAAGCAAAAACACAAGGGGCTCTGATCTAATGGCAGGTTTTCCATAACAGAGGGTGAGTGTAGTGGTTTCCATGGTTACTATGTGGAAGCAATGTTTTTGTTGCCCTTGGGCTTCATGGTGAGGGTAGGAGTTTCATTTCCATCCTTAGTGATCCAGGTAGTGGGGCTAGTTTCCACATACTGTGCATAGAGCCATCCAGCCCCACATCATTTTCCAGAATCCCGCCCCAGTTGTGTATAGCCACAGCCCAACGGAACAACCCAACGAGATCACTAAACATTCCTCATGGCCCCTCCTGTTCTCACAACATCCTTCCCCTCTCCAGAACCTCGGGTGGGAAACGGGTCTTCCAGGGGTTCCAAGAGCTGTGTCAGGAAGGACCCAAATGCTCCAGCCACAACCGCATGTTCTAATATCAAAGACGTTTCTCCTGGGTGCCTGTGTTGCTCAGTCGGTTAAGCATCTGCCTTCAGCTCAGGTCATGATCTCAGAGTCCCGGGATCAAGCCCTATGTTGGGCTCTCTGCTCAGTGGGGAGCCTGCTTCTCCCTCACCCGCTGCCTACTCCCCCTGCTTGTGCTCTCTCTTTTTCTCTCTCTCATTCTATGTCTAAATAGATAAATAAAATACTTAAAATAAGAAGAAGGAAGGAAGGTAGGAAGGAAGGAAGGAACAAAGAAAGAAACAAAGAAAGAAAAAACGAGGTTTTTCCAAAACTGACCTAGCAGCAACAGCTGGGAGCAGCCAGTCCTTGGGGAATTAATAGAAAATGAGAGCCAAGCAGTGGGGTGACGCCCAGAGGCCTGCACGGATCCTAACAGTGCAGATTCCAGTGACAAACACTGAGGTGAGTCAGAGCAGGTGATTCCACAAAACAGCCCTTCAATTTGGTTCAAAGCACTTTCATTCCCAAAATGAGGTTGTCACAGTGGAGCTGCTAGATAGAGTCTGTGAAGGGACGACTGGCAATCAGAATAATTAGTTCTTCAGGGAAGTTGGGTGTTGCAAAGAAGACCAGTCTGGGGCGAGCTGTTTTGCTCAAGAAGGGCCAGCCTTGTGCTTTTTCCTTCCAACCAGGGGTTGGCAAGCATGTAATTCACTGTAGTAACAACCAGGCTGCTGGTGCTCAGGAGCAACCCACCTCGCCTCAAGAGCTCTGGGACCTGCTCTTGGTGGGGAGGATCCAGAGGATCCAGAAGCCTGCACTCAAGAGCAGCAGGACACGAGGGAAGCCGGTCAACATGGTATCATCTCATCCGTAATATGGAGAAGCCACCTACCTACCTCCTTCACAGAGTTACTGTGAAAATGCAAATAAAGAATGGGGGTAGAGAGAGAGAGAGAAAAGCTGGGTGGGAAGGTGGTTAGGGACATGAAGCAAATCAAGTGTATACAGCTGTGAGTTTGCAGGGCTCTCCCCATGTCATCGCCCTGCTTAAACATGTTAGTGGTTTTCCTTTGCTCTTGGAAGAAAATGCTTATGTTTGCAAGTCTGCAAACCATTCCATGGTTTATGTGGTCTTGAAACCTCTTCCCTTCTGGTTCACTACATTCCAGCCACAAGGGCCCTTTTGCTTCTCCTAAAACTTTCCAACTTCATTCCAGTCTCCGAGGCTTTGCACGTGCTGTTCCCTCTGCCTGGAAAGCCGCTTCCCCTGCTCCTTGCAAGCTGTCTCTTGCTCATCTTTCAAGTTTTGTATTGAGTGTCACCTCCTGAGGAGTCCAACCCTGGTATCCCTCAGCTAATTACTCTCTATTATCTTTCACATTATCCTGCTAGGCAGGTGGTCTATAGAACCTATCTGAATTATCTCATTTATTTTGTAGTTCTCAACCCTGAGAAATTTCATGAAAGACCTCGATGCCCAGGCCACACCCTGCAGAAGTTTAATCAGTATTTCTGGAAAATAATCAGGGACATCAGTATTTTTTAAAATATTTTATTTAAATTCGGGACCCCTGGGTGGCTCAGTGGCTAAGCGTCTGCCTTTGGTTCAGGTTCTGATCCTGGGGTCCTGGGATCGAGTCCCGCATCGCTTCTCCCTCTGCCTATGTCTCTGCCTCTCTCTGTGTGTCTCTCATGAATGAATAAATAACATCTTTAAAAATGTTTTTTCTTTAAATTCTGTTTGCCAACATATAGTATAGACATCACCATTTTTAAAAAGCTCCTTCTAATGCACAGCCAAGACTGAGAAACAATGACATGTTTGCTTCCCCATTTATTGTCCGCCTGCCCTAGTAGAATGTTCAGTGGAAACTGATTTCTTACAGTAGTATCTTGTGCCCCAGGCAGCGGAGTGGTCACCTTCGACGTTATTGTTCATGCATCTGCTCCAGGCTCTGGCAATAGTCTGGCAATGGGACCACTTCCCTGGCACTCCTAGGAGGTACAGATCAGCTTTGAATTCTCCTGAGTGACATACTGTCCCCTGCATCTGCAAGTAGATGGCCAGTGTTTTACCCTGTTAGTGGAGCTGCTGGGTAGAGTTTTTCTAGTGTCCTCTGCACCTATTCAGAGAACTTCACGACTCCTGCCGTACTGGGGATCCCACTCATTCCTGTTCTGAGCAGGCATTAGAACCCCTGCTCCTTGGGATGCCTGGGTGGCTCAGCAGTTGAGCATCTGCCTTTGGCTCAGGGCGTGATCCCGTGATCCCAGATCAAGTCACATCTGGCTTCTTGCATGGAGCCTGTTTCTCCCTCTGCCTAGGTCTCTGCCTCTCTCTCTCTCTCTCTCTCTCTCTCTCTCTCTCTTTTTCTCTGTCTCTCATGAATAAATAAATAAAATCTTAAAAAAAAAAAAAAACCAAACCCATCCTACTGCAGGCAATGAGTGAGTACATCCAGCAGAGTACCTGGATCTGCTCACAGGGACGCTGATGCAATTGATTTGAGATATGCCCCAGACATCTCTAGAAGCCCCCTAGCGGTTGCTGAGCCGCAGCCCCAGCTCCGGAATCCCTGCACATCTTCCATGGCAACTTCACTCAGGCCTCTGGTTTGCAGGATGTTCTTTTGTTTACGGCTTCTGGAGTTTTCGTTCTTTGATTTCAGGCTTGGCTCTGTTTCATCTGATGGGTTTGGTTGATGCTGCTGCTGTGTCAGTCACCTCTGGAAGGTGGGATTTCTGTGTGCTTGCACCAGGAGGAAAAGCCTGGCTGGCCTTGCCTGCCTCCCCTTCCAAAATGTAAACTGTGGGAGCACCCCCAGCCACTGAAATGGTGCTTGGCACAGCACAGATGCTTAGTAAACTCCTGTTGCCTGAATGAAAGCATGGGCCTGAGCTGCAGGGACCCACGAGTACTTTAGGGGAGACGTGCACCCCATTAACCCCTAGAGTGGGGAGGATTCCTATCTAATGGAAAGAACACCAGGGCCTCCTGAAGAGGGGCAGGGATTGCTCCCACTTGCTCTGCTAGGCCCAGCATTCTGCGTCCTGTGCTTTCTAGAACACTTATCCAGGACACTTATCCTTACAACCCTGTGAGCTTTATTGCCTCCATTTTATAGATTAGATGACCAAGGTTCTCAGAGGCTAAAAATGTGCTCAAGATGCCAGGGCTCATGAGTGGATGTTTGATGCCAAAGCTAACAACTAGCACCAGCCCCCCTAACTTCTACTATCTGCTCACAGGGTGTGCCTGCATACAGGAAGGAGGGGAAGAACAGACTTGTTCTCTTTCCACTCAGACTCTTCACAGGCTGCTGCTTGCACTGGCCCTTACCCACTGGCAGAGCCGCTATAGACTCAGAACACGTGTAACAATGCAAATTGTTAAAAACACTTCCTTGCCAGTAGGTTAAGAGCCTGTGTGGTGAGCCGCCGGCCTGAGAGTGCCATGCTCCAACACCATGACCAGAGTCCATTCTCACTGGCCAGGACCCCTCCGAGTTCTTAACTATTTCACACATCATCCTCTGCTCCCAGAGCCTCTGGGCAAGAGGGCGGTTTGAGCGCCTGGACCAGAACACCAGAGCCCCGTCTCATTGGCGTGTTCATGGTAGCCAGGCCTGAGAAGTGGCTGGCTTTCCACACTCTTGTTTTCTATGGACATATCCTTGACCTAGAGCAGATGTTCCGTGCAGCTCATGTGAGTACAGATTGCAAATTCAATTGTGGAAGCATCGAGAGGCATAAGAAGCAGGAGGAGCATCTTCGGGCAATCAGCCAGGACTGGTAATGAGAAATGATTGCCTTGAAGAGTATCTGTGAGGCACAAGTGGAGGGCGGGAGACGAGCCAGGAACAGAGGGACCTGAAAAGGCAGTCACGTTTACTGAACACTCACTGAGCACTTTACTTGGACGAATGCATTTAATCCTCACAGAGGCCCCTTGCAGGTGGACATTATGATCATCCCCACTTCACAGATGGGGAAACTAAGTCCAAGAGTTTATTAACTTGCCCAAGGTCAAAAAGCTAGGAAGTGGTTGACCTGGGATTTAAACTTAGGCCCACGGGTTCCAAAGTGGTGCACGAAGTCCCTCAACCTCACTTTGATCAGAGTACATCAGTGCTCTGGGGGCTGCCTTAGCCTTGCCACTGAGAGATGCAGCCACTTCCCACAGCTGCTATTCCCACACCAGCCACTGGCCCCTCCTGACCCCCAGCTGCCATCACCAGGCCCACTGAGTGACAGTGCGGTGATGGTGACAGGCTCTGGTGGCACCACCTCAGGCCCAGTGGATACAGTTGCTGCCTCTTGAACTTGGCAAGGAAGCTGGGACTGGACATTTCCCTCTGCACATGCCAGGCCACTTGGCCCAGTGTCTGAGGACGAGACGGAGGATAGCCAAGCCACAGGCTGCTGGGAAAATGTGGAAGCGCCCTCTGGCAGAGGCCAGCCTGTAAAGGAGAAGTGAAAGTGAGCAGAGGACAGGAATGAATGAGAAAAGAGCAGGATAAGAACAGATAGAGTGTGGGAAAGGTCATGGCCCTGTCCTGCAAACTCTGCTAGATGCCACCAGCTGTCCTAGTCAAGCTGTTTGCTCCAACAGCCTGCCTCCAAACCACATATTCACATGAGACTGGGTAACATCAGAGAAGGGGGCACATATTCGCATGAGACTGGGTAACATCAGAGAAGGGGGCACCTCTAGACCTCCTTTATAGCTCTGGGGAAACCCAGGGATCCCAGATGACTGACACCCAGGTCCCAAACCTTCCTCCACAGCATCTGATCAGAATGGCCTCGGTCCAGCCATTTCATGTCTTGTCTCTGTTTCCCCAACAACAAACTGGGAAAATGAACATTTGCCTGCATGGATGCTCTTGTGATGAAGCCTGACCAGGCACTTTGAGCTCTTTGCCCCTGGAAGGCCAAAGATGCATGGCAACTCACTGCCTTCTCCGGCCACTTGGGCCAAGCCAGTGAAGATTAGCCCATGAGTTGTGCTCAGTCCCCGCCTGGCTCAGCCTGGCTCTGCAGCTGTTGCAGAAGTGAGTGACAGGCTTGGCCTGCAGTAGGTGCCAAATAATGAATGAATGTCTATTGAGACATCAAATGTTTCCCAATTTCCTGAAATCACTTCTCCCCAGCTATGCAGCAGATGGGCTCCTCAGCCTTGAGTTTCATTCCTAAACAAAAGAGGTACATTCCTCTGCCTTCCTCAACCTGAAAGCCACAGCTAGGATCATAGTAGCACAGCAAATAACTATGGGTTTTGAGGGCTAGTCGGCACCCCTAAATTCCCTCCTTGCTGCATGCCAGAAGAGGCCTTTTCCTAAGTGGCTTGGTGTCCCTGCAACACTCCAACTCAAGTACTGTTAGAACCTGCCATCTGTTGAGTGTCTGTCATGTACCTGCCACTGCACTGGGCACTTTGCCCTCTGGGGTCAATAGTATTATCCCCATCTTATAGATGAGAAAGCCAAGGCCCAGAGCTTATCAGCTGGCTAGTATGACAGAGCTGGAATCTAACTCAGAGGGAGAATTCCTTCTATGACTCTCTCCCTCCCTAATCTTTGCAGCAGTGGGAGCTCATTCATTCATGCCTGTATACCCCTCCTCACTCATTCATCTCTTCACTCACTTAAGAAACACTGGGGTGCCTGGGTGGTTCAGTCAGTTAAGCATCTGCCTTCAGCTCAGGTTATGATCCAAGGCTCCTGGGATTGAGTCCTGTGTAGGGCTCCCTGCTCAGTGGGGAGCCTGCTTCTCCCTCTCTCTCATGCACTCTCATGTGCACTCTGTCAAATAAATAACTAAAATCTTCAAAAAAGAAGGAAAGAAAAACAGACTGGAGAGTTGTGTCTGGGTTCACAGCACATGAGCAGCCTGTCCTCACTCCCAAAGGGCTCACAGTCCAGTGGTGGGAATGGTGGAGGGCGGGCAGACACACAGCACAGCACTGTAAGGGCAGGTGTAAGGGGAATGAACAGATTGCCCAGGGAGAGCAGAAAGAAAAGAGTGAGGAACTCTGCTTGCAGGAGGGCACACCAGGGAGAAGCACCCCTGGAAGTGTGGCTCGAAGGGGAAGAGGCATTTGAATTCATACAGTGAGTGTTCCCCTTGCTGCTCATTCTCCAGCCCACCCATGTCAGCTCCTTCCCCTCCAAGAACTTTGAAGCATGCCCTAGGGACTGAGTCCATGAACCTGTGAGGACAAGTCTCCTTCCCTCTACAGAAACAGGAATCACCAGGGGAGTGAGGGCTGGGATATCCAGGCCCCTTCTTCTCCATGCTCTCAAAGCTTGGCGACCCTCTAGCTCAGGGGCTGTGGGGTGTCGTCCACATGCATAGCACACAGCCCCCACCAGGGAGCTCGCCAAGAGCAACGGGGCAAGGAGAGCTGCCTAAGCACATCTGCTTCTAGTTGGTCATTCAATACCAAACACACTGAGAGTCGGCAATGAACTGGTTCTGCTCTGGGCACTGTGGGAGACACAGGCCCTGCTCCTTGGGAGCTGGGCCTGATGGGAGTAACAGTTATGCACAACCAATGGCAGAATGAAACAAAAGGGAAACACCAGCCCAAGTCACCAGGGAGATTCAGAGCAGGCTTCAGACAGGAGTTGATAGATGAGCTGAGCCTTAAGGAATGAGGAGGATTTTGATAGTTGGATGTTGAGTCTCTTGATTACCCCTCTGGGATGGCTCCACCCTCCTCAGCAGCAGCAAGGGACCTGGAAGGTTCAAGCAGCTGTCTGCCACACTGCTGCCAATCCCACCAATTTACAAAAGCCACCAAGGGAATAAGCCTTGCTGCCACCTGTCCAGCCTCCCCGCTAAGTCGAAATGCCACCCCAGGTGAGGTTACTTGGATGCATGAGACCCTTGATCTGTGGGTAATGGTCTCTGCCATGCCAGATGAGAAAGGACAGGCAGGTGCCTGCCCAAAATGCCCCAAGACCTGCAGTGGCAGCTTCTTTCCGAGTCCACCTCTCATGCCCTCATCCTTTTCCCACTTCACTTTCTTCCAAGGTGTGCCTGGTAAGACCTCAGTGTCCCACTTCTATTCACAGCCTCCTTAGTCCGTTTGCAGCAATTCTCACTGTAACACCAGTCACAGGCCCAGTCCTCGAGGAAATGCTACAGCTTCCCAGGACTGCTGGTAACTGTGCAGGCCATTGAGGCACAAAGTCCCTTTCTCCTGGTCTTTCTCGGAGAGATAGAAGCCTCTTACTGCTCACCAATGGGAATTAAGTGGGTAGAAAGGAGGAGCTAAGGATGAAAGTAGTGGCAGCTCCATAAACCACTGAACTGGGTGAACAGGATCCCACCCTTTTCTTCAGCCCTGGAGAAAAAAAGACCTGTCCTGGATGTGAGAAGCAGCCTCAGCACCTAATGATGTCATCAGTTGGAATCCCACCAAGCTCACCAGAATCTTCAGGAGACATGGTGTCCTAACCCAAATGAGGGTGTTACTCTTACCCTGCTGTGAGCACAAAGGATATATGACAGGGTCCTAAATCTGATCCCTCCCACCTACAAGAAGAAGAGGTGGGCAGCAGGAATAAATGGGGCAGAGTAAATAATGATGCACCTCACAATTTGCATCCTCCATTAAAAAGAAAGGAGAAACTAACAAGATGATCTACCCTGAATCATATCTGGATGTGGGGATAGAGGATGGGAGAGTAGTCCATTCTACAAAGTGGCACATTTTCCAAAATATTTAAGGTAATAAGCTGACATGACAATCATTAAGACTGATGAAAAGACGCAAGACGGACCGAAGTGAAATCAAGACATAGAGGTACATGGCAAAGTGGTGGCATTTAGCTGGGGCTTACAACCTCGCACCCAACAATGCAAGTGCCAACAGGGCTCTCCTTGCTTTCATTCCCAAAGGGACACACAAGCTATACTTCTGTCTGCAACAGATGGTGACTTTGAACTCAACATATTTAAAAACAGTGTGCACAGGGACACCTGGGTGGCTCAGTCATTAAGTGTCCAACTCTTGGTCTCAGCTCAGTTCTCGGTGTCAGAGTCATGAGTTCAAACCCCACCTTGGACTCCACACTGGGCATGGAGCCTACTTAAAAAGGAAGGAAGGAAGGAAGGAAGGAAGGAAGGAGAATACGGAAGGAAGGAAGAAGGAAGAAAAAGACAAAAAGAGAAAGCAAGAAATAAAGAACAAGAAAAGCCCTCCGCCCTCCCGACGAAGAAAAAGAAAAAGAGAAGAAAAAACCCCGCGACAAAAGAAAGAAAAGAAAAAAGAAAGAAGAGAATAGCATGTACAATGTAGGGGGCTAACCTTTCTCAAAAGCTGGGGGACAAACAGGAATCATGCCTGCTTTTGACTCAGGCATTGTCCTTGCCAATCATGAGAGAGAATTTTAAGAACAATGGGATTTCCATTATGGAATTACAACAAGGCTTCCCAGGGAAACACTAGGTCATAGACTAGATACGAACCAAACTTTTCCTCCTGCCTGTGCCAAAGATGGGAAGCTGGCCTAGATGGTTCTATAACTCCAGCCCATGTTTCCTATTCTTAACATAGGGCAGCTGCCACCAGAGCTTAACTTGGAAGGGCCTTAGCTGTACAGCAGGGGACCAGAAAATGTCAAATGTTCACATGTAAATCTGTATATAGGAGCCAGACCCAAGATGACTCATACCCAGAGTGGGTTTAAAAGTAGAGTTGATTAAGTGAGACCCAACCATCTTCTAAACACCATACCAAACCCTAAGCACAAAGCATGTGTTTGTCTTCACTTTGGAAAGCACAAACAATGACCCATTTCTACTGGAGACAAAACAAGGCCTGTGAGAGTATTCCAGGCTGTACCTTCAATATAGTGTCCCTGTGTCCCACAGACACTCCCTTAAAATCTCCTTTCATTCTGCCATATTCTCCAAGAAAAAAACAGATAAATTACAAACTGTTTCTGGAAATAAGGTCTTTTATAACTCCCTATAAAGAGAACAAAGTGGGCTCTCATCAAGCTTTCAGTAAAGCATCAAATAAACTCTTAAAACATTAAGAGATACTGTGCCTCTTCTAATTTGAAAAAGCCCATGATAAAGCCACAATATGCTACTCTTCACACCCTGAAGGTTCTTGGTAACAGAGTCACAGCACAACGCTTTCAGAGCTTGAGGGCATATGCGGTGGATGAATTTGTGTTCCAGGTGATGAAAAAGAAAACTCCCTCTCTACATTCAATGGTCCTACTCTACCAAGCTTCTTTGAATTAACTAAGGTCCTGTCATCTACAAAACTGCTCCAAAGCTGAGATACCTACTTAGAACCCTTACTAAAGAGAAGGAGGACAGGGTGAGTAAAGTGCCCTGTTTTGCCTCCTGAGCGGGAGTAGACCAGAACTGCTCTAAGTTCCAACAAAAACAACTTGAAATGATAGGATGTATGTAAGATTGTAGGCTTTATCGTTTATTGAGAAAGGGAGTTTTATAAAAATTGTGAGTCCAGGTCTTCTGCACGTAGATGGGAATTGAAAAATCCATTTATTTCAACTTACTTTACAAACCCTATTAAAGTGATTCTTTAAAAAAGGATACAAATCTGGCAGCACATAAATAATGGGAGAGAAAACAAGAGAAAATTGAAAGATGAAAAGCAGATGGATAAATGGGAACTGACTTAACTGTGTTGTAAGCTGGCAGCAGGAAAGGTGGCACCAGGTGCCCATGAATGTGGGGATAAAGATGAGGCTAAAACAGGAAAATTGGTTAAGAGACATTAAAGAAGTGATTAGATCCTCTGATTTCCTCTCCCCTCTGGGAAACTGGGTGATGGCTCTTCACACACCTAACACTGGTGAGGATAAAACCAAAGAACTGTGAATACCAGGTACGGATACAGGACAGAGGGACTGAGTGACTCTAGCATATTAAATGTTGAGATTTCACACACACACACACACACACACACACACACACACCACATTTTAGCCTTCCTCCTACCTTCCAGAGCATTGGCTACAAGGATTTGCTCTATAGGTAAGAGATTAGAAGGACTTCTTTGGGAATATGACCAGCTCAAGCCAGATCACTATACACTGGAGCCCATGGTCTAAAAAACTTGTGGTAAAGGCAGTAATGGTCAACATGCATTCCATCCACTCTCCCACATTTTCCAACATACTTGCAGTGATGCAGAACTTAACTCTAACTAGATATGGCCAATTGACTACAGGCAGAAGTGGCATAGTACTTTTGAAATAAGACATCCAAGAACCAGCATACACACAACCATCTGGTTATCTATTCCTATACTAGGGTGCCCAGAGAGACAACATGACCTAGATGAATCAACTACAGAATGATGGAACCTCCATCAGCCTGGGTCTCTGAGTGTGGATCAGAGTTCTAAAGCAATCTTCATTGAGCATGTTGTGTTAAGTCACTGAGAACTGGAGATTGTTTGTTCCCAGACATAAGTCTATGGGAGCTTCCCTCTACTTGCTAAATGGGATACTGCCCAATTCATAAATTGCTTAATAAAGCCAATTAGACCTTCAAATTTAAAAAAGCATAAATTTAGTTTTCCATAACTAATACAAAGCCACACACACACACACACACACACGTGCATGCGCACACACGCACACACGCACACACAAGTTTTCAAATGTTATTTTGATTTGCAGTGCTAAAACACGAGCACTCCAGAATCACCAGACATCTGTTCCATCATCCTTCCAATGGGTACCTCTTGGGCAAAGTCTCCAGATCAAATCTCCTTCTCACATCCATGCGACTCATAGAAAATCCACAGCATTGCCTCCCAGCAGCCCCCATCCTCCCACCTCTGCTGCCTAAATCTATAACTTAATCTTTATTCCATAATCTGTAACTCCAACATGTATCAGGCCACAGTCCACTGTGTTCCACAATTCCAGGGAAGAACAGAATTCCAGGTGGTCTTCCAGAGGCTCCTCTCACTTCTTTTGCTTCCTCTCTCCTATGGCGTATGGTCTGGAGTACGGCGGGGGGAAGGGGGGGAGGAGGAGTCATATCCTCTCTTTTCAATTGTCATTTTCAACAATTCTATACCTTTGAGATGGGCAATGGGCTAAGGATCAGGATCCTTTTGCAAGTCCTGCATGGATGTGTAACTCCTGGTTTGGGAATGTAAGAGTGCATGGCTGTTTTTGTTTTGTTCTTGGCCTGTGGCATCTCAGCTAAAAGAGAAGGAGGGCGGTCTCAGTGGCTCAGTTGGTTGAGCATCCAACTCCTGGTTTCAGCTCAAGTCATGATCTCAGGATTGAGAGATCAAGCCCCACATAGGGCTCCTCACTTGGTGGAGTGTCTGCTTGAGATTCTGTCTCTCCCTTTGCCCTTCTCCCACTTATGCTCTCTCTCAAATAAATAAAGAAATCTTTAGAAAAAGAAAGAGAAGCAGAATGTTGCATTTTAATACACTGTTACAGGTAATGGTTCAGACTGCTTGCTGAAAGCCCATCCTACAGGGTTAAGCAATCTCAAGGGCTTAGATTTCTCAATGTTCAATCTCTAAGGACCCAGAAAATAGACATTTGGCATGATTATGGCTGGGTGAAACCTGAAGAGTTTGAAGAAGATGTGGGCCATACCTCAGTGATCTGAAAAATGATGAGATTCCGTTATCTTCCCCCTTGCTTCTGGTTTACAATCTCATGAAAATCAGAATTCCAGATTAGCTGCATCTGTGTTTCCATGACATCAAATGGTCTGTTGTTAGAACTGTTCCCTGGCTCAGGAG
The DNA here is from genome assembly GCF_011100685.1 of Canis lupus familiaris. Taxonomy (NCBI): domain Eukaryota; kingdom Metazoa; phylum Chordata; class Mammalia; order Carnivora; family Canidae; genus Canis; species Canis lupus. The sequence goes on along the minus strand of NC_049224.1, from coordinate 48,068,337 downwards.
TAACACTTCACAGCAATGGGCAGATGGACACAGGGGTTTGCATGTAGGCACTCCTCGTGTTAGAGAATGGCTTGAAGCTCAAGCACTCTTCTTCAGTTACTGTGAGATTTCCAAACGGTGCCAAATCTTCTTAAGGTCAGTTGTTGGACAAACTGAATCACAGTTACATAGTTACAAAATGCTATCACTGGAAAGGACCAGAGAGACATTCATTCTAAACCAAATAAGCGGGGACCTCAGATTGCAAGCTCACAGTGAACATCTAATTGATCTCACTACCGTGCACACTAAGCCCAGCCTCAGCCAATACCCACCAGTGCAAGATGGCATGAGAAATGAAATCTATTTGCCATTGCCAATTCTGTGTAATTCCCTTATTTTATACATGAGGAATGCAATCTTAGCACTTGCTTAAAGTCACACAGCTAGTCAACAGCAGAAAAAAGACCAGACACCCTATTCAATGTTCTTTTAACTACCTCAACCTAGGTAAACAGGAAAATGAGCCCTTCCCCCTTACTATCTTTTCTCTGCCCCTTCAGTCAAGTTTCTCCAAACATTCAAGGCTAATTCTAGTTGTAGATATGATCAAGATGCCATATTTACTGGTCTCTCCTGAGCCACATTACTTCTGCTTTTCTGTTCTGAGATGCCCCCAAGAAGCATCAAGTTAAGTTCAAATGTGTTCTAAAGGACCAGAACTATTTAACTCATTATTTATGGAGCCTCCAGACTTCAGCAAAAAGTCAAGTGTTATGCTTTCAAATTAAAAGGTCTAACATATTCCTGGAAAAGTAAAAATGGAACACTTCCAAGTGACATATTATGGGTGCACTAAACTCTTAGAACTGATTGCATTTGAGGTCTTGAGTCTAGAAGGGGCCAAAGAAAACAAAAATCATCTCTTCAGACTCTCAGCATCTTTCTGAATCTTTTCCAGATGAACTTGCCTACCTTTGTCCAGAATAGAAAGTGCTTATGGGTTAAGGGTGACCAGCAATGCAGACATAGAGAAATAGTGCATTCTATTCTTGGATTGCATATTACTGTTCCATATGGGGGGGCAAGCCAAAACATATGGCGTTCCATCTGCAAGATGGGGCTGGCTGAGTCCCATGAATGGCTTTTAATGTGAGTAGATTCAGCCTGATTTGGTCTGCCTCCAAAGGAGAAGAAAAACCAGTGATTCAAATATTGTGTAAAACCATTGAAATTAATGGCACAAAACAAGACTCATTTGTATTCGGCCTAATTTAAAAGATGTCTGCTTGGTGTAAAGTAATGAATTAGTTACGGGGGTGTTTGGACTGAATGTTCGACATTCTCCTTGAAGGAATAAATGCCTTTTTTCCTTCTCTCAAGCCACTCTCTGTTATTTTGTGCTGTTTCCCCCCAGGAGATTCACTAAGCATTTTGGCTTCTATAACAGGCCGGATTTGATGAAGTTCACAACATTGGGTACAGCTGATCCTGTCTCAACTCCCCAAGACCAGGTTGGGAGAGAGGATTCAAGAAGATGCTCTTTTAAAAGCTACCTAATGGGGAGTTGAGCTCAAGACAGTATTATAGGAAGATCCTAAATTCACTCCTTCCCATGGATACAATAAGCATACAACTGCATATGGAATAATTTCCTCTGAAAAAGACCAGAAAACTGAATTAACAGAACAGCCACAACAAAGGACAAAAAGGACAATATCAAGACAGGTAGGAGAGATAAAGACACCATCACTTAAAAAACAAAAACAAAAACAAAAAATGCATCCCGGAAATGACAATCAACAATTGGATAGGATCTAAAAAATACAGAACTTTTTCCTGAGGAGTCAGTGGCTTATGCTCCACATCAGGTACCTCAACCCTTAGATATTTAACCAAAGAAATAGGCCCCCTAAATACCAGGCTTTGGAAAACATTGGGGATTATGCCCAGGAAAACTATAGAACTGTAGGAAACAGAGAAACCAATCTTAAAGAGTTCATGCACAGACAGATTCTCTCACCCTAGGATGCAGCACAAACCATCAATTTGAAAAGCACTTTTACCATATGTGAAAAAGAACCACTTATTAACCTTAAATCACCTGCCAAAGAGGCAGGAAACTATTAGGACTTCCTTCAGGGACAGAGACATTGGCGGGTACCATATTAGCAACCTCATTCTATTTTGCTAACTTTGGAAATGGCAGGCACCATTTTGAAACTATCCCTCTAACATGCTCAAGCTGGTGAGCTTACTCAGCTGAGAATACTGTCCACCTCTACAGTGCAACCAAAAGTCACAGACGGGCCAGCCAATAGCCCTGCCTGCCCCTGCACCATAGCACAACTGCACATTGCAGCCAGGCCAGGTGCCAGCCTTGCCTACTCTTATGCCACAGATATAGCCCTTATGACACACACACATGGCATGTGCAGCCCACAAAGGGGACACCCCTTGAGCAACTATCTCTGGTAGTCAGAGGTGATTGTATTCCTGGACTCCATATGAAATCTACACAAAACCACTCCTTCAAGACTAGGAGAGGTAATTGATTTGCCTATCACATAAAAACTAATGCAGAAAGTCAGGCAAAATGAGGAGACAGAGGAATATGTTCCAAATGAAAGACCAAGACAAAACAACAGAAAAAGACTCTAATGAAATGGAGATAAGCAATGTACCTGAAAAAGCCTCAAAGTAAATATTATAAAGATGCTCATTGAACTTGGAAGAAGAATAAACAGAATAAGACCATCAATAAAGACATAGAAAATATAAGAAAGTTCCAAACAGAAGTTACAGAGCTGAGGAATACAATATCTGAACTGACAAACACTCTAGAATGGCTCGACAACAGACTGGATGAAGCCAAAGACAAGATCAGCAAGCTGGAAGACAAAGCAATAGAATTCATCTAGACAGAGCAGAAAAAAGAAAAAAAGAATTTTTGAAAAATGAAGATAATTCAAGGAACCTTTGAGACAACATCAAATGCCATAACATTATCATTATAGAATTCCCAGAAGGAGGAGAGAAAAAAGAGACCAGAAAACTTATTGGAAAAATATAGCTGAAAACTTTCTTAATTTGAAGACAAAAACAAACATCCAGGTCTAGGAAGCCCAGAGAGTTCAAATAAGATGACTCAAAAGAGATCTACACCAAGAAGATAAAAGTTAAAGAGAATTTTAAAAGCAGGAAGAAAAAAAGACTTATCACATACAAGAGAAAACACATATGGCTATCAACAGATTTTTAAAAAAGATTTTAGTTATTTATTTCAGAAAGAGTGAAAGAGAAAGTGAGCACAAGTAGGGTAAGGAGGGAGGAGCAAAGGGAGAGGGAGAAGCAGACTCCCCACTGAGTAGGGATCCCAGCGTGGGGCTCAACCCTAGGACTTCAAGATCATAACCTGAGCCAAAGGCAGATGCATAACTGGCTGAGCCAGCTAAGCACCCCTCAACAGACCTTTAAGCAGAAACTTTTTTTTTTAATTTTTCATTTGAGAGAGAGAGAGGACAAGTAGGGAGGAGGGTCAGAGGGGGAGAAAGAAGCTGACTCCCTGCTGAGCAGGGAGCCTGATACAGGGCTTGATCCCAGGACCCCACAATCATGACCTGAGCTGAAGAAACATGCTTAAGTGACTGAGCCACCCAGGCTCCCCAAACAGAAACTTTGTAAGCCAGAAGACAGTGTCATGACATATTCAAACTACTGAAAGGAAAAAACTTCCAGTGAACAATTCTCTACCTAGGAAAGTTGTTATTCAGAATTGAAGGAGAAATTATTAAGAGTTTTCCAGATAAGCAAAAGCTAACAGAGTTCATGACCATTAAACCAGCCTTACAAGAAACGTTAAAGGAACTTCTCTAAACTGAAAAGAACTGGCACTAATTTATAACAAGAAAATACACAAAAGTAAAAACCTCACCAGAAAAGGGAAATATATAGTAAAGGTAGTAGGATCAGTTACTTATAAAGCAACTATTAAGGTTAGATGACAAAAATAGTAAAATTAACTAAATCTATAATAATTAGAAAAGGGATGCATAAATTAAAAGATGGGAAATTGTGACATCAAAAATACAAAATGGGTGGCAATGTCAAGTTTGTGATGCATTCAAATTTAAGTTGTTATCAACTTAAAACACTTTTATATACTTAGGTAATTATATGTGAACCTCATAGTAACCATAAAGCGAAACTTATAGTAAATACACAAAAGAAAATGAGAAAGGGATCTAAGCATAACACTAAAGGGAAACCACAGAAAAAAAAGAAAGAGAAAACAAAAGAGAGAGGAACTATAAAAACAGCCAGAAAACAATTAACAACATGACAATAAATACATACCTATCAATAATCACTTTAAATGTAAATGGACTAAACTCTCCAATCAAGACACAGAGTGACTGGAAGAAAAAGAAAAGAAAAGAAAGAAAAGAAAGAAAAGAAAAGAAAAGAAAAGAAAAGAAAAGAAAAGAAAAGAAAAGAACAAGACCCATCTACATGGTGTCTCCAAAAGACTCACTTTAGTTGCAAGGACACACAGACTGAAAGTAAAGGGTTGGAGGAAAATATTCCATGAAAATGGAAAGGAAAAGAAAACTGATATATCTATACTCATAGCAGACAAAACAGACTTTAAAACAAAGACTGTAAAAATAGACAAAAAGGGCATTACCTAACGATAAAGGGGCCAATCCAACAAAAGACATAATATATAAATATCTATGCACCCATCATAGGAACACCAAGATATATAAAGCAAATATTAGCAGACCTAAAGGGAGAAATTGACAGCAATACAATAATAGAGAATTCAAACACCCCACTTACATCAATGGATAGATATTCCAAACAAAATTAATTAGGAAACTTTGACCTTTACAACACATTAAACCAGGTAGATTTGATAGATATATGCAGAAGCACCCTATCCAAAAGCAATAGAATACAGATACCTTCTCAAGGGCAAAGGAGACATTTACTAGAATAGATCACGTTAGGCCACAAAACAAGTCTCAATAAATTCAAGAACGATCATATCAAGCATCTTCTGACCACAATGGTATAAAAATAGAAATAAATTATAAGATGAAAACTGGAGAAAACATTCCTGAACAACCAATGGCTCATCAAAAAATCAAAGAAGAAATAAAAAATACATAGAGACAAATGAAACCAGAAATATGACATACCAAAATCTGTGGTATGCAGCAAAATTGGTTCTAAGAGAGATGATGATAGCAGTACCGTCCTGCCTCAAGAAACAAGAAAAATTCAAATAATCTAACTAGAACCTTAAGGAACTAGAAAAAGAAGAACAAAGCATAAGGTCAGTAGACCTTAAGGAACTAGAAAAAGAAGAACAAAGCATAAAATCAGTAGAGGAAAGGAAATAATAAAGATCAGAGCAAAAACAAGTGAAATAGAGACAAAGAAAGAAAGGAGGAAAGAGGAGAGGAGAGGAGAAGAGTGGAGAGGAAAGGAGAGGCGAGATCAATGACACTAAGAGCTGGTTCTTTGAAAAAAAGTTTAATGGACAAATATTTACATAAACTAATTAAGAAAAGAGAGTTCTAATAAACAAAATGAGAAATGGAAGAAGAGAAATTCCAACTGATACATAGAAATACAAAAGATCATAAGAAACTACAATGAGTAATTATATGCCAACAAATTGGCCAATCTAGAAGAAATGGATAAATTCTTAGAAATACACAATCTTCCCAGACTAAATCATTAAGAAACCGAAAATCTTAGCAAGACTGATTATTAGTGAGAAGATTGAATCAGTAATCAGAAACCTCCCAACAAACAAAAGTGCAGGACCAGATGGTTTCACTGGTAAATTATACCAAACATTCAAAAGAGATTTAGTACCTATCCTTAAAAGCTTCTAGAAAGTTGAAGAGAAAGGGACATTTCCAAACTCATTTTATGAGGCCAGCACCGCTCTGATAACAAAACCAGACAAGGATATCATTAAAAAAAGAAAATTATAGGCTAAAATCATTGATGAACACTGATGCAAAATTTCTCAACAAAACATTAGCAACTCAAATTCAACAACACATTAAAAATGATCATTCACCATGATCAAGTGGGATTTATTCCAGGGATGCCAAAATGGTTCAGCATCTGCAAATCAACCAACGTGGTACACCACATTAACAAAATGAAGGATAAAAATCACATGATCATCTCAATAGATGCAGAAAAAGCATTTGACAAAATTCAACATTCATTTATGATAAAAATGCTCAACAACAGAGGGAACATACCTACACATAATAAAGGCCACATATAACCAATGCACAGCTAACATCACATCCAATGGTGAAAAGATGAAATCTTTTCCTCTGAGATCAGGACAAGATAAGAATGCCCACTCTTGCTGCTTTTATTCAACATAGTATTGGAAGTCCTAGCCACAGCGAATAGGAAAGACAAAGAAATAAAAGCATCCAAATCAGAAAGGAAGAAGTAAAACTCACTATTTGCAGATGACATACTATTTTTATAGAAACTCAAAGACTGTTAGAATAACTGTTAGAACTAATAAGTGAATTCAGTAAAGTAACAGGATACCAAATCAATGTACATAAATCTGTTGTGTTTCTGTACACTAATAACAAAATGTCATAAAGAGAGATTAAGAAAACAATCCATTTACAATTGCATCACAAAGAAAATACCTAAGATAAATTTAATGAAGAGAGTGAAAGGCATTTACAGTGAAAACTATAAAAAGCCCAGAAAGAAATTGAAGAAGACACAAGTAAATAATAGATATTTCGTACTCATGGATTGGAAGAATTTATATTGTTAAAATGTTCATAACACCCAAAGAAATCTACGGATTTGACGTAATTTCTACCAAAAATTCCAATGGCATTTTTCACAAAACTAGAAAAAATAATTCTAAAATTTGCATGTAACCATAAAAGATCCCAAATAGCCAAGTCAATCTTAAAAAGAAGAATAAAATTGGAGATATCGTGGTCCTTGATTTCAAACTATATTACAAAGCTATAATAATCAAAATGGACACATAGAACAGTAGAACAAAATTGAGAACCCAAAATTAAACTCACACATACATGCACAATTAGCTTATGACAAGGAGCCAACAATATACAATGGAGAAAGGACAATCTCTTCAATAAATGGTATTTGGAAAACTGGATACTTACCAGCAAAAGGATGAAACTAGAACACTATCTCATACTATACACTAAAATGGAATAAAAAATGTATTAAAGACTTGAATATAAGACCTAAAACCATAAAATTCCCAGAAGAAAACATAGGCAGCAAGCTTCTCAACATTGGTCTTGGAGATATTTTTGTAGATCTGACTCCAAAAGGAAAGGAAAGAAAAGCAAAAGTAAACAAATAGGATTCCATCAAACTAAAAAGCTTCTGCATTGTGGAAAAAAAGCCAGCATCAACATGAAAAGGCAATCTACTGAATGGGAGAAAATTTTTGCAAGTCATATATATGACAAGGGATTAATATCCAAAATATATAAAAAGCCAACATAATTCAAAAACAAAAACAACAAAAAACAACCCAGTTAAAAAATGGGCAGAGGACCTGAATAAACATTTTTCCAAAGAAGACATACAGATGGCCAACAGGTACATTAAAAGATGCATAGCATCATTAATCATTACAGAAATGCATATTAAAACCACAATAAGTATTACCTTACACTGGTTAGAATGTCTACTATCAACAACAGAAGAAATAACAAGTGTTGGAGAGGATGTGGAGAAAAGGAAACACAGTGTTGGTGGGAATGTAAACTGGTACAGACACTATGAAAAACAGTATGGAGATTCCTCAAAAAATTGAGAATAGAACTACAATATGTTCCAGCTATTTCATTCCTGGGTATCTATTCAAAGAATACAAAAATATCCGTTCAAAAATATGTAGGCACCACTATTCACAGCAGCATTATTTACAATAGCCAGGAAATGGTAACAATCTAAGTGTTCATCAGTGTATGAATGGATAAAGAAGATGAGGTAATGGAATACGAATCGGCCATTTAAAAAAAAAAAATCTTGCCATTTGCAACAATATGGATGGACCTAGAGAGGGTATTATGCTAAGTGAAATAAGTTAGAGAAGTACAAATATCATGTGATTTCACTCATATGTGAAATCTAAAAAGTAAAACAAAATAAAAATGAACTCATAAATAGATGAGATTGGTGGTTACCAGAGGGGACTGGGGTGGGGGGGCAAGTGCCAATAGTACAGAGATGGACAGCAACTAGACTTTTAATGGTGATCACTCTGAGCATATTGTCAAATTATTATGTCACCTACCTAAAACTTATATAACATTGTATACCAATTTGACCACAACTGAAAAAAAAAATTTCCTAATGGAATCATCTTGTTCATGCTCCTCCAGTAAGTCTCCAAGGGCCACTTAGCATCAGAGGACCAGTGGGCAGACCTTGCCCTTCTTCAATGTAGGAAGACAGAATTTGGAGTTCATCCTTGAATAATTGCAATGTGCCTCCATGTTGTCACTTTCACGTCCCAAAGGGCTCACCTGCAGCCCTTGCACTACTCAGACAAAGAACAACAGGCCATCCACTCCTGAGATGATGATGATGATGATGATGATGATGATGATGATGATGATGATGATTCATGATTCAGTGAGACTGATTTGTGCCAGAGTTACATGTGAATGATCTAATTGCATTTTACAATAACTTCATAAGGTGAGCTCTGTCCTCTCCACTTTTCAGATGAAGAGGCTAAAGTTCAAAGAGTTAGTTGCCAAGATCACAGAGTTAGTGAATGGCAGACCAAGAACACCAGTGTTCCTGCCTCAAAGCCCATGCTGGGATCAAACAGGAAAAGATGGGGTGACTGCCCCTGTGAATACTTCCCTAAACTGCTGCATTTTTCAATGGGACAGCCCAACGTGCTTAAAGTACTAGGTTGCTCAAATCATGGCTGACAAGAAAAGCGACTACTCTCTCTAGTCACGATGCTGAATCAAAGCAGTACCAACGGAAGCCTGTACATCACTACATCACTTCAATGGCATCATTCCCTCCTGGATGGGACTGGCTTCCTCAATGCTATTATTTGACTCAGACTGGGACACTCTTGATCAAGGCCAAAGTTAACCCAAAACCCCACACTCCATCTTTCCCTGTGGAGTGAAGGCATTGTGCTTTATGGTCCATTTGCGGCTGTCCTAGCCACATGGCTTTCAAACCTATGTCAGCAATGTAGGTCTTTTACCCTCCAAATGAAATCAGCAAACAGAACCCCTCCATTTGAAAAGACAGTGGGGGGCTCATGGCTTCCTTGTCCACTGAAGGACAAACTCTGAAAATCCTAAGGATTGTAAAGGCTCCAAGCACCACTGCTGGAAATCTATAGTTTTAGACCCATTCTTCACCTTCTACCTGTAAGGGTCCTGAAAACCAGCCATAGACACATCCCCTAGCTTCATGCAAGGAAGCAGAATTGCTGGGGCATGGGTGTGTGGAGTGTGCCATCTGGTCCTGGTGTCAACTGTTAACTCAGGCATCTGCTGGCATTCCCTTTGTCTCTCTCCTCAGTGCCCTTCAGGCCAGCTCTCCACTGCTTCTATGCCTGTTGGAAGGCCCGAGGGATGATTTTGCTCTTCTGTGCCCTAAGGTGGGGTTGGTGGGGCTGGGGGGTGGTCGCTCACCTCTAGGTTCTCCTCTTGGTGTGTCCTTGAACATGCTCACTGCCTGAGGCTCTCACCTCCCCTGAAACACAGTTGCCTGTGGAACCCCATTGATTTTGTTTAAAGATGACTCGGTGCTGTGGTTTGCAGGTAAGTGCAGTGGAGTAGGGCCAGCAAATCAGGGATTGTTAAGTCACAACAACAGAACAAAACCTTAACATCTTTTAAAAATAGGACACCTTTAGGTGGCCACACAGCAGCAAGCCATGGTGGGACCTGTCTTCCACCCTCTTAAGAAGATGAATAAAGCCTGAGAGGATGGGAGACAGGGCTCCTTGGAGTCATGGTGAGGACACCCTAAGACACCCTCCCTACCCAGCAGGTTGTAAACTAGAATGGGCAATGGGGTATTTCTGGAAAGGATGTCCCGGTGCAGATGGGGCTGGTTTGCCCCAGAGCTCCAGCCACCTATGCGGTGAGCTCGTAAGGAACTCAGAACACTTGAAGCTGCTACATTCCTTCGTCTGACACAACATGCTCAGGATGTGTGCCCCTAAACTCCTGGGGTCCTTCCAACGATCCAGGGAATTGAGACTACAGCTGCTGTTGCAATGAAGATGTTTTTATTTGTCATTCTCCACCTCTTAAGTGTGAGTTTTTCAAACCCACTCAGGAGCACTCTGTCTCCACCCACTAGGGGAGAGTAGTGAGAACCCATGGGCCAGAACCCTTGAGAGGGCAGGTTTTGGGATCAGGGGATCCAGATTTAAAGTCTTGCCATCACTCAACCTAGCAGTGTGATCTAGGTCTTCTGGAGTCTCCCATTTCTTTGTTTAGTAACTCACAGGTACCTGTAAGAATTGGATGAGAACATTTGTGTGCAATTCTTAGTACAGGGTCAGGAACGCAGTAAAAGCTGATGACACAGAGAATTTAGCTAATTTCAATGTCATAATCACCAGCTTCACCCCCCAGCCATTCCCAGGTCCCTCTTCCTGGGCTGGCAGAGCCAGGGAGGGGTTTTCCAAGACTCCCACCCTTCCTCTGAGGAGGGGGGCATAGGCTTCAGCTACCCTTCCCCAGGGAAGCCCTGACTCTAGGACCTGATCCTGTGGGCCCTGATTTTGTCGCGTGTTTATAGAGTTAAGAGGGGAGGTGGGAAGGGTAATGACCACCTAGGATTGACTCTGAGACCCTCTCTTCTTTCCCACTCCACTTAACCCTGCAAAGGGACATGTTCTGAGTCCCCCAGATAAGCATCAGGGGGTAGAGATGGTGCTATTTCTGTGCCAGCAACTCCTCTCTGGGCAATCTACTGCCTCTAGAAGCTGAGCCTTTCTGGGCCTACCCACTATCCCTTAATGTCTTAAAATATCACTTGGACCCTAGTTTGTGGGCAAAGAGATCTGCAAAACCGAGGTCCCTGACACTAAATCCCAATATCTCTGAGGCTCAGAGAGCTAGAAGCCAAAACCTGGAAGAGTCATTTCTAGTGGCTTTGGGCAGAAGTTGTGGTTTTTCTTTGAGGCAGGTTTTGCCTGGTGTTGGGAAAAGCCATTCCGTTGGCTGTTTCCAGGGTGCAGACACAAGTCCCCATGTAAGTGTCCTGAAACAGGGAGTGCTTGACAATCCAGAAGCAAATGCTATGCTCTGAATGTGGGTCTCTGGGTGTAATAACCTAAGGAGAATTTCACAGAAGGTAGAGGATATCCCTCCAAAGACAGTTTTGACACCAGCTCTGCTCTGGTCAGGCACAGGGGGAGTGGGCGCTCTAGAACTGAGGTGGAGGGTTAAGGGGATCACATCAGATTGATTCAGCTGTGGAAGGACAGGCCTCAGGACCTAGGGACAGGCCTGGGGAGGGGAAGGAGCTGGAGGGAGGAACTCTGAGACCTGGAGAGAACACTCTTTGATAAAGTGAAAACTCAGGACCCTTTAAAGGTTTTATTTTCTTTAATATAAATCCTTCAAGCCTTGGTGAAGTTTTTAAAACAGATCCATGTTTGTGTTCATCCCTTAGAAGACAAAGGGAAGAACCAGTGTTTAACTCTGGGGCCAAGGCAGCTGGAGGAGGTGGAAACCCCTCCCCAGTAGAGGATCCTCCTTCAGCAGGTGGGTGGATTTTCCAGATGCATGCAGGAGTTGGACACTGACTTACCAGAAAAGCACTTGAGGTGTGGTCATTTTTCTAAGAGAGAAAGAAATAAGCATGCTTATAAATTCATTTACTCACCATGTATTTATTTGTTTCAAGTTTTTCTTTAAGTTTAGTTAGTTAACATATAATGTAATATTGGTTTCAGGTGTAGAATTCAGTGATTCTTCATTTACATATAACACTCATCACAATGAGTGTGCTCCTCAATACCCATCACCATCACCGTTTAGCCCATCCCCCACCCGGTCATTTAGCCCATCCCCGCATCGGCCTCCCCTCTGGTAACCCTCAGTTTGTTTTCTACAGTTAAGAGTCTCTTATGATTTGCTTCTCTCTCTCTTTTTCCCTCCTTCCCTTATGTGCATCTGTTTTGTTTCTTAAATTTCACACGTGAATGAAATCATGTGGTATTTATCTTTCTCTGACTTATTTTGCTTAGTGTAATACACTCTATCTCCATCCACATCCTTGCCAATGACTAGATTACATTCTTTCTGATGAGTGAATAATATTCCATATTCACCATTTCTTTTTTTTTTTTAAAGATTTTATTTATCCATGAGAAACAGAGAGAGAGAGAGAGAGAGAGAGAGAGAGGCAGAGACACAGGCAGAGGGAGAAGCAGGCTCCATGCAGGGAGCTTGACAGGGGACTGGATTCCGGGTCTCCAGGATCACGCCCTGGGCTGAAGGTGGCGCTAAACCACTGAGCCACCAGGCTGCCCTCACCATTTCTTTTTAAGCACATGCTATGCACTAGACCCTGTGTAAGGTGGTCAGCATGCAGGGTGAAGAAAACAGTCATGCTTCTTGCCCAGATGGAGCTTCCAACACCAAGGGTGAATGAACAGTAAACTAATAATGTTGCACGCAGTGTATTAATTAGGGATCTGCTGAGTGCAGAGAGAGACCAGAGAACTAGGAGAGGACATAATGAGCGACCTAACCTACAACTTTTAATATCTTATTGGAACATTGTACTTTGTTATATTTTTAACAGCAGATCATTATATTATTTAAACATCAAATTTTGTTAGCATTCCATTATAATAGCAACTGACATCCAGGAAAAATGAGGTCCCAGACACTGTTCCGGTTTGCTTCTGAGACATGCTTCCAGAATAAAATTGAGGCTGCTCCCCACAACAGACACAGCACGAGGGCAAGAATGGCCCCGAAAAGAAGGCTGGTCAGGAGTCGATGACTATTTGGGGCTGAACTGCATCCTACCAGAGTTTTTATGTTGAAGTCCTAATCCTCAGCATCTCAGAATGCAGCTGTATTTGGAGACGGGGTCATCAAAGAAGTAATCACAGTAAAGTGGGGTCATACAGAGGGCCCCAATGCAATCTGACTGGCGTCCTTCTAAGAAGGGGCGATTAAGGTACTCACTTGGAAGACCATGTGAGGACACACGAAGACAGCCATCTGCAAGCCAAGGAGAGAGGCCTCGGAGGCAAACAACTGTACTGCCATTTTGATCTCAGACTTCCGGCTTCTGGAACTGCCAGGAAATAAATGGTGTTTAATAAATACCCAGCCTGTGGTATTTTGTCATGGCAGCCCTAGCAGACTAGTATGGGGGGAAGACCTTCTGGTAGGAGGTGAGGACCAGCAGAACCCTCTCTTCTGCCTGCACAGATCCCCATCCCCTCTTCTCTGTGCTGGCCAGAGGGTCAGGCCTCCCCTCCTCTCAGAGCAGATGCGGGGGCTCTGCATCTAAAGCTGGGCGACCTGCAGAATGATGGCAGCACCTGCCCTTTCCAGGAGCGACCTTTATCTTCCGTGATGCCCAATCATCCCTTTTGCCAGACTGACTGTTAGCGAAGGATTGAGAGCCTGATCTATCCTCCCGCAGATGCTGTGAGTGTCACATATTTCTTGCCTTCTCCCCTCTTCTTTTAACCATGGGGTGAATACAAAACAACCTCTTGAAAGTCCCCAGCAGCAATTGTGCATTCCAGCATCTCTCCCAGAACAAGGAGCACCGAGCTTGTAGTTTAAAGATTATCTCCTCAGATTTAATGAGAGTCACTGTGAAAACAGAGTCCCCAGGAAAAGGAGAAAAACACCACAACAAAAAAAAAAGGAAGGAAAGAAAAAGAATATCCATCCAATTAGTGTCTCTAACACGGACTCATTATATATCCACTTCTGACATTTGCCAGTGGTGTTCGAATTGAGCTGCGAAAGAGTGCAAATTGACATTTGCCATAACCATCCCCCACCCCTTCGCCCCCTAAAATGTAAGCATTTACCACCACAGCTGGGATTAGGGAAAGGAGAGGCAGGGCAGTGACTGAATCCACAGCAGAGGAGGGGAGGCCGCTAATCAGGGAGGGAGACAGGGCGAGAGCGCATCATGGCTACATGTGAATGACCCTCATCGTCCATGTCTCAGTGTGATTTCCTTTTTAGGGAACATTTAATAAGATACAGAAGCCAGATTTGGTTGAGCTGAATGCAAGATCGCCATGGCAACCTTCCTTTGGAGGTTATCCAAGTCAGGTAGTGACAGCAAAGCTGAGTTAAAGGTCATCCCTGCAGAGAAAGATGGGCATTGATAAAGTATTTTAACAAGACCCAGAGGAGCTGGTATTTGAAAGCTACCTACAGAGGACCAGCTAAGCATCGAGAATGGGAAGCAAACAACAGCAGGGACAGAGGGGGCGTCCTGTGGGGGATTCCACCAGAGACAACACTGTAAACACCTCGTCCTACAGACAGAGAACCCAAGTCTCCACCGAAAACTCAGACTTGCCACAGTCCATCTGTGTTCAACAGAGGGCTTACCAATTTTTTTACTCAGGCATTTAAATGGTGAAGAAACCTGCTCGTGCCCAGACATGGATTCCCGAAAAGTCCCAAACAACCATATTCTTGCAACGGGAACAGCACTGACCTTCTTTATCACCCTGCAGATGACTTATTCACTCTCTTTTATATATGAACTGTCACTTTAAAATCTTGGAGTTCAGAAGCCCCTCCTTTGCATGATGGTGAAGCCAGAAACTTTTGAGGAAACCATTTATATGTGAATGTCTATGTGGCTGGCCCCTCATGAAAGATGTAAAGATGAATTTTAAGCCTAAGAAGATAGGGAAAATTAACCCAAACTTCCTTACATATAAATAAATGCCAATTTAAATAACAAATAGAAAGATGTACATTAAAATAATAAATTTTGGCTTTTCAGATAAGCAAAAATCAAGAGGTGTGGTACTACCTAGAGCTGGTGGAGGATGAATCTCATACACTGTTCATGGGAGTGTAAATTGGTACCACTCCAATGCGAAATAATTTGCAAATAACTATCAAAATTTAAAATGGACCTCCCTCTGAGCTGGAATTCCCATTGTATACATCTGGTACCATAAGCAAAGATATGTGGTCATAGATGTTCATTGCAGCATTGTTTATATTAGCAAAAGATTAGAAAAATCTTCAAGGTCCATCGGTAGGAAAGCGACAGAATAAATTATGGCACATTTGTGAAATAGAATAATATACAGCTTTTAGAAAGACAGATTTATGGGTGTGGGCATAAAACAATCTCCCTGATATACTGAATGAAAAAGCAAGTATACCATCTTGAGCATTGTATGCTCACCTATACTTTCCACAATTGGCACATTTTGTTATGTGCATGTATTAATTTTTCTTTTTTTTGAAATTTTATTTATTTATTCACGAGAGACACAGAAAGAGGCACAGACATAGGCAGAGGGAGAGGCAGCCTCCCTGCAGGGATCCTGATGTAGGACTTGGTCCCAAGACCCCAGGATCACAACCTGAGCCAAAGGCATCCAACCACTGAGCCACCCAGGTGCCCCTAATTTTTCCATTTAAAAAGTCAACTTTATTTTTTTTTAATTTTTTATTTATTTATGATAGTCACAGAGAGAGAGAGAGAGGCAGAGACATAGGCAGAGGGAGAAGCAGGCTCCATGCACCGGGAGCCTGATGTGGGATTCGATCCCGGGTCTCCAGGATCGCGCCCTGGGCCAAAGGCAGGTGCCAAACCGCTGTGCCACCCAGGGATCCCCTAAAAAGTCAACTTTAAAAGATCATCTGGTGTTTGAATTATGGGCCATTTGTCCCATGTGGTGGACTTTGTTGGTACCTTTCCAGCTTTCATTTCTCCCTTCCTCCCTCACAGAACCTCAGCTTTGTTCGGGGGCTCTATCCCTCCATTAAGTACCCTATGTGATTCAAGGAACATAACCAACTCAACTCCTGTTCGTGGGCTCTGAGCTAGTGAGTCTCATACTTGAGGGGGCATCAGAACCAACTGGAAGACTTATTAAATCAGAAAATTTCTGATACGTGGACCCAAAGTGGGGCCCTGAGAACTTTTATTTCAAAGAAGGGTTGATGCTGTTGGTCTGAGAACCACATCATGAGAATCCCGATTTAGGCCAAGTGCATAATACCCCTCCTTTTTGCCAATGATTGCTCCCAAGATACAGCACCTACACCTTCTAAGACTTTCAATAGAAGTTTTTTGGAAGAAAATTTCCTTCTCTTAAGTGAAAGCCACAGGGCAAGTCAGACTTTCTCTCTTTCTTCTCCCCTAAATGCCCTAAACGTGAATAAGAGGAGAATGAAGCCCTATCATTACTGGCAGATGTCCTAGAACAAGAGAAATCGGCCTTAAGATGTTGCTAATATTCGGCAGCCCGGCTGGCTCAGCGGTTTGGCACTGCCTTCAGCCCAAGGCGTGATCCTGGAGACCCGGGATCGAATACCACATCAGGCTCCCTGCACGGAGCCTGCTTCTCCCTCTGCCTGTGTCTCTGCCCCTCTCTCTTTGTCTCTAATAAATAAAATCTTGAGAAAAAAAAAGATGTTGCTGACACTCTGAAAGGTGGAAAGATCTGATGCCCATCCCACTGCTAGACTTCCCATTTTATTAGCCAATATGTCTAATTACAGTTTAAACCCCTCTGCATTGTGTCTTCTGTTACCTGCAGACATATACATCATCACCAACACAAGCTTAGGAAATGTTATCTTAAAATATTTAAAGTTAAAACAATTTTTTTCCTTTATGGCAAAATGCCATAAACTTAGTACAAAGACTAGTGACAGATTAAGGAAAATGTTTGCAAAATGCACCTCACATACCCTGGTCAAGTGAGCCTTCTTGTTCTTTTTAAATCCAGTGTCACACAGAGGTAAGTACTAAAGAAATATAGCTCTGAATCAAAGCTCAGAAAAGGAATTTTATTGAATAAATAGCTCAGGGAGAGGGGCGGAACCAATGTCTACAAAAGAAAGTTTACAATGCCCAGAAAAAGGTCCTTTAAAAAAAATATTTAGCCCATCTATCTTCCCCACATCCCAGAGTGGAACTTCTGTCCTCAGTCTTCTCTCTCTACATGTGTCCTCCATTGATTTTTCTCTTCATGCTTCCTGCCTTCTCTGGATATGTCACTATTATGTAAAGACAGCCAAACATGGCTGCTACCAACACTGTCTTTCCCAGTTGTCCCTAGAGAGGTGTAGTTGAGGTGGCACATATGAGAGGAGAGGAGTAATATTTTGTACCTGTCCAATATGGACTGATTTACAGATGAAGACATGAAAGCAGATTTTAAGTATCTTAGTCCAAAGTCACATCTCGAAAACCCAAGCTCTCTTGCACTACTGCCATCAACAAAGGACTGAGATCCCTAACACAAAAATAAGTCTTACAAATCAGAGGGAAAAACCACCCTAATGGAATAATTTGCAGAGAACATGCACAAGCAAATTAAAGAAGAAAAACAAATTGAAAAAGATGTTCAAGCTCACTAGTAATAAAATGAATGGAAATTAAAACAATATTTCAGCTAGCAGATGAGCAAAGATTTTTTAAATTAATTACCACCAATGTTGGCTAGGGTATGGAGGAAAAGGAACTCCTCCTACACTGCTAGCAAGAGAGTAACAGAAGAATAATTAGGTAATACCCCTCCAAATTTAAAATTAGCATACGTTTGACCCTGTGATACTGCTTTGAACAATTTATCCTAATGAGTTCATCAGACAAGTAGGAAAGAAATATATACAAGAATGTTTACAAAGTCTGTGTTTTAATAGTAAAACATGAAAACAACTTAATGCATCCACAGGGGATGATACGATAGAGAGAGAGAAATACTGACTATGGCTCCCCAGTACAGAACCCCACCACTGACTGTCTTGCCTACTAGATCACAAGTGACAGTGGGAAAACACAGGCTCCTTCAGCAGGATCAAATCCTGTGCCTTTAAAACTCACAGCAAGGAGCCCCATGACAGAGTGGGGGCTCTTTGCATGTCTCAGGAAGGTGATAGTACTGAGCTCCTCCAAGCCCCTCATCTTCAGAGGACTAAGTGAGGCATAGAGAAAGGCTGAAATGTTCCTCTAATGGAAGTCTTACCACATGGAAACATGAAGAGCAGAGAAAAGATATTTCCTCTACCCCCCCACCCTAAAATAGATATACAGTCACGGACAAAAGTCTGGAGATGGATAGCTATCTGAAAGAGAGGGTAATTATTTCTGAGCAGTGGACCCATTTACTTTTCTTCCTTTTAGTCCACTATTCTTGCATATTGAGTTAGTGAAACAATCAGAGCCAGACATATGGTTGCCTAGTACAGAAAAAGAAGGGAAGGAAAACCAATGTCTTTTGCATACCTACTATGTGCTGGGTGGGGCAGTTTATCTGCCTTGTCTCCAAGTATATAAGTTGGCCACTTTAGGATGTTTCCACAGTGAGAGAGGAGCCAGAAACTTCACCCCTGAGACATGCAGGACAAAGTAGAACATTTTGAGTCAGCAGGTATATAGTGACACTACAGAGGTGAGGAGCAAGGTAAGTCACTGAAGACAGAGATTGCAGAAGAGATGTCCCAAGCCAATGGCCAGATGGAAAATAAAGAGTGACTCAAGATCTGCAAGGCCTTCAAGAACCCTGGTAGGACCTAACCAGTGGGGGTTGGGGTAGAAATGGGCCCCACCTTGACAGATACAAGCAACAGATGCCAGTAAGATACCCACTGAGCAGGCAGCATAAAGATGGAATATTACTCCGCCATTAGAAATGACAAATACCCACCATTTGCTTCAATGTGGATGGAACTGGAGGGTATTATGCTGAGTGAAATAAGTCAATCGGAGAAGGACAAACATTAAATGGTCTCATTCATTTGGGGAACATAAATAATAGTGAAAGGGAATAGAAGGGAAGGGAGAAGAAATGGGTAGGAAATATCAGAAAGGAAGACAGAACATGAAGATTCCTAACTCTGGGAAACGAACTATGGGTGGTGCAAGGGGAGGAGGGCGGGGGGTGGGGGTGACTGGATGGCGGGCACTGAGGGGGGCACTTGACGGGATGGGCACTGGTTATTCTGTATGTTGGCAAATTGAACACCAATAAAAAATAAATTTATTATTAAAAAAAAAAGATCCTCTACAAGGGAGTCATCAGGAATCCAGATGATGGCAAAAAGACTCTCCATGAACCGGTTGCCTGATTTGGTTCAAATCACATATACCTATAACTATACCCAGATGCCATCTTGAAAAGATGGAAAATAGAAAAAAGCATTTGAAAGAAGAAAAACTGGCCTAGGAGAAGTTTAAACATAGATTTTGATTGGATATTTTTGGATGAGAGAACTTATGAGAGCTATTACAAGACTGCAAGACTGTGTTAAAAAATTTTTAATTATATCTGGTATTTGACTAGCACATGGAGGAAAAAGAATGCCCATACTCTGCTGATAAGACAACAACTGAAGAAAAATTAGATAATACCTCTCCAAATTTAAAAATCAGCATACGTTTGACCCTGTGATTCTGTTTCTAGTAATTTATCCTAACAAGTTCATCAGGCAGCAAGAAAGAAAGAAATACAACTCTGCTTACAGAGCACTGTTACAGTGAAGGAGTCCTCAGTCTCGGCTAGAGGTGGCAGTAACTGACAGTCCCAGATGTTTTCTCATATCTGAGTTGTTAATTTCTACCATATTATTTCCACCATACATTAGTCATACTTAAAGGGGGAAAAATGAGGGGAATTAAATGCTTTGCTGATTGACCTCTACTGGTACCCTGCAAAGAACTTGAAGAACATTTCTAGAGCAAGAAAATTATGTGTGAGCCTTGAGGCAGGAGGAAATAGGTGAGGTGTTAGAAACCCACACCATGCCTTCAGGTAAGCATGTAAGGATTTTGTTCCTACTCCTTGGTCTTGCTTTTCCTCACATTGGAGTGTGTTTAATGTGATTTTCTTTTCTTTTTTTATTTTATTTTACTTAAGAGAGAGAGAGAGCATGGGGATGGGGGGTGACATAGGGAGAGGGAAAGAGAGTCTGAAGCCAACTCCATCCTGAGCACAGAGCCTCACTTGGGGCTCCATCCCATGGCCCTGAGATCACGACCTGAGCTGAAACCAAGAGTTGGACACTTAACTGACTTTGCCACTCAGGCACCCCTAATGTGATTTACATGTAAGATAATGTTTTCAGCACATGGGATTGGTTACCTGTCCTATTCTGTTCCGTTCCTTTTTTTCCTGCCAGCAGAGCAAAGCCCAGGGCTCCCTCAAAGTAGAGCATGTAATTTGACACCTCCAATAAAAAGCTGGGACCCTAAAAGCTATCCCTTAGTGTAAGAATGATCTAGAAACAAACCCACCCCTTGAGGACTACAAAGAAAATGACCTGTCTCAAGCCTCTGTAGTGAGTAGAGAAGAAAAAAAACCTCCCCTGAGACTTTGTAATCTCAAGTCTGACTCATGCAGGTTCACAGAATGAAATAAAATTACCTGCTTGATTTGAAGAACCTCAAGGAGAGAATGTAGTTCAAATAGTTTTGGGTTGGTGATTCCCCAGCAAGCAGCACCTTCCCTACATGAGGGAAAACATCTTCAATCCAGCCCTCAGAGCATTTCCTCAGATAATGATCCAAATAATATGAGCTCACAATCTATAACAAGAAATCATGAACCACAGCCAGGAAAAAAAACAACAAAATGAGATCTGAAAACATGGTAGATAAGGGGATTATTAGACACAGGATATGAAGTAGGTTTGATATGTTTTTAAAAGTAGAGGAGAGTCAAGTAAGGAACAAGCATATCTAAAAAGGACTAAGTATATTTGAAAAAAAAATGAATAGAACCTCTAGAAATGAAAAATATAATTGAAATTGCAAATATATTGCAGAAACACTATACACCCAATACAACACTAAACTTAAAAAGTGTTGGCATGGATGTGAAGCAATTAAAATACTCATATATTGCCAGTGGGAATGCAAAATGGTATGGAAACTTTGGCAAATGTTCTGGCAGTGTTTTATAAAATTAAACATACATTTACCCTATGACCCAGAAATCCTACGCCTAGGTATTTATTTATAATAAGTGAAACACATGTCCACATAAAGACCTGTAAGCAAGTGTTCATGACATTTTTATTCATAATAGCCAAAAACTGGAAACAACTCAAATTCTGTCATTTGAAGAATGGATACACAAACTATGGTACAACCATTCGATGGGATACTATTCAGCAATAAAATAGAATGAACTACTTACATGAATGAATCTCAAAAACATACTAAGTGAAAGAAGCCAAACACAGAAAAATTGTATACTATATGATTCCATTTAGATGGCATTCTGGAAAAGACAAAACTATAAAGAAAGAAAATAAGCCACTGGTCTCCAGGAGCTGGGAGAGGATGGAGGGAAATGATTATGAAAGAGCTGGAGGAAAATATTTGAGGGGATGGAAAGGCTCTATGTATGAATTGTGGTGATGATTATTACACTATTGTATAAATGTGTCAAAACTGATCAAATCAAACAACTAAAAATGGTGAATTTTACTGGCTGTAAATCATGTCTCAATAAACGTAACTTTTTAAAAAAAAGAACATGGGGAAAATTTTCTTTTCTAAAAACACACTACAGAAGTAGAGCACCTTAGACACAGCTGAAGAGAGAATTAATTAACCAGAAGTTACAACTGAATAAATTATCTAAAAGGCAGCACATGGAGAAACAGATGGTAAGTATGAAAGAAAAAAAAAGAACCAAAAGTACCCTCATATATACCTAATCAGAGCCCAGAAGACAGACATAACCTACAAGACTCATCAACTTGAGTCTTTCCCTACATGACTCTTCTAACCATAAAGAAAATATATTTTAAAATAAGACATAATTCCCCATATCAACAACTAGAATATATCTAAGAAAAAGCTCCACCAAGAACATGCAAGACATTTACAGAAAAAATTTAAGTTTCAATAAAGAATATTCAAAAGTATCTAATTAAATGCAGAGATATGGCATTTCATTTTCTTGAATGATATATCTTATTTTTACAAAATATACATTCTGCCCAAAGGAATTTATAAATCCTATGCAATTAAAATCTGTTTGGATTTTTTAAGGAACTCAATAAATTTATTTTAAAACATACAGAAATAAAGATTTATGAATAAGTAAATCACCTTTTAAAAGTACAGTTAAGGGACACCTGTGTGGCTCAGTGGTTGAGTGTCTGCCTTCAGCTCAGGTCATGATCCTGGGGTCCTGGGATTGAGTCTTGCATCAGGCTCCCTGCAGGGAGTCTGCTTCTCTCTCTGCCTATGTTTCTCCCTCTCTCTGTGTGTCTCTCATGAATAAATAAATAAAATCTTTTTAAAAAATAAAATTAAAGTACAGTTAAGAAAGAGTCTTGGCTTAAGACAGTCTCCAATGACATACTTATATATTAACAAAAATTTTGGTAATAGAGGAAAAAAGCACATAAGTAAGCCAGTGGAAGAGAATGAAGAGCTCAGGTCAGACCTACCGATTTGGGCTAAACCTATGTATACATACACACACATATACTTGCATACATACACACACACGGGTATGCTTAGGATTGAATATGTGACAAAAGTGCCACCATGAATCAGTTGGAAAAGAATGGGTCATTAAATCTGAATTTAAACCTGTTACTACATACAAAGGTGGACTTCTGACGGATCAAAGACCTAAATATGAAAGATAGTATGAACATAAAATTAATCAAAGAAAATGCATCATAACATTCTTGCGATATGGGGACAAGGATTGACCTTGTAAACAAATTTTCCAAAAGTATAAATCATAAGGCAAACACATGGATAAAACTGATTTCATCAAAATGAAAGATTTCTGTTCTATGTTCGATCTCATGTGCAAGCTTACTAAGATGACAATCGGATAGGAAAAGATATTTGCAATGACTATAATCAATGAGGGAATGATATCTAGAATATACAAGGAATGTCTGTAAATTAACAGGAAAAAAAAGAAGAGGAATTCAAGAGAAAAATGAGGAAAAATATAAACAATATTTTATAAAACAGAAACCCCAAAAAAGTATATGAAGAGATGCTCAAATTCAACATGCAAATTAAAATAACAATGAAATATCCATTCACATGTATAAGATTGGTGACGTTAGGAAGATGGCCCATGCCACAAGTTAGAGGACATGTGAACACAGAAACACCATGCGATACTGGCAGGAGGTGTTTGGAAGCACCATGTAGACTACTTCATCAAATTAGGAATATGCATCCCTATGAGCCCATGATTCTACCCCCAGCTATAGATTCCAAATATGCTCTTATGAAGGTCTTTAAGGGGATATTTATGGAGATGTTCATTGTAGCTCTATTTGTGTGGCAAAGAGGTTTTTCTGGGCATCCATTACTGAGAAACTAAAGAAGTAAATTATGATAAAATTACTACGAAGCAGTTAAAAACTATAGATGAAGTATTCCTATATTGCTTATTATAAAAAGAAACAGAATGACCTATATAATACAACATATTTGTGTAAATAAAAAATATATTCCTACCAAACAATAACATCTACCTTCCAAGAATACATACTAAGGAAAACATGCTGGAGCGGTTGCCTCTGGAGTATGGGGAGGGCAGTGGGAGTATCAGAAATAGGGAATAAATAAATAATGCAAGAGAGGTGCCTTGCATGAATCAATTATGATAATTCACCATGCACCATGAACTAAGAAGCATAATTAACTTGACCCTCTGCTCTTGAGGCCTCAAAAAAAAAAAAAAAAAAAACAGAATAATAAGAAGAATTTTCTTTCTTCAAGAAAGAAAATAAATAAGGATTGGAAAGAAAGAAACAAAGCCATCATGGTTTGCAGCATACACTATGAAGTATGTAGAAAATCCAAAGCACCTACAGATAATTAGAATTAGTAAAAGTTTAAGGTTACCAGATTTGAAATCAAAATATAAAAATAGATTTCATTGCTATATACCAGCAGAAAATTGCTCAAAATATATTTTTTGAAAGATGCAATTTAGAACGGTACACAACTGACAACACTTGTCAACATATAGACAGTATCTAAGAATAAATTTAATTAAAATTGTGCAACACTGGGCTTTTTACCTTATTATTTACATAGCATGGCTCTATATGAATTATATATAGCATTGATTTGACAACAATTACCTTGGCCCCCTGAATCTTGTCCTCAGAGCAAGTATCTCCAGCTCCTTCTATGGCACATGTCCAGACCCCTGTTTACCTTATTCTCAAAAACCCTGGCTTGTTGCTATTTCTCTTAAAGTGTATTGACCCAGAGTATACCAAATTCGAGCCTGAAAAGTGAGCCAAGGCAGGTTATGGAGGTGATTTTTCTGTCATAGCACTCAGCAATAAGGTGCTGGCAAGGATTTGGCCCTTGGCACAACTCTTCTGGCCCCAACTTAAAAGTCCCTCTTCAAGAATCTGAAAACAATTCAAAGGTCCTGTCTCCTGACCTTGCATTCTGAGTGAGCCCGCACTCATCCAGCCACCCAGAACTGGCCTTCTGATCCAGACTTCACTCTTTCTTGACCAAAATTGAATTCCCTGGCCTGAGTTGCTCAGGTCTGGTCTGACTTCCAGGATCCTTCCTGTGTTGTTTGTATTAAAAACCTCAGCCACAAGTGTTAGCATCTCCTTAATAAAAAGAAAAGGGTGTGTTTTGTACCATGATGAAAGAAGGAGGGAGGAAGGGAGGGAGAGAGTAAGGAAAAAAAGAAAAAGAAAAAGAAAGAAAGAAAAGAAAGAAAGAAGAAAGAATACCGACAAGACAGAAATACATAAAGAAGACTCCATACGAAACCAGCACTCAAGAAACGAACCGATAACTCAAGAACAGCACGACAGACCCGAAAGAAACAGAAGAAAAGAAAAAAAAGAAAACGACCAGTGATAGGTAGGTGCAGGCTAAGCATGGTATTTGCAGCACCCAGGAGAACGGTACTCCCCACCCCCAGCTTATCCTTTTTCTTTTCCATCCTGACTTCATGGAACACCACAAAAGGCTTCCCATGCACACTCATGTCCTGCCTAGCCCATAAGTGAAAGTCCACATGACAGCATTAGAAGTGGCTGTCCCTCTGACCTCAATGTGTGCAACACAACCTCTCAGGCCCTGGAAGCAGGCTGGAGCCCTGTGAAGAGAATATTCCTGGACGCTGAGGCTCAGGGCATGGTCCAGATGAGAACACAGCAGGGGTGGGTTGGCAGGGGCCCAGCTATCTGTCTATAAGGGGTCCTACACAGAATGGCCCAGGGTGGCAGGGCAACCACCATGAGAACGGCTCCCCAGAGGAGTAACTCTTTGGCTGAATCTTCAGGGTTGGGCAGAACCTTGCTCATTCTAGACAGGAAAGAAAACCTGGGGCAAAGCAGTGATGGTACAAGAGAGTCAAGGAACCCTAGGTGCTGCCAACAACTCTGTGCAGAGCAAGTGTCATGGGTGGCGGTGTAGGTGAGGGGCAGAGCTGGGAATAAATGGCCAGGAGAGCAAAGGCCAGATCAGGCCTGAGAGGCCATCCTTGGATTCTGTCTAGAAAGCAGTGCAGAAGCATGACTAATTTTAGGCTAAGGGGCAATGTGATGGATTTGTATTTTAAAGAGGCAGCACCCTGCCATGGAGGAAGATAATGGAATAGAAAATGAACAAGAACAAAAGATAATGGCTAGGAAAATATAGCCTGCTGAAAGCAGATGTTGTAGGGGGCAGCCAGAGAAAACACGGGTCAGTGGGCGGGTGGGAGGCAGCCTATGGGAGGACAGTGCACAGTGTAGACTTCAGACCTGCACTGAATGCAAGTTCTCCTTCTGGAGGAAGCCAGCAATGTTATTTGACGTTCCTGGGCCTCGGTTTCTCTCCTCTCTAAAATAGCACAGTAATCTACTGAGAGAATTAAAGTGAGTTCACAGAATATAAATTGCAAAGACAGACCTTACTCACTGGAGGTGGCCAGACTTGGACACTCTCCCCAGAAGACTTTTGGAGAGCAATAGGTACAGCAGGAAAGGCTGGGGGGAAAAGCATCAGTTATTTCCAATTTTGCCAAGGTCCTTGGCCAAGGGACCCAAAGAAGGAAATGGAAAGAAAGACAAGTTGAAGTTTTATGAAACTGTAGAGACCCAGACAGGTCTTGGGAAGGTGTTGCATGCTTCTCTGACAAGTACTCTGGCAACTGCTAGTAGCAAAACAGGAATAGCATGAATTTATTTTTTCTAAAGATTTTATCTATTTATTCATGAGAGAGAGACATAGGCAGAGGGAGAAGCAGGCTCCCTGCAAGGAGCCCAATGCAGAACTCGATCCCAAGGATCCTGGGATCCTACCTGAGCCAAAGGTAGATGCTCGACCACTGAGCCACCCAGGCATCCCAGAACAGCTTTAATTTATTAAGAGCATAATTTTTTATTAAGGTTTTGTTTTAATTCCAGTTACTTAACACAGAGTATAATATTAGTTTCAGGTGTACAAAATAGTGATTCAACACTTCTATATATCACCTGGTGCTCATCACAACAAGTGCACGCTTTCATCCTCATCACTTATTTCCCCCAACCCCCCATCAGTTTGTTGGGTGCCAGAGTGAAGAGTCTGTGAAGAGTCTGTTTCTTAGTTTGTCTCTCTCATTTTTTTTCTTTCCTCGTTCGTTTTGTTTCTTAAATTCCCCATCTGACTGAACTCATAGGGTATTTGTCTTTCTCTCATTCATTTCACTTAGCATTTTATCCTCTAACTCCATCCATACCATTTCATTCTTTATGGCTGAATAATATTCCATTATATATCTATACACAATTACTGGAGTGTAGGGTAGTTTTACTGCATAAAAGAGGGGTTTTGAGGAACCCCTGTACTGTTTTCCACAGTGGCTACACCAGTTTTCATTCCCACCAACAGTGCAAGAGGGTTCCCCTGTCTCCACATCCTTGCCAACATTTGTTCCTTGTGTTTTTATTTTATTTTATTTTTTTTTAAATATTTTTTTAATTTATTTATGATAGTCACACACAGAGAGAGAGAGAGAGGCAGAGACATAGGCAGAGGGAGAAGCAGGCTCCATGCACCGGGAGCCCAACGTGGGATTCGATCCCAGGTCTCCAGGATCGCGCCCTGGGCCAAAGGCAGGCGCTAAACCGCTGCGCCACCCAGGGATCCCTGTGTTTTTATTTTAGTCATTCGAACAGGTGTAAGGTGATATCACATTGTGGTTTCAATCTGCACTTCTCTTATGATGAATAATGTTGAGCATCTTTTCATGTGTTTCTTGGTCATCTGGATGTGTGATTGGAGAAATGTCTGTTCATGTCTTCTGTTCATTTTTTAATGGAGTTATTTGGGGCATTGAGTTGTATTGGTTCTTTATATATTTTGGATACTAGCCCTTTATCAGAAATGTCATTTGCAAATATCTTCTCCCATTGGATAGGTTTCCCTTTAGTTTTGTTGATTTTTTCCTTCACTGTGCAGAAGCTTTTTATTTTCATGTAGTTCCAATAGTTTATTTTTGCTTTTATCTCCCTAGCCTCAGGAGACATATCTAGAAAAATGTTGCTATGGCCAATGTCTGAGGGATTATTTACTGCCTGTGATCTCTTCTAGGATTTTTATATCTAGAAAAATGTTGCTAGGCCAATGTCTGAGGGATTACTTACTGCCTGTGATCTCTTCTAGGTCACATTTAGGTTTTTCTTCTCTTTTTAATTTATTTTTACATGTGATGTAAGTGGTATAATTTCATTCTTTCATATGTTGCTGTCCAGTTTTCTCAACACCATTTGTTGAAGAACCTTTTTTCCATTGCATATTATTTCCTGGTTTGTCTAAGATTAATTGACCATATAATTATGGGATTATTTCTGGGCTTTCTATTCTGTTCCATTGATCTGTGTCTATTTTTATGCCAGTACCATACTGTTTTGATCACTACAGCTTTATAATATAACTTGAAGTCAGGAATTGTAATGCCTCCAGTTTTTTCTTTTTCAAGACTGGTTTAGCTATTTGGAGTCTTCTGTGGTTTCATACAAATTTAGGACAATTTGTTCTAATTCTGTGAAAAATGTTGTTGTATTTTGGTAGGGATCATATTAAATCTGTAGACTGCTTTGGGTAGTATAGACATTTTATCAATATTTGCTCTTCTAATCCATAAGCATGGAATGTCTTTCCATTTCTTTGTGTCGTTTTCAATTTCTTTCATCAGTGTTTTATAGTTTTCAGAGTACAGCTCTTTTATCTCTTAAGTTTATTCCTAGGTCTCTTATTATTTTTGGTACAATTCTAAACGGGACTGCTTTAATTTCTTTTTCTGCTGCTTCCTTATTGATGTGTGAAAACACAACAGATTTCTGTACATTGATTTTGTATCCTGTGACTTTACTGAATTCATTTATCAGTTCTAGTAGTTTTTTGGTGAAGCCTACAGTCTTTCTAATCTGGATGACTTTTATTTCTTTTTGTTGTCTGCTTGCTATGGCTAGGACTTCAAGTGCTATGTTGAATAATAAAAGTGGTGAGAATAGACATCCCTGTCTTGTTCCTGACCTTAGGGGAAAAGCTCTGTTTTCCCCCATTGAGTATGATGTTAGCTGTGGGTTTGTAAAAAATGGTCTTTATTATGTTGAAGTATGTTCCCTCTAGCCCTATTTTGTTGAGGGTTTTTATCATGAATGGATGTTGTATTCTGTCAATTGCTTTTTCTGCATCTATTGAAATGATTATATGGATTTTTTCCTTTCTAAGAGAATAATTTTGTGAGCCTTGGAGAACCACCTTGGGGGCCAACAGTGACCTCCAGCTCACCCACCCCCATCAAGAAACATACTTCCAGGGCATTGAAATAGGCCACATTCTTGGAGTTTCTCCCAAGCAGGCTTTTCAAGGAGCTGTTCCCATAAAAATGACTGGAGCTAGAGCCTCAGTTTCCTGGTGAACCGAGGAGCCAATAATTCTCAATGACCAGGACACATAAAACAGGACAGTTTCAAGGAAGGTGCTGGTAAGAACTGGCAGCAATGATACAGGCAATGGAGAGGAAATGGAAATCCACCAGCTGGCTCAGAAATTTATCAATTGTCCTTTTAAGCCTCTACATACACAATGCCTTCATCAAGAAATAACATTTATTGGATGGACAACAGATAATAAAATCCCATTATATCGAAATCAATTAATCATCAATCTACAGTAATTTATTTTGGTATTTTGGGCTAAGGTAAAGCTTGCCCTTAACCTATGGCAACTGGGCTTCCCCGCTATATGGTAATTGGGATAGCAAGAGACATGGAAAACCATCTCACAAAGGTGCGCCCTCCTTGCCATTTATATCATAGGTACCAAACACACATTCTCTCTCTCTCTCTCTCTCTCTTTTTTACCTGATGGAGTAACACCTAAGGCAAAATTAACTTGAAAATAATATGCTTCTTCCACTGCCACCCAATTTATTAGTAAAGTCCTTTTTTTTTCCCTTTTTTTGCAACTGAGATAAACCCTTTTATTTATTTATGCTTCTCCATTTTGTTTAAAACAACAACAACCACCTTAATATAACTGACAGCCCTTCCCCCTCACCCTTCCTCGGGCTAGGGGGTGGTGAGCGGGGGAAATGGCCCCCAGGGGTGGGGCTGACCATAAGAGCCCCTCGGGGAGGTGATGGAGCCCAAATCCCCTGCCCAGGGGATGGGGCACCTGTAGCGTATGAACTGGGGAGTTAACAGGGTTCTTGAACCTCTTCTTGTACCAACCTATATGCCCTTGGCCATCAAGGGTCAGGAAGCACGTGGGGGAGGGGATTCCTACCGCTCCTCTATGTCCCGGCCCAGCCCCAATTTCACGCACTAGGGGCTGGGGAGCAAAAAGAGTGGAGAAAGAGCGGGGTAGGGTGTCTCACACGAAGGAGTACTGACTATTAATGGCTCTGGGACGGCCCCCTTCTTCTCCATCGCCCCCCAGTGTAACTGCCGGAGCTGCACCATCGGGGTGGCTCCGGGCCCCACCGGATCCAGCGCCTCCCTGGGCCTCCGGGCCTGGTGCTACGGCCTCTTGCAGCTCAACCGCGGGGACCAGCTCCTCCTGGACCCCTCCACGGCCCGCTTTCTCTCTCTCTTGCCTCTCTTTGGCTGCTGCGACTGCTGCTGCCGCCACTTCTGGCGCCCCCGACACCTCTTCTGCCCCAAGATGTGGGGGACCTGTCCATGAAGGGGATTCAGGGGGCTGGGGTGGGTCATGGGAGGTGTTCGTTTACACAGTCCCTCGCCCCAAAGGGTGTGGGGGTGGAGGAGGCATCGGGGTAGCATCCATCTCCCTCATACACCCCTGCCTGGCTCCCGGCCTGCTCCCGGCCTCCTCACTTCTGGGGTGCACAGGCACCTCCTCCCCTGCAGACCTGCTCTGCTCACCCTGCTGTCGCTGGGAGGACACGCCATAGCTGACAAGAACAACGTCACTGGAGCCTCCAACTCCAGAGGGATGGGGTGCACCCGGAAATGCTCGAGCACATCGAAAATGGACTGGAGCCACAAGTGCTGGACCCGGCACTGACCCTCCTCGCTCAGCGACAGGCACAGGTGCTTGGCCTTGCCCTGGAAGTTGAAAGTGAGGACGGGCTCGCCCGCGTCTCACTCTGCAGTACCAGGACACAGAGGGAGCCAGTGTCTCCGGCCAGCACCAGCTGCACGGCCTTGAGTCGAAAGAGCATCCAGTGGAACCAAGGGTACCCGGGAGGGGCTGGTCCCCTTCACCTACCTCTGACTCCCCCTGGAAAAGCAATGATCCTCCCGTACCTGTGGCGGTCTCCGGAGTGTCCAGGGGTGGGTAGGGGGCCGAGAGGGGATGAACTATGCCCACTGGGGGACCCTCTTCAATGGGGATGCGGTGAGGGGCAACTCGGGGAGGAGGAGTTCCATTGAGTCAAAGTGGGAGGCAGCGATGGAGGCAGAGCTGGGGGAGATGGATGCTGAAGGGCGGTTGGAAAAACCCCCATAGGTCCCCTGCAACAGGCAGTCATTGCTCTCACTGGGTCCAGCAGCAGATCCTGGCAGACTCTCTGAGTAACTGAGACAGGGCAGCTCCAGGCTGTCTGTGTTCTCCCATGTGAGGAATGAGGGTCACAGGGTGGGGACTGGTGGAAGGGCAGGGTCCTGGGCTCAGGCATTCTTGGATGTCAGACACCCAGGCCTTCACATGTAGAGCATTGGCTGTCTCCAGGGTGTACTCCGAGGGGCCTTCCACCCTAACCACAAACGTGTTCTCCCGGTCAGGCATCTCCAGGGCTGTTGTCTGCATGTCCGTGATGGTAGAGCAGAGAATGCTGAGTCGAGGCCGAGATGCCTTAGGCGGTACAAAGAACTCCAGACGACTTCCTCCTCCTCCTTCTCCTTCACTTCAGAACAGTGACACTTCTGCCACTGAGGCTGCCCTCCTCCCGCTGAGGTAGGCCCGGCTGCCCCTTCTCCCCGGCCCATGCCGGCTGGGTCAGGGGCTGCCTCTTCGGCCCCCATGAAACTCAGCAGCTCTTCCCTCTGCACCATCCCTGCTGCGTCCTTCAAGGTGCCCCCTCCCCGACTGAGTCTCAGCCTCTCAAATCGGTGAGTCCATCTGTCTCCAGGGGATGTTCCATCACTAACCAGTCCCCTGCCAATGGTCCCAGCCCCACCAGAGGAGTTGAAGTTGCTGTTTCCACCCAGGACTGGGGGGGCACCCGATGAGGTCTCGAGGGGCCCAGCAGGGGAGGGGGGGATCAACAGTCCCCCACCACTGTAGGATGCCATGGACTGAACTGTGAACCTCTTTTTTTTTCTTTGTTGTCTTGTTATTCACCATGGCAGAAATGGTAAACACAGCACACATGCTACCTCTTATCCTGCCTAAGCCCCCTACAGACATGACTAGCCAATCAGAGCTGAAGGATCCTCCTCAATTCCGTGCTCCAAAAGAAGCAAGTCATTCTAAATGTTCCTTTTTCCGAAATAACAAATGTGCTGTCCTCCTTCCAATGAGAAAACATCTAATCTGTGCCCAAGGCCCTAGGAGCTGAAGGTATTTATTCAGCAGAAATACACTTTCTGTTCCAGAAAGAACTGGCAAAGCAGGTGGTAGAACCAGGCTTTCTGGAGTGGCTGGTGGAGGAGAGGAAGGATTCCCTGATGCCCATTCAACTGAGAGCCAGCCTAGTATAGGGGTTAAGCACATGGCTTTGAGTTCAAATCCTACCTCTCTTCTACCTACTGTGTGTCCTTAACATCTCTGTGCCTTGGTTTTCTCATCTATAAAATGGTACCAACAACACCTGCCTCACACCATTGTGAGAATTAAATGAGATAACCTATGAAAAGTCCCTCGTGCATAATACTATGTACAACACATATTGCTTTTTTGCTGCTATAATTCCTGTTATCAGACAGTGTGTAAATAACACAAAATTCAGACAAAGGCACCAGTTACCTTGCAGGGAGTCCAGTTGCAGGCACAACTGGTCATACCCCAGCTGCTTTCATCATTTTGAGTTTCTATGAGGTCAACAATTTTTTCCCACTGTTACAAGGCACCCCTGCAGTTCCAGATATCATGTGGCCGCTAGCAAAAAAAAGAGGAGGGGGTGCACTGCCAGCAAAGGAGACCAAAGACAGCTGGTGGGATGCAATCAATAGAGTATGGCTCAGACTGAGGTCAGCGGGGACAGGAAAGATATGCTTGCAGGTGTGCAGGCTCATACATGGACTCCATATGCTTATGTTTGGTTCACCTGCATGCCTTCCAGGCATCATGGGACAAAGCAGAGGGGTTGTGCCATGGTGACCACCCATCTGGCCCTGGGTGCAATTTGTATGATCTTGTCTCCACCTAGGACTCTCCATTGCATATCAAAGCCCTCAGTTGGGTTTAACCAGGTTACTTTGCTCTTGAGTAACTAGCGCTTTGAGGAATTTATAGGTTGTGATTCATCAGATGCTGGAACTTGTTCATTGGAAGCAGAATTTCCTCTAGGTGCTGCATCATATGTAAATAGAGTTGCCTAAAACCACATATATACAAACTGTGACAAGAATACAAGTAGGCAGACTTCTTGTGTGGACTGTAAAATGGTTTAGAAGCAGAAGGGCCCAGAAATCTTTTAAGCAGCAGTGCTTTGGAGAAAACGACTCTTACTTGGATTTATCTAAAACTCCACAGGTTTGAGAATAAGACTTAAGTCTATCTTCTGGCTCCTACTATTGTGTGACCTTAGACAATTGCTTAAAGTCCCTAAAAGCCGGTTCAGTTTCACAGTCTTTAAAACAGGTATGTAAGACCTACTTCTGAGACTTACTGGAGAGATGAGTCAGGTAAACATAAACCACCTGGCAAAATGGCTGGCATTAAGAAACTATTGATGCAGTGGGTTGAATGGTGGCCCCCAAAAGATGTGTCCACTTAGAACCTGTAAATGTGACCTTATCTGAAGAAAGGGTCTCTGCAGATGTAATTAAGTTTCTCAGGGTGAGAGCCCTCCAGATTATCCAGGTGGACCATGAACCCCATGACGAGTGTCCATATAAGAGAAGGGCAGATGGAAATTTGGAGAAGGCCATGTGACCACAGGGTGATGCATCACTGAGGTGATGCAGATACAGGAATGCCATCAGCTCCCCGAAGCTGGCGGAGGCAAGAGACAGTTCTCCCCTAGAGCCTTGGGAGGGAGCATGGCCCTGCTGATACCTTGGTTTTTGGACTCCCAAACTGTGAGAGAGAGAAAAAAAAAAAAAAAAAAAAAACCCTATTGTTTGAAGCCACTAAATCTGTGGGAATCTGTTACAGAGCCTTGGGGAATGAATGCACACTGCCCAGTAAGCTCCAGGAGAGGAGAGGCTGCATCTCAGTTTTTCCTGCTGTATCTCCAGCAACAAGCGCATTCATCCATTTCGTTTTGTTTTGTTTTGTTTTGTTTTGTTTTGTTTTGTTTGGACTTTGCTTTGTTCTGGTCTTTCAGTTGTGTGACAAAATCTATACCGGATTTCCTGAATGAGCTGATGCAACACCACCTCAGGTAGAAAGGGTTTACAGAATGAAAAGGACAACAGATTATTTCTCGCTCACTGTGCCCCCCCCCACGCCCACTGTCCGGCCTGGGTGGAGTCTGGAGGGCTTCTGCTTTGTGGGGTCCACCCTCTGGGTGAGTTACTTCTGCCACATGGCAAAGACTCGAACCCCTGGCCTGGGACTGGGCGATGCTCGGTGCACCAGTATTAGGAATGAAGCAGACACCAGAGGGTATCAGAACTCCCTTCGGCGGGTATGAATCCAGCCATCTCTGGGCCTCCACATTTTAACAATTGCTGAGAACCCTGGTCCGAGCTGACAGTGAATGAGACAATCGCCAGGCCTGGGTGTCTGCTATCTAGCCGTCCAAACCTCGGCCCTGACCCCACAGATGCCTCCATGAGGAGGCTATGGATGGTAAAAAGTGCCGTGTACAGGTGTCATTGTAATTTTTTTTTCCTCTTGGGCCACCACTCCCTCCCACCACGAGATTCATAGGCACTCAGGCCCCAAGAGCCCATTAACCTTCGATGCTCCACAGGGTCCGATGTAAAGAGCTCTGGGATCGATGCGGTCAAGCAAACAGTTTCTCAGAAGTCTATAACAAAAAGCAGCCGGCTGGCAGCCAGCACGAGACACAGAGGCTCGTCTTTGTGGATGGCTGGAGGGGGCCTGGGATGCTGTCATTTTTTGAACAGGCCTCAGAGTGAAAATGGATTTTTTTACCTGCCGCCAGAGCCACTGGTTAGCAAACACACCTCTTCCAGGAAAACAAATACACAGCTGGGATACTCATTTTTCTTCTGTGACTAAATATTGGGAGCTCAGCTGAAAAAGATTTCAAATACAGAAGCTCTTTAGAATTCCCTCCCTCTCTCTCTTTCTTCTCCTTCCCTCCTGCTCCCCTGCCCCTTGATGGAGCCGTAACAACTGCTATTTCATCTTAAATTTCTATAGCAGCAAATGTAGGTCACTGATCTTAGAAGTGGCCTAGTTTCCCAGCCCTAAATAGAAACCTTTCCCCGGGTTGAGGGTTGTTTTTTTTCCCTAGGTTTGTGGCTAATAAAAGTGTAACCTGGGATCCCTGGGTGGCGCAGAGGTTTGGCGCCTGCCTTTGGCCCGGGGCACGATCCTGGAGACCCGGGATCGAGTCCCACGTCGGGCTCCTGGTGCATGGAGCCTGCTTCTCCCTCTGCCTGTGTCTCTGCCTCTCTCTCTCTCTCTCTGTGTGTGTGTGACTATCATAAATAAATAAAAATTTAAAAAAAATTTTAAAAAAACGTGTAACCTGCTCAGACAGGCCAAACACACCGAGCTCTGGTCTCCTCTTCACACAGCTGCGCACCAAGGAGTTTGGAAGGACAGCCCACAGGGCTTGCAGCGTGAGGAATGTCCAAGGCCACTGCTTTCCTTGCAAGAGACACGAGGGCCAGAACATGGCTCTGAGAGCACAGGTGGTAGGGCCTCACGAGGAGAGTGTGGCCTCTTCTGCTCGACCAGGTGAGCAAGGACAGGGCAGCCAGGATTTGTCAGATGCCCACTTGTGCTGGACACCTGCACTCTTCACATTGCGCCCTTGTCGGGGTTAGCTCTGGGTTCTTGCCTTGATTGCTTGCGTTTTTTCCCTTCCTTCTTTCCTTCTTCCTTCCTTCCTTTCTTTGTTTTTAATCCAAATTCATTGCAGATAATTAGAAAGAACAAATAAACAAAAAGAAAAACTAAAAATATCCAAAATGCTATTAGAGAAAAACCCTGGCCACATGTCTTTGTGTATCTTTCCAGTTATTTTTCTATACATGTATACCCGATATAGACTTATTTTCAACAAAATTAGGTTCATAATATTCTGTGACCTGATTCTCTCTCTTATGTTGTAAATGTAAACTCTTCCTGGTTAATTCACCTGTGTGGGTGTGTGAGCGTGTGTGACCTTGGATGTTTTTTCCTTAAAATTATTCACAGAATTTTATAAAATGAAATCTAATCTGAGAGATAGCTTGTCAGTTTATTTAGATTATTTTATTTAGGGTGTAAAAACACCCCTAATACCGTCATGTAGCTTTACCTCCCCTCCCCAACATCCTACCTCCCCAATCCTGATTTCCCCAAGTAACCACTTTTACCAATTTAATGGACTAAAGGACTCTAGCCAGATGTTTGTTCCTGCATTCATACAGAACTAAAGATACATGCATGTCTACATTCTTTAATGGGAACATGCCATCTTTGTTTTTGCAACTTGTCTTTTTCACTGAACAATATGGCATGGACACCTTCATGTCAGCTCAAACATGAGATCAAGCACATTCTTTTTAGTGGATGCGCCAAACTCGGTTAGGAACGTATTAGAATATGCTGAACCATTCCCCACTGAAGGGGATTTAGGACTTTTTGTGGTTTCCCATCTTAAATCAAGCTTGTAGATACTCATAAACATACCCCTGTAAGACAGGGACCTGCTAGAAATGCTAGGTCATGGACAGGAGACACGTGACATTTTGACTGATCCTGCCAGATAACCCTCCCAAAGATGACACTTTACTCCCAGACCAACACATATTAAAATTTCCATTTCCTCACACATCTTTAACACATCAAATCTTTTAATTTGCCAATAAGATATAAAAATATGCTTCACTTATAATAGCTATACTGTACTTCACTTTATGATAATACCATAATTACTTTATCAACTCTCTCTTTGGGGCCATTGAGGTGTTTGTGACTATATGTTGGAATAAACATCTTTGCACATCTATCTTTCTAGTTCCCTGGTTTCCTTTCTATGTTACATATTCACACGTCAACTTCTAAGCTAAGGAGTGTTCTGAAGGCCCGAGATGTACTGCCAAATTTTTTTTAAGTTTGCTAAATGAAGTGTACACCAATATGTTAAATATTTTGCCCCGTGTCACAAGAGAGGAATCCATCCCAGATGTGTGTGTCCCTGAGTCAGGACCTCTGTGTGTCCCGGCTCTCTCTGAAATAATCCAGGTATCTGAAATAATCCAGGTGCTCCGTGCCAGCATATGTGCCAGGGCACTAAGCCACTGAATATTGGGTAGAAAAAGGTATTCCTTTCCAATTCTCTTTCACTCTTTCTGATCCGATTAATGAGAGATTCTCAATCGGTACTTCTTAGCACTGATTGAGAGATTCTCAATCGGTCCCTTTTTAGCAAAGAAGGCTTCGTGCTCATGTCTTTGGCTATTCACAGTATCTAGCCTGATACAAAGATCGATTTCAATGTATTTGCAGTTCCTTTCTCTGAAGCAAGTTATACTGGTTTTCCATTACTGAAAGTGATACAGACTTTCATTTTGAAGTCATTTTTTAAAAGATTTTATTTATTTATTTGACAGAGAGAGAGAAAGCACAAGCAGGGGGAGCAGCAGGCAGAGGGAGAGGGAGAAGCAGGTTCCTTGCTGAGCAGGGAGCCTGATTTGGGGGTCAATGACAGGATCCTGGGATCATGACCTGAGCTGAAGGCAGGTGCTTAATCCAATGAGCCACCCAGGCACCCCTTGAAGTCATTTTATTAAGGATTAAAAAGTGATTCAACTTTAAAAACAAAACAAAACAAAACAAAAAAAACAACAGTACACGTGGACTGTGAATATGGCAAGAAAAATCATGAAGGTCGCATATACCGTTTAGTCTGAGAAATCTTGTATGAACTTTATTCCCTTGCTGGGAGGAGAAGCAAATAGAGCATCCATTGATTTGATTCACTGCGCTGGCCATGGTAGCCAAACCCCAAGTCCAAGGAGAGCCAAACCCCTTCCTTCACTGACTCCCTCAGCCCCAGAGGACTATGTACTTTCTTTATACCTCGTAGCTCTTCTGTTATCCTGGTTAGGCATTCTCCAAATTCAGCTCCCCTGTTTGTTGTGCTATATGGCTGCTGTCTCCCTATTGGACCCAGGCCGCCATGGTCAGCCTCCAGCTCTCGCCCCCCACCCACCCCAGAGCTGCGGGCACCTGTGACAAGCCATCTGGCACAAAATTGGACCCACTTACACTATAGCCAAAGAGCACTTACACTATAGCCAAAGAGCAGTGCTAGGGCAGAGGAAGCAAAAGCTCATCCTCCACTACACACATAGACATCCTGGTTCACCTTGGGGTTCCTGTTCATTCTTCCCGGCTCTAGTCTCACAATGTCTGCCACAAAAACAGATTCCATGGCTCCCACTTTGCTCACAAAGGCTTGCACCATAATCTTACCTCCTTCGACAGCTCTGTGAACTTTAGGGGTCTAGTCCTACCTCACTATTCCCAAATCAGGCTCATAGATATCTCTGCATTTGACCCAAACTGCAGCAGGTATGAAGAAGAGCAGCAGCAAGAAGAGCAGCAGGTGTGAAGAAGAGCAGAAGAGCAGTTACATGGCCTCATGTAACACATGGGGAAACTGAACTTCCAAGGTTAACTGCTTACCTCTAACCACACTGCAAGCAAACAGCATTTCTAGGATTAAATCTTCTCATTCCCAGGCCTGCAACATCACTGAATCACTCAGCCCTTTCACAGTGAGAAATGCTCATTTCTATAGAGCTACAGGTGATCTAAAGTCAGTAACAGGGATCCCTGGGTGGCGCAGCGGTTTGGCGCCTGCCTTTGGCCCAGGGCGCGATCCTGGAGATCCGGGATCGAATCCCACGTCAGGCTCCTGGTGCATGGAGCCTGCTTCTCCCTCTGCCTGTGTCTCTGCCTCTCTCTCTCTCTCTCTCTGTGACTATCATAAATAAATAAAAATTAAAAAAAAAAATAAAGTCAGTAACAGAGGGTGTGTCTCCCAGTTCTCCCTGGGTCTCCACGCTGGGCCTTGCTGGTTAAGTACCACATGGCTGAGGGCTTTGGTGGGTGCTGAAATTTGGCCTGTGCCCTACGTGCAAAGCCATGTACTCTGACTCAGCCCCAGGGATGTGTGTCATTCTGGCATTTGGCCACCCAAAAGAGGCATTTTTATGTAGTTCACACAACACACAGAGTCTGCAGGCAGCTGAGAAGTATAAATGTAATGTGATTTATTTGGAGGTATCCCCAGCTTGGATCAGCATAGAGTCAGGATATCCTGGGGCTCCGGTGCAAGGCAAATGTGGGAAGGTGATGGGATGTGGGAAGGGAAGAAAGGCTGATTCTGTGACCCCAATCATTGGTCTCTGCAGACATCCACCAACTCACACCTCACTCCGTCTCTCTAGGTATCTGTCTCCCCTGCACATCACCTCCTCATGGAGACTCTCTCTTGCTGGTGTCTCACCCCCTCAGGCCCTGAAGCTTACTCTACTCCTTCCATACCATGTCCCGGGTAACACTCTGGCCCTCTCTATCCCATTGGAGCATGAAAATTGCCATGGAGCTGCCTGTCTGCATGGATTCCATGCAGCCATTCCCCTTCCAGGTCTTTCTGCCTCCCCAAGGGGAGAGAAGGTACAAGATAGGGCCCCCCACTCCAAATAGTCTATATTCCCTTCATCTCTCCTCTTCTTCCCAGGCCAAATACATATATTCTGGACTAAGCTGAGGAAGCCCTGCTCTCTTTCTTGGCATCCCTATCAAACATTCTGTCCAGTATTTCCCAAGCAGCTCATGCTTTGGGGGGATAAAACCCAGGAAACTCTTTTTGTTTGGCTTTAAACTGTGTCCGTGTCTTCCTGAAAGTCCCAACAATCCCAGAGAAGTTCCAAAGAAAGAGGAAAGATCCTTAAATTAAAAATTGTGAAATATTATTACATCTTGTGGTTTTCCTAAACTAACCACACAGAGAAAGGAAAGGTTGCCTCTCCCGAGGTGGTAGCTAAGCAGCTCACAGATTCTGGTTCCCAGTGCCAATGGTGACACCCACGCACTGGCCATGCTAACCTCAGGATGCTGCTGTACCTCGCAGTCAGCCCAAAAACTCATTCAGCATGATGTTGGGCTTCCTTGTTCAGGTTCTATGAACTCAGCAGCGAGACAGCCTCCTGACCTCTGACATCTTTTTAAAGAATCTTTGCACAGTCAACCAATTTTTCCTGAGCTCATAAATGAGCAAGGTTGCACTGCCAGGAAGGGGCTTGGGAAAGGCTTGGGGATCCAGTCAAAAAAATGCCAAGGCAATGTTGTGGGAACTCAGACATGGAGCCGAAGAAGAAACTGAATAATGTGCTATTTGAATATCCTGTCAACATTGCCCAAGTCATACCTGGTGGCCGGCAGCTGCTATCCCCTCCTACCACCAGGAAGAAAAAGAGAAAACAGATGTTAGCTGATACTGCCTTCCCTGGATGCATTAGCAGTCAGTCCCAAGCTCCTTCAAATTGCTCCTGACAATGAATGTCAAATATTAGGGGTGAGAGAGGTTTCAGAGACAGCTCCAAGTATAAAACTGCCCAGTGGAGGGTGCTTGGGGTGAATCAATAGCAAAACTCCTAGCCAAGGGGTGCCTGGATGGCTCAGTGGTTGAGTATCTGCCTTTGGCTCAGGTCATGATCCCAGTGTCCCGGGATCAAGTCCCACATCGGGCTCGTTGCAGGGAGCCTGCTTCTCTCTCTGCCTATCTCTGTGTGTGTGTGTGTGACTCTCATGAATAAATAAATAAAATCTTAAAAAAAATTAAAAAAAAATGAACTCCTAGCTGAAAGCCCAGGAGACCCCAGATTTTTAAGACGCAGACAAAAGATGAAACTGAGCTGGCATTCCATGAAAAACCTCCATGCAAAGCCTGCTGCTCCCCAAGGAAAGGTCAACAGGGCCTCTCTGCCTGCTCCCCTGTCCCCCCTCCCCCCAGTCTTCAGTCTGCTCCAGAGAAAACCCACAGCAACCCAGAGCAGGGAAGAGAGGGATACACTTGTGCTTGCTCTTCGGAGAGGACCAAAGTTAAACCCAAGTGGCCCACAGGACACTGCATGGATGGGAAAGAGAAATAGCAGCTCTTTGCAGTGGTCTGGCCAGTGTGAGGTGATGAATGCAACGTCCTCTTCTCTGGCTGGTAGACAGGCCAGAGGGGAGCAGAGAGGTGGAGATGGTGCTCTCCCCAGATTCCCCTGCCCGACCTTGCCCTCTGGCCACAGGTTAACTCAGGAGGAGACAAACCACTCAGGCTGATCAGTTCTCCTATTTCAAGATTAGTCTGCAGAAACACCAAGGAACCTATTCCAAATCTTCGTGGGAGTCCAGAATCCTTCACTGCCAAAAACCAGCAAAGGGAAGAAGCTTCCGAAATGCTTAAACCCACTCTCCCCGCCCTCACCAGGAGTTGAACCTGGGGGTTTGCACCAGGAATTACAGAACCCAATGCCTCTCTTGGTAAGAGTAAGAGTAAGAGTAAGAGTAAGAGTAAGAGTAAGAGTAAGAGTAAGAGTAAGAGTAAGAGTAAGAGTAAGTCATCTCAACGAGCCTTTCTTTTTAGGAAATTCAGGCCACACATTCTTGTCAGTAGATTTAACACCTAAACATTGCCCCTTATTAAGTGAGACAATTTCTGAACCTACCAAAGTTCTGAGCACTTGGTTTTTCCACCTAAAGAGAGAGTAACAAGGTGGTAGCAGTGACCCCCTTTCTACTTGCTTTGGCCCGTTTGGCCCACACGGCTAAAAGGAGAGCCTGGCTTTCCACACTTAATGCTTATTCCACCCACAGCACTTGGAAGGTCCTCACTTCACCATGTACATGTCCACTCCTTCTCCTGGTTCAAACCCGTGGGCATGCCTTAGAGCAGCTGCAGAAGCATTACATGCTCTCTGCTTGGCCCCCAAAGGCCTTGTGACCCAGCATGCACCATGCTTTGTGCAGGCCTTGTGCTCACCTTCAATGGAGAAATGGGAGGTGCGAGCTCTGGGGAGTTGATTGTGTTTCTCAAACATGAACAATGTACAATACCCCTGTTAGCATGTTTTTTTTTTTTTAATTTTGAACTCCCAAGGCCAACCTAAATTATTTTTATTATTGTGTTCATTGCAACAGAAAACGTGTTTTAAACTGGCTTGAACAAGAAAGGGAACTAATCTGGTTCAAACAAATGAGGATTCCTGGGGTATAATGACTTCCAGAATTGTGTAGTATGCCTCTGGCTCAGTGTGTGTGTGTGTGTGTGTGTGTGTGTGTGTGTGTGTGTGTGACTCAGCTTGATGCCTCTCTCTCAAGCTTGTCCTGGTTCTGCCACAGGATTAGCTACTGGGAGCACTTGGGGGTTACACCCTTTTTTGTTCACAGCTGAGAGACACTGTTGCCTGGCTTTAAACCAGTGAGGC
The DNA here is from genome assembly GCF_011100685.1 of Canis lupus familiaris. Classification (NCBI taxonomy): domain Eukaryota; kingdom Metazoa; phylum Chordata; class Mammalia; order Carnivora; family Canidae; genus Canis; species Canis lupus. Next base: position 48,025,870 of record NC_049224.1, on the reverse strand, counting down.
CTGAGGAATGTCCTGAGTTGTTCATCTCAGGCCAGGACTTAGATCACTATGGCAAGGGGAGTGGGGTGACCCTTCTTGATTTAGACAGTAAAACCAGTCAGGGCCCACCCCTCGAGCTGGTGTACCAAGGCCACCCAATCAACCTAGCTGCCACCCAAGGTAGATGGGAAGAATATGCATGGTAGGGAATCAACCACACATCCACACAATTATGATGTGTTGGTGTTTGGTGAGTTTGCCCTCAATTTCTTTACCCTTCCCCTGCTCTGCTTTGCAATGCTGGTGTGTATGTGTGTGTGTGTGTGTGTGTGTGTGTGTGGAGAGAGAGAGAGAGGGGCTGGTCCCTACAGGATGCATTTCCCAGTCTCCGATGTCAACCAGCTTCTGCTGGACTCAGCCAATGGGAAACAGGACTGAAGAAATGGAAACCAGGGCAAGGGAGAAACCATAGTATTTATCCCTGTCCCCATCTGCCTTGGGCAGCTTCTTTGGAAATAGATCATCTCCTGCAAAACTCCAGGTGTCCCATTGTCTCAGCTTTTATCTGGTGGCCCCAGCCTGGGCTCAGATACCACTACCACTTTCTGTCCCTCCAGCCTCGAGGTGGGGAGCTTCCTGCTGTTGCCAACATCCAGAGTACACACACGTCCCATTTGGGTCTCCACACATCCACCCCTGTGTGTCACTTCCCGCGTGAAGTTGCCTCTGTTTCAAATATTTAGAGTGGTTTCTATTTTCCTAGCGGAACCCTGCTACGCTCCTAAATATGTACAAACATAAAACCGAGTATAAACTCTATAAGCATAGGGCTCTTATATAACAATAAAAACAATAAACTTCAAAATAACATTAACTCAACATGATAGGCCATAGGGACTGTATTATTCTGCCGAACCAAATTCCTTCTTGAAATGTGAATATAAACCTATCCGCTACGGTGCATGTTCTTCCTCAGTTCAGCAGGCTTATGCCACCACATATTAGACAACATGACCCTATTCTTTCACTGATTTTCTCTGTTTGAAGTTCTGTGAAATTTTCATTCATAGAATATGAACACTGATTGCTGGCTTTCACATCTAAAAACCAATGTAATGATAAGCTCTGAAATCTCACAGCCAAACTCAGTTATAAGATCATCTAGATTTTCCAAAATGTACATTTTCCAAATATATGTGTGTGTGTGTGTGTGTGTATATATATATATATATATACACATTATGTTTTTATTATTAAAACAAAAGCACAGCATCCTAAAATATACAGTGAAAGAAATACTAGCATGGTTTTCACACAGGTACTAGTAGATTAAGAAGGGCCTGGGCCATATTTCACAGCCCCAGAATAACACTATTGTGCTCAGATTATGTGCTAGGAATGCTTTTGATAATCCTAATGACAATCTTTCCTGGCAAGTGTTATAATTTTTATTTTACAGATGAGGACGTTAAGAGACTTGCCTAAAGTCTCACATCTAGAATAAGCCAGAGCTTCACACATTCTAAAACCCAGGCCTCTCCACTCACCTCAGTGGGTGTTTGGATTACAAAGTACATTCATTCATTCAATAAATATTGGTTAGATACTTGCTGAATGTCAGGCACTGGTCTAAACAGTGGGGTAGAGTAGTCAACAAAACAGGCAAAAACCTGCCTAGCAGAGCTTGTAGGCTAGAAGAATCAGAAAATAAACAACAGTAATTAGTAAAATATGTGGTCCCTGGATAGTGACAAGTGTCAAAAAGCAGGTAAGGGGCAAAGGAAATGCAGCCAGGGTGGCAGTGGGGGGTGGGTCTTAAAATTTTAGACAGGGTGGCCAGGGAAGGCTTTTAAGCAAAGACCTGAACCAACAATTCATTCAGGTAGCTGGAAGGAGCGTATTTCAGACAGAGAAAACAGCCAGCTCAGGGTGAACCACACCTGGGGGCCAGTGTGGCTGCAGCACTGGAAACCTCAGGGGTGTCTGAGGGATAGCGGAGAGTCAGCCAGGTCATTGTGAAGGACACTGGTTTTTACTCTGAGCGAGACACAAAGCCACCAGGGAGTTTCTGAACAGGATTGCTCTGGCTGTTAAATATGAAGAGACTATAGGGCCCCGGATGGAAGATGGGCCAGGAGTTAGAAATAAAGGTGACAGTTGGCAGTAATGGGACCAGGCTGTAGGTAGTTAAGAAGTCATCGAATTCAGGATATACTCAGGATTTGAAATATGACCAGGCATGCCTTAACCCCTCAGCCTTGCTGGCCAGTCAGTTTATAAGAACGAAATTCTGTCAGTCCAGAGAGGCACAAAAAGACCCCAGCACAAGCACAGTCCAGAGCAACGTTGCCCAGTAGAATCTTCTGTGATGATGGAAATGCTCTCCATTCTCCAAAATGGTGACCCCCGGCCCTATGTGGCTCTTGAGCCCTTAAGATGTGGCTAGTGTGACTGAAGGACTAGATTTTTTTTTTTTTTACTTACCTTTAATTAATTTAAATTTTACCAACCTGCATTGGACAGCACAGCGCTAGAGAACCAGCCTGATAATTGCACACAGGCAGCTCTCTCACCCCTTGTTGGGATTTACTAAGAAGACAATTGCCCGTGCTTGTATTGTGTGTGCTCAGATCTCAACTCCTCAGGCACGAGTCAGAGTGCCTTTGAGAAATGGCTGTGGTGTGAATAAAGTGCTAATTTTATCTCTGAAATGGCCCATTAATAAACAACAAAGTGTTTATAAATATGCAAAACACACAATTAGTCAATTCCACAAAGTCTCTGTGATGGGAATCTTAAAGCATGTCCTAGAGTGAAGGGTGGGGGAATCCAAATAAATTTAGTTTCTCTTTAAACCCTACAAGCAATGAATACTGAATAATTTACTTCTGAGAGTTGTAACACAAAAGCAAGTCATTTATTGGTTCCTCTGAGCATGAGCAGCACATTCTAACTTAATTCATATATGTGGAAACCCATTATAAGAAGTAAACGAGTTACCAATGAGAGCAATGGCAGATGGCAGCTGTTTTGCACTACTTCATGGACCTTGAATTACTCTAATCATCATTTTATTTAAGCCCAGAAGGCCATAAGAAATAAGTTACTGACTCCGCTGAAATATGTCTCCCTTAAACATATAAACTAGAACCTGAAATAGGTACATTATTCAAACAATTTCTTGCAGTGACAGGCACAGCCTCACAAGCCAAAGGCAGCCAAGAAATTCTGCAATACCTCCTAGGATCTGAGGAGATCTCCTTCAGAAGATAATTTAGAAGGGGCCCTTTTTAACAAACAAGATGCTCTGCCTTTTCCAGCAGAGTGAACGCCTTTTCCAGAATTCTTGTTAGCATAGCTGCTAAATTCCCTCTCCCAAGAAAATGATACTGTGTTGGCCCCTATCACCTAAACCAGAAATCTGAGCATTATGTTTTGGGGTTTTTTTTTTTCAGCTTTACTGAAATACATAAAAGTTTAAAGTGTACAAAGTGTTGGGGCGCTGGCTGGCTCAGTCAGGTAAGTGACTCCCAATTTCTGCTCCAATCATGATTATAGTGTTGTGAGGTCGAGCACCATGTCAGGCTCCACGTTGGGGATGGAGCCTGCTTAAGATTTTCTCTCTCTCGGGGTGCCTGGACAGCTCAGTGGGTTAAGCATCTCCCTTCAGCTCAGGTCATGATCTTAGGGTCCTGGGATGGAGCCCCACCTCGGGCTCCATGCTCCAAAGGGAGTCTGCTTCTCCCTTTGCCCTCTGCCCCCTCACCTCTGCTCATGCTCTCTGTCTCAAATAAATATATAAAATCTTTAAAATATATATATATATATTCTCTCTCCCCCGCCCCTCCTCCTTTCTAAAAAAATTTCCCTAACTTTATTAAGATATAATTGACATATAGCATTGTGTAAATTTAAGGTGTGCAACAACTGTTGATTTGTTACATTTAAATATTGCAATATGATTACCATCCTAGCAGTGAGCTAACACCTCTATCACATCATATAATTATCATTGCTTTTTTGTGGTAAGAACATTTAAGATCTACTCTGTTAGCAACTTTTAAGTATATATTAGCTATATATATTTATTATCAATGTATTAATATACAATCAATAGTATACCTATTAACTATAATCACCATGCTGTACATTAGATCCCCAAAACTTGTTAACCTCATAACTGCAGGTAGGTACCCTTTGACCAATATCTCCCCACCCCCTCCCCCAGCTTCTGCTCACTACCAGTCTATTCTGTTTCTCTGAGTTCAGCTGTTTTAGAACACACGTATAAGTGAGATCACACAGTTTTTCTTTCTCTAACTTAACTCATTTAGCATAATTCTGGGCATTACATTTCACCTTTCTCCCTCCCTGATTCCAATCCAGTTGTGTCTCTGGATTAAAAGATCCTCCTAAGTGTCCGTCTTCTAGCTTCTTGCTCCAACCCATTCTTCATGCAGCAGTGTGAAATGTCTCTGTGCCGAGAAAGCTCTCTGGATCATCACAGATCCTCAACACCACTTGTGGGATGAATGAAATAATGAGGTCAGAGAGGCAGGCAGAGTCAAATAATAGAAGTGTTGGAAAAGAGTTTGATTTCGATGCTGAGAGTCATGGGAAGCAAATAGGAAAGCCCCTTCACCTGATTTGGGTATTGTCAGTGTCCTCCAGCCCACAACCACCAGAACACACCTGTGGTAGAGCAAGCTGGGTGGACTGACTCCTTGCAGTGAATTAGAACATACACCATAGGAGGTTGTCTGGGGGGATCAGTTGGTTGGGTGTCTCCCTGTGGCTTGGGTCATGGTTCTGGGGTTCTGAGACGAAGCCCCGTGTCTGGCTCCCTGTTCATCAGGGAGTCTGCTTCTCCCTCTCCCTCTGCCTGTCCTCCCTGTTTGTGTTCTCTTTCTCTCTCTCTCTCAAATAAATAAAATCTTTAAAAAAAAATAAAAAGAACATACACAGGGGAACTGTGGGGGTGTCACTGCTAAAGAGTATGAGAAATGACAGGATTGGGGTTTGTGTTAGGTGATTATGGAGAAGGCTGAAGACAGTGGGGTTTGCTCTGGATGCAATGTCGTCAGGAAGCAAGGGGTGTTCTGTGACTGGATTTCTTAATAAATCTTGTCTTGGAGGTGGGAGGAATGGAGTGAACCTTAAAAGAATGATGGGCAAAGAAGTGGCCATAACTTGTATCAGCCAGAAGGGAAGGCTGGCTGGTCAGTTCTGTGGTCTGAACATTGTTGATATTGTCTCTGTTCAGACATGATTACACAGTGCGCATATTCTTGTCATCTGTCTGTTGGGGATCTGTGATGCGTTTGTGTTGGACAGAAGAACGCTGCAGGCCAGCTGTGAGTACCAGGCCAGCCCTCACCTGCCAGGGGCTCCTTTTCTCTTTTCCAGTATTACTAAGATACAGAGCAGAAAAGCAGGGTGTCCAGTACAGGGAAGATGCAGTGGTCTAAGCGAGAGATGGTGGGGTGGGGTAACAGCAGTGCAGCTGATAAGAAGTGAGTACATTCAGGATACATGGCCACACTCCAACCATATCACTCCTCAGAAGAACACCGACCCCTCAGGAATCAGTGAGTACTAGCTGATACGTATAGCTTTCTCTAGACTGGTTTCTGGCAAGTTATCCAAATAATATGATATTCCTGACAGCACTCTATATTCAGATTTCCTGAAAATTACATCTATAAACCACTGAAATAGCAAAAGCTACTGCAGGATACTATCATTAAGTGGCAGTAACTGCCTTTGTTGTGAATGGTTTTGATTTAATTTGTTAGTAGGGGTTTAGAGATATTTATATGCTTTCTACCCTTTATGATTTTATAGGTCAAAATAGAGGGTGTTTTTGTTTTGTTTGGTCATTCATTTATTCAACAACAGATTTCCAAGAACCAGTGCCAGGCATGTTCTAGAAGCCAGAGTTACAGGAGGGGAAAAAAATAGATAAAAACCTCTGACCCGGTGGGGCTTGCATTAAAATGGATAGGAGAGACCATAAAGAAATAGAGAAATAAAACATACAGAATATTAAATAGCAACATATGCCAATGGAAAAAAAAGCAAGAGCAGGGAGGGAGATCTAGAATGTCCTAGGAGTTGGGTGATCCTAGGCAGCATCTCTAGGAAAGGCTTCACTGAGAAGGTAGCTTGGAGGAAGGGCCTGATGGAAGTGAAGTGCCCAGCTCAGTGGATGTTCGGAGAGAAGCATGGCAGGCCAAGGGCACAGCCAAGGCTGAGGCTCCAGGGCAGGAGGGTACCAGGGCTTGACGCAGCTCAGGGAGGACAGGGTGGAGAGCAAGGGAAGGACTAGGCATGGAGTAGAGGTCAGAGGAGCCATGAGATGGAGATCAGAGGAGGCCAGGGAGGCAATGTCAAAGATCATGGCTTTCTCTCTGAGTCTTAGGGGGAGCTTCTGAGGGGAATGGGTGACAGTTGAATATTTAAAATATTAGCAAGCACTAAAACACTCTGTTGCTGAGATTAAAAATAGTAAAAATTTGTGTCTTTAAAAAAATTAAAATTAAAAAATTAAAAAAATAATAAAAATATGTGTCTTTTGATTTTTTATTGTTTTCCTACTGTATAGTTTTAATATTCTCTTTTGTTACTAAGTGTAATATGCTCATGACAAATAATGTAGAAAATACAAACATGATAAATAAGACAATTAAAAACCACTACTTCCTACCATCCAATGATGACCATTGTGACTTTGAGTTTGCCCTATCTTTTTTCTTTTTATATGTAATATATATACATGTGTGCATCTATATGTTCTTTGAACCTTTTTCTCACTTTCTAATCATGACCATGTTCACAATGTCATTAAAAATCCTTTCAGACATTTCCAGTGGCAAAGTATTACATCACATGAATGAACCATGATTTCCTTATCATGCAGTTCACTCCTTTCTCTGCCATGCAGCAGCTCTACTTGCAAAACAATTAAGATTCCAAAAGAATGTTCCCAACCATCTTTGTTCCCTAGTTCAAGACCACACACAGGGGACAGCTTATGCCATCTGAGGAGTCAGACTGGAACAGCTTGTAGTGGTATGTAGTGGTTTCTTCTTCTGTGGGAATATCCTTAGGTTGAATAGTCCTTGGTTGAGGATATTTTGTGGTTGAATTCACTCAGAGGTGATTACTGGTGCTTTGAAAATACAAATCTGGCAGCATTTCAATGCGAACGATGGGCCTGGAGGCCCATCCTTCTTCCCTCTAACCCTGTCCACTCCCCCCATCACACCCTCCCTGCCCCACACCATGTCAGATTTCATCAATCAAGAAAGAAGACAGAAGTGCTGCCCCTGCTGCCTGGCACAGGGACCCCTGATATGACTGTGACGCCACTGACCTACACCAGCCATTTCCCAAGGATGCTGGTGCCCACCTCTACTCTGATATCCTGTCTCACTCCCAAGGCTCACCCAGCCTTACCTCATACCCTCTCTCCCAGCACTGTCAGATCCGCAATCTCAAGACAGTGACTAAACATTGACCACATTGTCAATTATAGTGTAGTAATTAACACAGGGCTCTCCAAAAGTCCTCAGATTCCAGCACTTCCCAATCCAGTGCCCAACAAGACTCATGACCATCTCCCAGCCCAGAAAGGCCAGATCAGAGAACAACTGGGTCTTGAGGTCCATGTCTTCTGGTCAATGAGGCAGAAATAGATAGAGCCTCCTTCTCACCCTATGCCATAATGAGACTGACCCGCACCTTGTCATTTTTGGGTAAATGGGGTATAGCTATGAAGGCTCCAGAGAGTGGATCTCAACTCTATCCACTCAGAGCTTGTTAGATACGCAGAATCTTGGGGCACCCTAATGAATCAGCTGTTAAGTCGGTTAATGAATCGGAACCTGCATTTTAATAAGACGCCTAAGTGATCCCGGTGTACAGTAAAATTTGAGAAGCATTGCTCTGAGTCAGTAGTCCTTAAACTTGAGTGAACGTCACCTGGAGTGCTTGTTAAAATAAGGGCTGCTAAATACTCAGCCACAAAAGAGAATGAAATTTTGATATATGCTAAAATACAACATGGATGGGCCTCAAGAACATGATGCTCGATAACAAGACAGACACAGGAGGAAAAATATCATGTGATTCCATGTATAGGAGGTACCTAGAACAGGCAAATTTATGGAGTCAGAAGATAGAATACAGGTCACCAGGGGCTGTGAGGGGAGAGTGGGGACAAAGGGGACTGTACAGGGTTCTTGCTGAGGATGATGAAATAGTTTTTGGTATAAATCATGGTGATATATGCACAACGTTGCGAATGTGTTTAATGCCACTGAGTTGTGCACTTACAAATGGTCAAAGTGATAAATACTATGTCGAATTCACCACAAGAAAAAAAATAAAACTTATAGAAATGACAGGTTGCTGGGACCTACCCGTAGAGCTTCTGATTTCTGATTCAGCAGGTCTAGACCGAAGTCCGAGAACTTGCATTTCTGACAAGTGCCCAAGTGATGTCGATGTTGCTGATCTGAGAACCATATTCTGAATGGCAAGAATCTGAGCACCGTTTCTCAATCAAAATTAAAGGAAAACTGATGTCCAGATCCCATCCCAAAGAGTCTAATTTGATTGATCTGATTGGGCCTAGGCCTTCTTCAGGTTATCCTACTGGAGAACAATAGATGGGTGGGACTGTCTGGGAACCCCCTCCCCTACCCATGCTTCCTACTGGTGAGGATCTTTCTTCCTGGAAAAGAGGAAGTTTCATGGACGCTTTCTGGGGGCACCTGGATGGCTTAGCTGGTTAAGTATCTGACTCTTGGTTTCAGCTCAGGTCATGAATTCATGGTTATGGGATCGAGCCCCATGTGGGACTCCACACTTAGTGGGGAAGCTGCTTGAGACTCTCTCCCTCTGCCTCTGCCCCTCCCCCTCCTCTCTCTTGCTCTCTCTCTAAAAATAAATAAATAAACCTTTGGTGGGGAGGGGGAAGAAGGAGTTATCTTGGTGGTGGAGGAATTTCTTATACTAGGAAAATTACCTTACCCTGTATTCTCCCAGAAAAAGCCTTCTAACCATGGGACAGATCCTCAAGTTAGAGGGGGACATTCACTCAATTACTGAATGACTAGGGTTGATAGAGAGATTTGAGCTTTGTTACTTTCCCATGTTAGTGTGTGAAATCCTTAATTCTTTTAAGAAACCTTCTTTTAACTAAATGTAGGACCCCCCCCCCGACTCACACTTCATTTCCTAACATCTGACAAATCTGTCAGAGGTGAACCTACTAGAACAGAATAGGAAAGAGAGAGAAAACCAAGTGCTGCTTTCCTGAGCATTCTTCCTCAACCCAAAACCATCCCATGAATAGCCAGTTTGCTGATTTTTCCCCCAATTCTAAAGAGATCCATAAGATCATAGAATTGACCGTAGCCATGTCCACAGATGGTAATAGGACAATAAAACTCTTGCACATTTGATTCTTCAGTTAAAATTTCCTTTGGCTTTCTGTACTTTATTCACCAAGCTATTTATATTCCTGCAGCTGGTTAAGCACCTACATAGGCACCCTGACCAGGGTGGGCAGAGCCCCTTCCCTGCTACTTCCCTCCCTCCAGCCTGCACCCACCCACCACTATTCCCACCCGAAATTCAGTTCATTCCTTTTTCCCACGACCACTGGAAGGAACAAGGGAGGGGCAGCCTCAAGACCACATGCTCTACCCAACTCTACTATATGGCACTTACAGCATGTTAAAAATAATGCATTGAGGGGCACCTGGCTGGCTCAGTTGGTTGAGCACTGCCTTAGGCTTAGGTCATGATCCCTGGGTCATGGGATCAAGGGCCTCATTTAGCTCATGGGATCAAGGGCCTCATTTAGCTCCCTGCTCAGTGGGGAGTCTGCCTCTCCCTCTCCCTCTGTGCCCTCTCTCTCTCTCACTCTCAAATAAATAAATAATAATAAAAATAAAACATTGAACAGGAGTACTAGCAAAGACAAATATTCAGAGATTGGCTAAGGCCTGAACATGAAACATTGACTTTAAGATAGCATTTCTAAAAGACTCTTTGGCAGAAGCCAGCAAAAAGAATTCACTTTCATTCAAACCTTCTGAAATCTGCTCTCCTTACACCTTTTTCTCTCTACTCCAGATTACCTTCATGTACAGACAGCCAACTCTACCTCTACAAGTCCTTCTGCTCCTTCTTCTGACCTCCCAAGTGAATGATCCTTTCCCAGATTTTCTCAGGAAAAGGATCACATTTGGCAATATCATCTCAAAATTGCTAGGATAACATGCTGATCTAGAAGTCAAACTCAAGTTCAGGACTATAATTAAGAACTCCAAAACCTCAGGAAGACAGACAAAAGTAACCTGCAGAATTAGGGATCTTGTCAGTTATTTACTATCCTGGACTGCTGGATCCATACCAACTAACTCACTTAATTATAAGCCCTCATGTGGGAAAAAATGGTTAAAGGCCACAGGGTGGGAAGGTCAAGGTGGGGGTGGGATTTAAATAAGCCAACTGTGCACAATCCAGATATTTCAGATATTGGTCTTGAGAGGATAAAAAAATAGGAAATGAAATACATATGGCTGTTATTGGAATCTTCCCCTTGAGAGAAGATTGGATGAAACTTCAAAGTTGTAAATAAAATAAATATGTCTCAATAGGAGACCTTAAAACTAGACCTCAGAAATCTTTTCAACAATATTCTGAGATACACCTAACGGCTGAAGCAAAAGGAGATTTGCCCTCTCTTTTGGTAAATAGGCTCACATCTGAAATAGGAAACTTAGTCAGAAAAAATAAATTGGACTGAGAAATTGCCAATTTAGAATATCTCCAACATGTGGCTTAACATTTTCAAAAAGCCCTAGAAAATAAACAAGCTAGGAATGAAAACAAACTTCTGGCTGTCCCAATTAAACAACTGGTCCCTAAAATAAAAACAAAAGCAAAAGCTTTTCTATTCTCTGAGAATTCCAAGAGTCTATGAATGAGGACACCTGTAGATACTGCAAGCAGAAGGGCCATTGGAAAAATTCATGCCATATGTTGGTTAGGAAACAGAAAACAACTGTCTAAAGTCAGCGCAGTGGTGCTGCAACTAGGAGAAAGAACCCAACTAATTCCCTACCCTTCATCTAAACCCACAAGGAGCATGGTTTATGAATATATATATGGACAATTCATCTTTTTTATTGATATAGATATTGATATATTGATATCCATATCACAGAACATCAGATGCCCCAGAGCACTGAAACCACTCCAATAGCGGGAATTCTCAACAACCACAAGCCCCTTTCCACGTTCCCATCCACAACTGCTTCATTGGAGCCATTAGCAGGAGAACATTCCTTTCTTCTCTGTGACACAACTTCTGTAAATTTAATAGGTAGGGAACAAGTTAGCAAGTAGAACTGACAACTAAAATGTACTACAGAGGGATTATTTTTGGAAGGCCCCAAATTATAACTGATATTCATATGAAAAGACCTATACTGTGTATGACTCCAGAAACTACTGAAGAGTCAGCCACAGTCTCAGAATCCCTAAAAGTCGAAGACTGGGCAAAGGCAAGTCAATGCTTTGGAACAGAGTCATAAGAGTCCAGATTGATTCTCCTAAACTTTAACCTAAACTTCCCAATACTCTACTAAAACTCAATGCAAAGAAGATCTTAGACTAATTACAACCAGCCAAATTGAAAAAATGGATTAATTATTCTTTGTAATGGTCCCTGTAATACCTGGTTCATCTGCTTAAAAGCCTAACAGTTGAGCCTATAGATTGGTCTAAGGTCTGGGAGCAGTTAAAACAGGCTTGCTTCCCAGCACTACCTTACTCAAATACCACGCCCTCCTCAGTCCCACCTGAAGGCAAATTCTGCACTGTAATAGATTTTTTTTTTTTGTTCAACATTGTTTAGTATCCCTTTGATGAAGTATGTGATATGTATTTCCCTTCACTTCAGAAAAGCAACAATTCTCTTGGATAGTTATGGCCTAGGGATTCACCAAAGCTCCATCCTATTCTTCTCAAATCTTAAAAGATCTTAAGGATATACTGTTTCCTTGTGGGTCCCTTTGGATCCAATATGCAGGTGACTACTTATGTTCCTTGAAGATTCTAAAGCCAACTCTGTACTTCTACTCACAGAGCTACCAAAAACAGGACACAAAGCTGAGAGAGAGAATTTCCAATTCTGAAACAACAGCAACAACAACAATTCATTGTCTAGACCATGACCTATTAACTGCAGGAAAGGCATTATCTGAGGAGAGATTATAAATTATGCAATTGTGTCTGGCATTCACTGGGTATTATGGAGAACGGCCACAAAGTATTTCTGGAATATCAAGCTTCTATATGATTTGACAGAATCAAATATCACACACCCTCTCATGGAACAAAAAAACTAAAAAGGCCTTCAGTGATTTCAAATATCCCTTTGACAGCCATCTAAACTAAATCTCCCAAATTATCATAAGCCTTATCTTTTGTTTGTGCTTGAAAGGTTAGGCCATGCTCTAGGGGTATTAACTCAAAAACATTCTTCACATCAAAGACCCATTGCCTATTATATCTGGCCCTTTGGTCTGGAAGCTAGAGATTTTTCTACTTGCCTCAGAGCAATTGTATACCCTCAGCTAAATTAAATAAAGCACTTCAGATCCTGCACTTGGATTGCCTTTAAACCTGATGGGATTACATGTAGAACAATCCCTATGGCTAATTGAAAATGCCAACATTTTTCTTCTAGCCTATTAATAAAAAAATATTGTTACTTTCTTCCTTCTCATAGTATCATACACTATTCTGACAACTCCACCCAGCAACTTTATTATCCTTACCCTTGAGGGAGAATATTATAATCATGTTTCTGCTATTTAAGAATTGTCTATGTCCAGAACACATATCATAGACATCCCCACACCAAATCCTAACTTAATATTGTTTGGTGATTGGTCTTCTCTTAAAAAGGAAAAGATCTAAACCCATGTTCACAGCAGCATTATTTACAACAGAAAAAAGGTGAAAGCAATCCAAGTGTCCAATGGCAGATGAATGGATAAACAAAGTGTGGTATACACATTCAATGAGCTATTATTCAGCTCACGGAAAGAAATTCTAACACATGCTACAACATGGTTGAACTTTGAAGATATTATGCTAAGTGAAATAAGCCAGATGCAAAAGGTCAGAAATGATTCATTTATATGACATTCCTAGAGTAGTCAAATCCATAGAGACGGGAAGAAGAATGGTGGTTTCCAGGGCTGAGGGAAGTAGGGTATGGAGAGTTAGTGTTTAATGGGTACAGAGGTTTCAGGTGGAGAAGATGAGAAAGTTCTAGAGATGCATGGTAGTGATGGGTGCACGATGTAAACATAATGCCACTTAACACAATTTACTGCTTAACAGTACAATTAAAAATGATTGAAATGGTATATTTTATGTTACATATTTTTTACCACAATAAAAAATAAAAAGAGACAATACAAAAAAAAAAAAAAAGAGAGAGACAATACCAGGCAGGCTGGTTATATGAAAGCTATCACAGATTCCCTTGAAAAATCCCTTTAACAGCCACCTTAAAACTATGAGGCATTCCCAATCCCTTATTAAAAGTCAAATCAATGTAGGTAATCAAAAATATAGCTTTTTCAATGGTGTAGCTAAATTCACTTTTATTGCTAAAAACAAAAGGGTAAATATATTCACAGATAGCTGACATGCTTTTGGAGTAGTTAATGATTTTGAAAAGACATGGAAGCAAGGAGATTTCTTAACCTCTTCAAACACTCCTATACAAACAATGGACAACAAATACATAAATTACTGATATCTTAATGCTACCTGAGGAAATTGTTCTTGTAAAAGTAAATAAGATGCTATAGAGATTAGAAGAAATGCTTTAGTAGATCATCATGCTAAACAAGCTGCTCTGATATCATGCTTATGCAAGAATCACCTACAAAAAAATTAATATCCATAGTCATTCAAGAATTCCATAATAGATGCACAACATTTAACTACCAACTCTGAAAACAAACACTGTGGATAACTAGAGAGTAAGATACATGAGGAGGTCTGGTGAGGCCAGGATGGCTGAAGGGGAACATCGGATAACCTCAAAGGAATATTTCTAAAATATACCATGAAACAATTCATCACAGCAGGAATGAGCAACTACAATATTAAACAATTCCTGGCTGAGAAATTTTTCTGGAATATCCAATTCATTCCTCATCTGTAACCAACATAATTTGGAGAATACTGTAAAGGTGGGGTATGGACCAGAACTATGTCCAAAGGGATACTCAGACAATCTCCAAATGGATTTTATACAATTGCTACTATAGTTTATCTATGTATAATAACAATAGTATGTCCATTTTGTAGGTGGATTGTATTCCCCTGATACAAACCTAGAATCTACTGTGGCCAAAATACTTTTAGTTTTATGGGACCTACTTGGGACCTTCCTACTTACCCATTCAGGGATAGAGGAATACATTTTACTGGAAGAATTACTTGTAAATTATACAAAGCTTTGCTCTTTTCTCAAAACCTCTGTTGTCCTTATGTCCCAATCCTCTGGGAATATAGAAAGAACATGTGAAATATTAAAACTGAAAGTAGCTAACCACCTTTAGGTCTTATAGTCCTGAGTTCTTGTCCTTTAAGAGCTCAAACACCACCTCTTGGTAAAAGGGTGCCTGGAAAATCCATGCAACTAGGAATATCTTCACCCATACTTGATTTCCATCTTTTACAAGCTAATTATTATAAGGGACTAACTCAATACACTCAGTCCAATCATTCCATAGGCTGCTGTTCCCCCTCCAATGACCTAATCAGTCCCTCTTCGACCTAAAACAGGTCATCTAGGGTACTAGAAAAGACATCAGAGAAAGCTGCCCTTGAATCTCCCTAGAAAAGACCTTATGACGTGCTCTTAACTACTGGTACATCCGTCAAACAACAAGGAATTATCCTTAAATATGTTACTCAATCAAAATGACACCATCTGTCTGATAAAAATCAGAATGTTATATCTACTAAAAAATTGAGATTTCCCCAAAAGAAGGCTTCCAGAAGGAAGCAGTCCATAGAAGTTGGCTTCTAACTCAAGAGATTCAGAACAAGCTGATGACCATATGAAGGGGACAGTTTCTACCCAAGGTGATTAGAACAGGATTTTTCTTAAGATTTTATTTATTTATTCACAAGAGACACAGAGAGAGAAAGGCAGAGACACAGGCAGAGGGAGAAACAGGCTCCATGCAGGAAGCCCGAAGCATCACTCGATCCCAGGACTCCAGAATCATGCCCTGAGCCAAAGGCAGACACTCAACCACTCAGCCACCCAGGTGTCCCTAGAACAGGGTTTTTCTATATGCTACACTTTCCTTTATTAGTCTCCCTTTCAATCATACTTTTCCTCATTACTGATTTAACATCACACACTTCTGACTTAGCCTGTCATGCCACCAATACTACTGATACTGATTTTCTTTGTCTAGGCCTTACGGAAGGTAAAATCATCCTACCTCTAGTAATACAGCTCTCTTACCAGTACGGCCAAACCCCAGATAATAGCCATACATGTAATCAATCCTCCTAAAGACAGTTTTTTTCAAGAATATTCTAATCAACAAATAGCTTTTAGACTAATATTTGTTAATGAACATCCAGGACAGGATTGCTACAACTCTATGTAATGACCATGACTCAACCTGATCATATAAACTGGCCCAGCTCCCTTCTTTACCCCCTCTTTTATAACTATTTTTGGTGTTTCCTCAGTATTAGTATTTCAGATCGAATTCCCTAATAGACAAAAATATTCAAAGTCATTACTCTTATAAATAGGCCAAAAATTATGCCAATCTTACTAACGATGGTGATCCCTGTAGACAGTACATCGATGAAGAAAAATGTACTTGTGCTTGGAAAGAGGTAAAATTTTGGATGTAACAGTGATGTGACAGTCATGACAATACCCAGAGACAATACACATATCTCCACTAAGATTTACCACATACTATGATGCTTCTGTGTACTTCCTTGGTTATATTCCCATGCAAAAATCAGGCTCTTAGTAGCTGACCAAGGACTGGAGCAATCACTTAGATCATTCCAAGTGTATGACTCCTTAATATCTTCAATACACTATGTCTTCTTAAAAATATTCCTAAAGAGGGGCACCCGGATAGCTCATCTCTCATGAATAAATAAATGAAATCCTTAAAAAACATATCCTTAAATATATATTATTCCTAAGAATAATATCCTGCCTGGAGGTATTGGTAGGATGCATTCCTTCAAACAACATCAATGTCCTCAATAGAATTTCAAAAATTTGGAACAATCAACAATTTTCTCTATAGTTTAGCTGATGTAGTAATTAATGTAGCCATGCCCTAGGATCATAATAAACAAGTACAAATTCTTTAGTCCAGGTAGTTCTGAATAAGATAATTGTTTTGCACCTGGTCAGTTAGGGGAGAAGGTAAGTCTGCATAACAGCTAACATTTCACATGGTACCTGGGTGAACAGTACAGGGAATGTAAGCTAAAATAAAGGATCACCTGGAAAAAAAAAAAAAAAAAGGACCGCCTGGATATCTAGAATAGATCAAGGGGGTTGCTAGAAAAGATTGATTCTATAACTCTACATGACTCTGTAAAAGATGGGTTAATATACCTGTATCAATATTAAGAACTTTTCAGATTAGATATGAGACAGGGCATCTAGACAGGAATAGAATAAAAGTGGGTTTGCAGGTCTGATATGTGAAGTTGAGAGATTTACCATTTTGTGACTCCTTCTTCCTCTGCAACCTAGACAGGAGGTTTGTCCTGGCAGTGGGAATAAGGGTAAATTCAGGCAAGGAGGTAGGCATGTAGGAGAGACTGAGTCAGAAATCTGAGAGGTATGAAGACAGTATGTATGAGTCACTGAGTGGAAATTGCGGAGTAGCGAAACATAGCCAATGGCCAGGCCTTGCTGAGGCTCCAACCAGATCAATGCTCCTGAGCAGCAGGTCCATCTTCCCAGTGGTGTGGCTGCATTGGGCAGCGCTCAGCTGCCAGAGACCAGTGGTCTGTCCCCCAGCTAGTTCCACCCTCCTTGCAATGAGCAAGAAGCTTTCCCTAATACAGCCTTCAGGTTGATCACAGCCCCAACCCCTCCACTGAAGTGAGTTTTCTTCTCTTTCTACAGCTTCTGGATATTTTAGTAAGAAAAGGCTACTCTGGGGACCATTGGCCAGGTGCTCCCTCAAAACTTCACCTCCAATTTTTAGCTGCAAATTGTTCACGGTTTAATCAGAGTTCTCCAACCAGAACTGACTGGTGAGTATCCCTCTCACAGTGCACAACTCTAGGGTATTGGCCTTTTGGTCGGCCTGTCAGTCCACTTAGCTCAGGTGCCAGCTTCTTTCTGCAGTCTGAAAGCAGGCATCGCCTGGCTCATACTATCAGCAAAGAGACCTAGAGATTCCTTTCTGGCTGCAAATCACAACACTCTTGGTTTCTCTGCTTTCTTTATCTTGAGTTCCCAACTAGAAAGAAAAATAGTTGCAGCCACACGATGTCTTTATACCAAGCACAACAAACTCTGAGGGCACTTCCCTGATTTCTTTTTAATCGTCTATGGACTTCATTGTTTTCACGTCTCAAGAAGCTCTCCAGCTGCCCTGGTATGGATTGTGCAACAAGTTCCTTTAAGGAACAATTTGTAAACTTGCCCCTCACGTAATCTGTTGTCTGAGGCCTGATATTTACCACAGGCCATTTTTTAATAATTTAAATAAAAAATATAACAAGGTTTCCAATAAGGATGTTCAACTGGGCATATCTCTATATCCTTCTGGTGAAGGAAGTGGGGAGAGATTTCTCAGCCTGATTCTGTCACTTGCTAGTTAACTAGTTAGGTAACCATCATTCTGCAAGTCATTCCTTTTCTGAGGCTCTTCCTTCTTTAAAAAAAAAAAAAAAAAGAACAGTCATGCTGAGCTGCCTCCTTCCTCACAGAGGTGTTGCATGGATTAAATATGATAATGAATGTCAAAGTGCTTTGTAAACTGCAAATCTAAGGTGTTATTATTCCCTTGGTGAAAGTAAACATAGGCTGTATATCTTCTCTGCAGGAATATAAAGGTTTGGAGTTTTCATTAAAGGCAAATCCACAGTGTTTATTGAACCCCTTTTGTTTGCATGCATTTGCTAGGCATTTGTATATAAATCATTTCATTTTATCTTCCTAGTAAGCTTGTGGCGCAACTAGTTTTAAAACCCACTTCACAGATAAGGAGACTAAGCTTCAAAGAGATGAAGCAATTCACCCACTATCCACAGCCAGTAAGTACTGACAGCAGTTCTGGACTAGCACAGCACCTCTTCTCCACACAACCCTCAAGGATGTGGGCTCCTTCCAGCTCATGACACTCTGCCATCCTAAGTGGCCCCTGGCCTCATCATCTAAGATGGAGTGCAGCATCACCTCCCAAGAAGGAGGGGAGAGGACAGGACAAAGTGGAGAGGCCAACTCTTAAGGAATGGTCACAAGAGGTTCCATATGACACTTTGCCAATCCCTTGGCCAGAATATATTCACACAATTGGTTTGATGACAAGATCCTAATGGAGCATTTGAACAGAGCAATTGGAGAGAGTTTAGTAAAGGGGTCACATTCAAAGGTGTGGGTACAATTAAGAGAAACACACAGGGTGGTGGTGCACACCAGAGCTAGAGACGGTGGAGAAATATCATAACCACAGGCCTGAAGGGACATGGAAGGGATTGTTCCTGGAGCCTAGAGAAGGCTGGAGTTGCAGCTGTAGGAGGGGGCTATCCCAATTGAGCTGTGGCCTTTGGTAGGGGAAAACCAACTTGTTATATATATATATATATATATATATATATATATATATATATATATATACTCTGTCTAGCCAAAGGACCAAGAGAGGGGTGTCCTAGCAAGACAGAAAACTTTGAGACAATAACCCATTCAGCCTGCCAAACATCACAAAAACAAAAACCATCTTGTGGCCACACTCCACCCATGCCAGCAAAGGCCACATGAGGAACCTAGACCACCATCCTCAAAAGGATGTAACAAGATGCTCCATCCACTGTCCCTCCCACCATGGTAGTGTCATAAAAGACTGCATGGGGAACAAAACTTCCATTCTCTCTGGAGTGACTCAGAATATCCCTGTATTTGGAGATAGTCTTTAAAGAGCAATTAGGTGAAACAAGATCATTGGGGTGGGCTCTAATCTGCTATGGCTGGTGTCCTTTAAGAACAGGAGACTAGGGATCCCTGGATGGCTCAGCAGTTCAGTGCCTGCCTTCAGCCCAGGGTGTGATCCTGGAGACCTGGGATCAAGTCCCACGTCGGGCTCCCTGCATGGAGCCTGCTTCTCCCTCTGCCTGTGTCTCTGCCTCTCTCTCTGTGTGTGTGTGTGTGTGTGTGTGTGTGTGTCTCATGAATAAGTAAATAAAATCTTTTAAAAAAAAGAAGAGGAGGAGGAGACTAGAGGGGTACCTGGATGGCTCAGTTGGTTAAGCATCCTACTCTTGGTTTGGGCTCTGGTTGTGACCTCAGGGTTGTGTGATGGAGCCCTGAGTCAGGCTCCACACTCAGCAGGGAGTGTGCTTGGGATTCTCATGCTCCCTCTCCCTCTGCCCCTCCCCCTGCTCACAGGCTCTTTCTCTTTCTCAAGTAAATAAATAAAATCTAAAAAAAAAAAAAGAGGGACTAGAACATAGATACACAACACAGAATATCATGTGAGGACACAGGGAGGAGGAGATGGCCATGTAAAGCAGAAGAGCGAGGTGCCAGGACGAACCAACCCAGTGACACCTTGATCCTAGATTTCTAGCCTCCAGACCTATGAGAAAATAAATTTCTGATTATGTAAGCCGTGCCCCCAGTCTGTGAACTGTGGTAGTATCAGAGGAGGTTTGGTGGAGAACCAGGAGTTATTATGGCTCATTGGTAACAAGACCACCTCCCTAGTGTGTCAGAGGAGACCACATGGGCAGCTGGAAGGAGGTGCTCCTTCCTCTTCCTTCTCTGCCAGGGAGTTATCAGCAGAGGCCTGGCAGTAACAAAGTGGAACCCCCTTCACCCACCAGAGTGGTGTCAGGGGAGACTGCTAGAACATAAGACTTAAATAAGATCCAGAATCTTACAAAGTAGTACCCAAAATGTCCTGATTTCAGTCCAAAATCACTTATCATACCTGAAACCAGGAAGACCTCAAATGTCCTCATACCAACATTGGAAGGTATGGATCAGCTAGAGTAGTTCAGCTGCAGTGAATAGAAACCTGAACACAGAAGGAATCAACCTTTCAGGAGAATTTATTGGCTCACATTACTGAAAGCTCCAGAAGTAATGCAGGCTTCAGCAAACGTTGATCCTATGGCTCAGGGATGTCCCAAGAACCCAGGCTCTGTCATCCACCATGTAGTTTCTTCTCAGGGCTGGCTGGCCTTGGGCTTGTGGGATGGCTGCCAGTAGCAAACAGGGCAACCGGCTTCCTCGCTCATTCCCACAGGGAGAGCATCTTTCCCCAACCATAAGGACAACTTCTTTCCCCCTTTAGATCACCTGCTCACCTGTTCAACTACTCTCACCTCAGGAATATCTTACAAGGATTGCTTGAGGTCAGTTAAACCCCAGAGATGAGGGTGAAGTGTAATCTCACCTAAAACACTATGAGGAATCATGACGGAGGGGAGTTTCTCAAAAGAAACTCTTACTGGGGTTCAGAGAATTTAGGAAAGTTGCTCAGAGTTAAAGTTACTGAAATGGAGGAGCTGAGGTTCAGACTCAGTTTTCTGTTTCTGAAACTTCATGGCAATGGAGGACAAATGCCTGGCACTACTTCAGACCCTGGTACGATGCTTAACATACCACAGCCGCTTAATAGATACGTGTTAAGTAAAAGAATAAAATACCACTTTCTTGGCAAACATCATCAGGGCAGAGACACCTACTCTTCTTCCAATTCTCACATGCTACCATAGACACTTTGGCCTCCCAGTTAGCCACATTCAGGTGACCAGTAACAGCCAAAGTGCTACGACTGGAGTTAATGTGAATCACTACCAGACTGAAGCATAGAGGAACTGGTGTGAAGTCCCCTGGTGCTCCCTTTTCCTTCTGTGGTGACTAAAGTAGCCACATGTTCTAGATGGTGTGGCTACAGGATGGTCAGCCTGCATCCCCAAGTGGCTATCTGGAGCAGTGTCACTCTTCAATCTTACCCCCACAGATCCATGTTGGACATGAAGCATAAGCAGAGAGCAAACTTTAACCGCTACTTGGGGGTTAACCTGGTATTAATCTAGCCTAACTAGACAAGTACAATACCTGAATAATTCCAACACCTTCTCTTGCAGAGCCTAGACTTGGCTCAGAATCCTGAAACATTTATTTTAGCTCAACAACTTCCAATGATTAAAACACTTCCTACTTTTGTTTATTCAGTCAATAAATATTTGCTGCCTACCAGCCGTATGCCAGGTGTATTCATTTCCGTGGCAGCTGTAAAGACTAGGTGTCTTACATGGATAGAACTGGAGGGTATTATTCTGAGTGAAGTAAGTCAATTGGAGAAGGACAAACATTATATGGTTTCACTCATACGGGGAATATAAAAAATAGTGAAAGGGAATAAAGGGGAAGGGAGAGAAAATGAATGGGAAATATCAGTGAGAGCGACAGAACATGAGAGACTCCTAACTCTGGGAAACGAACAAGGGGTGGTAGAAGGGGAGGTGGGCAGGGGGGATGGGGTGACTGGGTGATAGGCACTGAGGGGGCACTTGACGGGATGAACACTGGGTGTTAGCTATATGTTGGCAAATCGAACTCCAATAAAAAAATAATAAAAATAAATTTTCAAAAAGTAAAAAGTAACAGTAACAAAAGAGACTAGGTGGCTTACATTGGATAGCTTAAAATAAGAGAAATTTATTCTCTTACAATTTTGAGGCCAGTGGTCTAAAATCAAGGTTGTCAGCAGGCCATGCTCTGTTTAGAAGCTCTAGGATACAATCCATTCTTTGCCTCTTCCAGCTTCTAGTGTCTGTTGGCATTGCTTGGCTTGTGGTCACATCACTCAAATCTCTACCTCTATAATCCTATTGCTTCCTCTTTTTGTCTTTTCTCCTGTATGTCCATTATAAGGACATTTGTCATTGGATTTAAGCCTATCCAAATAATACAGGATGATCTCCACATCTCAAAATCTGAACTTAATTACATCTGCAAAGACCCATTTTCCAAATAAGATCACATCCACAGGTTATGGGTATTAGAAAATGTACATATCTTTTGAAGGACCACCATTAAACTCATTACAGCAGGCATGGTGCTAGACCCTGGCAATATGTAGTAACAAAACAAACGAAGCATTTGTGGAGCTTACCTGTCTAGTTAGGGAGATAGGCATTAATCAAATAATTGCACAAATAAATGTTCAAGTGCTAGAAAAGAAAAATGCAAGTTGCTAGGAGCCAAGTCTAGGCCAAGAAAGGAAGTTTTCCACTAGGATGTGATGCTTGAGCTGAAACCTAAAAAGTGAACATGCCTGGCACTACTTCAGACCCTGGTATGAAAAGCAGGTAAAGCATTTCATGCACAAGGAAAATTCCACTCAAAGCCCATTGGAGAGGGGAGTGGGGCTAATGCTCAGAAAGCAGGAGAAAAGATGAAAGTTTAGGACTTTGTTCTAAAAACAAAGTTCTAAAAAATTTGCATAGTCTTTACACTATGCAAATAAGTGACCTAAGCAGAATTGTGTTTTTTTTTTAAGATTTATTTATTTATGAGAGAGAAAGAGAGAGAGAGAGGCAGAGACACAGGAGGAGGGAGAAGCAGGCTCCATGCACCGGGAGCCCGATGTGGGATTCGATCCCGGGTCTCCAGGATCACGCCCTGGGCCAAAGGCAGGCGCCAAACCGCTAAGCCACCCAGGGATCCCAGAATTGTGTTTTAAAACATCACTCTAGCTTATAGGAAAACAAGAGTGGGAGTCAAGGGGTCAGCTTAGGAAGGCATTGCAATGAGGTGACAAATGATGTCCTAGCCCAGAAAGATGACAATAGGAAAGGACAAAAAGAAGCCAAATTTTAGAGATATTTTAGAACTAAAATCAACAGACAAAATGATGTCCCTGAAAATGGAAAAGTAAGAAACTCCAAAAAAATAATTTTGAAGGTGGCAAAAACGTTGAGAATCAACTTTTTCAGAACTCTGGAAACTAATCAAAAACTTAAAACAACCAGAGCAATGTTAAATGAGAAATGAAGCCACTAAATTTTTGTAAAAGAGCACTGTGGCATTTTAACTTACCTACCTGCTATCTCCCTAGCTCGTCAGCAGCAATAGGAATGGTGGCACACATTCCTACTGTGGCTTGCTGGTGTCAGAAGAGGAAGAAATGTTTGTCTCATTCTCCAGGAATTGTGGTTGTGTGATTTGATCCGGCTGGTGGATCCTTGAGGAATTAGTCTTGGCAATTTCTCATGATTAAAGCAGCCTTCTGGGTGGTGTTGTCAAAAGCACCCAAAGGTAAATGTTCTAACCACAGCTGCCAGGGGCAGGAAATGGCAGACGAGTAAGCAATGGATGGACTGAGGAGCTTGGGAAGAAAAAGCTCAGAATGCATGGGGAGGATGCAAAACTATTGGAGCTAATAAATGAATTCAGATAAGTTACAGTTTACAAGATTGACACACATAAATCTACTGTATTTCTATACACCTGCAATGAACAATCTGTAAAGGAAAATAAGAAGACAATTCCATGTTTAATAGCATCTAAAAGGATAAAATACTTAGGGACTAAATTTAACCAAGGAGGTATAAGAATTGTATGCTAAATACTACAAAATATTGCTCAAAGTAATTAAATAGCTAAATAAATGGAAATATATCCTATGTTCGTGGATTAAAAGACAATATTTTAACATGGCAATACTCCCTGAAGCAATCTAAAAATTCAACTCAACCTCTACTAAAAATCTCAGTGAACTTTTTTGTAGAGATGGAAAGGATGATCCAAAAATTCATATGAAATCACAAGGGACTCAAAAATACAACCTTGAAAATAAAGAAGAAATTTGAAGAACACATGCATCTCAATTTCAAAACGTAGTACAATGCTAAGAATAGTCAAAATAGTGTAGTAGGCATAGAGATCAATGGAACAGAATTAAGAGTCCAGAATATAAGCCATACATCTTTAGGCAACTAATTTTTTTACAAGGGTACCAAGACCAATTAATAAAGAATCATTCTTTCAACAAATGGTGTTAGCTAGACAATTGGATAGCTATATGTGAAAGAATGAAGTTGGACCTTTACCTCACATCATAAACAAAAGTTAACTCAAAAAGGATCAAAGACCTAAATATAAGAGCTAAAAGTAAAACTCTTTGAAGAAAACACTAATAAATCTTCATGATCTTAAATTTGGCAACAGATTCTTAGATAGGATAGCAAAAGCAGCAATGAAATAGAAAACAAAATAGAAAAAATAAATCAGACTTTATTAAAATTTAAGACTTTATCAAAGAACACTATAAAGAGAGTAAAAAAAGACAACCCACAGACTGGGAGAAAAATATTTTTAATCATATACCCAGTAAATGTCTAGCTCCAGAATACATAATAAACAATTACAGGTCAATGACAAAGAGTCAACCCCATTAAAAAATGGCCAAAGGACCTGAATAGACATTTAAAAAGATATACAAATGACCAACAAATGCATGAAAATATGCTCAATATCATTAGTCATTAGGAAAATGCAAACCAAAATCACAAGTTACCACTTCACACTTATAGAAACTAACAAGCGTTGGCGAGGATGTGGAGAAATTGGAGTCCTCATACATTGCTTGCGGTGATTTGAAATGGTGAAGCCAAAATGGAAAACAGTGTGGCGGCTCCTCAGTAAGTTAAACATAGAATTACCATATGACCCAGATATTCCACTCTGGTATATACACCCAAAGGAATTGGAATCACATATTTAAACGAAAACTTACAAATATTCATAGCAACACTACTCACAATAGCCAAAAGGTGGAAACAACTCAAATCCCATTAACTAGTAAATCGGTAAATCAAATGCGGTGTGTCCCTACAATGGACTACCACTGTGCCTTAAAAAGAAATAAAATATTGACATGTATTATAACATGGATAAACCCTGAAAACATTACACTAAGTGGGAAAAGCTAGACACAAAGGCCATATATTGTATAACTCAAGTCACATGAAATATCCAGAATAGGCAAATCCACAGAGGTAGAAAGCAGCTGAGTCATTGCCAGGGGCTAGGGGCAGAGGGGAATGGAATGATATTGGTGATGACTTACAATCAACAATTGTAAATGTAGAAAATGCCATGGATTGTATATTTTAAATTTATTAAAATGGTGACTATAATGTATATTTTGCCACAATTTAAAAAAAAGCAACTAAAAAGAAAACACAACAGGTCTTAGTAGTACAGCAAACATAAAAGGTGAAGGAAATGGGATAGACAAAGATCACGCTCAGGTTGTCAGCCACCACAACTTGATGGAAGATGCATGTGGAAGTTTGAAAACATGGCAGCAAAATGTGTTAATACTTACTAATAGGTGGGGTCTTTGATGCCTCCACCTGAATCTGGACTCTGTGACTGTTTGAGCAATAAAATATATCAGTAATGAGGCTGTACCAGTTTCCAGGCTCAGGTCTTAAGAAAATGTCAGTTTCCACTTCCTGACTCTTGGGGCACTTGCTTTGGAACCCAAATGCTGTGCTATGAGGAAGCACACTGCTCCATTAAGAGATCTATGAACTGAAAGCCACCACCAACTAGCCAGCCATGTGAATAAGTTATCTTGAAAGCGAACCTTCCCATCCCAATAGAGCACCAGAGCTGTCATATGGAACAGAGACAAGTTGTCCCCATTGAGCCCTGCCCAAATCACAGACTCATGAGCAAAATAAATGACTGTTATCCTAAGCCACTAGGTTTTGGACAGAGCAATAGTATCGAAAATGGTGTGACTTTGTCTTATGATTCAGAGACAGAAGAGCTCCCACTGCTCCCTAAGGAAGATCTCTATTAAGTACATCACTCTTCACTTCATCATCTTTATTGGTTTTTATTTGGGGACTACCTAAGTCAAAGGATCAGAAATTCTGCCTTTGCCTTGACCGCTTGGCATTCTGGTTTTGGTTTACGTAGTTTTGAGTTTTCCTATACTGATTGTATTTCTATTAAACCTCTGGTTGGTGTAAAAAAAAAATGGGGTGGGGGGTCAGATCAGACTCTGGGTTGGGAGGGGGAATGTCAACTCCTAGCTCACCAAAGCCACAGGAGGGATGGGAAGGATGCACAAAACAGTCAAGGATGTCCCAGGGCATAAGGGCAATACATTGAGAATGCCTACTACATTCAACTTGTGATGGGGGGGAAGAAAGAAGTTCGTGATATAGACCCATCAAGTATATTCCGTGCCCCCAGAATATTGGAGAAATCAGTGAAATTCCACACTAGTGGAAATGGTCCAGATGGGCGGCCAAACACAGGTCCCCAATCAGCGGGGCACTAGTCTTACCTTGTGACACCACTCTTCTTTCCCCATCTTGGAAGAAAATGCCTGCTGTCATTGGGTTGTGCCACTTTCATCAAATCTTCTTTGAGCCCTTCTTGCCTTCCCAGAACCTTTAGCCATCAGCTACAATCCCCTTAGAGGGCCTTAGAGGGACTATAACCTGCAGCTTTACCTGTTCACTTGTTGAAGGTGGGCCTCCTCTACCTGCCACTAAGGGGTTCAGTTTCACCTAAGCCCTTTGGCTTTCCTACAACACACACTACAAGTCATCACCACTAAACAAAAACCTTAGAAAAAGGAAATAAAGAAACCCAATGCCAGCCTCTCTTTTCTGAGCTGAGGAGGAGAAAAGAAGTCCATTTCTCTTAACCTATTTTTCTTATAATCCACCCTGTTATATCAACTTCATGCCTGCATTTTTCAATAGTACAACTATTGCAGGCACAAAGCTCTTAATATATATATATACATTTTTCTCAAACTGTGTGCCAGAGAAACAATTTTCAGATATTTAATATCAGAATAAAAGAAGTTTCCTACCAAAAACTGGATTGAGTTCTAAAAAGATGTCTATACCTTGGATGAAGTAATCAGAACACATTTTCCCCAAAAAAATAATGCAATTGGTTGTGTTAAGGTTCCAAGTCTAACCCATAGAAACTTATATAAACTAACAACAATGCATTTGAAGAGTAGGAAGTAATACTACAAAAATTAGTAACTAAGTCACAACACCACAGAATGGATAAAAAATCATTTATTAACTTGAATTCAGTTACTTCAGGAAAGGCAGGTCTAACCAGAGGGTGCACACAGAGGATTTCTGGGACTTCTGAATCCTTTGAGGTGTGTTTTTAAATTCCTAAGAAAATCTATAGAGAATTGATTTTTAATTTAATCATTAAATTTACTTTTATACATCAAAATAAAATGCTTTTACACAATGAAGGAAACCATCAACAAAACAAAAAAAAAGTAGTGAATGGAGAAGATATTTGCAAATGATAAATGATAAATATATCTGATAAGGAGTTAATATCCACAATATATAAAGAACTTCTAAAATTCAACACCAAAAGCAAACAGACAATTTGATTAAAAAGTGGGCAGAGGGCCCAACTAGACATTTTTTTTTTCAAAGAAGACATACAGACGGCCAACAGACACATTAAAAGGTGCTAAACATCGCTTATCAGGGAGATGCAAATCAAAACCACAATGAGATATCACCTCATACCTGTCAGAATGACTAGAATTAAAAAGACAAGAAATAACAAGTGTTTGTGAGGTTATGGAGAAAAAGGAACCCCCATGCAGTTGGTGGGAATGTAAATTGATGCAGCCACTATGGAAAACAATATGGAGGTTCTTCAAAAAATTAAAAATAAAAGTACTGTAAGATCCAGCAATTCCATTTTGGGGAATATATCCAAAGGAAATGAAAACATTAATTCAAAACAATATATGCACTCTTACGTTTATTGCATCATTATTTACAATGGCCAAGATATAGAAGCAACCCAGTGTTTATCCATAGATGAATGGATAAAGGAGATGTGGTATATATATGTGTGTATATACAATGGAATACTGATCAGCCATAGAAAAGAATGAGTTCTTGCCATTTGCAACAACATGGTTGGACCTAGAGGGTGTTCTGCTAAGTGAAATAAGTCAGACAGAGAAAGATATATATCATATAATTTCACTTATATGTGGACCCAAAGAAGCAAAACATGATAAAAAAAAAAAACACTCATAAATACAAACTGGTGGCTGTGGGCAAAATAAATTAAGAGGTACACACTTCTAGCTGTTAAAAAATCATTACTTTTAAAGGAGCACTGAAGAATAAGGAAAAGCTCAAGACCCTGCAATATTGGCCCTAAAAGAGACCCCTCCCCCATGAATGCATTCATTGTAGAGATCAGGGTTTGGGGTGCCAAGCAGACCAGGAGCTTGAGCGAAGAAACTCATGTTTCTACCATTTACCAAATGTCTGCCATTTACCAGCTCGTGCTAGGGGACAAACGACCTCCCTCTGTGTGTACCTCCACTTTACTGGTCACAGAACCAGCATGCGGCAAACACATGAGAATAGTCAAGGCCATGAGAAAGTGCAAGCAACACACATGACTCTACAACATTGTCCTCCACTCCTTCTCTTCTTTGGGCAGTGGCCACTTAACTGCCTTCAGGGCTGAGTTATTAGGGACAAGGTGCAAAGAGAAACCAAACACGGTCTTTGGAGAACGGATTGGAAGGCCGAGTCCTGGCATAAAAATAGTTTTGGAATAACCTTGCTAGAAGTATCCCTATTCCTGCCTCTACCACATCTACACCTTGGAGGGCAAGGGTATTGCCAGGGCAAGGCCAGCACCTAAGCTGAGAGCACAGTAAGAGTGACCCAAAGCCCACATGGGCTCCTGGGGACCAAGGCAAGTAGTCAGGCCAGAGAACATGCCCACAGGCCCAAAGCAATACTGTCCAAGGGCTGAAATGGACACAGAGGGCCTGCCATCTCATAAAGTTTAGGAGGGGGAAGCCAAGATGATCACAGACAGAAGTGGCAGGGAGAAGGCCCATAGGCATCTCAAATTTGTCAGGGTTGGGACCCAGGGGAATAGCTCCCAAAACTACCACTCCCCTCTCCCTGGTCATTCCCCAGCCCCAATGACTGTTAAGGCTCTCAGATCTCAGGGGCAAATCCCTAGAGACAAGGGTGATAGGCTGCGAAGGAATAAAGCTGCTACATCCCAAGCATGCTCAGAAAACTCAGAGTGGCTGAATGATCATGAATGAAGTTTCCACTATTCAACAAAATGAGAGCTCTAGATACAAATTGAGTTGTAGGAAGTGTTCCGTAATCACCTGGGTTTGCGACTTAAGAAATCAATACCCAATGAGAGCACTGGGTAGCCAGCACCAGGTAGGTAATAAGCACTCAAAAGCCATTATCATGTTTACTATCATCTGGATGGGACTCTCTTTTCTTATTCCACTCTAGTCTCCTTTAAAATAAACAAGCCTGTCTCCACAGCTTCAACTGTTGTCCCGTGTCCCCGCTGCCACCCAACATCCATTTGGGACACTAGAGAAGCAGAGTCTGTTTCTCACAATGGAGTGGATCAATTGGGTCAACAGCTACTGGGGAGTCCCCATGCCATTAACTCAGGGAGAGGACATCCCAGGACAGACTGGGTCTTGGCCAGTTTTTGCACAGGACCCTAAGGTCCTCCCCTCCTCCAGCCATCAGAAGCTCAGAAGTTGTCCTCCCTGTATCTCTCCATTCAAAGGAGCACCTAACAGCCCAGGGTTTGGGAGGATGGGGAGTTGCGGGTTAGGGGAGGGAATCTAACAGGTTCCATTTGCAAGCCGCAAGATAAGGACCTCTGTTCCACACCCACACCCCACCTCTCTTGGGGGTGAGGTACAATGAGTTGTTAGATGCAAATATATCAAAAGATTTATATAAATGAAAGCTTCTTTATTATGATAACAACCGCCCCCCCCAGGATCATAGTAAAACATTTAAGGTGTGTAAATGCCAAGAAATTTGCCCTGAAAAAGAAAGCATTAGAGATAGCTTTTGTTCATTGAGATTTAAAATTTTGAAATATGTTACATTAAGTTCTGTTTATTGTGAAGGCCAATTTGCCACTTTTCATACTTTCAAGACATTTTTATAGACACTATCCCATCAATTGGAAGAGACAGGCAGGGAAGTGGCTCCAACCATCAGGCTCTCAGCACAGACCTCAGGCTCTATACGATGCTAGTATATCCTTCACTGTTGATAGGAGAACAGGTGGGCCTCTCTGCCAGGGAGGATGTGAAAAGAATTTTGAAAGAAACAGAATATACTCCATTGCAGCTTTAAAATCTTATTTTTATATGCCAGTTTCCCAGCTCCAGAGGATACCTGAACAGTAGAGGGAGGGAAACTGTAGGATCTCCATGCTAGCTACTCTCCAATGACATTTTTCCCAGACTCTGGACCTAGAAACAACCAAAAATGATTTGGTGAATGTACTGAAATGATTTATCGACCATTTACCAAGTTCACACTGTCATAAAGGGCACAGGGCTTAATGCTGAGTATTGATTAAAAGATACTGAAAAATTCCATTCCCATGTATTATCCCTAACGTCTTGCCAGAATCATCTGTCCCAAAACAAACCATCTTGTTTCCCAGGCATGCTGTCAGGTCAGGGAAAAGGAGTAAATTTTCCTTAAAAAAAAACTATAGAATCCCACAAAGGGAATACAGTTTTTAAGAACTGAAATAAAATTAGGGATAATAATTAGTCATTAACAAGGAGTCCTCAGCCCCGTCAAGCACAGTGCTAACGTTTCACATCTATTAACTCATTTAACCTTCACAGCAATCCTATGATTCAGCCCCATTTTACAGATGAGAAAACCAAGGAACAGGAAGAATAAAGCATTTGTCTGTGGTCACAGAGGCCAAGTAGGGACCCAAGCCCAGGTAGTAGGGCTCAGAGTCCATGTGCTTAACGGCTACCCTCTGCCTTTTTACACAAGCTGCTCTGGATTGAAAATGCTGAATCCAGTGACAGTGGCTTCACCTCCCAAGTGAATCTGTACGTGTGATGTGGTTACAAATGATCCTGATGGCTACGTTATAGACCTTGACAAACCATACTTGAGCTTATCTAAAACAATAGCCAGTTGGATACA
This sequence comes from Canis lupus familiaris, assembly GCF_011100685.1. NCBI lineage: Eukaryota > Metazoa > Chordata > Mammalia > Carnivora > Canidae > Canis > Canis lupus. Next base: position 47,994,529 of record NC_049224.1, on the reverse strand, counting down.
TGCTAGAACTTTAAAATAGTGATGCTGGTCTTGGCAGACCAGGTTCTCAAACATACCACCTGATGACCATTATCAAGCCCCTGTGCCTATAACTGGGTGAAAAACCAGGATATTTAACTCGTGCTTTGGGGACAGAAATTCTAGAAATGAATTCTTTCTCATAAGTTCTTAGTTCACAGGAGACCAGACATAACTTGATAGCACCATGCTGACCACTGGGATGTCTCAGCCAGGCCCACTCCAGCTCCCAGAAATGCTCAACTTCATCCCCTAACTTTGGAGATTCTCCTTGTGCCAGGCCAGGACCTGCAGACATTCTCTGCTCAAGATCCAGTCTCCACTCACAGGCAGTGACACCGGAGTGGCCAGCCAGGGTCCCTCTGAGAAACACACAAATACAGATGAACTCATCAGTCCCAAAGGGGCCGCCCTTTGCCCAGAGGCCGTGGGGTTCCTTGGTGGGCTTTCCAGGGCCCTCCAGCTCTCATCTACCAGGAAGAGGGTCTTAGAGGCTGCCCCCCTCATAGTCTCATTACAGCCAGAAACCTTACCTCTCACTTTTCCCTCCATTTCTGCTGAGTTCTCTTATGCCAGTTTGCCCATCTCAGAGGCTGTCAGGAGCCCCAAGAGAAAAAGAAAGAGCCATCATAGGTCACTGCATACTTTCGGGCCAAACACCAAGTTCCCAAAGGAGAATCTTAGTTCTCAGCCTTCCCATGCCAGGAACCGCTCACAGAGGAGCCCGGCAAGGCACCAAGTAGCTGCTACTGAGGCTCTGAAAGGGCACGGGAGCCTCAGGTGGCTACAGGTCCAGGGAGCTTACAGGGTGGCAATCTGTCCTTTCTTTAGGATTCATTTCCACTAGAAGGGCTCACCTCTGAGAGCCTGTCGAAGGCCCAGGCAGGTAGGAACCAGGGGCTGCCCTAGGGGCAATGGCTCCTGTGCTTCTCAACTGACTCTCCTTGGGAAAGGCAGGCGCCCTGCCATCTTGTCTGCAGCTGGAGGTGTAGACAAAGTGTATCAAGCCTCTCTCCTCCCCAGGGCTGGCAGGTTTTCAGCACCGTTGTGGAGGCCAGGCTCCATCGCTGGGCTCCATCCTCACTGCCCGGTGAGCATCCCTGGTCACCCCGACCGAGCCACAAAAGAAATGTCCCTCAGGCTGATGAATACCCCCTCCTCGTTCTTCCTTGTCTCCTCAGAAGCACCTCCTGCCCCTCAACCCTCTGTCGTCCTTGACTACCATAATCAACAGAGCAACCAGCCTCAGCCTCAGCCAAATCTCAGGCCCATTTCCAAGTGTTGTCCCTGGGTTCATCCACACACATTTTCCTGCAAGCTTCCTCTGCCTTTTTGGGCCCTAAGCTCTGTCTCTTTTGTGGATGCTAGGGCTTATGGTCCATATCAGGCTAGAGACTTTCTCTCAATGAAGAAACGCTCATGGTCATCTCAACATCCCCTGGCGCTTGAACACCAGGACTTGGCCTCTTGCCTGGGTGGTAGGCACTTTCTCTCTTTACTGCCACCTCTGGGGATCAGGTCAGGGTTCTTCTCACCGCCTATCAGCCACTAGGGATGGAGGGGGGCTCTGGAGTCCCACACTGAGGTGACTTTCCCAGGCACACACTTTGGCCCCTGTGTGCTTCACAGAACCACATCAGCCTCCTCCAGATGCCTGGCCTGCCTTGCTCAGTGGTCCTGTCTACCCACCCTTCAGCATCACCCCACCTTCCTCCCAAGACTGGCAAGTTCCCAGAGTTCTGAGAAATTCACTTTCCAAGCAAGGTCCTTAGGCCCTCATGTCCTTGGCCAAAGGCCAGGATCTTGTTGGGTTTCCAGCTCTTGTTATATGGTAAGGGTAAAGGGGGTAGCCTTCAACATAGAATGGAATGACATGGAAGGAGGAGACTCTAAGAACAAGACCTGAGCCCCTCCCCTGGTCATCTGCTCCCCCAGATCATGATTTGCTCTTTCCAAGTAGATGTCTCATGCAGTAAGTCCTCCTGTGTCTTCTCCTCTGGCCCTGACCTTGAAGGGAGACCTGCTCTTGTGCCTCCTGGACTACCTACTGCCATAAACTTGAACACTGATGCCAGAATCACCAGAATTTCCTCAAAGGACACTCAGCAGCAGGAACTCTCTTTTGCCAGGAACTGGCCCTGGCCCAACAGTCTCCAGGCTGAGAAACCCATAGCAGCTCTCCTGGCAACAATATCACTGTCAGTTGTAAACCAATCAGTTGGGGATCACCCTCTTTCTCTCCCCTTGTGGATGCCCTAGGAAGGAAATTCCAGGATTTCAGACTCTTGGGGCCCTTGCTCCCAGAGCTCAACGCCCCAATTAGGTACCTGGCAGCTGTAAGAGCTCACACTTCTGCCAAAATGACAGGGCTCTTATGGATGGGTCCAATCCATTTTCTGACCCCATGAAATGACCACTCTGCATTCAGTCTGGACATGGGTCAGGTGTACCATACCTCCCAACACACACACACACACACACACACACACACACCTTGGCAATCCCCCCCACCCCTCGCCGCCCAGACAGGGCAGGAAAGCGACGAGGCACAGGTGTAGAAGGAAGACCTGGAGGAAGAGAAAGCCAGTGGCCTCCCACTGAGTCTGGCTTAGGGCTCTAGGTGCAGATGATTTGGCCTCAGAAGATTACCCTCCCATGGAGGAAACAGTTGGAATTCATAGGAACTCTGTGAGCTCGAGTTTCCTCAAGAGTAGCACGAGGACACTGGACTCTATGACCCCCAAGTGTCCTTCTGTGGTAGACAGAATAATGCCTCCCCGCCAGAAGCCCTCCATGCCTTACTCCCCAGAACCTGTGAATATGTTACATGGAAAGAGGGAGTTACATGGACATCTTAGATGGAATTTAGGCTGCTAATCAGGTAACCTCGAGATAGGGAAGTTATCCTTGATTATCTGGTTGAGCCTAGTGTAATCTCAAGTGTCCTTATAAGTTGAAAGAGGGAGGCAGGAGTAGGGTCAGGGTCAGAATCAGAAAGAGATTTGAAGATGCTAGCTTTGAAGGTGGAGGAAGGGACCATGAGTCAAGGGATGTGGGGGTCTCCTAGAAAAAGGCAAGAAAACTCTTCTTCTCTAGAGCCTCTGGAAGGAACACAGCCCTGCCAACACCTAGATTTTAGCCCAGGGGAAATCCACTTTGAACTTCTGACTTCCAAAACAGTTAAGATGGTAAGTTTGTGTTGTTTTAACCCACTCATCTTGGTGTAATTTGTTACAGCTGCTGTAGGTCCCTAACATCCATGCCCCAATTTCCCATTAGCTTTACCCTTTCCATCAGAATTCCATCTCCTCTCTAAGTCCTGGATCCCCAGGTAGCAGCACCGCTAGGAGTCAGGGTCCCAATCCTGGGGCAAACTCCTACCAAACATTCAAAATAGAGGCGTATAATGTCCTACATTTATAGAGGACCTTGCTTTTTTTTTTTAATTACTTCATTAAAAATTTACTGTGTTTTATCAGTGTTTTTATGAGCCAATTACTGAGCTGGTCCCTACAGATGCAAAGCCAAGTGGACATCATCCTTTCCCTCAAGGAATTCACTGTCTAGTTGGAAAAAGAAACACAGAAGCAACTACCTAGAATCCTTGGATGTTTCGGAAATAAGACTAGAGTTGGATCAGCCCAGCCCCCATTGATGGAAACAGCTATTGGCAAGAGAGCGATGTTCATGGACTACATGGGCTTCAACCTCCTAGGGTAGAGCAATGGCACTGGGCTATGCTATGGAGCCTGCCTAGGCACGTGCATTCTTTTAAAAAAAAAAATCTAATGAATAATTCTGAGTCACAACAGGGACACTAACCCACTGAAAGATCTTTTCATGTTTTACATTGTGTCAAATGTTCTTTGTACTTTTGTCCCAGGTAGATGGTAAATTCCAGTATCAGGGAGCAGTAAAATAAAATCACTGCTTAAGAGCACAATCATCCTTTTCCTTTTCCTGATTCTCAAAACATTTCAAACTCATGTATATTCTTTATGTATACGGACAAGAATAACTCAAACTTGGGTCGTTCTTCTTTGTTTGATTGGGGTTTTTTGTTTTATTTGAACCTGAGCAAAATTGCCTTTAGAACCTGGAAGCAAATATGCTGCACAAAATACTTAACTGACAAAGGAAATTTGACTAAATCCATCCCCTTTGTAGAATGTTGGCTGCCGAAATGGCCAAATTGGCAATTTGTCAGGAAGAAAACTGGCAAACCTTTTAGATGAGATGTCTAAGAAAATATAATTGTTTAATGGAAGCAAGGGTTTACTGCTTTTTTACAATAACATAGATATTTTCTGAACCCAACCAGGTGAAACCGTGCATGAGGAGTTAGGAGTCAACAGAGTAAGGAGCAGAGCTACTATTACAAGCTGTCCATAAACATTTCCAGGGGCAGGCATTCTTCCTCGCCTCGTGTTATTTTCTTTAGCCTCAGTTTCTAAACCTACAACATGAAGGAGTATTGCCAAGACCCAGCAAGAAAGGGCCCTGGTGGTTTCTACGATTTTGATGTTACAAAACATCCTGGTACCTGAAATGCAGATTGTCACAGGTCAGAGGGCTTGGCCTGCCACTCACACCTTGAGCATCTGCCCAAACTCTCCAATTATTTACACCTCCACCATATTCTTTTTTGAGTGGGTCACTTCTTGATCCCCAGAGACAATGCCTGTGGGGTTTTGATGCAACTGAGGCATAAGCAGAAGGGAAAAGACAGAGTACAGGAGCCATGAAAGTTTAGAGGAACCTGCTTCCAGATGAACTACGTTTCTCATGTGTCTCCAGAGAGACCCAGTGCTTTGGAAGAGAAATGGAAGAGCTAGTTGCCAATGGTCGATCACTGCCACTTAGGAGAGGCTAGAAAAAGACACTAGCATCAAGCATTGGAGTGAAAACCTCCTTGTTACTTTCAAGTTTTCGGAGTATCCGTGAAATCTGATAGTGAAAGGAGTTGGAAGCTCTGCTGTTCACTGCGCTCTAGGTCTCCTTTTTACCTCCCTCCCCAGCCCTACCCCCATCAAGCCATCTTGCTCGCCAGCCCCCCAGCAGGGAGGCCAGAGGAGGGTACCCGCTGGATACTGGCTAGGGCTACAGCTCTTCCCACTGAGCCTTGTGCCCCTCGGCACCCAGCCCCAGGGAACGGTCCTGCACCGTTCTGCCCGTTGTCTCTTCCTTTGAAAGACCACTGCCCTGGACTCTCAAAGCAGCAGCCATTGTCTCCTTCCCCTCATTTCATCTCAGCATAGAGCTCTTCATCTGTGTCACACATCGCAGGGTTGCAGGCATGGAGTCAAAGCGCTGAACCATGAGCATCCCAGTCACTTGGGGTCTAAATCCCTCGTGTGCTCACAGCAGCAGCACCCAGAGTCATCAGCCAAGAAGCCACAAGACTCAGTACATCATTTTCAAATCCAAGGACACAAAGAAGTATAAGACATGGGCTCCTCTTTGGGTAAAAATGCCACTCCGGCAGAGAGTAGCATCGCTCCACACTGAGGGGTGGTGAAGAGTGGGGCGGTGGCTCATCACATCAAGCCAGTCTGTGGGTAGAGCTGAGCCTGTGACCTCGACCGGCTAGCCATGTCCTTATCAGAGTAAAAAGTTTTAACATGACTTGGATGCTTGAGAAGGAGAGCATCTAGGCAAGGGACAGAGGCCTGAGCAGGAAGCGAGAGCCCCTCCAGCACGTGCCATGGCATACGAGACTGCAGAGTGTGTGTAGGACAGTGGGGAAAAGGATGTGAAAAAAAAAGCTGGGACCAGACTAGGGGGAGTCATATAAAGCCGAGCTAAGGAGATAGGACTTTACTCTGTTGGCAGTGGGAAGTCACTGGAGGTTTCAGAGGGAGGGTTCTGTTCTCCTGCTAAGCGCAGTTTGAGAAAAATGGCTCTGACAAGGTGTGTGGAGTGGATTGGTGGATGGAAGGGTCTGAAGACCGAGACAGTGTGGTGGGTAGACTGGTGATCCTCAAAAGTCCATGGGCACCCAGAACCTCAAAATGTGACCTTATTTGGAAATAGGGTCTTTGCAAATGTAATTAGCTAAGATGAGATCATACTGGATGGGATGGGACCTAAATCCAGTGACTCTTGTCTTTATAGGAGGAAGAGAGGACACCTAAAGACACATACAGAGAGGAAAACACCATATAAAGACAGAGGCAGAGGCTGGAGTGACGTATCCACAAACCAAGGAAAGCCAAGGGTGGACAGCAGCTACCAGGAGCTAGGAGAGAGAGGAGGGGCATGGAATGTTCTCTCTCTCAGAGCCTCTGGAACGAACCAACCTGGCTGACACCCTGACTTCTGACTTCTGGCTTACAGAACTGTGAGATAATACATTTCTGTTGTTTTAAGCCACCTGGTTTGTGCTAACTGGTTATAGCAGCCCTGGTACCCTCAATGCAGAGATCAATATAGAACCTAGCTGGGGTGCAGGCTCTGGAAATGGTGCCTGAGACAAAAAGCAGGGCCTCAGAGAAGAGAAAAAAAAATCAGTATTTGAAAAGACTTATCCACGAGAATAACCGGGGAACAAGTGAGCTGCAGCAGCAAGATCCTACTCCAAATTTGCAGAGATTGAGGACTTGCAACCTTGGCCAGCTCCCTGGGGTGTGAATTTCAAGGGAGCTGACAGTCCTTGAGGGTAGGTGCGTTGGGTGGGGGGTGGGCAGGGGTTAAATGTGGCCTCAGAAACTGAGGAGTCAAGCTGGCAGCCAGGCAGGGCAACCTCCAGCAATCCTAACCCAAGACAAGTAACTTCATACTGTAAACCAAATTATATTATTTCTTTGTATCTCTTTTGGGGGAAAAAAAAGAAAGAAAGAAAACTCTAGTCTGGAAAATGGCCTGGCGTCCCCAGTGTGGGGAAAAAAAAAAAAAAAAAAAGCCAAAGAGAAGCAACTCCCTTTGGGGGCAGCATGGTAGAAGCAGGGACTTTCCAGAGAGTCTCTAAGGCAGGGTGAATGCAAAAGGATATACAGCCCCTCCAACAGCCCGCTTTCCCCTCCAGTGCCGATTTTGCAAGGCTGGGAACAGATCAATGAGGCAATGGCAGGTTTCCTCAGTGCTCTAGCTGGCACATGTTGCAAGCAGCCCTCCGCCTCCTTTCTGCAATCAGGAATCATGCAGCCCTGCATCTGGGGGCACAAGGACACATGCTTTCCCCTCAAAGCCTATGTCAGGGGCAAAGTCTAGGGAGAGGGGGATTGCACTCACTCAAAAGACCATTCACCCCCCTCCACCCTGTTCCTGGAAACCCTCCCAGTGCACCCAGATGCTGTCAGTAAAGAACCCGCAGTATTGCCTCTTAAAAGGAGGAGAACAAACAGAAGCCCAGCCCATGTACCAGTTGTCCCTGGACCTCGCCTACAGGTTCCTCCAGTTCTCTCAAAGCTTCCCGCTCCTCATGGTCAGGGAGTTTCTGAAAATTCTGAGAATGAAGGGCCTCGTCCCCGGGCTTGGGGCTCACTGACCATGCAGCCACCTGTGTCTTGACTTAGTCCTATTTTTTCTCCAGCGCTTCCCAAACTTGGGACTGCCCTTGCAACACCTGGCCCCTCGACTGTCCCCCATGGTGCCATTTGTTTCTCCTAAAATGCAGCTCGCAGCAACAACGGCTGGGGGCTCTCACGCAAAGCTTTCACCCACTGAGTGGAGGAAGTGAGTGTGGATACGACAGATGGAGGAGGGTCGGGAAGTGGGGGGGAGAGGAATGTTCTCATGCTCTACAGCATGACCATCAACGAACATTGATTTCCTTGGAGTTTTGTAAAAGCTGGCATTGCAAGCTTTCTGTTGTGGTTCTACGTCCTGACCCAGAAATTCCACTTTTGGAAACGTAGTTCTAAGAAAATAAGGTATGTGTGCAAGGATTTAGCTAGAAGAATGTTCATTATAGCCTTATACACGATAGCAAAATAAAACGAGGTAACGTCTAAATATCTAAGAGGAGAAGTTATGTAAACAAATTTTGAAATATGCATGCACTGGAATAGCATGGAGTCACCAGTTTGGAGGTAATACCCTTATTGGCATACCAGTTGCCTCCAGGGCAAAGAGAGTGAGCAGCTCAGAGGCAAGTGATCACTTTTGTATCTTTCGTGTTTTAAACCATTTGGACCATTTAGGTAGAATTTTAAAGGACGTTTTGGAAGAAAAATAGCTCAGACAGAAGAAGGCATTCAAGAAATAGTACGGGAAGAGGGTATGATGCAAAATAAGAACGTACTGTGTGATACTATTACTACTAAAAAACAACAAAAAAGTCAGGAAATGACTCCAAGGCTCAACAGTATACATTGCCAGTGGATGGAATCACAGGTGATTTTTATATTTTTGCTTCCTTATCCTAGCATTTCTGTAAGCAACAGGCAGTGTTTGGGGGCACAGGGGAAGCCAATAGAAGTTATTTTTAATTTCCAAAAAATGCTTCAACCAATAGTCTTGCACTCTCTCTCCTTCCTGTCATGGCCAAGCTGCTAGAAAGAATAGAGAGACTTGTCTTCTATTTCCTCACCCATCACCTAACCCACCTCCACCCAAAAAATTGGCCTCCTCCATCCCTCTCTTGCTCGGCTGAAATCTGGCTTCCGCTCTCAGCTCTCCCCCAGAAATGCCTCCACTGCCGGATCCACTGGATGTTCTCAGCCCTCCTCTCACGGGGCTCTGTGCTATGTTTCATTCAGGGGACTGAACAATAATTTAGTACCTACTGTGTGTCAGGCACAGTGTGAGGCAGGCACTGTAGGGGGATACCAGCCCTGAGAGCTCTTGCCCTGGCTGGTGGGACAGACTGTCTGAGTGGGCATATGAGGGACAGCCCACCCACCGTGCCCTCTGGATTCTCCACCAAGCTCTCCTCCCTCCGATTCTGGCCCCCTGCCATCACCCGGCTCCTCGGCCTGTCCCTGACGCACCTGTCCCCAGGGATCTCTCCTCTCCCCCTGTTCCTCTCACCCTCCCAGCTGCCTCCCTCCTTGGCTCTTATGACAGAAACCCCGTAAGTGTTGATGCCCAGGGTTAGCCTGGTCTGACCACACTCCCATCCCCCCAACCTCACCTGAGGCCACAAGACACCTTGTCACGGTCACCCCACCTCCCGATTCTCTTCCCCACCTACCAATTCTGTTCCTTCCTTAGGCAGTGGCTTATCCCCAGGGGCCACCCCTACATATACAATCACCCATCTCCTCCCACTGAGCCCTACCCTGCCCTTCGCCAGCCCCTCACTTAGGGCTTCATCTGCTGCCCCGTCCACTGCCAAGGCCTGCACTCATGCTCTCACTTAGACCTGTCCCTGCAGATTGCAGCAAAGAGTTTCACCCAAAACACCCACCAGGTCCCCTCGCTTTCCTGCTGCTCGCCAGTTTCTACAGGATGAGACCCCCACCTTCTCATTCCCTCTCTACACCCACCTCCCACTTGCTCCCTCAATACTCAGCATCCCCAATTTCTCCACCCTTGGCTCTGTTACACTCTGCCTTGGCCCAAGCTGGGTGCCCCCATCCCTTGGATTCTCTCACAGCCCACTCCAGGCCTGGCTATGTCCTTTCCTCATCAAGATTCAGCTCAGGCTCCCTCTGTTCCAGAGCCTTCTCAGGAACCCCAGCACTGGGTGGACGGCCCCTCCACTGTGGTTTGGTCACAACTGGAGTAAAGCATTCTTGGTTATGTGGACGTGACTCACACACACTTCTTTTCTCCCAAATCAACCTTCAGCCCATCCAGGAGAATAATCACTGTATTTTCAGCTCTTTACACAATGCCTGGCCAACGGAGGTATGCCATGGGGTGAACTGATGGCCGCTATCATCACAGAAGGAAACCAGCAGAAAGCTGGCCCTAATGGTGAAGCTATTTCTTAGGTCTGAAAGCACCACAGGCCCAAGGAGAAGCCATTTGTAGAAGTTCCTTGGCCCAGTGATGAGTCTGAGGATCAGAGGAGGAGGAGATACCAGGAGAAGGAGGCACCGTGTCCTAGACACTGCTCAGGTATGTCCCTCTGTTTGATGTTCAGCCCAACCCAGCAGGGAGACCCTCCCTGTCCAGGCCAGGCCAGCCTGAGGGCTCTGCTCCCCAGCCCAGAGGCACAGGGTTGGTCTGAAGGCCTTTGTCTCCCCAGGGGAGTGGGGAGGAACCCTCCAGCAGGAGGAAACCCACCACCACCACCAAGGGCACCCATACCTAACATGGAGCTGAAGGGGAGCAGAGCACCAGAGTGCCATACATTCTGAATCTCATTCACAAAGGACCTCAAACCGTACACAGTGAACCTTCTGTCCAAATGAGGGTCAATCTAACCACTATATTTATATGAATGTTGTTGAAGCCTTTTTTTTTATTAAGTATTTAAATAGAATATACCGCCTACAATTTTTTGTACCAATTTTTGGCATTTTTCTTCTTTTTTCCAATATTTAAGGTACTTAAAAAATGGAGGCGGCCAAGCCTCTGTCCATCTCTAAAATGGTATGGGGGGATGGGGAGAAGGGGACACCTCCACCCTGGAGATGTAGGTCTCCTCTGTCGCCCTGAGGAGGGAAAATGATTATTGAATCAGCACATCAATCCCTGTGCAGCCCTGCCCCATCGCTGGGCTGGAGGTACTCCACCGGTGGTCTGCCTGGAAAGATCCAGGAGCCCAAGGGGGGCAGGACAGGGGCCACACGGGGAGGCCAGAGTCCCCCGGGCCACGAATCTTGTCTGCTGGGCCTGCCAAGGCTGCTCCATCAAGTTTTTCTTCAGCTACGGCAGAGACAGCCCCCCCGGAAAATGACCAGGCGGTGACGAGAGGGTGTGGCATGGTGGCCTGGACCGGCCGGAACCCACGCCGGAGTTTTATTAAGCTCGTCACTGCGTCCTCACAACCTCCCCGGGCTCTTCCAGCGCGCGGGCTGCCCAGTGCCCGCAGGGTGGGCGATGCGATGCGCTGGACCTCGCCCTCGGGGCCTGGCAGTCCAGCCCACGCCGCTGCGGAACCAGGGCACCAACTGCTGAGAATTTTAGAGAGAGAAAATTCCAACGGCAGTTGAAGGCAAACGGTCAAGCGAAGCCCGGAGAAGGCAGAGCGCGCAGTCCCAGGAGGGGCGCCGGGGTGACAGGCGGCCCCAGGGCCCGCAGGATGGGCGGCAGGGAAGAGCGAGCAGGGAGCCAGCCGGCTGGCATCTGCGGCGGGGAGGCCCAGGACGAGGGCCGGGAGGGGCTGCAGGCACCGCTGTCCGACGGCTTACAGGCGGGCCCGGCCAACCTCTGCCGTGTCCATCTGACACAGTTAGCCACTGTGCTAAGTGCTTCTTCCTGGGCCCAAGAGGCAGGGGGCCCGGCTGCCTGTGGCCCTGAGCCATTGGTAGGAGCTGTGAACGAGGATCAAGCTCCTGCCAAACCACCACACAACCATTTTATAGAAACAGATCAGCAACGGCAAGTTCAAAGGAGCTGGCCAGGGATAAAACTGAGCGGGGGACACGCAGAAGGGGTGTCTGCGAGCGGGCACATTGCCACATGTCCGTCAGATCGTGTCCATGCGGATGCAACACGAAACCCTTAAAGGGCTGCTGAACGTTCTCGGCTCAAGATGCCCTTATTGTCCCAGTGATACTTTGCCTTGCCCCCAGATGGTCCCATGAAGAGGTAGCCAGGTCCGAACAACTCTACAGCATGGCGCCTGGCAAATGTCACTGTGTTCACTTCAAAAGTTTTCAAATATTCTGTGGTGTTCTTTGTGAACTTGGCTGCGGTGCCCTGGGGCATCCTTGGCACAGAATTTGGGACAAAGGGACGCAAACCATTGATGAAGAATCCTGGTTGAGTCCTTCAGTACTCTCCACCCTACTACCAGAGGGGAGAGATGGCAGGCACGTGCTGTCTCAGATTTTTCTAAGATCTGTTTCATAAAAGGCCACCAATGTTAACCCATGTGGTTTCTGAGTGAGTTTCCTTTCTCCAACCACTTTCCATGGGATCCTTTGCCCAGAAGAAATAGTTTCGTTGAGTCAAGTCCACACTTGAGGCAGCTGAAGGATGCTCCCAAGGGTCTAGAAAGCGTTTCCCACTCACACTGATATCTAAGCTCCAAAGGACACCCCATGTTAAAGCAACACTAACAGTGAAATCCTATTTCAGACCGTTGGACTCTTGATGTCATCCCAGTTGGCACTGTCCATCCATCCCATGTCTGTTTCCACGTTTCCCCACTCCAGACAAGCTTCCCTTCTAGAGGGCAAAGGTTTTGGCCTCCGTCATCCTCGCATCCTCCCAGCCCAGGCATAGCACCTAGCCAACAAGAGTGCTCCGAAGTGCTTGTGGAAATAGTTGTGGGACATGGCTGCTCCCGAGCAGTCACCGCCACCTCGGGGTGTCCCTGTGGCTGATGGAAATGACAATAACAGGCTAGACACCTTACAGACAGCTTCTGCTGCCTTACATGATCTCAGTAATGAATGTGAGCCAGTGAGGATCCTTCCTTGTTACTCCCAAATGGGAGTAAACAGAAGTTCCCATGGGTTCAGGACCAGGCCCTGGGAAGTAGCCTAGACTAGACCAGAGCCACATCTATCTTCTTTTAGTCCAGAGAATTTTTCCTACCTTTTGCCAGGGGTGTTGAAAGCTGGAAGATGGGTAGGGGTAGCCCTGGGAAGCAGGGAGGGGGCATGTGAAGGTACAAGGGTGGGGAGAATGAGGGAAGAAGGTTTTCAGCGGGGAAAGAACCAGGGGTTTTGAAAGAATCAAAGAACACACGCACTATATCTAAGGTTCAAAAGCCAGAGCTCTCATTTCACACTGGAATCCCAATTTTAGTTATTCTTGCCTGCTACCCACACCCCAGGCACCAACTTTGACTCACCCTCTTTCTCATCTCCACAGCAGCTAATAAGCACAAATAATTCTGCAGTCGTTGGTAAAATCATCCCAATTAAGCATGCAGTATATATTCAGGGTAGTGTGCTAGAGACTTACAGGATTTTTCCTTAGTGAAACATGCCAAGTCTTTGTGTAGCATCCCCACCACCCTGATCCAGGGATGCCCCACACAGGGCATCATCCTCCTACCCATGCACCGTCACCACCAGCAACCCAAACACACGCACACACACACACTCATTCAAATTCTTTCTCCTCTCTCTCAGCATCCTGGACACTAGTCTCTAATCCTTAATTTGTGAAGCCTCCTTCCCATGCATGATCAAAGTCTTACACACTTTTTCTCTTTCTCCAATGCAGCTTGCTTCTAGCGGAGATGATGGGTTTGTTTTTGTTTTTGTTTTTTTAAGATTTTTATTTATTCATGAGGTGACGGGTTTAACTGAGCAGTTGGGTGGGACCTGTCCACCTCCCACCCCCAGCCCCTCGTGCTTTCACTAAGGGTCTCCCAGCAGGGCCCTTTGAGGTTGATCTGCCAGGACAGAGGTCTCCAGAACTGGCACCTCCAACTCTTCCAGCAGATCTTGGGTTTCATTATTTTAGCTGAGACATGTGCTTGTCCCCGCCTGTCCCCTTAACTCAAATAGCAGCAGGACCCAGAGGGCTGCTGACACTTGCCCACAGACTCCTGTTTTCCCATTCTGCCTCACCACTACCCAGTTCCTCCCAGTTCTTCTCAGCTCTTTTTCTAGTCCGTACATCTCAGAAGCTTACGTGAATAGCCACAGTGATAGAGAGCCACAATATTTGGACAGCTAGAGATAACACTCAGAGTCCTCTAAAGGAGACTTTTCTGTCTCAGTCCTGCTCATCCAGTGGCCCCCACATGTCCTCACCTCAAGGCGAGATGGGGCCCAACAAGGTGGTCACCTAATCCCAGGCTGTTGGGTCCATGAGGCTACAATAGGACCTGAGCCTTGGGTTTGGTCTCTGTCTGTGCTCCTTCAGAGTCAGCTGGGTCCAGCAGTGACATCCTAGCCTAACCCAATGCTCTTCCATTTTTTTGACCCTCAAACCATGGAAATAGATTCATTTTTCATCTCCACCCAGTACAGATATTTACAATATAGATACAGATATAGGTATAGATAGATGTACCATTGAAGGGAAGAAACCCACTTACCTTTTCTGTAAACGATACACAGAGGGTTTTGTTTTTGATCTGTTGTTTTAAACTGCTGGCTGTAAACCACTAAATTGATTTCACAACCCACTAATGGTCTGCGACCCACAGTATGAAAAACAGTGCTGTGTAAAACAGGTGGTGTGTCTCATTTGGCTTACACCCTGACAATCTTTTATTGTCAAGGGATACCAAGGAAAGTTCCAGATCTGAACTGATCTGAGAGCTCCCGCCCTATGTCCCCCACCCCTTACCTGCCCCCCAAGGGTGGGAAGGCTGTGAGGCTTCCTGCTGCTCTCCAGTGTAGGGAGCTGGGCTCCCAGCAAAGTGTCAGACGGGCCAGGCTTGGCGTGGGAGGGCTCGACCCGCATCCCTCTCGTGGCTTTGTTCCCTGAACCTCCCCACCCGCCTCTCCCCGCCGTTTATGACTTGCTGGCGTGAACGGCAGCTGAGCTGGGGTCCCCGCAGCCCTGGTGGGAGGGGAGCGGGCAGGGAGAGGTGAGCGTGAGCTGGAGGAAGGGAAGGTGCCACCCCAGCCCCAGGACAGCTGTAGGCACGGCAGCCTCGGGACCAGGCTTAGCTCCCCTGGCTTCCCGCCAGGCAGAGGACCTCGTCTTTCAGATCCCAACCCCTTGTCTGCACCCAGACGACCCCTTCCGCAACAGAGGCCATCCATGACCCTGAGAGTCCAGAGGAGGTCGGGTATCACCCACACCCTGCATGGCTGGGGTTTCGGGACCTCTGTGAACGGCATTTGGTTCCAGCTTGAAGAGGGATGAGACCTTAGGAATCACTCGATAGTCTTCTAGTTTTGACAGAAGATATTTGCCATCTTCTGGCCCTCCCCACATTGCCACTGGCCCCTGGGGGTGGGGGGCGAAGCACTGCCACCACTGACCCACATCTGCACCCCCCCCACTCTTCTCCATTTGTCTCTGGATAGTGAGGGTTGCCCTCTGTTGCTCTGCGGCATCCAGTCCCCTGAGAGCGACAGGATCTGTTGTGTCCACGATACCATTTCCAGCCACACCAGCTTCTCCGCTGACCCAGAGCCGTGCCACCTGGTACCTCGCGGCTCCCGGGAAGCCCAGCTGCGTGTGATGAGTGCTCCTCCACCCAGAGACAGGGACGGCTGCTTGGGCCACACTCTGGGGCTGGGGCAGTATTGGTATTCCCTGTTGATGGGTACTGAGAGGGTCCCCTTGTTCCTCAAGAACACATGGAGCCACCCCAGACTCTTCTTTCCCCTCATCCTTTCTCCCGTACTCCTGTCATCTCCACCTGGGCTTCTTCTAGTCTGCACTGGATTTCAGTGCGCATCCAAAAAGCACCCCTCTCCGAATGCAGGTTGCAATCCCCCAGAACCAGTCCTGGGGCACAGCAGCCTTCTGAAGGCCCATCGGTCAAGGCTGAGGCCAATCCATGCCCTCAAGGAATTTACAGTGTCTTTGGGGAGAGAGATGGACAGAGACAACCATAGAAGGCAGCAGGAGGGAACAAAGCCATCCCTAAGATTCCTAAAGAAAGCGGGATGACTACAGAGGTGGGTTTCAAGGAAATCTGAGTGAAATTTGATGCTTAAGGGAGAAGGGAATGGTGAGGGGAGGGGGAGGCGGGGGGGGGGGCACAAAGTGCTTAGGAACAGTGGAAGGAACATTGAGACAGGCATGGAGGCTGTCTGCAGAAGAAAGACAAGGCAAGAGAGGGGGGAGGCAGGGGACTGCCGACAGGTCACTCACACCAAGTTAGAGAGTTTGGACTTTAATCTGTGGGCATTGGGAAGCTGTCAAAGGTTTGTGAGCCTAGCAGGAGGGTGCTGATGTGGGGGCGGGGGGGGGGCGGGGGGAGAATCGCTTGTCAGTGGTGCATGGAATGGACTGGAAAGGTTGAGCCTGGAGCCTGGGAGACCAGCTGGGAGCCTGTGCACACCTCAGGTACCTAGCCACTGGGGTGGGAAACTCTTCTGGAGACCTGCAAGGTGGGCGTGAGGTAGTGAAGGGCACCTTGAAGGCACCGTGGAGTAGCAACCGATGTGATTTTGTTGACTGTCCTGGGGTCAAAGATGACATCGAGGTTTCTGGTTTGGAAGAACTGGATACCGTGACCCAGTGGGGGATCAGCCATTATTTGCGAGCACAGCCCAAGAGTTCTTTGCAGGCAGGTCATATGGAAATGCTACATTCTTGATGCACTCTTAAAAACCCCACTGGAGGAATGAGTCAGGTCGTGTATTCAACTTCCTCCCTCTCGAATCTTCCTCCACCTCTCACCCCCATTTCTTCAGGCATGAGACAATGTTTTTTCCTTGGACCTGGGTCATTCTGCCCTAAGCAATACTGGTGTTTCTCAGCTGATAGAGTTGCAACCAGCTGCCCCTCTACCAGGTGGCCCAAGCCGAGGTGAGGCCATACACCCCCCACCCCCACCCCCCCGCCAAAACATAGCAGGGCCTCACGGTGCACAGAGGACAACTAGACTCTGGTCCTGAGGACCCCTGGACCCTGGCACTGACTTGTCCTTGGGGAATGATTAGTGCTAAAAGCCGTCCCAGTGCTTTTTCTGTTGGCTCAGTGGAGTGGCCAAGAGCCCTACCACTCCCTCTCCTTGTGATTCAGTCCTTTGTTCTTGCCAAGTAGGTTGTGGAGAGTGACAGGGATCTCTACAGAAAAGCGTGTTATGCTGGGAACAAGGCTGATCCTATTTCCCCATGGTCTGATCATCTATCTACTCTTGCTTCTCATCATGCACACAGCCAAAGTCTACCTTTACCCAGAGATCAAGGTCACTTCTTGTGACACCCGAGTCTGGCTGTTTCCCCCGAAGTGCCATTTCTATTCACACTCGATGGGTACAAGAGGCCCTTTGATTTGTCAAATCTTGCCCAGGCCCTCTGCCTCTGCCTTTGGAATAGCATCTGTATGGGCCCTGGAACCACTCAGATTGGTGGGGGCACGGAGCAGGCAGGGGGAGGCAGGCTTGGCAGCAGTTGGCAAGGTTGGAAGCAGGTAGCAGTTGCTCCAGAAGATGATCAGAGAGAAGGACAACCTGACCTCTGGGGACTTCTTCCCCAGTCCAGGGCTTGTTCTCTGGAGGGTAAAGTGTTCTGGAGTAAGTCCTCCTGTGTCTTCCCCTCTGTACTTTGGTCTTAAATGACAGCCCTCCTGCTACCAAAAATGAGCTGCCTCTGCTGACTCAGGCTCTCAAAGTCCCTTATGCCTGGGCCTGAAGAGGTGAAAACCAATTTGGCCCCACCTGGTGGGAGGCACATAAGCCTTGGAAGCCATTGTAGGCTGTGACTACCCGGTCACAAGGATCTGCCCCTGTTGGCTACACCTGGTGTCAGTGCACACTGGACCCAGCTGCAGGATGGCTTGCTCAAGACTAAGGAAATGCACAGCCCCCGCCCCCCACCCCAGGCCACAGTTGCTTCCAATGTAAAATGAGGTCTTTGAACTTGGGGGACTGGAAGGGGCCCTCCTAGCACTAGCAGTCCATGGTTTTCTGAAACCCATCAGCTTTTTCTTCACCCCACGACTCAATTTTTCCTACCTCCTACACGTCAAGCACAGAGACAGGAGTCCACACACCATGGCCCAGTGCCATAGCCCTGGCACTGTACAATATATCATGATTGTATTTCACATTTGCCTGAATAGAAGAAACCAGGTGACAGCACTAGAAGGACTCCCACTCTGAAGGCACTTTCATCCCCTGCGCATTGGTCAAATGCATCTGGTGGGTATAGGGTGCTGGCTGTGGGGATGCAGAAAGGGACAAATGGCAGATCCCTCCTCCAGACACTTGCCACTCGGTAGGAGAAACAGACAAACCACAGTCTAAACAACATAGTCTTTCCTGGTGGGTCTGAGCCAGGCCCAAGGCCCTACCTTATCCCCAGTTAGCGTGGGATAATGGACTTTCAAGTCCAGCATTGGGGAGAGTTAAACCCGAGAGCCAGAAACACCCATTAAGCTTCTACTTTAAGCTTCAGTGCTCTCTTTCTTGGTTTGCAGGTGATTAGGATCTTTGACATAAAGAAACTTTCATAAGTTTGGCTGATGTACACTGATTCTTCCTGGAACCTAGGCTCAAGGCCCATGACCTTATTGATGGGCATGGACACCTGGGAGCCCCAGCTCCAGATGAAACATGAGGCTGTGGAGTCTCAGGGATGGGGCTCTCATCTCAGCACCAGGAAAGCAGGAATGGCGGAGATGGTGGCAGAAACTGTTCTCAGATTTCACCCCAGGACCTCCCAATTTCACCTTTATTCTTTGCCCTTCTCTTCAGCCAGCTTTCCTCTCAACCAGATGCCAAGCTCATCCATTTGGGTGATGTCTTTAAGCTATGGCAACTGCTCCCCTCGCTGGCCCTAACTCTCCTGGGGCCTGGGAGGCCCCACTGTTCTTTTTCTCTATCCACCTGTCCCAGCTGATCATGACAAGGAAGGCCTAGAAGTATGAACAGTCCAGTCTAATAGTGAGGAGGGTGTACCTTCCAGAGATAGCTTTGAAGCTGCCATTGAGCACATGTGCCCTAAGTCCATATGGCCCCTTAACCCCAAACGAAGTGGCTGTAAATGTCCCCAGACACCACCTCCTCACCCTGTGCCTGGATATCAACAGGTGATTGTCTCCCAAAAGTTCGCGGGGACACCTCAATTTCCTATGCCTTCATAAAGATAAAAAGTGACTAGCAGACCGACAGGATCTCCACCCACAGGAAAGCAGTAATCTAGAGCGATGAGACAGACCTTCACGAAATAAGGACTCAAGTTCATACTTAGAATTCTAAGAGGTGGGAGGGAAAAATGCCCAGGGTTCTGTGAGCATAGTGAAGGTTAAAGTGGAGAACAGACCTCTAGAAATTTCTGGTTCCTGCTTGTCGCAGCTTAATTTACTAGTCTGATGCTAATGATTTCTGCCCATCTTCCAAAATGTGAGCTAAAAGGGTTCCTCTCCAGCAGATAACTCCTGTGTTGACACAAACCAGAAGCAGCCCCTTAGGGTCTGAATGGTCACTGGGCTTCCAGAGACCACGGGCCCCAGGCTGGCCAGACAGACACAGCAATCACACGACAAAGAACTGACAACCTTGCACAGGGAAGTCTGGGCCCCTTGACTGTTAGGTTAGCTTATTGGGGGCCCTTCTCTGTTCCACATGTCTTATCATTTGTTTTCGGAAAGGCCAGGATGGTTTTGAGCCTGAATCCGGAAATGGAAGCTGAACTCACTTTGTGCCTTCCCCTCCCCAGAGAGGCCCTGCTAGCTTGGGTCTTTTCCCCTCAAGAAGCTTGGGTCCTTTGTCTCCAAGTAAGGGTGTGCTCTGAAATCTCTCCAGAGACATAAGTTCCATCATGGTGTCCAGTTTAATAGCCTATACCCCCTTACCTGTGGCTGCACACCTAATCATGGGGGAATTTACAGCAGGAAGGCAACACTCCTTGGGGTGGATCTAAATGGCAGATAACTCCCAGCGAAATCTGTTGTGCAGCCTGCCTAGGACCCCAGGCAGCTCAGCGGTTCAACTCCTAGAATGTGCAAAGCTTAGTATTAGTCTTTAATTCTTGCCCAACACCCTTTCTCCAGAGGGAGTCCTTGAAAAACACCTCATCAGACAAAAAAGGAGGCCAGAAAGTTTGGCTTCCAGAAGTGGATTCAACAGGTGCCACTCTGACTTGCCCTTCTCTGGCTGATTGTCCTATGGTGGACTATGTGACTCTCAAATGTCACCGGAAAAGAAAAGTGGAGTGTAACCAGTTCTCTCTCTGTATTGGGTCTGACCACCACATGGTATCACCATTGAACATGGACCCTGTGGAAGGTCTCCAGACTTGAGCTGGTCCAGCAGTGATGATGCCCTGGTTGGTCCCTGAGCAGGCTGCAGTCTTCTTCAAGAAAAGGTGGCCTTCCTCCCTGGTGTTAAATCCCATCTTGGGTGCCCCAGCTTTGAGCATACACATAAGCACATGCACCCACACATGCACTCAGTTGCTATTTCCAAAGCACATCCAGTGTGCCTGATTGGCTGTGCTAGGATCCCATTCTTTCTCCCAACTCACCCTCTCCTTGTGCCTTACTTGTATTGAGCCTGGGCCAGTAGTCTTTTCACAAAGTAATACATTAATGCCTGAATTTGTCCCACCTTTATCCAACCCAAAAGACCTCAGGACTTCAGATATCAGGAATTAGGGTTTGGAGTCTTTCCCAGAAGGTCCTAGCTCTTCTGCAAGTAGATTTACCTCCTCACCTAATTAGCTTTGCATCCAGGAGACTTAGGACAAGTCAAGGAAGGTTCTGTTAAGAGTCTAAATCCATATAAAACAACTGCTTGCTCCTACTACTCTACATAACTAAGAAGGACTTTCAAATGGGTTTTTTAAAGGGGAAAGATTAGGTTCTCTCAATTAAAAAAAAGAAAATTGAAACCAGCTACATTTACACTCCTTCCGTTTGTGTGGTTCATTCTGTCTGCTTGGGGGAAATGGTCTCCTCCAATGATCTTTGATTTCTATTTATTCCACTAAAAAGTTAAGTATCAAAACCTAAATCTTAAGACTTTTTTTAACATAGGCAATGAATGGCCTTGCCTGTTTAGAATTGGGAAAGAGAATACTTTGCCATGAGCTGTTTTTCTAGAAACAGATTATGAATCTAAGCAGAAAAGCCCCCTTACTCATAAATAGCATGAATAGTCTTTGCTGCAATACATAGGATACATCTGAAACATAAAAACTAACCTTGTTACTCCTTGGGGGCCAGCACCATAGATGGTATCCCATTGGGCTGCATTTCTTATGCTTCTTTAAACTTTTGAGGTATGTAAGTGGGATGATTAGAAACCACAATGCAGGAAAGAGTACTGGCCATGTGCTTTGAGCATACACAAGCACATGCTTTTGTAGCAGATCCATACAGCTCTCTCCAGTAAACACGTAAGAGCTGTATTTCTTACCTCGCTGCCTATCTAGTAATGGCTCCTCGAACTAAACTCTTTGGCATTGGCTTTGTAAGAACTGTTGAGAACCAGCCTACAGCCAAGAAAAAAATAAAAATCTTCCTGGTCAGAAACTACATCTAATCTTATCACATTGGTATCACAAATTTCTCTTTGCCATAAAAAAAAAATCTCAGATAATATAAGTCCTTGATGGAGGACCAGCATCCATTTCTGAGATCTGAGGAGGAGAGTTATAAGGGGGAGGGAGGGGATGGGAGCAAGTCAACTAGAGTGCTCACATATTACATACAGTGTCAGATTACTTTGACATTTTTATAGTAAGCAGTCACTTCATGCTTTACTTTTAGAATTCTTCATTTTTTTAAAGTTTCCATGTCATTTCTTAAGCCCAGGCATAGCTCTTTGGCTCCTGTCATACACAAGAAACAAGGATTTAAACAGTGGTCTAGAGACAAATTGGCTGATTATCATCCTGAGGAGACATCTCTTAGGAACAGCATAAGGCTGTAGCTTGAGTTGACTTTTGGCTCTATTGATAAGAAATGCTTTGATATATGCTGAATGAGACCAATTCAGACGCCTGTACTGATGCATATAGGAAGTCTGTGCTTCACCATCAAAACAAGGCATATAGAAACTGTCATTTATCAGATAACAATTTCCAGTGTGGGTACATAGGATGTAGTCTGATGTCCCTATTTATGAAAGACTTGGACCCACTTTGAGATGAACCAGATACAAGTCCCTCAGTGTAGAAGAGTAGGGATAGTTGAGCTCACTGAGCTCTTCTCTATACAGATTATATAACTGCATTGTCATGATTAGAAATACCTTGATAGACAACTGGCCCTGGCCCTACTTTCCATCAGCTATTACAAAATCTGCTCCCACACTTTGACAAATATCCCCATACCTCATGTCAACACTTTTATTTACTGGGGTGATATTTTGAAAACATGTATTTCTTTTTGTTTTGTTTTAGAAAACAAATTTCTTGAAGATACAGGAAACCGCTTTGCTTAAAGTTAATTGAGCATCTTAGAGTAATTTCAGAAATGTGTTTATAGGCTAAGGGGGCATCTGGTTACACCTGTTCTCAGAATGATTCCAGCTAGAAGAGAAAAAGCACAGTCAACAAACATATTTAAATATATATTGTGTTTGGTTTGGAGGAATCAAAAAGATGTAAACTGAAATCTAACTACATGTTACAGCCTGAAAAATAGATCAAAGCTGCAGAAAGATGTAATTCTTTTAATTGTGTGAATTTGCTCTCATAATTTTTGTTTTGGTTCTAAATGATAATGATCACACATAGTCCACATTTCACATACAGCACACTGCAGCAAAGGAAAGCTTTTCCCCCTGCCTCGCTGAAATGCATGTTCATTTTCCTTTAGAACAATGGTTTTTGAGGGGTCAGAGACTTCTTGGTGCAAGAGTACTTCAAAATGCTGTTTAAACTGAGCGATAGTGATGAGATGAATACAATGTGAGGACCTGAAAAGGATTATCCTTCATACATCTGTAGAATAGGTTACATGTTTGCGCTTTGCAGTAACTTGTAATCCAGCATCAGGATTCCCTTTGCTTCCTATTTTTAACTAACAAGTCTATTGTGGGTCTATTGCAAACAACGAGGGACCAAAAAGAAGAGTAGCGACTGTGTGTGTTGGTCAGAAAGCACCAAGGCAGCTGGCAGTGAGAGCCAGGCCACCCAAGTACATAAGGCCAGAAGGTGCTCATGGAGTCTCTCCAAGCTACCCCACAGGTGCAACCAATACATGCCCAGAGCATCCACACTCTGCCTTAAAGGGGAATTGTTTAAAAATTCTTAAAGGTTTTTTAAATTGAGTATCTGTCTCCTTGAATCCCTCCACATGCCTCTCAGAGTTCATGAACCAACAGTTGGAAAATATCCTCTAGAACAACTGATGGTAAGGCACAATGATTAGAACTTTGAAAGGCTTACAGAGGGTTTGTTTGGGGTTGCTTTTTGCTGCATGGCTCTTTTGGGGACAGGGGAAATTTATCCTGCTGGCCTGTGCGTGCTTTCTCAATCCTGTGCTCTTCCAACCCATAGCCTTATTGTGATTCTCAGCTTTCCTTTGAAGGTCTCTATCCCACTGCCTATCAAAGCACCTAATGAGCATCGGTAGTAACCCTACCTAGTCCCAGAATTCAGCAGAAACCGGCGCAGTAGGGGGACTATCTGGAAATGACAAATCCTGTATATCTGGCACACTAGAACAGCACTATTCAAGCTTTTCAAAACCAGTCTGCATTTTGATAATCACCCCCCACCAAATCACATGCCATTCTTTCAAGTTATTTGAAATTTCAAAATAAATTCAACCCCCCTAACTTTGAAATCCAACCCCTAACTTTGAAATCCAACCCCCAACAGGACCACACATCAACTTGCTTTCACACTCTACAACAGCTCAACAGCTATATACCTGTTAGAAAGGAGGAAACAACGTGTTAATCTGTAGACTATAATATGACTACGCATCAAGATAATAGAAGAGCATCAAATGGAACATTCTTGGTATTTACAGATGTTAAGGAAGTGGCAAGATACATGATAAAACATACCAAAATCTCCCAAATCAATACCTTCCCGATATTCCAGCAACAAGCAGAAAATCTAGAGAGGGAATTATATTTGTGAGAGGATTGAAAAAATTTAGAAACAACACTAATGAGAAATGTTAAAGGCCCATATTAAAAACATAAACCTCATGGTGATTGATTAAATAGAAAAGTGAATGGAAAGACATAACCTTGGATTGAAACATTCAATATATTTATGCTGTTAATCCTCGCCAAAGTAATTGTTAGGTGAAATGCAAGTAACTAAATCCCAATGGGATTATTTTTAAACTTGGTGAAAGATCCTAAAGCTGACTCGGAAGGGAAAAAAAAAGATAAAAATAGCTAAGAGTTGTTTAAAGAATATCAAGGAGGTACTTTCCCTAAGAGATATGTGACTATATTGTTGTTGATTAAAATAGTGTGCTGCTGATGCAAGATTCTGTAGTCCAATCGAAGTAGAACCACACAGTCCTGAAAGCTATTATATGTTTTCTAAAAACTTAAATCTGAGAAAGGAAAGTAATGGCTAATGGTTGAATTATATCTAGGAGTGAGATTGGAAATCTTGCTGTTTGGGAAGGGGAAGGAACCAAATTTCATCCCCACCTCATAACAACATACACTCAAAAAAATTGGAGGCTCTTCTGCTGGCCCTGACCCTCCAGCTTTCCCATTCACACTGGAATTACCTCTATCCATATCCATCTGGGTTCCTGCATCTCAGACCCCATAGTGACAGATAAAGTGACGTGGGCACTCCCCTATGCTGTTAATGAGGGTGTAAATGAGCACAACCTTTTTGGGAACTACAAACAATGAAATTATAGTGCACCCTCCTTCAGTAGGATATTGTGTGGTCAGTAAACATCAGGTTTGGGAAAGAGCCCTGGATCTGGAAAATACTTGTGTTATAACCTTCCCTGGATAAGGTGAGAAACTATATTGACAGCATGATATCATTGCAACAAACTATCACATATAATAGACCCACAAAGAAAAGACAGACGACAAACCCACCAAGATGTACAGGATGGCTGTGACCGAGGACAGGATTATGAATGATTTTTTCCTCCTATTTTTCTGCGTTTTTTTGTATTTTCTGCAGAAAGTAGAGATTATTTCACAATCAGAAGTTGTTGCTTTAAAAAAACAAGATTCTAACGTAGGCGAGAACAGGAGGTGGTGATAGAACTGGAGCCCAGAGTAATGTCCAAAAACCTCTGAGATGGACAGGAAAGGGAAAGGGGGCCCCTGCCCCGGCCTGATAGAAAGGCTGACATTCAGATGACTGGAGTGGCTGTGGCCACAGAGAGGAATTAAGGTGCCTAGGGCATGGCCTGAATCGTCAATGGGACCAAAGGTCTATGAGAAAAGTAACAGGAAATATTAAGAAATAAGTTCAAGTCAGAACAGCAGTCTTCAAGTGCTAAGCCAGTCAATAGAAAGCCTCAGAAGGTTCTTTGGTGTTGCCAGCTGACCAAATGCTCCCTTCTCCCTCCTATTCCTCTGAATCCCCCAGATTAAATCCAGAGAAAGCACCCATATAGCCAGAAGCAGCTAGAAGTAGTTTGGGGCTTAGCTTAGCCATCATGTGCTTTTCTGTCTCAGCCAGTGGAGCCTAGACAGCCGTGGGCTCCCCAAGGAAACAGAAACAGGACTGTAGCACTGTCCCCACCTGCTAAGGGAGGACAGGCTTCCCTTGAAAAAGCTATTTCTCGGGATTTGCTTTCCTTCTCTTTTGCTTCACCTGCATTTCAGTTTTGAAGAGATATTTGGGAAGGATTCCATCAGCATAGGTCATGTTGTGGAACACATGTTCCAAGGATGTGACTCTGAACAGGCCACCCAGTTAAGGATGTGGCCGTGTCATCACATTCTGGGATGAGGAGAAGCCCTAGGAAGGGTTACTTTGAGAGTGTAATGCAAACAGAGTCCATACAGATGCCTACCTGGGGTGGTGGCCCTTTGGAGTGTTCTCTCTGGTACAAGCAGACAAGCAGGGCAGGCACCCATGCTTCTCAGTGAGGTCAGGTTCCCTTGCTAAAGAATGGAGACAACATCTGAGAAGGAAACGGTCAAGCACATTTCCACTCTCTCCCTCTTCTCACAAACACTGGGCCCATGGAGACCGCTTCTCACTCAAAAATGAGCAAACCAAAAAAAGAAAAAAAAAGAAAAGTGGGAACAGAAGATGAATCCCCAACTTGGACCTTGAAGACTTGGAGAAAGAACATACTTCTGGAAATTATCCCAAGCAATGTTTCTCATCCACGTGTTAGCCTCTGGTTTGGGTATACCACGACTACTGACCTAAAGATGCTTCAGTCTGGAAAAATAACAACGAAGCCCTGGTTCCCGCTGGCATGTCTATGCTGAGAAGACCTCCCCAGCCGCTGAGACCTCTCTCATGGCTCCTTTTTGACTCATAAGGAATCCCACAGAGCCTCCCTCTGTCCACTTGGCTTTTTACTTTTTTATTCCTGTATCTTATGGCAAGCCTTACCTGCTGCTCTTAGACATGAACCATGAGCTCCGGTCCAGGAGGAGGGTCCCAGCTCCCCAGAGGCTGGCCATTCTAATCTGCCTCCCCCTGCGGAGGAAGACAGGAGGGAAGCGTGGAGCAGGGGAGGCAGGAGGCAGGCCTCCTCTTCCTTCTTCCTCCTCCTTCCAAGCTACAGCAGACCCCTCTTCTAGTTTGTGCATCACAGAGATCCACAGGGATTCTAGAGATGAAGAAAAGCCTGGACATGTCATTTACACTGAATCCCTCTTAATCAAACTCCCAAAGGGCAGCCCCTCTTACCCAGGACCCGCTCCAAGATGTGATGGAGCACAGGGCTCCCGGACAGTCCCTTGGGCCCAGAAAGGCTGTGTCCAAGGACCTCAGATGCTCAAGGGGTGAGGAGGCATAGAGGGCATGCTACACCTAGTCGAGGAAGCAGATGGGAAGGCTTGCCCCTTCTTCTGGGACCCGCCCCACACCCTATTCTGGGCTTGGCACTCACTCTGCACAACACCAGGATTAATCAGGGTCCACTGAGACCCTCTAAGAGGCAATTAAGATATTTTGTGAACCAGGACCACAGTAAGAAGCTCTATTATGTGGGTAACCATTACGCCCACTTGTGTACTCACAGCCGAACCATAAGTTTCACAAAACAATACTTACCCTACTTTGTGAAGTACACTCTGGTACTTTCTATTACCATTTCAATATTATTAAGACCCACTAAACTCTGTCATGGCTCACTGTTGGGTGGTAGCTGGCGGTTTAAGGAGCCCTGCCCTAGGAGACAGGGCCCCGAGCACCCTGACAGCCTCCTCTTGGGTGCTGAAGAGGAACCATGAGAATTGGGATTAGAGAAGGGCCTCCCATACTGCTGTTTCTCTGTGCTAAGTCATTGTAAGCAGCCAGGACCCCCAACAGAGCTGCCAGGTCAGGGGGTTAGATGCTGGAAATTTTGATAATGGAATCTGGACCAGAGGAAAAAAAGGCACAACATAGATCGTCTCAGCAGCATACATTCTGTGGATACCATTCCAGGATTTCATATTTTGCCAACATTCATCCCTGAATACTTACTGTCACTCTTTAGGTGTAGGGGGGGCCCAGGTGGGGGTGAGGGGCCGGTGCCTGTGGGAAAGGCTCTGGGAGGAGACGGAGACTCTGAGGGAACCCACTTCAGAGTATGTCCCATACCCAGGCCAGGGATCAATCTGCATAGCAGGAGCATGGGCACCTGTGTTTTCCAGACCATTTCTGTTCCCATGCCAGGCACCCATCCTCCTCCCTACTAAGGAAAGATTATTTACCCTATGGGATGTCCTTCAGGAAATTCTGGGCTCCCAGGCACCGAGTCTCAAATAGAGTCGAGCTTGTCGCCTGTCCCTAAGTGACCAGAGTTTAGGGGCAGCTGGGACTCCTTTAAATTCCAGCTGGAGGAAGACAAGAGTGAGTTCAGCTGATACTCTTTCACTGGGGACACAAGAGCTAAGTGACTACTCCCTCTCCCGGCACCCGTCTTCACTCTCTCAGGGCATGAAGCATCATCTAAAAGGCAGAGAATGAAGCAGAGAAAGTGGCACAAAGCCCTGCCACCAGCCCTGCTTCAGGCTGAGGGCCATTCTCATCATCCTGGCTTTGCCTTGCCTACCCATCTTTCTGGGAAACTGGTCCTACCCACTGAGCTGAGTGTTTTCAGTAATGTGGTGGTCAGTCTCCAGCAACATCCCTCAGACTGCTGGCCCCAAGCCCCGGGGTGGGGTGGCGGGTGGCACACTAGGCTCTGACCCTGCCAGAGCTGGGCTCACTACTGCTGAGCCCAGTCAGAAGCCCTTCCTTCTGTCATGCTCTCCTTTTCTGCTCCTAGCCACCAGGGGCCGGCCCATGGGAGGGCTGTCATCAGTCCCTGACATCCAAGAGTCACTTTCATCTCCGGCTCAAGCCAGTGCAGGGTCCCCCAAGTTCTCACAAGCCACCATCATCATATTAAGTATTTACAGAACATGTACTATACTGCGTGCAAGCTCAAGGAAACAAGGAGACAAGACAGATTCCAAACACTCAAGGAGCTTACAGTGCCACCGGGAAGACAGCAACCCAGCCACATATGAGTGGGGGTGGGAGCTGGGCAGGGTGACTGGAAAGCCATGCATGGGGGATCGGCTCTGAGCACAGGTCCAGTAAGGCAGAACACACAAGTCCAAGAACAATCAGCAACCCCATGAGGCCAGAAATGAGGGTTTGTGGGAGAAAGTTCATGGGAAGGTAGATGGGGATGGGGGGAGAAGGAACACAAGGGGAAGAGAGGGTGGGCGGCCATGCCTGAAGAAAAGATGCTGCCTTTTCTTCAAAATAACAAAACAATAGCTAGCCTTCTAGAAACGCAACCACAGCCAGCCAGAAGCAGCAATTACCAGTCAAATCACTGCAGGGCCAGGGATCCTGTCACGTCATCACTGACACTTCTGTGAGCTCTAGGATAACTCAAGCATGGGGATAGCACCAATCCCAGTCTCCCGGGGCTCTCCCCCATGCAAGTAGCTTCTCCCTCCTCTGTGTTACCTTTTTTGTCAAGTGACAAAGAATGTGTCTGAAAAAAGAGATCCTTCCTGTTTCCTTCCCATAGATTGATGCCTAGCCTTCCTCAATGTTCCAGATCAGGAAGTCAGCTTCAAATCATAATAGGGGCACAGAGCCCTGTGAGTCTGAGGGATTAGTGCTTGTAACTGGGTTGGCCAACAGACAAGGAGACACTGAAGATCTCTTCCAGATCCTCTGTTTCCAAGATTGTAAGGTGTCTGGTTGACGAGCTGCCATCCTGCTTCCCAGTCATGATGTTGGGTGCAGCTGCGTTCTTCCCAATGTGAGCAGAAGGGGTACATGACTTCCAAGTAGCCCAGGAAAGCTCTATGCTTTCCCACATCCCATGAACTGGAATGATGATCAGAAGAGCAACCATAGAAATCATTTGTTGAATATGGCAGAAGCATTCTATGCCTGGGTCCTACGGGAATGCATTGAGCAGAACTTCCTCCCACGTCTCCAACTCTCCAGGACGTGTGCCCTGGACTATCATGTGAAAATTAAATGTCTCTTGCCCTTGGGCCATGGTATTTGGGTCTATTTGTTATAGTAGTTTGGCCTATCCTAACATAATCTCAAAGACCTGAGTTTTCCTTTATCAAACAAGTGACTCAAGAAAAATTAATAAAACTCAATTACTTATAATTCTGGGTACTGTTAACCTACAGAAAGAGAAACTTAGGTGGTGATTTATTTTTTGGTGGGTGATTTAAAATGAAGGGTTACACATTCACAAACTTGCTCTAGAATATTTTGGAGGTGTCGACCTTAGCTTTGTATATCTCCATTTGAATTTGAAGGCAGATCTGGAAGTTGGTTCTAAGGAGATGTGTAATTGAGGACTATTGATTTCAACTCAGCAAACATCTCCCAAGAGTCTCCCAGGTAAAGGCAGCTCCTGGAAAGGGAGCTGGATACAAAATGGAAGCAGCAGCCAGTTCTTACCCCGGTGAACTTGCCATGTAATAGATAAGTATCAACAGTTTATTGTAGGACTCTGCCCTTTCTTCCAGTTTGAGCCAGCTGCTTCTTGGCTCTGGGCACACCTTGTTTGATTCTGTCTGAAGCCGTTTATAGGAATCTTTGGAGCTAGAGCAGGGCTCTATGAGGCCCGGCTTCACACTAGTCCTTGACATTGTGGTTGCCAGAGAACCACATATATGTTTCAAGTGACCTCCTAGAAACAATAGGACCCTTTATTGGGCTCCAAAAAAGGCACTCAAATAAATACAGTGACCCAACCAGTTCTCTCCTGCCAAGCTCTTCCTCCCGGCCCTGGAGAATACTGACACCATGCAAATGTGTTGTATAGAAGAGAAAAACCAAGGCATTCTGGAAGGAAAGGCAGTGCTCTCCACCCTTAGAATTCTCCTTTGGGGGGGGAGAATTGTGTCTTAGGAAGAAAACTACTGCTGTCAGCACAGCACCAATCAGGACCAGTAGGAATGCAGGGGGATCCCTGGGCTGGGGACAGAGCTGCTAAGATGTCTTCCTGAACCCTCAGGATACTTTCAGAGCTTACATTTTAAAGCACACACAAAGTGTGTGTTGGCATGTTGTATGCTAGAACCTGATATACACCCTCTCCCCAAGTCTCAACTAAAATATCCCAAAAATGTGCTTGCACTGGGGGAGATCCTCACTACCCTCTGTATTCATGGTGGCAGATGGAGAAGCGTGTCCCTGGAGACGCACGGATGGCCCTCTTACCTAGGAAGGCGCAAAACAACCCCTGCCTCCTCCTCACCTGTCTGCGCCTAACTCTGGGACACAGGAGCTTCACCAGACCTGAGGTGACTCCTCCCTGCCCTGGAGACTGTGTTCTGCGGGGGGAGAGGATGGTGCCCCAGCCTTGCCCTCATCAGACCCATCCCTCGTATCCTATCCAGACCGCAGAGAATGGCTGCTGATGCGCTGGCTCGCAGCCAGATTTGGCAGGCAACGGGTGGATTGCGTCCTGGGAAAGCCATTCTAGCTGAGCACCCCCTGGCCACCTTTCCCGACCCTAAAGTTCTAATCATTTTTATTACCTCCTCAGTGGAGCTGGCTTGAGGAATGGGAAGCCCTCTACTTTCCTGGGTGCCGTTAAGGGCGAGGATGAGCAAGCTGGTACCTACACAGGAGGACGTTCCCCCTCCCCTCCTGTAGTAGTGGGGGACGGGGAGTCGCAATGCTGTGGGGGAGGCGGGCACTGGTGACATTGCCGGAAACTGTATGTGGCTCAGCGTGACCCGCCACAGAAGCAGCCACATCTACAGAAGAAACCAAGAAATATCCTGGTGTGGCGGGTGGGGTGGATTGGCTTACCCAGGGCAAAGATGAAGGGGCTGTGTTTCACACTTGTTGACATGGACAGCACGAATTCAAGTGGAAGTCAGAGGCCAGGGGACAGGGAGAAGACCCTTTCCAGAAACTGGCAGAACACTTACAAGGGTGTGCTTCGGCCGTCTGTAGAACTGTAGCCTGGAGCAGGGCTGATAATGCGGTCCCCCAAGCTGCAGCTAGTGCCCCTCCTGGTCTGGGCAAGAGGGACGTGTCCTGCAGACCAGCCCTCCTGCCTCAAGCCCCCACCCCCCGCCGCCCCCATCCTGCAAGGCAGCCTCATGTCTTAAGTGACAGGCATGTCTTAAGGGCGCTCTCAGTCACTCACACATCTTGAGAAGTGCTAAATTGCAATCATGCAAATATGTTACACATCCCATTTCTTAATCCATGTAATGGAAAGAAAATGCAAATGAAAGTATCCAGAAGAAAAAGAAAAAAAAAAAGAAAGAAAGTATCCAGAAGATATTGTGACTGCATCAAGTCTTTTTTCAGTTGCCAGCCTTCTGAAGATAGACCTCTAAACCCCAGCAATGCCACGACCCTGGGTTCTAACCGTCCAGCTAAATGAGCTTTGACTGTAGTTCTCTTAGCTGGCATCTGAGCCCCCGGCAATGAGTAGCTCACAGCCCACCCCCCAGCCCTGAAGTCCTCCCTGGATGCAAGCCTGCTGGTGCCACCCTGGAGCTCTGCTGTACCCCACAGAGGGAGCTGCCCGGCCCCACAAGGCTAGTGATAGAAGCTAAAGAAACTTTGCCCACCTGGATTGGCAAATACAAGTCCTGGAGGGGATGGTGATTTCTCAAGAACAATTAACCTTGGGTGGGAGGTGATGGGAAGGAGCAGGATTCTAGCACAAGGAGGGGGGAATCCAACTCTGATTATTTAGGAGAGTGAAAGATTCCTACATGCATCCTCGTGCAAGAATATTCCTGAGAATGTTAAATCTACATAAGCAGGGTTTTTTGGGGGGGTTGTTGTAGGTTGGTGTGTCCTCAGTGCCCCAAACTGGACTTGGCACATAGTAGGTGCTCAGTAAATATTTGTGAAATGAATGAATGAATGAATCGATCAAGATGGGTTCCTTACCAACTGAAAGTAGAAGTGTGGAATTATGAAGTTGAAGAGGGTCCATGCCAGTTAAGCAGCCCAAGGCAGATACCAAAAAGGCCAGCTGGCTCACCACCAAAATGCATGTTTCCCTCTAGAGGCCATGGGAGAATGGGAGAAGGAAGGAGGACCCAGCAAGCTGGGTTTCTGCAAGCTCAGAAACCTGGTTTTCCTGGGTATCCAAAATTGATAAATTCCAAGGCCAAGGGTAATCATTAGGAAAAAAAAGAAAGACTTCTGTCCCAGGTGACATGAGCATGTCCTGCAGCCATACCTCCCTAGTATCTGCACCCTCCTCTCTGATCCTCTGAGGTCTGAGGTCTGCAGTGCCTCTACCGCCCAGGAATGCCCCCCCCCCTCTCCCCTCTTGGGCTATCTCCAGGAGAGCCAGGAGATTTACCTTGGGGGGTGGGAAGTGTGGAATCAGGACAAGGTACATTAATGCGGGGCACTTGGGCAAGCTTTACATCATCGTATGTGGCTCCTTAGAGTGCAGAGTGGTAGGAGGAACTGCCTAGAAAAAGCAAAAGCGATGATTTTATATACCAAGAATCTTTGCCCTCCATGATCCCACTTCCAGGAATCTATCCTTAGAAGTGATGAGAGAAGGTGGTCGTAACACACCTGCAAAAGGATGTTTTTCAAAGCATTAATTATAATAAGAAGTTGGAAGCTACATGAACATCCGGGAGAGAAGGGGTAAATCAGAGGTTGGTCCTTAGGAAACCCACCCATGCCCTCAGCACGCCAGAGGACCAAGAGATGACAGGAACCTCCAAATGTAATTAAACCATGCCTGCAAAGAATTTTCTAAATTTGCAGGCAGTGTAGGGGTTTGCAGAGATGACTTATATTGCAGCTTGCACAGCACGTTACTCCAAACAGGAAAGAAATTCCTATAGTCAGCTTTTGGCCCCGTGTCTCCCTGGGCTCACCTCCAGCCTCCTGGGCTAGACTATGGGCTAGACTCTCTGGACTCAGCACCCCCCATGGCCTCTCTCTTCTTCCTTATTAGATATTTATAAGAAGAGAGACCTAAACACAATGTACCCAGGGCGAATTGAGGCGGGGGATGGGGGTCATTGGCACATCACTTACAAGCCATGACAGAAACAAGCCACAGTCAGAAGGCACTATATATATATATATATCCTTTAGTACATGTAAAAGACATAAATATATGAGAAAAGAATTGAGGTGAATTTGAAGAAATATAAATGTAATTTGATTTCCACATGGGCCTCTTTTTCTATACCAATGCCTAAGTTCAGAAAAACACAGAATACCCTACCTAAAGGCCTAGGTAGGAGTCCCCTAGAAATATGCCAGCTCTTTATATCTGCAGGCAATTTTATCCCTCCTCACTGATTCTCTATGGTCTGCAGGACCCTCCAGCACTCCTCACTCGTCCTCTCTCCTTGGGGGCTGTCCTTGTCCCCAAGAACCCTTGGAGAAATACATACTCGCCAGCTGGTGAATGAGGATGCCAGTGCTGGAGGCTCCCTTCCTTTGGAGGCTCCAATGCCAGACCCTCCAAGCCTTCCCGGGAGGTTTGGGCTTGAGGCTGTACCTCCTTAGCTCTTCCTCCTCTCAAAGGCCAGGATACACCAGGCTCAGCCCCTGCCCCAGAGCCCAGCCAGCCTTCCTCCCAAGTTCCATTTCCCCAGGGTGAGCATCTCTCTCTGAAGATGAAGGAGAAGCCTATGGCCAGGAGGAGCCTAGAGAAGTCACTAAGGGTTCAGCTGCTGGAAATGGCCCACAAGGCCATTGAATTAACCCCAGAAACAGTTATTTAAAAAAAGATGAGATATTATAAAAGAAAGACTCTTTTTAAAGGCATCAAAGAGATGACAAGATAGTGAGGAATTATTGAGCAGAGTCGCGGAGAAGAAAACCCAGAACAGTAAACCCAGCTCTTGAAGCTGCTTTTGCCTTGAGGGCACCGGAGGCTCCAGAAGAATCTGCTCAGAAACTGACCTGTGCTTCAAATGGGCTCGGGGACAAAAGTCACAGGCCAGCGACACCCACTGTAGTCTGGGGCCCTGACGAGCACCCCCTTACCACCACCACCTCCTTCACACTGACCCCAAAGGGCTACATCCCCAGAACCAAGGAAAACTAGGAGTGAGTCAGACCTCCTTGGCCTCTGGCTGACCAGGAAACCCCAGGCCTCAAGCGACCATGGTGGCAGCCCCACTCCTGTCCTGCCAGCAGGCATTTCTCAGGAGCAGAGAAGAGTCTTCTCTGAAAGAAGGTAACATCACCCTGGGCCTCCAACTGTTCCTACAAAGAAAGAGCCAGCCGTCTTGAAGTCTTTCCTCCCCAGGAACTACTGACAGGCCACCTCCCTAAAAGGACATGGTGGTCACCTCACGAGGACACTGGGGTGTGTGCCCCACAGGAACGGACAGACACAAACAGAGCCCCTCCCCACGCTACAGTGAGCTCTCACTGTGCCCTTTTCTGGGATGAAGCTGGACCCAGATGCAGGCTGTCTGTGAAATCAGCTGCGTCCATGCTGGAGGCCTCTTCTCAATGAGAGGACGTCAAACACTTAAAAAAATGAGAAACCACTAAAACCCATGACCATCTTATCCCCCGGTTTTCTTTGCAGGGAGCCATGAAGATCTCTTAAGAATTGGGTGGCTGTGCCTGGGGAGGGTGTGAGACCCTGGGAACGGGCTCCAGGCTCTTTGATGGGATAGTATCCCTATGATAGGCTGGGGACATTTCTCCAAAGCCTCACTCCCAGGCCTCCTCCCTGTCCTATCCCTTCTCCGCCTTCCACTCCCATTCGGGGCTGACCACCACCTTCAGCCCTTAGTGTTCTCACCGACAGAAGGGACTTCCTGGCTCAAGGTCTGCCTTTTGCTTAGTCCAAACCCCAAGGACACCCAAGCCAAGTCTATTTTGTCCACGAGGGTGCTCCCAGCCCCTAAAACAGCGCCCTGACATGGGAGTAGAGCTCAGTCACTTTTTTTCCGAGTGAATGAATGAAATCACAGCATTCCCTATGAAGCCCAGAGACTCGAGACAGTCAAGCTTACAGGGCTGCGCCCCTCCCTCTCTTTGCTTCAGTGATGGACTTCCTCCTCCTTCAGGAATACTGGGGGGGTCCTTCTCCTCACCCCCCTTCATTTTCCTCTTCTTTTGTCTCCTCCTTTTATATGAGGCTTTTCAGGGCCCTGGCTCACTAGGTGCTTTTAGAGTACTCTTTATAGTAAAGTGCTAGTTGACTCGTTTCTGGCTTAAGAACCCTCCCAGATCCATTTACCAGCGATGTCCTCATATTACCCTCATTGTCACTATCAAAAATGGTCACTGCCTCGCTGTCCCAAGTGCAAGACCCCTATTCTGAGCAGAAAGACAACTAACGGTCTGGGTTCACCCCGCAGAAACTGGAGGGTTGAGGTGGAAGGCTGGGCCAGTGAGCGCTCTGATGATGTTGCAGATGCATTGTCAAGGGCCTGGGGAAGAGCAGACCAGCTGGCCCTCCCTAAAGGAAGCAGGCTATTTGCTCGGGGCAGGCACGGGAGTTTGGAGAGGCTTCGATCCATGCTTGTGGCAGCAGGTGAGGTCCCAGAGCCTGCTGGTACAAGGAAGAGGTGAGCACACAACAAACAGGGGGACTGGGGACTTTTTTTGGTTGGGGGAAGGGATGGGAGGAGTGAGCAGGGTGAGGCAAGAGGGGCAGGGGAGAAAGAGGACGACTGTTGGCAAGAGTATGAGGCTGGATGCTGCAGACCTGGGCCAAGGGGACATTCCAGTGGCAGAGGGGCAGAAAGAATGCTTCCAGGCAGGATGCCCAAGGCACCCCTTGTAAAAGTGTGTGCATGTGTTTGCGGTGCACAAAGTCAGGCCTCTCGGGAGCGTCCCCAGCTCCTCCAGAAACGTTGAAACCTTGCCCCCAACTATGTTACATGATTGGGTTTTGGTGGCACCTGACACCCAGGATGATCTGGTAAAGAGAGCGCAGATGGACAGAAGACAGAAAGCAGGAGGCAACCATGACCCCACGGTCACAAGTCCCTGGGCCTCCAAAGAAAGCCCACAATGGTGGTAGGATTGTGTCTGAGTTCCCTAGATCTTAAATCTCACCGGGGAGAAGACAGCTCTCAGGAGATAGGGCCCTGGGGGGAAGCCAGGGCACCCCGTAAAAGTGGGGCTGGAACCGGACCTTGCCTGGGAGGGGTGGGGCATGTGGCGTGTCCAGGAACCCTTGAGGACAAGGCCTGCACAGAGACTAGGGGGCAGCTAGCTGATGGAGCGGACTGTAGAAACCAGAGCAGGCTACAGATTGCTTCCTAAGCTAAGTTAAAGAGTTTGGACTTTTAATCTGTTGGCAATGGGGAGCCAGTGAAGGTTTATTGACCACAGAAGTGCCTCGGTCAGAGAGTGCTTGAGACCAACCCCCCACCCAAGGGTGAGGGTTGAGAGACCCTGGGGCCAAGCTGAGCTGGGGGGAAGGGGTGGTGCTGGAGCCCAGAGAGCAGTTGGGAGACTCTGCATGAGCTCAAACTAGGGGAAGGAGGGCCTGGAGGGGAGGAGGGAGACTAAGGCTGACAACGGCAGGGGACGAAAGGAAGTAACAGGAACCCAGAGGGAGCAGCTGGCTGGAGGCCGGAAGATGGGGGAGGAGGGCAGACATTGAATCAAAGATGATGTGGATGACCTTGAAGCCTGGGAGAGGTCTGGAACCTCAGGGGACCCTGGAGAGAGGCAGCTGGGGCTCGGGGAAATGTGCCAGGTGAGCACACTGGAGGGAGGGAGGCAGGGAGATCTTCTTGACTCACGCTGCTTTTTCTCAAATGTAAACTTCCTCTCACTCATCCTGTGTCCTCTCAAGTGCACAGAGACTTCAGGCCATGTGGCCTTGCCCTAGGAAAGGCCTCTACGTCTCACTGGATGGAGACGCACGCCACTCCAAAATGCCCCACTGGGTGCCACCCACACACCCCAGCCTACAGCACTAAGAGTGGAGTGAGGCCTCACCTGCCCTGTCCAGTAGCTCACTTCCTCCTGGGGGTCAGGCCAGAGGCCCAGCACCCTGCTGTCCTCCCGACCCCACTCACAGTCTTGTGCAGCCACCTGGCTGCCCATTTGCCTTTTCTTTTGCACCAACAGACAAAGGAAGCATGGGGGCGGGGGAGGGGGGCAAGTGTCTGAAACTCCCCGCGACATTGAAAATGTTGAAAATCTCCCCAACAACTAGTTTACAGTCCTCTAGCTCTGGGTTCATGATTCTTTACCTCTACTTGCAAAGTTTGAACTCATAACTTTTCAACTATCGTGACTGAAGTTTTGGGGGCAACTTCTCTTTCTCCCCTCTACATCTATGTCTTCCTCTGGCCATTTTGTGTGGCTACTTGGCTAGTTTCCAAATACTTTGCTCTGTTCTTCCTCTCCATGCTCAGCATTTCCCTGGACACGGTGGGAAACCACACTGTGTCTTCCTCTCCCAAAAGTGAACTCTTCGCACCACACATGCATCTTGTAGCACCTTTTTACATTTTTAACTCTTCTCCCGCCCAAGTGCCAATCTGTCCATGCCACAGCAATGACTGCAGGTCCCGGCCTGTGGCCCCTTTAGCCTGAGACCTGATCGTGTCACACTTGGAAGGCACTAGGACTGGAGCTGGGACACCAAGGCGAGATCGATCACCTCTTTGACAATCGTGCCTGCCATGTCCAGGGGTCCCTCAAGGGCTAGACCCTCGCTTCCTGAATGGGAGAGGTTTTTCACTTGTAGGTTGCTAAGAAGAAAAGGAAATTAATATATATATGTATATGTTCGCCAAAGAGAGCCACATATCCGCGTGGGTTGACAACAAACCCTCCTCTCCGGCTGCTTCTCAAATGTCAAGGTCTCTTCCTGGAGCAGAGAATTCATCGCAGAGAATCCATTCCTCCAAATAAGGTGGCCCTCCTGGGCATAGGAAGGAAACCGTCACCCCACTCGATTCCTTGGTCCCTGCACTCCTTCAGGGCACCAGGGATAGCCTCATAACCTTCTGCCCTTGGGTCTTGAGGATGGTCTGTGGAGTCAGCACGTGGGACTGTCTGGCCAGAACCTCCGTGTGATTCTAATACAGCAGGCTTCATGGTATCGGGGACCATTGCAGAAGCAGGGTCAGGTCAGGGGTGACCTCAGAAAGCTGAGGAGCAACAATGAGGCAAGGTATGGGGAAAAAGCAACCCAAACCACTGCTCTTCAGGACATGTTTCCCTGGGCCAGCATCACTGGCCTCTCCGGGGAGATTGTTGGAAATGCAGAGTCTTGGGCCACAGGCCTGCTGAACCTACCTGGGCTCCTGCAGCAGGTTCCCATGCATCTTCAATGCTGTGTGGCCTTAGCCCAATGGACCTCACAGCAGTCCCCACGTGGGCCTCCTGTGGGGCCCACTAGGCTGGCTGTTGGCAGTCCAGGGCCTGGCTGCCATCTCCTACACAGAACACCCAGCCCTGGCACCTCCTCCTCCCGGCGCAGGCACATGCTGGTGGGGCCTTCAGACTGCAAAACCTGCAGCAGAGCCCCAGCAGCAGAAGCCAGCATTGGCCACAGCCAGTGGGGCAGGGTCACTACTCTCCACAGTGCTTCCTGGTCCCCCTCAGGATGAAGTTCGAGGCTTTCAGACTCCTGGGTCCCTTGGCCACTGAGCTGCTTTCAGGATACATCTGACTTCTTTTGGTAGCTCCACATTGTGAATCTGCATTTTTTGTTATTTCTTTATATAGATGGGCCCAAATCCACTCTCTGCCCCAAGTACAGTGGCCACAACTTCTCGGTCTGGACTCTCATGAGGTGTGCCCACCCAACTGACTCACGCGTCTGTACCCTCACCTAAATGGAGCAGGAAAAACCACGAGGCACAGGTGTAGCCTGGAGGAAGAGGAGGCCGGTGGCTTCCTGCTGAGTCTTGCTTAGGGCTCTGAGTGTAGATGATCTGGCTTCAGAGGGAGCCTTACCCTCCTGTAGAGAAACAGTTGGAATACTCATAAATTCTGTGAGCCCCAGTTTCCTGAAGTGTAGCACGAGGACACTGGACTCTGTGACCCACCCCTCCCCAGCACCCCATCTGACCTGAATGCCCACACGACAAGTCCCCAGGTGTCATCCTGCACAGCAAGGCTCCATCTTCCAGTATGGAGGACTTCAGGTTGGACCTTTCCAGGCCCTGGACCCAGTCCCATGAGTAATTATTAATACCACAGAGCCCAGATGCAAGGGCTTTAAACATAAAACTTTGACACAGAACTTAGGGTATTAGAGATAGTGTCTGAAGTCCGTGCTGCAGGGACAACTAGAAAACGGATAAGATTGAATCCAAATTTCACACGATGGCTGTTTCAGGCTGGGCAGAGAGCTCACTGGTTCTGAACCCCATCTGCACATCAGAACCCTGGAGGCTCCCAGGAGAGAGAAAGGGAACCATATCTACGGGGAGTGGACAGAGCTGGGAGGGTTCTGATGGGTGTGGAGCTCCAGCTCACTCCCTGGGCCTGCACCTGCCCTGGCCAGCAACTGCCCTTTATGGGCTCCACTCCGTGCCACATTGAGGGTCACTGAGTGGCCGTATGCCAGGGGAAGGACAGCAGGAGGTCAGGACTGCACACAGCCCAGCCATGACCACCAGGTCTGGCCACCAGCAGAAGCTCCCTGGTCACATGGAAGCAATGACGGACTGCGGTAGGCTGAGCTCTTTGCTCACACAGGCTCCATCCTCCTCTAGGCTCTAGCCAGAAGTAGTGAAAGGGACATAACAGGGAGAAGAGAGGAAGAGGAAAGGGAACTAACCATCATCTGAGCTTTACTTGGGAGTCAGGTCAGACCCCAGAGGCCTCACTCCTTGTACTTGGCATGGGGCCTCTCCCCTCCTGTAGCTTATGCCAATATAGGTTAGAGATGGGGTCATTCTGTGGCAATCCTACAAAATACAATTCTAAGGCCCTCATTTAAAGAATTTTTTTAAATATTTATGGATGCCAGAAATGCACATAATAGTAACACTGGAAATGCTCATAATATTAAGCCAAAAAATCAGTTAATATGACCCAATTTTGTGGAGAAGACTGTGAAAGTCACCCATGCAGGAGTCCAGAAATCACTCGCCATCCAAGCAGAGCTCGTCCCTTGGTCATCAGGGCTTCTGAGCCCCTACCCCACCTCACAGTGCCTGTAACAATCCTTTCTTCTCTGTCACCCCTGGAGGTCGTGTCTGGTCTTTCCCTAGACTCCACTTCCTGAACCTCTCAAACTAACACAGCCTGGCATGAGTGGGCATTCAGTAAATGTCTGCAAATGATGAGTGAATAACGGATGGATGGATAGAAGGGAAGGAGGGAGGGAGGAAAGAGGGAGGGAGGAGGGAGAGAAAAAGGGGGAGGGAGGTGGAAGGGGAAGAGTAGGAAAGGGGAGTAGGAGGAGGAAGAGATTATGTTCAGAGGGGAACACACCAAAATGTTGAGGGTTATTATTCTCTGGGTAATGTATTTTATCTTCTTTATAATTATCAGTCTTCCAAAATTTCACCAATCAAAAAAATCACTTTTATAATACATCCACTTTTTATCAAAATTCTATTTAAATCAGTTTGAAATGTTTTCTTTAAAAAAAAAAAATGTTTTCTTATAACTTCCAAGTCCTAGTTTAGGTGAATCTAGAAGACACCGGAACAAGGTTGTATCTATAATACAGTCACTTCTTCCAGAGCCAACATTGGGACATAGGATCTCCTAAGTTCCCAAATGCTCATAAAAGAAATGGAACTGGGGCCCGTTGAGTGTCTGCCTTCAGGCTCAGGTCATGATCTCAAGGTCTTGAAGTGGAGCCCCACTTCAGGCTCCCTGCTCAGCAGGGAACCTGCTTCTCCCTCTCCCTCTGCTATTCCCCCTGCTTGTGCTCACTCACTCTTTCTCTGTCCAATAAAAAATCTTAAAAAAAAAAAAAAAAAAAACTAGAACTGAGTAGTTGGAATCAAGGTGCCTAACAAATCTGGGCAAGATCCCCACATCTAAGGAACAGGCAGTAACACTGAGGGTGTGGCGGGATCCTTTGGGACAGTGGGCCCATTTCCCCCTGAGGCTGGCCCCACTGTAAGATCCACAGTAAAGATGGGAAGAGGGAGACGTAAAGGAGAAAGACACCCTACCCAGGTCTGATCTTCCTTCCAACCTGACTTTGCTTCTCCACTGCTGAACTCCTTCTGCTTTTAGGAAATAAATCTTGTCATCCCAGAGGAGGAGCTGCATTTTCCAGATCAAGAAAGGTGCTTCTGCAGCCTCCTGCCCCAGCCCCATGCTCACTTCTCCTCTCTGCCCAGGGGCTACATCTGTGGACCACACATTCTCAAGCACCAAGCACCTGTTGCCACAAACGCTTTGCCCAAGGGAAAAAGAACAGCCTGAGGAGAGCCCTCCATGGACAGCATCCTCTGTGCCTCTGAAACTGTGCTCTAGCAGGGCCTCCAGGCAGCCCTGCTCAGACCGAGACCCAGCACCTGGTAGTGATTCAGCACTGTGCACAGCACCCAGGGCTTTGGAGTTGGGCAAGTCTATTACCATACCCTGGTTTCCTAGCTTGTAAAGCAGAAATACTAACAGAAGCTACTTTCGAGGGGAG
This sequence comes from Canis lupus familiaris, assembly GCF_011100685.1. Taxonomy (NCBI): domain Eukaryota; kingdom Metazoa; phylum Chordata; class Mammalia; order Carnivora; family Canidae; genus Canis; species Canis lupus. Next base: position 47,952,760 of record NC_049224.1, on the reverse strand, counting down.
CCATATATGTTAACATGTGAGTGCTCTGAGCCTGGTGGTGACCACAGAACACCCACTTCACAAGGCCCAGATGAGGCGGATGCTATTATTATGCCCCTTTTACAGGTGAGCAGAGGGGCTCCCAGGGAAGTAAGAGCCATCCCCCAGATCCTATGCATGGTAAATACTAGAACCAGCCCTTGTGTCTGGCTTCAGAGCCTGAGTTCATAAGACAGTGTTGCCTGGAAGCTATTTAAAGCACAAAAAATTGTAGCTGATGCTCTACTGCCACAGACATCTTAGAGGATGTGTGCAAACCTCTCTCCTCCTACTCCAAGCCTTACAAGACAGAAGCATACCTGTTCCATTCACCTCTGTGGCCCAGCAGACCCTGTGTCATGCCTTGTGGTTCCCTGAACACCTGTTGAATGTGTAATACAATGACATCCCATTTATCAGGTATGTACCATGGGTACCTTATCCCATTCAATTCTCTTTCTCTCTCTCTCTCTTTCTTTCACACACATGCGCACGCGCGTGCACATACACACACACACACACACACACACACACACACACACACACTGTATGGGCAGCTGAGAATTGCCTCAGCCAAAAGGCCCGAGCCAGGTGCCAAGTGTCCCCAGGATGGCCTGCCTCCCCTCGCAGCCTCTCCACAAGGATGGGTGAACATGGACAAAGGGAGACTGATTCTCCAGGCAGAGCGACATGCCCCTTGGGGAGCTTTCAAATGAAGAGAGATTATCCATTTCCTTCATTACTTTATGCAGTACTAGTACAACTCTGTTCTTGTTCACTTTCTATTCTGGAAGATTTGTAGCAATTGTTTCCATGGATAGTGACTCCAAGTAAAATAAGGAAATAAAAGTACCTGATGCCTCAGCAAGACCTCGAGAGAATTGGGAGGGACAGCAAGAACATCGGAAAATGAGGGTTGATGTCAAGGCCAGGTGAATTGACCACGGCCTCACATCATGTAAGAGAATAATCACAAAAAGAAAAAAAAAAAGCAATCACAAAACACTGACAAACTTAAAGCACACCCCTACTATATCTTTGATTGGAGAAAAAAAAAAGACACAGAAGATCCCCCTGTGAACCAGACTCCACAATCTGACAAATGGTTCTTCCTAACCCCACAGGCACCTAGAGTGGGCTTGTCGGACCTGCTTATCTCCCCACCATCAGTTCTAACGTTGTTGTACAACAATGCTGAGGAGGTCAGAACTAGAATGAAAGCCAAACACTATCTTTCCCAACGCACAGCCAAAATCAGGTTCCATGGATGGAGCCAATCCACTGCCCAGGTTTGTCGCACGCAGGTCAGGATTCCAGTGCAGGCCCCTGTTCAGCATCCTGCTCCCCTGCTCTTACCATCTCCACCTGGTCTGTATTGTGGGGGGCCCCTGTGGACACACCAGCCTGCACACCCTTGTCCCAGGCACCCCTGGCCACTCTTCAGCCAAGGTACAGGCACGCAAGTGGCCCTACGCAGGATGTCCTGGGAGCCAGGGACACTGAGGCACAGAATTCTAGCAGGGGATCTGGAAAGGGAAGAGCACGGATCCCCTGAGGAAGCCACAGCCAGAATGGGGCTCCCTAGACTGTGGGGTGCCAGAGTCCTTGACCTAGAGCTCAGATGTCTTATGCCATCCTACAAGTAAGCTGCTATGGTCTCTGAAAACACGCCCCCTTGCCTCCTTCCTTCAGGGGAAAGTGCTGGAAAGGGGAGGAGATTCAGACCCAAGACCTGTCCCTTTTAAGGAGCTAACCCTGCACAGCAACAAAACCATCCTGGTCCTGTGCCTCCAAGTAGAAAACAAAGACCATCACCAGCCTTCCCACCTGGTTGGCTGGACTCCCAGGCTGTGAAAGTGCTGGGCCAACATGAAATGTGTTTTCTTAATGGGGAACCAGGGAGGAGGTGCAGCTCTGGATGGGAGCAGCCCAGGACCTGTGGAAATGACAGAAGTACCCCAAGTCGGCTTCAGGATTGACACCTACAGAGAGGCCTCCAGAGGAATGGAACAAGAGACTGGATGGATGCAAACACACCTGGCCCACAGGGAGGACTCAAACGTTACCATTGATGGGGGTGGCAGCAGTGACAATTTCCTGAGTGACTCCGTGCCAGGCACATGCAGCATGTGCTTTGCTAGATTACTCTTTTAATGATCACAAAAATCAAAGAAGCAGACTTGCTCCCAGGTGGCCATTGAAGGAGTGAGGCCAGGCCCATACAGCTTGTTGGCAGCCAGGCCAGGAACCCCTCTACTGGTCTGTCTACCTCCTGATTCTTCTCACCAGGCTCAGCACCTGGGCTGGCTTTCCTGTAGACACGGAGGAAAACTCACTACCCTCCCTACCTGCCCGCAGCTCCCATGATGGGTCAGTGGTTAGACCTTGCAGCCAAGATTCTGGACACCCTGCTTTGCCAACACACTAGAGCTCTCTGCGTTCCCATCATGTCTACATAGCTCATCAAAGACCCATCCCTGGGAGAACAGAGCTTGCTGATAAGCCAACCAACCACACCCAGAGAAGACCTAACACAGTATCTCACCTCAGCACATTTAGAGTACACTTTCCAAGGAGACCTACACCCAGCTACTTGGTGGACCAAAGACTCAGGTAGTGATGTAGAGTGTGGCTCACGATAAGCTCAGGAATGTTGGAGTCTGTCTGGTTCCCCAAAACAATGCAAAATAGAGGCACCTGGGTGGCTTAGTGGGTTAAGTATTTGACTCTTGATTTCAGCTCAGGTCGTGATCTCAGGGTCATGAGATCAAGACCCACATCAGGCTCTGCACTGGGTATGGAGCCTGCTTAAGATTCCATCTCTCCTTCTGCCCCTCCCTACTCTCAAAAAATAATAAAAAAAATAACAATGCAATGTGTGCATTATTGCATTTCACATGTGCACTTGAGTCCACATGTTCTGGAGTCCATTCATAAAGCCACAAGAATGTTTCAAGATGCCAGCACTGCCAGGCCCAAGGTCAGCCCTGGCCCCACCGGTCTCAGGAGCCATCTGGGGGTTTGCTGGGGCAGACCTTTTCTCTGCCCTGGTGGGTTGCAGCAGACACCTCCCCAACCCCAGAGCTCACTCGCCCATCGCCCTCAAAGGATGAAACCACTTAACTACCGAAGACAAGACCTAACTCCAACACCCTCAGAAGACCCAGGAGACCATTAATGGTGAGAAATGTAGGCAATGTTGGGTCCTGCAAATTCATGACTCTGCTCCAGGAAGAAATGCGCCAGGGGGAGGTGGCTGCAGGGGCACAGTCAGAGAGGCAGCATGGGGTCCTCACAGAGCCCAGTACTACCTCTGGCTCCAGAGCTGATCCTCTTCCCTCCCCTCCCTCCCAGTCCTCCCCTATCCCTCTCCCCTCCCCTCTCCTCTCCTCCACTCCCCAGTCCTTCAATCCCCTCCCCTATCTCCTCCCCTTACCCCTCCTGTTCCCCTCCTCCCTTCCATTCCCCTCCCCTCCTCCTCTCTCCTCCCCGCTCCCTCCCCTCCCCGCTCCTCCCTTCTCTTCCCTCTTCAGGACAGGGCAACACCAATGTCCAATCTGCTGACATGGTCACCACAGTCTCGCTGGCAGGTCTGGGGCACGGGTATATCCCATCCCTCGGATCTTGCTCTTCAGGGCCATCTCCCTCTGATTCCACTTAAATGGAATCCAAACACAGGACTCCCACTGGAGAGGGCAGGGAGAGGAGACAAAGACTTTCAGGGACAACGTGCCAATTCCTTATAAGAAGTCCTTTGGCAGGACTCCTGGGTGGCTCAGTGGTTGAGTGTCTGCCTTTGGCTCAGGGCATGATCCTGGGGTCCTGGGCGAGTCCTGCAGGGAGCCTGCTTCTTCTTCTGCCTGTGTCTCTGCCTCTGTGTGTATGTGTCTCATGAATAAATAAAATCTTTTAAAACAAAAGTCCTTTGGCATCAAGACTCCCATCTCTCCCCCATCCCACACGCTGTGGGAATAGCTCTGTGAATATACTCCTGAAAGAACACTCAGGCGGTAGGGGGAAGGGCTCTGACACTAGGAGTCACCTTTCCCCTCAGGCTCTCTGCAGGCCCCACATGACACACTGGGAAAGACCAGTTTTGTCTGCGTAAAAAGGGGCACTGTGGGGGCTGATCCCCCAACTGAATTCGCCAAAATAAAAGGCAAGGGTGCAGCATGGGCCAACTCTTGGGGCCCACCAACTCTGGAACACCCTCTCCCCCAACCAGGCTGGCCCCTCCCTGGGTGTCTGAAGGCCCCTACCCCCAGGAGACCCTACCCAATGGGACCTTCCCACAGGGGCTTGCTTCCCCATAGCCCCACTGGGAGGAGGAGCCACCCTGACAATTCCAGCTGCGAGAGAAGTGAACGAGCTGCTTCTCTGGGGAGAGTAAGGTAGAGCACGCTGCCAGCTCCTCCCTAAGTTCCAAGGACCCCACGTCGGGATGGAAGCAAATGAGCTATCCTTTCTGGCGCTCACCCACAGGCCTGCTGACCCGGCTTGGACTCCGCCCGTTCCTGCTGTTCACAAGCTGAAGCCAAGCCAGGTAAGGAGGAGGCAATAATCAGCCGGCACTTTGACACAACTGGTTCTTTCTTCTCCGGAGATACCCCAAGATTCTCCAAACACATTAGGTCTCAGTTATGTTCTTGCCAAAGCGGCAGCCTCCAAGAAATGATCAGATGCACCTACACATGCATCTGGAAGCATCCACCATGTGTCCTCCTGTCCTCCAGCCCGAGTGCATTCCTAAGCTGTCCTCTAAGCCACCAGGACCGGGACGCCTGGGTGGCTCAGTGGTTGAACATCTGCCTTTGGCTCAGATCGTGATCCTGGGGTCCTGGATCGAGTCCCACGTCGGCCTCTGTGCAGGGAGCCTGCTTCTCGCTCCGCCTGTGTCTCTGCCTTTCTCTCTGTGCCTCTCATGAATAAATAAAATCTTTTCAAAAATTTAAACACCAAGACCAGGCATCTCCCCCTGAGCCCCCCACCTCTGCCCTCCTCCCAGCCTTGAGCCCATACCCCTGAGCCCCAAAAGGCACCTTGCTGGTGCCTCCTCAGAAAACATCCAAACTGATGCACACCTGGGTCACGCCAAAAGGGTTTTATTTAAGAGCCTGTAGTGTTGAAGCTCAAGAATTTGGAAGGTCACTCTCGGCCAGCCAGCAGGTGGCCCGGTGTTGATGTGTAAGGCGGAAGAATCCAGCTTTCCCGCATGGAGTTCCAGTTCCAAGGTTCAGAGGGTGCCCAGCTGCTGGCGGCTGGTCCCCCTGAGTCACCACTCTGGCCCAGGAGTACCCTGTGGAGGGGAGGCAAACAGGGCGGAGGAGAGCAGAAGGAAAGCAAACCAACACATGAGACAGAGTGGGCAGAGGGACAGGTGGTCGTACAGGTGTGTTCTGCACTGCACTCCGCTCGAGCCGTCTCCCCGGGCACCCCCTCTTTCCTGCAGAGGCCCTCACGCCTTCCCAAGAGTCAGGGCCTCAGGAACCCAGGGACCCAGCAGACCTGATGGCCCTTCTAAGAACAGGTGAATCAGAAAAGCCTACAGAGTTTTCATCCAAAGCAACAGGGCAGACTACCAACAGGCAAATGCACAAACCCTGCACAATGCCAGAAAAGAAACAAGGGGATAAAAAAAAAAAAAAAAAAAAAGCAAAACCCCTCTCCAGAACAGATTGCCAGGACCCCAAAGGCACTGCTAAACAGAGCTTTAGCAGAAGCAGCTTGGCTGCAGCAGATAACCTCAACCCTTAGGAAACAGCAAAATGCAAGGTCTTCACCAACCTGAGAGGTCAGCCCTGCTTCTGGAAGCCCACAGACGTCTGGGCCCACAAGCTCTGAAACAAGCCACCGCCCACCATCCCCACCCACACCTGCAGGAGGAGGCTTGCTGCTGTAACCTCCTGGGTTCAGGAGGATTTCCAGGACAGCCTGGCCTACACCAACTTCAAACCTGGCCCCCAACACTGTGCCTTTTCCAGCCAACCCAACCCCCATTCATCTGAATCACCACAGTGATTTTTTAAAATTCCATTACCAAGAGCAACAGTGTAGAACAGGGCAGAGAAACACACAGAGGATGTTCCTAACGAAAAGTTGCCTTATACTGCCTCTTCTCCCCCCAGAAAGGGAGAAATTCTAGGTGTACAGACACACACACCCACACACACTCATGCATGCACATGTACACACGCATACATATAGGTTTTTCCCTGATATTCAAAATTCTTTGTGAATTAGCTCTGATTCTGCTGAACCCTTCTTTTTAAAAAGGAAAGAAAAGGAGCCACAAACACCAGTATACTTCTGCAAGGGCTGGCCAGCTCATGACATTTCAACTGAACTTTCACACAGCCATCACCAAAAGCAGGCCAGAATTTGGCCAAGCCCGGAAGACCACCAAAAGGTCAGACATCTAGAATGTTGTAGATCCAGGAGAGCAGAATGTCAGAAAATTAAAAGCTGAATTCTTCAGGCTTTTTTTTTTTTTTTTTTTTTTAGGTTCCTGTTAACTTCTGATCTTTACTCTTTACTTTTAATAACAGTTACCTTATTTTTTAAGTCAAAGTGTTTTGACCTCTGCCCCTTAGCAAGGCAAAAGCCTTCTTGAGGAGGAAAGGGTGGCATTTTAAAGGGGCTTCCAGAGCGTGGTAGAGGAGACTCCTGCAGTGATATTCTGAGCTGATGTTCGACACAACTGTGCCAGAGTTTCATCAACAACATTTGTTTTGGTTTCAACACCTCCAACGAGACAGATTCCAGATCCTTCACACCCCAGGCTGCAGCTGACCAACGTTCCACAGGATGCCAACATGCTGAAAATAGGTTTTACCTGAAAGAAAAGGAAGAACCAGTCAGTGCCCTCAGCAGAATCCTGCATCCATTCTGAGCCTAAAGTCTCCAGCCTGCAGGTCACACTCACCAACCACAGGATTTTTGAACATGCTGTCTGGAAGGTAACTCCTTCATTCCCTTCAGCTCCTACCTCAGGATCCTAGCTCCCTATGCAGACTCCCTAGTACATCACTTCTTTTCTCCTTGCATCCTTCCTTCCTAGCAATTCAACCAGTGTTTACATCGGGGCTCAGCAAAAGTTTTCTGTAAAACTCCAGAGAGTAAGTATTTTTCACTTGCTAGGTCCTACATTCTCTGTAACAACTACTCAACTCTGTTCTTGTGGATCAAAAGCAGCCACAGAGGGCATGAAAATGCTTGAGGGGCACCTGGGTGGCTCAGTTGGTTGAGCATTTGCATTGACTCAGGTCATGATCTCAGGGTCCTGGGATTGAGCCCCATGTCTGGCTCCCTGCTCAGTAGGGAGTCTGCTTCTCCCTCTCCCTCTTCCCCTGCCTGTGCTCTCTCAAATAAATAAAAATCTTTGATGGGATAAGCACTGGGCGTTACACCGTATGTTGGCAAATTGAACTTAAATAAAATATTAAAAGAAAGAAAAAAGAAAGAAGCTTGAGCATGACAGTGTTCCAATAAAACTTTATTTGTGGACACTGAAATTTAATTTGTAAACAATTTGTACATGTCGTGAACTGTTGTCTCTTAATTCTTTCTCAACCATTAGAAATGTAAAAATCTTGGCTCGTGAGCCACACAAAAACAGGCAGACCACCAGATCTGACCCACAGGCCATAGTTTGCGAACCCCTGGTTTACATCATTACCTGCTTCATATCTGACTCATTTAGGCTGAGAGCTCCTCGCAGGCAAAACCCTTGTCTGAGCTCCCTCACCTTTAACCTCCAGCACCAAGCACACGGTACCAGGCAATGTGGGGATACGAAAAACATTCATGCAGCAAGTGAAAGAAAGCTTGGAAACCAGATCCACTCAAGACCTCATTCATCCAAAGAGATACAAGAAAGGAGGGGAAATCCGCAAGGTCAGAGCCACCAATGTTCTCTGTTCACGCTGGATCATGGGCATCACAAAATCACACATATAAAAACAGTGGGGATTTAACAGAAGTTACAAAATAATGAATTTCTTTTCAAAATGTTACATGACCCCAAATATAAATATCATCATTATTGGGTGACTGTCTTTTAAAGGACATGGACATCCTAGTTTTAGGAAATATTTGCTGGAAAAGGGACATGATGTATGTCACTTACCCTCAAATGAGTTCAGAAAAAAAAAAAATCCATATGCACACACACAGAGCCATCACCAGGTAAATGAGGCAAAATGTGAAACCAGGAAAATCTGGGTAAAGAGTATACTATTTTTGTTCTTGCAACTTTTTTTTAAGTTTGAAATTACTTCTGAATAAAAACTTCTTTTAAGAAAAGAAAAAAAAAACAGATAAGGGTATCCTCATATTGGCCACTAGGGTATCTCCCTCAACAGACTGGAGGGTGAACAAGGCAAATCGCATAGCCATGTCCAAGCCGTGCAGGGTGGCTTTCCTCCAACACCCACAGGCACTGCCCCCCAGGCTGGGGTGGGGGTAACCTCCGAACGGCTGACATCCAGGGAGCCCAGGTATTCGCCCCCCGCCCCCATTCTACAGATGTAGCCTGCAGACCTCAAGTGTTCAGACTCCCACCAGGCCTCCCCACAATTATCAGGCTGCACCACTGCAGGTTCAACATTGAGGATGGGGCGGTGGGGGCTAGGGGAACCGGGGGACAGAGGAAAGACTTTTCAAAGCTTTCAAAGACCAAACCATGAATGGGCATGCCAATATTGCTGATGTGGTGACAGCACATCTTGGGGATGCTACAAGAGCCTGTCCCCGGGTTTTCCGCCAGGATCTCTATCAGTGCACATCCTCCCAGGCAGCTGTTTACACCCCTGTACTTAAATCTTTTTTTTTTTAAATAGAGTTTATTTGAGAGAGAGCACAAGCAGGGGGAGAAGCAGAGGGAGAATGAGAAGCAGACTTCTCACTGAGCAAAGAGCCGGATGCGGGACTCAATCCCAGGGCCCCAGGATCATGACCTGAGCCAAAGGTAGATGCTTCACCAACTCAGTCACCCAGGCACCCCACACTTGTGCTTATAGAATAAATGCACACAGTGGATGGTAGAATGGAGCAGACACAGGGATCCCCCCTCCCCACGAATCACCACACTCAGCACAATTCCTCGGTTCCTCCACAGCAGAGCTAAACCTGCAGGGCTGCCACCAGAAAGGAGAAAACAGAGCTTCCACACACCTGCACAGGGGAGCAGTCACTCTGGACACATGCAGTTGCCTTTAGGGGTCACCAGCTCCTTGGCCTCTTAAGAAGGAGGGGAGCCCCATGGCGAGTCTGAGCAGTGGGTTTAGCTTCAGACTCTCCAGTGATGCTCTGATTCAGGAGGTTCCAGGGGACCATGGACACAGACACTACGTCTCTTCATTTCATCCTGCTGCCTCCCCAAGGTCATGCAGCTTTGGGGTTTTCCTCTGGAGAGCTCTGGGGCTGGGGGGCAGAGGCTCACAGCTGCAGCTCACCTGGTGCTCCCTCCACTCGCTCAAACTTGCACACTTCACACATGCTATTAACTCCTCCTGCAACGCCCTCGCTCCTCCCTGGCCCTCAATCTGCTTTGGGGTGCTTCCTTTCAAACCCACCACCATCTTCCTCTCCTTTGGAAAGAGCTTCTTGCCCAAGAAAGGCACCCCTCCTGGCTGTCCACAGCACCCCATTCTTTCCTCCCCTGTGGTTCTCAGGCTGTCAGTGCTCCTGCTGTCTCCTCATCTCAGCACCAGCTTCCCAAGAGCAGGTTGGGCTCAGCCTGCCTCACTCATGGCCAATGGAACAAGCAGGCTCCCAAGCTGGACACATGGAGTGCGGGGTGAGCAGAGATTTTTTTTTTTAAATCTAAATTCAATTTTCCAACACAGAGTATAACACCCAGTTGAGGAAGATTTTTAAAAGGACTCTTTTAGCCTCCTTCTCTCCTCCAGAAGAGCCAAACTGCTACTGACACTCCTGCTTCATCATTAAAATAAACCCGACAGAGTCTCGATGCTGAGCCCACCCCCATCCTCCTTTGAAGCTCCCTGAGAAGTGAAGGCATGGTTAGGCGCCATGCCTCATGCCTGTTCCCTTCAAAAACTTCCAAGTGTCCTTCTTGCCCAACAACACTGGGTTATAACCATCATGGAGAGAGACGTGTCCCAACCTGTCCATGTCCCTCCCATGCTTTGTTTGGCAGCAGAAAGAGTCCTCAACACAAGAAGCCCCTGGCCAGCACCCTGGCAGCTGACCTCTCAGTGCAGCAGTGAGGGCCACCTCAGGAAAGGGCACACCGGCCACAAGAAATAAATGACAAAGGTGCAAAGGGAGGAGCCCAGGCCCTTGCTGTGAGGATGTGTGAGATGGAGACAGACGGAAGGATCACCACGACCTGTGAGCACTCCTCCAGCTTTCAACCCAGGACGCCAGAGAAGGGAACAACTGAATAATGTGGCTAGTTATTTTTTTAAAAAGCACTGCTGGTGAGAATTATTTGTGCTGGGTTCTTGTTTTTGTTTTTTCTTTGTGCCTGATTCTTACATAGATCTATATAAATTCTGTGTGTGTGCGTGTGCGTGTAGGCAAGAAACTGAGTAAGTCATGTTCACTTAACGGTAAATTTTCATTGCTGCACAAATTCCTGGTTTTTTTTTTTAAGATTTTATTTATTCATGAGAGACACAGAGAGAGAGGCAGAGACACTGGCAGAGGGAGAAGCAGACTCTATGCAGGGAGCCCGATGTGGGACTTGATCCCGGGTCTCCAGGATCAGGCCCTGGGCCAAAGGCAGTGCTAAACCGCTGAGCCACCCAGGCTGCCCCACAAATTCCTGTTTGCATAGGTTCTCCCCTCATAGACCTGAAACTCAAAGAGTTTTGAGGTGCATGATACCTTATCAAGAACTGACCCCAGACTCCCAATATGGCTTTTCAAAGAAACAAAAATGTCTCATGACATGCCCATTTTACACATATAAGCTCGGCATCCTATAAGGAAGATGACTAACAGAGCTTCATTCAAACTGGTCCGGGAAGGACTCCTGTTTGTTGTTTCAGGTCCAGGTAGGATACTCCCCCAGCATCCTCAGTGGGTGGTAGGGGCCTGGGTCACCGATGCCTTCCAGGCCTCAGAAGTTCACAATACCCATCGCCTCCACAGCTGTCCACATGTTGATGTTCCTAACAGTGCCATTCCTCACTCTAAAATCTTCGTTCCAGAAGATGAGGAAGCACGGGATAGGGAGAAGGGCCTTCCGAGTCCAACCTTGCAGAAGTCACTGCTCTGAGTGTGCTTAGCAAGTGCCATGGGTGTCCATGGGGACTCTGAGCCCTGGGGTTTCAGTCTAGGACAAGCAAGTCAATCTGTTTCCTCCTGCTCTCAGCCTAGCCTCCTGGGGCCTCTTGCTGCAAACAGCCACCAAATGCCCTTTGTTCCAAAGACAAGATGCCAGGCACAGCGCCCGGCATCACAGCAGAAATCCCACTGGTTTCTAATGAGATTCCCACAGGAAGCTCTACCCACAAGAGGGTGGGAAGCAGGCATTTCTAGGATGCATGACAGTATTCCCACAGGCCACAGCTTTTCCAGACCTAAGAGGCAAAGGAACAGGGAATGGAAGCATGCAGGTAGGAGCAGTGTGTCTCCCAGCCTCCCAGCAGCCTCCCTTCGGGCTGCACCTGCCACGGCCACTTTTACCACCCACGGAAGACAGGACAAAGGGCAGCATCTGCCTCACCTGGGGGGGTGGTGAGGGGGCACAGAAGTCTCCTGTAATAAAGCATAGGGGCACATGGGATCCCAAAATATCAGCCACAGCTGCACACCAGGCCAACCAAGCTCAAAGCACAAAGAGCCAGAACTCAAAACACCATGTGAAATCCAGAATCATTCCAAAACCCCAGGGTTCTCCATAATCTGTTCAGCCATCAGTTCTTTCCTCTAATTAGGCTTCTGAAGTGCAGAGTTGGAAAGACACTTCTACAGACTTTTTTCCCTCCCCACCCCTCCAAACCAATCCCCACCACCACATCGGGGGTCTTACCTCGAGGATGAGCACATCCCAGTTGCGTCAGAGCCTAACAAGAGGGCTCTGCACAGAAGCCTCACTTGGCCACCTCCTCTTCATTCCCTGCCTGGCTGATGCGTCCAGGCTCTAAGTCACAAAATGTTACCAAAGAACTGGCCATGCAACAGCATGGACCAAGTTACTGCCTCACCGCTCTGGCATGAAGAACACAACTCTCCTCTTTGTACTCACACAAAATAACCCAAGGTCCCCATTCAGCTGCACCAATTTAAATATGGCCCGTTTCCCAGAGGGAACCTCAATACTCATCAGCTACATCTACACAGAAAAAGACAAGTACCTGTGAGCAGATTATCAGGTGCAGACCAGGAAGTTCTCAAAAATGCTAAAGCGAACATAAAACTGGTCTTAAAATTCTTGTTCTTTCAAACTTACTGACCTATAAAGTTGTTTGCAATATGCTGTTCTGATGGAAAATGGTTTCAAAACAGCATGTGTAACCTGGTCCAACTTCTACAAAAAAGAAAATTCACAGATACAAACTCACACACACTCTAGTGGTTACCATTAAGCAGTGAGATTACAGGTGATTTTATTTTCCCTTTCTCTTATCGGCCACATCTACAGCATACATTACATCTATACTAGGAAAGGTCTTGCTCCGTCTTCCTGAACCATCCGTCACCTTTGGGCCTGAGGACCAGAGCAGGCTTGTGTCTAGTGACCTGGCTCCAAGTTCATGCGCATCCTGGTATCATTTCAACCACGAACAACACAAACTTCTACCCGGAGCTGCTTGAAGCACAACACACAGGGAGGCAGGCGAGCGCCTGGCAACAAAGAAAGCCTATGGGAGTCAGCAAATGGAGATATTACGGGATAAATGCTGACACCAGGAAAGTAAGCTGCATATTAAGAGCTAACTGCTCAATGGAAGACACTGGAAAAGATAATGGAACACACCTGAAGAAAGCTTAGGAAGGGAGGCAGAGCCCCCGCCCCCTTCTGTCTTCTCCACACCAGGAGCAACTCTCCTGCCATCCATCCCTCAGCCCTTGAAAACAGACACCTGTGCCAAGTTCACCTCCACCTGCTTCGAGGATGGGAGCACCTCTCACTGTTGGCAGTGGTGCTAAATTCACCGGAGACAATGACAGATGAGAGCCCCAGCAGCATGATAGCCTCATGTCCCCTGACCTCACTCCTTCCCAACCAGTGCCATTTCAAGGACCTTGCACAGCTACCAAGTGCACTGGGCCCGGGGCCGCCATGGTAGGGGTGACTGGCTCTGGGGGTGGATTCAGGACTGTGTTTGGGAGCCTCATCATAGGTTAGGCCAGGAACCCCTCTCTGAAGCAACAACTCTTCTCCTATGCCATCCTGGGCTTTGCCCTCCTGGAGGTCATGGGGCTTTTCTGCCTGATGGTGGCCTTTCTCATCCTCTTCGCCACGTAAAAGAGCCATCCACGCTTCCCATAGGTCTTTCTCCCGTGTCTCATCTGCCCAGTATGTTCCGTTCTCTCTACCTCCCCAGGCAGCCTGGGGAAAGTGCTTGGCTCAGCATTTGACAGAGGGAAGACAAACAAATACTGTATTAATAGAAGAAAGAAGAAGGAAGAAGAAGAAAGAAGAAGAAAGAAGAAGGAAGAAGAAGAAGAAGGAGGAGGAGGAGGAGAAGGAGGAGGAGGAGGAAAGAAGAAGAAGAAGGGAGGCATGAAGTTGCAAATCAAAGAAGCCAAAACATGGTTCTTTATGTAGATAAATAAAATTAAACTTCCAGTAAGACTGATCTAGGAAACCAAGAAAAGGCAAATATAATCAAGAATTATTAAGAATGGAAAGAGGATTGTGTCTGTACATTACCAAGATTAAAAAGATAGGAGAATGTTGTGAGCAACTTTAGGGTAATATATTTGAAAACTTAGATGATGTGGACAAAGTCCAAGAAATACAACCCATCAAAACTGACCCAAGAAGAAACAGATAAAGACTATATAGTCCTATCATGACTCAAAGAACCAAACGTCAATAGTTTTTAAAAAGTCTTCGCACTAAGAAAGCATCAAGTTCCAGTGGGTTTCAGCATGTTTTACTAAACATTTAGAAACAAATAATTCTAATCTGACACAAACTAGTCCAGAGACAAGGAAAATAAAGAATGCACCCTAACTTCTTTTATCAGGAAAACTTGTTCTACTACTAAAACTCTTAACAAAGCCTACCCAAGACCTTGCAAAGTAGGAAAAAGACAAACCAATCTTGGTCACTCAGAGAACCAACAGCATCCTAAACAAAATATCAGCCAACTGGAGATAGCAGCGTGCGTGACTGGGCACCACAACCACAATCAAGCTCATCTTATCACATGGATGCAAAGCCAGTTTAGTATCAGAAAAGCCAACAAAGATAATTTCACCACCTTAACAGACTGAAGGTAACGATATGACCCTCCCAATAGAACTAGAAACGGCATTTAAATAAAATTTGACATTAGCTAACCAGGAACAGAGAGGAGCTTCCCAGAAAAGAAACTCTACCTACCACCCTACTGTGACCACCACTCTTAGTGGTCAGTATGGAAAGCATGCGCTTTAAGGTAAAGAATAAGATGGAATAGGGCGCCTGAGTGGCAGTCGGGTAAGGGTCTGACTTTTGGTTTCTGCTCAGGTCGTGATCTCGGTGTCAGGAGATCAAGCCCCTTGTTGGGCTCTGCCTGAGATTCTCTCCCTCTGCCCCTCCCCACTCCTCTCTCTCTCTCAAGTAAATAAATAAATCTTTAAAAAGAAGATCCAGAATGTCTATTATCATCACTTCTATCTAAGTGACTTAGAGGCCAAAAGTGAGTACAAAAAGGCTTAAAAAAGAGATGAAATGTTGAAGGATTTGTGGGGGGGCTCTCATGAGTCCAGGTTGATATATCTACATAGAAAACCCCCAAATCCCCATTTATACTACTACAATTAATGAGAGTTTGGTGAGGTTTCTGGATTTTTTAAGAAATCAGTATTTCAAAAAATCAACCATAATTCCAGACACCATGAACAAAAAGTGAGAAAATTATATTTTTTAAGCAATATAGGAGACACAGTCACAAATCATGTGACAGTGGATTGCAGAAGAACCTGTCTTTGAAGCTGTCCCCAAAGTAGCAGGAGAGAGAAGCCAGCAGCCCCGGAAACAGAAACCCAAGCATGGACAACAAGCCTGCTAGACACAGGCTCAATAGGGCTAATGATCTGGGACAGAAGGCTAACACAAGTGGATTGGCTGGGACCTGAGTCCAATGGGACCTTAGGTCCTTCCTGATGTCTTTCCTCTACCCCCTAAAATGGATTAGAATGGTGGTGGAGGAGAGACATCAAGGTGCCTTAGGTACTTAAGGTAATTCCTGCATTAAAAATTACTGGGACATGTCTTTAGCCCATTTCATGATTGGATTGTTTGTTTCTTTGCCGGTGAGTTTATTAAGTTCTTTATAGATCTTGGAAACTAGCCGTTTATCTGATAGGTCATTTGCAAATATCTTCTCCCATTCTGTAGGTTGTCTTTTAGTTTTGTTGACTGTATCCTTTGCTGTGAAGAAGTCTTTTTATCTTGATTAAGCCCTAATAGTTCATTTTTGCTTTTGTTTCTCTTGCCTTTATAGATGTATCTTGCAAGAAGTTGCATGGCCAAGTTCCAAAAGGGTGTTTGCCTATGTTCTTCTCTAGGATTTTGATGGATTCTTGTCTCACATTAGATCTTTCATCCATTTTGGGTCTATCTTTGTGTGTGGTGTAAGAGAGTGGTACAGTTTCATTCTTCTGCACTTGGCTGTCCAATTTCCCAGCATCATTTATTGAAGAGACTGTCCTTTTTCCAGTGGCTAGTGTTTCCTGCTTTTTCGAATATTAGTTGACCATAGAGTTGAGGGCCCATTTCTGGGTCCTCTACTCTGTTCCATTGATCTATGTGTGTTTTTGTGTCAGTACCACATTGTCTTGATGATCACAGCTTTGTAGTACAAGCTGAAATCCAGCATTGCGATGCCCCCGGCTCTGGTTTTCTTTTTTTATGTTCCCCTGGCTATTTGGAGTCTTTTCTGATTCCACACAAATCTTAAGATGATTTGTTCCAACTCTCTGAAGAAAGTCCATGGTATTTTGATAGGGATTGCATTGAACATGCAAATTGCCCTGGGTAGCATAGACATTTTCACAATATTAATTCTTCCAATCCATGAGCATGGAATATTTTTCCATCTCTTTGTGTCTTCCTCAATTTCTTTCAGAAGTGTTCTGTAGTTTTTAGGGTATAGATCCTTTACCTCTTTGGTTAGGTTTATTTCTAGGTGTCTTATGCTTTTGGGTGCAAATGTAAATGGGATTGACTCCTTAATTTCTTTTTCTTCAGTCTCATTGTTAGTGTATAGAAATGCCACTGATTTCTGGGCATTGATTTTGTATCCTGCTACACTGCCGAATTGCTTATGAGTTCTAGCAATTTTGGGTGGAGTCTTTTGGGTTTTCTATGTACAGTAGTATCATGTCATCTGCAAAGAGGGAGAGTTTGACTTCTTTGCCAATTTGAATGCCTTTGATTTCTTTTTGTTGTCTGATTGCTGAGGCTAGGACTTCTAGTACTATGTTGAATAGCAGTGGTGAGAGTGGACATCCCTGTCGTGTTCCTGATCTTAGGGGGAAAGGCTCTCAGTGTTTCCCTATTGAGAATGATATTTGCTGTGGGCTTTTCATAGATGCCTTTTATGATGCTGAGGAATGTTCCCTGTATCCCTACACTCTGAAGAGTTTTGATCAGGAATGGATGCTGTATTTTGTTAAATGCTTTCTCTGCATCTATTGAGAGGATCATATGGTTCTTGTTTTTTTTCTTGGTGATGTGATCTATCACGTTGATTGTTTTACAAGTGTTGAACCAACCTTGCATCCCAGGGATAAATCCCACTCGGTCATGGTGAATAATCTCCTTAATGTACTATTGGAGCCTATTGGCTAGTATCTTGTTGAGAATTTTTGCATCTGTGTTCATCAGAGATATTGGTCTATAATTCTCCTTTTTGGTGGGGTCTTTGTCTGGTTTGGGAATTAGGGTGATGTTGGACTCATAAAATGAGTTTGGAAGTATTCTTTCCCTTTCTATCCTTCAGAACAGCTCCACCAAAGAAGACATACACATGGCCAACAAGCACATGAGAAAATGCTCCGCATCGCTGGCCTTCAGGGAAATACAAATCAAAGCCACATGAGATACCACCTCACACCAGCGAGAATGGGGAAAATTAACAAGACAAGAAAAAACAAATGTTGGAGAGGATGTGAAGAAAGGGGAACCCTCTTGCACTGCTGGTAGGAATGTGAACTGGTGCAGCCACACTGGAAAACTGTGTGGAGGTTCCTCAAAGAGTTAAAAATAGAGCTATCCTATGACCCAGAAATTACACTACTGGGGATTTACCCCAAAAATACAGATGCAGTGAAAAGCCGAGACACCTGCAGCCCAAACTGGAAGGAGCCTTGGTGTCCATTGTAAGATGAATGGATAAAGAAGATGTAGTCTATATATACAATGGAATATTACTCAGCCATTAGAAACGATGAATACCCACCATTTGCTTTGACATGGATGGAAGTGGAGGGTATTATGCTGAGGGAAGTAAGTCAATCAGAGAAGGACAATCATTATATGATTTCACTCATGGGGAATATGAAAAATAGTGAAAGGGATTATAGGAGAAAGGAGAGAAAATGAGTGGGAAAAATCAGAGAGGGTGACAAAACATGAGAGACTCCTAACTCTGGGAAACGAACAAGGGGTAGTAGAAGGGGAGGTGGGCAGGGGGATGGGGTGACTGGGTGACGGGCACTGAGGGGGGCACTTGATGGGATGAGCACTGGGTGTTATATTATATGTTGGCAAATCAAACTCCAATAAAAAATATACAAAAAAAAATTACTGGGATGGGGTGCCTGGGTGGCTCAGTGGTTGAGCATCTGCCTTTTTGGTTCAGGTTGTGATCCTAGGGTCCTGGGATTGAGTCCTGCATCTGGCTCCTTGCAGGCAGCCTGCTTCTCCCTCTGCCTATGTCTCTGCCTCTCTCTCTGTGTCTCTCATAAATAAATAAATAGAATCTAAAAAAAATTAGCATGTATTGAGGGGCTCCATGCTATTGTCATGTCAGATAGAGGTGGAGTGCTCATTATTAAAGTGGCCAATGACAATGCTCCAGAGCATGCCCTGAGACATAGTTTCCTACCTGCTCTTGCCTTACATCAGACCAGGGAGCAAACTCAGACTTTCAAAAAACAAAAGTATTAATATGTTACCTTAACATCTACCAGGTGGTTCAATTTAATCATTTGCTTTTAGAAATAAAATCATTATGTTGAAGAGATATCTGCCTCCCTGCATTACTGCATCAGTATTTACAATAGTCAAGACATGGAAACAGCCAGTGTCCGTCGACACATGTACAGATAAAGAAAATGCAGTATAGGAGCACCTGAGTGACTCAGATGGTTAAGCCTCTGCCTTCAGCTCAGGCCATGGTCTCAGGGTCCTGAGATTTAGCCCCGCATGGGGCTCCCTGCTCAGCGGGGAGTCTGCTTCTCCATCTCCCTCCGCCCCTGCCCCTGCTCGTGAGCTCTGAAAAGAATAAATAAAATCTTAAAAAAAATAAGGGAAATGTGGTATATATACACAACAGAATATTATTCAGCATAAAAAAAGAAGGAAATCAGGCCATCTGCAACAACATGGATGGACCTTGAAGCCATTATGATAAGTGAAATAAGCAAGACAGTGAAAAATTAATGATGATCTGACTCATGTGTGGAATCTAAAACCAGAAAACAACAACAACAAAAAAAACACCTCATAAAGAAAGAGATCTGATATGTAAGTGACCAGAAGCAGAGTGCTGGGGGTGGGGGATTTGGGTGAAGATGGTCAAAAGGTACAAACTTCCAATTAGGATATAAACAAGTCCTGGAGATATAATGCAGAGCATGCTGGCTGTGGCTAGAGCTACTTTACAGTATATGTGAAAACTGCTAGCAAGGTGCCAGTGTCAATACAGCACAAAGTGTCAGCCTGGGAAAGGCACTGGCTCCATTGTCTGAAGAACCAAGATGAGCTGGGAAATGTTCATAATCCGGTGGTGGTTTCAATATGCACTTTCTTTTCATGATCCCAGCCTCAGTATCAACCCAGCAGTCTCCAGACCACAATAACCCCTGTATCCAAGTACTCAAGAAAGGGCCCCTTTTTCCACCTTGCACTAAAGTATGAGTCTAAAGATAGAGTATCGGCACAGATTGATTGTTATATTTCTTTGTTAGGGTCTTTTTCCTGTTTGGTGAGATGGAAGGCTTCCACCTTTGGTTCAATCACTAAGCATGGATGAGATTCTATTCAGTGTCTCAGAATCAAAACAGTACATTGATCCACTTAAGCCCTCAAGTGCTCTCTATTGTATGATGCTCCTGGCCTGTGGGATGCAGCAGGACCCTCTTCATCGTGGCTAATAATGAGGACATAGTTTGCTTCCCATTAGGTTTCATTTCTGTGCAATGAATGTGAGACAGATAAAATGGCTAGCAATAAAACCAGGACAATCACTGACTTTCTGATGTGTCTATTATGTTCCAGTATGAATGAATACCACCAATTGTTTTGATTCTACTGAAAGAGTGCTACTATTTACCTAACACGCAAACTACAGCTAACGGTTTGCTCTGCTGCTCACAAAAAAGCAATCCGTGTTTTAATGTTTGCGCGTTCTTAATAAAATTTAGGTGTGATTCATTGACAAACTCTGTTTCTAATATTGGTATGTATATAAACATGATAATGCAGCCTTTTTTTCAGACGTGAGGATAAAGAAAATAGTATTTTTAAGTCAAAAATACACACAACACATATATATACTTACACCTGCTTCTCCCTCTCCTGCTCCCCCTGCTTGTGCTCTTTCTCTCTCGCTCACTCTCTCTCAAATAAGTAAATAAATAAATAATCTTTGATAAATACCTAAACAAATGACAGTCATTCCATATTCATGGATTGGAAGATTCTCATAAAGGGACCGATTCCCTCTTAAACTGATGCATGGAGTCAAAATCCCAAACATCGTTTTGTTGAATCTGACAATTGATTTATACAGGAAAGCCAAGAACAGCAGAGGCTGTGCTGATGGAGAACAAGTCAGGAGAGGTGTGGAGGACCTGCCTTCTCATGTATAGCAAAGCTGTGTGTGCTGGTTAACCTTTCATGTCACCTTGACCGAGCGAACGGGTGCCCAGATATTTGGCCAAACACTATTCTGAGTGTGTCTGTGAGGGTGTTTCTGAGGAGATTAACAATTTTAGCAGTAGCTTGAGTGAGGTAGATTGCCCTCTCTAGTGTGGGTGGGCCTCATCCAATCAATAGGAGGCCTGAGTAGCACAAAAGGTAAGTAAGACGAATTCATTTTCCTTGCTGACCATTTTCAAGCTGGGACGCTTGTCTTCTCCTTCACGTGGACCTGGTTCTCAGACCTTCAGGCTTGGACCTTTATAATACATCTTTCTATTGGTTCTGTTTCTCTGGAGAACTCTGGCGTAGAAAGTCCAGGATGGGGTCCAGCCCAGATTTGTGTCTCCCCTTTGTTGGTAATAACTGGAACATTGGGCAAACAGCTTCCTCTTCTCTGAGGCTTTGAGCCCTCATCTCTAAACTACACTCACCCCCAGCCTTACAATGAGAATCTCATATATCAAGAGGACACTCCTAAAGGATCCCAAAACCTAACTACAACCCTGAAGTCACAGTCATTCTGACTTTCCTATGGGCTACCTTTTTAGGTCACACCCCTGCCTTTGGAGCTCATTGGTAAATGCCATCCACCGTTTTAGGTCCACCCCATCCCATGCTCTCAGCCATGAGTTTTAGAGCAGCTGAAAGAAAAGTGTCCATTTGTGTGCACCGTGTGTAACACATACAGCTGCTGGGACCTGATCCCCCCAGGCAGCATGTGACAAGCTCTCTGTCTGACACTCAGCCCTCCTTGTCTTCATGCAAAGTGGATTTCTCCAGCGTTCAATATCTGGGGAAAGTGGGAATAACCACATCTCTGCAAGCATTTCTCTGCTGGCTTTCTGGGTGCTGTATGTTCTAAGAGGGGATCAAAGGTGTCCCCTCCATACACAGAATGTCCCAAGGTTAAACAAGTAACCAAAGCACAAGGACACACAGACACCACACCTGGCCTCATGTTGTTTTCCAAGGTGAGCCATCCACCACCCCAACGCCTGAGAGCCCAGGAAGAAGCTTCTGTCCCCACCCGATACCTGTATTTGATGTCAAATACTGTGGAATCCTCATCCTCATCATCCTCCTCATTCAATGGGGCCATTTCCACTCGTTCAGCTGGAGTAGTGATGATGTCATACTTACGGGTCTTCTTCAACCTCTTTCCCGACCTGGAAGAAGAGAAACACATTCCTGAGAACTATGATCCCCCAGGGTAAGTCACGTAGCCACCTCCAACCCGCTCCCAGAAGCCCTGGCAAACCTCCCAGCTACCGCCCTTTTGGCCATGGGACTTCTCCAGACTCCTGACCCCCTAGTCCTCATGGTCCTCACCTGCAAAGTAGAGATGATTATGCCTGCCTTGAGTACTGCAAAGCCCCATCATCAAGATAAATAATATCCCCAACGCAATATTTTTAAGAGGGCAAAATTAATGCAAAGAAAATCTGAGATGAGCAAAAGATCAAATTCTTCAATGAAGGCAGGATCCAGCACTGCATTTGCAGGGGTATAACACACCTGTCCCCTGGCCCCCTTGCTCCCTCACCCTCATCTTGGCCCTGCTGTGTCAGTGTGTCACCACTGCATGCACAGATGACACAGGTGACCCAGGCAGCATTGAGAGCAGTGCCCGCAGGTAACCGGGTGGGATCTGGGTCAGGGCTTGGGCATCCTCTACCTGTGTGATCAAAGACAAGTCAGTTCATCACCCAAAGCCTTAGTGTCCCCCTAAATAAAAAAGGATAAGGATAGTATTTATCCCTCACAGGCAAGAGAAGATTAAATGAGATCATGTATGGAAGGAGCCTATACACAGGAAGCTCTTGGCAAAAATTACCGTTAGTAATAATAATAAATAAACAGAAGTGCTATAGCCTCTCTCGTATGACAAGGACTTGTAAAAACAAGTCAATACTGTTTCTATCATGAGGATTTACGAGGATAGTGAGTTACAACACTACGCTTTTACCTCTGGGATGGTAAAGGGCCACTGTGGGCCACAGGGAAAGTGCTAAGACAAGCCTTTCAGCCTCTGGCATTAGTTGCTCTGCACAAAGGATACAATATTTATCAGGGCATGGCTGAAAGCGTATGACGCCACTGGGAATAATACTATTATCCTGACTACCGATGCTCTTTGCATTTATTTCTTCACTATCTCAAATGTTTTCCCAAATGCCTTGTATTCAATGATGTCCCTCCTCCTTTTTGAGTACATTTGATACTATGAGAAACCAGCCAAGCCCCTTGCCCCACCAAAAAAAGTCGTAAATGGGGCACTGAAGAATCATATGCTCCTGCTGACAGAATAGCTCCTGTAAGCTATTCCCAGGTGGCCGCCACATCCAGGACACACACGAGATCTCCTTGTCCCCAGCATACAGAAATCCTTCGCTGAGTTTATAAAATGATGAAATGAGAAGCTCGCTTTCAGGTTTCTCAAAATTTCTTCGTGACAACAGATTGTTCTTGTCTTACCTAATACGCTTTACCAAAAACATGAAAGTGTCATTTATGTAGAAAAATATGTTTATCTGTATGTGCATCTGTATCTTTGGCAAAAAGCACCTGCTCCTCATGGTCCTCTGGGCAGAGACTTTGAGAGACAGGAAGAAACCAGCTATAAAGCCTGATGATCCCCACACCTGATCATAAAGCTATCCGTCCTACCCTGAGGCACGTGCACTCGTGTGCACGCACACACGTACACACAGGCATGGGTGTGTGTGAGTGCCTGGATTTCAAATAAGAGATAAAGCACAGTGTCAATGTCAAGCTTGGAGTCAGAAGGTAAGAGGGGCAGAGCCTATCGCCTCCCCAGTGGCCCTGGGACAGTGGCATTTTAGAAGCAGGTTCTGTGCAGGAGTATAAATGCTAACCTTGTAGACACCACTAGTCCTACATGCTCACCATCAACAGAATCTTTTTCTCTGTCCACCTTTCCGCAAAAGAGCAAAATAAGCCTTTGCATGCTGCCCTGGCTGACTCATAATCCCTGACCAATCCCATCTCCAATACTGAATGGGAGAAATGAGAAACTGCTCCATATACCACAAGTCCCCCAAGACAAAGCACAAGGAACCACCTATGTCCCCAAGCCCTCAAGACTAGAGTCAACACCCCCTCCCATGGATGCAGACCCGCATACCACACCTTTGTCAAGAAAACAGCCCACATGTCCACCCAGATGATTCACAACTGTTCAGAGCTGTTGGCAAAACGTAGCTTTGTAAAGGAGCAGGGCTTGCCCTTCTGCTGACCCCACCTGTGCCTGGGTCACCCATTCCAAACACACATCTGAACATTAAAAAAGGAGATGTCCCATAAACCTGAGGACTTGCAAAAGCCCCCTGTGGATGCCAAAAGGGACAGACACACTGATGGTTTCAGATAAAGGAATCACAGTGCTGTTTGTAACTCTTTTCCAGGGATTGTGAAGCCTAGAAAATGCAAAATCTGATTTGAAAACCTCATTGCACACTTGGAACTTCAAACCTAGTTTAGTCATTGGCCCTGGGGCAGGACTGACAGCTGACCCTAGAAGAAGGTCCAGGAGCTCTGACTTTAACTCTGCTTCATGGGAGTGGGTCCCTATCACCTATAAAGTCACCTCCCTTCTTTCTGATTGTTTATAGTCTTGTCATGAGAAAATTAACCTATTTAGGGGGGGCGGGACCAGATGCGGAGGAGTAGGGTCCCCAAGTCACCTGTCCCCACCAACTTACCCAGATAACTTTCAAATCATCCTGAAAACCTACGAATGTAACCTGAGATTTAGAGAGGACAGCTGGAACGCTACAGAGGGAAGAGTTTGCGCTTCTAACAAGGTAGGAAGATGGAAAAAGAAAGAGAAAGAATCCAGTGGGGGAGGGGCCCCGCGAGGAGCCGGGCCAAGGGGGCGGCGAGAGCCTCGGGGCAGGAGACCCCAGCCCCGGGGAAGCAGGAACTTTAAAAACCCGCACCGGGTTCTTCCCGGAGGGAGAGGCCCTTAGCAGGGAACCCGGGCAGGACCCAGGAGGGGCAGCGGAGCCCCCAGGTTCCCGGGTCACTAGCAGAGGAGGTGCGCCCGGGGAGAGCGCGGCTGAGGGCTGGAGCACGCCCGGCGGGGCCTCGGGAGAAGCGGGTCGGGCAGGCGGCGGCTCCGCGGAGGGGGCTGCGCACCCCGGGGGGGTTCCAGGCGCAGGCCCCGGAGCCCAGGGCGCGGGGGACACAGCCCAGGATCCGGCCTCCCCCGGGACAGGCGGAGGCCGCGAGGGCCCAGGACAGCAAGGACGCTCCTGCCACCAGGCGCCCCCGAGCTGTGCAGATCGGTGCCGCCCACCCCAGCGCCCCCCACACCCGGAGCATCCAGGCTCCCGCGGACTGGGAGCTGCGGGAGTTACTGGGGAGCTGACTCCAGGGCTGGAGAGCTGGCCGCTGCCAGGGGAGTTGTCCCTCCTGGTGTCACCCTGAGCCTGGGACGGAGCAGGGCCGCAGGGAACAGGGTAAACAGCTCCCACCTAGTGGTGCACCAGGCAGGGGCGAGGCAGCTCCCCAGGTGCACACACCTGAGAATCAGCACAGCAGGCCCCTCCCCCAGAAGACCAGGTGGAAGGACAGGGGAAAAGCAAGTTCTTGGCGGAGCAGCCCTGGAAAGCTCCAGGGGAAGTCAAGGGATTTACAGTATATAGAACCAGAGGATACCCCGCCTTGTTTTTGTTTTTGTTTTTGTTTTTGTTTTCTTCCTTTTTCCAATACAATTCATTTTTAGCCACTGTGCACTAAGCAAAATGACTAGGAAGAAGAACTCACCACAAAAGAATCACAAACAGTACTCTCTGCCACAGAGTTACAGAATTTGGATTACAATTCCATGTCAGAAAGCCAATTCAGACGCACAATTATAAAGCTCCTGGTGGCTCTGGAAAAAAGCATAAAGGATTCAAGAGACTTCATGACTGAAGAATTTAGATCTAATCAGGCCAAAATTAAAAATCAATTAAATGAGATGCAATCCAAACTGGAGGTCCTAACAGCGAGAGTTAATGAGGTAGAAGAGTGAGTGACATAGAAGACAAGTTGATGGCAAGGAAGGAAGCTGAGAAAAAAAAGAGAAAAACAATTAAAAGACCATGAAGAAAAGTTAAGGGAAATAAATGAGACTCAGAAGGAAAAATCTACGTTTAATTGGGGTTCCAGAGGGCACTGAGAGGGACAGAGGAAAACATATTTGAACAAATCATAGCTGAAAACTTGCCTAATTTGGGGAGGGAAACAGGCATTCAGATCCAGGAGATAGAGAAATCCCCCCCTAAAATCAATAAAAACCGTTCAACACCTCAACATTTAATAGTGAAACTTGCAAATTCCAAAGATAAAGAGAAAAATCCTTAAAGCAGCAAGAGACAAAAGATCCCTAACTTATATGGGGAGAAATATTAGATTAACAGCAGACCTCTCCACAGAGACCTGGCAGGCCAGAAAGGGCTGGCAGGATATATTCAGGGTCCTAAATGAGAAGAACATGCAGCCAAGAATACTGTATCCAGCAAGGCTCTCATTCAGGAGAGATAAAGAGCTTCCAAGACAGGCAGGAACTGAAAGAATATGTGACCACCAAGCCGGGTCTGCAAGAAATATTAAGGAGGACTCTGTAAAAGAAAGAGGAAGTCCAAAGAAATAATGCACAAAGACAGGGACTGAACAGGGATTATGATGACACTAAATTCATATCTTTCGATAGTAACTCTGAACGTGAATGGGCTTAATGATCCCATCAAAAGATGCAGGGTTTCAGACTGGATAAAAACACAAGACCCATCTATTTGCTGTCTACAAGAGACTCATTTTAGACCTAAGGACACCTACAGCCTGAAAATGACAGGTTGGAGAACCATTTACCATCCAAATGATCCTCAAAAGAAAGCAGGGGTAGCAATCCTCATATCAGATAAATTAAAGTTTATCCCAAAGACTGTAATAAGAGATGAAGAGGGACACTAAATCATACTTAAAGTGTCTATCCAACAAGAGAACAATCATGAATACTTATGCCCCTAATGTGGGAGCTGCCAAGTATATTGATCAATTAATAGCCAAAGTTAAGACATACTTAGATAATAATACACTAATACTGGGAGACTTCAACATGACGCTTTCTGCAAATGACAGATCTTCTAAGCACAACATCTCCAAAGAAACAAGAGCTTTAAATGATACACTGGACCAGATGGATTTCACAGATATTTACAGAACTTTACATCCAAATGCAACTGAATACACATTCTTCTCAAGCACACATGGAACTTTCTCAGAATAGACCACATACTGGGTCACAAATCAGGTCTTAACTGATACCAAAAGATTGGGATTGTTCCCTGCATATTTTAAGACCATAATGCTTTGAAACTTGAGCTCAATCACAAGAAGAAATTTGGAAGAAATTCAAACACATGGAGGTTAAAGACCATCCTGCTAAAAGATGAAAGGGTCAACAAGGAAATCAGAAAAGAATTAAAAAGACTCATGGAAACTAATGAGAATGAAGATACAACCATTCAAAATCTTTGGGATACAGCAAAAGCAGTCCTGAGAGGGAAATACATCGCAATGCAAGCATCCCTCAAAAAAATTGGAAAAAACTCAAATACAAAAGCTAACCTTGCACCTAAAGGAACTGGAGAAAAAACAGCAAATAAGCCTACACTCAGCAGCAGAAGAAGAGAGATAATAAAGATTCAAGCAGAAATCAATGAAATAGAGACCAGAAGAACTGTGGAAGAGACCAACAAAACCAGAAGACCAACAAAACCAGGAAAGAATTAATAAGATAGATAAACCATTAGCCAGCCTTATTAAAGAGAGAAAGACTCTAATTAATAAAATCATGAATGAGAAAGGAGAGATCACCACCAACACCAAGGAAATACAAACGATTTTAAAAACATTATGAGCAGATATATGCCAATAAATTAGGCAATCTAGAAGAAATGGGCGCATTTCTGGAAAACAGCAAACTAACAAAACTGGAACAGGAAGAAATAGAAAACCTGAACAGGCCCATAACCAGGGAGGAAATTGAAGCAATCATCAAAAACCTCCCAAGACACAAAAGTCCAGGGCCAGATGGCTTCCCAGGGGAATTCTATCAAACGTTTAAAGAAGAAACCATACCTATTCTACGAAAGCTGTTCCAAAAGATAGAAAGAGATGGAGTACTTCCAAACTCATTCTATGAGGACAGCATCACCTTAATTCCCAAACCAGACAAAGACCCTACCAAAAAGGAGAATTATAGACCAATATCCCTGATGAACACAGATGCAAAAATTCTCAACAAGATACTAACTAACCAATAGGATCCAACAGTACATTAAGATTATTCACCAACCATTATCCCCGGGATGCAAGGTTGGTTCAACACTCATAAAGCAATCAAAGTGATAGATCATATCAACAGGAGAAAAAACAAGAACCATATGATCCTCTCAATAGATGCAGGGAAAGCATTTGACAAAATACAGCATCCATTCCTGATCAAAACTCTTCAGAGTGTAGGGATACAGGGAACATTTCTCAGCATCTTAAAAACCATCTACCAAAAGTGCACAGCAAATATCATTCTCAATGGGGAAACACTGAGAGCCTTTCCCCTAAGATCAGGAACACGACAGGGATGTCCACTCTCACCACTGCTATTCAACATAGTACTAGAAGTCCTAGCCTCAGCAATCAGACAACAAAAAGAAATCAAAGGCATTCAAATTGGCAAAGAAGAAGTCAAACTCTCCCTCTTCCCAGATGACATGATACTGTACATAGAAAACCCAAAAGAGGGCAGCCCCGGTGGCGCAGCGGTTTAGTGCCGCCTGCAGCCCAGGGTGTGATCCTGGAGACCCTGGATTGAGTCCCACGTCAGGCTCTCTGTATGATGCCTGCTTCTTCCTCTGCCTGTGTCTCTGCCTCTCTCTCTCTCTCTGTCTCTGTCTCTATGAATAAATAAATAAAATCTTTAAAAAAAAAAAAGAAAACCCAAAAGACTCCACCCCAAGATTGCTAGAACTCATACAGCAATTCAGCAGTGTGGCAGGATACAAAATCAATGCCCAGAAATCAGTGGCATTTCTATACACTAACAATGAAACTGAAGAAAGAGGAATTAAGGAGTCAATCCCATTTACAATTGTACCCAAAAGCTTAAGATACCTAGAAATAAACCTAACCAAAGAGGTAAAGGATCTATACCCTAAAAAACTATAGAACACTTTTGAAAGAAATTGAGGAAGACATAAAGAGATGGAAAAATATTCCATGCTCATGGATTGGAAGAATTAATATTGTGAAAATGTCTATGCTACCCAGGGCAGTTTGCACATTCAATGCAATTCCTATCAAAATACCATGGACTTTCTTCAGAAAGTTTAAACAAATTATCTTAAGATTTGTGTGGGATCAGAAAAGACCTCAAAGAGCCAGGGGAACATTGAAAAAGAAAACCATAGCTGGGGGCATCACAATGCCAGATTTCCCACTGTACTACAAAGCTGTGATCATCAAGACAGTGTGGTACTGGCACAAAAACATAGATCAATGGAACAGAATAAAGAATCCAGAAATGGGCCCTCAACTCTATGGTCAACTAATATTCGAAAAAGCAGGAAACACTAGCCACTGGAAAAAGGACAGTCTCTTCAATAAATGGTGCTGGGAAAATTGTACAGCCACGTGCAGAAGAATGAAACTAGACCATTCTCTTGCACCATACACAAAGATAAACCCAAAATGGATGAAAGATCTAATGCAAGACAAGAATTCATCAAAATCCTAGAGAAGAACACAGGCAACACCCTTTTTGAACTTGGCCATGCAACTTCTTGCAAGATACATCTATGAAGGCAAGAAAAACAAAAGCAAAAATGAACTATTGGGGCTTAATCAAGATAAAAAGCTTCTGCACAGCAAAAATAAAGTCAACAAAACTAAAAGACTACAGAATGGGAGAAGATATTTGCAAATGACCTATCAGATAAAGGGCTAGTATCCAAGATCTATAAAGAACTTATCAAACTCACCAGCAAAGAAACAATCCAATCATGAAATGGGCAAAAGACATGAGCAGAAATTTCACCAAAAAAGAGATAGACATGGCTAACATGCACATGAGAAAATGCTCCACATCACTTACCATCAGGGAAATACAAATCAAAACCACAATGAGATACCACCTCACACCAGTGAGAATGGGGAAAATTAACAAGACAGGAAACAACAAATGTTGGAGAGGATATGGAGAAAGGGGAACCCTCTTGCACAGTTGGTGGGAATTTGGTGGGAATGTGAGCTGCTACAGCCACTCTGGAGAACTGTGTGGAGGTACCTCAAAGAGTTAAAAACAGAGCTACCCTACAACCCAACAATTGCACTACTGGGGACTTACCCCAAAGATACAGATGCAGTGAAACGGCAGGAAACCTGCACCCCGATGTTTATAGTAGCAACGTTCACAATACCAAACTGTGGAAGGAGCCTTGGTGTCCATCAAAAGATGAATGGATAAAGATGATGTGGTCTATGTATACAATGGAATATTCCTCAGCCAACAGAAATGACAAATACCCACCATTTGCTTCAACGTGGATGGAACTGGAGGGTATTATGCTGAGTGAAGTAATTGAATCGGTGAAGGACAAACATTATATGGTCTCATTCATTTGGGAAATATAAAAATAATGAAAGGGAATAAAGGGGAAAGGAGAAAAATTAGTGGGAAATATCAGAAAGGGAGACAGAACATGAGAGACTCCTAACTCTGGGAAACGAACTAGGGGTGGTGGAAAGGGAGGTGGGTGGGGGGTTGGGGTGACTGGGTGACGGGCACTGAGGGAGGCACTTGATGGGATGAGCACTGGGTGTTATGCTGTATGTTGGCAAATAGACTCCAATAAAAAAATATATACAAAAAAAAAAAATCAACCTATTTAGTTTAAAATAAGACCCCTGAACAGTGAAGCTGGGAGAAGGGAGAAGGGAGAAGCTGGAAAACACCACCAGTCTCTAGAATGCCACAGTCTACTTGCTTTCACACCAACTATTCCAACCACAAGACCTCAGAAAAGAATTTTAAACCCCAAGATTACATAGAAGATATTGTGGTTAATTGTATTTGTCAACTTGACTGGCCACGGGCTGTCCAGACATTTCATTAAACATTATTTCTGGGTGTGTCTGTGATGGTAACTCTGGATGAGATTAACATTTGAATTGGCAGACTAAGTAAAAGTAGACTGCCCTCCTTAGTGTGGTGGGCCTCATCCAATCAGTTGAAGGCCTGATCGGACTATAAAGCTGTTCCTCAAAAAAAAAAAAAAAAAAAAAAAAAAAAAAAAAAAAAAAGCTGCTCCTCACACAAGTAAGAGTTCCTCCTGCCTGACTGCCTTGGGGCTGGGACTCTGTTTTTTGTTTGTTTCTTCCCTAGCCTCAGACTTAAACTGAAACATTAGCTTTCTTGGGTCTCAAGCCTGCCAGCCTTACGATGGGAACTTATGTCATTGTAGACTCTTGGGTGCCTAGAATGCAGATCTATTCACCCTACAGATCTTGGAACTTGTCAGCCTCCACAAACTCATGAGCCAGTTACTTAAAAGATATGTATTAATCTATTGATCATATTAATATGAATGATTAATTTATATTGATATAATTCATTTGTTACATATTGATATATACCCATTTATCTCTCGATAGATAGATAGATAGATAGATAGATAGATAGATAGATATACAGATAGATAGACGGATCTATGGATATATACATCTTCTTGGTCCTTTTCACTAGAGAACCCTGACAAGTGCAAAAGGCCATTAGCAAGAGCCCTCACATGTGCTTTATTTTTTTTTAAGATTTTATTTATTTATTCATGATAGTCACACAAAGAGAGAGAGAGGCAGAGACACAGGCAGAGGGAGAAGCAGGCTCCCTGCAGGGAGCCTGACGTGGGATTCGATCCCGGGTCTCCAGGATCACGCCCTGGGCCAAAGGCAGGCGCCAAACCACTGCGCCACCCAGGGATCCCCTCACATGTGCTTTAAATGCCAGTTTTGACCTCATGAGCTGAAGAAATTACATTTCAAACAATCAACTCTCTGAGACCCAAAAACCCTTCACAAACAAGTAGCAATGTCACTGTCCACTGCTGGACGTGTGATCAGGGAAACTGGGACCTGTGTAAAGTTGCAGAGCCTCAGACTCACTGGCAGAGGCCTCCGTGGACAAGTACCATCATGGGCGGGCAGGTGGGTGGGCAGTCACTGTCCGACATATGTACACCCTGCATCGGAGGCAGCAGGATGGGAGGCTCCCCACATATTTCTCACCATAGAAGGCGACCCCTCCTTCCATAGCTGTACAAAAGTAGGAAGTGAGGAAATGTCTGAACCATCAAGGAGCCTTTCCCACAGACTGTGTCCTGGGGCTGCAGAACAGGGCCATCCAGAGAGAGAGAGAATGTGGGAAAACAGAAAATGGACAGCTCTCCAGTCTAAATAACCTCACCAAGTCCTGCTCTGTCCTCTCCGAGTGTGGACACCCTACCTCATCTTTTCAAATTAATGCTAGTTCATGATAGTTGGGCTCTTACTTGGTGCTAGCTAAGTCATTCACATATACAATCACGTGTAAAACTTAAAAATCACTCTAGAAGGTGCTGCTGTATGCTTCACAACTGAGGAAAAGGAGGCTCAGGGTGGTAGATATCACCATGGCCCTGGCCAAAGGCCACCCCAGAACAGAGCTCCTTGAGGGTCACCTTGAACCACCCATGCCTGCCAAGAGGCAAGGTGCCAGGTGACTCTTTCTACTTCTCCATCCAACTGCAGCCCCACTCTGCACCCCCACCAGACTCCACACCCACTCAACCTTAACACCAAGAAACTCTCTCTCCCATCGGACTTTCTGGAACTTGCCACTTAACACAGCTCCCACATTTCTACTTGGAATTGATCAGTGCACACTTCTAATAAACTCTTTCTGAATCATGGATCCCTGAGGACAGGAGTTCCTTTGAGGCAGGCTACCTCTGCCTTCCTTTTGGCATCTGTGTCTTCAGTGGCTTGGGTGAATCCCCTTCCCACAAGGGCCCCGTGGTGGAGGAGGCCTGGCCACTGACCACACGCCCAGCTCCAGGAGTAGACACGGGACCAAAGCCGGAGCCAATAAGTGTGTCACAATCCCCAGGCCAGGGCAAGAGAGTGGGGAGTGGGGGCCAATCCGAGCCAATGGGCCTTTGCCAGCAAGGCTAGGACAGGGCAGTAAGTGTTCTGTCCACTGGCCTTGAGACCCCAGTGAAGTAAGCCATCCTGCCACTTTCTAGAAATGGAAAAGAAAGCCAACATAGCAGAAGGCAGATAGGGAGAGAAAGAGACCAAGTTCCAAATCTACTAGAAAGCCAGACCTCCTTGACAGCTCCCAAAGCCAATCTGGGCCAGGGTTTTTATGACACACAATGTAGAGAATCCAGAATGCCACAGGGTCTGGAAGGAAAGCAGGCAGCAGGCACAGCATGCTGGGAAACCAGTGCTGTCACACTGCACACCATCTTGGGATTTTCTGACATTCTAATAGTAAAACTTCCACATGTAAATATCATTTTCTCACTTCATCAAACCCTTTCAAATTTTGGGACTCATCCCTGCACTAGACACAAAGAACCACACAAAGTGCTTCAGTGACAATATCACAAAATTTTTTCCTTTAGGGCCACCAGGCAACAGGTTTTCCAAGAAGACAAACATCCCGGTGACTCCTTCCCACAGGGCAGTTTATGAGGCCGGAGGAGAAGGCAAAGGCTACATGGCCACAAAGACTCTGAGGTCCCCTACATCTCTTCAGGGGACAGCGGGTCAGCCTGTGGACACGGCCCTCCTCTCAGTCACCAGCCCAAGGAAGAAGGCTCTAGACACCTGGTTCTAGGGCCCAGGTGTAGAGTCAGACCTGAGTTGGTAACCCAACCATCATGGTGGGGGGGACACAAGGCAGGACAGCAGCTTGCCCAAACTGTCGGCCATATAGCTTCTGGTTAAGGAAGGAGATCTGGAGAATCAAAGAAGGGAAAAGATACAGTTGGCCTGTGCTCCCCAGCACGGCCCCTTGACACTATTTCTCCCTCCTGGAACAAGGTCCCTTTAAACTGAGTGGCCTCAACGAAGAGATGGCAAATGGTGGCTTTAAGTCAATGCTCACATTGTGCTTCACAGAATAGGCAAGACCAGAGAAGTTCTAGGAGACAAAGGACCCTTCCACACAAGCCAAAACACACATTTTTAACAAGACAGAGGAGAAGTTCAAGATTCTTGTCCTCGGAAATGTAATCCGAAAGCCAGAGGATTTGTTTACTCAAAGGCCCTTTCAGCATCTGGTCAGAAGTGGGTTTCCCAGAGAGACTGAGCCTGCCCCGCCTGTGCAAACACGAAGGCCCGGAGCAGAGCATCGGAGCCCAGCAGGCCAGCAAGGAGTGGGGCCTTCTGTCCCAGCCCTGCCCCATAAGAGGAACCCAACCACACAGACCTTTAAAGGGTTAGCTTGTAATGAGATGTTGGCTTGGGGGCACAGAGGGAAGATCCACAGACTACACGTCCCGAGGTGGGGTTTGGACCTCAGCTCTGCACTTCCTTTGTTAAGTGCCTCTGGGCGACTCACTCACCCGAATCCTACCTTCATATCAATTTCTACCACTTGCCAGGTTCAGTTGGGGCTCCAGAGATGAATCCTCGTGGTACCTCCCTACCCCAACCACCAATCACCCCCTGGAGCCACAGCTTTCCTGTTTCCCTGACAAGACATCCCCAGGACACCCGACACGAGTCTGGTTTACCCCTTCTTCAGACTCCTGGGATCTCCATTCATGGGCCTTGCCCCCACTGTGGGGCACCATCTACATGCAACTCTGAAACCCATGTGGCCCTCTTGCCTCATCACTGCACCGAGGTGACAATAATGGCAGCCACCACGATGGGGCACACTCAGTGCCAGGCATCACAGGCATGGTCTTAACGGAGCCTCCAGCCAGCAAGGCCTCGTGGAGTCAAGGACACAAAAGCCAGAAAGCGCTGAGTGACCCGGCCCACAAGGGGGACTCAAATCTAGGTCTACCACATGCCAGAACCTCCAACTCAGGAGAACAGGAAATGCAGCCGAGACACCTGGTGTCGCCACGTCATTCTCAGGCAGCTGATCGTCCAACAGTGAGTGCCCGCCACCTCCTGCCACCGCCAGAGGCCACCAGCAGGATGACTGTGTCAACAAATAGAGGACACGCCGTACTTTTGACAAGAAAGTTTCAACCTCCGTACTGATGTCAGGGCTCCTGAAGTAATCTACAGGTTTAATTAAATCCAATAAAATACTGACAGATTTTTGCTGGGGAATCTAGGCAAGTTGATGCCAAAGCTCAGAGAAGGAAAAATTTTTAAAACGTAGTGAGAACAGCCAAGAAAATTCTGAAAAAGAGGAGTATGAAAGGAAACCAATCCCAATTGCATGTTTACCCAAGCCTGGGGGTTGGGAGGTAAATGGGGGTTCTGCTCATGGCCTTAGAGCTTTTTTCTGAGGTGATGAAAACCCTCTAAAATCTACTGAGGTGATGGTGACTGTGCATACACTAAAAACCATGACTCGGACCCTCTAAATGGGTAAACTGTATGATATGGGAATTATATCTCATAATGCTATTATTAAAAATAGGGAAAGGGGACGCCTGGTGGCTCAGTGGTTGAGTGTCTGCCTTGGGCTCAGGGCATGATCCCAGATCCTTGGATCAAATCCCACATCAGGCTCTCTGTGGGGAGCCTGCTTCTCCCTCTGCCTGTGTCTCTGACTCTCTCTCTCTCTTTCTCTGTGTGTGTGTGTGTGTCTCATGAAAAAATAAACAATAAATCTTTTAAAAAAATAAGTGAATAAATAATTAAATAAATAAAAATAGGGAAAGGTACATATATATTTATATGAATATGTACACACGTTACATTCATTTCTACACTTTAAACCTCTGGAAAGATTCACAGGAAACTGATAGCATCCAGGGAAGGAGGCATGGTGGCTGAGGGAATAAGAGGTGAGAAGATTATTCAAATTATATTCTCTGGCTTCTCAGGAATTTTGAACCATGTGAATATACGACCTATTTTTAAAATGAACAAACAGGGAAGTAAAAATTTGAAGTCACTAATGGTATAACTTTTTTTTTTTAGATTTTATTTATTTATTTGACAGAGAAAGAGAAAGCAGGAGCAGGGGAGCAGCAGGCAGAGGGATGGGGAGAAGGAGATTCCCCACTGAGCAGCAAGCCCAATGCAGGGAGCCCAATGCACGACCCTGGGATCATGACCCTAACTGAAGGCAGATACTTATCCGACTGAGCCCCGCAGGTGCCCCGAAGATAATGTTTTTCAATGCAGCAGCCATGAGTCAGGCCTGCTCTTCCCTGGAGCTGGCCCAGGCCCCTCTACTCAGCCCAGAGACTGCAGGTCACCTCTGCACATCCCATGACTTTAGGAGTCAAACCCAACAGCCACACCTTCCCTCCAACCTGGCTGATTTTGTTTTTAAGCCAATTTGTTTTAAGTGGTCCTTTGGCTCAAGGACCAGTCTGTGGCCAAAACCACACTACTTGTCACAGAGGACATATGTCCCCTTTGACATTTAGAAAAATTAATAAAGAAAATGAGAACAAAATGAGGGGGAGGCCAGATCAAGCAGCTGCTGGTAGTTGGCTGAGCGGCCACGCAGCCTTCATGCCTGGTGGGGCTTCTGCTCTGGGGTCAGAGGCTTTTCCCATTTTTCACTCTGATCTCTACTCCGCACCTGCGGCCCCAGAGCCTAAGACATAACTGAGCCTTCCCTAGAAAACTAAGGAAACTTGAAGAAAGAAAGAACCCAATTCTAAAACCACCTTGCAGCTTCCCTGCAGGGAAGCAAGTGCCAGGAGAGGCAGGGATGACAACGGGGTCCCTGGAGAATGGGCAATCAGTAGGGGTGACTCCAAGCTCCAGCGGTGAGGCCACCACTGCCTCCCACCATGGCAGGTAGTCAGGATACAATTCCCAAGTCCAACCTTCCTTCCCACCCTGCCTTGGGGGGCCTCTGTGCTCCACCCCACACCTTCTTTTTAAAGTAGTTTAAGCGAGGGCAGCCCTGGTGGCTCAGTGGTTGTTGCGCCGCCTTCAGCCCAGGGCGTGATCCTGGAGACCTGGGATTGAGTCCTACATTGGGCTCCCTGCATGGAGCCTGCTTCTCCCTCTGCCTGTGTCTCTGCCTCTCTCTGTGTGTGTGTCTCTCATGAATAAATAAATAAAATCTTTAAAAAATAAAAAATAAAGTAGTTTAAGCCAGCCACTGAATGCGGTGAACCCAGTGCAATATGAACCTTGTCTCGCCCTGCTCCAGATGGGCATCTGCCGTTCAGTTACAGGAGACACAGCTTTTCCTCCAGTTGCAGCATGAGCTTCAGGGTCACCAGGGACCCTGCCCTAGGACGGTTCTGGTCAAACCATCCAGAACACAGTGAGAACCATCCAGACATGGTCAGAAGCACCTCCACACCTTACCCCTGTGCCAGCACTGCACCCTCCCCACCATGCCAGGGCTCCTCCATTCCAGCACCCAGATCCCAGGCAAGCACAATGCCTCAAAGCACCATGTCAAAAAAAAAAAAAAAAACAACAACCTCAAGTGCCCCAGAGCCCCACAGGACACAGGAAACCCAGGAAGCAGGTCTGGTGTGACACAAACATTTGAACAAACAGGACAACCAATCCTCTGTCTCAGAGCCAAAGACACAAGGAACGGTGCTCAAGAGCCCGGCCGAGACGGATGCCCCCCGTTACTGTCACATGGAACACAGGCCCTGTGTTTCCAGATATTCTGATCTGTCCAGAGAAGCAGACCTAGATTTTTATGCAAAGACTTCTGAACCATCTCAGTTGTTAAAAACACTGTGCACATTAAAACAAAACAAAAAGAACTCATCTGGGGACCATGAGTTTGCAACCCCTGACTCTCCTGGCCATAGTCACAGACGCCAAGCATGGGTGATACTGAACAACTCAACTAAAGATCATGAGCCCAGCAAGATGGAATGATACACCTGTTCACCAGAGGTCTTCCTCGTACTTGCTCACCAGCAGTTCATTTGATTAAGGGGACCAGTCATTTATACAACCTATCTGCTTCCCTCCCCTTTGGGCACCACCCCCTTGGGGTTAACAGAAAGGTGCCATTTCTGACTGAGCCTGACACTGGCATCCAGCACACAATGCACATTGTGCCCTGGGCGCGCTTACAGTTCCTATAAGCACAGATCATACAACATGGACCACGCAACCCCAAAGAGCTCAATCACAAGCCTTAGGGCTTTTCTCCAGTAACAACGCTACAGCTTCTGGCCTCCATCTGCTCTCCACACTTGTTCCTCTTTCCCTCTGTCAATACCTGAGGGACACATCAACTTTCATTCTTTCAAGACAAAATAAGCACTCCCCGGATTTAAACCTGTTTGAAGAGTCACATGCAACATGAGTACAACAAATACACCAAGACCTGTTTCTCCGGCTCCCAGGTGTGTTTGCAAAGGGCTGGGTCCTCCTAGTTTTTGTATGAGGTGCCAGGTGAGGGAAGCAAGGCATGCAACACGTGCCCTCTAGAAGCGGCTCCCTTGGTTCAAGGGCAGTGGCAAGATGGCCAAGAGGGACACTTTTGGACCCTGCAGACCCAACCACAGCTTGGAAACTCTGAGGTCACTATGCTTTAGGACATATGTCATGAGCAACCTTTTCTGCATCCACTTGTCCCTGTCACATGGTAGAGGAGACGTGGGAATGTCACTACTCACCGCCACCACCCCCACTTCAGGGACAGTCACTTCTCACAGAAGCTCCCAACCTCCTCACCCCAGGCCCAGATGTCCGGATGTGTGGCTGGCACTTCTGTGAGCAGTTCCACAGCACACCATCCTCTGCTTCCCCTTCTGCCCTATCTGACCACTCCCTTCACCTTAGCCCTCCTCCAGGACCTCCAGGGAACTCCCTGACACTCCCCTCTCCCTCTTTCTGTTCATCCACTCAGGCATCCAGTCCTCCCCACCTGTCCTTCCGGCACCTTCTACCTATCTCCGTGGCCATCCTGAGTCCCCACTATAAACCACATCCCAATTCACCCACTCACTCAGCAAATACTTATGAAACCCCTAGCAGGGTTGGCAGTACTAAAAGCAGCACTTGGATTACTCCATCTGCTCCTCTGACCCAATACAAGTCCCCGTATCCTACAACTAGAATCTGCATCTTCCAAAATCAAAATCCAGCTGCGAAAGGAAAGGGTGGGGACCGCTGGCTCCAAAGTCAGACCCTGACCCTTCCCCAGCTGCTTGGCCTTGAGCAAGACTCCATCCTCTGTGCCTTGATTTACTTATCTGTAAATTGAAGAGGCTCCAGCGGCACACCGATCATAGGAATGAGGAAATGCAGAGAAAACATTTAGTACATAGCCTGCTATATAGTAAGGGCTTAATAAGGATCAGCTGCTACTATTATTAACACCATTTCCTTTTTTTTTTTTAAGGATTTTATTTAGTGCTCATTTTGGCAGCACATATACTAAAGAATTTATTCTTGAGAGACAGAGAGAGAGAGAGGCAGAGCCATAGGCAGAGGGAGAAGCAGCTCCTCGATGCGGAACTCAATCCCAGGACCCCAGGGTCACGACCCAAGCCAAAGGCAGACGCTCAACCACTGAGCCACCCAGGTGTCCCACATCATCACCATTTCCAAGCAATCCCTTTCCTCAACCCTCCCCATGGCAAATCCTGCTTGGCCATCTGGTCCAGGAAGAACTTCCTCATCCTATCCCTGCACCAAGCCTAATCCTCCTCCTCCCGCATTTTCCTTCCCAGACCATCCTGTCCCCAGTCAAAGCACCTGAGGCCATCCTTTTGCAATTTATACTTTTGTTTGCAAATATTACTTTTGATACATCCTTCCCCAATTGAATTGGAGTCCTTCTTACCTACCCAGTAGAATCATCCAAGAGCATTATCCCACCTCCCAGATTGAACTGGAAGCTCCTTAGCCTCTGGGGTGTTCCCCATAGCATGTGCCCCCTATGCTCACAGTGAAAAGAAAGCTCCATCCATTCAGCCACGTTTTCTCCTGGGTCCTTGGTGGAGAGACCCAGCTGTACCAGACCAAAATCCAGCCCACCGCAGCTTAGAGGCCCAGAAAGGACCAAGCTGAGCATCAGAACACCTGTGCCTTAGTTCTGCTTTTCCTACAAACTCACTGGATGACCTCAACAAACCCTTCCCCCTCCAGGGCCTCAGTTTCTTCATCTGTACAATGGAGTAGAAGGAGGGAGGTCAGGAGAGCTCTGTGTGCTACAGCCTCTCTCTGCTCCACACTTGCCAGTGGGCATGGATTTCCTCTCCCTAACCCTCGCCCCACCCAGGGGAAAATAAATACCAAGTCCAGGTTCCTGGCAGATCACCCTTAGATTAAGCACAGATTTTTTTTTAAGTGAAACCATGACAACATGATTCTAAATTCATGGTCCCAGAAATTCCCTCTGCAAAGAATAAGAACTAAAGCATCAGCCATAAGACTAAAATACCAGCACAACCCCTGAAGCTTTCTCTCCTTAAACCCAGGAGTGTGCTATGTAGACGCTAACAGGGAGAGTCCCACCCTAGGGGTGCCTCGTGTGCCAAGAAGGATCTGCGTTTGCAAAGCCCTGTGAAACCAACGCATTTGTGGGCATGAGAGTTTACGGGTAAAGAAGCCATATAAGGCAGAGGGCTCAGGGTTAAATTAAAGAGGGATTTTTTTTCTCCCTTTCCAATCTGATAGAAGAAAGAGGTGACAGGTGCCAGATCCTCACAGGCGCATTTATAAGGGTAGTCATGAGGTACCTCCTCCACCCAGGGTCCGCCGTGTCCAGGGAGGCTCACGCAGGTTAAAGAGTCACCAATTACATTTGAAAGAGGCCCAGAGGCAGATGCACCTGCCTGACAACTTTGGCCATATGGCCATATCCTCATTTACAGGCAGAAGCAAGACCAAAAGGTCTGGTATAAATTACATCTGTTTTCAGGTCTGTATTTTTAAATATAATAGGACACTTAGCTATTTAACAGGGAGCCAGGGGCTTGGTTGACTCCATGTCATTCTAAATAATCCCGATAGGCCTCGGAGGCATGTACTGCAATTAGAGCTAGCCCGTGAAAGCCCGGAAAGGCTCAGTAAACCGCTCACGTCAGACAACCAACAGCCTGCAGCCCGGACTCTCAGGGAGCGTTGGCACTACTGACATCTCAGGCTGAACTGTTCTTTGTTAAGGGGTTGCCCTGTGCACTGCACGATGTTCTGCATCATCCCTGGTTCTAAATACTAGATGCCAATAGCATCCCTCATCGCAAGTCATGACGATCAAAAATATCTGCAGACATTTGCCAAGTGACCCCAGGAGGGCAAAAGTCCTCGCTGGTTGAGAACAATTTGAGGGAACCTCTATGTGCTATGACTTTGTTTTTTTAACTTGGTGGAAAACAGAATCAAAGGACCACTCTACACTCTTTTTTTAATCTGTATTTCTGCTGTCTTAGATTTATTTAATGTTCTTTCTTCTCTGTGGTATATAAAATTAAATGTGGGAGGGAAATTGGATGAAAGCGGCCAAAAAGTATAAACTTCCAGTTATAAGACAGTAAGCCCCAGGGGTGTAATGTAAACATGATGTTGTACTTTGTACCCAAGAGCTGGTAAACGAGTAGATCCCCAAAGTTCTTATCATAAAGAAAAATAAATGTTTTTGTTTGTTTAGTACCTCTGTGAGGTGACAGATGTTCATTAAACTTATCGTGCTAATCCTTTCATAATAAATGTAAGTCAAACCACTAGGCAGTCCACCATCAACTTACAAAGCACTACGTCCATCTTATCTCAATGAAATGAGAAAAGCAATCAAGCAGAAAACCCACTAAAAATTAAAATCAAATCAGGATAAATAGGTTTCACTTCTATAGCTTTTCCCTCAATTCAAAACCTTGGTCACAGGGATCCCTGGGTGGCGCAGCGGTTTGGCGCCTGCCTTTGGCCCAGGGCGCGATCCTGGAGACCCGGGATCGAATCCCACATCAGGCTCCCGGTGCATGGAGCCTGCTTCTCCCTCTGCCTATGTCTCTGCGCCTCTCTCTCTCTCTCTCTGTGACTATCATAAATAAATAAAAAAATTAAAAAAAAAAAAAAAAAAAAAACCTTGGTCACATCATCAAAAAATAACCTGACACTACACAAGCTCCCGAATCTCTCTTGAACTCATAAAAAGTGACTTCGCTTGCTAACCACGCTCCACTTCAAGCTCTGGTTTATTAAAATAATATTCTCGGGACGCCTAGGTGGCTCAGTGGTTGAGCATCTGCCTTTGGCTCAGGTTGTGATCCCAGGGTCCTAGGATCAAGTCCCACATCAGGATCCCCATGGGGAGCCTGCTTCTCCCTCTGCCTATGTCTCTCATGAATAAAATAAAATCTTCTAAAAAAAATAAAATAAAATAATATTCTCATATTAACAAGCCATAACTAAAAACATGTCAGAATGGTTAAGTCTCCCCAAATCCCAAAAAGTATGAAGCTGTTACGTTTTCTCTCAATAACATTTGTTCTTATTATAAGTGTAAATACACAGATGATGGGAAATTGGGAGAATCTGGGATAAGCAGGAAAGTCTCTATTCCTTTCCAAAGTGCTGGCATAGGAAAGTAAATGAGCTTCTGCAGTCCCAACACCTTCAGGACGTGGTGGTACACACCTGCCACCAATGCAAGTGGGACAGCCAGGCAGTGTCAGACCACCTAGGATTCAACTGCCTGCCCATCCCCCAGGAAGCACCAAAACCCTCCTTCCACATAAGAGGATTTTACAAAGCTTTTGAAATAAGAAGTGGCTGGGAAAGCAGCCAGCAGAGATCTGGGAGAAATGTGGCCTGGGCAGCAGAGCTCAGAGGCTTGCCAGGATGGAAAAGGAGAGTCGTGGTGGAGGTAATGGTTTCCCTGCCTTGTCTCTGCCCTGTTCTGTTCGTAAGGTGCTAGAGAGTCAAGTCAGACTCCTTCCAGATCTCGAAGGGTAAAGCTGGACCCCAGAGAGCAGGTGGAGAGGGGCACCTGGGTGGCTCAGTGGTTGAGCATCTGCCTTTGGCTCAGGGCATGATCCCAGAGTCCTGGATCGAGTCCCACATTGGGCTCTTGTGGGGAGCCTGCTTCTCCCTCTGCCTGTGTCTCTGTGTCTCTCATGAATAAATACATAACATCTTTTTTTAAAAAAAAGAAAGAGAGAAAGCACCTGGGGCACAATCCTGGCTACATTGTACCATCCCCAACTCCACGCAATCCACTGGATATTTCTAAACATCAAAAATGAGAGGAATTGCAGTTTTCTACTTCCTAGACACAGCCTCCTTGTTGATTTCCTTCTAGCTCTCAGAGAAACATATCAGGTATCAGACCTGGGGGGCAGCCCCATTGCCAGCTGTGCAGAACCGCGTGCAAAGACATGGGTGAGAGGGGCACGTGAACACATGCATACGCACACACACACACACACAGAGGGTACCCTGCATACAAACTGCCTTTCTCTCCTTCCATTTTGCCACCAGTCTTAAAACAGTCTTCCTTAATTATTCAGATACATGAAAAAGGTGTCAAGGATTCTGCAGATGGAGAGATGTGCTTGATTAATAAGTACAGGAAAGAGGGCGCTGCTCAATCTCAGTAGAAAATGAGAAAATGCCAAGCAAACCAACATGGGACCAAATTACACCACCTAACTGGAACAATGAGAAAGTCAGATGGTACTAAGCATCTC
Organism: Canis lupus familiaris; assembly: GCF_011100685.1. NCBI lineage: Eukaryota > Metazoa > Chordata > Mammalia > Carnivora > Canidae > Canis > Canis lupus. The sequence continues at coordinate 47,909,587 of NC_049224.1, read as the reverse complement.
CCATCTCTGACGGGAGAACCCTTGGGCACTGCAGGAGGGAGGGTTGACTGGTACAGTCTCAAGAAAATCAAGGATGAGCAGCCCTGAGACCCAAAAATTCACTTGTGATGTATAACCCAGACTCTTTCATACAGGTCCTTAGGAAGGCACATCCAAAGACACAGCCAGGAGCCAACAGTACAGACAGGGAGAGCAGTAATGAACATATGCCCATTGTACAGAAATTCAGATCATGTAAAAACATGACCTGAAAAATAATAATTACCCACATCCACAAATGTGCATGCACACATGAATTTCTTTGCATATTCATCATATGTTTATTATTTAAATGAAATCATACTAAATATGCTGCTTTGGTTTTTTTGTTTGTTTGTTTTTAAATCTTAGATTTTATTCATGAAAGACATAAAGAAAGAGGCAGAGACACAGGCAGAGGGAGAAGCAGGCTCCATGCAGGCAACCTGACATGGGACTTGATCCTGGAGCTCCAAGATCACATCCTGGGCTGAAGGTGGCGCTAAATCGCTGAGCCACCCGGGCTGCCCTAAATATGCTGCTTTGTAACCCATTCCACTTGATAATATATAGTATCAGATCAATGTCATCATTTCTTTTAAGTAGGTGCCATGCCCAGGACGAAGCCCAACACGGGGCTTGAACTCATGACCCTGAGATCAAGAACTGAGCTGAGATCAAAAGTCAGACACCCAACTGACTGAGCCACCCAGGCACCCCCATAGTCACAATATTTAAGAGCTGTACAGTATTGCGTACTTTCCATAAATTATTTAACCAAGACCCAATTATTACTTAGGTTATCGAAATATTTTCACTACCAAACAGAACTTCTCTGAACTTCACTAGCCATGCATCTTTGCTTCCTCTTCTAATGAATAAAATTGGAAGAAAGATATAGTACATGAAAAACATGTGTACCTGGGGGATGGAACTGCTCCATTAAGAAGTATACATCTTGGGGCACCTGGGTGGCTCAGTGGTTGAGCATCTGCCTTTGGCTCAGGGTGTGATCCCGGAGTCCTGGGACCAAGTCCCGCATCAGGTTCCCCGCATGGAGCCTGCTTCTCCCTTTGCCTATGTCTCTGCCTCTGTGTGTCTCTCATGAGTAAATAAATAAAATCTTTTTTAAAACGTATATATCTTTTTCATTATTACATATATTCTGTGCTTTCAATTTTAATAGTTTCCTTGGATCCACATTGTTTCTGTTGTCTGGCAAGGTAGCTCCTTCACGGAAAAGACAAATGGGCTTGGGTTGCTGCTTTATAAGCAGTAACCTGACTATACTCTTCCTCCCTGGTCTGCGTTGCTAAGGAAATGGAGGGTCACCATCCAAGCAAATTCCTACCTCGCAGGCTTCCGGCATCAGCCATGCATTTGGTCACAGAGGACTTTCTGAGGAGGATCAGTAACATAAATTACTTACGAGTTCAACATTCATTTGCTAAAAATATCTTCATTAGATGCCAGCATGTGCTTGGAGGCTACCTGGTGTTAGAGAGACACAAAATGATCAAGGTCCAGCTCTGCTCTTGGGAGCCCCCAGGCTGGAAAGCAGAGGGACATATGTTCAGTGGCTGTTACAACTACACATGGGAACTTCAAAACTCCAGTATGCTCTGGGAGCCCTGGACTCCTGGCTGTGGAAGCTTTTCTTTTTTCTTTTCTTTTCTTTTTTTTTTTTTTTTTTTTTTTTGTGGAAGCTTTTCAGAGGGAACAGAGGAGGGCAATGAGCTGGCCCTGTAGTCATGGTGGCAGAGACCCCAGGCAGAGGGTCAGAGTGGGGCAAGACATGCAGGTCCCGGGCCACGTGATACCACTGGAGAGCCTCTGGAAGCCCAGCAGGGCTGGAGCTGCAGGCAGAGCCGACTTAGGGGGCTCGAGAGTGAGGCAGGGCCCTGTTGATGAAAAGCCAGCATTGTCCGTAGACTAAGGAGCTGTGCTTGGGGGTGCAGATGGGCAGAGGAAGGATGAGACCAGGGATGGGAGATGGGCAGGGACAGGGTTGGCAGCAAGAACAGCAGTGTACATGAAGGCTCTTGCTATGACTTGGACACAAGAAGTGGGGAGACAAGCCAGGCCGAAATGCTGGCAGGTGGGGGCACTACCACAGGGGGAGAGATGTGAGCACAGGCCAGAAAGCCTCGCGGTTACACCAAGGGTGGAATGGCCAGGACTCAGTGACTAAAGGAAAGCAGGACACTCAGCCAGGGCAGCAGGTGGTCCGGAGTCCTGATGAACTGACCCTGCTGAGGACCATGGAAGAGGAAAGGCCACAGTACAGACCAACAGCAAGATGGGGCATGGGCCCTGCCTCAGCCACAGATTTATGCCACGTTCTAGAAGATTCTCTAAACTAGTGGGTGGGTAACTAACTCTGCTCAATGTGTGTCATTGAGGCCCCTTCCAGCTGTAAAATGCTGGGAGTTCCTGTCTGCATCAGAAACTAGAGTGGCAGCGGTCCACCTGCACACTCACCCCAACAACAGCATCTTCCCTGGAAGAAGAGGTAGATCATGTACATAACCAGCTTCTGTGAAATCAGAACCTCCTCCCAACACTGTGCCAACAAGTCAATGAGGGCTGAGTATCAGCTCCCCCTGCCCCCCTCAAACACGCAGCTCACATCTGGCCACATGCTGCTTGCTTTTCTCCTCCACCCCTGGGTAATAAGGAGCAGACTGGCAAAATAGTTCAAATACCTTCTTAAAAAGCACACTGCCTTGTAGGCTGGGAGGCCTATTTTGAGCTAAATGTTTCAAACCTCCATGCTCAGAGCTGCTCCGGGCATCAAAGCTCACCTCCAACTGAACAATCCGGAATCAGTAAAGGTGCCTCCACTGAATGCCAGGCTGGCATCAGGCACCGAGACACAAGGAGGACAGGACACCCGTGTCCCCCAGGGCTGTCTGCTGAGCATGGGAGCTTGGCACTAAACCCAGCCACCCAGCACAGCGTGAGAAGGGTTGTGCAGAAGATGCGCAAGGCTAGGGCTGGGGCAGGCCAGAAAAGGAAACAAGGGCCTCACTCGGATGTCCCAAAAACCACACAGAGGAAGGAGCATGGGAGCTGGGCCTTGGTGCCCTCATGGCGGATACACAACAGAAACTGACCCGGGAGTGGGAAAGCAGAGGCTTATGCCATGGAGAATAAGGAAATAAGCAAGTGGCAGCAAGGAGGCTGAGAAGGGCTGGCTGATGGCTGCCAGATGGGCTGGGGCGGGTTTGTAAGAGCCCTGAATGCCACACCCAGGTGACAGCTACACCGGGAGCTACTGAAGTTTTTAAGTAGAGGAGTGAGGGCAGTGGAAAGGATGGGGCAAAGGAGGGGGGCAGCAATTCAATGCCAAAAGCACACAGAGGAGGCCAACACAGTGAGGAATGTGAGCTATGCCAGGGCAGGGGATGGGGGGATGGATGTGGAAACACAGCACCCCCTTCCCCATTTTCTCAGGACCTCTGACATTTAATCCTACAGACCCACAAGGAAACACCTTGACTCGGAATCACATGGCAACAGCAAAACCTCCACAGATAATTCCAGACCCTGCCTTTCCAGGTCTGGTTTCCGCTGCTATGCTGAAAATGTTCCCCCGGGGAGAGCCAGCCCCTGGCCCCAAACCTCCAACAGCTGATCAAACAGCAAAGGACGCTGTGTACACTTGGAATGGGGCGGTGGGCAGTGAATAACAGACACACACACCCAGACTTCCCAGCAGCACCGCCTAAGCAACAGGATACATTTGGTTCATTTCCTGCAAAAACAGGATCTCCCGGGCATTCTGGGACGCCCTCCTGGCATCCCAGGTAGCTCTGCCTCGACTCCAGGGACCCAGGTCCTCCTTCCTCATTGCCCAGACACTTTCTCCCTGAACTTAAGCAACCCACAAAAGCCTCTCCAAGACCCCTCAGGCCCTTGTGAGTCTCGAGGGGGCAAGCTCTCAGGCAGGAGCACGGAGAGCCTCTCCATCGGTATCCCCCGCCAACAGAAAGTCGCTGGGACCACCCAGGGTCACCAAGCATCCTGGAGTCCAGCTGGAATCCCCAGCGCCGAGCGCACATCCAACACAGGTCCTGGGCACATCACCGGGCGCTAGACACTGCTTTTTTTGGCAGCACAGGGAAGGAAGAGGGAGAAGGCAGCTGGGGCATTGAGGGGGCGCAGAGGCAAGGGAGGGAACAATAGTAAGGTGGGTAAGTTAAAGGCACACGGACCTGGGTCAAATTCTACCACCACCGCTAAGTCTACTTGCATAAACCACCCCTCCTCTCCCGGGCTTTTTTTTTTTTTTTTTTTTTCCTCCATCTGTCAAATGGGTATAAAAATAAATTCCGTGTAAATATGAATGCTTCGTTGTCCGAATTGGTGGCGCTACTGTTAGCACTAAGGATCGGCGGAGCTCAGGATCCAGGATTCACGAGAGCCGTTGCTAAAGGCGGCGAAACCAGACGCGTCGGTCCCGCGGGCCAGGCCGGGACGCTCCCCCGCGGAGCCTCGGTGCGCGCAGGTGCGGCGGGAGCGCGGGGCCGGCGGGGCAGGGCGCGGGCGGCCAGACCCACCTGAAGACGCGGAGCAGCAGGCAGGCGATGAGCAGCGCGGTGAAGGCGCACGCCACGATCACGGCCGCCTTCAGGGTGGGCAGGTCGCGGAGCAGGCTGGACAGGCGGGTCACCAGGGCGTCGCCGCTGCTGTTGGAGCCGCCGCCGCCGCCGCCGCCGCCGCCCGCCGGCGCCCCAGACCCCGTGCGGGTGGCGTTCCCGGGCCCCGGGCCGGCCGACGGCCGCGGCGGGCGCTCGGGTCGGGGCTGCGGCGCCGCGGCGGACTCGGCTCTGCGGGCGCGGGCGGCGGGCGCGGCCAGGAGCGCGAGCAGCAGCAGCAGCAGCGGCGGGGGCGGGGGCGGCGCGGCGCGCATCGTGCGGTCGGCGGCCCGGGCCCCGCGGGGGTGCGCGCGCGGCTCAGCCCGGGGCCCCCCGCGCCGAGGCCTGCACCCGGGGCTTCCGCGGCGGAGGCGGCTGCGCGGTGCGCGGTGCGCGGTGCTCGGCAGGAAGCTGCGGCGCCCGGAAGAACCCGAGCCGGAGCCGCCGCCGCCGCCGCCACCACGTTGCACCGAGTCATTCGACGGGCCGCGGCCCCACGTGGGCGGGGCAGGCCCCGGGGCCCGGGTGCGCGCTGCGCCCGCTCCCCCGGGGCCCCGCCCCCCCCCCCACGCTGCGCCGCCCCGGGCCCTGGGACCCCTGCCCGGCAGCAAGCCGCGGTCGGGCTCGCTATTGTGCGAGCGCTGTGCTGCGGCGTTTACCTCTTCTTTCTTTCATCGGAGCCTAAAACCCCTTTAGGAAACAGGTATTTCTTCATTCTCATTTAACCGTTGATTTAGGACTCAGCCAGCGCACAGCAGCCTAGATTGTGGCGGACTAAGAACCAACGTCCATGGGACCTGGAGGTAAACCCCCGCTTTACAGACGACGAATCAAGCCTCCCGAGGGAAGGGGTTGCCCCCATGTCTATGCGTTGCATTATATTTTAGCATCTCCCCATTTTCCTTCTTTCTCTCAAAAGAGTTCCTTGTCAATTTTCAGACATGTTGCACCTCTACTTATGAAATGGCTTGGGAGGTGCACTTCTGCCTTCGTCCTTTTGCTGCGGGACAGCGGTTGGGGGGATGAATAATCTCCATCCCAGGCTGAAGTTTTAAGGACTCAAGAAGTAACTCACTTGCTTCCATCTTAAGCTAAATGATGCTTAAGTGGAGAAAGACAGTAGCGGAGGGTTCCAGTGTGGGTACTGATGGAGGGCACAGAGGGCTTTCCTAGAGCATTAGCAACTAGGCTGAGAACCTTCCACCTTTGACCTTGAAGATGGATCCTGACAGGATACTTTGTAGTGGTGGCCGAACAGGTAAAGACATTGAAAAGAACTAACTTCAAACAGCTCTCTCCTGATCCTGCTAGAGAAAGACACAGATAAATAAAGCTACTAATGTGTATCAGTTACCTGCTGCTGCCTAACAAGTTACCCCAAAACTTTGAGGCTTAAAACAGCACACAATATATTATCTCACAGTTTGTGTGGGCCAGGAATCTGGACATAGCTGAGTTCTCTGTTTTAGGATCTCTCGCATAGGTGTACTCTGGCCTTAGCAGGTGCTGGGGTCTTGTCCAAAGGTTCAACTGGGAATAAAGGAGCTGCTTTGAAGCTCAATCAGTGGCTGTTGGTCAGATTCGACTCTTCCCAGGCTGTTGGACTGACAGCCTCAGCTCTTCCCTGATTGATGGCAAGAGGCTGCCCTCTGTTCCTTACCACATGGGGCTTTCCTATGTGGCAGGCTGCTTCATTAAAACGTACAAATATGCAAGCCAAGAGTCTGCTAGCAAGGAAGAAGTCACTATCTTATGACACTTATCATAGAAGTGACATTCCAACACCTTTGCTATATTCTATTGCTTGGGGGCAAGTTACAGCTCTTGTCCACGGTCACAGGGGAAGGGATGACACAAGGGTGTGAATATCAGGAAGCAGGGATTATTTGGGCCATCCAAGAAGATGCCTGCCACTGTATGTGATTCATTTTGATTTAGTGGAATGAGCAATAATCGGGTTAGCACCCAGGGAATGCTATTTGAAATGTGTGTTGAGTATTGGGGCATGCGCCAGTGGTGATAAATTTGGACAGAATCTCTCCCAACTCTAAAATACCACTTTATGGTATGTCAGAAATGTTGCTTTGGTAGAAAGCCAGCATTATCATATCACCATGAGAGAATTTATAAAAGAAGTTCCTTAAAGTGCTATCTCTGACGCCCATGACTTTGCGACACCACCTTCAAAGGCATAAACCTCCTATGTCATGGGCTCATATTTGTGTCCTTATCAGAAATTCCTATGAAGTAGAGCAAAGAGGTCCTGGGCTTTAGAATCTCTCAGCCAGGGTGAGAGGTTTGACCATAAGTGGCCTTGGCCAAGGTACTTAACCAGCAAATCTAAGTTCTTATTAATGTCTAAAATAAGGACAATAATACTTAGCTCCATAAGATCATTTGAAGCACTCATTAGAAAGGAGAAAAATATTAGTACCCTTATCCTTATTTTGCCACAATTCCTGGACCTATGTAGACTTATTTGATTATTTAACATTGATTTAACACCAATACTGTAAAAAGCATCAATGTTAGATTTTTTTAGTAAAATGAAACTTTAGAATCTTTCATCCTTCCTAATTATTTGCTGTGCAAATCATTATAACAAAGGACACATTTATAAATTGCCCTAAATTAGAGCTCCTTAAACATTTAGATTCAACCATCCATAAACAGTGACATTTTTAACATGGAACACTGGTGACATCAAACAGAAACCAACTCTGGCTGATTTCAGAAAAAGGGAGTTAATCGGCAGCATATTGTGTTGCTTCTAGAATCAACTGTAACCTATAGTAGAAGTTCTAAAAGTGTGGTCTGTGGACTCCTGGGGTCTCTGAGACCCTTCCAAGGAATTTTCTAAGTGAAAACTAATGCCATTATGATAGTAAAATGTTATTTGAGTTTTTCATGGAGTTAACATTTGCACTAATGGTGCAAAAGCAATGATGATGAAAACTGGTGGTGTCTTATTTCTCCAAAGAGGACATCCAGATGGCCAACGGACACATGAAAAGATGCTCATCATCACTTATCAGGGAAATGCAAATCAAAACTACAATAAGATATCACCTCACACCTGTCAGAATGGCTAAAATCAACAACTTACAAGACATGACAGGTGTTGGTGAGGATGTGGAGAAAAAAAGAACTGTCAGGCACCTGGGTGGCTCAGTGGTTGAGCATCTGCCTTTGGCTCAGGTCATGATCCTGGGGTCCTGGATCGAGTCCCATGTCAGGCTCCCCGCCTTCTTCTCCCTCTTCCTATGTCTCTGCCTCTCTCTCTGTGTGTCTCTCATAAATAAATGAATAAAATCTTTTTTTTTTAAAGCAACCTTTATGCACTGTTGGTGGGAATGCAAACTGGTGCAGCCAGTGTGGAAGCTCCTCAAAAAGTGAAAAATAGAACTACCTTACAATCCAGCAGTCACACTATTAGGTATTTACCCAAAGAATACAAAAACAGTAATTCAAAGGGATACATGCCCCCCAATGTTTATAGCAGCCTTATCTACCATAGCCAAGATATGGAAGCAGTCCAAGTGTCCACTGATTGATGAATGGATAAAGAAGATGTGAGATAGATTGATATACAATGGAATAGTATTTTTCCATAAAAAAAAGGATGAAATCTTGCCAATCTCAAGGACATGGATGGAGCTAGAGTATATTACGCTAAGAAAAGTAAGTCAGGTAAGAAAGACAAATACCATATGACTTCACTCATATATGGAATTTAAGAAACAAAAGAAACAAACAAAGGGAAGAAAAAGAGAGACAGGGATGCCTGGGGTGGCTCAGCAGTTGAGCATCTGCCTTTGGCTCAGGGCGTGATCCCGGAGTCCAGGGATCAAGTCCCACATCAGGCTCCCTGCATGGAGCCTGCTTCTCCCTCTGCCTATGTCTCTGCCTCTCTCTCTCTCTCTCTCTCTCTCTGCCTCTCATGAATAAGTAAATGAAATCTTAAGAAAAGAGAGACAATTCAAGAAACAGACTCTTAACTATAAAGAACAAGCTGGGGATCCCTGGGTGGCGCAGCGGTTTGGCGCCTGCCTTTGACCCAGGGCGCGATCCTGGAGACCCGGGATTGAATCCCACGTCAGGCTCCCAGTGCATGGAGCCTGCTTCTCCCTCTGCCTGTGTCTCTGCCTCTCTCTCTCTCTCTGTGACTATCATAAATAAAAAAAATAAAAAAAGTAAAAAGAACAAGCTGATGGTTACCAGAGGGGAGGGGGTGGGGGATGGGTGAAACAGGTGATGGGGATTAAGGAGGGCAGGTGTCATGATGAGCACTGGATGATGTATGGAAGTGTTGAATCACTATATTGTACACCTGACACTACTATAACACTGTCAACTAAAATAAAATAAATTAAAATAAAATTTAAACCTTAAAACTGATGGTTTCTTATCGTGTATCATGACAAACTATACTCATAGTAATTGTATTCTTCACAACCTGCACAATTGCTAAAAAAAAAAAAAAGAGCCAGTTTCACTTTAGAATATCCTTGATTTAGCCATGAAATTATTAAATCTTGACCCCTGAGAACAGAACATTTTAATACTACATGTGGTTAAATGGGAAGTATGAATAAATCACTTCTGCACACTGAAGCATAATGATTGTCTTAAGAAAAAGCACATGTGCAGTTCTTAGAGTTGCAAACCAAACAGCCAGTTTTTTCACAGAATACCATTTCCAATCAAAAGAGTCCTTGACAAACTTTCAGACCTAGTCTTTGGCAGGGATTTTCTCAAAAATGAGCAGGATGAGCCTGTCACTTCAAGGACAACAACTGACAGTATTGTAGCCAATTAAAAAATTCAAACCTTCAAGTGAAAATTTGAATTCTTAGAAAACTTGTCAATTAGGATGCTTTTTGCAGCGAGCTAGACTGCTTCCCAATCTTTCAAGACTTTTTCTGATTAGCTTTCTGATTTAGAATTATATAAGGAAATATGTAAAAATTTAGAAGATCTGCATAAATCAACAAGCCAACTTTTCTAAATGGCCAATGGGCAATGTTCTAAAAATCGCGTGTGGGTAACAGATCCATTCACAGTGTGAGGTACAGAAATGGATTTCAATGAAACAAAGCACAGAAGTTCATTGTCATGGTTTTAGATTTCATGTTGCAACTGATCTCTAAGAAACTACCAGTTTCAGGGCACCTGGGTGGCTTAGTTGGTTAAGCATCTGACTCAACTTGGGTTCAGGTTTTGATCATGGGATCAGCCCCACATTGGTCTCCATGCTGAGCATGGAGACTGTTTAAGATTCTCTCTCTCCCTCTGCGCCTCCCCCCTGCTCCTGTGCTCACTAGCTCTCTCTCTCTCTCTCTTCCTCTCACTCCCTGCCTCTCTGTCTATCTCAAAAAAAGAAACTTCTAGTTGCAAGTTTTGGTGTAGTATCAAAGAATGTTCATACTCTCTGAAAAGGCTATTAAAATTCTCCTCCCTTTTTTGACCATGTATCTGAATGAGGCTGGATTTTCTTCATATTCTTCAACCAAAACAACAAATCATAACAGATTGAAAGCAAAAGTAGATATGAAAATTCATCTATCTTCTCTTACGACAGACATTAAAGAGATTTGCAAGGAATAAAGTTAAAAGAATGCCACTGTTCAATTTTTTTTTGAGAAAGCAGTTATTTTTCATGACAATGTTGATGTTAACATGTTAATGTATTTGTAGTTTTGTTTTTAAATGAATTAGTAAGTATTTTTAAGTTTTCTCCATTTTATTTTTTAAAAGATTTATTTATTTATGGGACAGAGGGAGAGGGAGAAAATCTCAAGCAGACTCTCTGCTGAGTGCAGAGCCAGGCACAGGGCTCGAACTCATGACCCTGACACCACGACCCAAGCCAAAGGCAAGAATCAGATGCTTAACCAACTGAGCCACCCAGACACTCCAGTTTTCTCAATTTTAAAGTTCTAATGCAGTTTCCTGGCTGACTCAGTTCATAGAGCAAATGACTCTTGATCTCAGGGCCGTTAGTTCAAGCCCCATGGTGGGGAGTGGAAATTACTTAACATAAAATAAATTTCAAAAAAAATTTAATTTCTAATGCAGTAAATACCAATAAGTATAACCTACATCACAAAAGCTCTTTGAGGTCCTTCATCTTGATTAAGACTGGAAATCAAAAAGAAACCAAAACATTCTGAGACTAAAAAACTGTTCGAGAAAGGTTGAGCCTAGAGATTCAGTTCTGGGGGGGACAAAAAGCAAGATCAGTTAGGATACTTGCTGCTATGGAAAACAGAAAACTCAATTTGAATTGATTTAAACAAAAAAGGAAATCTCTTCTCACATAAAGGAAGTCCCAGATAGGGATGCTCCAGGATTAGCTGATTCAGCAACTACATGATGTCGAGGACCCTGGACCTAACAATCGCTCTGCCCTGCTACCATAGTTTTGGTTTCAACCCTAGGAAGGTGGCCTCCTGAAGATCACTATCAGTGATCAGGGGGGCATGTCCTCTTGTCCATATAGAGCAGAGAAGAAAGAAGAAAGAGAGCACCTTCTTCCACCATGCCATATAAACCCTCCTCTAGGTCTGACTGGTCCATCGTGAGTTAGTGCCACCAGGGGAATGCTGTGCACTCACTGGACTGGACCTGCCTTGGAGCTGACGTTGGGGCAGCCCCCTGAAATAAACTAAAGGAGAGGGAAGTTTCTTAAGAGAGCAGCAAGGGAAGAAGTAGATGCTGCATTGGCTGCAACTCTCATTCCAACGGGTAGGAAGCAGAGGAGTGATACTGGCTGGGCTGCTAGCACCAAAGTCAAAATCAGACTCCAGGAAGGATCCAGTTAGCCAGCCACTCATCAGTGGCACTGTCCAGCAGATGTTGTACCGGCTCCAGCACAACTACTGGACCATAGATGCCACTGCCATTACCACTGCTGGAAAAGTGAATTCTAAACTGCCCTTGAATTGTATCACTTGCTTGGAAATTCAAAGTCCTGGGCTGGAGCATCTGATTGATTTACTTAAGCCACATATCATTCATTGTCCAAGCTGCTCCTGATGCTGGAGAGGGTATATCCCACAGCTTCCTGCTGAAAGGTGGGATCCTCTTCCATCAAGATTCACAATGCTGGGAAGCCCATCAAAATAAGGACATCCACATGCGGGGTAGCCAAAAATGACAAATGCTCCCTTTAGACAGATGAAAATTCTTAGGAGAAAACTCAGTTCAAACAAAGATAAGTAGATAGATGATATTCTTTCTTTTTTTAAAGATTTCATTTATTTATTCATGAGACACACAGAGAGGGAGGCAGAAACATAGGCAGAGGGAGAAGCAGGCTTCCTGTGGGGAGCCTGATTCAAGAGTCCATCCCAGGACCCTGGGATCACAACCTGAGCCAAAGGCAGATGCTCAACCACTGAGCCATCCAGGTGCTCATAGACATTCTTAATATACACATGCTTTATATATACACACACAGATCTATGCTTATTTGTTTATTTATTTATTTATTCATAGCAAACGCAAGAGAAGTCATTTAATTCCAGTACACCATTTACTAGCTGTGTAACCTTGCTTAAGACTGCCAAGCCTCAAAAAAAAAAAAAAAAGACTGCCAAGCCTCTGTTTGCTATCTGCAGTATAGGGATAATAAGAAAACCTACCTCATAAGAGTATTGCAAGATCTAAAGTATTCATAACGTGCTTAGCACAATATTTAAGATGCTAATTATTAATATCAGAGCAATGAAGAAGAAATATTGACAAGGTAGAAAATATTTATCTGTAAATTGTTTTTCCAACCTTCAAGGCACACCAATAGCCAAGGGGGGTAGTTTCTGATTTCCTGCTGGGGACAGTTCCAGAGTCAGTAGCTGAGAGGCAAAGCCAGTTACCTTCGTTACTAAGTGTGTATATCACCTTTCATTCAGAGCAGAAACAACCTTTGGACATGTCTCACCTACTTACATGTCAGCCCAGAGGAAATGGGTCTCAGACAAGTAACCAAACCCTTTGGAAGACAGGCAATCTCAGTTCTCTGGTACTAACAGCTAACTTAACATGGAAGAGCACCAGAGAAAAAAGACTAGAAGGAAAATATACCAACATATTAATAGTAACTACCCCTAAGTCTGCAGCCACAGGGCATGTATATTTTCCTTACCAGAATTTTCTAGTTTGTAAAATAAACATGTATAAATTTTGTAATTTTATATGTAATAACATATAATTATGTATTCATATATTGTTTATCACATATAAAATATGTGGTACATATTTTCATTCTTTTATTGTCTAAAACTGATCACGATAATCACTCTTGTTAATATAACTTTGGGAAAATGTTTACACAGATGACCAGAGATCAAACATCAGGGTGAACGTAAGGAAAACGTGAAAGGAGGGCTCAGGAACCTGAGGGCTGCCACTGCCACTTCCGGCACCACCTCATCCCCACAACAATCCTTAGTGAAAATAATTTTTAAGGAAAGATGTAATGAGGGTAAAGAAGTTCAAGATGATGGCCACTGTGGATTGAGCTTTACATGCATAGCTGTACTTAACTTCCAACCCCCAGGGTAAATAAGCATCAGCAACCCTATTTTGCAGATGGTGATTCATCATCTTGAACTTCTTTACCCTCATCTCAGTTTCTCAATTTAGGCACTTGAGAGGGGTACGTACACTTGGGCTGTGGGAGAAAGTTCCGGCTTGGGGAGGGGTCCCCTATGGGCCTTGGGGAGTGATTGCTACTCCCATTTGGAGAAGCAGCTCACCAGTCGTCCTCCTGACGGGCATGCACAGCAAAGGACTGGAAGCCAATGCGGCTCAGCCAAAAACCCAGAGAAGTAACCCACACTGTCTCGGCCAGGCTTTCCCTTCTCTTTATACTGCCAACAGAGCTCATGTCATCTGGAAGGCTTTTTTCCACAGCAGATTTGTGTGTGTGTGCTCCTGTGATGAGCCAGCCACTGTAGGGAATGAAGAAGCTTGTGACATGTGGCCTTGGGTCTTAACAAAAGCCATTCTGATTTGCAGATGAGACCTTTTGGTCACTAATCTCATCACTAGTGAATGAAGTTTCCAGACCTAAGAGAAAGGGGTCAGGGAGAGAGGATCATAGGCTTCGAGTGCAGTAGACAACCACTGCAAGAGGTGAACAGGAAACCAATTATCGAGTGCTTACTGTATGTAAGACTCGCCTCACTCGCAGTGTCTTCCAATCCTCGCAGCCACCTCTGTGGTCTGTGGTCTCCCTGGGGCCTGAAGCCCAGAGGGGTCGGGCAACCGTCTGAAGCCACACCAGTTGGTGCCAACGGGCAGACAGAGCCTGATCTCCCCCACACACACACCGGTCTGTCCCACTCCTAACCAAGGCTGAGACTCTCCAGATTGTCTGCTAGTCAATTAGAAATGTCCTGTGAGCCTCCATGGTGCCGTGAATATCAGAGTGCATGTGGCAGAGCAATACTGGCTTAGTGGGAGAAGGATCTGGAACCCTGTTCAAAACCCCTTCTGCACAGGTCTCAAGTCACTGGCATAAAACATACTCCTGGAATACCCGCAAATGTCATGTTCAAATCATATTCAACAATGGGCTCTTTTATACACGTTTCTGTCACCCATGTAATAAAAGGAACTGTACTTCTCTCGCTGTTACATCCTTTTTATTTTTTTTTAAGATTTTATTTATTTATTCGTGAGAGACACAGAGAGAGGCAGAGACACAGGCAGAGGGAGAAGCAGGCTCCCCATGAAGAGCCTGATAGGGGACTCTATCCCAGGACCCTGGGATCATGCCCTGAGCCAAAGGCAGACGCTCAACCACTGAGTCACCCAGGTACCCCCACTGTTACATCCTTGCATGATTTCCTCCCACTTCTCCTGGGTGGGCTGGGAGGCTTGCAGTAACCCCACCAGGGGGCAGGGAGCTGGCTTCACAGCCATTCTGTCACAGAACCCCACAACCAAGTGGCCAGGAGGGGCAGAGAGCACACTAGCTGGCTCTCCCCTTCACTTCAGTATGCCAGGTCCGTTAGTGTCCTCGAAACTGGGCAGGCAGGTCACCAGAACAGATAACGCATGTATGCCACAGCTCTAGCACGGTTACAGTCCCCAGGTGAGAAGAGAAGGAGGATAAAAGTGGGCACCCAACCTAACTCAGGAGGGTGAGCGGCTCTCTGGTGCACCTGCCTCTAAAAGGGCTCCCAGCATGCAAGACTTTGCATTTTAAAGTCAAGCAAGGGGTGCACCTGGGTGACTCAGTTGGTGAAGCATCTGCTTTTGACTCAGGTCATTATCCCAGGGTCCTAGGACCAAGCCTAGCTTTAGGCTCCCCGCTCAGCGGGGGTTCTGCTTCTCCCTCTCTCTCTCTGCCCCACCCCCCACACTCATGCTCTGTCTCAAATAAATAACTTTTTTTTTTTTTAATAAAATCAAGCTAGGGTCACTTCCCAGTTGTCTCATTTCATCCTGGCATAGGCCTAGGGGGGAATTACATTGATCACCTCCTTTCCCAGATGGAGAAACTGAGACTTAGGCAGGGAAACGAGATGTCTACAAATAGCCCCATAAAACAGCTTCTGCCCAAGATCAATTTCAGAAAGGGGCTCTGAACTCTGCTTTCTGAAGTTTGCCAGAGTGATGGAGGGAGGGCAGGAAGAAGTCAAAGAGGAAGGAAGAAAGGAAGGAAGAGGAGAGGAAGGAAAAGAGAGGGGGAGGGGAGGAAGGGGAGGGGGAGGAGAGAGGAAGAGGGAGGAGAGAGAGAGAGAATGTGTGAATGGGGACACCTGACCATCCTCCCACAGAACATGCTCCACCTGGGCAGTCCCTTCCGGAGGATGCAGGCCAGCCCTCGACTTGCCCCCCACTCCGCTTCCTGTGGAGCTGACCGAGCACCAGCTGCAGCTCATTTTACTCCCCCCTAGAAACAAGCATATCATCATATGATATTCATGCCTATTTTTATAAATAATTCATCTTTTTTTTTGCACGAAAGTTAAACAGCCTGAAGCTAGAACATTTAAAAGGAACGTTGGTGCCTTATTCATAAAATAATAATGTGCTGCTTTGCCAGACAGTTTGTGAAAGTCCTGAAGCTAAAATACACGGAGTTCTGGGTCTATTTTTAGCCTGGAAAAGGCCTTCCGATGTCTTTCTCAGTTCACACTTGATAAGGGCAGTGTTATGCTTTCTCTGAATGTGGGCTTTCCCAAATCAGTTACATTCACAGAGGGAACTCTAAAAGAAAACTTGGCCAATAGCGTATTTATAAAATCTGAGCCCCGGTACACAAATGCTTTTTTTAACTCCACCAAAAAAATAAATTATAAACAAAAGGATAATGTAGTCTAGGATCAACCACAGCTATGGAAAATGGGGCCACGGATTGTCAATGTTTCCATGAGTCTTTTTCCCAAGCTGACAGGGAGATTTCTTTTGCAAAATGACAGCAAACCCAGAGCTGGAAATGCTTAGAAACAACTGATAGACAATAAGATTTGAGCCTCCAGGTTATGATGGGTTCTCCCTTCCCCTTGAAGTCATACAACAGTGTTTTACAAGGTCCTTGTCACCTATGATGATCTTTCAACTACAAATGTGGAGCGCCTGGGTGGTTCAGTCAGTTAAGTGTCCAACTTTTTTTAAAAAAAAGATTTAATTTATTTATTCATGAGAGACACAGAAAAAGAGGCAGAGACATAGGCAAAGGGGAAAGCAGGCCCCATGCAGGAAGCCTGATGCCCACATCAGGATCCCTGATCCTGATGCTCTGATTCCTCAATCCAGGGACTCCAGGATCACACCCTGAGCCAAAGGCAGACGCTCAACCATTGAACTACCCAGGCATCCCAAATGTCCAACTCTTGGTTTCGGTTCAAGTCATGATCTGATGACTGTGAGAGTCATGTCCCTCCCCCTCTTCTCCTGTCCCTCCTCACCCCATGAAAAATATAAAATCTTTTAAAAAATAAAATACTAAGATCCCTCTTGCCATATTATCTCCAGAAGAACACACCAAGACTCATAATGTTGTTGCCTATGACCTAGGACAACCAACTGGTTTGCTAGGGACTCTCAGGTATAAACTAGAAAGTCCCAGGCAAAGCAGGACTAGTTGGTCACCCTACCTATGCCAAGGGATTCTGGATCGCTGGGACAGAGGCAGGGGAGAAAATGGTGACTATGCCCTTTCACATGTTTGGAATATTGAACCTTGTGAGTTTATGACTTGTTCAAAAAAAGTAAGTTAAAAATGTTCTGTTGAGAACTATTCACCAGGCTGTGTTTTACAGTGAGGTGATACCCTCCACCCTGCCATAGGAGTGGAGACCACTGAAGTCCGGCCCATGGCATGTGCTCCTTTGATCAAATTTAATCCATGCAGCTAGGTAGAACTAAACCCAAAACCACAAAAAAGTAACAGCTGGGAGACATCTATTGAAGCTATTGTCTCTAAATCTGACCCCAGGTAAAACATTGACACATTATATCATTTCACCTCTGGGAATTTGTGATAAGGAAATAAGAATGAACACAGATATTTAGCAACCAAAACATCTGTGGCAGTGCTATTAGTGATTATAAAGAGACAGAGACAACATAATGTTTAACAGCAGCAGATTGATAAAATAAACAATAGAATACCAGGACAGTAGAATAATATGCAACTTTTTTTTCTTTTTTTTTTTTTAAGAGAGTGAGCAGGAGTGCATGAGCAGGAGATGGGCAAGGCGGGGCAGAGGGAAAGAGAGAATCTTAAGCAGGCTCCACTCCCAGTGTGGAGCTGAATGTAGGACTCAATCCCACGACCCTGAGATAATGACCTGAGCAGAAATCAAGAGTCAGATGTTCAACCAACTGAGCCACCCAACCACCTCTAATATGTAACAATTTTAAAGATTTTTTTTATCCATTCATCTTTTGATGGACAAAGAAGATGTGGTCTATATATGCAATGGAATATTACTCAGCCATTAGAAATGACAAATACCCACCATTTGCTTCAACGTGGATGGAACTAGAGGGTATTATGCTGAGGGAAGTAAGTCAATCAGAGAAGGACAAACATTACATGGTTTCACTCATACGGGGAATATGAAAAATAGTGAAAGGGGTTATAGGGGAAAGAAGAGAAAATGAATGGGAAATATCAGAGAGAGAGACAAACCATAAAAGACTCCTAACTCTGAGAAACAAACAAGGGGTAGTAGAAGGGGAGGTGGGCAGGGGGATGGGGTGACTGGGTGATGGTCACTGAGGGGGGCATTTGATGGGATGAGCACTGAGTGTTATGCTATATGTTGGCAAATCGAACTCCAATAAAAAATATACATAAAAATAAAAATAATAAAATAAAATATGCAAGATGACATAAGCCATAGCTGGACTTCTATACTCTGGCTTTTTTATGACTGATATTTAAAATAATGTATCAAGAGGTCAATCCCCCCAAAAAATAATAAAATACAAAAATAAAGCCTCATATTGGGACACACGGGTGGCTCAGCAGCTGAGCATCTGCCTTCGTCCCAGGATCGAGTCCCACATCGGGCTCCCTGCATGGAACCTGCTTCTCCCTCTGCCTGTGTCTCTGCCTGTGTGTGTGTGTGTGTGTGTGTGTGTGTGTGTGTGTCTCATCTCTCATGAATAAATAAATAAAATCTGTAAAATAAATAAATAAATAATATAAAGTTTGGGGGTTTCTTTTAAGATTTTATACGTTAAGGATGCCTGGTTGGCTCAGTGGTTGAGTGTTCACCTTTGGCTCAAAGTGTGATCCCGGAGTCCTGGGGTCAAGTCCCACATCAGGCTCCTCACCAGGAGCCTGCTTCTCCTTCTGCCTATGTCTCTGCCTCTCTCTGTGTGTCTCTCATGAATAAATAAATAGATAATCTTAAAAAAAAAGATTTATATTTTAAGTAATCTCTACCCCCAATGTGGGGCTTGAACTCACAACCCCAAGATCAAGAGTTGCACACTCTACTGACTGAGCCGGCCAGGCACCTGAAGTGATGCTTTGGAAGAATCTTTCATCCTGAAATATGTTCCTGATATATTAAATGATACAATAAATAATAAATATGTTAAAAGCAGATTACAAAATATGTATGTTTTGATACCACTTTCGTTAAGAAAATAGTACAGGGTCTGGATCTCTTAAATATTATGGTAATAAATGAATGAACCAACAGTTATTACATGTCCAATTTTCCCCACACAGCAGTCTGCGCTATCATGACATGTGATCAAAATGTTTTAATAGCATTAAAAAAAACGTTCTGTTAATATCAGATGAGAGGGCTGTTTTTCTTAAATGAGTGTACCTCCAAGAATGGCAAGTGGAGTGTATGAGACCCCTACAAAACTAACATCATCACATGTAAGTTCTGCTTTGTTTATTATTTAATTAGTGCCTAAAACATATACTCCAAAGGATTTTATCATTATTCACCTTAAAAGCTCAAAATTTTGTGGGCACCTGGGTGACTCAGTTGGTTAAGCATCTGCCTTCAGCTCAGGTCATGGTCTCAGGGTCCTGGGATTGAGTCCCAAGTCAGGCTCCCTGCTCAGTGGGGAGACTGCTTCTCCCTCTCCCTCTGCCTGCTGCTCCCCCTGCTTGTGGGCTCTCTCTCTCTCTGTCAAATAAATAAAATCTTGGGGGGGGGGGGGGGGGGGGAAGCAACGCAACATTTTGCCAAGTTCCGTAAATACTCATTCTCACAACACCAGAAGGTAAGTGGGGCTCACATGGTTGTTCCATTTCAAAGATTAGAGAACAGAGGCCTAGGGGGGCCATCTAACTTGCCCCGAGTTGGACATGAACATGTGTGGGCCTTCTCCCCCTGGGGCAGGTCTGTTCTTTGCTGGCCTACATCTGGTTAGTATTGTCAAACCATGGAAACAGTGGGCCGTTGCCAGAGAGAAATATTTCTATCAAAGTTTCTCAAGTGTCCCCTAGGAGAGACCGCCAACAACCAGTGATGACATAATACTGGCTGATGGAGGTCCCCGCCCCGCCGCCCGCTGCCCTGCCCCCACCGGCCAATCATGCTGCAGCACAGAGTGCCACCCACAGAGAAACTTTTTATGGGACTTCAATGGACACAAAGTCTTGAGGTGCACTATGTGGGGAGGGCCCCAACCTCTGAGCCAGTGCTGGACCATCTGTCCCCAGCTCCTTTTGCAGTTCAGCATTTGTCTCATACACATCGAGGTCACACTCATTTGTTTTCTTCTCAAAATGAAGATTCTGGGGAGGTGAAGACCAGCTGGCCAGAACTGAACAAGCCAGGAAAGTAGGGGGGCGGGGGGGCACCCTCAGGGTGGCTGTTTATAAAATAAATAGGGTCCGTGGGGCAGACTCCAGCCTGCTTGATGAGAACACACCAGCCATTGTCTCTGTGTTTTTCAGAGTCTGCAAATGGGAGTAACCCCCCGTATCCAGAGACACCCCGCTATACCTATCTCACTGTGGTTCCCACAACTGGCATCAGCGACCTCGCAGTGAATGCCTGAATGAGGTTTCACATTTGCAAAAGTTCCTCTTTCCATTCCCAGGCAGAGCTATTTGAAGGACAGGGACAGGGAAATGATCAGTTTTGAGATGGTCCCAGGTGGCATCTCTCCCATTCCCCACAGCGTGAATTCCAAACCTCCATCCCTCTATGGATGCCCCCTCGCTCCACTCTGGACCCTTCTAGCTTCAAAACAACCTTTCAACCTGTTTCCAAACAAACTACTCTACAAACTACTCTACATCCCCACCCACCTTTCCTGGCTCCCCTTGGGTCTCAGGGCTCTGCCCTCCTACTCAGGAGCCCCACTCCACTTTGACTCTGGATCCTGTCTCCTCCGTGCCCTCAAAAGCTTTGTTCTACGAACTGCCTCCACTTTCTCCAGGATCATCAGTCCTCTGCTAGATACTCCTGCTTTAAAAAAAAAAAAAAAAAAAAAATCCCTGATTTTTGAATGTCTCCCTCCTTGTTCTTCAACATCTCTTGTTGCTCCTTCCCTGAACCTCTAGGCAGCATTTGAGGATGCGAGGCTCTTGGAAGTCTCTGCTCCCTGGAGGGCTGAGACCTCTTTCTCTCCAGGTTTTGCATCTTCCCTGTTACCTTTGTCTCCCTCTCTGGAGCTGGCACCTCTGCCTGTGGCTCAATCTGCAAGGTTTCTACCCAACACCCTCTCCCTGGGTCCTCAATCGTGGCACGAGCATTAAATGACTCTCTTAATTTTCCCTATGAGCATCCTTAAGATCTTCTGATTCTAAAAACCTCAAACATGTCCAAAACTAGACTCTCATCTTTCCCCCAGACCTCTTCTGCCTTCTGAGCTCCCTGTCTCTGAGGATTCCCTGAAGCTAGAAACCCAGGGGGGATTTCCCATACTCTTCCCCCTCCTCACTGCCACACTGCCAAGCCCCTTCTCTTCTCCCTCAAAATGAAGTCCAAAGCCATCCACATTCATCTGCTTATCTGTCTTCCCAACACAAATGTGCACACATACATAAATGCAAAATCCATCAATTCAGGAATTGTGTCTGTTTTGTTTATAGCTATATCCCCCCCACCCAGAAATATGCCTGGCACATAATGAGTGTTCAATAAATGTCGCTCAACTGAATGAACAGATACGCACTGAGTTTATATCAGGTAACATCGTGGTTTAGCATACCTATTTAAAGTCAAGGCAAGAGTTTGAACCTTGGCTCTGCCATTTACTCTTTGTGTGACTTTTTAAACTAGATTAACTTAACCTGAGTCTGAACCTCCTGATCTATAATATGACCATAAAAACAGCAGATGACTCAAGAGTTCATTGTCAGGGTTAAATGAGGGAACACATATAAAGAGCTCATCACAGTGCCTGGTACACATCAAGGCATCAACAGGCTTTAGATATGATTGCTGTTGTCATCATTCCTTCCTGTCTTCGGATCCCACCTGTGTCAGAACATCCTCCCAACTGGTTCCTCAGCATCTGGTGGACTCCTGCCCTCTGGTGAATCTCCATTCTACTTTCAGAACCAGAGTGACCTTTATGAATGTAATTGAGCATAACACTCCCTTGCTGAGTAACCTTGTAAACTTCACCTCTTAAGTCTGAATTCCATAGTTTGGCCTTAGCTTCCCCATCCCCAGCTTCATCTACCCACAACTCCATGCACCCCGAACTCTACTAATCCATGCGCTGTCCCTTCCCCTCCAAGCTATTGCCTAAGCTATTCTCTGGTTCAACCAGGGATACTTTTCTTGACACTAAGCCCCTCCTAATCATTCTACAAATAGACATAAACTCCTTTGTGAAGCTTTTCCTGATCTTTTCTCCATACCCCTCATCATCCCGTGCAAACTTACTACAGCCTGCTTACATTCTTCTATGACAGCTAGGGCAACCAACTGTCCCAGTCTGCCCAGGACTAAGGAGTTGCCAGGAATGAAGGACTTTTAGTGCCAAAACCAGAGGGTCCTGGGCATATATGGTGTCTGGTCACCCTAATAGCATCAATCACATTGTTTGGGAATTAGCTGTCTCTCTGATAAGATTGTAGGGCACACATTTTGTCTTGCTTATCTTCATATCCTCAAACATCTAACCTCATGTCAGAGACATTACATGGTTCATATTCGATAAATATTTGTTGAATGTGCTCATTGAGATAACAGTTAATTGGAGCAGCAGAAGAGCTTACTGGCTGTAGCTCAAATCCTGTCCCCCTTCCTGCACGACCTTGGGCAGGTTATCACTTTTACTCATGTATTTGTTTGTCCCTAAATGATTTAAGGCAAATTCCTTGGTCTTGCTGAGCCTTTGTTTGCTCATTTGTGTAACGGAGATAATATCCATTTCATAGAGATGTTACAATGATGAAATGGATGTAAGGGGGTTAACAGAGCTCCTGGCACACAACGAGCTTTCAATAAATGCTAGTCGCTATTACTATTGTTCTATTTATTATCATGGAAAGGGTTAACACAAGGCCTTCAATAAAGGTTGTTCCAACTTCCCCTCCCCTCCGCTCCATTAAATAAATTAATACAGGTGGCCTTAAATGTAATTATAACACAGAAAAAGCAGCCCTTAAAACAGTGGTCAGCCACCTTGCTGCACATTAGAACCCCCCCAGGGGACTTTTATAAAGATTGATGCCCAACCTCTGACCAGTTAATTCCAATCTCCAGTGATGAAACCACACATCAGCCCCTTTAGAGGGTTCCCCTGGAGATGCTAATAGGTGGCCAAGTTGAGAACCTCTGCCTTAGGGCACCTGGCTCATCACTCTTTAAAACTCTTAATAGCTGTGCTAGGTCTTTCCAAATGAGTATCCCTAACTGTAGCTGTTGTCAGCAGTCAAGAGTGCTCCATTCCCCTTGTATTCCTCCATTGTCCTCAGGGCAAGACCTGGAAGATTCTCAGCTGACCTGAGAGCCGACAATCACTTCTCCTGTTACCCTGCGCAGGCTGGTACCCCAGTTCCTTTTTTTTTTTTTTTTTTTTTTTAGTATAAATACTTTTTATTTATTTTTTTTTAATTTTTTATTGGTGTTCAGTTCCTAAAGCCCCAATCTCTCAGGAATTTAGAGATGTGAAAAAGAGATCACTTTATCCATGTCTGCCCTAAGGGTACAGATGGGTTTTTTTCTTAGCCAGCATTTCTCAAACTGGGCTCCACAAACATCTTGTCAAGGACCAATGAGTTCTTTTTTTTTCTTTCTTTCTTTAAGATGCTATTTATTTATTTGACAGAGAGAGCACAAGCAGGAGGAGCAGCAGAGAGAGGGAGAGAGAAAGGGAGAAGCAGAGCCCCATGTGAGACTCGATCCCAGGACCCTGGAATCATGACCTGAGCCCAAGGCAGATGCTTAATCAACTAAGCCACCAGTTCCGCATGAGAAAAGTTTTGTTTGCTTTCTCTATCTGTTGATAATCTAAGATGTAACTATTGTGCATTCTAAGAGACCTACTGCAAGAACTGAATGCGTTTGTGTTTTGTAACATAAAGGCAGTGCACACATACAGATACAGAAGTAGTCCAACAGAGCGATCGGTGGGAAACTGAGTCCTCCCATGGCACCAGGCAGTAGAAGCAGAACAGGCTCAAAGTGACCATCAAGTACCCTTAGTATGGAACCAGCTGTAGAAACATTGCAGTTTGTGTTTTTCACAACAGTTGTAGCATCTAATTAGCACCAAAGATACAGTTAGGATATTTTTTCCCATTCCAAAAACAATTCCAAAAATGGGTAGAGAAATCCCACTTAAAGGAGATTTTAATAAGGCTAACCATATCTTTCAGTGACTGTGAGGGATCTACAGATTTACCCAGTAACACCTCATTAAAATCAGCAATTGGGAATTGTTCACTGGCTGGTTATGTAGTGTCTGATTGGCCAGCATTTGCTAATGCTGTAATTAGCATTTGCTAATACAGCCTTGATGTGATTGATACCATTTGTGACTTACTTTTATGAGGAGAGAGTCTTTGCATGGGTAATATTAAAGTAAAAATACAGAAACAGATTCTAGAACTAGACCCAACACTACATCTTTCCATTGTTAAGCCAGCAACTGTGGTTTATTTGTAGTAGAGCCTTACGTAAATCCCATCAAAATAATGCAACTTATTTAGATGTTGTGCCTATGCACTTTCTTTTGTTTTTAATTTATATTTTTTGGCTTTATAGGTGCATAAGAGCTGTAAACATAAACAACTTATAACTAGTTTTATTTTATGCCTAATTAAGAGACGACAGGGGATCCCTGGGTGGCTCAGTGGTTGAGTGCCTGCCTTCGGCCCAGGGTGTGATCCCAGAGTCCTGGGATGGAGTCCCGCATCGGGCTCCCTGCATGGAGCCTGCTTCTCCCTCTGCCTGTGTCTCTGCCTCTCTCTCTGTGTCTCTCATGAATAAATAAATAAAATCTTTTTTTAAAAATGACAAAAATAATTCTAGTCTTTGTTGTCAGTCCTCAATGGTCTTTTCCTCCTGGTTTGGACACTTGTCCTGGTTATAGACCAGAACCATCTGGGATACTGACAGGTCTTGCCTTAATCAAGCAGAGGTCCAAGACAGCAGTTTGGAGTAGAAGACACTTCCCTGGGCCCCAGGTCTGCTTTGTCACCACAGGTGGAGACTACTTTGTCACTTAATGGCCAAGTCATCTCACCACCACCAATATCCCTCTCTTCCCACCTTCACCCCACCTTCACCCTACCCCACCCCCCCAGATCTCAGTCTCCCCATCTCCCTGAGGTCTACCATCCCTCTGACTCCACCTTTCCATGGCTCTGTGATCCTCTCACTTCGTGTGACAGCAACTCTAAGTAGAGGATAAACCATAGCAAGGCTTGGGATCAGAGCAGGGTGAGAATTCTGACCCAGACATTGTCTTACCTTGAACACCCAACCTCTCTGAGCTTCAGATTCCTTGGTGTAAAACAGAGAGAAGAATGCAATTGTCATGAGGTGGTACGTAGATTGAGTGAGATGAGAAACATCTGGGAGGCACAGAACATGCTCCTTCCAGTGGGGTGCTCAGGGAATGTTCCTTGCTGCCATTAGAGTTCCCACTAATCTCCAGGGGGCTCTGGGTCTGCCAGGAAGGAGAATGTTTTTTGGTTTTTAACCTCAGCCCATAACCTCCTTTCATCCAAATGAGGTTGAGACTTCTCTAGATTTCTGAATATGTAGCCACAGGATGCACAAAGGGAGATGGGGTATCTTGGGAAATGGGGAGGAGAGTGGTCAGGCTAAAGCTGGGGAGTGATGGAGCCCAGGGCTGGCCCTGTTATTGCTGCACAGGGCAGGAGACAGCAAGCCCCCTTCAGGAACGGGGAGGGTTTAGACCTGTCCTACCATAAGGCCATTGGAGGTGAAGCCCTCCTTTCCTGTGTACTTTACAGCCACTTGTTTCTTGAGTTTTTTTTTTTTTTTTTTAAGATTCATTTATTTATTTGCTAGAGACAGAGTATGTACGAATAGGGGTAGGTATAGATGGAGAAAGAGGGAATCTCAAGCAGACTCCACATTGAGTGCAGAGCTGGATGCTGGGCTCAATCTCACAACCCTGAGATCATGGCCTGAGCTGAAATCAAGAGTCAGACACTTGACCAACTGAGCCACCCAAGCATGCCCTTTTCATTACTTGCAATTGAGCAAACCAGATTTGCATTTTGATCTTAGTAAGGTATAAATGACTGGTCAAACACACACATCTGCCATGCTTTTTCACCTGTGGGAAACTAATTAGTGGACTCCCAAGTCCACCCAGGAAACAAGGTCAGGGGGAGCACTATTTACTGGGTCCCTCCCCAAATATCAGTCTTGGGATGGGGAAAATCCCCTGTTCCTACTATCTCAGGCAAGAGAGGCAACTTCTACTACTCTGAAAAGCAAGAGGCTGCCCCAGCCCTAAGCCCAAAAACCCCAGATTTTTCTGAGCCCAGGTTCCCAGCACCTGGTAGCTGGGTAAGAAGGGGCTTCCCATTCAACCAGGGTTTACAGAACCCCCAGACTATGAGTCCTCCTCCCTGGCAAAGAGTTCCTGCCACCTAGACTCCTGAGGGGACCCAGTGGCTCTGGAATATCAAATCCCATTTCCTGTTCTTCTCAACTCCTCCCAGCTGCTCCCAGAAATCCTACATAAAAGATCAGTTCTGTTCGGTTTCTGCAAGCTCTTGTAATAGTTCACCAGTACTGCCATAACCCAGTACCACAGAGCAGGTGGCTCAAACAACAGACATTTATTGTCTCACAGTCTGGAGGCCACAAGTCCGAGATCAAGATGTTAGTAGGTTTGGTTGCTCCCGAGGCCTCCTGCCTTGGCTGGCAGATGGCCACCTTCTCATCTTGTATTCACAGTGTGGTCCTTCCTCTGTGTGTGCACATGTCATGTCCAAATGCTCTTATAAGAACACCAGTCATATTGGATGAAGATCCACCCTAAAGACCTCAGTTTAACTTAATTACCCCTTTAAAGACATTATTTCCAAGTATGGTTGGAGACAATGAGGTATGGGAAGTTAGAACTGCAACATAGGAATTGGGAGGTCATGAGGGGTGGCGGGGGTGCAGGGACACAATTCAGCCTATACTGTGAAGGTTCATTTTATGCATTGACTTGGCTAGGCTCTGATGCCCAGTTGTTCAGTCACACATCAGCATAAATGCTGCTCTGAAGGTATTAGATGGGATTGCCATTTAGATCGGTAGATTTTGAATAAAGTAGATTAGCCTTCACAACGTGGGCCTCATCGAGTCAGCTGAAGACCTTAGGCATGGGCTGAGATCCCCCCAAAGAAAAAGGAGTTCTGCCTCCACAGTGCAACACAAAAATTCTGTCCGAGTTTCCAGCCTTGGACTCAAGATTTAAACATCTCCTCCCATCTCAATTTCCAGCCTCCCAGCTTGCCCTCCCTGCGAATGTCAGACTCTTCATCTACCATGAGCCATTGGCTCTTCATCATGAGCCAATTTCATCATGAGCCAATTCCTTACAACGAATCTGTCTCTCACCCTATTCAACAGGAGATATCAATAGATAGATAGATAGATAGATAGATAGATAGATAGATAGATAGATAGATAATCTCCTCTTTATTCTATTTCTCTGAAGAACCCTAAGACAGATATTCAATTGCAGTACTCCTATATTACAATAATTAGAATTACATTAGCATGGGGTTAATTTTACAGTAAGCTTCCTTTTATAAGAATACCAAGTCCTATTTTTATTTGTTTGGTCTTCATCCTTGGAACTCAGAGCAATAGTCAGCGAGTCCTAGCAGTTCCCTCACTTGGGCTTGAGCACAAAAGGATTTTGTTAGCTCAAACACAAGAAAGTCCAGGAGAAAATAAGGCATCAGGCGCTTCTGGATTCAGGAGGTCCAACTGTGTCACCATTGAAATGCCACTCCGTCTCTTACCTCTGCTTTCCTCCACATTGGATGTATTCTTCAGCAGGCTCTGCCCGCCATCTTGCCACCAAGATAGCGGGCCACAGCCCTACCCCCAAACTGGGAGATCCTACCCTCTCAGCAACCCTATTGGAAAGAGCAATTCTTTAATCTCCAAGAGCTCTAACACAAGTCCCCAAATCGGATCTCAGTAGATAAACTTAGGTCATACACCCATTCCTAAAACAATCATGGCCAGCAATGGGTTTAAATGTGGGCACATGATCTGGTTCTGGAATGGCCTCAGAGGATTTCTGAGAAAGGTTTTTCTCCCTCCATGATAAGAGACAGGCTTGTGAGATAAAAGCTTTTGAACCCTTCTCTGCTTTCCTGCTTTGGAAAGCTGGTGAGAATGGGACCCTTGAAGCTATAGCAGGAGACTAGCCTAGGACACAAGCCATTACAGTGAGGACAGCAGGGGAAAGGCAGAGAGGGTGTATTAATGATATTGTTGGGCCTCTCAACAATCTTGAGATCTAGCCCCTCCCCCACTGGGTCAGGCTTTTGGCTCAGCGGGAAATCTGCTTCTCCCTTTCCCTCTGCACTCCCACCCAGCTCATGCTCTCTCTCCTGCTCTCTCAAATCAATAAATAAAATTTTTAAAAAATATATAATGCTACAGATTTCAATTAATTTTTTATTTCATTCAGATCTAAGTTGAATGATCCATGTTGCTGTATGTGCATCTAGTTGGTTTGTTCTGGCTGTGGCATAGAATTCCATGATGTATGTTCCACTTTGCATCATCCATACCTCCATGGATGTTGCCTCCAGCTCCCCACAACCACAAACAATACCATCATGAACTCTGCTGTCCATGTCCCCATGTGGACTTGTGGGATCATTTATATACATATGGAATGCACAGCCTTACCTTGGTTGAGACTGTCAGGTTAACACTCCCACCAACATGGCATGAGTCTCTATGTCCCCACACTCCTGCTAACAGGTGGCATAATCTAGCTGTCTAATCTTGCCTCAAATAGATGTCCACTTTCAGCTCTTTCTATTTTTTTATTTAAAATCAATTTAATTAATGAATAGTGTATCATTAGTTTCAGGGGTAGAGTTTAGTAATTCACCATATAACACCCAGTACTCATTCCATCACATGGCCTCCTTAATGCCCATCACCCAGTTACCCCATCCCCCCCACCTCACCTCCAGAAACCCTCAGTTTGTTTCCTATAGTTAAGAGTCTCTTATGGTTTATCTCCCTCTCTGTTTTTGTCTCATTTTATTTTTGCTTCCCTTCCCCTATTATCATCTGTCTTGTTTCTTAAATTTCATGTATGAGTGAAATCAGATATTTGCCTTTCTCTGACTGACTTGTTTCACTCAGCATAATATACTCTAGCTCCATCTGTCACTGCAAATGGTAATATTTCTTTTTGATGGCTGAGTAATATTCCACCGTATATTTACACCACATCTTTATCCAGTCATCTGTCAATGTACATCTGGGGTCTTTCCATATTTTGGCTAATGTGGACATTGCTGCTACAAACATTGGGGTGAATGTGCCCCTTTGAATAACTATGTTTATATCCTTTGGATAAATACCTAGTAGTGCAATTGCTGGGTTGTAGGGTAGCTCATTTTTAACTTTCTAAAGAGCCTCCATACTGTTTTCCAGAGTGGCTGTACCAGCTTGTATTACCACCAGCAGTGTAAGAGTGTTCCCCTTTCTCTCACTTTCAGCTCTTTATTGTTCTAGTTTACATTTGTAACTAATGATTTGGAGCATCTTTTGATAGTAGTCTTTTAGGCTTCCACTTCTATAAATTGTGCATTTGGATCCTTTTCCCGTTTTTCTATAGAAATTCCTATATTTTTCTTATTGTTTTGTAGGAATTCCTTGGATATTTTAGATATTAATCCATTGTCACTAATCCATTGTCACCCTTAGGCATTGCAAATATCTCCCTTCACCCTGATATCTATTAACTTTATAGTGATGTCCTTTAGTCTGATACGATCAGCTATGTCTTAAGCTGGAAAGTTTGAACTATAAGGTCCTTCTCTACCCCTGAATCACAAAAATATTCTCCAACATAAATTTCTATTAACTTTGTAATTTTACCTTTAAATAGTATATATTTCATTCATCTGGATATATATATATCTTTGTATAGATATATATATATATATTTGTATAGATAGACTCCAGATGAATGAAATATATACTATTTAAAGGTAAAATTACAGGGATCCCTGGGTGGCGCAGCGGTTTGGTGCCTGCCTTTGGCCCAGGGCGCGATCCTGGAGACCCGGGATCGAATCCCACATCAGGCTCCCGGTGCATGGAGCCTGCTTCTCCCTCTGCCTATGTCTCTGCCTCTCTCTCTCTGTGACTATCATAAATAAATAAAAATTAAAAAAAAAATAAATAAAGGTAAAATTACAAAGTTAATAGAAATTTATGTTGTGATGTGTGATGTGATGTGCAATCCAGTTTTTTTCTCTATGTAATGAGCTAGTTTTTCCAATACCTTCTATCAGACAGCCGATCCTCTTCCCCTTGATTTCGTGGATTAAGTTCCCAAATAAACCTGTACACCTGGGTCCCTCTAGAGCTTTCCGCTCTATTCCAGTAGTCTATCTGTTCTTCCATAACTCCATTCCATATTGTCTTTATTATGGTTTTGAAGTTGTCCCAACATATGGTGGGCATAACTTCTCCCCATTCTTTGCTCTTTTTCAGAGCTTTTTCACTTTTTTGTGGACTCTTATTCTTCTTTAAATTTTTATGATTTATATTAGTTTAAATTTACATTTATAGATTATTGAATTAATCAAAAAATCTGACTGGCATTTTATTAGCATTGCACTGAGTTTACAGATTAAGAGAAATTTGACATCACTGTAATATTAAATTATCCCATCCAGAACACTGACTGTGTCTCCATAGAAGATCCTCTATGATTTTTTTCCAGAAACATCATGTGTTTTTTCAGATATGCTAATACCTAGATATTTGTTGATCTTATGAATGATATCTTATTCTTACTGAAATTTCTAATGGGATATGACTGGTATAGAGAAATACCTTTTTTTTTTTAATTTGATCTTCTATCCAGCAAAATCTTACTGAGTCCACTTATTAGTACTACTGGTTGACCTGCTGGATTATCTAAATAGATACTTATATCATACATAAAGTTTTATTTCTTCTTTTCCAATCCTTTCTTCTCTTATTTTCTTTTTTTTTCTTATTTTCTTATCAACTTGATTAATAGCTCCATTCTCTGTTTTTATTTTATTTATTTATTTGAGACAGAGATATAGCGGCAGGGGGGGTGGCGGGACAGAGAGAGAAGGACAAGCAGACTCCCCAGTGAACAGGAAGTCTGGGATCCCAGGACCCTGAGATCTGAGACAAAGGCTGATGCTTAACTGACTGAGCCCCCTAGGTGTCCCTCCATTCTGTGTTAAACAGCAGCAGAGTAGGAGTATCTTACAGTAATATCTCTGAATACTTTAGTGATGAAATCTTGAGCAAATTTCCTCACCCATCCTGATGCTCAGTTTCCCCAGCCAATAAACTTTCCTTATGGAGTTGTGATGATTGTGATAATAAACCCAAGTTACTGGCACTCAGTGGGTGTTAAAGCATAGAGTATAGCTTTACTAATCCCCCTAATAAAGACATGAGCCATCCATTCCTTGTATGCCATGTTACAAGGAGGTGTAACATTTAAAATACCTAGGAATTCTAGGGGCAACTGGATGGCTCAATTAAGTGTCTGACTTCGGGCAGGTAATGATCTCAGAGTCCTGGGATGGAGCAGGGGCAGAGATGGGGGTGGTGGTGTCTGAACCCTGCAATGGGCTCTGTGCTCAGCAGGGAGTCCACTTGTCCTTCTCCCTCTGCCCCTCCCCCCATTCATGCTCTCTTTCTTTTTTTTTTTTAATTTTTATTTATGATAGTCACACACACACAGAGAGAGAGAGAGAGAGAGAGAGGCAGAGACATAGGCAGAGGGAAGAGCAGGCTCCATGCACCAGGAGCCCGACGTGGGATTCGATCCCGGGTCTCCAGGATGGCGCCCTGGGCCAAAGGCAGGCGCTAAACCGCTGCGCCACCCAGGGATCCCCATGCTCTCTTTCAAATAAATAAATAAAACCTTTTAAAAATAATGAAATACAGGGATGCCTGGGTGGCTCAGCAGTTGAGCGTCTGCCTTTGGCCCAGGGCATGATCCTGGAGTCCCAGGATCGAGTCCCGCATCAGGCTGCCTTCATGGAGCCTGCTTCTCCCTCTACCTATGTCTCTGCCTCTGTGTCTTTCATGAATAAATAAATAAAATATTTTTAAAAATAATGAAATAGGGACACCAGGTGGCTCAGTGGTTGAGCATCTGCCTTTGGCTCAGGTCATGATCCCAAGGTCTGGGGATCAAGTCCTACATCAGGCTTCTCGCAGGGAGTCTGCTTCTCCCTCTGCCTATGTCTCTGCCTCTCACTGTGTGTCTCTCATGAATAAATAAAAATAAAATCTTTTTTAATTAAATAAATAAAATATAAATAAATAAATAAATAAATAAATAAATAAATAAATAAATAAACATCAGATATCTAAAGTAGAGAGATGGTTATTTTTACTGGAATCTAAAATGAAGTGTTTTATAAGACTGGTAGAAAGGATTTCAGCCCCTACCAACTGCAGTTGTTCACTGATAGTATTAACTAAGTATAACTGAGTATATTAGCAATAGCAACACTAGAGGTATAGATCACCCCAACTTTTCATTCTGATTTCATAATGTATGTGTCTGCATTTATCAACACATTTTAAAATAAGCTCTCAAGATCACAGTGATGGTGGTAGAGACTCTGGAATAAATTGAATTTCCTGTGTTCTAAACTGACAGGCAATGATTTTTTTATAATAAATTTATTTTTTATTGGTGTTCAATTTGCCAACTTACAGAATAACAGCCAGTGCTCATCCCGTCAAGTGCCCCCCTCAGTGCCCGTCACCCATTCACTCCCACCCCCCGCCCTCCTCCCCTTCCACCACCCCTAGTTCGTTTCCCAGAGTTAGGAGTCTTTATGTTCTGTCTCCCTTTCTGATATTTCCCACACACTTCTTCTCCCTTCCCTTATATTCCCTTTCACTATTATTTATATTCCCCAAATGAATGAGAACATACACTGTCCTTCTCCGATTGACTTACTTCACTCAGCATAATACCCTCCAGTTCCATCCACGTTGAAGCAAATGGTGGGTATTTGTCATTTCTAATGGCTGAGTAATATTCCATTGTATACATAAACCACATCTTCTTTATTAACAGGCAATGCTTAAGAAAAAAATAGTGTGTTAATTTTTTTTTATTTAACCCCAATATTTTGGTGAGGAAAACACAATTGTCTGTTATTTATCATATGTAAAGTTTTAATCAATATAGTAGATTTGTGCTTAAAATATGATAATGTAAGTGCATAAATAAATTCTAAGTTTTATTCAATCCTTAAAAAATGGTACAAGCCACCAGGCAATTTTCTTTATTAAATTAGATTTTTTTTAATTAAATTAAGAAAAATTAGTAGCTCCACTAATTGTTGATAGATGCTTCTGCTGGTAGGTTGGTCTTTCCCCCTGAAGATGCATACTGAAATGCTGACAAACAGATCACTAACAGTAATTATAAATATTCTGGGGATGTATTTTCAAAGCCCTGATTTTCAGAAAATTGCATATTCTTTGCTCTATTTGGGTGAAAGCATGTTTGTAGTAACAACTTAGCAATAAAAACCATCTTTGAAAACTATTCTATTCTTTGATGTGACTGCAGGGACTTATCTCATCACTGATGGCAAGGATTTTAAATAACATTTGCACAACTTGGACAGATTTTCTATTCTGCTTGGAACTGGGTGATTTCGCAATCCCCCTTAGTGACATCACGCTGAACAGAACAGCAATAAATACAATTCACTCCCAGTGTGCTCATTCCTCACTGCGGCTGACGGGTGGTTACAGCTGTGGAAATGGAATTTGATTCCCCTACACTGGCTGTCTGATTCTCTGATCTCAGCACTTTTCCCCTGTGATCCTAAGCTGGAAAATTGTTTTGTATATGAACTACCACAGTGCATTTCAAGTGGAACTGTAGAATTACAGTTTTAGAAATTCCCTTTCATATCAACTATCTGTATCCCTACCACCTACACCATCTCCGCAAAACACATATTGAATGAGGTACACAAAGAATTGTTAGGTATTGTAAAGCTTGTATTAAGTACCTACTGTATGCCTACCACACTGAAAGGGGATTTAACATTATTGTATCATTAATGCTCCTGTGAGCTAATAGAAAATGTATATGTTGGTCTGTGCCCCTGGTTCCTGGTGATTTCCACAGGGGATAGGAGTGTCTTTTGTTCTCATGAGGTAATTTTGGGTAAGCTCCTGGGTAAAACCAGGGGTGGGAGTCATCAGAGCCAGCCATGATTAGAAGCTTGGACTTTTCATTCTCTTGAGACGGGACAGGGGCTGAAAATGGGAGTCAATTTTCATTCATGCCTATGCAATGAAGCCACCATAAAATCCCAAAAGTACAAAGCTCAGAGAGCTTTTAGATTGGCAAACACCTCCCCACGGGAAGGTGGTGAACCCCAAATCCACAGGGACAAACCTCTGTGCTCTCAACCCTCCCAGACCTTACCCTATGCATCTCTTCATCTGGCTGTTCATCTTCTCCTTTATCATGTCCTTTAATAAACTGATAAGCATAAGTGTTTCCCTGAGGTCTAGGAGCCAGTGTAGCAAATAATCAGATCCAAAGTGGGAGGAAGTCACAGGAAACTCTGGTTGGTGGCGAAGTCAGACAAAGATGTGGGTAACGTGAGGACTACCACTTGTGATTAACATCTGAAGTAAGGGGCAGTCTTATGGGGCTGAGCCCCTAACCCGTGGACCTGTTTCCCTGTGGAGCATGTCAGTATTGAGTTAAGTTGTAGGACAGCCCACTGGGGTCACACAAACCTGCTTGGTGACGGAAGCTCCACACATCTGGGGTCAGAAGTACTGTGCGGGTGGTCGTGTGTGACAGGACAGGAGACACACACAAGAGGACATCTCCTGGTGACCCTGCAGATGGCCGACAGCAGTAACCATGACAAAATCACCCATGCAGCTACGAGAAAGCACATCCCCACAGTTGAGAGCATGGTCTGGAGTAAGAAACCTTGTCTTCAGTCTCAGCTTTGCCACTTGGGCATGTCACTCAAGTCAGGTTCCTCAACCTGTCTATGCTCTGGTCTCCTTGTCTGTAACACAGGAATGATAATAGTGCTACCTCAAAAGGCCCTTGTGGAGATTAAATGAGATGATGGAGGTGATACTCTCTGTGGGTTATACATTCTTTCAGGCTGGGAACACATGCATGAGATTGTACTTTCCTCCCATGAAGAAACTCCAAGAGGGGGGTGCTAGCTGGCACCCGCTGGGCAGCTGAGGTCCCTGGGTGACTGCTGCTGTTCAGCAGTCATGGTCAGGCCCCAGGAGGAAGTCGGAAGGTGGGCTAAGGCAGGACAAAAGGACATGGCTCACTCCCGTCATCCACCCTCCGAGAACCTTTCCAGAATCTTCTCAGAGTCTGGGCTCTTCACCTCCCTCTGTCTCCTCGGTGGCTCCGGCCCATCCCCTCACTGAAATGACTCTTTCTCAGCTTACTCACGACTCCACGTGGCTAAATTTAGTAAACATTTTTCATTCTTCCTCTGCCCTGACCTCTCCCTTTCTCTCAGCAGACCAAGGTTCCCTCCTTGAAACACATTCTTCTCATGGCCTCCATGACATAGTGCTCTCTGCCTCTCTCCCTACCTCTCTGGCAGCTCCTTCTGTCCCCTGAGCATATTCTTCTCCTCAACTCAACCCCAAAGCACAGGTGTCCTCAGGCTGGGCCCAGATCCTCTGCTGACTCACCGGATGGCTCTCCTTAGGGTGCCTCAGCCACACTCAAAGCTTAATTTCCAACTACATGCTCCTGATACCCAACTTCCCCTCAGCAGCCCAGACCTCTCCTTTGGCTCCAGACCTGAGCATCCGCTTCTGGCACAAATCTTCATGGTTTGTTCCAAAGGCTTCTTGTACTCAAAAAATCCCAGAGAGTGCCCATGGTCCCCTAGGCCCTAAACACTCCTCTCCATCACCACCACACTTCAAGCCTGGCCCATTCCCTGTGGTCCCCTGCCCAGGGAATAGCCCTTGGGCTATCCAGTCAGGTAAGCTAAAAAACTGGGAATCACACTCGACTGCTCCCTCA
The DNA here is from genome assembly GCF_011100685.1 of Canis lupus familiaris. NCBI lineage: Eukaryota > Metazoa > Chordata > Mammalia > Carnivora > Canidae > Canis > Canis lupus. The sequence goes on along the minus strand of NC_049224.1, from coordinate 47,873,714 downwards.
CTCTTTCCATTTCCAAACCAGCAAAAGGCCCTGGAGATTTTTTTCCCCTAGAGATCCCACAAGTTCACCAACATCTCTGTCCTGCTCTAAGCCACCCTCATCTCTCACTGGGATACGGCAATAGTTTCCTCACTGGCCAGCAGTGTCTGTCTGTCTTCTTCCAGCCTATTCTCTACGTGCGGTATGAAACCAAATAAAGGAAACCTCATTTAAAATGGAGTCAAGAGCAGCCTGGGTGGCTCAGCAGTTTAGAGCTACCTTCAGGGTGTGGTCCTGGAGACCCGGGATTGAGTCCCACGTCGGGCACCCTGCATGGAGCCTGCTTCTCCCTTTGCCTGTGTCTCTGCCTCTCCCCCTCTCTCTCTCTATGTCTCTAATGAATAAATAAATAAAATCTTTAAAAATAAATAAATAAAAATAAAATGGAGTCAAGAGGGGCACCTGGGTGGCTCAATGGTTGAGCGTCTGCCTTTGGCTCAGGTCATGATCCCAGGGTTCTGGGATCGAATTCCACATTAGGCTCCCTGCAGGGAGTTTGCTTCTCACTCTGCCTATGTCTCTGCCTCTCTCTCTCTCTGTGTCTCTCATGAATAAATAAATAAAATATTTTTAAAAAACATAAAATGGAGTCAGGAGCAAATCTAATAAGGGGTTAGTATCCAAAATATATAAAGAACTTATAAAACTCAATACCAAAAAAAAAAAAACAAATAATGCAATTAAAAAATGAACGGAAGATATGAATGGATATTCTTCCAAGGAAGACACACAGACACATGAAAAGATGCTCAACATCACTCATTAGGAAGGAAATCCAAATTAAAACTACAATGAGATACCTCCTCACACATGTCAGAATGGCTAGAGTCAAAAACACAAGAAACAACGTGTTGGCAAGGATGTGGAGAAAAGGATCCTTTGTGCACTGCTGGTGGGAATGCAAACTGGCACAGCCATTGTACAAAACAATATGGAAGTTCCTCAAAAACTTAAAAATAGAAATATTCATGATGCAGTAATCACACTACTGGGTATTTACCCAAAGAATACAAAAACATTAATTCAAAAAGATACATGCACCCCTGTGTTTACTGCAGCATCATTTATATTTACCGTACATTTATGGAAGCAACCCTAGTTTCCGTTGATGGGTGAATGAATAAAGATGATGTGGTACATATACAATGGAATATTATTCAGCCATAGAAAAGAATTAAATCTTGTCATTTGCATCAACATGAGTGGATCCAGTGAGCATAATGCTAAGTGAAATAAGTCAGAAAGACAAATACCATACAATTTCACTCACATGTGGAATTTAAGAAACAAATGAGTAAAAGGAAAAAAGAGAGAGACAATTCAAGAAACTGACTCTTAACTATAGAGAACAAACTAATGGCTACCAGAGGGGAGGGAGGTGAGGGGGCGGGTGAAATAGGTGATGGGGATTAGAATACACTTATCATGATGAGCACTGTGTAATGTATACAGTTGTTGCATCACTATATTATATACCTGAAACTAATACAACACTGTACATTAACTATGCTGGAATTAAAATATTTCAATAATAATTTTAAAAAGGGCACATGGGTGACTCAGGTTAAGCATCCAACTCGACTTCAACTCAGATCATGATCTCAGGGTCCTGAGATCAAGCCCCAAGTCAGGCTCCTCAGTCAGTGAGGACTCTGCTTAAGATTCTCTGTCTCCAAAAAAAAAAAAAAAAAAAAAAAAAAAGATTCTCTTTCTCCTTCTCCCTCTGCCCCCACCCTCTCAAATAAAGAAGTCTTTTTAAAAATGAATGAATGAATAACTAAATAAATAATTTTTTTAAATTAAAAAAAAATGGAGTCAGGAGGCCAGAAGGGGGAGCTCTCATGCCACACCACTCAACTGAAGACCCAGCAGGAAGAAGTCAACTTCATCCTTCAGCAGGAGAAAGAACTTCTCCTTGCCCAGCAACAAATTCAGCCAATGAGAAATAGCAGGAAATACAGAGGCCTCAGTCACCATCCTGAACTCTTACTTTCCTCCAATGGACTTTTATTCAAATTAGCCTCTCCAACTTCTTCCTTTTCTCTACAAAGTAACATTCTTCTCCTTTGATCTCTGGGCTTGCCTATGGCTTTTGCTATAGCTTGATTGTCCTGAACTGCATTCCTCTGCTATTCCCAAATAAACCCATTTGCTGAGAAAAATAACTAGCTGTTTCACTTTTAAAGTCAACAGTAGGGATCCCTGGGTGGCGCAGTGGTTTAGCGCCTGCCTTTGGCCCAGGGCGCGATCCTGGAGACCCGGGATCGAATCCCACGTCCGGGCTCCCGGTGCATGGAGCCTGCTTCTCCCTCTGCCTGTGTCTCTGCCTCTCTCTCTCTCTCTCTCTCTCTCTCTCTGTGACTATCATAAATAAATAAAAATTTTAAAAAATTAAAAAAAAAAAATAAAGTCAACAGTAACCATGGAGATCTTTTCAATCTACAAATTTGATCATGTCACCATCACCAACTCATAATACCCTGTCTGCTGTATTTAAAATCTTCCAGTAGCTTCTTATTTCTTTTAGGACATAGGCTAGAATCTGTAATATATACTACAAAGCTGGGACACCTGGGTGGCTCAGTGGTTGAGCGTCTGCCTTTGGCTCAGGTTGTGATCCCAGGGTCCCGGGATCAAGTCCCACGTCAAGCTCACTGCAGAGAGCCTGCTTCTCCCTCTGCCTGTGTCTCTATGTCTCTCATGAATAAATAAATAAAATCTTTTTAAAAATAACCTACAAAGCTGACTGATGGGTTCCTGTCTAATTCTGGGGCCTCATCTAGCATTGTGGGCTCTACATTCCATGCTGTAGCCATAAGGGTCTTCTTTCTAGTCACCAAGCTTTCCTTGTTCCCTCTGCCCTTGGAGTAGAAATGAGAACAGGCACCTGAAGTGGAAGAGAGTGAAGAGAATTGGGACAGAAGTGACCCATTTGCTGAGATGCTACCATGCAGAGTGGGTCATCCATATGGATAATGAAATTGGCCAGGATGATGGTAAGAAGTGGACTGCAGAAGGCTCGGGGTCACCTGCCCAAGGCCTCAGTGAATATACAGAAGAAACCCCAAAGTACGGACAATAAACACAGCCATAGAACTGTGAGATATTCCAATGGCATGAGCCTTAGAGCACTAAGAGTTTTTCACTAATGAAGAGAGGTGGGAGAGCAGCCATGAGGAGTCAGGAGAAGGCTGGTCCATCCCCTGCTCTGTCCTTCCTCTAGAACCCATGATACCAGGACCACAGGAGAATGAGAAGCCTCCACTCAAGCGACACACAGGCAAATATAGTTCCTGAGCTGTCCCACTCTGTCCTAGGCTTCATATCCCCTTTCTGCACCCCCTCTTTCCTCTTTCCCCATGTTCTTGATCACTCACTCCTACTTGCTTGGTGACCTCCCTAATTAAATAGGGATCATAACATTGGCCTTAAAAAAAAGAAAAGATTCTCATACAGGTCAATGAGTGAACATGTTCAAAAACACTCACTGTAGTGTTGTTTTGTGGTAGCAGGAAGTTGACAGCCATCCAACATTGGAGAAATGGGTTTGTGCCACACAGAGAATACACACTATGGAATATGGTACAGCACTTGGAAAAAGCAGACTGGATGTGCACAACAATTTAGATGAAGTATAGAAACGTAATGTGCCTAGCACCCAGGCTGTGAGCTCTAAATACAATCTCCCACTAATCAGAATAAGGGCTCCTTGAAGATGGCTGACTCCAGGCCTAGGGCAATAAATATATAAGATGATCCAGGAATAGCTTATCATACCAGACAACAAGGAACTACAAAGACTAATGAGGTAGTGTCACCAATGACTAAAAAAGGAAATCTCATAGAGGCTCCCATTTGCCAAAGATGGGACAATTTGAATATCAGTATGAAAACTGCAAACAAATGAAATAATCAAATATGTTTAAATACATGAGTTTATAATCTTATTTTTAAAACTTTATTGATTTATATTTAGGGGAATAGCTCATTATTTTGAAAATTGATAAATAGGGGAAGAGAGAAAAAATAAAACAAGACAAAATCAAAGAGAGAGATAAACCATGAGAGACTTTTAATCATAGGAAACAAACTTAGGGTCCTTAAGGGGAGGTGGATGGGAGGATGGAGTAAGTAAGTGATGAATATTAAGGAATGCATGGGATATAAAGAACACTGGGTGTTATATGACTGATAAGTCACTGACCTCTACCTCTGAAACCAATAATACGTTATATGTTAATTAATTGAATTTAAATAAAAATTTTTAAAAGAAAATTGATAAATAAAAGGAAAGGATCAAACACGGTCTTGCTTTTCCTATACAAACTGTATCTCAAGATAGTTAAGCTTCTCTTTACGGAAATAGTGTAGCTAATAAACAAAGATGGAATGACAGAATTAGATTATCATTATTTTGAAATCCCTAAGGAAACTTGGACCTAGGCATTGCCCACCACCACCACTAACATTACAGAGACAACTAGACACTAGGTACCTCTTTTTTTCTTTTTTTTTAATTTTTATTTATTTATGATAGTCACACAGAGAGAGAGAGAGGCAGAGACACAGGCAGAGGGAGAAGCAGGCTCCATGCACCGGGACCCTGACGTGGGATTCAATCCCAGGTCTCCAGGATCGCGCCCTGGGCCAAAAGCAGGCGCCAAACCGCTGTGCCACCCAGGGATCCCCCACTAGGTACCTCTTGATAGAAGTCCCTAACTTCACCTATGAAGTATTTCTTGCCAAAATATATATTTTTATATATAAAATATATATATTATATTTATATATATATTCTATATATTTATATTATTATTTATATATATTATATTTTATATATATATAATATATATATTATATATATATATATCTCTCCCCTGAATCTGATCAAGTTTCTAGGTCTCACTACCAATTAGCAGGAAATACAGAGGGCAGAACAACATGAAACAACATCACAGGGATACAATCACCAGACTTTGGAAAACTTCATGAAGATAAACACTCTGATCTTCAATAAATAACTATTTAGGAACAGAGGGGAGAACCATAGATAAAAAGAGACAAGAGATATATCAACCAATCACAATGTAAAAATCTTATTTGAATTTTGATTCAAACAATGTTTTAAATTTTTGAACAATGATGAATAGTTGATGATATTAAGTGATTATTTCTAATTTTTAGGCATGATAATATGTATTGATTATATAATTTAATGATTATATTTTAGAGGTATATACAAAATATTTATCAGTGGAATAGTACGATGCTGGGACTTACTTTAAAATAATCTGAAAAATAAAATAAAATAAAAGAATAAAGTAATCTGTGGGCAGTGGGAATGGGTGGTGGTACAGATGAAATAAAACTGGCCACAGTTGAACTTGACTCTGTGCACAAGTGGTATACTTCACTTTGAGTGATGGGTACAATGAAGTTCATCACACTCTTCTACTTTGAAACTCTTTGAAATTTTTGCACAATAAAAGGTTTTTAAATAATGCTCAGAAAAAGAATGAAAGAGGTTATCTACCAAACCCATTAATGTAAATTTAAAATATAAACACCAGGGTGAGGGATCCCTGGGTGGCGCACCGGTTTGGCTCCTGCCTTTGGCCCAGGGCGGGGTCCTGGATATCCGGGATCGAATCCCACGTCAGGCTCCCGGTGCATGGAGCCTGCTTCTCCCTCTGCCTGTGTCTCTGCCTCTCTCTCTCTCACTGTGTGCCTATCATAAATAAATAAAAGTTTTTAAAAATTAAAAAATAAAAAAATAAAATAAACACCAGGGTGTCTGGGTGGCTCAGTCATTTAAGCGTCTACCTTCAGCTCAGGTCATGATCCCAGGGTCCTGGGATCAAGCCCCATGTCAAGCTCCCTGCTCAGCCAGGAGGCTGCTTCTTCCTCTCTCTTTGCCCCTCTTCCAGCTCATGCTGTCTCTCTCTGAAATAAATAAATAAAATCCCAAAAATGAAATAAAATATAAACATAAAAGAATAATACAAATAAAAGAACATATGTCAAACATATTAAAATGGCTGCCATCAGGAAGATTGGGGAGTGGACATAGGGGATAAAATAGAAGGGTATAAAAATAACTGAACCAAAAAGGGACATTGAATTGAGCAACAATAAGGTGTCATTAACTCAACCCTCTGCCTCTGAGGTCAAAAAAAGTTCTTCCACATATTTTTGAGGATTCAGTGAAGTATGTGGCTATTATTGCTGGCACAGTGCCTGGCACACCAAACGTCCATAATAAATATTAATTTCCCTCTATTCTCTCCATCTCCCACCATCTCCTTGCCCTGCCAAGGAATAAAAGTGATCAGATAAGTTAATTCTCTTTGAGATACTAAGCACTGGTAACAATGTCATGTCTCCTCAGCAGAGGCTTTTCAGACAGGGCAATACTTAAGAAATTAATCTCCACTAAGTGAAATTCCTACACACCACAGAAATTTCCATTTACTTAGCGCTGACCCCTAAAACAAGATGGCCAACAGTGTCCATTGCAAGTGTGATTTCGAGAGGGCTCAGATCTGCCTAAGCAGCCCATAACTCTTCAGAGTGGCATTCTGGGTTCATTTCCATCCCCCATATTCTAAGTCAAACATATCAATGCTGAAAAGCATACCACCTGCTAGCTCATCCCAGGAATCAGAGAATTCTGGGTTGCAGCTTGATCTTACATGAGCATCAAAGTGAAATATTTATGTGCTGAGCTTTGCTCTTCCATCTAGCTGGAAAGATTTCTATTGCATGCCCCACTCCAATCACCACCAGAAGCCAACTTCTACCATTTCTCCCTCTCTGCCTCTATGGTGACGACTACCATGTTCCTTCCAAGCAATATATAAACTTTTAATTTGAAATCATGTTCTGGGTGACTGGCTCACTGGGAATCATCCAGAGGTTGTCAATGACTCAGCCAATAAATTTGAGGCCCAGCAATTGAGTTGGAGTCAGTGGCGCCTGACAACTGCTCAGCAGCAGAAGGTGAAAAGCAGCAGAATCCTACATTGGTTTATAATAGATAAAATGCTCCTGGTCCATCTCACAGGAGCAGTTGGAGTGAAAAGCAATCAATTAGCAGTGTTCCTGGCTGCAGCTTGGCCCCAACAGGTCAAAACTAAGGTCAGCTATAATTAGAGGGAAGGACATTTCACCATCTGAATAAAGCATAGCCAATCAGTGTACACATCTTTATCTAGCTCATTCCATGTATCCATCACCACACCAGAAAACCGTAAGAGTCACTCACTCTAAAAGACCTCTGCTTTCAAAACTATAGTAATCTTGTGAGAAGATACAATATAGAAAATTATACAGAACAATGTGAGATGGTACATTTAAGTAACCATATAACTACCGGGCATCCATCTCTGTCTGGAATTCCTTTTCCCACCTTTATCATTAGGCTGGGATTCTACAAGTTCCCAATTCCATGGCCTACACAGAATCCTCCCCTGATGACTTATCTTGGCACTCACTTTTCTGGCACCACCCCTCTAAGCTAGCAGCCTCGGAGACCCAGACTCACTGGGCCTCCTGCCCTTTGGAGTTCAGCAGGAGGAGCCAGCCCTACTCTCAGCCAATTCTACATGTATTAGACAAGGAAGATGAAAGAGGAGTCAAGGTGTCTTCTGAGGGCATCTCCACATTGGGTGATGAATTCCTCTCACCAGCTTCTTGCTTCCTGCATCCAGTGTTGTTTTGAACAGATGCCCCTATGCACATTATCAGGAACACATAATTGACAGTATCGTCTAGGAGCATGGGCGAGAAGGTCTGCCTTCTACCACTGGACACAGACCACATCCCAAGTCATCAATCCCCGCCCCCCCCACAACAGGTTAAGATTATACTGTGCTGTGTCTGGACCACTGGGCCACATCTGTATTGTTGGGTACAATGTCAGAACAGCACAGCTCAGAGGTCTCATATCTGTCACAAATGGTTCCTGGACCGATTCTTCTCTCTCCTCGTTCCAAGCCTTCTGAGCAAGCAAATGAGGGCTTTCAGCCGTAAATGATTCAGTTACCTAACCAAACTGACCAGAAAAGGGTGGAAGCAAACACAATAAAAGCTAAAATTTGAATTCAGCCAGAGGAATTGTACAGCGGGGAATGGCTTTTCAATCTGAAAAAGCCGAAGGTTGATGTTATGAAAATTAACTCAGGCACTTTTTTATGCATCAGGGGCTCACTATTAGCTAAAAGAGGCTTGGGATCTCTAGAGGCAGTGAATGCGGGACACCTGGGTGGCTCAGCGGTTGAGCGTCTGCCTTTGGCTCAGGGTGTGATCCCGGGATCCAGGATCAAGTCTTGCATCCGGCTCCCTGCAAGGAGCCTGCTTCTCCCTCTGCCTCTGTCTCTGCCTCTCTGTGTGTGTCTCTCATGAATAAATAAATAAAATCTTTAAAAACAAAAATAAAAAAATAAAGACAGTGAATGCTGAGAGAATTCAGGACACCTAGCATGAACACATGACACAGGCTGTGAAACTGGCTATCTCCAAGTTCAGTTACCTTGTCTTTGAACAGCCACGATGAAGCACAACCCAAGGACAAAGATTTCATTTTTTAAAATCCATTACTTAGGATAACACTGTACCAGTTAGCATTGCTGTGGCTTTTGAGTCAACACTCCCATCCCCGCCATCTCCCAAACCTCTCCTCAGTCCAAACACGACCACGGCCTTCTCTTGGTCAGCTCCATCATCATCATCTTAAGGGCTCAGTGTAGCCAAAGGAAGTGAAGCCAGCCAGAGAGTTCAACAGAGGAAGGAAAATGCAACTGAAAACAGAAGAGGAGAGTTTTCAATGGCCATGTGTGCATAAATGACCAGCAACACCACTAGTGTCCTTTTGGTAAGAGACCTGGGCTGGTTTGGGGTCTGTAGAGTATATGCATATTTTATATATTTATAATTATTCACATATCTATGTATGCATTTGAATATACTTTATGTATATAGAAATACTTAGTGTTATTTATGTGAATCTGAGTTTAACAAGTCAGAATGGATGAAGAAATCAAATTTTGGTGGGGGAGGGGAGGAGCCTTGGGGTTTCAGGTAGGGGAGCTCCATGCCGGAGGGAAAAAAGTTACCAGGAGGACTGAAGAAGGTTGAGGTTACTAGGAAATCACGCCCTTTCTCTGGTTTGTAGGAGTCTGTCTCTGTCTGCTCCTGGCTCCTGCCTCCACAGCCCCAACCCCTACTTTTCTATGGGTCCCAGTCATTCTGTCTCTTCCTCTACTGTTACTTTTCCTTCACACGTGCACGCAATCCATCATCATTCCACCATCGTTATGGACTTCATTGTCACTGGTTTTAAGAAACCAGTGCCAGTTGAAATTTTTCTTATGTAAAACAAATGTTTGTAAATTATCACATTTTCCCATTGATTTCCACCGCCATTTCAGAAGTATGATTCCCACAGAGGACAATACTTAGGCATACGTAGTAAAAAAAAACCACAGATGGAAGTTACTATATCCTTAAAAGAATATCCTGCCTTTGACTGAGTATGATTTATGAGTATGTGATTCTCCCCCTGGACATCTGCAAGAAAAGTTAGGCAAACAGGCAATCAATTAGAGTCCTCCATGTTAGAATTATATTTATTATTTATTAAACCACCTTTCTTGATTGATTGGCTTCCATTTTATTGGTTTTTCTCAAAGACCCAATGTAAATTGACCCCTTAAATCATTCACACTTGTAATCATTGGTCCAGATATTCAACGGAAACTTCCTGTAAGCCCACTGGGCAGCACCTGTGATTAACAGCTCTTTAATCCTTCCCCCTTCTTCATGGCCACTGTGTCCTGACCTGTCCTCCACTTCTCCACCCCTTCCTAACTCTTCTGGTCATGAGACAGCCCTCTCAGGACTGACCTTGGCCTCCTCTCAGCTATAAGTCACATTTCCTCCCTGAATTATATCTACTCCTGCCCTCTTCCTGCCCTGAGCTTCCTGCCCCAAGCAGTGTCTTCCACCTGTTTGCTCGAGGTCCATGCATTTATTTGTCCAATGCTCACAGCAGAACATTACAAAGTTACTCTTTCTTGAAAACCATATGTTAGGATGGTGCTAGTATCTAGTAGTTTATGAACTTTTTGGTTCTAGCCTTTCTAAGCAGGAATACAGTCTTCCAGTTTTGGGTTTTGGGTTGTTTTGGGAGTTGTTGGGATTTTTTAGTCCAATATTATAGGTATATTGGAAGTTCTGTCATCTGTGAGGTGCATTCCTGCCCTGGATTATCAGATGTGCAAGAGCAGCATGTCCCAACAATCTGTCACTAAAATCTAACTTCCTTGAAACTCAGGCAGAAGCATCTAATGAGGCTTCACAGAATACAAAAATCCACATTGAAAGGAATGTGAACCTGTTCTTGACCAAGAACAGCCAGACCAAGGTAATCAAAATAGCAGCAGACTTACAACCTAAAGGTTTATTAAACAAGCCTTATCTCGGGGGATCCCTGGGCGGCTCAGTGGTTTAGCACCTGCCTTTGGCCCAGGGCATGATCCTGGAGTCCCAGGATTGAGTCCCGCATTGGGCTCCCCACATGGAGCCTGCTTCTCCCTCTGCCTGTGTCTTTCTGTCTTTCTCTCTGTGTGTCTCTCATGGATAAATAAATAAAATCTTTTTAATAAATAAATAGACAAGCTTTATCTCTATATGTGACGTGCTTTGATAACTATCCTATTCAATTTCATTTGTGAAAACTGGTGTCAACCATTAAGTTGATTTTACAATTAGGTTGCATCCCACAGTTTGTAAAACTCCTGCTTTCATCAGTCTAGCTGAAGAATTAAAGTCAGATAATGTCACCAGTTGACAGGCTGGGAGTCAAGTTCAGAACCACTGGAGGCCTGAGGCAAATCCCTGCTCTTCTACTGCCTTGCTGACAGTAGAGGACAAATCACTTAGCCTCACTATGACTCACTTTCCATCTTACATCAAGGTTCGGCCTGCTCTAACATTTGTTAGAAGGATCTAATGAGATGAAAGATGTGCAAAACTTCAAAAATATTCAAGGACCACTCAGTGCCAAGGAGGCGGTGTCAGTCATTGAGAACGAAGAAGTGACATAAGAACCTACTAGTTTCCAGGGATCCCTGGGTGGCTCAGTGGTTTAGCGCCTGCCTTCAGCCCAGGGGGCGATCCTGGAGTCCCGGGATCGAGTCCCGGGATCGAGTCCCATGTCGGGCTCCGGGCATGGAGCCTGTTTCTCCTTCTGCCTGTGTCTCTGCCTCTCTCTCTCTCTCTCTCTCTCATAAATAAATAAATAAATCTTAAAAAAAAAAAAAAAAAAAAAAAAGAACCTACTAGTTTCCACATGCTGTTTCTCTATAACTCAGCTGGACTGCTTGGAGACCTGGAAGAGGTGAAAGACAGCCAGGACCCCGGGAGTGAGACCAAGAAAAGAAAGACAATGAAAGGGACCGACAAAGAGGGTGTAGCACATCCTGAAACAAGCATCACTTCATTGGCCAATGATTTACGCCCACCAACCGAGAACCAGTGGCTCAGTGTCGTACTCCAAGAGGCATCACAAAACTCAGACAATACTATTATATACATACAGAGACATATATAACACTATATATAACAGTGTGTATATATACTAGTATAAATTATATAATATGTATGTAGTACAATATTAAACACATGCTAGTATATAGTATGTGTATATATATATATACTTGCACATGCGCGCGCACACACACACATACATACTCTAATTCTCAGAGGCTTTATTGTCAAATTTCTTCATACTGTTACTGGTCCCGACAGTTCCCTCTCTCTCATGCTTCAGGAGTTCTCAAAAACACTGTCATTTTGTTAGAGAGAGCCCTCCCAGCATATGCGAAAGGGATCTTGGCACGTGTTCCACATTATTTGATCTAACTCCCACCATTGATCAAAGAACACTTCTAACTGAGCCACATGATTTAGCCATCTATAAGCCATTAGCCACAGAGTATAGAAGCCTTCCGAGAAGGAGTTCCTACCCCAACAAGACTTCTATCTGAATTTCCTTTACCCTGGAGATTTTAAACTCAAATGCCTAGAAAGATGCAGGAACATTCCATAAATGAGGAGAGAGGATCTATGTGTAGGAGCATATTTGTCACTGTGGAGTGCTGGGACCACATCCAGCTGGAGTGTGCATGCCCACTCCATCTAAAGAGGACAGCTAATGCCCAAACTAGCTGATCGTTGGCCTGTACTACAGATCTTCCCCTGCTCTAAAAGAAGTAAAAAATCTGAATTTGTATGTAAAACTTGCCTGATTCTTAGTCACTCAATTTTAAGGCATATATATATATATATATATATACCCATATACATACATCAAAGAAAACATAACAAATTCAGCCTATGAACATCAATTAGTGACTGATACTTTTTTCTCAAAAAAACACGAAATTGTGATTTTTTTCTATTACAATATTTCATTAAAAAGTGAAAAATCAAAATAAAAGCCAAATTCATCTAGTGTTTTGTCTTTAGACTTTCATACCATCTTAGCTCATATCCTCTAAGAAAAAAGAGCCTGAAAAAAAGAAAAATAGCCTGAGGCAAGGATTAACACATTTACACTTTATTTGGGGGATACCATCCCTAGACTTTAAGAGTAAGGAAAAGGGGAAAGAACCAGAAGAAAGAGGAGCCTTACAGAGTGTTGCCTCTATTCACTACAAGCCACAAAGAGATGCAACGGGACACCAGGCAGGTGGATTCACGCCACACATGGAGACACAGGTGTGCTACAAAGAGGAACTGACCCTCAAAGAGCAGTCTGTGGGAGAAAAGAAGGATAGAAGTTTATCTGCCAATTCTGAGGGAGAGAAAAGGGAAACACCTGAAGTAGAGGTATGACCCTGAGAGCAGGTGCCTCTTTACCTTGCACCTTCAATGCCTCACTCACCTAGTTCTGGCCCTAGCAAGGTCACTCCTGTCTCCCGTTTCCCATTGGCCAGTGTTTACCCCACAGGATTACCCTGCCCTGAACTTTCAGATGCCAGACTCCATAACTACAGTGGTACTTCTGTTTTTCTAAATCCAGAGTGCCAAGAAGAACCAGAAAACTCAGGCACATAGCTGGTTGGCCCCGCTGCATGGCACAGGGAAGGTGGGGGGCCCCAGGGCTCACAGGGCAGGTGACTAGTTGGCCCGGGGGGTGGCTGTGGTATGGTTCAAGAGGTGGTTGATGCCTTCAGAAAAGAGGAGGCAATTGAGAGAATCCAAGATGGAACAGATAAGTATAGAATACATGGACATCATCAAAGCATATATATTAAGAACCATTAAGTTAGTTTGAACATTGAAAAAGAGAAAAAGCACAGATTCCAGTATCAGAAATGAGAGCGGGGACATCACTACAGATCCTGCAGACAGTAAAAGGATAAAAAGGAAATGTTAGGGCAATAGTCAATAAACACAACTTGGATAAAAGAGACATGTTGCTGAAAAAAATTACTAAGTCAACATGGCCTAGGGCTGTAGAACAAATCTGAAACTCAGTGTTTCCCACTTACTCAAAATTATTCAAATCAGAACATTCATAAATTTTACAAAGCCTCATAATTTAAAATCAAATAGCAAACTTCTTTAACCCAGGGAGACTCAACTGGAAGTTCACCTGCCAGGCTTAACATGAATACAGAAAAAGGGTAACTGAAACCAGTCAAGAAAAGTTGAGTGGGCAAGATAAATCTGGAGAAGAATCTAAGAATACCAGCACCATGCTCCCACTGCTCCAGAAAGCTTAATCCAGAAAAATACCTTGTCAACAGCTGGTTACCAGGTCTTTCATGCCAGAAATGGCAAACTCAGATGCCTTCAGGGGTCAGAGACCAGCCAAGACAACAGGGAATGGGATGGTAAGAGGCCTCTTACAACTTCATGGCTCTATCTGGTTTTGCAACTATGAGCGTGGTCACGGACTCCAGATTTTCTGGATAGTTCTTTGAAATCCCCCTGTGTTTAAATGTTGGCTTGAATTATACACACACACACACACACACACACACACACACACACACAGTGTGGGCCAAATAAAACACATGAGCGAGCCAGATACAGCCTGCAGTCTAACAGTGTGTGGTCTTTACTTCTGGTTTGCTTTTTGGAGGTAAGGTGCAGAGAGGGAAGAACCAGGAGGGGGTTTTATTTGTTTTGTTTCCTATATTAAAAAGCTGGAAGATTAAGTTCTGGAAATTTTCTCTCTTTTTTATGACCCCTGCAGTATGGGAAACTTCAAAACAAAAGGAAACAGCCACTGGCTCTTCCTCATCCTGCCCCCAGGATCCAGCAGATAAGGAGCTAAACCCTAAGATTTAAAGAGTCTGGGTTTCTTCTCTCCCTTTCAGGCTCCTGTCCACCTACTGTCCCCATCCTCAATTTTTGAAACCCAGTGATGATTTTATCGACTGCTATTTCCATATGACTGAGCAACACGGGGGTTGAGTGAACACTGAGGGTTCATTGCACTGTGGTAAGACGCTATCCCGTGTCAGGAAACAAGATGAAAAGCATGGCTCAGCGGTTTAGCGCCTGCCTTTGGCCCAGGGCCTGATCCTGGAGTCCGGAGATAGAGTCCCACGTCAGGCTCCCTGCATGGAGCCTGCTTCTCCCTTTGCCTGTGTCTCTGCCTCTCTCTCTCTCTCTCTCTCTCTCTGTCTCTGTCTCATGAATAAATAAATAAAATCTTAAAAAATAAATAAATAAAGCACTTCTACCTGGAGATTCCTGAGAAGAAAGGAGATTAATTTCAGCCTCGGAGCCCAGGCACCGGAGCACACAGCTCCTGCGTCTTCCAAGTTCGGCTGTCAGGACCACCTGCACAAGCGCCACCGAGCCAACCCAAGGTAACCACGAGGTCTCAAGGAGACACTTCACACAGGCAGACGACTCAGTGGAGAATGCCCGGCACTAATGAGCCATCTCGCACCAGCACCCGGCCTCCCAGTGGCAAGAGAACTTTCCAGCTTACCTCTGAAGCACGGCGGCTGCAGTGCGAGGCCTGGGATGGAAGGGGCTCAGGAGGGCGAAGAGAGCAGGCCAGCCCTACATCCTCTGACCTGTCAGAGAGGAGGGTGAGCGCTCAGGATCCAGAGGGACCTGCAGGAGCCCCTCAGAATGCAGGCGGATGCTGAGACCTTGTCCTCAGAGCCGCTCTCCCGATGTACTTTGATCGCCTTGGCCCAGCTCCCCACAGATCCAGCCCCACACCCCACAGAGCTGCCCAGAGCAGTTCAGGCCCCAATTGTCCATGTCCTTTGTGCGTCTCCATCCAGGCCACTCAAGCCACGATCTTCCTCAAGAATCATCAGTAAGCCAGCAGCAAAAGCATCTCTTTTCACAGCAGTGCAAACTGAAAGCAGAGGGTTTCCTGGGCGCCCTGCTGCTCTCCAGGCCTCCAGGGCCCAGTGCCTCTCCCCCAGGTCAGGTGGAGGGAGAGGCCATGGTGGAGCTCAGACCTTCCCCAGCCCGGCCCACCTGCACCCCAGGAAATGAGCAGAGTGTGGCTTCCCAGGAGAGCAGGGAGCCCAGGGGTCTCCTGGGGACTGTGTGTAGACTCGAGGTGTCCACAAAGAAAAAAACAAAAGAGCTGCCCATACACACACACACACACACACACACACACACACAATCCCTGCACAACCTGGAAGCCAGCTGTGCTCTAAATTAGGGAGCCTTTGTTCCGTGATGGTCTTCTCTGGGAAAATTAGAGACCACTCAGAGAATGAGCCACTCTAATGTACCAGGAAAGGAAGAACTAAGAGGAGGACCCAAAGAAGTATTCCTACTCCTCTAAAGGTCTTCCCAAATTCTACCAGTTTTGCCAGAATCACAGAGATGAGTATTTACAAAGAGAAAAATACCAAAATCATGGCATGGAATAATATCTCACGTTTACAGATTACCAGATGCTGGAGTTTGGGAGGTTTTTTTTTTAAGGTTTTATTTATTTATTCATGAGAGACACACAGAGAGAGGCAGAGACATAGGCAAAGGGAGAAGGAGGCTCCCCATGGGGAGCCCAATGTGGGAATGGATCCCAGGATCCTGAGATCACACCCTGAGCTGAAGGCAGACGCTCAACTGCTGAACTACCCAAGTGCTCCCCAGGTGCTGTTTTAAGTGCTTACATGTCTGAACTCTGTATCCTCACAGCAATCCTATGTGGTTGGTACTTCCACAACTCCCAAACTGCTAATGAGGAACCTGAAATACAGAGAGGTTAAGTGACCTGCCCACAGTCACACAGCTAATACGTGGCAGAGCGGGGATTTGAAGCTAGACCATCTGAACCTCTGTGCACAGCTGCCTCTTGCACTTTGATGTTACAAATAACCATAACAAAGACAAAGCATGTTCTCATGAACAGAGTGCTTTCATTCATTATTCCAAAATATCTTTTTGTCTAGCACCCGCCAAATGCAGGTCCCAGAGACAGAATGGCGAAAAAGTGATACCTAGTACCTGCCCTTGTGGTTCTTCTCCCCAAGCAGAGGAGATGAAGAGATAGATAAGTCAACCATGCCTAAAATTAAACACATAAGGGTGGTGGTAAATGCTATAAAGGAACAGACAGGAGTCATCGCTCTCTTAAACAAATACTATTTTCCTCATTTTACAAATAGGGAACCTGGGATTTCAGAGTGAAATGAGATATAATAAAAAAACTGATTTTCTAATTTTTTAAATTTTATTTGTTTTTGAGTAGATACCCAGTATCCGCACGATTTGACATTCAGTAGACACTAAAGGGTATCCCCACATACCCCCAGCCTCCCAGTCCCCCTCCCAGAAGCAATCGATGTTGGGTCTCCTGTATCATGGGTCTCCTGCCAGAGACACTCAACCAATCAAATACACACTTTCTTTACAGCAGTTACAGCACACTGCACACACAGTTCTGCCCCTGGGGTTTTTTCTCCAGTAAACAAATACTCAGCCTGCTTCCTCATTTTTTTTATCGCTGCCCACAATTTCATTGCATGGATGTCCCACACCTGCTTTAGCCAGGCTCTTCCTGATGGTCATTTAGGCGATTTCCAATCTTTTACAAGCACAAACAGTGCTGCTGGGACCCACTAAAAATATAAACCATTTCACACACAGGCGGGTGTCTCTGCATAATAACCTCCCAGAAGTGGAATTGCTGGGTCTGGGCCATGTGCATTTGTAATTTTGATAGATATTAACCATATTGTCCACCACTGAGATGTCCCCAACTTCCACTCACCCAGCAGTGGGCGGAGCACCTGTTTTACCACACCCCAACACGGTGAAGACACACCACAGAATCAAGGGACCTGGGAGCCTGTCCCATGCCTTGCCAACTGTGGGCTTTGGGCAGACTTCTCAACCTCTCAACCTCAAGGATCTCATCTAAAGAGTGGGCTTAGTAGTGACCCCACCTATGTCCTGAAAAGTCTAACACACAACTCTATGGAGCCAAGGTGAGTAGTACAGTGGCTCCCTGGGGAAGCAGCTCACAAGATACGTCCCCAAGGCCAATGACTAAAAAAGCCAACTGCACTGAACCACAGGCCAGACAGGACATCCCAAAGAAGATGCCAGCAAGACAGCACAGGCTCGGCAGCCAGACAGGCAATGTACAAGTTGTGTGACCTTTAGCAAACTGCTGACTGTCTTCTTTCCTCCTCCCAGAGAAGAAGAGTCAGACAAGTGAGCACATACCGAGCACCTGGCACACAGCAGAGGCTCAACCCCCAGTCATGGTCCCTGAGGCAGACACAGGTGCCCAGCATCCAGCATTCCAGCACACACAAGCACTTCTCTCCTGTGACCAACTGGACTCTCCCTAGGGTGAGGAGCCCACTCCACCCCTGAAAGCGGGACAGCCCTCACCCAACGCAGGACGGGAGCTTGTGACAGAGAGGATCCAGCTTCTTGGCCCCTGGGGGGGAGGAGAGGCTCTGTAATGTGTTTGGCACAATCTCCTAGAGATTGTCAGGGGACTGTGCTCCAAGTGCCCACAACAACAGCTCCTCAGCATGCCCTCTGGACTCACTTCCCTTCTGTCTCACACACTTTCAAAGACTGCACCCCCACCCCCTGCAAATAACCATCTGCACTCAAATTCCTCCTCAGAGCCCACATCTGAGGGAGCTTAACCTAACACAGTTGTCATCACTGGGCAGAGGCTAGACAGACGTATGAGGAGGGTGCAGCAGTCAATACGGAGACATGGAGGTGAGACAACCACCACTCGGGCCAGATCTGGTGGTTCTCAGGTTCCAGAACAGCACCTTTATACACAATGGAAATGGATGTTCAGTCAGGCCTAAGTAGACCCTGATCACAGAAAGCCACTGTGAGATCCCACTCCTCCCAGAGCCTCCCACTCTGGAGAGGCAGGACTCAACTCTCCAAGTAGAAGCCCACTAAGCTCCTGAAGACATGCTTGAGGAGGACAGCAAGTCCCAGGGTGTTTTCCAGAAGGTTCTATAACTGGCTTAGTATACTGGAAGTCCAGAGAACACCCAAGCTGTGTATTCTGGCTTCCTCTACAAGGCCATGGAGACAGTTGGAGGACCATGAAGATCCTCAGTGTGCAGGAGGAATAGCTAGACCATTTTTTAGTGTTGGGACTCCTGGGTGGCTCCATGGTTGAGCATCTGCCTTCGGCTCAGGTTGTGATCCTGCAGTCCTGAGGTCGAGTCCCCATCGGGCTCCTCATGGGGAGCCTACTTCTCCCTCTGCCTGTGTCTCTGCCTCTCTGTGTGTGTCTCTCATGAATAAATAAATAACATCTTTAAAAATAATAATAATAAAGTATCAATGGGATCCACTCCCAGCTTCCATCCTGATGGCAGAGGGTATGTGGATCTCGCACTTCTACATTCTAGCTCATTCCTGCAAGATTTAAGGAAACCAAATGTCATAGCTGGAGTTTCATGGCATCCCTGGCAAGTTAAGGGAGGAGACAGAGCTTGGAGCAGAATCTCAGCTGACGACAGTGGCTGGAAATGAGTCAAAGTTTGTAGAACAAAATTTAACACTGAGTCAAAAAATACGACAGAAGTGAGAGAAAAACGATAGATGGAAAGACACAGATAAATAGATACCAGAATAATGAATGATGTGATGGCTACAGTCCATTCCCTGCGCATATGCCACGGGTCAGTGCTCTGGCTGACCGCCAATGGCCAGCGCCATCTCTTCACTTGAAGACTTTCTCAAAACTGCAGAAGATTGGCAGGCATTCAAGGACTCAACACCACTCCCCTGGCCCTCAACCAACCACTGACAAGCCAGGCTATAAACACGCCAGCTCGCTTGCCCCTCAGATGGGAAAACCCTCCACTACAACCCACATTCTCCACAAGATGGTGCTCCAGCTGCCTGCAGTGGGAGTTGGCTTCCCAACACCCCTTTACTGGCTGCCTACCCCCTTTGTTTCATTTCTCCCAGCTCCCTATAGTGTGTCTTGGGATTTGCTACTGAGGGAACCCAAACTACAGCAGTTGGGCACCTGCTGTGCCCCAAACACCAAGCTAGAGATTTTAGATATTGTGCAGATATGAAGCAGTGTCTACCAAGGAAGGAAAACAAATGACACCATCTATGCATAAAGGGAAAGGTCCAGCCTTTGTTTCAAAACAAGTGTTCATGACGACATGGGGAAGAGCACTCTAACTATGAGGCCAAGCCAGGTGAACAGAATGACTGAGCAAATCTTTTTCAGGTCATGCATTTTCCAACAGAAAAAAAAAAAAAAAAAAGAAAGAAAGAAAGAAAGGCCAGTGGAGGGAGAACCAGGTTTCCAAAGCATGCCCTTTGTGTCTGGGATTGTGCCCCCTTGCTTGAAGTCATTTCACCACAGTGGTTGGGCTTTAGCCTGCCCGGCTTCTGCAAATCTACTCTTTGCACCAGGGTTGTCCTGAATTCACCCCCACAGGTTAGGGGAAGGGTCGGGGAGTCTCTTCACCTCTCCCAGGGAAGGTAGGAGTGAGCTCTAGTTAAGTTTGGGAGCTAAAGCATTCCTGTCTCATTAGTGACTCTAATCTCTTGCAAGCACTGAGAAGTCACCAAAAAAAAAAAAAAAAAAAAGCTTAAGCCATGAGCTGTAATCCGGGCTGTCCTTGCAAACAGGGGGAAAACAGGCCATGTTTTGTGGCTTCCTGCAAACAAAAGCCCTATTCGTTAATGAGGATTCTTAATTTAGGGCAGGAGAAAACTTTTGGGTTATTATTAGGCCACAAATGGAGGCCTGTGTTTCATTTCACTGCCCCACTTAACCAAAAATGCCTTCCGTTCTGTAAATTAAAGAATTATTTTTAAGTGCTAAAGGCTGCTGGATAACCTTGGTGCTCAGTCTCCAAATTTAACAAACTGGGGCAAAGGGTCCCAAAGGCTTTGTCCAGCTCCAACAATCTCCGGTTCTGCTCATCTTACCACCTACCCCCTCTTAGAGGTCCCTTCAAAACCCTCAGGGTTGGGGCACCTGGGTGGCTCAGCTGATTAAGCAACTGCCTTCAGCTCAGGTCATGATCCCAGGGTCCTGGGCCCTGCATTGGGCTCCTGCTCAGCGGGGTGTCTGGTTCTCATTCTGCCCCTCCCCACCATTTGTGTTCTCTCTTTCTCTCTCTCTCTCAAATAAATAAATAAAATCTTTTTAAAAAATCCTCAGAATCTTTGGATACTGTTGGGGATCACAGCATCTCCTGCCAGCTTGGGATCCCCACCCAAGGTCCCCACCAGAGGTCCCCAGCAGAGGATCCCATCTGCAAGCTAAGAAGTTCAAGGAAGACAGCAAAATCTCCCCTTTGCCATCCACAGGGGGAAAAAAAGGTAATCACCTCTATCAGTTCCATACGCTAAATGATCCAGCATCATCCAGGGTCTTCTCCTGGCTGAATTAACAACACAAATCATCACCTTAGGAGGAAGTTCATGCGGGCACTGGAGAGGGACAGTTCTGCATTATGGGAGTCTTTAAAACCCACACTCAAAAAAAAAAAAAACCCCACGCTCATAAAATGTGATAGGAAAATTCATCTTTGAGGTTCATGGCCAACAAAATCTACAATGTCTCTTTCATAGATGCTCTTAATGTTCTCGGCAGAGTGGTGAGTGGGTGGCCCTGGGGAAAGTGTGGGGTTGAGGGATCCCTGGGTGGCGCAGCGGTTTGGCGCCTGCCTTTGGCCCGGGGCGCGATCCTGGAGACCCGGGATCGAATCCCACGTCGGGCTCCCGGTGCATGGAGCCTGCTTCTCCCTCTGCCTGTGTCTCTGCCTCTCTCTCTCTCTGTGACTATCATGAATAAATAAATAAAATCTTTAAAAAAAAAAAAAAAAAAAAAAAAAAAAAAAAAAAAGAAAGTGTGGGGTTGAGCAACTTTCTCAATAAAAACAAGAGGTTGGGAACTGTGACTCCCCAGTCGGGAGACCCCTGTTCAGGCTGGTAAACCAAACCCCAGGCTCCCAAGGTGGCTCCTGCTGGCGTCCTCTCAAGATGCTTAGTGACACACAGAATGAGGTTGATGGCATTTGGGAGGAAGGGAAGGAAAGAGGGAAGGAAGGAAGGAAGGAAGGAAGGAAGGAAGGAAGGAAGGAAGGAAGGAAGGAAGGAAGGAAGGGAGGGAGGGAGGGAGGGAGGGAGGGAGGGAGGGAGGGAGGGAGGAAGGAAGGAAGGAAGGAAGGAAGGAAGGAAGGAAGAAAAAGAAAGGAGGCTTAGTTCACCACTAGGGTTTTTGGGTTTTCCTTTTAAGCATCTGTCCTGGCAGTGGTATGAGTGACCTTGTAATGACCCGATACCCTCTTGGGTTCTCTGTTTGTTTCAGGTCACCGTGGAGATGATGGAGGATGTCCCTTGAGGGCCCTCATGCAGCACTTATTCCCCTTGCTGCTAGTTCTGGACCCCGAGCCATCTACCAGTGTGAACACGAACACTAATGGCCTGAAGGAGCCTGGATCAGCCGCTGGGGAAGTTGGGAGAGGCCACCATGTGCCCAGCTAGGAGCCAGGAGCTGCAAGGTGGAGAAAGTCCCCGCTCTCAAGGGTTTTGAGTCCACACCCACAAAGTGCCTTGCTTCCCACTGCTTTCCCAGCTTCTCCCAAACCAGCTCCCTTTCTGTGCCCTCTGACTCACTCAATGGCACCAATATCCCCCAATCCCCCAGTGAAGTCAGAAGACTGGGAGTCATCTCTGACGCTTCTCTATTCCTTCCCTCATATTCAATCAACCATCATTTATCTTCTTGATCCTCTTCAGTCTTTTTTTTTAAATTTATTTATTTATTTATGATAGTCACACACAGAGAGAGAGAGAGAGAGGCAGAGACACAGGCAGAGGGAGAAGCAGGCTCCATACACCGGGAGCCCGACGTGGGATTCGATCCCAGGTCTCCAGGATCGCGCCCTGGGCCAAAGGCAGGTGCCAAACCGCTGCGCCACCCAGGGATCCCCTCTCTTCAGTCTTCAATCTGTTCACTTGGGGATGCTGCAGAGAGTTGTATAGGATGCGCACTGTCCAATTTAAGGTGTACGATTCCCACCATGGTCCATGAGAACGGTGCCCACTAGAGTTGTGCAGCAGAACAAAGCACCTTATATGCCTCTCCTTTCTACTTCCATCACCTTAGCTCTGACCTCTGTTTCTACCCTAGAATAGAGTCAGCCTGGAGGAGAGGAGGGCAATACAGGCACCTGACCCACATCTTGCCCCCATGTATCCAGCCTCCACAGAGTACTTTATCAAAAAGGCATGTCCTATTACATCACTTCTCTGCTTCACACCCTCCATCGGCTCCCCACTGTCCTCAAGATAAAACTCAGACTCCGTCACCAGGCTTATGAGACATAAAGGGCCTAGCACAACCTGACTCCTGGTTCCTTCTGCAACTTTAGCTTATATCTACACGACCAGCATGGGAAACCCTATGCTGAGGTCACTGCAGCATGGCCCATCATGAAAGCGCTGCACATACTATTTCCCCTGCCTGGCCTACACCCTCAGTCACCCTGTGTCTCACCTCGGCCCCTCATTTCATGGTTCATCTAAAGTTCTATGCATCCCTGAAGGCCCAGCTCACACATTGCCTCCTCCAGGCTGCACTCCCTGACCAGCCTTGCATGAGTCCCCGCGACACTGACTTGAGTCTAGATTGACTGTCTCACTACTGGGCCTTTTAGGACCAAAAGCAGTATTCAGGAAATAGCTGTTGCATGCCAGAAAGGCTCTCCTGGGCCCCACTCCTCAGCAGACAACTGAGGACCTTTCTGCTGCAACTCTTCCTCCGGGGAGAATTTCTTTGCAGCATCACCCCTCTGGCAGCTCTGGTACCATCTGAAATCTCAGCAGCTTGGGACTGGTGCCCGCCCTCCCTTCTAAGTCCTTCCCCTTGCCTCTCTGCTCCTGCCCATAGCCCAGTCTCCTGTGAGCCGACCTGTTTCTGTAGCTCCACACCTGCCCTGTGCAGATACCATCTCTTCTCATAAGGCTCGTTCTTGCACACTGAACAGAAACCCCTGGCAGGGAGCCAACACACACTCAGCCTACAGAGTTACCCCCAGCCCCTTTGAAGGAAAAGGGACCCCTGTCCTGCCCTGGGTCTCTCTCCCTCCTCCTGAGCTTCCTGACTTCTTGGTGAACTTGCTGCACTCTGCTGCAAAATACTTCTTGCTCTGTTCAAACTGCAAAATGTGAACACATTTAGTGAACCTCAAGACATCCCCTCTCCTCCAAACATCCTTCCATGTTCTCTGTGATGATAACACTTTGCCTCTTTATGAAGCCCACTGGCTCATAGTCCCAAAGGCAGCACACTTCCCACCCCTAGGAGCAGTCTCTCCCAGAAGCAGCGGAGCCAGGCAGATGGAAGCTCCAGGCTTATCCCGGTGTCCCCCTCTATCTGTTCCTAACTGAGCCTTCAGGGTGGGAACCCTGGCACAGGTGTCAGCACCCAGAGGAATGAGCATGGACCAAGGGCTTCCAAGGATCCCAAGGGCCCACAGCGATGCTAGTGACACTATTTTTTTTTTCTAACTGAGACCCTGGGAACTGGTTCAGTGAACTCCAGTGACTGACGTGGACTCCAAGACTGAGAGGGACCCTAGAAACCACCCGGTGCAGGGCTCAAAGTGGGCTCCTCTCTGCTAGAGATGCCACACATAGGGCCAGGATGTCAGCTACCAGGAGAGGAAAAGGTGTTAAGAAAAGGGACTGGAAGGCCACATCAACCCTGGTTCACTGCTGCCTGCACTGGGCTTCTGTATACACGGCTACCATTTCTGAGCACTTCCTGTGTACCAGGGACCAGGCTGAGAGCTTTTAATGTCTCACCTGGTGTGTTCCTCCAGTCGACCTCTGCTGAAGGAGTTATTATGAAGCCCACCCAACAGGTAAAGACACTGAGGCTCAGAGCAGCCGTGACTTGCCAGCATAATTCAGCCAGGACAGGAGAGCACTGGGGTTCTCCCTTAGGCTGCCACACACGGGGTCCCGTGCCCTCAACCACCAGGCCACATGCCACACGAGCTCTGGGCTGCAAGGTTCTGTGGCTTAAAAACATAATAATTGGGGATTCCTGGGTGGCTCAGCAGTTTAGTGCCTGCCTTCAGCCCAGGGCATGATCCTGGGGACCTGGGATCAAGTCTCACATCGGGCTCCCTGCATGGAGCCTGCTTCTCCCTCTGCCTGTGTCTCTGCTTCTCTCTCTGTGTCTCTCATGAATAAATAAATAAAATCTTTTTTAAAAATTTTTAATAAAAATAAAAATAAAATAATTAAAACTGATTTATCCAGGAAATGCTAATCCAAACCATACCACAGCCATTAGAATGGCTATCATCAAAAATAAAAAATAAGAACAGAACTTCACAGGTGTTGCAAAGATGTGGAGAATTCAGAAACTGTGCGTTCCAGGTGAGAATGTAAAATGGTGCAGCCGCTGTGGAAAACAGTACAGCAGCTCCTCAAGGAAGTAGACACAGCATTACCACTCGATCCAGCAACGCCACTTCTGGGTTTCTACTCAAAAGAGCTGAAAGCAGAGATGCCAAGAGACCTGTGTTCACCCTCTTGCACAGCAGCAGCGTTCACATGGCTGAAAGGTAGAAGCAACCCAAGTGTTCAGGGATGGATGAAGGGATAAACAAGATGTGGTATCTCCATACAAGGGGATATTATTCAGCCTTAAGAAGGAAGGACATCGGGGTGCCTGGGTGGCTCAGTGGTTGAGCGTCTGCCTTCGGCTCAAGGCGTGATTCCAGGGTCCTGGTATCGAGTCCCCCACTAGCTTCCCAGCAGGGAGTCTGCTTCTCCCTCTGCATATGTCTCTGCCTCTGTGTGTGTGTGTCTCTCTCATGAATAAATGAATAAAATCTTTAAAAAAAAAAAAAAAAAAGGAAGGAAATCCTGAGACGTACTGCAACATGGATGAACCTGGAAGATAACAGGCTCAGTGAAATAAGCCAGACCCAAAAAGACAGTACTGTACCACTAAAGTAGTCGAAGTCACAGTGACAGAAGGTAGCCCCAGCTGCCAGGGGCTGGGGAGGGGCGGGGAAGGGAGTGGGGAGACAGTGTCAGTGGGCCCAGAGCTTCCGTTCTGCAAGCTGAGACGGGCTGGAGTCGGATGGTGGTGCTGGCCGCACAGTGCTACTGTAGGTAACGGCACTGAGCTCTACGCTTAAAGACAGGATGGTAGATTTTATGTTACATATCTTACCATAATGAAAAAGTTAAATTTTAAAACATTAAAATGCCAAGTTTCCTATTATGTATAATTTGCCAGAATGTCTTTTTCTTTAAGGTTTTATTTCTCTTTTTCCGTCTTCTCTACACCCAACATGGGGCTCGAACTCGTGACCCCGAGATCAAGAGTAGCACGCTCTACCGACTGAGCCAGCCAGACGCCCTGTTTTGCCACACTTTCTATTTTGGCCACAAATTCTTTAAAATCGAGTCCTCCACTCCTTAGTTGCAAAACCGGGGGCCCAGAGAGGAGAAGCAAGCTGCGGGTGGCCGGCTCCCCTCGAGGCTGCCCCTGCTCTCCCTCCACGGCCACGGCCACGGCCACGGCCACGGCCGTGCAGCCCCAGAGGCACCGCTGGGCACGGGCTCATTCCCAAGCACCTCGAGGAAGCGGCTCTGCTCCTTCTGCCTCTTTCCTCCCTTCTCCTTCCACGGCTCAAGGCCAACCTGCCTTTTCCATTCCTTTCAGCCAGAAGGTGGTACCTGGGCTGAAAAGCTGGTGACGTGGCTTTGTGAAGACAGATGGGGCCGTGGGGATGTGCACAGGCGACTGCTAGCAGGTGATGCGTCGCGGCATCCGGGAGGCCATCACTCAGGAACAGGTTGCCCCTTTCACTCGGGTCTTTCCTGTCCCTGGAAGCAAATCCATCTCCTCTCTGGCTCTCTGGTGCCATCTTGTGTTACTTTTTAAACAGCCATGAAGACTTCGTGTCTTCATCTTTAGCAGCATTTTTATTTTTTTTATAAATATAGAATAACACCCAGTGCTCATCCCCTCAAGTACCCCCCTCAGTGCCCGTCACCCAGTCACCCCCAGCCCCCCGCCCACCTCCCCTTCCACCACCCCTAGTTCGTTTCCCAGAATTAGGAGTCTCTCATGTTCTGTCTCCCTTTCTGATATTTCCCACTCATTTTTTTCTCCTTTCCCCTTTATTCCCTTTCACTATTTTTTATATGCCCCAAATGAAAGAGACCATATAATGTTGGTCCTTCTCTGATTGACTTACTTCACTCAGCATAACACCCTCCAGTTCCATCCACGTCGAAGCAAATGGTGGGTATTTGTCGTTTTAATGGGTGAGTAATATTCCAGTGTATACATAGACCACATCTTCTTTATCCATTCATCTTTCGCTGGACACCGAGGCTCCTTCCACAGTTTGGCTATTGTGGACATTGCTGCTATAATATTGGGGTGCAGGTGTCCCAGCGTTTCATTTTTAGCAGCATTTTTAAAGAACCAAACAGTTCTCAAAGTTCTATTGCAGAAGAATTTCTACAATGTTCTATAATACTATAATAACAATGTAATATTAATAATAATAATATTCTAGAAGAAAATCAACATTACTCATTGTTCTAGCACCAAGTGGTCAAGGCTTCCTGAAACACCCCGCTTTGGAACACATTCATAGATATTTCTAAGACAATCTGAAGGGTAGAAGCTGGTTTTATCCCCCTTGCCCTTAAGAACTGCTTTTGATAGGAAAAAATAGCTGTGAGCTAAAAATGAAGAAGGATATGTTTTGTGTCAAAAGTCCTACCCAAGGGGCCCCTGGGTGGCTCAGTCAGTTGGGCATCTGCCTTTGGCTCAGGTCATGATCTTGGGATTCTGGGATAGGTCCCCCAAGATGGGCTCCCTGCTTGGCAAGGAGTCTGCTTCTCCTTTTCCCTCTGCCCCTCCATCCCCCCTGCTCACGTGCTTTCTCTCTCTCAAATAAATAAATAAATAAAACCTTTCTAAAAAGAAAAAGGAAGGAAGGAGGAAGGAAGAAGGAAAGAAAGAAAGAGAAGAAGAAAGAAAGAAAGATAGTTCTATCCGAGCCAGAAGAGGAGCAGGGTTAACAAAATATGTTGTAAACCCTTGCCTGGAAGTGGGCACAACCTAAGAGCAGCATATAGAACTGTCTTCCTAATGAAAACACAAATGTAGTCCGGGGACACCCCCACGATGCCAGTGACTGAATCAACCTGCAGGTGTACTGGCCTATGGAGTGGGGGATGTTGCTAAAGCCAAAACTGGTATCTCAAAGAGGAGGAAGAGGGAATGAGGGACACACAGCTGGTTAGAGGCATTAATCACTGGTTAATGTAATAAATCTATTACCAGGATTTTAAGCACCAGCACAAAGCTTCACTGAGCTTTCCTTTCTCTTGTGGAAAGGCAAGTTGCTTTTGGAGAGTTACACAGAAAAAAAAAAGAAGAAGAAAAGAAAAGAAGAAAAAGAAAAGAAAAGAAAGAAGAAAAAAAGAAAAGAAAAGAAAAGAAAGAAAAGAAAAGAAAAGAAAAGAAAAGAAAAGAAAAAAAAGAAAAGAAAAAAAAGAAAAGAAAAGAAAAGAAAGCCACTTTGGGGTTATAATCCCACCTTGGGTTATCACTGTCACTGACGGGGCTTTAAAATATCCACTGTACTCACAGGAGGCCTCAAGCTGAAGAGAGACTTTCAGGACTCAGACACAGGCTTTGTTCTGGAGATCCAGTCCCCTTCCCCACTGACCCACTCCACCCAGAGCCTACAGAGTTTAAACAGAACAGAAAAGCAAGAGGACCCTGGGGAAGGGAAGGCAGCAGGGGCCTTCCACATTTGCAGGAAAGCTATTTGCCAAAAGATTAATTAACAAAAGCAAATCCCTGCATCTTAAAGTTGAGGAAAAACTCAAAAGGAAAACACAACACTGCCCCAGTGAGAAGAAAGGCAGGTGGAGGCCTCATTTTTGTTCTTTAAATACATGTCACATTTCCCAAAAATGCACAAAATGTCATCCCTGAAGTAAAACAAGTCAGGCTTTGAGGTCAGAGAGCCCTGAGTTTAAAAGCTTGCTCATGACTTCAGACAGCTTCAGTGGCTGTCCTGGGCCCCCAGGTCCTCATCTCTACATCAAGACTAATAATATCTGCCTCAGGGGATTGACATGAATGCAGATGAAGAATCCCTAGGATAGAGTCTGACTCAAGCAGGTGTTCAGTAGATGGTGGATGCCATCTTGATGATGATGGTAGTGGTGATGATGGCAATAATGGCAATCCTACTGTTCCACTCGTCCTAAACCCCCATCCTTCCATACACAAACCTGCCACTCTTCTCACTGGCAGGCACACTCACTTAATAGCTGTAGCTAACATCCACTGAGCACTTACTATAAGCAGGCTTTGTGCAGTAAATTATTTCACTTGATTTGCAGGGCACCCAAAGATAGCTCCAGCTAATACCCCACTTTATAGTGGGGAAACAAGTTCAAAGAGGTTGGGCAATGCATTGGTCAGGGCAGGCTAACCACTATCACCAAAAAAACCCCAAACCTCAATGATTTAACACAGTAAAAGCCTACGTCTCCCCCCATATCCTCATTGGCACCCTTGTTGGCAGACAGCACAAAACAAAGGACTTAGTCTAGCAGTCATTCAGGGATCCAGGCCCCTTCTGTACTGTGACTCCCCCACCTCCTACACTGAGTCACCAC
Source organism: Canis lupus familiaris (assembly GCF_011100685.1). NCBI lineage: Eukaryota > Metazoa > Chordata > Mammalia > Carnivora > Canidae > Canis > Canis lupus. The sequence continues at coordinate 47,844,461 of NC_049224.1, read as the reverse complement.
CTGATCCCCTGCAACTAGATAGCAAGCAAGAGGGAGAGTGAAAAAACCCATGGCTCTTCCTCCCCTCAACTCACTGTGCACATGGCACTTCCGCTCACAATTTAGAGACTAGCTAAAACTAGTCTCTCGGGCCCACCTAGATGCAAGGGGCTTGGGGATAGCCTATTCATGCTTCCAGGAAGAAAAGAGAATAAACAGATATTGGCGAGTAATCGTTTCCATCATAATGAACTTGCCTTAGACCACACAGCCAGTAGGAATGGAAGTAAGCTATGAACCCAGACCTTCACCTCCTAGTCACTGAGCTACCCTGCCCTCTGGGAAAGTGTGGAGGTTTTAAAACAGAGCTCCCAAAGTCTTTCCCATTCCTTCGATAAAGATGTAGGGTCCATATTGAATCTGGGTTCTGTTAGTCCAACAGAATACAGCAAAAATGACTTTATGACCATGTACAATCTCTTAAGACACTGGCAAGCTTCTACTTCTTATCTCCAGGGATGCTCTCTCTTCGAATCTAGCTGCCCTGTTGTGAGAAAGCCCAAGCTAGTCTTTATGGAGAGGTTACCTATATTTGTTCCAGCTAACAGTCAGGGAGAGGTCCCAGACATTATCTAGAGTCGCCCACCGAATGTATGAGTGAAGACACTTCCAAATGATTCCAACTCTCAGCAGTCAAGTCATCCCCAGCTTTTGAGTCTTCCTAACTGGAGCCCCAGATACCATGAAGAGAGACAACCCACCATGGCTGTGCCCAGTCTGAATTCCTGACCCACAGAATCTGTGAGCATAAGAAAATGGTTGATTGATGCCACTAAGCTTTGGGGTGGTTTGTTACACAGCAGTAGTAACTGAAAAAGGAACATACTTAAGAATTTCATGTAGAACAGATCCTATTACTTCTGAGGGGGAAAGCTTCCAGAATCTCTTTATACCAGCCTTTTTACTTTTGATCTTGTGCTTTTTGATATTTTTTTCCACAATAAAAATGTATGACTCTTACCATCAGGGGAAAAAAATTTTTAATGATGTACCCTCTGCCCAATCACTAAACCCAGTGACCTCTGTGTAATCTTGTCTCTTGACTTTGCCAGGAAATTAGACTCCTTGGTCTACGTGGTAAAGCTGGGTGGCTATGCAGACCCTAAAGGTCCTCAATGCTTGTTCCAGAAGGGAACAAGCCAGTGGCACTTGCTGCCACTTCTAACTGTCCTATTTGAAGCACTAAGCACTAAGCCAGCTTCTGTGAGGATGAGCAGGGACCTAGGTCAGCCCCAGCTGTGCATGTGAAAATCACAGCAGGAAGGCAGCTGGGATTATGGGTAAAACAGACACCCTGGAGATGGTTTGTGAAAATGTTGCCAAAGATGCCAGATGCTGTCTGCCTCTGGACTGTGGTTCATGCTGTTTTCCCTCTGAGAGGTGCCCTTCCCAGGCACAGAAGGTTAACCATGGAAGTGAAAGTTCAGGAAAAAGAAGATGGCAGTGTCCAGCAGCCACGAGGAGAGAGGACACAGGGACCCCAGGGAGCAACCAGCCTCACGCACTACGGCCACATCCCTGCACACTCTCTCCCCACGCCTCTTGACAGGTTGGGTGAGAGGATGTGTCTGGTATCCAGAAAAAAGGGCAATGTGGAATCCTCTCACACGGTGATGCATCTTCTCAGGAGTATCAATAGGGCATAGGTGACATTTCAGCACCTGACCTTCCTCAAGTGCCTCTATGTCACACAAGTGGACAGAAGCCTCAACCAGCAAGTCATATGGAGGCCAGAACCAGGGCGGTTTCCTTTCCTTGAAAAAAACATCTTCAGGTCAGGCCACAGCAGACATCTAGGACATGAGACCTCTTCCACCACACACCCCCAGCCTGCCTTTGTCAAAAAGCCAAATGAAAAAGAACTGCTAGAACTGGAACCGACTTCCAGAACTAAAGGCTCAAGAGATGGGGGAGAGACTAAAGATGGGAAGCAGTGGGGGGACCCCAAAGCTGCATCTGGATGATCTGCGGGGAATTTGGGCTCCACTGTCCAAAATCAAACTCACAGCTCTCTGCCGGATTTGCACGGGCTCCAGGACCTCCTGACTGGCCCTGTTTCCTACTCAGTTCTGTCAGAACAGGCCTTGCATTCTGCACTACCAACCCCATCCATCAGTTTTTTTGAGGCACCATTGGATTCAAAAGTGAACACGAGAAAAACAAGCCTCTGGTTCATGGACAGATTAGCCCATGGCTAGCTGTGTCCTTTGCCACCTGCTGTGCTGTTCCATGAGTTGCCCTACTAACCTAGGGGGTGAACCCACTCGCGGGAGCCCTGAGGGTCATCCACATTGTCCTGTATACCTGTCGCTATAACCCATTGAAGAGGATCAGCATCACCAACATGTGGGTCAGAGCCATTGTTGGGGTCATCCCACCTGTCATGGATGGGACAGCTGCTACTGGGAGCCTCAATGCTGGAACATTTCTTCCCAGAAGAATCTTCTGCTCTTGCCAGTTTCTTCCATTTCAACGCCCTGAGCTGGGGACTCTACACAGACTACTCTTGAGGCTTCCATTTGATATCGGTCACCCACCCAGCTCTGTGCAGATGCATCACTCTGTACCACTGCCCAGCATGGATTGGACTGTTCTCGGGGCCCCATCCTGGACGTCACCATATGGACCTTTCCTGTCATCTCCCTCCCCAATAACCTGTATATTTCCTACCTCAACTTTCAGTTCTACAGGAATGTGGACCCGAAGAGCTCCTGGAAACTGTTCTTCTGCAGCCTCTAGCACCTGCCCTTGCTCCTGCTGCTCCTGCTCACCTGCAGGCAACCCCGAGGTGGGAATGGAGCCAGGGTAGAGCCTCAGAGTTGAAATCACATGGGCACATGGGAAAAAAAAAAAGAAACAAAAAACATACAGGGAGGCACACAATTTTTGATAGCCCTTTGCTGTTAGACAAGTATATTTTGGCAATTCTGGAGCTCAAGAAAGGAAATTGCTGGGTTTGGTACAAGATTGTAAAATGATCTGATGCTCAGTGATCACCTGACAACTGTTTTTAATGGTAATGTCCAAAATGTTCCCCAAATAAGAAATAGGTTGGCTCAGGTGATTAGTATAATATTTTTCTCTTTAAGGGATTTATATATTTCTTTCTCCAATTCCCTTCTCCCTCCTCCAATTGTTTTTCTTCCTCATATGGATGTACAAGTGTACCTCTTCCTTTATGGCCACACAAACACACACACACACACACACACACACACACACACACCTGTGCTCGTTGGTGGCCAGATGTGCTGCACATTGGGACTCTACCTGTAGTTCTGTGTCCTCAGGCCCCTCGAGGGCCATGTCAGAGGAAATGTGTGCCTCCAGCCTTCCCTGTGAATGATCCAGGGCCTCCGGTTCTCGCTTTCTCATGTGCATTCTCAACTACAGATTCCCCTCAAACAATAATAGAATACCAAGGATGTGCTGCTGCTTGGCATTCAAAGGGAGAACTCCAAACAGTTGCCTATGGGATCTCAGATGGGACCGCCAGCCCCTAGCCCACCCCATTACCTATCAGCATTTCAAAAACTCCAACAAATCAAAAGCATCTTTATATTCAGTTTAAGATACAGGAGGGATCACAGGCACCTGGTTGGCTCAGTCGATGAAGCATGTGATTCTTGATCTCAGAGTCATGAGTTCAAGCTCCATGTAGGGCATGAAGCCTACTTAAAATAATAATAATAATAATAATAATAATAATAATAATAATAAATACTACAATACAGGAGGTATCTGAAGTGTTTCTTTCTGAAAGGATGGCACTAAAAAAAAAATAAAAAAAATAAAAATAAAAAAAAATTAAAAAAAAAAAAAAAAGGATGGCACTAGACTTCATACCAGCAGTCTGTTGGGCTCTGACCCATGTCCCTCTTCGGTCACTGCTGCCGGTCAGCAGCCCCTATGCTGCACAGCTTCTCAAGACCAAATAAGAAGAGAATTCAGAAAAAATGTGATCCAGCCACATAGCTCACATTCTTGTCCCTTTCATGAAAAATGCCATTTCTCTACTGGTAACCTAAATTCAGAAATTAGCCTCCATACATCTAATGGCTTTAAGAAGCAGAACTAGTGTTGGATTCCCAGTGGGGATGCATCTGGTTGCAGGAGTTGTGTGAGTGCCCCTGTAGCCAGCTGTGGCACCAGTCACCTCTGGTTCCTGCCATCCATCCTTCATGGATGCCACTTGTCATCTGTCAAACCCCAGTTACCTGAAGTTCTGTAAGCTTAACAGGATGCTTTAAATACTCCACCTCCAGGGGCACTGCTGCCCTGTAGGAATTCATTTTGGGGGGTTTAAGCAACATTTACACGGTCACTGCAATATGCCTGTTCTCAAAAGTTTCTAAAGCAATTGCAGATTAACATCTGACCCATTTCTACCTGTCTGCAATATTACCTCTTGGCCGTATCGAGGTTCTTTATTGTGGGGAACATGGCTTAGGAATGTCTGCAAAGAACGTCTACACCTTGTTGCAGCTCTCAGATTTGTAAAATGCCTCCTTCCTCGGCCATAAGCCAGTAGCTCGGGGAAAAAAGAATGAAAGTACAAATGAAGTTTTACTATGGAAGAAAAACTATTAGCTTTGACCACATGAAATTGTCAATATTAGTCGTGTTTGACCTACAAAAAATGGCAATTTAGTACAGTCCAACCTAGTAATAGGGGAGATCTGATGAGGACTTACTGTGTTGGGGTTCACAATAGATATACATGATCTCATTTACTCCTCCAGATCCCCTGGGAAGGGCATTTCTATTCCCATTTCACAGAGGAGGAAGTGCATTGGAGGAGGTTAAGGTACACTAGATGAGAACTTGAAGACTGGTCAACTGATGAACAGTTCACAAACATGGAAATGACCAAAGAAATCATGAGCCAAACCTCTCACCTTACAGACAGGATGACCATAGCCTGCACATGGTATGACTCTCACATGCACACGGAAATGTGTGGGGAAATGCCATCAAGAGTTCTCAAGACCCCTGGATGTTCTGTGTCTCTCCCTGGTCTCACGACACCAACTCTATGCCCCTTTCTCAACTTGACCTCACTTGGTTACATCAAGTAAGGAGAAGTAATAGTCGTCTCTGCATATCAAAACCCAGAATTTCTTTCTAAATGCCCACCAACAGGATATTAAATACCCTTAATTATGTTGCATCTTTTATTTTTTTAAGACTTTATTTATTTATTCACGATAGACAGAAAGAAAGAGAGGCACAGGCAGAGGGAGAAGCAGGCTCCACACAAGAAGCCCGATGCGGGACTTGACCCCACAACTCTGGGATAACTCCTGAGCCAAAGGCAGATGCTCAACCGCTGAGCCACCCAGGTGTCCCATGTTGCATCTTTTATTTTTTTTAAAGATTTTATTTATTTATTCATGATAGACAGAGAGAGAGAGAGAGAGAGAGAGAGAGGCAGAGAGAGAAGCAGGCTCCATGCCAGGAGCCCGATGTGGGACTCAATCCCGGGACTCCAGGACCACGCCCTGGGCCAAAGGCAGGCGCCAAACCACTGAGCCACCCAGGGATCCCCCATGTTGCATCTTTTAAATAGAATACTATGGAACCTTCAAAAATAATGTTATGGTCAGGGCACCTAGCTGGCTCAGTTGGTGGTGCATGTGACTCTTGGTCTTAGGGTTGTGAGTTCAAGTCCCATGTTGGGTGTAGAGATTACTTAAAAATAAAATCTTTAGGGGCACCTGGTAGCTCAGTGGTTGAATGTGCCTTTGGCTCAGGTCATGATCCTGGGGTCCTGGGATTGAGTCGCGCATCAGGCTCCCTATGGGGATCCTGCTTCTCCCTCTGCCTATGTCTCTGCCTCCCTCTGTGTGTCTCTCATGGATAAATAAATAAAATCTTTTTAAAAAATAAAATAAAGTCCTTTAAATATATATAGTTATATACTTGGAAACATGAAAAAAATGCTCAAGTTATTATTATGGTAAATTTCAAAAGATGTTGGCCAAAGTGTTTCCATGGTATGAGTCAACTGTATAAAATACAACATGAACAGCTAAGAAAAGAGACTGGAAGGATATATACCAAGATGTCCATTGGTGATTCTGCTAAGCACTGGGATCACGGTTTTGTTTTTTTCTTTCTACTCTCCTACAGTGAATATACATTTTTAAGAGTATTGAGAACAAAAAGACTTTCTTAAAGAAATGGTATAAAATTTGGCTTCTCAAAAAAAAAAAAAAATTTTTTTGGCTTCTCTAACCAGACTTGAGTAGAGTCTCCTGGTATCTGCCTGACAAGTTTTCAAATGGTAATTCTGACTCTCTTATGGAATGATACAGGAGCTCCTGGTTGGGGGAAAGAGGACTGCACAGTTCAGTGACATGACCGTGATCCTGGCTCAACTCTTCCACACACCCCTCAATTCCCTTGGCTCAGGAATCACAAGAAAAAGTAGAGTAAAAGAAGCCACTCATTGGGGATCCTTGGGTGGCCCAGTTGTTTGGCGCCTGCCTTTGGCCCAGGGTGTGATCCTGGAGTCCTGGGATCGAGTCCCACATCGGGCTCCTTCCATGGAGCCTGCTTCTCCCTCTGCCTGCCTCTGTGTGTGTGTGTATGTGTGTGTGTGTGTCTCATGAATAAATGAATAAAATCTTTAAAAAAAAAAAAAAAAGGAAGCCACTCATTACAATCACCTACATAAAACTCCTTCACCAAGGGCACTGTATTGTTACCCATTGGTTCATAGCAAATTACCCCAAAATGTGTCAGCTTAAAACAACAAATATTTATTCTCTCAGTTCCTGTGGGTAAGGAAAATGGCTTAACCATGTCTTTCAGCCTACAGTCTCTCACAAGGCTGTAATCAAGGTATCAACCAAGGCTGGGATCTCATCTGAAGACTCAACTTGGGAAGCATCTGCTTTCATATCCACTCACTGGCTATTGGCTACAGGCACCCTTAGTTCCTTGCTACATGGGCCTCTTCACAGAGCAGCTAACAAAATGACAGCTGGCTTCATTAGAGCAAGTAAGCAAGAAGAGCCAAAGCAAGTGAGTGCAAGCAAAATGAAAGCCACGATCTCTTTAGAACCTAATCTCTGAAGCAACATCTCTTCACTTCTGCCACCATCTATTTATTAGAGTCACTAGGTCCAACCCACACTCAAGGGATTACACAAGAGCATGGATATTAAGAAGTGGAAGAATCATTGGAAGCCATCTTGGAGGCTGCCTTCCATAGGCACATTTTCCTGTCTCTCCAGCTCATTGAAGAGTATCATTAGAATCTCTAGGAATTACTCCCTTTTACATTTGGTTGAGCTGAGAAGATGTCTTATCCTCTTGGGCCCTCCTACACCTCTAGAAACTCCTGCCTACCCAGTCCCAAGTAGCTTGGAAGTACCCCAGCATATTCCTGGTCACTATGACAAGATTGAGCAAATCAACCCAATTTTCTAGATGTATCTTCCTCCAGAAGGCCCAGGACACACATAGCCTTCCTCCATAGTGAGCCCCAGGTCATTCCCACAACATTATAGGCTGGTCCCCTGCCCCACTCCTTCTTTTTCTTGCTCTCTCCAAGCCTGTTAAAGTAGGCGTAGGGGCAGGAAACGAGAGCTCAGAATCACTGGAGGTTATCAAAACTCCACACAGCCAAAGAGGGAAGAAACTAAGGACCCAAATTCTGAACTAGAAGATGATGGTTGGAGCCTCAGAAATTAGGAGGACAAGCAGAGCCTTAGAAGTAAACTATCAAAGATACCGGGAATCCTTTCCTGGGGAGGTTGGAAAAGGCTCGATCCCCTCAACCCCATCTCCCCTTCCCTTCTGGAGGGACTTCAGACCCCTTCTAATGCCCAGTAAAATCCATTTCCAACCCCTCACATACTTTGACTCCCACCCAGAAAACAAACTAACAAAAAAAAAAAAAAAAAAAAGTATTGTTTCAGTGAAAGATTAAGAAGAGCATTTCATTACAAGTCATAGCACAGAAACATCAGAATTGCTTTCAGGATGCCTCTACCAGAGCCTCCCTGCAGTAAAATCAAAGATCTCTTGATTATTAGCAATAAATACAGTATTGCAAATGCATTCCCAAGCCTGGCCGTTTGACTATGAATTTATGAAACCTGAGCATTTAAACATCTTCTGTTGTGTATTTTTTTTAATTTAAAATATATAGATGTTAAATTCTACCTTGTGTTAAATAGTTATTTGGGGCTAGCTCAAGCATTTATAAGTTTTATATAAGGAAATATAGACCAAATTCTAAAATCCAATGATACAAATTAACATGTACACTACAATCACTTCTTAGGTTTCATACCTTTACATTCTATAGTTTTGGGGGTTTTTTTTTCAAAAAAGATTTATCTATTTTAGGGGCACCTGGGTGGCTAGTCAGTTAAACATCTGCCTTTGACTCAGGTCATGATCCCGGGGTCCTGGGATAGAGGCCTCCATCAGGCTCGGTGCTGAGCAGGGAGTCTGCTTCTCCCTCCCCCTCTGCCCTGTCCCATTTATTCTCTCTCTCTCTCTCTCTCTCTCTCTCTCTTTCTCTCTCTCTCTCTCAAAGAAATAAAATATTTTTAAAAAATAAAAATAAAAAATAAAAATAAATAGAATAAATAAAAAATAAAAAGATTTATTGGGCAGCCCCTGTGGCGCAGCGGTTTAGCGCCGCCTGTAGCCTGGGGTGTGATCCTGGAGACCCGGGATCAAGTCCCACATCGGGCTCCCTGCATAGAGCCTGCTTCTCCCTCTGCCTGTGTCTCTGCGTCTCTGCCTGCCTCTCTCTCTGCCTCTGAATAAATTTAAATAAATAAATAAATAAATAAGATTTATTTAATTTAGAAAGACAGAGAGTGTGTGAGCAGGAGGAGGGACAAAAGGAGAGAGAGAAGCTCAAGCAGACCCTATACTGAGTGTGGAGCCCGAGGAAGGGCTCAGTCTCACAACCTTGAGATCATGACTTGAGCTGAAACCAAGATTCGAATGCTGACCCAACTAAACCACCCAGGTGCCCCTACAGTACTATAGTTGTTGTAGTTGTTGTTGTTGTTTTAATATTTTATTTATTTGAGAGAGAGAGAGAGCAGGAGGGAGAGAGAATGCAAGACTGAGAGCATGAGTGGGGAGTGGGCAGCAGTGGCAGAGGGAAAAGCAGACTCCTCACTGAGCAAGGAGACTGAGACGGGGCTCCATCCCAGGCCCCAGGGATCCTGACCTGAGCAGAAGGCAGACGTGTAATAGACTGAGCCACCTAAGCACCCCTTATAGAGTTTAAATTTTATTTTTGAAGCACAAAAATAACTGTTTTATCAAAAAAGAACTAAGTAGTGTCCCCAAATTAGGAAAATATATAAAAGTGGAGCTTTTGCATCTGAAAGGAATGAGGCCAGAGTCCAGCTTGTTCAGCTTCCTCCTCCCTCCCTTCAGATTTCTTGGGATCCTCTGGGATTCCTAAAACTCCATGGGACACAAAGCCCTTCAAAATTAATCTGCATTTTCAAGATCCAACACTAGAGGGTGGAATGCTGAGCCTTAACTGAGCTCTAGATTCATTATTCTATCTGTGACCAGGGTGAAAAGATTCCTGTTGCAAACCACATTCTTAAAGAATCTATTTTCAAATCACAAAGTTTAATTCTTTTAGAAATATAGGGCTCTATTAAAGCAAAAGTTATTGTAGGGTGCCCTGGAAAATTAAACAATTAAGTAACACCATAATTCAGAGAGATCAGATTTCTACAAAACTCAAACCAGAAAAACAGCCTAAAAATATGAGATAAAAAGGCAATACACTTGGGCCTTAATGAGAGGGGAGGAGCATAAATAAGCTTAGGAAATAATAAAGAACATAATAAAATAATTATGTTACATCTTTAAACATAATGAAATGATCTCATTAAGTCTAAATTCATTTAAAGGTCAATGATGCATAATTTATGTAGGCTCATAAAATGTATTCTATAAATGATGATTAAACCAACATCCCCATATTTTTCTTATCCTTCTCCTATTAACTCTATAAGAACTAGAATACTGGGATACATTTTATGTGGTAGTAACAAATTTAAAGGATACCATGTTTTCCTGAGGTTATTTCTAATAAAAATACCAAACTCCACAGAAACCTAATTCATTGACATTTTATCAAGCACAACACTGTGGTGTCCCAGAAGACTCAACACTGCAAAGGAGGAGCTATATAGGGAAGATTCTACATAGGAGTGAAGATAAGTAGGCCCAAGATAAAATATGTCCATTTCATAATGTGGCTGGGAACTGCCCTGGACATATATTTTTCAAAATTAAGGAACTGAGCCAATATGAGTCCCCATGGAGAAAAAGACTCTGATTCATTCAGCATTTATCTGTTCTGGGGTCAGAAACTATACAAGAGAACAAAACCAAAAAAAAAAAAAAAAAAAAAATTCCTGCCTTCACGGAACTTATATCCTTCAAAGAGAAGCAGTCAGTGAACACACTGGTTGTGAGTGCTATGGAGATAAAGCAAACCAGGGAAGCTAGGAAAAGACTATAGGAGTAGGTAGGGGAATAAGGATTTATCATTTTTAAATAGCGTAGGAGTTCTAGGAAAAGAGAACAGAAAGGAGACAGGCCTTGAAGCAAGTGCAAGGAGTAGAAAGAAGGTAACTTTGACAAGAACAGAGTGATTAAAATGGAAAATAGGATGCCAAGTCAGAAAAGAGTAGAGGGTGGCAGGTACACTGGAAGACAATACTGCTGATTGCAAGGATTTGGGCTTTCATTCTGAGGGAGATGGACTGCCAGCAGTGGCTTATAAGGAAAAGAAAGCATCATCAGACTTAATATTCTAATAGGATTCCTCTGGCTACTAACATGAGAATAGACTGTACGGGGGCAGCCTGGGTGGCTCAGTGGTTTAGCATCTGCCTTCGGCCCAGGGAGTGATCCTAGAGACCCAGGATGGAGTCCCATGTCGGGCTCCCTATGTGGAGTCTGCTTCTCCCTCTGCCTGTCTCTCTCTCTCTCTCTCTCTCTCTCTCTGTCTCTGTGTGTCTCATGAATAAATAAATAAAATCTTTAAAAAAAGAGAGAGAAAGAGAGAGAGAATAGGCTGTATGGGGCAAGAGTACACAGGCATATCACAAAAATACAAGCAAAAAATAATAATGGCTTGGTTATAGCCTAATAATATATATCAGATTATTCTTCCTGATGATCAAGGTTATAATTGCTGGAGCTTTATAAAAGACAGCTGTTTGAAAACACCACAGAGTCACGAAAAGCAGACAGAAACAGAAGAGGATTTGACATTTGGAAAGGGGGAATATGGCAGATAGAGTCAGGCAAAGTCTGTAATCTTTTTGGTCTGTGGAGTCAGAAAAAAAGAACTGAAGCATGCCAAAGCAGCTGGTTCCTGACTGGAGGAATCACAGAATTCCTCCACAAAATGGAGGACACCACAGAGGAAGTAAACCCAAAATCTCCACAGAAAATCCCCTCACATCATTGGCTGACCCCTGCAGTGTACCTCCGTAGGGCAAGACTACAAAGAAGCCCCGGGAAAAATAATTGAAGGACAAAAGACCTGAACTGAGATTTTAGCACATGCCCACCTCAGGGAAGACAGTTTATAGGTCAAATCCTTCCAAGTTAAAGGGGCCTGGTAAAAACCAGAGGCTTTCCAGGAAAACTCCAGAAAAGCCACACTCAGGAGTAAAGACTACTTCCCAGGACCAATGCATTCACCTTAACTAACAGTAAACCAAAGTAGACCAGCCCTAGCAATGCATAAAACCAAGCTTCCACAAGATTTGGGTGATACAAAGTAATTTAACTACATTCTAGAACAAAATTCAGTAACTTCTAAAGATAGAAAACAGGGACGCCTGGGTGGCTCAGTGGTTGAGCGTCTGCCTTAGGCTCAGGGTGTGGTCCTGGGGATCCTGGGATCGAGTCCACATCAGGCTCCCTGCGAGTGAGATCCTTTAAAGCCACAATGCCTAGTATATAATAAGAAATTACTAGATATGAGAAAACAAAGGAAAATGAGACCCATATAAGAAACAAACATGACTCAGAAGTTGGAATTAACAGACAAAAACTTTAAAATATCTATTTTAGCGTGCCTGGCTCAGTTGTTGAGTGTCTGCCTTTGGCTCAGGTCATGATCCTGGGGTCCTGGGATCGGGTCTTGCACCAGGCTCCCCACAAGGAACCTGCTTTTCCCTCTGTCTATGTCTCTGCCTCTCTCTCTGTGTGTCTCTCGTGAATAAATAAATAAAATATCTTTTAAAAATAAAATATCTATTTTAAATATGTTCAGGGACTTAAAGGACAACATAGTCATAAGGAGTAAACAGATTAAAATATTAACAAAGAAATTAAAAATCTAAAAAATGACCAAAAGGAAATTCTAGAACTGAAAAGTCGAGTATCTGAAATTGAAAAAAAAAAAAACAAAAACCATAGCATAGGAGTGGATTAGACACGACGGAAGGAATAGTCAGTGACCTTGGAGATAAGTTATTAGAAATCATACCAACTGAAATTTGATACTGTTCACCAAGTTCTTGGAATAATCAATTCCAGAATCAGTCAAGAATTTAGCAGCCTGGAAAACCTAGAGGAACATAAAGTATCAGAAACCAGAGAGAATCATAAAAGAAGATCTGATTCTACTCTCCTGTGGCTCTTAATCTTCTAGTGACTCCCACTGGCCCAATCAATCAGAAGCAGAGGGGCATCAGAGCCAATTAATTCTGGTAAAATCCCATGGTCCACAGCAGGGTGGAGATTACGGAGAATGGAGGGATAAGCAGGAAATATCTAGATCACATTCCAGCAAATGATTAAAAAGACAAAAAAAGCAAACAAAAAAGGGCCATCATAGATCCGAGGTCATGTACAAATGAATAAAATTCACACTTGCCCAAAGCTCCTGCAGCAATAAGTTCCAAAAGATAATGAAATACTATTAAATTTTGAGCAGAACTGTTGTAATCACATATTTTAGAATCTAGTCAAAACGTTTTTCATGTGTAAAAATAACAGAAAATTATTCTCAGATGCCCAAAAATTGGAAAACATCCTGCTCATTGCTTTTACAAAAAATTATGTGAAGAAAAAAAAAAATTATGTGAAGACATACTAAGGGAAACTGAAAGAAAAGTCAAAATTAAGAACTCGAAAATGGAATTTGTAGTAAAAAAAATGTGTAATGCTTCAATTCAGGCAAGGGAAGGCATGCAAATTAGAGTTGGGTTTTGTTTTGTTTTGTTTTTCATTTGACAAAGCACTAAAAGAAATTATGGTACGCATTCCACCAATAGTCTGTTCCTACCAGGAGGCTCAGAATCTTCACTGAGACAGACAGTTGAAGAAATTGAACAGATAGACAATTGAAGAAACTGTCCTAGTTACTAAGGAACCAGACTAAATGGTCTTTCCTTCCACTATTGGGCACCAAACTCACTGATCCCATTAGATCATGTCCTATCGATAGCATGTGGAGCTTATGGTAGGGTTTGGTCCTGCATGCTTTACTCAACTGTTCCCATTCTGTATCTGCTCCTTCCTGAGTGCTACATTCTTCACCCTGCCATACACACAAAATATCCTACGTCTGATTAACTTAAAACAAAAACTATGCCGTCCCGCCCCAACACCTTCTAACAATGGCTAGATTTTTTTACAGGATTGGGACATTGTGCAAAGAATCACTGAATAATCGCCACAAAACCTAGTAGTCATAGAGAATCACACAATGGCCAATTTCACTGCAAAATACTGCAAGAAATTACCTTCTTACTGAATAGTAAGGAAAAAAGTCTGATAGAATATATGCCAGACAATGGGCAACCCTGGTGGCTCAGCAGCTTAGCGCCACCTTCAGCCCAGGGCCTGATCCTGGAGTCCCGGGATCGAGTCCCACATTGGGTTTCCAGCATGGAGCCTGCTTTTCCTTCTGCCTGTGTCTCTGCCTCTCTCTCTCTCTCTCTCTCTCTCTCTTTCTCTGTGTGTGTGTCTCTCATGAATAAATAAATAAAATCTTTACAAAAAAAAAAGAATATATGCCAGACATTAACAGTGATTGTCTCTAGGGTAGGATTATGACAAATTTGTATTCCCATGTTACCAATTATAGTTCTATGATTTTTCTCATTTTTTACAACTATCACATTATATACTTTCATTAGAAAAGCCTTTAAAATAAATAATTTTAAAATAAAATGAAATCCAAGGGATAAAGGAGCTACTTAAATAACAGCACAAGGAAGCAAACCAACAAATCTAAAATATGGGATATTTTCCAGGACAATTGATCTTGATTTTGTGACATGATGACGTGAGTGAAGGGGGTACAGGTTAGTCAAGACTCTTAAAAGAATTAAGGAAAAACAAGTAAATATGATGTACTGACCTTGTTCATATCCTGATTTAAACAAATCCTCTAAAATATGATTTATTTAGATAATAAGGAAATTTTTATTTGAACTGGATGATACCAAATTTTGTCAGATATGATTATGGTCCTGTAGTTGTATAAATAAGGCCCATTTTATTAGAGAGGCATGCTAAAGTATGTGGTGGCAATGATAAGATTACTGGAATTTGGGGGGGGTTAAGATTTTATTTGTTTATTCATGAAAGACACAGAGAGAGACAGAGACAGAGACAGAGGGAGAAGCAGGCATCCCCGGAATTTGCTTTTAAAAGAAAAAAGAGGGGTGTCTGGCTGGCTCAGTAGGAAGAACATGAGACTCTTGATCTTAGAGTCATGAGTTCAACCCTCATGTTGGGTGTAGAGATTATTAAAAAATAAATAAGTAAACTTGAAAGAAATAGTTTCAAAAAAGAAAAAGAAAAAAGAAATAATACTTATGTGGGGAAATCTGATAATTATTAAATCTGGGTAAAGGATATAGGGGGTTCATTGAATTATTCTCCCTATCTTTGTATATGTTTGTATATTTTCATAATTTAAATTCTGAAATAGGGACGCCTGGGTGGCTCAGCGGTTGAGCATCCACCTTTGGCTCAGGGCGTGATCCCAGAGTTCCGGGATCGAATCCCACATCAGGCTCCCGGTGCATGGAGCCTGCTTCTCCCTCTGCCTGTGTCCCTGCGAGGTGCCTGCTTCTCCCTCTGCCTGTGTCTCTATCTTCTCTCTGTGTCTGTCATGAATAAATAAATACTTTTGGAAGAAGAAGAAGAAGGAGAAGGAGAAGGAGAAGGAGAAGGAGAAGAGAAGAGAAGAGAATAGAAATATAGAAGCCGAAGAGAAGAGAAGTACGAAGAGAATAGAGAGCTTCCCTGATCCTTCGAATTCTCCTCTCCTGCTTCATTCTCAGTCTCCCTTCTCTGCTCCTTCTCCTTCTCCCTCACTTCTCCTTCTCCTTCGCACTTCTCCTTCTACTCTAAGGAGAAGGATAAAAAACACAAATTCTGGGATCCCTGGGTGGCGCAGCGGTTTGGTGCCTGCCTTTGGCACAGGGCGCGATCCTGGAGACCCAGGATCGAATCCCACATCAGGCTCCCGGTGCATGGAGCCTGCTTCTCCCTCTGCCTGTGTCTCTGCCTCTCTCTCTGTGACTATCATAAATAAATAAAAATTTTAAAAAAAAACACACAAATTCTGAAATAGGGCGCCTGGATGGCTCAGTCATTTGAGCATCTACCTTCAGCTTAGGTCCTGATCTCAGGATCCTGGGATCCAGCCCCACATCAGGCTCCCTGCTCAATGAAGAGTCTACTTCTCTCTCTCCCTCAGCTGCTGCCCCTGCTTGTGCTCTCTCTCTCTGTGTCAATAAAATAAATAAAATCTTATAAATAAATAAATACATACATAAATTTTGAAATAAAATTAAAACCCTTATTTTTAAGAACTAAATTGCTAGTGTTTATAACTGATGAAGAGAAATCATCAACAAGAAGTAGAAATTGCCCATCATCAAGTCTCACTGTCCACAGGCATATCTCAGAGATATGGCAGCTCTGGTTCCAGACCCCTGCAATAAAATAATATTGCAACAAAGCAAGTCAAATGAATTTTCTTTCTTTCCCAGTGCATATAACAGCTATATTTACACCATACTGTGGTGTATTAAGTGTGCAACAGCATTATGGTTCTTTAAAAAACAATGTATACACCTTAATTTTTTTTTTGCACCTTAATTTAAAGATACTTTATTGCTGGGATACCTGGGTGGCTGATTGAGCATCTGCCTTCAGCTCAGGGCGTGATCCTGGGGTCCTGGGATGGAGTCCCTCATTGGGCGCCCCAAAGGAAGCCTGCTTCTCCCTCTGCCTATGTCTCTGCCTCTTTCTGTGTGTCTCTCATGAAGAAGTGAATAAAATCTTTTTTAAAGATACTTTATTGGGCAGTCCCGGTGGCCCAGCGGTTTAGCGCCGCCTTCAGCCCAGGGCTCAATCCTGGAGACCCAGGATCGAGTCCCACGTCGGGCTCCCTGCATGGAGCCTGCTTCTCCCTCTGCCTGTGTCTCTGCCTCTCCCTCTCTCTCTCTCTGTGCCTCATGAATAAATACATAAAATCTTTTTTAAAAAAATAACGATATTTTATTGCTAAAAAAAAATAATCTTTTTGCTGGTGAAGGATCTTGCCTCAATGTTGATGGCCGCTGACTGATCAGGTGTGGGTGCTGAAAGGTAAGGTGGCTGTGGCAATTTCTTAAAATAAGACAATGAAATCTGGCATATCAAGTGACTCTTCCTTTCACAAATGAGTTCTGTGTAGCATGGGATGCTGTTTGACAGCATTTTACACAGTAGCACTTCTCTTAAAATTGGAGTCAATCCTCTGAAATCCTGCTGCTGCTCTATCAACTAAGTGTAGATAATATTCTAAATCCTTTGTTGTCATTTCAACAATCTTCACAGCATCTTCACCAGGAGTAGATTCCATCTCAAGAAACCACTTTCTTTGCTCATCTATAATAAGGAACTCCGGGCAGCCCAGGTGGCTCAGTGGTTTAGCGCTGCCTTCAGCCCAGGGCGTGA
This sequence comes from Canis lupus familiaris, assembly GCF_011100685.1. Lineage (NCBI taxonomy): Eukaryota > Metazoa > Chordata > Mammalia > Carnivora > Canidae > Canis > Canis lupus. The sequence goes on along the minus strand of NC_049224.1, from coordinate 47,827,433 downwards.
TCCTGGAGTCCCGGGATCGAGTCCCACGTCGGGCTCCCTGCATGGAGCCTGCTTCTCCCTCTGCGTCTCTGCCTCTCTCTCTCTCTCTCTCTCTCTGTGTGTGTGTGTGTGTGTATGAATAAATAAATAAAATTTTTAAAAAAGAAAAATACATTTAAAATAAAGATTTTATTTATTTATTTGACAGAGAGATAGAGCCATAGAGCACAAGTGTGGGGAGGGAATAGCAGAGGGAGAAGGACAAGCAGGCTACTCAGCCAGCAGGGAGCCCTATGCAGGGCTCGATCCCAGGACCCCAGGATCATGACCTGCGGAAGGCAGACGCTTAACTGCTTGAATCACCCAGGTGCCCCCAAGGCCCCACTTCTAATTCTAGCTCTCTTACTGTTCCCACCACATCTGCAGTGACTTCCTTCCCTAGAGTCTTGAACCCCTTGAAGTCATCCATGAGGGTTGGAATCAACTTCTTCCAAACTCCCATTCATTTTGATATTTGGGCCTCATCCCATGAATCACAAAAATTTTCTTTTTTTTTTAAGATTTTATTTATCTATTCTTCAGAGACACAGAGAGAGAGAGAGAGGCAGAGACACAGGCAGAGGAGAAACAGGGAACCTGATGTGGGACTCGACCCCAAGATCACACCCTGGGCCAAAGGCAGATGCTCAACAGCTGAGCCGCCCAGGCATCCCGAATCACAAAAATATTCTTTTTTTTTTTTAATTTTTTTTTTTTTATGATAGTCACACAGAGAGAGAGAGAGGCAGAGACACAGGCAGAGGGAGAAGCAGGCTCCGTGCACCGGGAGCCCGACGTGGGATTCAATCCCGGGTCTCCAGGATCCCGCCCTGGGCCAAAGGCAGGCGCCAAACCGCTGCACCACCCAGGGATCCCCACAAAAATATTCTTAATTGCCATCCAGAATGGTAAACCCTTTCCAAAAGTTTTTCCATTTACTTGCCCAGATGCATCAGAGAGATCACTATCTGGCAGCTATAGCCTTATGAAATGTATTTCTTCAATAATAAGACTTGAAAGTCAAAATTACTCCTTGATCCATGGAATTCAAAATAGATGTTTTGTTAGCAGGCAACAAGAGGCCAACATTAATCTTGGAATATTCTTCATCAGACCTCTTGGGTGACCAGCTGCCATGTCAATGAGCAGTACTATTTTGAGAAGAATCTTTGTTTCTGAGCAGTAGGTCACAACAATGGGCTTACAATATTTAAGAAACCAAGATGTACTGTCATCCAGGCTTTGTTGTTCCACTGATAGAGACAGGTAGAGTAGATTTAGCATAATTCTTAAGGACCCTAGGACTTTCAGACTGGTAAATGAGCACTGGCTTCAACTTAAAGTCAGCAGCTCCATTAGCCTGTCCTTTGAAGCTCTGAAGCCAGGCACTGACTTCTCTCCAGCTATGAAAGTCCTAGAAGGCATCTTCTTCTGATAGAAGGCTGTTTCATCTACATTGAAAATCTGTTGTATAGTGGAGCCACCTTCACAAATGATCTCCTCTAGATCTTCTGGAAACTTGCTGCAGCTTCTTTTTTTTTTTAATTTTTTTTTTTATTTATTTATGATAGTCACACAGAGAGAGAGAGAGGCAGAGACACAGGCAGAGGGAGAAGCAGGCTCCATGCACCAGGAGCCCGACGTGGGATTCGATTCCAGGTCTCCAGGATCGCGCCCTGGGCCAAAAGCAGGCGCTAAACCGCTGCGCCACCCAGGGATCCCACTTGCTGCAGCTTCTACATCAATACTTGCTACTTCACCTTGAAGTTTTATATTATGGAAAGTGTTTTTCCTTAAACCTCATGAACCAACTTCTGCTAGCTTCAAACTTGTCTTCTGCAGCTTCGTCACCCCCCTCAGCCTTCATAGAACTAAAGAGAGTGAGGGCTTTGTTCTAGATTAGGCTTTGGCTTAAGGGAATGTCGTGGCTGTTGGGCCTTCTGTCCAGACCATTAAAGCTTTCTCCTATCAGCAATAAGGCTGTTTCACTTCCTTATCATTCATGTCACTGGAGTAGCACTTTTTATTTCCTTCAAGAATTTTTCCTTTGCATTCACAACTTGGCTAACTGGGGCATGAGGCCTAGCTTTTGGCTTATCTCAGCTTTTCATATGTCTTCCTCATTAAGCTCAATCATTTCTAGCTTTTGATTTTAAGTGAGAGACCTGTAACTCTTCCTTTTACATGAACACTTAGAGACCATTGTAGGGCTATTAATTGGCCTTATTTCAATATTGTTCATCTCAAGGAATAATGAGGCCCAAAGAGATGGAGAGAGACAGGGGAAGAGCCAGTTGGTAGAGCAAACACACACAACATTTATCAATTAAGTTAGGCATCCTATATGGGCAAAGTTCATGTCATCTTGCATGCCTGCATTGTCTTTCATCTAAGACCTTATCACCCCAGGTTAATTTGTTTAAAAATAGGTGCCTGCCAACACCTTTTTGAACTTGGCCACAGCAACTTCTTGCATGATACATCTAAGAAGGCAAGGGAAACAAAAGCAAAAATGAACTATTGGGACTTAATCAAAATAAAAAGCTTCTGCACAGCAAAAGATACAGTCAACAAAACTAAAAGACAACCTACAGAATGGGAGAAGATATTTGTAAATGACATATCAGATAAAGGGCTAGTTTCCAAGATCTATAAAGAACTTATCAAACTCACCAGCAAAGAAACAAACAATCCAATCATGAAATGGGCAAAAGACATGAACAGAAATTTCACCAAAGAAGACATAGACATGGCTAACATGCATATGAGAAAATGCTCCGCATCACTGGCCATCAGGGAAATACAAATCAAAACCACAATGAGATACCACCTCACACCAGTGAGAATGGGGAAAATTAACAAGGCAGGAAACAACAAATGTTGGAGAGGATGTGGAGAAAGGGGAACCCTCTTGCACTATTGGTGGGAATGTGAACTGGTACAGCCACTCTGGAAATCTGTGTGGAGATTCCTCAAAGAGTTAAAAATAGAACTGCCCTACGATCCAGCAATTGCACTACTGGGGATTTACCCCAAAGATATAGATGCAGTGAAACGGCAGGACACCTGCACCCCAATGTTTATAGCAGCAATGTCCACAATAGCCAAACTGTGGAAGGAGCCTCGGTGTCCATCAAAAGATGAGTGGATAAAGAAGATGTGGTCTATGTATACAATGGAATATTCCTCAGCCAACAGAAATGACAAATACCCACCATTTGCTTCAACGTGGATGGAACTGGAGGGTATTATGCTGAGTGAAGTAAGTGAATCGGCGAAGGACAAACATTATATGGTCTCATTCATTTGGGAAATATAAAAATAGTGAAAGGGAATATATGGGAAGGGAGAAGAAATGTGTGGGAAATATCAGAAAGGGAGACAGAACATAAAGACTCCTAACTCTGGGAAACGAACTAGGGGTGGTGGAAGGGGAGGAGGGTGAGGGGTGGGGGTGAGTGGGTGACGGGCACTGAGGGGGACACTTGACGGGATGAGCACTGGGTGTTATTCTGTATGTTGGTAAATTGAACACCAATAAAAAATTAATTTATTTTAAAAAATGAAAGGGAATAAAGGGGAAAGGAGAGAAAATGAGTGGGAAATATCAGTGAGGGAGACAAAACATGAGAGACTCCTAACTCTGGGAAATGAACTAGGGGTGGTGGAAAGGGAGGTGGGCAGGGGCTGGGGGTGACTGGGTGATGGGCACTGAGGGGGGCACTTGATGGGATGACACTGGGTGTTATACTATATGTTGGCAAATCAAACTCCAATAAAAAAAAATGCAAAAAAAAAAATAGGTGCCTGCAATACGTTTCCATTATGTACAAACTACAAAGAAAAAATAGTCTAATAATATAAATATTAATAATAACAATATTTAACATGTATTGCACACTTATGTGTTAGGCAGCACATAGCTTTTTCTAGGAATTGTTCATTTAATCCTCAAGACAGCCTCCTGAGAAAGATGTCATGATAACTTTAGTGGGAACCAGGTGGGAGCTCTGGGAAACCTAATTCAGACCTCTGGATCTGGAATCTTTTTTTTTTTTAAGATTTTATTTATTTATTCATGAGAGACAGAGAAAGAGAGGCAGAGACACAGGCAGAGGGAGGAGAAACAGGCTCCATGCTGGGAGCCCGATGCAGGACTCTATCCCAGGACTCTGGGATCACACCCTGAGCCAAAGGCAGACGCTCAACCACTGAGCCACCCAGCCATCCCTGGATCTGGAATCTTAACTACTTCAGTGTAATGCAATGTTCAGCTCTGCAGCAGTCTGCCTTCAGATAGTATAGATTTATCTGTCCCTCTTCATCTATTAAAGAAAGCCACACAATGAAAAAATCTTAAAAGGATTTTCACTTTGTCATAAAATAATATCTAGATTCTTTGTAATTGAATAGTTGATCTTTGCTACTAGACATTAAACATGGACCCAAGTACCAAGACATCCAGACAAACCCAGCTACAATGTGTCACAAGATACTTAGGATGCACAACAAAGCTTGATGAATAAGCATATATGTTTGCATGAAGTGGCCGTCCTCAGCCTCAATCTGGCAATTATGCAGAACCATCTAAGTTCCAAATCATAAATAAATAAATAAATAAATAAATAAATAAATAAATAAATAAATTGAGTTCAAAATCTTCCAATTAAATCTGCTGAGCCCTTCCAACAATATATAAAGAAATTAATCCTACACACAAGCAGATTCTTCAGTGATTAATATTTATATAGTCAGAAAACACTGTTCTTTGATTTCACTCTTTTATTATCAACCTACTGACACAGCACAAAGACTTAACTGTGGCTACTGAAAATAATTTAAATATTAATCCTGGTACTTAAAAATGAATTTACAACTGAAAAATTTAGATGGCAGAAGGGAAAAGAGATGAGAAAAGGGAAGAAGAGAGACATAGATATTCTCTTTTGTGCAAGGTAAGGAGCAAGAACACTGCCAAGTAGCATTGGAATATGAGATAAGTGTTTAGGTATATTTCATAAAGTTAGAGGCTTATGTGTAGCAGAATTAAAAATGATGACATTCACCAACTATCAAAAATCAAGTTGAGTGGTGTATGGATTAACAATTCTGAAACTACTATACATGTATACTAGAATTGAATAATTAAGTAAATGGACAGCAGGTCATGGGAGCTAGGTTTCTCATTATTGGACCAGGACATTAGAGATAAGCATGACACACATGGCAACAGATTAGAGTTGGAGACACAAGTATAAACTCATATTTTGCTTAACACAGACTCAGTGATTAGACACAGAAAAATTTCTCAATATGAGTACATCACAGTTTAATGTACACACATGTCTTGCTCTGTTAGCTCAGAGGGTCCTACAAGCAATGACACCCCAGGAACAATGAGCACACATTGGTTTACCAGATCTTGGTTTCTAACACCATTCTCCAATAAGAGGAACAAGAAAAATGGCTGATTCTACAACAAGTGAAAGAAATATACAAGATGGGCTCAGAACATCCTACAGTGCCAGAAAGTAAGGAAGCACTATGCAATTAAAAAAAAAAAAAAAAAAAAAAAAAACGCAATGATGGATGTCAAAGGAGCCAAATGAAAGATTTCCCAGTGGCCAAAGCTGTAACAATTTGAGTAACAAATGCATATTGGATTATAGCCCAAAGTATAAAATAAATATCCACACTCATACAAATAAATGGTTAAATAAATAAATAAATAAATAAATAAATAAGAGACAAATCTCCTGTGCAGAATTCCAAATAAATTCTGTAGATATTCCATCTTAAATGAGGTGAGAAAAAAAAATGAGGTGAGGCATAACTTCCCATTCCATAGTGAAGAAGTGCCATCAACTATATTAGTGACTTCTTTCCAAAGAATACAGTATAGAAAGTGAGAAAAAGAGTTAATTTTACAGTGGAGAAACCTGACAAATACTTTCTCAGTCATGTGATCAAGATCACCATCAACAGTGGTAAGTCATGCTGATAGGACGTAACATTGATATAATGGAATGAAAATGTACCTCTAACTCTGTGGTCTTCTCGAAAACACATAACTCCAATCTAATCATGAGAAAAACATCAGGTCAATCCCAGTAGTGGGACATTCCACAAAATACTTGGCCAGTGCTCCTCAAAACTGTTAAGATCATCAAAAACAAGGAAATTCTGAGAAACTGTCAGAGCCAAAACGTGTCCAAAGAGCCATGACAACTATATGAAATGTGCTATCCTTGCCAGGATTCTGGAACAGGAAAAGAACACTAGGTAAAAACCAGGGAAATCTGAATAAAGTCTGAACTTTAGCTAATAATAATGTATCGAGGGGAAATTGGCTAGCTCAGTTGGTAGAGCATGTGATTCTTCTGAGTTTGGGTCCCACACTGGGCTTAAAGATTACTTTTTAAAAAGTTTAAAATAGGGCAGCCCCGGTGGCTCAGCGGTTTAGCGCCGCCTACAGCCCAGGGCGTGATCCTGGAGTCCTGGAATCGAGTTCCGCATCAGGCTCCCCGCAGGAAGCCTGCTTCTCCCTCTGTCTGTGTCTGCCTCTCTCTCTGAATAAATTTTTAATTTTTAAAAAATAAATAAATAATGCATTGATATTGGTTCATTAATTGTAATGAATCATACTAACATACTAATGCCAGATGTTAATAATAAGAGAAACTGGATGTGAGGTTTATGGAAACTGTACTATATTTATAATTAGTAAATCTAATGTTATTTCAGAAAACAAGATTTATTTTTAAAATGTCAAGTGGGGCAAAAGACACACTACTAAAAATACAAAATAATAAATGGACAAGGCTTTTTCTCATAGCATTATTAGTAATAATAAAAAATTAGAAAAACATCAGAAGCAACTCAAATGTCCATTGAGAGGTGATTTGCAAAATAAAGAAGTAAAAAAAAAAAAATCTCTATGTGCCAATGTGGAACTTTCCAGTATACCCATTAACTGATAAAAGCTGCCTTTTATGTATAAAAGAGAGGGAATATAAATATATATACACACACACACATATTTTGGCATATCTGTAAATCAAAGCAAAACACTAGAAAGATAAACCAAAAACCAATATTACCCTATGAATAAAAGAAGGAAAAAGGAGAAGAGGCAGTGATAAATGTAAGATTTTTTTATACATTGGATTATATAGTTTTGACTGTAGAATCATTCATTTTACTTACTCAAAAAAAATTGTTAAAATAGAGTAGAAATGAGAAAAAAGAGCTAAAGCAAACCTGAAAACAAAACAAATGAACCTATCTGAAGATTAACTTGTAGGGAAAAACACACAGAGAAATAAACTATTGATACAATTTCATAACACAGATTTGACAGTACAGATTTAGTGAGCTTTATTCTAAAGATGAAAAAGAATATAAAGAAATCTTAAACTTTATTTAGTAATCTCACTACTAAAAGTAATATTTAAATTGTTACTTTGAAACTTGTAGGATAGATAAATAAGTAGTTATGTTAGTGAGATTGGAAACCAAACTTTTTTCTTATTAAAAAAGCAATACAAGGATAAAATCAAAGTTATGTAAAAGCCTTGGAAGCATAAATTTGAATTTTAAGTATCAGTAGCAATGCATTATTTATTTTTCTTTGGGCCACTGATGAGGTCTAGAAACTATGAAAAAGTCTGAATAGCACACAGAGTATTCATGCCACTCGGACTGTGGCTTCTAGATACCATTCCCCACAAAAGTAATCAGAGATCATGCAAAAATAGCTAGTTCTGGGTTAGAGGAAGGAAATGTCCAGGACTCTGTGTAGAAAGCAAGGAAGATAAAATCGACAGGATCACTTCAAAAGGAAACAGAAGTCAACTTAAAAGGATTGTCACTAGCTATAGATGGTACAATGTCAGTATCAAAAAGAAAAATTATGGGAATCCCTGGGTGGCTCAGCGGTTTGGCGCCTGCCTTCAGTCCAGGCATGATCCTGGAGTCCCGGGATTGAGTCCCGCATCGGGCTCCCTGCATGGAGCCTACTTCTGTCTCTGCCTCTCCCTGTGTGTCTATCATGAATAAATAAACAAAATCTTAAAAAAAAATTACTGGACAGATTAAAACATATGGAACAAAAAAATCATGAGTTCAGGGTGCTGGATGGCTCAGTTGGTTAAGCATTCGACTCTTGATTTCAGCTCAGGTCATGATCTCAGGGTCATGGAATTGAACCCCACATTAGACTTTGCACTGGGCATGGAGCCTGCTTTAGATTCTTTCTTCCCCTCTCCCTCTGTCTCTCTAAAAAAATTTAAATTTTTTTTAAAATCCATAACTTCACATCAATATCAAAAAAACAGTGAAAAGAAAATTAAAATAAACAATTTCTTTGTTCACAATTAGAAGAAGCTTAAGAGGTAACTCCTTACTCTGAAAATTGAGCATATCTATCTTATAAAACTATATATTCAGGTAACCAAATAGTCCTAGCTGATGAAAAAAAGTCTCTCCTTATGGAAGATTTTCAACTAATGAATGTAAAAGGAACGAAAGAATTAAAAAATCACCCTTTGCAATGCCTAATGAAATAACTGATTTGGGAAACAATAGCACTAAAATCATTAAGAAAAAGAAAGATGAGAGGTAACTATGCAAATGAAAAGATTGGGGGGGGGAGCACCTGGGTGGCTCAGTGGTTGAGTGTCTGCCTTTGGTTCAGGTCATGATCCTGGGGTCCTGGGATTGAGTGGTGCATCAGGCTCACTATGGGCAGCCTGCTTCTCCCTCCACCTATGTGTCTGCCCCTCTCTCTGTGTCTCTCAGGAATAAATAAATAAAATCTTTTTAAAAAATGGAAAGACTGGGAAGTCACAATTTTAGCTTTGCCAGATATTTTGAGCGTCTCCAATGTGCTGTAATATGAAATATTCTTTTTTCTTCTTTTTTTTTTTTTTTTAAGATTTTATTTTAAAATCCTGGGACTCCAGGATCACTCCCTGAGCCAAAGGCAGCTGTTCAACCACTGAGCCACCCAGGCTTCCCAATATAAAGTATTGTTGTAAAAAAGTTGAACTTGAATCTAGCCAAGTTATAGACCTAACATCTGGTATTCAGGAAGTTTGTGGGACAGGGAAACCAATTAAATGACACTATGAAGCAGACATGGGACATTTTACAGGGCACCTGGCTCAGTTTCTTTATCAAGCCAATGGCATGGGAAAACCAGGGCAGAAGGGAAGAGGAGAGGCTATTCTAGACAAAAAGATTTAAGAAACAACATCCAAATATAACACGTGGGCTTTGTTTCAGTCCCCATCTGAAAAAAAAAAATGTAGAAAAAAATATTTTTCAGGCAAATGAGGAAATTTTATTGGTTGTTTTTTTTTAAGATTTTATCTATATATTCATGAGAGATACACAGAGAGAGAGAGAGAGAGAGAGAGAGAGAGGCAGAGGGAGAAGCAGGCTCCATGCAGGGAGCCCGACGTGGGACTCGATCCCAAGTCTCCAGGATCAAGCCCTGGGCCGAAGGCAGAGGCTAAACCGCTGAGCCACCCAGGTGTCCCCAAATGAGGAAATTTTAATACGGGCCTGCTATCAAATGATATTAGGAAAGTATTGTTAACTGCTTTAGGTATCATGACAGACAGAATAATGGTCTCCAAAGATGTACACAACCTTGTCCCAGGAACCTGTATGTTATGTTGTTACACGGCAAAAGGAAATTAAAATTGCAAATGCTAGTCACCCGACTTTAAAACGGGGAGATTATCCCAGATTATATCCGTGAATCCACTGTAATCACAAAAGTCCTTAAAGAGGAAGAAGGAGGGGAGCCTGGGTGGCTCAGTGGTTGAGCATCTGCCATTGGCTCGGGTCGTGATCCCAGGGTCCTGGGACCGAGTCCCGCTTCGGGCTCCCTGCAAGGAGCCTGCTTCTTCTCCCTGTGCCTATGTCTCTGCCTCTCTCTGTGTGTCTCATGAATAAATAAATAAGATCTCTTAAAAGAAAGAAAAGAAAGAAAGAAAGAAAGAAAGAAAGAAAGAAAGAAAGAAAGAAAGAAAGAGAAGAAAAGAAAAGAAAAGAAAGAAAAAAAAGAAAAAGAAAAGAAAAGAAAAAAAGAAAAAGAAAAAGAAAAAGAAAGAAAAAAGAAAAGAAAAGAAAAGAAAAGAAAAGAAAAGAAAAGAAAAGAAAAGAAAAGAAAGAAAAGAAAAGAAAAGAAAAGAGGGCAGCCCCGGTGGCTCAGCGGTTTAGCGCTGCCTTCAGCCCAGGGAGTGATCCTGGAGACCTGGGATCGAGCCCCATGTCAGGCTCCCTGAATGAAGCCTGCTTCTTCCTCTGCCTGTGTCTCTGCCTCTATGTGTGTGTCTCTCATGAATAAATAAATAAAATTTAAAGATTTTTTTTTTAAAGAGGAAGATAGAAGGCTAAGGCTGCAAACCACTGGAGCTGGTTTTGAAGACAGAGGAAACAGGGCTACAAACCAAGGAACTCAGAAGTCTCTAGAAGCCAGAAAAGGCAAGGAGATGGATTCATCCCTAGAGCCTCCAGAAAGGAACACAGGCCTGTCAACATCTTGATTTTAGTCCAGGAAGACTTGGAATCCTGACCCTCAAAACTGCAAGATAATGAATATGTGTTGTCTTAAACCGGTAAGTTTGTGGTCATTCATGACAACAGTCATAAAAAACTAAAACAGGCAGAGTAATAAAAATACTATGTTACATAAGAAAATGTATTTTATAGAGATACATTTGTAAATACTTAGGAATGAAATGACTTGATGGCAGAGATTTGCTTGAAAACACTAGAGCAGAGGGATGCCTGGCTGGTTCAGTCAGAGGAGCAGGCAACTCTTGATCTCGGGATTGTGAGTTCAAGTCCCACGTTGGGCATAGAGAATACTGAAAAATAAAATCTTTAAAAAAATAAAATACTGGAGAAGAAAGGAAAAAAACAGTAGAATATGAAGTGTGGTGAAATGTCTGTAACTGGATTTTGGTGATAAGTATGTGAGGTTCATTATCATATGCTCAACTTTTGTGAATATGAGTAAATTTTATAACGAAGTTTGAAATTTGGGGGGAACAGTTGGAGTAAACATTTTTTTAAGAAGAGTGCTGCCGGGCAGCCGTGGTGGCCCAGTAGTTTAGCTCCACCTTCAGCCCAGGGCCGGAGACCCGGGATCAAGTCCCACGTCAGGCTCCCTGCAGGGAGCCTGCTTCTCCCTCTGCTGTGTCTCTGCCTCTCTCTCTCTGTGTCTCTCATGAATAGATGAATAAAATCTTTAAAAAAAAAAAAAAAGAAGAGTGCTTGCCTTCTGAGCATAGTGATCATAAGCCACAATACTGTGTTATAGACTTCAAAGCTGATGAGACACTAGATCTGAATTGTTCCCACTACAAAAAAGAAATGCTAGGGATGCCTGGGTGGCTCAGTGGTTTGGTGCCTGCCTTCAGCCCAGGTCGTGATCCTGGAGTTCTGGAATCGAGTCCCGTATCAGGCTCCCTGCATGGAGCCTGCTTCTCCCTCTGCCTGTGTCTCTGCCTCTCTCTCTGTGTCTCTCATGAATAAATAAATAAAAATGTTTTAAAAGAAATTATAATTATGTCACGTGAGAGAGGTGGTCACTAACCCTAAGGCAATAACCATATTGCAATGTAGAAATGTACCAGATCCCATGTTTTACATCTTAAAGTTATATGTCAATCAAATCTCAATAAAATATTTTTTAAAAAAAGCTTGCCTTCCAAAAATGAGATGTTCTCCTTTACATCTTGCCTTATTCTTATTCTCCATTCTTCAACATGCTTTGAATCTGCATAGGGTCAGGTGTCACCCTATAAATCAGGCTGAAAACAATGACCAGATTTTGATTATCTTCTCATGCTCCTACTTCAGTAGTTCAGACGGATCAAGAAATTCCCTCCCATTAAAATCTTCATTATTTACTGGGCACTTGCTAACCTTTACTAGGTAGTTCCTTAGTGCCAGGCATCATCTGTTGCCCATGAGCTCTCATCTTAGCCCTGAGAGTTACAGATGGGGAAAATGAGACACAAGAAGTAAAAAGCCCCATTCTGCTGGTTGGGAAGTGGTGGATCTCAGCTCAAACCCAGGCCCCGGCCCCAGAACATGCACACTTAACTTCCATTCTTATCTGCCTGTCGGTAATTATTTCCACATCAGAAAAAATAAACGTGGTGTTAACAACATCACATACCTCATACATTTCCTACAATGGAAATTAAAGAATCTGGTGTTGATAGCTTAGCATTTGAACCCAGCTCTTACAGTGAAATGTTTCAGCCTAATGGTAGAGACAGAGCGTTACTTAAGGTGATGGCTTTTATATTCCTGAGCTTTGTAGGCAAACTTGGCATCCCACTCCAAGATGCCGTCTGGAGTTTGCCCAGTTCTGTGTTGGAGGGTTATAAATAGATGCATCAAATGCCAGATACTTAATCCACGGCAGCTCTTGCTAATATGAAAATCCCATTTGCAAAGGGTTTTTTCTACCCAATTGAATTGACGTGGTGAAGTAATTCTGTCGGAAACAAAAACCTGTCTAAGAGGCTCAGAAAGAGTTGCACATTATTTGCATAGATTTGCATATTAATTTATAGTTGGTGAAATACCTCATTAAGGAGTAGATTTCTCCAGGCTACTGAAATCCAAGGAGGCAAATATTTTGAGCCAATCAATTTAATGGATTAGGACCAGCCTCTCTCTCTCTCTGCTACCCATTTCTCCCTTTTAAAAGAAAATTAACAGTAAGGCTTCACCCCAATTCCAGGTTTTACCTGGAAATGTTAATGGGGAGTATGGGAGGTAGGTTAACCTGGATGTACTTTGGTTGGGGAGTCTGAGGAAAGAGGCAAGACACACACTTCCAGTCAAGAGTCAGCCCAAATCCAAGTTATCATCCCTCTCTGAATACCAAATCCTATAAAGGAAGCCCAGACCAAGGGCAGGGCCACCTGGTTTCTCCACACCGTCTGACCTCTCTGTTGTTCCATCTCAATTTCCTGACCTGACTCTCCTTCACCCATATCTGCATTCTCTTTAGTTCCAACCCTCATGTCTGTGCCCCACTTTGTACAACAGAGGTAACAACGCCCACCTCTAGGATGACTGAGGGGAGGCCTAGCACTGTACTTTTTTTCCACCAAAGTTTTATTGTGTAAGGTAGTCTATGGGACACCTGGGTGGCTCAGTAGGTTGGCTGTCCAACTCTTGATTTCAACTCAGGTGATGATCTCAGGGTCCTGGGATCAAGCCCTGCATCAGGCTCCCTGACCAGTGGGGAGTCTGCTGCTCCCTCTCCCCCTGCCCCTCCCTCTCACTTGTGCTCTTGATCTCTCTCCTTCTAATAAATGAAATATTAAGGAAAAAAAAAGAAAGAAAGAAAGAAAGAAAGAAAGAAAGAAAGAAAGAAAGAAAGAAAGAAAGAAAGAAAGAAAGAAAAAGAAAGATAGCATATGTGACTAATTCAGGACACAAAGTTGGATTCTTCTTGACTTACATCTTATTTGACTTTAATATATGTTGAGAAAATATTTCTTTTTTTTTTTAACCATGCAACATTGTCTTTTATTATGTATGGGTTTTAAAAACTACTTCCTCAATCTATCCATACATAAGGCAAAAGTAAGTATACTGTTTAACATACTGGAACTTAAAAATATTGACCATTGCCTAGAGAAGGGAAAATTATCCCTAAAACATGCTTAACCAGGAGGCCAATTCATCTGCCGGCCTCCAAGGACATGGAGATGAACATGATAGACAGACTGTCCCCCATCTGAACCTTCATTCACCACCATTCGATAATAATTCTTCAGGCCCAGATGAGCAGCACATTTCTTGCCAACAATCATTAAATGTCCAAGAAGACTTTCATCATCATCTTCCGCTACAGAAATCTGGGAAATATGTTTCTTGGGTATCACCAGAAAATGAGTTGGTGCTTGAGGGGAAATGTCATGGAAAGCAATACACTGGTCATCCTCAAAAATTATTTTGGCTGGGATTTCCTTGCGGATGATCTTTCTGAAGATCATGTCACCTCCGGCCCAGGTGGCCTGAGCCTTGGCAATCTCATCGGCCCTTGCAGCCTCCTCCCGCGCCAAGAAAATATTTCTGATTCAGCAATTACTTACGAATAAAAAGAAAAGTTACATATGTAATAGGTATATTTTCAGGTAAATAGCTAATGAGAATCACGAATATTAAAATCTAAGTGGCTAAAATAACAAGAATTTGTAAAACGAATCATGGATAACTGACATCCTAACAATACGGCCTACCACCATCCTTGACATGCACTAAATATTCGAGAAACATTAGCTGTTTCTCTGGGTTGTCTATTCCTGTGAGACAGGAATCCAGAGAGGGATCAGCTGGTGGCTTTTCTGTTGCAAGTGGCATCAGCTGGGGTCATTCACTTAGCTGCATTCAGCTAGTGGCTGAACTGGAGTAGAATTTTCAAGAAAGCTTCACTTCTTTTTGTTGTGCCTCCATGCTTTTTTCCACGTGGCCTCTCTCTTTTTACATGGTGAGTATGGGCTTCCTTCCAACACGGTGTTCTCAAGGGTATCAAACTTCTTACAGTCTGGTTCAAAAGGAAACATTCCAAAGAGGAAGTCAGAGCTGCCAATCTCTGAAGGCATAGCCTCAGAAGTTACACTCCATCACTTCCATTGCATTCTGTTGATCCCACGAAACGAGGCCCAAGGCTACAGATTCAAAGGGAAGGGCATAGGCTCTACCTCCTGCTAGACAAGTGGAAAGAACCAGCAGCCAACTTTCATCCTAGTCATCCATTGCATTGTTGTCTGGCAATCTTGTCCACTCTATGCCCTGGGTTTAGCTATGGTCCTGAGACTTCTCCTGAGCCTGGAATCACAGATCTTTCCAAAATGCTGACCTAGGCATGTCGTCATCTCTCTATTCAAGTCTTCAAGGCTCCCACTGCCTATGAAAGAGAATTCAAATCCCCTAGCTTGACATTCAGGACCAATCACAAATTGCTGGACTCTGCAACCCAACCTCTGACCACTATGTGCACATGTGCATAAATACACTCACCTCCTTTTGCACTCACACACGTGAGCACACACATACACACAAAGACTTGTACATTGTAACCACCCAGAAAAGACCACCAGAACATCCTGTGCACAAAACAAAGCCATAGTTTTTACCTATGTGCTGTCAGAGGCAGCAGCTCCACCTCAATCAAGCCTAGGAGGCTCTCAGGAGCAGACCAGAGGCAGATACCTATTGGGTTTTGGTGTCTGAGCTCAAGTGGCTTAAGGCAGGTCTTTTAATACAGTCTAGGATTGGGATCCCTGGGTGGCGCAGCGGTTTGGCGCCTGCCTTTGGCCCAGGGCGCGATCCTGGAGACCCGGGATGGAATCCCACATCGGGCTCCCGGTACATGGAGCCTGCTTCTCCCTCTGCTTGTGTCTCTGCCTCTCTCTCTCTCTCTCTGTGTGACTATCATAAATAAATAAAAATTAAAAAAAATACAGTCTAGGATTGGCAGCCACGGAAAGGCAGGAACCTTAGAATGAGTCTTTATTAGTAAATGGTTGTTTGGTAAATGGACTTTTTGCTGAGGAGAGCAGCCAGTGCTTCTAAGAACAGGACTATGTGCCCAACTGGGCAATCTCTTGTTTAAATAAATCAGTTTTCAGGAGTGTCCAAAGCAAATGGTGAAATATTTAAGGGTTTACAGTCTTATCTTCCCGGGCAAGAGTTTTCTGGAGTAAATGGTAATCATGTTGACACAGGTGGTTTCAATCTTCCATCCTGTTAAGCCACCAGCATCTCAGTCTTGGACACACAGAGTCACCCTGACCCACCTCAGCCAGACTCTGCATGGTCTTGATCTTCCCCAAATGCTGCATTTTCAGATCCTTGCCCTCCTTCCTCTTAAGTTTATCTTTTCCCATTCCAAATGAAATGCATGCTCATCACTGGAAAGATCACTGCAAAGTTTAGAAATAAAAAAGGTTAAAATAAGTCCTAATGCACATGCGGGGGCAGAGGAAAAGAAGTGAGAGGTGGATTATTTTCCTAGGACTGCCAGTAACAAATTACCACAAACTCCATGGCTTAAAAAGAAACTTATTCTCTCACAGTAGCATCTCTTGAGGCTACAAGTCTGCAGTCAAGTTGCTGACAGTGTCGCTTCCCTCTGGAGGCTGTGAGAATCTGTTCCATGCTTCTCTTCCCGCTTCTGATGACTCCCAACCACTCTTGAAAGTCCTTGGTTCGGGGCTGCACACCTACTGGGTTTCTGCCTCAATGTTCACACAACCTTCTTCTCTCTGTACCTGTCTGTGCATGTCCTGTCCTTAACTGACAAGGTCACCAGTCACTGGATTCATGGCCCACCCCAAATCCACGATGGTCTCATGTCAAGATCCTTCACTTAATTACATTCACAAAGACCCTATATCTTAACCAACTGAGCCATGCTGACACCCCCATGCTATTTTTAAATCATAACGAACATTATCATTATTGGCTACATAAAATCCCACCTCATAAATGGTCCATCATTTTACTTCACATTGGTTCCTATTTTGTTCACATTATAAATAACCCTGAAATAAATATCTCTGAGTACTTCTTTGTTTCTTGTATTCAGATGACTTCCTGAAAACAATTTCTAGAAGGTGTAAATATTTTGAAGACTTTGGATACATCTGCCAAATTACCTTCTGGAGGAGGGAGAGATGCCAATCTGTCCTATCACCAGATCATGTAAAATGCACACCCTGTCAATCTTGCTTCTCAATTATCTCAGTGACCTCGTTTCATAGGATATTAAACAGACATTCCCTGCTGCCCCAAATTTTACCTATACAGATGGTGCCTGACTTAAGATGGCTTGACTTATGATTTTTCGACTTTATAATGTTGCGAAAGCAATAGGCATTCAGCAAAAAACATGCTTTGAATGTCGAATTTAATCTTTTCCTGGACTAACAACATGTCGTACAATTCTCTCTCGTGATGCTGGCCATGAGCTGAGAGCCCCAGCTTCTGGTCAGCCACACAATCACAAGAGTAAACAACTGACATACTTAACACTACTCTGTACTTATGCAACCATTCTGTTTTTCATTGTTGGTACAGTACTTAATAAATTACATGAGTTATTCAATAATTTATTATTAAATAGACTTTGTGTTAGGTGATTTTGCCCAACTGCAGGTTAATATAAAGATCGTGGACACATTTAAGAGAGGTGAGGGTAAGCTGTTATGTGCAGTAGGTAAGGTGTATTAGACATATTTTCAACTCATGATATTTTTTATTTAGGATAAGTATATTGGGATGTAGCCCTATTATAAATTGACAAAGACCTAGAGCCCCAGAGCAAAGGAATCTGAGATTACGCACACAGCTTGCCAGAGAGAAGTAAACTGTCCTTCAATGCTCACTTCCAACCAACCAACAGAACCAGAAAACTGAAGTTTTTAATGCAGAGATCTATGAAGGGAAGTAAGTTGTCAACCTGGTAGGAAGTATCGGGGGGATCCCTGGGTGGCTCGGCGGTTTAGCGCCTGCCTTTGGCCCAGGGCACAATCCTGGAGTCCCAGGATCGAGTCCCACATCAGGCTCCCGGCATGGAGCCTGCTTATCCCTCTGCCTGTGTCTGCCTCTCTCCTCTCTCTCTCTCTCTCTCTCTCTCTCTCTCTTATGAATAAATAAATAAATAAATCTTTAAAAAAAAGGAAGTATTGGGACATTTCCCTTCTTCAAGGCAAGAAAATAGACACAGAAACAGAAGATGACTTCATGGGAGCCGGTCTTCCTTCCTCCAGGTACAACTGAGGTAAGAAGGTCACAGACCACCTGATACATATAAACAGAAAGCTCAACAATCACTAGATGCCTAACCAGTATTCATTTCTTCCTTCATAACGGATCGCTGGTTTTATTCAGAGCACAATGCATCCAGAAAAAGGTTGCATTTCCTGGCCTCCTTTGCAACTGGATACGCCCCAGCCAATGTGGTAGAAGTAGGGTTTCTGGGTAAGCTCTTTAAAGGGAAATAACTAAAAGGGTTCCTATCCTCCTTGGTCCCACCTCCTTCCTCCTTCCTGACGTGTGGAATGCGGCCAGGAAGCCTGGCATTCTGGCAGCCATCCTGGGTCATGAAGCAAAGGACTTAAAAATGGCGGAAGATCTATAGAAGCAGCCCAGATCCCTGAGGATCATGGAGCCACCATCTAAGTCCTGGACTGTTTATCTCTGAACTTAATGTACATGAAAGAAACTGAACTCTTATATGTTTAAGCTGCCCTACAGTTTTTGTTTCACTTTGTTATTTTGCATTTGTAGGAAAGCTGAGAAGATAATGCAGCGAGTTTCCATATTCCCCCACCCACTTTCCCCTAACGTTAACACTTTATGTTACTGTGCTTCATTTGTCAAGTCTAAGAAACCAATGTTGGTACGTTACTGTGAAGTTGGATGTCACCAGCTTTTCCATGAATGTTTGTTTTTCAATCCAGTAGTCTATCAGGATGCCACACTGCACTTAGTCACCATGTTTCCTTAGTCACCTCTGACCAGCGAGCTTAGCGGTCTTTCCTCTGGCTTTTCATGACCTTGACCTTTTTTTTTTTTTTTTTTTTTCTTTTAAAAAGAATGTTATTGGTGTTCAATTTACTAACATACAGAATAACACCCAGTGCCCGTCACCCATTCACTCCCACCCCCCGCCCTCCTCCCCTTCTACCACCCCTAGTTCGTTTCCCAGAGTTAGCAGTCTTTATGTTCTGTCTCCCTTTCTGATATTTCCCACACATTTCTTCTCCCTTCCCTTATTTTCCCTTTCACTATTATTTATATTCCCCAAATGAATGAGAACATATAATGTTTGTCCTTCTCTGATTGACTTATTTCACTCAGCATAATACCCTCCAGTTCCATCCACGTTGAAGCAAATGGTGGGTATTTGTCATTTCTAATAGCTGAGTAATATTCCATTGTATACATAAACCACGCACAAAAACAGACACATAGATCAGTGGAACAGAATAGAGAATCCAGAAGTGGACCCTGAACTTTATGGGCAACTAATATTCGATAAAGGAGGAAAGACTATCCATTGGAAGAAAGACAGTCTCTTCAATAAATGGTGCTGGGAAAATTGGACATCCACATGACCTTGACCTTTTGAAGAATACTGGTCGGCTGGTTTTAAGAATGTTCCTCCATTTGACTTTGCCTGATGTTTTCTCCCAATAGACTGGGCTTAAGGGTTTACAGGTAAAAGTACCCTTCTCACTGCATTGCATGTAGGGCACATAAGATCACCACGATTTATCTAGTGATGTTAGAACTTGATCGCTTGGCCAAGGTGGTGTCCGCCAGGTTTCTTCATTGCAAAGTTGTTAATTTTCCATATTCCCATGTTTGAAAGTGAGTCACCAAGTCCAGCCCACACTCAAGGAGGGAGGAAATAAGTCCCATCTCTTGGCAAGAGGGGATATCTACATAAATTATTTGGAATTATCCAGTAAGGTTTATTCCTTCTCTCCTATATATTTATTCATTCATTCATTCATTTGTTAATAATCACTTACTTGGATTCTAATCTAATACTATTGTTATTTATTTTGTTGCTCAAATTGTTCCCCTTTTGGCCATGGGAGCTCTTCCAGACTGGGTCCTAAGTCCTCTTGAAACACTTTCATCCACTGTTTGTTTTTAGTTTCACTTTGTTCTGGGTTTTTCTGACTACTTCTTTACTTGAGTAGTTACATAATGCTCCAGGCTCATCTTGTACTCTCCCTCCCCCAATCCTGGAATCAGCCATTCCTCAAGCTTCTGTTCCTTTTATTGGAGAATAGTGTTTAGAAACTAAGATGTGGGCTTCGAGTATGTTTGTTGCTCCTGGAGCATCATTCTTCCAGATAGGCAGAGCTAGGAAATGTATGAATGCATACCAGCTGATGCTATTAAACCAGCCTATGGAGCAGAGGGGGTTACTTTATACTGCCAAACTTTGAGCCTTCTTGGAAAAGTGCAATGCGTATCCATATCCCCTGGCATTTCGGACCTGGGGTCTGTCTGCAAACACAGACACTGATGTCTCCTTCCTATCTAGAGAACACTGAGAGTGGTAGGTGGGTTGTACAGGCAGGAAATAACAGGGCAGGTTGGAGTTTCCCCAGATGGCAGCACTGAGGTAACCTTCTCTCTCAAAGTTTGGAGTGGCAGAGATGTCTGTTTTCTCATGGAACAATGGGTGCTGAGGAAAGCAGTAGGGCTTGAGCCAACCTGAATCTTCTGTGTCTAAAAAGGTAACCTGCTGGAGAAAAGGAACCCCAGCAGTGAGATTTTTCTGGCACGTACTACAGGGTACGTTTGCTAGATAAAATACAGATTTCCCGGGTAAGCTAGAATTTCAAATAACCAACAAATAAATTTTTAGTATAAATACCTCCCAAACAAATACAGCTTATCTGCGATTCCAATTTGACTAGAGTGTTGGATTTTTATTTGCTAAATCTGGCATCCCCACACGGGGGACGGAAGTTGAAACCAGGGTTGCCAGGGCTTGGCTACAGGAAGCATCATCACATCAAAGAAGTATAAAGCCCTGAGCTCCTGAGTAATCTCTGCATCTGCTCCCAACAAGGCCTGTCATACAAAGGCATTATCAGCCAAGAAAAATCTAAAAACAGCACAAGGTCAATAAACTTGGTACACCTAGTTATCCTTCAGAAGGCAGCTCCAATGTCACATGCTCTCTGAAGTTTCATTACCTCCACCCCATGCCAGATAAACAGTTCTTCAGCTGTGTTCTCCAAGGCACCACATGCAGGCTCCTATGCAGCCCAGCAATCTAAAGAAGAGTTTTGTTTTTTGTGTGGTTTTTTGTGTTTTGTTTGTTTGTTTGTTTGTTTTGTTTTGTTTTTTGAGAGAGAGATTGGAGATAGGCAGAGGGAGAGGGAGAGAATCTTTTTTTTTTTTTTTTTTTGAGAGAGAGAGAATCTTAAGCAGGCTCCATGCCCAGTGCAGAGCCCGACTCAGGGCTTGATCCCACAACCCTGAGATCATGACCACAGCCAAAATCAAGAGTTAGACACCTAACTTTGTAGCCACCCAGGGACCCCAAGAGTCAGGCATTGTTGATGGATTATTGGGGCAGTTGCTCTATGGTTCTCTGAACTCCCTAAGCACAAAGCTCTCACTCTGTCCATTTTCGTAGGCTCGGGGTCTATTAAAGGCAGAAATAGAGTCTACAGAAGCTCTAAGAATGTTTATTCAATGAACGAGAGAATAAATGAATGATTGCTCT
The DNA here is from genome assembly GCF_011100685.1 of Canis lupus familiaris. Lineage (NCBI taxonomy): Eukaryota > Metazoa > Chordata > Mammalia > Carnivora > Canidae > Canis > Canis lupus. Next base: position 47,806,105 of record NC_049224.1, on the reverse strand, counting down.
CATTTTAGAGACAGAGGAGCTAAGCCCAGAGAAATTCATTTCAATGCCACAGTTTTTGGTTGGTTGGTTGGTTGGTTGATTGATTGATTGATTGATTTCTAAGATTGTATTTATTTATTTAAAAGAGAGAGCACAAGCAGGAGGAGAAGCAGGAGAGAGACAAACAGACTCCCCGCTGAGCAGGGAGGCTGATACAGGTCCCAGGCCCCAAGATCATGACCTGAGCCAAAGCCAGACATTTGGCCAACTGAGCCACCCAGGCACCCCGAGGGGTTTTTTAAATTTATTTATTTAAGTAATTTCTATGCCCAACATGGGGCTTGAACTCACAACCCCAAAATCAAGAATCCCATACTCTTCCAACTGAGACAGCCAGGTGCCCCATTTTTTTTTCTTTTTTAATGGGTCTAGGGATCCCTGGGTGGCGCAGCGGTTTAGCGCCTGCCTTTGGCCCAGGGCGTGATCCTGGATACCCGGGATCGAATCCCACGTCGGGCTCCCGGTGCATGGAGCCTGCTTCTCCCTCTGCTTATGTCTCTGCCTCTCTCCCTCTCTCTCTATGTGACTATCATAAATAAATACAATATTTAAAAAAAAATGGGTCTACCAAAAGCAAGGAAAATGAATAATATTTCAGAAGCTGGAGTGGAAGACACTGTGCAGTAATGAGGAGAGTTGTCCACTGTGAAGGACACTGAATATCGCCCTTCCTAGTCTGGGGCCAACATGGCATCAAGGGCTACAAGTTTTCTCTCCTCTACCTAGCTGTTGCCTTTTGAGTGGTAGAAAGAGCCCCTCCAAAAACGAGAGTCAAAAGTTCCAGGTTCCATTCCGATTCTGACCCTGGGCAAATCACTCTGCCTCCATTCTCTCCTCTGCAAAGCACCGGAGATAATCTATACTAAGCAATCTCTAAAGTGCTTTGAGCTTGTTTCTCTACTCATTCATCAATCAGCATTTGTTAGGGCTCTTCCATGCAGACCTCTGGGGATAAAAAACAGTACACAGTCCCTGCACTTAGGGACCTGGAAAGGTAGGGAGAGGAGGGATGCCTGGGTGGTTCAGTGGTTGAGCATCTGCCTTTGGCTCAGGTCATGATCCCGGTCCTGGAATCAAGTCCTGCATCGGGATCCTTGCAGAGAGCCTACTTCTCCCTCTACCTGTGTCTCTGCATGTCTCTGTCTCTCATGAATAAATAAATAAAATCTTTAAAAAGAAAGAAAAGTAGGGAGTGGAAATTAAATGGATTACCATGTGGCCAGCACCATGATAATAAAAGCAATGGCCACCATCTATTTTGCATGCACACTCACCATGGAGCAGCCACAGTCCCAATGATCACTGCCACTTTATAAGCAGGTGTTGTTTTAACCCTCATTTAAGGAGGTGAAATGACTTGGTCAAGGTCACTTAGCTAGTAGTAAGGGTGGGAGTAGCCACTGAAACTCAGATTTGCCTGACTCAAAAGAACTAGTGTGCATAACCACTTGGCTACATAACTTTCCTGGTAGAAGTATGTGAAAAAAATCACGAGCAGTGCAAAGGACGGCATAGGGAAAGTTTCCTAAGGCCTCCCTAATTGTGACTCAAAATCTAGGAACCAGAAAAATGTTTTAAATAATAATGGGTACCAAATATAGAACTTACCATGTTCTGTATAAAGCATTGTTACAAACACTTTAAATATATTAAGCATTTAATCTTCACAGCCGTATGAGGTTGGCACTATGATCCTCATTCTATAGATGAGGAAATGAGCCCAGGGAGCAAATTTTCAAAGTCACATACAGCGTATTGGCAGAGCTGGAATGTGAATGTGGACAGGCTGGCTCCAGAGTCTGTGCTCATATCTGTTATGCTATACTGTCAAGGTCAAAGGTAAATGGCAAATGAAAGAGAATAAATAATTGAAATTCATAGCACAAAGGGCTAATCTCCCTAATATGTTAAGAGATTCCTCCCAAGAAAAAGGCCAACAACCCAAGAGAAAAACCCAAAACCTTTGAATAGACAGTTCAATAAAATTAAATACATACAAGAAAAATGCAGATTCTAACCCTAATGAGATAACATTTCTCACCTACCAGATTGGCAAAAACCCAGAAGTTTGACAAAACGCTCTTTGTGAGGCTGTGGGGAAGTGGCCTCACATGCTGGGAGGCGCACAAATCAGAAGATCCACGGATGACAATTTAAAGTGACAAATCCATATACTCAGCAACATGACGGCTAGAAATTCTCTCGCTCAAGCAAAATGGCATTAAGGCAAGCCTTGTCATTACAACCTTCTTTGTGACAACAAAGACCTGGAAGCAACCTTCATGCCCATCAGTAGGGACTGGTTAACCACATTTGGCACAGCCATATAATGGAATACTTTGCACTGTTAAGAAGATTGAAGAAGTACTTTATGGATTGATATGAGGCCATTTCAAGATATATTAAAGAAAAAAGCAAGGTACAGAACGGTGTGTATACATTATTCTTTAATGTGTCTTATAAATTCTTTTGTATAAAAATAAAAGGAAGGAAATAAATCTTGTATTGATCGGTAGCAGCATAAGAACCACCTCTGGGGAAAAACAGGGAGTGGGTGGATGGGAGGCAAGGATGGGAAGGAGAACCTCCCCACACCCCTTTTGCATTTTTTGAGGCTTGAGCCACACGATTGTATTACTTATTTTTTAAATTTACAAAGAATTTTTTAAAGAAACCAAAAAAGAAAGGGCTTTCAGCGGAGGGGTCATTTTAGAACTCTCTGGCTCCAAGATGACAACTCAATGGTCCTATAATGAGAAAGAGTCTTCATGAACCCATTAGTGATAAGAAAACAAAAAGGGTATCAGAGATGCCCACGGGGGCAAAAAGGTCCTTTCATTCAGACCCACTCACACAGTTCCCATTGCCTCTCCCCATTTTGCTCCCCAGGCTCATTCAAGCTAAGACTCAAGCGCCAGTGACATCAGCTAACATAGGTAACCGTGGGCAACCGGGCTTCTTTCGTGGTTGTCATAGCAACACTGATGTTCCTACAGTCAGGTTTTCATTGTGAAGTGATTATCAGGCCTTGTGGCAGGCTCTTCCACGTCCGCTGGATGAATGAGCCTAAATTAGATGCAATTTCAAATGAACTGTTAAGAGCAGCTGAGAATTGGGTGAGATTTACATATCCTTCCATCAGGACCCGCAAATCTTTTGAGTTGCATGCCCAATGCAACTCAAGGATGGGGCGCTACTTGCACCTCAGCCATCAAAAGCTGCTGGATGGCCAAAGACTTCCCATGTTTCGATGCAAAATGGGCAGCCCCTTCTCCACCTTCCTTTCTTCCTCTCCCCTCTTGAGTAGCAGGAACAGACCCAGCAGGATCTTGGTTTCAACCGCATATACATAACAAAACCTCCTGATTTACCAGAACTTTGTAAAACCCATAGTCCTATTATAATGAGCCCCCACTACACTGGAGAAATCTCAAGTTTCTGCTTGCCTGAGTATCTCCACTCCAAAGTGATGCAGCCAGGATTCCTAATCACCTCTCAGAGTTTCTTTCACCTCCGCTCCTTCACTAGGGGCCAGGATAAAAGTTTTCTTTGTGTTTGGAAAATGAAGCAGAGTTTCATGGTATCCATGAGCCTCAATGAAAAGACAGGTGCTCTGCATCCATCAGCCAAAGGGCAGAAGGAAGGGGCTCAGTCCCGGCTGCCAAACACTGGGGCAACATGACAAGCTCCCAGTGACTCATACACACCCTTAATCTCTGATTTCAGTGGTTACAATGTATCCACCCACATTCAAATCATTTCTATCTCCCCCTGTGCTATATTATTCCGTTCCTATGCCATGTACCCTCAAAGAAGTGAATTCATTTATCATTTATAGAGTTATAGGAAGGAAGCAGAGGAAAGGAACTCTCTGGCGTTTGGAAGAAGCATTGACTGTTCCCCAAACTGTCCTCATTCCTGCTCCAAGTATGTGACTTGTGGCTTCCTTTGAACCTCAGGCATGTGCGGCAATTCCAATAGCAAGAGGTGTAGATGGGTGAGGACAACAGGTGCAGGCAGAGATGTAGCCATCCACTCCTGTTGGGTTTGACAGGCGCTGTCTGTGTGAGTCCAGCAACCAGTTCTGTTGGCTTTGGAAAGAAGCAGGATGTTGTCCAAAAAGCACAGAAAAGCTCCCTATCAAAAAAAAAGAAAAAGAAAAGAAAAGAAAAAAAGAAGAAAGAAAGAAAGAAAGAAAGAAAGAAAGAAAGAAAGAAGAAAGAAAGAAAGAAAGAAAGAAAGAAAGAAAGAAAGAAAGAAAGAAAGAGAAAGAAAGAAAAAAGAAAAGCTCCCTATCCATTCCATCTCTTATAGTTTCATCTGGGTCAACCCACCCTGGGTTGGCAAGTAAAAATGTGCCCAGAAATTACATTCAGGCACCCTTTATCCTTAGGGCTTAACCTGGGGTTGATCCATGTATTCTTGAGTGGGCTTCTCATCACCAATGAACCCTATACCATCACCAAAGTATATGCAAAATGCTCTACATATAGCAGGTGTCAATCTGCAACAACAAACTCGAGTGTGTAAGAAATACAGCAATTCTTTACTTTTGTTCAATCAATTTAAGTCTGTCTCTAAATGCTATCTATTTGGGTTGGCCAGAAATTCAGACATTACTGGATCTCCTACCACACTATGCCCCTATTTTAACACACCCTTCACCTCCATTCTGTGCTGGTCTTAGCTCATGGGTAACAATCAGGCATCTGGAAGTCTCTTTGGTCATCAGTCCACAATGTTTGTCAACAAGATGCTTCTTGTTCTAGCTCACATGGTTCTGTGTATGTGCCCCATCTGGACACTGAGCCAGCCTTTCTGGCATATTTCACACCTGCCCTCCCCTCTGAGGATGGGATCCCCAGACACAGTAGAAATCTTCAGTTCCTTGGCCGTAGCACTAGGACTTACAATTGAAATCATGGACAACAATGAGATCTAGGGTGGAAGAAGGATGATATAAAGCAGGGTGTTCAAATATTTTTGAAGGGGGAGTATAACCCCAAAAGAATATTGTAAAGCAATGTGTCTCTTTGCAAATTTTAAAGTCAGCATGCTAATTTTTCATTCCACAATTAAACAGTTGCAAATTATATAATTTCTAATCTACTAAAATAGTGGTATTTTTAAACTGTTATACCACTCTTTTAAATGTATCTAGTGGAATCCAAATATAGTGAGTTGATGTCCATCTTTAGCCTTTTTTTTTTTTTTTTTTTTTTTATGATAGTCACACAGAGAGAGAGAGAGGCAGAGACATAGGCAGAGGGAGAAGCAGGCTCCATGCACCGGGAGCCCGACGTGGGATTCGATCCCAGGTCTCCAGGATCGCGCCCTGGGCCAAAGGCAGGCGCCAAACCGCTGCACCACCCAGGGATCCCCATCTTTAGCCTTTTAAGAAGTACATGAGCAAGCTCTTCTTCAAAAAGCAAAAACTTTGTCAATTCCCTCCAACCAAAGATGACCAGCAACAAGTAGAGTTTACGGACTCATTGCAAGAAGGAAGAACATTTACCCTGGGGAACCATAGGGCACGTCCAAGTGGCAAGGTATTAGAAACAACTCAGAGAGGGATCCCTGGGTGGCGCAGCGGTTTAGCGCCTGCCTTTGGCCCAGGGCGTGATCCTGGAGACCCGGGATCGAATCCCACGTCGGGCTCCCGGTGCATGGAGCCTGCTTCTCCCTCTGCCTGTGTCTCTGCCTCTCTCTCTCTCTCTCTCACTGTGTGCCTATCATAAATAAAAAATAAAAAAAATTAAAAAAAAAAAGAAACAACTCAGAGAATTTAGGTTTGCATTAGGTGCTTTCTGGGAGAATTCAAGGAATTGGGGTTCTGCTCTGAATTGGATGCTGTCAAGAAGGACTAATTCTATGTTGGGTTAAATAAAGCTTAGCTAAAAGGAGAAAATAATAGAGAAGGCTAAAGCTTTAAATGGTAGAGAAGCAATCACTTATAGTAGCAAAGAGAGAATTATATTAGTTTACTATTGCTTCAGACAAATTATCAAAATTTAGCAACCATTTATTAAGCACCATTGTCTCAGAGTGTCTGTGGGTAAGGCTGTAGCATGACTTAACTAGATCCTCCACTCAGTCTCACAAGGCTGCAATTCAAGTGCCAAGGGGCTGCATTCTCATCTGGAGGCTGGACTGGGAAATAATCCATCTTCAAGCTCCCTCTAGTTGTTGGTAGAATCCATTTCTTTGAAGCTTATGGAATTCATGTCAGTGTGTTCTTCAAAACCAACAAAGAAGAGTCTTTGCTGCTGGAGACTCTGCCATTAGGGAAAGCCTAGACTTTCCTCCAAAGGGCTCCCCTGATTAGGTCAGGGCCACTCAGGTAAGTCTTCCTTTGATGAATTCAAAAATCACCTGATTAGGGACCTTAATTACATCTGCAAAATCCCTTCAGCTTTGCCACATCATTTAAAATAACCCTCACCTTTAACAGATTCAATTTGTTAGAAGCAAGTTACAGGGCCCACTCACTCAAGGGGAAGGGATGCTACAAAGGCATGGCTTCTGGGAAGTGAGAATCAGGAGGCCCTTCCTAAGGGGTATCTGCCATAAAGATGTTTAGCATCACTTTGGTTTGCTTGTTTTCATCCATGCTTACACAAAATTATAATGTGGTCCTATTTCAGGGTGCCTGATTGGCTCAGTCAGTTGTTTACCTTTGGCTCAGGTCAAGATCTCAGGGTCCTAGGTAGAGCCCCAAGTCAGCCTCCCTGCTCAGCAGGGAGTCTGCTTCTCCTTCTCCCCTTCCCCTTGCTCATGCTCTCTCTCTCTCTCAAATAAATGAATAAAATCTTTAAAAAAAAATAATACAGGGGATCCCTGGGTGGCTCGGCAGTTCAGCACCTGCCTTCAGCCCAGAGCATAATCCTGGAGTCCCGGGATTGGGTCCCGCATCAGGTTCCCTGCGTGGAGCCTGCTTCTCCCTCTGCCTGTCTCTCTCCTCTCTCTCTGTGTGTTTATCACAAATAAATAAATATTATTTTAAAGATAATTTAAAAAATAATACAGTGGTCCTATTTCTTTTCTGGCTTATATTGCCTCAATCAAAGATTGACCCTATCTGATGCTGGTGTACTGTGAGACCATCAGGTGCTCAGGAGAACACCATGGCTGTGAGTGCTGGGTCAACTTCTAACAACACTGAGGCCAAGCTCTTGGAGTCAGGCCAGGCCCCAGATGTCAGAGGCTGCCTCTTTCTCACTTTTACATCTTTTCTTTATTCCTTGAATGATTATTTCTCTTCCACTTCCCCCAAACAACCGTATTCTGATGTAACCATTTATATTCTTGAAAATCTTTAATAGACCATTCCACCAGACTGTCCAGCAACCAAAATATGAATATAAATTGAGCCATACATATTTTCTGTATATGACTAAGTGTTCAAAATAAGTCCTTTCAGCTTGAGTTAGCATTACAATGATGATTAGTACACAACTGACAGATGCAACATAAAGATATACATCTTGACATATAATTTTTAAACATATAAAGTAAAATTCTACCAAAATGTATCTGCTAATGAAACAAATAGGCTGGTTTTATTTTCAATTAACTCATGCATTCACAGATAAGTATTAATAACTGCCAGCATAAGAAAGGTTCAGCCTCAGTTCCATTTCTAGGTTCTGCTTGTATATCTGCAAGCACTGAGAAACCATGTTCATGTAGACACATAGGTAGACATGGGAAGAGTATCATTAAGGTAATGTCATTCAATTCTCTGAACTTCAGAATTACATGCCCATTGCGAATTAGTTAAATCAACATATGTGAAGCAGTACCTGGGGGTGTGAGTGGTGAACCTCTTTCAATGGAATACCACAAGGCAATTGAAATGGACAAGTTTATTACTCACAGGCACTGGAGGACATACTCAGCACATTCTGATATGCCATACGGGGTGAGGGGAAGTCAGAGAGTGTGGTTGTTACCTAGGGAGAGGCAAATGATACCTAAAGAAGGGCTAGCCCATATAGACTGCTTGGCCACACAAAATGATGCTGATGGGTGCCTGGCTGGCTCAGTCCTTGGAGCATGTGACTCTTGATCTTAGGGTTGTGAGTTCGAGCCCCACAATGGGTGTAGTGATTACTTAAAAATAAAATCTTTTTAAAAAATTATGCTGGGGGAAAAAAATAAAAATATAAAAATAAAAAAATAAATTAAAAAAATTATGCTGGGGGATCCCTGGGTGGTTCAGTGGTTTAGTGCCTGCCTCCGGCCCAGGGCGTGATCCTGGAGTCCCAGGATTGAGTCCCACATCAGGCTCCCTACATGAAGCCTGCTTCTCCCTCTGCTTGTGTCTCTGCCTCTCTCTCTCTTACTCTCTGTCTCTCTCTCTCTCTTTCTGTCTCTCATGAATAAATAAATCAAAATCTTTTTAAAAAATTATGCTGAAGCAGTAATATTTTGTAGTAGTTTAGCTAGATTCTCAACAATATGATCTAGCACCAACATTATTCAAACAAAAAGCACTTGGCTGACTCAGTAAAGCCTGTGACTCTTTTAAAAAAAAAAATTTTTTTTTATTTATTTATTCATGAGAGACACAGAGAGAGGCAGAGAAAGTAGCAGAGAGAGAAGCAGGCTCCATGCAGGAAACCCGACATGGGACTCGATCCCAGGACTCCAGGATCAGGCCCAGGGCAGAAGGCAGACACTCAACCACTGAGCCACTCAGGCGTCCCTAAGCCTGTGACTCTTGATTTCGAGGTTGTGAGTTCAAGCTTCATGTTGGATGTAGAGCTTACTTTTTAAAAAATGACTCAAGGGGATCCCTGGGTGGCGCAGCGGTTTGGCGCCTGCCTTTGGCCCAGGGCGCGATCCTGGAGACCCGGGATCGAATCCCACATCAGGCTCCCAGTGCATGGAGCCTGCTTCTCCCTCTGCCTGTGTCTCTGCCTCTCTCTCTCTCTCTCTGTGACTATCATAAATAAATAAATAAATAAATAAATAAATAAATAAATAAATAAATAAATAAAAAATGACTCAAATACATTAAAACCAATTGTAAGGGACACCTGGGGGGCTCAGTGGTTAAGTGTCTGCCTTTGGCTCAGGGTGTGATCACGGGGCCTCAGGATCAAGTCCTGCATCAGGCTCCCTACGAGGAGACTGCTTCTCCCTCTGCCTATGTCCCTGCCTCTCTCTGTGTGTCTCTTGTGAATAAATAAATAAAATCTTTAAAAAATATATAGTTGTAAAAATGACATAACAGATAAAGGACTAGTATCCAAAATCTGTAAAGAACTTACCAAACTCAACACCCAAAAAAACAAAGAATCTAGTCAAGAAATGGGCAGAAGACATAAACAGACATTTCTCCAAAAAAGACATACAAATGGCCAATAGACACATGAAAAATTGCTCAACATCATTTGTCATCAGGGAAATACAAATTAAAACCACCTGAGATACCACCTCACACCTGTCAGAATGGCTAAAGTTAATAACTCAGGAAACACCAGATGTTGAAAAGGATGCAGAGAAAGGGGAACCCTTTCTCTTAGACCATTGGTAGAAATTCAACCACTCTGTGTGCAGAGTGCAGCCACTCTGGAAAATAGTATGGAGGTTCCTCAGAAAGTTAAAAATAGAACTACCCTATGACCCAGGAATTGCACTTTCAGGAATTTACCCAAAAGATACAAAAATAGTGACTTGAACGGACACATGCACCCCAATGTTTATAGCAGCAATGTCTACAATAGCCAAAATATGGAAAGAACCCAGATGTCCATTGATAGATGAATGGATAAACAATATATATAATGGAATATTACTCAGCCATCAAAAAGAATGATATCTTGCCATTTGCAATGATGTGGATGGAACTAGAGGGTATTATGCTAAGTGAGCTAATTCAGTCAGAGAAAGGCAAATACCATATGATTTCACTTATATGTGGAAATTAAGAAGCAAAACAGATGAACAAAGAGAAAGCGAAGGAAAAATAAAATAAGATAAAAACAGAGAAGAAGGCAAACCACAAGAGAGTCTTAACTATAGGAAATAAATTGCTAGAGGGGAGGTGGTAGGGGGATGGGATAATCAGGTGACGGGCATTAAGGAGGACACTCGATGTAATGAGCACTGTTATATGCAACTAATGAATCACTAAAGTCTACCCCTGAAACTAATAATGCGCTATGTGTTAACTAAATTGAAGTTAAATAAAAATTTTAAAAATTAAATTAAATTGGGGAGGTAGGGTTGGATAGGATAACTGGGTGACAAGTATTATTGAGTTCATATGATGAGATGAGCACCTGGTGTTATACTATATGTTGGCAAACTGAATTTAAATCAACTTTTTTAAATATTAAATTAAATTTAAAATAAAAAATAAAAACAATTACAGTTTTGGTACTCAACCATTAGGGTCATTCACTGTCTCAAACCTAACACAAATATTTTTTAGTCAACTCCTTATAGGTAGCTTAAAGACTTGTACACTCAGCGTAATATGCCACAGTAGGATTCAGGATGGGCAAGAGACAGGAAAATAGGGATTGAGGAAGATGAAGCTTTCATCTCAAAGGAGCTCTCAAGATCAATTTTAGAAAAGAGTGCATACAAAAACACAGGATCTGGAAACTGATTCCCATAAAACAACCCCCATACTTTATAGAATGTATATGTATGAGTGCTCCAATTAGAAGATAATAATCTAAAACATTTGAAGATCTTTGTATCTGAAGAAAGATAAGAAATTGTTTGACCTGCTAAAAAACAAACAAAAAAAAAAAAAAAAAAGAGAGAAACCTCACACTTGGGATGCCTGGCTGGCTCAGTTGGTAGAGCTTTTGACTTTTGGTCTCTGGATCATGAGTTCAAGCCCCATGCTGGGTATGGAGTCTACTTAAATTAAAAAAAAAAAAATGCCCAAGATAAGTCACTCATGTTAGGCCATGTCACCAAACTGGGACTTAATACATAATCAAAATTCAGTTTCAACCTCCCCCAGAAATGTAGTCTTAACCAGTCGGTCAGGAATTTTCTGGCCAACACCAATGAGGTAACTGTCACATGGGCCCTCTCCATCCCCCACAAAAGGAAGATGAAGTTATCTGCATGATGAAACCCCTTCTCCTTCCCCTTAAGACAAAGTAACCCAGCCTGAAATAATCCTTTCTCTTCCTTCACCTTCCTTGCCTCACCCTCATTCCTATTAAAAAAAAAAAAAAAACAAAAACAAAAAAAAAAAAAAAAAACTTCCATTTTGGGACGCCTGGGTGGTTCAGTGGTTAAGTACCTGCCTTCAGCTCAGGGCGCGATCCTGGAGTCCCGAGATCAAGTCTCACATTGGGTACTCTGTAAGGAGCCTGCTTCTCCGAGCTCTGCCTGTGTCTCTGCCTGTGTGTGTGTGTGTGTGTGTGTGTGTGTGTGTGTGTGTGTGTGTCTCATGAATAAATAAATAAAATCTTAAAAAAAAATCCATTTTGTACAACTCCTTGGATTTCCCCCTACTTGCTGGATAAGATGCTACCCAATTCATGAATCACTTAATAAGGTCAATTACAGCCCCTCAGTCGCCGCCGGCTGCCTGCCTCGCCGCCCGCTCGCTCCGCTGCCGTCCAGCAGAAATGCTTCAATTACCCTCAGTCCTCCGCCAGATCAGGCCAGTGTCCAGAGTCCTGGCTCCTCATCTCACTCGGGCCTATGCCAAGGATGTAAAATTTGGTGCCGATGCCTGAGCCTTAATGCTTCACGGTGTAGATCTCTTAGCCAATGCTGTAGCCGTTACTATGGGGAAAAACAGTGATTATTGAACAGAGTTGGGGAAGTCCCAATGTAACAAAGCATGGTGTGACCGTAGCAAAGTCAATTGACTTCAAAGACAAATATAAAAATATTGGCGCTAAACTTGTTCAAGATGTTGCCAATAACACAAACGAAGAGGCTGGGGATGGCACCACTACTGCTACTGTCTTGGTACGCTCTATTGCCAAGGAAGGCTTCGAGAAGATTAGCAAAGGTGCTAATCCTGTGGAAATCAGGAGAGGTGTGATGTTAGCTGTTGATGCTGTAATTGCTGAACTTAAGAAGCAGTCTAAACCCGTGACAACCCCTGGAGAAATTGCTCAGGTTGCTACGATTTCTGCAAATGGAGACAAAGAAATTGGCAACATCATTTCTGATGCAATGAAAAAGGTTGGAAGAAAGGGTGTCATCACAGTAAAAGATGGAAAAACACTGAATGATGAATTAGAAATTACTGAAGGCATGAAGTTTGATCGAGGTTATATTTCTCCATACTTTATTAATACATCAAAAGGTCAGAAATGTGAATTCCAAGATGCCTATGTTCTATTGAGTGAGAAGAAGATTCTAGTGTCCAGTCCATTGTATCTGCTCTTGAAATTGCCAATGCTCACCATAAGCCCTTGGTCATAATTGACCAAGGTCACCATAAGCCCCAGGTCACTGTGCCCTGCTTCGGTGCATTCCAGCCTTGGATTCAAAAGTCCAGCTAATGAAGATCAAAGAATTGGTATCGAAATTATTAAGAGAACACTCAAAATTCCTGCTGAAGATGTTTATGGAGAAGCTCTGAATACACTTGTTTTAAATAGGGTAAAAGTTGGTCTTCAGGTTGTGGCAGTCAAAGCTCCAGGTTTTGGTGACAAAGCTGCTTAAAGATATGGCTATTGCTGCTCATGGTGCAGTGTGTGGGGAAGAAGGATTGACTCTAAATCTCAAAGATGTTCAGCCTCATGACTTGGGAAAAGTTGGAGAGGTCATTGTGACCAAAGATGATGCCATGCTTTTAAAAGGAAAAGGTGACAAGGCTCAAATTGAAAAACGTATTCAAGAAATCATTGAGCAGTTAGATATCACAAATAGTGAATATGAAAAGGAAAAGCTGAATGAATGTCTGGCAAAACTCTCAGATGGAGTAGCTGTGTTGAAGGTTGGTGGGATAAGTGATGTTGAAGTGAATGAAAAGAAAGAGTTACAGATGCCCTCAATGCCACAAGAGCTGCTGTTGAAGAAGGCATTGTTCTGGAGGGGGTTGTGCCCTGCTTCGATGCATTCCAGCCTTAGATTCAATAACTCCAGCTAATGAAGATCAAAGAATTGGTATCGAAATTATTAAGAGAACACTCAAAATTCCTGCAATGACCATTGCTAAGAATGCAGGTGTTGAAGGATCATTGATAGTTGAGAAAATTATGCAGAGTTCCTCAGAAGTTGGTTATGATGCTATGCTTTTGTGAATATGGTGGAAAAAGGAATCATTGATCCAACTAAGGTGGTAAGAATTGCTTTATTGGATGCTGCTGGAGTGGCCTCTCTGTTGTAGTCACCGAAATTCCTAAAGAAGAGAAGGACCCAGGAATGGGTGGAATGGGTGGAATGGGAGGTGGTATGTGAGGTGGCATGTTCTGATTCCTAGAATAGTGCTTTACCATTCTTAATGAACTGTGAGAGGAAGCTCAAGGCTGGGTTCCTCAACCATAACTTCAGAGAAGTCAGTTGAAGGAAATGACTAAAGAAAAGACTGGCTGATGTTTAAGAATCGCTATAACCATCAGTTACTGGTTTCAGTTGACAACATATAATGGTTTACTGCATCATTGTCCATGCCTACAGATAATTTATTTTGTATTTTTTGAATAAAAAGACATTTGTACATTCCTGAAAAAAAATAATAATAAGGCCAATTACATCTTCATATTTACTTAGTTGAATTTTTGTTGCTTAACAAATCTTAAATTTTGTTTCTTATATACATCAGAATATCCGGAGTAACCACTAAAAGAACAGATATTCGGATGCCTAGGTAGCTCAGTTGGTGAAGGGTCTGCCTTGGGCTTGGGTCATGATCACAGAGTCCTGGGATGGAGCCCTGCATCAGGCTCCCTGCTCAGTGGGAATCTGCTTCTCCCTCTGCCCCTACCCCTGCTTGTGATCTTTCTCTCTCTCTCACTCTCTCTCTCCCACAAAAATAAATAAATAAATAAAACATTTTAAAAATAAAATATAAAAAATATATATTCTTATATAGACACAGAATCTCCAAAATATTTGGGGGTGGGAGGCACTAGAATAAGCGGGAAAACAAAACCATCTATCATCCAAAAGAAGGAAGAAAGGGAGGTAGTAGAGGAGCAAACAGAAAAAGTAAAAGAAATACAGTAGAATATTAGTAAGGCAAAAAAATCAGTAAATTTTTTTTTATTCAGAAAAAAAATCTGAATAAACCAGTAATTATAATAAACTTAACAGGCAAAACTTTCCAATTAAAAAAAATGATTTTTCAGACTGGATTTTGTAAAAACAATACAAAAGTTATACTTGTTATTTTAAAGAGAAACCATTCCTAAGGGAGAGGGAGAAAGGAAGGAGAGAAGAAGGGAAGTGGTACACAGAAAGGTGAAAAGCCTAAGACTGAAAATAATACCACAGGTCAATACTAACTATAAGAAAGCTGATGTTGCTGTATTATCAGACAAAACAGGCTGTAAACAAAGAGATGACAACATAACTTTATGACAATAAAAGGTTCTATTCAGGAGCACCCGGGGGGCTCAGTCAGTTGTGAGTCCAGCTCTTGGTTTCTGCTCAGGTCATGATTTCAGGGTCCTGGGATCGAGCCCTGTGGGCTCCATGCTCAGTGAGGAGTCTGCTTGAGGATTCTCTCCCTCTCCCTCTGCCCCACCCCACCCTCTCTAAAATAAATAAATAGTTTTTTAAAAATAAATAAATAAACTAGCTGTAATTTTTTTTAAAGTTCCATTTATGACAAAGAGAGGCATATAACTACGTGTATGCACCTAACATGTAAAGCAAAAATTTACACAGCTGCAAAGAGAGCTTGATAAACCCACCATCAAAACTGGAGATTCTGATTCTGCTGTCTCAGTAATGGATGGATGAAGCTGCCAAAGAAATGGCAGGGATATAGTAAGAGTCAATGAATAAAGATGGTCCTGGCATCCAGGGGATGCAACCAGAACACAGCACCCAGCAGACAGGTTGCTTTCAATCACATTGTTTTCAAGCATGTTTGGAACATTAGCAAAAAGCAGCCCTGTGACTGGCCAGGAGGAGTAGCTCAAAAAAAATGTCAAGGGGTTGACATCATGCTGACCATGCGCTCGGACCACAATGTGGCTAGCAATGATACAAGAAAACCCATTGTTTGGAAAGGTAAGATACACTTCTAAATAACTCATGGATCAAAGAAGAAATCATAATAGAAATCTCAAAACATTTAGAAATGAATCTTAAAGAAATAACTATATTCTGAGACATGTAGTATATGGTATAAGAAATTATCATTTAGGGATCCCTGGGTGGCGCAGCGGTTTGGTGCCTGCCTTTGGCCCAGGGCGCGATCCTGGAGACCCGGGATCAAATCCCATATCGGGCTCCCAGTGCATGGAGCCTGCTTCTCCCTCTGCCTGTGTCTCTGCCTCTCTCTCTCTCTCTCTCTCTCTCTGTGACTATCATAAGTAAATAAATAAAAATAAAAAAAAAATAAAGAAATTATCATTTAGAGGATGCCTGGGTGGCTCAGCAGTTGAGTGTCTGCCTTTGGCTCAGTGTGTGATCCCAGGGTCCGGGATCAAGTCCCACATCGGGCTCCCTGCTTCTCCTGCCTGTTTCTCCTGCCTGCTTCTCCTTCTGCCTATGTCTCTGCCTCTCTCTGTGTGTCTCTCGTGAATGAATAAATCAAGTATTAAAAAAAAAGAAATTATCATTTAGATAGAACTTTATAGCCTTCAAAGGTTTACAATAGAAAGTAAGACATGTCACAAAATTAATGTGTTGAGCCCCAACTTATGAAGCTACTAAGGATCCACCTACTCTCCTCACCTCCTCACTCCTGACTCCTCACAACACCTTACTCACACTCTCCCCCTCCTCTTATTTCACATACTCACTGAGCTCCCTTGTGTGCCAGGTACTGCCTCCTCCCCCAACCATCTTTATCATCAATAAACCCCTAGGTGTTCAGGTTCCCCCTGGTGTATTACTGGAAACAGCCATGGTGCGCAGAACCCACTGCACCTATCTTTGACTGCACTCATTCACTCAACACCAGTACTTGCTGACTATTGACTGTGTCTCAGGATGGCCCAGATGCTATGGATACAGAAATGGAGAAAGAAAGCCCAGTCCTTTCCCCTAGAGCAGGGGTCCTCACGGTGCAGTCTCCAGACCAGCACCATCAGCATCAACTGGGAGCTTGTTGAGGAATTCTCAGGTCTACCCCTTACCTAACGAATCAGAAACTATGGAGTGGGGCCCAACACTCTGCCTCAACAAGCCCTCCAAGTGATGCTGTCACATGCTGGAGGAGCTTGAGACCCACTGCTCAGAGGAGTTCAAAGTCCAGCCAACATAAACCAGCAATGATAATGCAGTGGGGGAAGGGCAGCCACTAAAACAGTCAGGAAGGGAGCCTTGAAAGCCTCAGAGGTTGGGCATCTGCCTTTGGCTCAGGTCATGATCCCTGGGTTAAGCCCTGCAGCTCAACCTTGCTCAGCAGGGAGTCTGCTTCTCTCTCCCTCTGCCTGCCACTCTCCCTGCTTGTGCTCTCTGTGTCAAATATTAGTGATATCCAGAGTCATCACAGCAACATTGGTTATACAGCAGAATTTCCAAGCCAATTTTTTCAGAAACCATGAACATTACAAATACTTTTTTATTAACAGGAATATTTGAAAAAAAAATTATTTGTTACTGGTAACAAACGTCCTGGGCACATCTGCCACCTTGTTAAGGTATCAGCATGATCTGATGATCTGACATGTGAGAGCCAGGACTGGATAATCTCATAGTTTTGAATGGGGGGAAATTTAGGTAAAAGACACGCAGGTATGTTTGCATAGCTCTGGCACTGAGGAGACCATAATGCAAAGGATGGTGATTTGCTCGGATCCTTTTGTTATCAACAAACATTCATTCTAGGGGAAGGCCTATTCTTCGCTCCTGATCTGGAGACACCAGCCCCTTTGGACCTAGACATAAGCATCTATCCAGACAAGGCTATCAAATTCATCTGAAAGCAGTCTTCCTTTCTGCTTTAGACTGCTTTGGAAGGAGTGGTCACTCAGAAGCCTTCACCAGAACAGCTGCTCAGAAGAGTCAGGTCAAGGCTTTGTCCTTAAATTCATTTGGGCAGAGCTTCTGAGTCAGATCAGCTTCTGAGTACTGCAACATTTGATCCCTAAACTGTTGATAAGATTTGGTTATTAAAAATCCCCAGGGGTAGTCAGAGAATCAGATCCACTGTTAATCTCTACAGAGAGTCAAGAGAATTAACCAACCAAGTTTAATTTAATTTAAGTTTTTCTTACTGACTTAATTTAATAATTATTTATAAGCATAAAGCATCCCTCCTTATGTAAGATCTGCAGGAAATTAATTACTTTTCCCTCTAGACAGGTTATTTGCATTCTTTTCAACATTTTTTAATAGGAAATACATAATGCCTGGTACAAAATGTGAAAGCTAGAAAAGAGAGTACAGAAAAAAGTATATTATCTCGTTCCCCCCCCCCCACAGTCTCTGGCACCTATGGAAAGCATGTATACATGCCTTGTTTTGGATTTTTTTTTTTTTTTTTTGGTGGGGTGGTATTATACCAAAAGGAGATATTCTATTTTGGTGACTGTTCTATGCCAGTATGGGAGAAGCCCCATTCTTCCTTATTCCACTGTGAGGTCATGCCTACTTTATACCACCAATCCCCCACCTACAGACATTGAAATGGCTTCCAATCTTTTGCTACCTCAAACAATGGTGTAAATTAAGTCCTTGTACAAAAATCTATTCTCCGTATGAAAGAATAAACAAAAGGCAGTAATTGAATATTATTCAAACTTTTAAAAAGGACATTTGGACGCATACAACAACACAAATGAACCCTGAGGACACTATGCTTTGTGAAACAAGCCCATCACAAAGGGACAAATGCTGTATGATTCCACTGTACCTTGTAAATTGTATGTTACATGTATGTTACCACAATTTTTAGAAATCCATTTTCTATATTCTTCTGTATTCACTTATTCATTCATGCATTTGTTCAATCATTCAATAAACCCATGTGTGCCAGAATCGGAGAATTATGTACAGATTTATCCTCAGGTTCAGGAAGACAAAGAAATGATGCAAGGAAATTCTAAGCAGAAAGTTCGGGATGTGAGAAATCAAAATGCCACACTAGAGAAGAAAGGATGGAGAGGTAAAGAGGAACCAGATATAAAGACCTCTGGCATCTCACTAAAGGGAAGATTTTGTTCTGTAAGAATAAATAATTATCCTGAAAGGTTTACACTGCACATCAACCACCTGACATGTATGGTAGGAGGGCTCTGGCTTCCATGTGGAAGCTGGATGGAGACCAAAGCTGAAAAAGATTCTCTCCTTGCTGCTTTCCTCCAAAGGCTTGGTGAATCTTGACCTGTCCAGGAAAGACTGAAAGGAAACAGACTCCAGTAAATCAGGGTGTATAATTCACTGCTCTAGTAGTTTTCAAGGTGTGGTCTCTGGACTAGCCACACCAGCATCACTTGGGAGCTGGTTAAGATGCAAACTCTCAGACTCTCTCCTAGCTCCACTGAGTCAGAAACTTCGTGGGGTGGGCCCTGGAAATCTATGCTTTAACAAGCACAGGTAATTCCGATGCAAGTTCAAGTTTAAAACCATTCTCTATAGGATGCCTGGATGGCTCAGTTGGTTACTGCCTTCAGCTCAGGTCATGATCCCAGAGTCCCAGGATCGAGCCCCACATTGGGCTCCCTGTTTGGTGGGGAGTCTGCTTCTTCTCCCTCTGCCTTGCCCCTTGTTCATGCTTTCTTTCTCTGAAGTAAAATCTTAAAAAAAAAAAAAATTCTCTACAACATAAATTACCACAAATGTCTTTTTTTTTTTTTTTTTAATGTTTTTAATAGGCTCCAGGCCCAGTGTGGACCTCAGTGTTGGGCTTGAACTCAACACCCTCAAGTCAAGACCTGAGATGAGATCAAGAACCGGATGCTGGGGATCCCTGGATGACTCAGCAGTTTAGCGCCTGCCTTTGGCCCAAGGCATGATCCTGGAGTCCCGGGATCGAGTCCCACATCAGGCTCCCTGCATGGAGCTTGCTTCTCCCTCTGCCTGTGTCTCTCTGCCTCTCTCTCTCTTTCTGTGTGTCTCTCATGAATAAATAAATAAAATCTTTTAAAAAAGAAAAAAAAGAGTCGGATGCTTAACCAACTGAGCCACCCAGGTGCCCTGGTGTCTTTTAAATAGTACGTTTATTATACCTCCACCCAACTTGCCAATAAAAGTTAACACTCTGGCTCATTTTATTTTAGTTTACTTGACATAGAAAATACAATCAAGGGGCACCTGGGTGGTTCAGTTGGTTAAGCGTCTGCCTTCAGCTCAGGCCATGATCTCAGGGTCCTGGGATCAAGCCCCTCGTCAGGCTCCCTGCTCAGCGAGTCTGCTTCTCCCTCTCCATCTGCCCCTCACCTCACCCCACCCCACCCCACCCCCGCTTATGTTCTCTCTCTCTCTCAAATAAATAAATTACACCTTAAAAATAAATATATGATCAAATTTACCTGCCCCACCTAAAATCTATTTACATAAACTTGTCATGAACATAATGCAAAGTACAACTGTCTCATAAATGTTATGTATGTTCTACCTTGCTTTATTTATTTATTTATTTATTCATTTATTTTTCCTACCTTGCTTTAAAAAACATTTGAGGCAGGACGCCTGGGTGGCTCAGTGGTTGAGCACCTGCCTTTGGCCCAGGGCGTGATCCTGGAGTCCCGGGACCGAGTCCCACATCGGGCTCCCTGCATGGAGCCTGCTTCTCCCTCTGCCTGTGTCTCTGCCTCTCTTTCTCTGTGTCTCTCATGAATAAATAAATAAGATCTTTAAAAAATATATTTGGTGGCCTGTGTACGTATAATTAATGTATACCATAGATTTCAAATGAGCTTTAGGAAGAATGTTAAAAAAAAATGTACCCCATGAAAGATCTGAAACTTTGTAGAGACTTAAAGACCAGAGCTTTCTAGGCTATAAAGTCAAAAAGCTTAAGAAATACATGCCTCGAAAAACCATCTGTGCACCATCCAGAAACACAGGGTAGCCAAAAATGTCCGGCGGCCTTGGAAATGAGAACACTCACAGGTCCTCATTTATTGAATAACCAGTAAATATTCCTCTGGGAGTTCAGACATTTTACTGAAATCTGAGGAGCCCCGGAGTATCCTCCCTAGTTACAAAATATGCTTCCTGCCATTAAACAGAGTTTTGTTCAGGCCTCTGCAAGCACTACAATTCCAGTCTTCTTATGAATACATTTCATATCATAATTGGCAGAAACGCTGGAAACACAGAAGCAGTGGGGCACAGTAAATAAGTAAATAGACAAACAAACAAACAAATAAATAAAGGCTCTGTTGCACAGTTGAATGAAGGGTCTTGTCTCTAGCTCCTGACCTTGGAAAGGCAGCTTTGCTCAGGTATCAAGCAGGCAGTGTTGTGCCTCCTACAATGCTTGAAACAAAGCAAGCACGGAACAAGTATCTATTATTCATATATTGAGTTCCTTCTATGCCAGGAGCACGGCAACACATCTTGCCAACCGTGAAAGGCAGTCAGTGACCATAGGCCCAGCGATATAATAACATCAGCCACCACGAGATGGCGATCATGGCGCTGAGTAATTAGTTATTAACAGTGGTTCTTGGGACTGAGTGCTTTGTCAATCAGTACTCATTCATTCATTCAGAAAATACTTATTCAATGCCTGTTATGTGTCTAGCATCACGGTTACAATACAAGGATCAGCAAAGGAAGACAGGGTCCCTGTCCACAAACCTTATAGTTCTAGGGGAGAAAATGGACAAAAAATCCGAACAGTAAACCATCACAGATGCTGTGATACTGCACAAGGGGAGAGTCAGGCTGCTGGGGAGGAAACCATCCCTAAAGAGAGATGAGGCCAAGAAGGGGGAGCTAAGGTCCGAAGAACAGGAGTTCATGGGTGGGGGGAGGGAAGGGAGCACTCAGACAAAGGGAAGAGGCTGTCAGAGGCTCCCAGGTAAACCAGAGAACAGCAAGTCCATGTGGCTGGAGCCCAAAGTGCAGGGCAGCAGCATTGGAGCTGCCCATCCTGGAGGATGAGCCGGAGCCAGGTCATGCAGGGCCTCACCAGCCTTGCTCATTCAGTGGGATTTGGGTCTAGATCCAAATGGCAATAGGAGATGACTGTTGGGTTCTACATCCCGGGAGGGGAGAGAGCTGGGTGGTTAAATTGGATTTGCCTTTGACAAGGTCAGATTTGCATTCTGACAGGGTTGGATCTGTTCCAGGGATTCGACTGAAGGGTAGCCAGGGGGTACAGGGAGACCAGCTGGAGAACCATCTCTGGTTCTGGGAAGGAAGGAGGAACCTTGGATCGGGGTGGGGGCAGTGAGGATGAAGGAGCAGGATGGAGGGGGGGGGCGGATACCAGGGGTGGTGGTACAAGGAAGGGAGGCGGCAGAGATGGCTCCCAAGCATCCAACTCAAACAGGACAGCAGATGGAAGATAAACTGAGGCAGGAGGGGGAAGAGGGTCTCAAATAGTGGTTGGGTAGTGGGGAGTCATGAGTTCAGTGTTAGACACACTGACTGTGAGGGGTTTTTGAGATATCCAGGCAGAACCATCCAGAAGGGAAAGAAACATTTGAGTCTAGAGTTCAAAGACAGAACTACATTGAGTCAACTGGGCGAGGGTGAAATCACCTTGGAGTAAAACCTGGAAAAGCAGCCAAGCCAACGTGGATGAAGACCAGCCACAGGTCAAGGACAAAAAGAGATGCTGAGGGGGTATTAGAAATCTACAGAGGTCACGAGAGAGATAAGGGAAGGCCTCCAAAGAATCAAAGCAAAAAAAAAAAAAAGAACAGAACTGAGAGATAACAGGATTATAACAGGATTATAGGAAGAATGTGATTCCATTCCCTTTGCAGCAAATTGGTCATTCTCCCAAATTCACTTAGAGAAGGGGTGTGGCCTTTAATGACCTCTAATTGCTTAGGGGGGCTGTTCAAATAGGCTGTTCCAGAAACCTGAGTGTTAGCATTCCAGACACCTCCTCACATAAGCAGCCTCCAGCTCAGACCACATGGAGGGGCCAGCATGGCCGGGTAGATTGAGGGCTCTGAAAAAGAGTTCTTAAAGATTTTTTATTTGTTTATTCATGAGAGACACAGAGAGAGGCAGAGACGTAGGCAGAGGGAGAAGCAGGCTCCTTGCGGGGGAGCCTGATGCAGGATTCATCCTAAGACCCTAGGATCACACCCTGCCCTGAAGGCAGATGCTCAACCACTGAGCCACCCAGGCATCCCACAATCAACCAATCAATCAATCAATAACACACAGTTGCTGTGTGGGGTAAAAGATATGCAAAGTGCCAGCACGCGGTTCTGCTGTTTGTTTAGCAGAGACCTTAATCCCTTCCATTTATCGTTTGTTCTTCTGTCCTAGGCAAAAGTAGCCCAACAATGCCATTTTCTTAGATTTGCTATAAACTATAGGGTTTGGGTTGGGAAGCTGGGTTTTTTGTTTTTTGTTTTTATTCGTAAAACAGCTGATAATGACTTAAAACACTGCTGGTGACTAATTGGATGCTTTGCACAATTCCTTGGGTTGGAGAGCCCTACAGCCGAAAGGCCTTCCCTTCCAGTGGGCTTATCAACTCTAAAACGTAGAAAGCCACAGGAATGCCATGGAGATAAAGGTAGGAAGACAGAGGTCCCTCTTAGTAGCCCATTGGCCCAGCACTGCTCTGACCAAGCTCTGAGCTTCTCGGGGTCCTTCTTCCAGGAGTTGAGGGGGACCCTGCAGCACCACAGTTGAGAAGCGAACCTGCCCCAATGTGAGGACACAGTACCCACTTTTCTGCCTCTCGTCCTTCCTCGATGCTCCATCACCCCACATCCCAAGCACCCTAAACAGGTAGTTCCCAGCTGGCCCTTGCCAGTGGCTCATGCCTGGGAAGCCTGTCTCAGCATTTTCCCCAGCAATCCTGCCTCTCTACTTACCAGCTGGGTCAAACGGAACTAGTTGATTAAGCTGCTAAGGCTATCTTTTTCTGAGGGGATATTATTACCTTCTTCCTGGAATTGTTTTTGGCAGATCAGGAGAGATGGCATATAGATATGGCACTTAGCATAAGGAAACCAGTATTATTACTTAATACTTAGCAAACAGGCTCTACTGAAATTATCTTACTCCTTGCCAGATTGTAGGCTCCTTGAGAACAGGGAGGTATTTACCCTGTTTGCATCTTCAGTGTCTATCATACACAGCAGACAGATGGACTTGCAAATACCCATGATTCAGAATCACATGAGGGTTTGCCTTCACTTGTTGCAAAATATAGATTCCTGGGCTCCAGACTCACTGGGAACATGTCCTGGTTAATGCGAGGCAGTGACTGAGTCAAGATATTACCCTCTGGGGTGCGGGGGGTGACTCAGTGGGTTAAGCGTCTGCCTTCAGCTCAGATCATGATCCCAGGGTCCTGGGATCGAGTCCCACATCGGGCTTCCTCTCCCTCTGCACCTGCCCCTGCTCACTCCCTCTCTTTCCAATAAATAAATAAAATCTTTTTTTAAAAAAAGGTATCACCTGATCTTTGTCATCTCTGGTATGGACAACTGTGTCTGCTAAAATCATGTAAAGTGCCACATAGACACTTCAAAACAAGTTTGGTCCTACTTTGTATTAGTTTCCTAGAGCTGCAGTGACAAATTCCCACAAACTAGATGACTTAAAACAACAGAAATTTGTTCCCTCATACTTCTGGAGGCTAGCAGGGCAAAAATAACACGTGGGTAGGGCTGTGCTTTCTGGAGCCTCAAAAGGAAGATCTGTTCCATGCCTCTGTCTCTGTAGTCACATACTCTTCTGTCTCCTGATTATGGGCATATGTACGATGACAAGGAGGGATCACCTTGACAATCCAAAATCTCCCCAACACAAGATCCTTAACTTAATCCTATCTGCAAGGGTTTGGTTTGATTTTTTTTTCTTATATATATATTTTTTGCCAGATGAAGTAACATTCACAGGTTCCAGAGATTAGGATGTCTTCCACGGGGGACATTATTCAGCGTACCACACACCTGAACCGCAGCAGATTAAACGGAGGTAGATTTGTAAGCTTCCCATGTGATTCTGTTGCAGCTGTGAAAACTACTGAGCTGGGCACTTACTACAGGTTTGTTGAATGAATGAACTCCATGGTGAAAAATGCCCCTCTCCTCCACTGCCTGACTTTACAGCTAGCCCTCAAGGGAGAGACTTTCTATAATATTCTACCCCTTTAAAAAGGTCTAAAAAAATGTTTTGGCGTTCCTGACTCCCAAAATACAGTGGGCCACAGACAGGTCCCATCAGCAAAGAATATGACCCTCTGCTCCTTTCTCTTTCCTGGGATCCCTGGGTGGCTCAGCAGTTTAGCGCCTGCCTTCATCCCAGGATCCAGTCCCACATCAGGCTCCCTGCATGGAGCCTGCTTCTCCCTCTGCCCGTGCCTCTCATGAATAAATAAATAATCTAAAATAATAATAATCTCCTTCCTTTTTTAAAAAAAAAAGATTTTACTTATTCATGAGAGAGGCAGAGACATAGGCAGGGGGAGAGGCAGGCTCCCCGTGGGGAACCCAATGCAGGACTCACCCCAGGACCCCAGGATCACAACCAGAGCCAAAGGCAGATGCTCAACCACTGAGCCACCCGGGTGACCCTATTCCCTTTCCTTTTCAATGCAAGTTTCTTCACGGGGGAAGATAGCTCCCCGAACTGCTCAGTTTCCCCCTTGCTCCAGAAATGCTTGTGCAATACTAAGCAGACTCACCCAGGAAAAACCCGTGACTCGGCCCTTGTTTACAATCTGATTTAAGAGAGGAAGATTGTTGAAATATTTTAGCCCAAGGCCACTAAGGGACTCCATAGTCCAGGCACATCACACCAGGCAACCTGGGAGGAGCAACGTGCCTTCTCTGGGCTCCTCCCATCAGGGCTTCTGCGATAGGGTCACAGCCTCTGCAGATAAATATTTAACAACCAGTTTCCCAGGGGCAAACCTTGGATCTATAGCTTTACCTATTGCTGAGACATAAATATTCCCATGGTGGCCAATTTCAAGCTGCCAGGATGATGTCACCAAGAGACCAGCACGATCTTACCTGTCAGCTGCAGCCACTGCAGCTCCCAGCCATTGACCTATGGAAAAACCACTTTTCCCTCAGTGAGAATTTGCAGGCCCAAGAGCTGGACAGAGCAGCTTTTGGAGGATCACTATAAAGAATTAATTTTCTAATTTCAGGGACCAAATACTACTACTAGGAACAAGGTTTAAAGGAATCACAAATCTTTTTTTTTTTTTTTAAGATTTTATTTATTTATTCATGAGAGACACAAAGAGAGAGAGGCAGAGACACAGGCAGCGGGAGAAGCAGGCTCCATGAAGGGAGCCTGATGTCGGACTCCATCCCTGGATCTGGGATCACGCCCTGGGCTGAAGGCAGACGCTTAATGGCTAAGCCACCCAGGCGTCCCAGGAATCACAAATCTTTATGATCCCTACCCAACATGAGAGTTCTAGGCACAAAACATCACTATCTTTCTCTTCTGACTGCTCTAAAACTTTATTTCTCTATCTCCATCTCTCTAAGGATTTATCTGCCATTGATTCCGTGCCAAACCCTATTCCAAGTACAGCACACACCTTGACTCAATATACCCTCCCAAACAACCTATGAAGCAAGCACTTTAATGATCTCTGTTTCAGGAGATGAGCAAATTGAACCACTGGGAGGTTAAGTAAATATGCCTAAAGTCAAAGGGCCCTAAATTGCCCTTGGAATTCCCAATGAAGAGTGTGAAAGAATGAATAACAGTCTCCCAACCCAGGAACTAGTATGTTTTAGGGTATAGATCTGTGTAAAAATAAGGAGCATTTATACATATTTAATTGTAAATTGAACCTAATAGACACATAAACACAACCGATAAAATTTTTCACAATGATCAGTCTTGGGAATAAGAGCACTTTGTCTTTCCACATTCATCTTCACTAAAAAGGCTCAAATCTCTTTGCAATTATCAATTAATTACACATCAATATTCCTCTGGGGCTAGACAGTACATTTATGGTCTATTTTATGGTCATTTTATTGCTGTTATTAGTAATGAAAATAAGATCAACGTTACGCACCATACAATGTGTCACGTAGAGACCAGAATTAGACACGGTCATTGTTCCAAGGTTTATTTTATTTTTCGTTCCAAGGTTTAAAACAGAAACGAAATCCCTAAGGAATGACTATTTCATTATTAATAACAATGCCTCAAATTTACGGAGCATTTTATGCTTCACTTTTTAAAAATGTTTTATTTATTCATTCATGAGAGAGACACACGGAGAGAGGCAGAGACACGGGCAGAGGGAGCAGCAGGCTCCGGACGGGACTCGGTCCTGGGATCACGCCTGAGCCACCTGGCGTCCCTGTGCTTCAGTTTCTCACGTGTCTCAATAGAGCACAGGGAATACACCCTGCAGCCAGCAGGACCTGAATTCAAATTCTGATTTCTGCTCCTAATGCTGTTCTGAGTATGATTTTTAACTGTTTATGTGGAATAAGTGAGACTCATTTGATTGCAGATCACAAGTCACAAAGGTTCCCAACTCAGCGCCCCGCAGGGACCCACCTCCTTTCCTTGGAGGTTAAAAAAAAAAACAAAACTTTCTGATCTCCTTCCAGGGAAATTTTACGCATATATGGTACAAGCAAAAGACACACATAACCCTGCACCATTCTGTGCCAATGTCAGCCTTCGACCCTCATGGAAAGTCTGATGTCGTTTCCTCTCCCCTAGAACAGCGGTGGGGGAAGAGCACATCAGACACTCGCAAGAACACCTGCAGCCACAGCGCTGGGCGCGGGTGGGCCCTCAAGAAGGCCCGGGCGGGCAGGTGGGGGCCCGGGCGGGCAGGTGGGGGCCCGGGA
This sequence comes from Canis lupus familiaris, assembly GCF_011100685.1. Taxonomy (NCBI): domain Eukaryota; kingdom Metazoa; phylum Chordata; class Mammalia; order Carnivora; family Canidae; genus Canis; species Canis lupus. Next base: position 47,779,016 of record NC_049224.1, on the reverse strand, counting down.
GCGCCTGCTTAGGCCCGGGCACGACCCCGGGTCCGGGACGCAGTCCTGCTCGGCTCCCCGCCGGGAGCCCGCCTCTCCCGCGGCCCGGCTCTGCGTCCCGCTGAGTCTCCCTGGAGCAAGTCACTCTCCACTCTCCGGGCTTCAGCTTTCGTGTCTTAAAGAACCGAGCAACTGCCATCGCAAGGGCTGCTGCGCAGGCCGGGAAGACGCAGCAAGGGCACGGGCTCCTTCGTGCCACACGCTCCAGAAACGCACACGGAGGGAGGGCAGCCAGGAAGGCGGGGACCCCGGGCCGCGAGCCGGCGCCCCCCCCCCCACCCCGGGGCCCGCGGGGTCCAGGCCCGCCGCGTCTCACCGCCGACGAGGGGAGGCTCCTGTTTCAGAGACCCCGTGCCCGGATCACCAGGTACCGCCCCCGCCCCCGCCCCCGGCAGCCCCACGGCGCGTGCGGCTCAAACCTGCAAAGACGCAGGTGACCCCGGCTGAACCCCAGCGTCACGCGGGCGCACGGACCCGGCGCACGCCGGAGCCCCGCCCACACGCGCCCGGACTGGCTGCGCGCGCGGACGTGCGGTCGGCGGCGAAGGAAATGGCGGCTGCGGCGGGCGCGGCCGGGAGCGGCCGGCCGCCAGGGGGCAGTCGCGCGTCTGCGGGCCGCGGCCGGCTGGAACCGGTCTGGCCGGAAGTGGGGGCGGCACCTCGGCTTCCGCTGCGACGCGCCACGTGCGCGGCCGGGAGGGACTGCAGAAAACAACAAGATGGCGGCGGCGGCGGGGGGGCGGGGCCTCCTGGTGCCCTTGAGGCCGTCGGTCCCTTAAAGGGCGGTGGCGTTCGCGCGGCGGGGCGGAGGCGGTCGGGCCGAGCCGAGCCGGGCCGTGGGGTCTCCGCTGCGCTTGCGTTCGAAGCTGCCGGCCCGCTTCCCAGATATTGTCCCGCTGTCTTAGAGTTCTGTTTTTTGGGTTTTGTTTTTGTTTTTGTTTTTGCTTTGGAGGTTGCTCGGGGTTTGTTTGTCCCTGTGTTTGCAGCTGTCGCGACCTCGGACAGCAGAACCGGCTTTGTCCGGGCGTTTCCCGGGCGGCGGGTAGAGCCTGGGCGCCGGGCTGGCCCAGATGCAGTCCCTCCTCTCTTCGCAGCGCCGCGCGCTCCTGCCTTTGTTCTGCTTAGAACCTCAACCCTGTTGTTTTTTATTCTTTTATTTAAATTGGGCTTGCGGACAAGTAGAACCCCCGCTGCTCACCGCCCCGCCGGCCCTCCCGGGAGCCCGCCCGGTAGCCCGCCCGGTCCCGGCGGAGGGAGGCCGAGAGCTCCGAGCGCTGCAGCCGCCGGCTGTTCGGCCGCGGCCCCGACCGTCGCCCGGGCTGGGTTTTCCCAACTCAGCGGGTGATTTGACGGGAGGTTGAGACGCGGAGGAGCCAGTGTGGGTAAAAATAGTGAACGCAAGTCATGCTGGTTGCGATGGTATATTTAGGATAAAACAGACGCTTGTCCTTGGTTTTATGCCTAAGTACGCCGTCTTGTTGGCATTTCAGATGCCCTCTTTCTGGGTGATTTGTGAGGTCATTTAGCAAGACTGAAATGATGTGACTTGTTACATGGAGGGTGGGAGGCGTTTTTAAATACTAAAACTTGACTCTCCGAGCTTTGGGAGGTTTAATTAGCAAAACTTTCTTCATGTAATAAGGGACCCCCCCTCCCCCAGGAGGGCATGTTACAGCGACAAAGCTCAGGAAAGACTCGGCTGTGTTTACAAAGGCGCCCTCACGGTTTCCTCTGTCTGCTAGGGTGTTTGACACTTGCGCTGTGATCAAAACTGTCGCTCTTAAGTGACAGGCTAGAAACTGCATAATATGGTCAAGAGGGGAAAGGAATACTCAAGGCTTTCATTTTAAGGTTTAAATGCAGATTTTTGACCCTAACATGGATTCGAGAGAATTTCCCTTCAGCCATTCACTTTTGTATCCATGCCTTCCAAGGTTTCACTGCCATCATTTTGCAAAAAAAAAAAAAAGGGGGGGGGGGGACTGGACTGTTTCCAAAGGATCCTTTAACGTAGGGGGATAAGGACCCTCTTCTCTCCCTTCAGCCTGCGAAAAGATTGCAGCTTACTTAATACCATGTCGTTAAAAGAAGCCTGCTCCGTTTAGTCTTTATATTCTGCAATGATTACCCACTTCTTTGGCTCCCTTTGGTACACACGATTCAGATCTTGGGAAACTTTTTCTGCAAATATCACCGAGCACAAGAATTGGTATATTCCCAGGCCATAAGTTGTTTGCCTCCAAGAATTTCATTAACACTGCCTTCCTGTTGAAAGGAGAAAATGTACTTTAATTTTAGAATAAAGTATCATTGTAGCAAATTTTTTTAATCTGGAAAAGCAGTAAGAAAATTAAAAGAATCTGTACTCCAATAATTCAGAGATACGTGTCTTTCTAGGCATAGATTTAAGTTTGTTTGGGGGACATTATGCTGTGTTAACAATTCGGTACCTTTACTTTTAAAAATACATTGTTCTAGTTTATATTACTAAAGCAAATGATGCCCAATGGAAAACATGAAAAGTACAGAAAAATACAAAGAAAAAAAAAAATCACCCAGAATGCCATCATCAAGGAAAGCCACTATTAAGCAAATTGTATTTGTCTTAAAGTAACACTGTATCTCACTTTGTAATCCAGGGTTTATATTTAGCTTGTTTACCGAACATCATCTTATGTCAAACAAGAATGTTAATGATTTTTAGAGCCTGCATAATATTCTATCAGATGAATTAACCATTAACTATATTCTTACTACTGAACGCTAAATTTGTTTGCCAATTTTTGCCCCTGTAAGTAATGTGGACACGAATACTTCGCAAAAAAAGCTTTTAAGATTTTGTAAAATAAAGTTTCAGGTTTGTTGGTACATATTTGACTCCCCAAACTAGTGAGTTAATGGTGTTCCATCTTGAGCGTTCTAATTACTGTATGTCAGCATGCCACTCGAGGTTACATCCCATCTCTTGTACTTTCATTGCTCTCCTCTAAATCTATTTGTTTCCGTTAATAAATCATTTATTCTTGGTGTATTATTTTTGATAGGGATGTGTGTCTAACAAGTTCCAGACTTGGATGTTTAAGTTAAATATTTAAAAGGAGTCCTTTTGCTGTCAACCTGTTAAAAACAGAAACCTCTTTTCCTCGTAACTACTTCATTCCTGTGTGTAGACGTGACACAAAAGAAATTCATTGCTGAAGTTTTCTTTCCAGAACGAGACAAGTATATCAACTATGTAGTTCTCGTAAAATTAATGAACTAAGGGAATGTAGGCTCTTTTGGTGTAAAATCTCTAACCATCACATATCATCATTTTGTTAGTTATTTCCAGTTGTTGTGGATAGCTGCTGGACCTTTATCCACAGGGACAGGAAAAACAGCTCTGTTGGAAGCCAGGTGACAAGCACAGTAGTTTTAAGGTTTCTCTAGATCAGTGTAATGATACCCAGATACTCCTTACCAGGAAACCATTCTGTGTAGTCTGTTCTATCAAAATTAAATTGTTTGCTACAGTCATCCTTCTCTCTAAAAATCATTTAGAGAATACCAAAAATAAAAAGGAGTAAGACAAATGTATGAATAACGGATATGTATCAATCAGCAGCGATTCCATGAGCATCTCAAAATTACCTCAGAGAATAGGACACTCTTTCCTAGGGCAATATCCATTTTAATCACCCCATACTGTAAACTGCCCTAGTCTCTCTATTTTTTTAAGACTTTATTTATTCATTTGAGATAGATACCGAGAGAGAGAACATGAGCAGGGGGAGGGGCAGAGGGAGAGAGAGAAGCTGACTCCCCGCTGATCAGGGAACCTGGATGACACAGGGCTTGTCCCATCCCATGACCCTGGGATCACGACCTGAGCCAAAGGCAGGTGCTTAACCATCTAAGCCACCCAAGCGCCCCCCTAGTCTCTCTTTAAATGACGTCTTAATTACTAAACTTGGAATAAGATCCATTCTACTAGAAGAGGGAACACTGTGTTAAGAATATTTATTCAAATAGATTTGGGACTTGAAGAGCTACCATACATGGCAATCATTATTATTCTAGAAGTCTTCCTTTTGGTGACAGTATCCCATGCAGAGGTTTATCTCGAGACTATCATTTTTTGACACCACCTACTTCATGGTCTGATTCTACATATAAATGGCAATAAACACGCAAAGAGTTTTTTAGTTATATCAGCAGTGTGTATCTGAAATTAAAACCTGTTATTAGAGATTCATTCTCTATAATCCTTTCAAAAACAGCTCTAGATTTTTCTTGCTTTATCATTCAGATTTCATAGATGATACCCAAGACAGCAAATGGATGAATATTTTACATTTTAGTTCTTTTAAGGGACAATTGACTTTGAGCAGCTTTTGGGAGCTATATAGCTCTTAGAAACCTGTCTTCTTGGAGCTGAAGTTTAAAATCTGCTACTGATATAAATGAAGAAGGGGGGTGGGAGTAGGAAGAAGGAAGGGGAGAAGCAGAAGAAATACATATTTTTTTAACATTGAAAAGGTATTTAATATTCTTTAATCTTGAAAACATCCAGATTCCACTGTCAGGTACAGTTAGTGTCCAGCAATGAAAGGCAGAGGTCTTGTCAACTTACCCCTTGAGTCAGCCCTGCCAGAAATAATAGAGGGGATCCAGGTTGTCTTGTGTCCCGGAATTCAGGCCCTAGAGTCTACACTACTGTATTGGCACATTCCAGCAGGGCCAAGGTTGACAGAACCTTGCTGACCAAGGCATCATTCATTACCTTTTAGTCCCCCTTCCCCCCGCCACCAAATCTCCTCTGTTCCCATATTTAATAGCCTAAAGTTCTCATTCTTTCAAGGCTCCATAGTGCAGTGGTTAACAACTGGGGCTTAGGAGTCAGAAGAGACTGGAGTTGGGTTCTAGTTCTGTGACTTACAAACTATGTGACCGTAGGCAGAGTACCATGTCTGGGCCTCAGCTTCCTTCCCTGTAAATGGGGGCTATCTCCTTCTTTGAGAATTAAATGATGGTCAGTACATAGTACTGAGCACAGCGCTTGGCCCAAATAAGCTCTCAATAGAAGGCATTGATTTTTAACCCCTCTACTTGCTTAACCCATCCTCTGCCTGTACTCAGTTCCTCATTCTCCTTTGGCTAGTTGCTTCCTGACCAGACCAGTCAGCATCCTGCCTAGTGCTCTAAGTGCTTACTATTCCTTGTCCCAGTTTTCCCTTTAAATGTACCCTTAGCTCTTTTATCTGTCCGGCAAACTCCTATTCATTCATCAACACCCAAGCCTTAATATCCTGATGATGAAAGTATAAATTGTTGTAACTCCTTCAAAGGGAAATTTTTACAAAAACAGTAAGAATTTAAATGCACCAACCTGTGGATCCAGGAATTCTGTTTCCAGGAATGTATGCTATAGAGATCCTCACCCATGGGCGAAAAGGGAATGTGCATAAAAATACTATTTCTAATAACAAAAAGATATTAAAACCCTACATGTCCAATGGAGCACTAGTATCAAAATTTTATTTTAAATTTTTATTTATTTATGATAGTCACAGAGAGAGAGAGAGAGAGAGGCAGAGACACAGGCAGAGGGAGAAGCAGGCTCCATGCACCGGGAGCCCGACGTGGGATTCGATCCCGGGTCTCCAGGATCGCGCCCTGGGCCAAAGGAAGGCGCTAAACCGCTGCGCCACCCAGGGATCCCCTGCGCCACTCAAGGATCCCTCAAAATTTTAATTTATTCCTGCTAGGAAATACTATGGGGATATTAAAAACAAGTGAGTAGCTCTACAAGTACTGATTTCCAAAATATATTGTTACATGAAAAAATTGAGATGTAAAAAAGTTGAGTAGAAGATACCTCCATTTGTCCAAAAAAAAAAAAAAAAAAAAAAAAAACAACAACCACATTTATATTTATATTGATGGAGTGGTGGTGGTTGCCTCTGATGGGCAGTCAAGGGTCTGAGCAAGGAAAGATTTCCTTTTCACTGTATATGTCTTTGTTCAACTGGGAAAATGTATAAAATATTAAATTTCTTTAAATTAGAAAAAGAAAAACCTTAATTCCAGCATCTATTCTTTTGGGAAGCCTTGACTGGCCCTCTTCCTCCATTTCCAGCCAGTTTCTTCTTCCTTCATACTTCCTGGGTTGCCCCTGTATTTTGAATGTAATTCACCCCATTGTATTGAATAGAACTATGAGACTGGTTTCCCTAGAAAACCAAGAGCATCTAGAAGCTGGGATTGATATTATATTCATTTTTAAAAATATTTTATTTATCTGAGAGAGAGAAAGGGCGAGCAGAGGAGGAGCAGAAGTAGAGAGACAAGCAAACTCCATGTTGAGCACAGAGCCTGATGCAGGGCTCCATTTCAGGACCCTAAGATCATGACCTGAGCCAAAACCAAGAGTGGGATGCTTAACCAGCTGAGCCACCCACGCATCCTGATGTGGTATTCATTTTTATGTTCGAAGGATCCAGCCTAAGATGATATACATACACACACCCTTTCTTTTTCTTTTGAAGGAATGAATTGAAAAGGTCTGGAATGAGTCTCTCCCACCACTGCCCTGATCCTATTCTGGTTGTCCAAAGGAGAGTTTGAGCTCTTGCAGACTTCTTACTAATCCTGCCCCACTCTATATTATCAGACATTCCCAGCAAACTCTCTTGTAGCTCCAATTACATCTGACTTGTTACTGTTTTTGTAATCATTGTTGGTTTGTCCTGTTACATATAATTTTTTAAAAAGCCACAGTCTCTGCAAACTTCTTGCCTTTGGATATGCAGTATCTTCCACTAATGTTCTTTCCCTCTTTGGCCACTTTGTCTCCATCATTCAGAGTCATTTCCTCTTCACATTGGTGTTTTGGTGGTGAGCATAGCCGCCTTCTGAAGGCACTTCCCCTTTGAAGCCTTCCTGTTTTTAGCCTGCCTTTGTCAGATAAATGATGTTCCCATGGATCTCTGACCAAACTCGTGATCACTAGTCATTTATTGCAATTATCATTTTGCCTGTTGGTTCACCTGACAAAAATAAGAACTCTTGAAAGGCAGGGATTTTTACCTTGTTCATCTTACTTGTCCTGGAATTTATGCCGGACTCATAGCAGGCACTCAATAAATAATTGTTGCATGAATAGAACAAGGTAATAGTAAGTGCTCACGGTATTTTGATGGGCTGCACGTGATAGCCATCTGTTACTTATTTGGGGCAACAGAGTCGTACACTGTGTGTGTCACATTCACACCTCAGCCTGGCATCTTGAACTGGGAGCTTTAGGTAGTGGTTACCACTTGAATGCAGGTGGAGAAACCTCATTAAATGTGTCCCTTTCAAGTCCCTCAAAGCAGGACTGCCAGATTTAACAAATAAAAATTTGAAAAAAAGAAAAAATAATAAAATAAAAATTTGATTTTCCCATAAACATATTTTTAGTGTAGTGATGCCCCAAATATCACTTTTACTAAAAAAAAAAAAAAAATTATTCATTGTTTATCGGAAATTCAAATTTGACTGGGTGTTCTATATTTTATCTGGCAACCTACTGCAAAGACCGAATTCCCAAACTCTATCTTCCTGTGTTCAGACCCAGTTAATTCTTCACAGAGAATATTAAGAACCATGCAGTCTTATCATCTTTATGAAATAAACTACCCAAATCTCCTAACTCGGGTTACTAGAATTTTTTTACACATTTCAAAACCCTGCTTCCTTCCAAAACTCCTTTATTATATTTTAACCATCAGAGTTAGATTCTAATTTACACTAATTTAGACTGTTAGCCACTTAACAGTAGAATTAGATCTGTGAGGGAAAATCATAGGACTCTTTCCATTTGAATTTTCTGTATATTTTCTCTCTCTGGTGTCTCTCCAAAGTATGTCTTAGGTAACAGGAAATTATGTCTCAGCATGGGTAGGGCAGTAGGGCTGGTCTGGGTGGTTAGAAACCTTGAATTGCTGTTTGGGTTGTAAAGTGCCACTTTCCTGCGGAGAAAAGATAGGAGCCCCACTGCCAAGTGCTGGCACCTGCACTTGCCAGCTCAGCCGCCATTTAGTATTATTACAGACCAGGCTTTCCACAACAAGGCTATTTTAAAAGTTAGAAATACCATCTGATCTGAAACAGGCATTTTCAGATTTCAGCCTCTTAGCACTGGCAAATTATCTTGCAGGCCAAAAATGCAGAAACCAACAGCGACTGCACATATTTTTGTTTCAAAGGAACATTTCCCATGACACGAAGTCACATTCCCCTGCAGCTTGGTAGTGAATGGCAGCTCTACAGGATACACCTTTTTGTTACATGTCATTAGTTTTCCCTCTGGTTCTATAAAGTAAGATCATGTCACAAGTGTCATTCCTTTCTTTAACACCCAACTTGAGAATTACAGACTAAACATGGTCCTACGTGTCTAAACTCATGCAAAAAAAAAAAAAAAAAAAAAAATCCCTTAGTACTCATATCACAGCTGTGAGTTCTGAAAAACAAACCAATGACCGTCAAAAATCACTAAGAAGTGGCGATTAGAATGTGAGAGAATTTACATTAGGGGAGAAAGGGGACATTTTTTAAAAGGGCTTGGAGTGAAAATGCAAAGTGACTTAATATGGCAAAGAAGCATGGGAGAAATGGCTCAGTCCTGGAGTAGAAAATCAATCTGCCAGAGACATGGTGAGACTGGAACATCACCCCATTTCCAGATCTCTGTGACACAGCCATGTCTGCAGTCAGAGCTCGAGCACAGGAGTGCATGAGGCCCCTGATACTTTACAGCAGAAACGACAACTAGCACCCAACAACCCCCAAGAGGAGTAACAGCCTGAAAAGAGCCATCTTTCACATTTTTGAAACGGACGGACTGAACAGACATGCATTATGTCAAGAGCTTTCCTTTACAAGACCAGTATTTCTTTTTCATCCCGTGGTTTCCAGGACAGCCTCTAGTAAATATTGCTTGGTGAGGGAAATAAATTCAGAGCCACAGAGTGCAGTAGAATATAGTCTCGATGTTTACGTTGCCCAAAACCAGGAGAATTATGTCATTTATTGGTTCTCTCGAAAAAGTAAGGCAGCAATAAGCTACCGCCTAACTGGTAAATCATAAAAGCCTCGCACATGAAGAAAGTTCTTTGACGACTACGAAGGAGAAAAGATCTTTTATAGATTACTTATTCTACTGTAAAAACTGATCCATAAAGAGAATAAATTTTCTGATCCACGCTGAATCCATTTTGTGGCCTCTTCGACACGTTTATCTTGGTTTTTTTTTTTTTTTTTTTGGTAATTTTTAGTGTGTTCTGATTGGTCAATGCACCTGTCAAAAATAGATTGACTTTGCTTCACAGCCCAGGCATTTTTAAACCTGTTGCATAGACAGCGTAACTTTATTCCTTAAGTTTTTTTCCTTTTGTCCCGTTCCTGGGTGTTTGGTGGCTCTTCCTGCACCAGAGTAGCTATATCAAGTGTTTGGGAGGGTTTTTTTTTTTTTTCTCCCCTTTTTTCGTTATAAAGAAGCCAATTCGTTTCGACATTATTTGCCTAATTATGGACTAGTCCTAGAGACCTCGCACTGCATTTTATTTCCTCTAGGAAGATAAAACGGGGACCTCCCGTTTGCAATGACCACCAGGGCAGGATCTGCGGGTAGGAGACGTGCCGGTGCCTTTAAGAGCAGCCGCGGTAATTTTCCACGGCCCGGACAGCCCCGCCCACGCGGCAGCCGGCGGGGGTGCGTCCGAGTGCGGCTGCGCGCCGCGCCGCGCGCGCCTCCCGTTGCCTGGATACCGCCTCCTCCGCCCGCGGCCGCCGATGGCCTTTTGTTTCCAAGATGGCCTCCGAGCTCTGCCTTAACGCGCCCGGAACAAAGCCCATTGAACAGCCTTCCGCTTGGCGGAAAGCAAGCATCGTATGGCTGGCTTCAAGAGTGTTCCATGTCAATATTTATTTACTCTCCTAGGTTTACAAAAATCCTTTCTGTTGGGTTGCCTGGATGGGAGAGGAGGCGGGGAGTCCCCGGCGCCGTGAGCCACGGCCGCTCAGCCTGTCGGAGACACGGCTCGGGGCTTCAAAGCTGGGAGACGGCCGTGTCTTTTGAGAACTCTGGTGGTGGCGGCGGCGGCGGTGGTTGTTTCCTGCTAAACTAGCTCAGGAAGAAGCCTTTTCAGATTTCAACTGGACTCTGACGCTCAGCGTTAAAGACCATATAAAATTAGGGGGAGCTTAGGCAGGGGAACCCCCTTCCCCGCCGTGTCCGCTCTCCGTATAAAATACCTGTTGATTTTCCTGTTTTTTCTTGAAAGATTAGTCTAAACCCAGATTAATCTTCTGGTACCATTATCATAAGATGGTAAATGCCTTTGGGAATAGGAATTAGGTTTTATTCATCTTTCTGTCCCAGAGGTGTCTCTGCCTGTAACAAATCTTCTAATAATGTAGCTAAATAATCCTAATTACCTTCTGAGGCCGCGACTCTCGCAAGCACCGGGCTAGGAGGCGGTTCTCCGAGATAGCTCCTCGCTCCCCTTTTACAGGTGGGGAAACTGGGGTTAAGGCGTTGCCCCCAGGCGCACCTGGGCGGCTCAGCGGTTGAGCACCTGCCTGCGGTCGGGCCGTGACCCCGGGGTCCTGGGATCGAGTCCCGCATCCGGCTCCCTGCGGGGAGTCGGTTTCTCCCTCTGCCTCTCTCTCTGTGCCCCTCATGAATAAATAAATAAAATCTTAGAAAAGAGAAAAAAAAGTTGCCTGAAGCAGCACAGCTAGTACGTGTTGGCAGGGGGATTTGAGCCAGGCTGCCCTGGAACCTTAATGCCTCTGCAAAGACTGCAGGGAGTGCATGCCTGATGCCTCCTCATTGCAGCACTTCCAGGGAGGCGCATGGAAGTCTCTTTTCTTGAAATACGTTCCTCTTTGTTGTGAATAGACTTCTGGCTCTTATATCAGGGCATTTAGATGCTTACCAGAGCTGGGAGCTAGAAGACACAAACCCAACCAACCTTGGTGGCAGGTTGTTGGGGAAATACCATTCAAAATCTGACAACCCAAAGAAATCTCTCCACAAGTAGGAGAGAATAAAAAAAAAAAAAAAAGGTTTTATTATCGAATAAAGAAAGCATTAAGCCAAAATAGGATGTGCATCACCGACAATCTGTTGCGAGATGGGAAGGATAGGAAGAAATTCCACCTTTTTGCACAGCTAAGCAGATACACCTGTTATGTACCTGTTTTCAAAATAAACAACTAGTTTTCAAGTAAGAGGACTTGACAGCACCAGTTGTCACACCTAGTTCGTCTTAAACTCACCTTGGCAGTGAGTAGCTGGTACTCTGTATCAGCTAATTAGCATTATTCAAAGGAAAAAGTAAACATCTTTATGACAGGGGGTAGATTTGCAAGTTAGAACAAGGAACCTGAGTTAAACTCCCACCCTCCCACAGAAACTGGGAAATAGGGATTCTATCTTCCTTTTGGTGATCCATTTCAAAGAAATGGCTCCCAGGTTTTTGAGAAAGACATTCCTGAGTTGTAAAGCTGGCAAAGGCTGATTTAGCTTTTAAAAAGGATTACATACTTCTCAAAGGGGCAGACAATTTGCAATCATAAATTTTCTAAAGTCAAGGCTGAAAGAAAGGAGGGAGAGGGTCTCTTTCCCTTACTGTGAGGGAAATTTATTTAGTCTTACTTTTACCCTGACATAAGCTACAGAGACAACTCAGGTCAGCTCTTCCAATCAGAGTCGGCTTGGGTTCAGATTTTCACCTCACTAGCCCACTATTTCCACAGACACAATAATGAGTCAAATCGTAGGAAGGCAGGAGCAGCATTACCTAATGCCGAGACCTAGGTTTTCTATTTTGGTTTGAATTCTTACTTCCTGGTTTCCTTGAAATTACATCTAATTTCTAGCAGATGCTGAGTGAATTTCCGTGCAGCACCAGACCATGAAAATAAATGTGTCCAAGAACTGCCAAACAGACAACTGGCTCTCTTGTACTCTTGAGTTCAGACTTAACTCTTCTGTCTTCCCTCTTCATTACACACGCAGTCTTGGAGACGTCTGACAGGAAGGCCTCCCCTCCCCCTCCCCCCCCTTTCTTAAACCTCCACTAACAAAAAGGCTCAGGTTGCTCAGCCAAGGTATTGGTGCTTTACTTAGTTTGTGGTGATACCTGACACTGGACCACCTTCCTCTAGGTTTCTGCTTGCCTTGCTCAATTAGCAAGGCAGCTCGGCCATACCTTCCTACTGGAATCCTTCCCTGACCAGCCTCCCTGCTCACTAGCCTGCATCTATCTGACTTGGTCTCCCCTGGGCTCCGGACGACTCGGTAACTTCCCCCAGTATGGCACGCACCTGTGTAACATATTAGTTTGTAAACTTCTTGAGATTGAAGATCTGTTAACAAAAAAAACCTTAAATCCCCAACACCTCACAGCAGGGTATGTAGATGAGCAGATCTGGGACCTCAGTCGTAGGCTTCATTCAGCCCACCAAACTATTTTGTTTGACTCTTAAACATTTTTTTGTGAATTCCAGGTCACAATTTAAAATCTGGATTTACATACGAATCAGGGTCTTTGACTTCTCTTTAAAAATAACATGTGGCCGTCCTGGGTCTGTTTCCACATGAGCAGGTACCTGGTACAGAGATCAGCCACTGTAGCTGGGACAGGAGCTTCCCACTTTGCCCCAGACTTTGCCACTCCCTATTGCTTTCCCACTGAATCTAAGCATGAGGCATCATTTATAGAGAATACACACTGATGTTTTTCTTGGAGTAAAATACTTCTCAATACCGAAAGAGAGGAAGCAAGACTAATGTACCTTTCAAGGATAGTGGGAGAGAACCTGTTTCGTGGTGGGAGAGAAGAGTTGGCTCTGGGTTGATTAGGCATATAAAGCACATCTGTCTCTATTTTTCTTAAATACATCTTTGTTTATTTATGTTATCTTCCTGGCCACTGTAGATATTTGGGTTTTTGACCAGTAGGGTAGATACTCCTAAGCTGTTTGAAGAGACGAGGGAAGAAAGAAGAAAAAGTTTAGCAAATGGATAAGATTCCAGATTTTTTAACCCAGCTACTTAAACAGACTTTCCAATTTAGCACCTTTAGCCAGTCGTCTAGTTTCACCCTGAGCATCTCTTCTGCTGTTTGCTGCAGTTGGGTTGGGTGTGTGCATGATACTCAGATTCCTATAGCAATTACCTTAGCAAAAACCAGGGAGGTAAATTTGTGCATATGCTCTGTTCTTGATGACTCCACGGGCATAGAATGCACACAACAAAAAAATGTTCACTTCATGCAGGTAATTCGTTTTCAAAAGATTATTCACAGCACTTTAAGAGAGATAATGTTTGGATAGAACTGAGAGCTATTTTGTAAAACTTATTAAGAGAAAATTGTCAGTCCTGTTGCAATCAGTGTTTACATATCACAACGAGCATCCAAACAAATACTATCTTTTCTCTCTAAACACCAGTGAGGTAAGAGTCACAAAGTAGGAGGATATTGATATTCTGTCTCACATAAAACTGATCAAGATAACAAAACCATATAAAGAAGTCACAAACATTGTTTAATAGAGCTTTTGTTTTCAAGGAAGGATTTTTAATTAGCATTTCCTCCTAAATTGTCATAGCTTAGATTTACATTGTTTGACAATGTAAATGAACAGCTTAATGGGGTAGAGAATCTTTCTGAGCACCTTGATGTTTGCTGTCTTTTAATGGTGTTACTGAGTATGAAGTGATAAAACGGAGCCACCGAACATGCTGTGACATCATACAGAAAACCTCAAGTCCTCTGTCTCCTTTTCCTTGCCTGGGATTTAAAAGCCACTAAATTATTGTTTTGTCTGGCCATATCTGTCCTTTTCAAATGTGTAGAGCTGCTGGGGCGGTAGTTGGTGGTAGGATCAGTTAGGAAAAGCTTCACAGTGGATTCTGGTGATATCCTGCCCTTTAAAACTCCCAGTTTTCCTTTCAGGCCTATTTAAAAACAAGTGAAGGGTATACAACACGGATTCTACAGGGGAAGGGTACATCAGAGACTATTTATTACATTTGTGAAAGAGTTCTATGCATTTGGAGAAACAACAATGGGCCATGCAAATTGCATTTCTTTTGGACTTGAGAAAAGCTGAATGAACCCTCCACCTACTAGAAGGGACCTAAAGCAAAGCTGGCATCCTGAGACCCGTGTTTTGTTGAAAAGACTGTAAGGATGAGTGGAAAGTGGCTATACTGCTGAGAAATGGAAATAAATTGCCTCTTTCAGCACCTAGAAGCTGCCCAGAAATTTAAATTCCCTTCTCTGTTAGAAAACCCAAACCATATTGCACGTAGTAGGGTTTGTTTATTCTCCACATCTCATCACAGTCCTTCAGATATTTTAACAGCCGTGCTCGATTATGTGGTTGGCACAAGGACCACAAAATCTTTAGTAGCTAAGGAAGCTCGTTGGCAAATAGATTTCTTGTATGTGATGTAAAACAGGCTCATTCAGAGAACTACACATTTACTTGTGGTTAGATGTGAGAAGCTGAAGCTCTGATTATTGCTGTTTCTCGAGGCATGCTGAAATAATTGTGTCCTGTCTACAAAAACAGAGAAATATTTACTCTTTGCAGGTTTTTGTTAGCTTCAACAAGGGTAATTGCAAATATTGATACCTCACTTTATTTTAAGGATACTGACAATCAAAGAAGAGACCCTCAATTTGCTAAATTATAGTGTTCGTTTGAAAGAGAGGGAAATATTTTTTGTTATTTGGATTCTTTGTCATTCGGGATCTGCATGAGTTTCCATCCATGGCATGGAGTAGCCCTGTGTATCACAGGAAACCAGCCCAAAGCAAACCGGTCTCCTATTACTGCAGAAATTTGAAGAATACGTGAACTGATTGATGTCAATTACAGTGAGGGCATCTACTGCCATTTTATTAATCATCCTATGTAATCTTCATATCTTATGCATATTTTCTTCAATACCATCTGTCCTTGTCTTTGTTCTAAGTCAAACTGACTTGGACTCTCTTCAGGGCTGTTACTTAACTTGATGAGGAAAACACTCTGCTGAGTGCTAACCTCCCAGATTTGAGTGAGAACCTATATCTGAATCTGCAGGACTTTTTTCCTTGCCTTTCTATTTATTCCATTTTCTACATCGTCCTTTTGAATATTTTCCTAGAAATCCCTAAACTGTAGGTAAGTAGATGGAAGAGGCCGTGAAACAAGAGTTCAAAATGCGTTGCATGTGACACCCTTGCAGAAAGGTAGTACAATGTCTGCACAGTCTGGCTCTCAAGCTTTGAGGCCGAGATGTACTTATGGAAGGCAAAATATCCCACAGTCCAGGAAAATCTACCAGTCCAGTTTCCCAAGAAGCATAAAACTTGCTGACATTGAAGAAGGGCACCATACAGGGAAATGTGAGGTAGGGCATGATCATTAATACCCTGCTTTAGAATTGGGGGTGTGGAAGACTCATCTATGGGCTTCGATGCATGTGTGTCTTCAATTTGGCCATGGGAAACAATCAGTCAAAATTTCCATTTATACCAAGCGTGAGTAATATAAAGTCGAGTACTGAATCCAGTCCGACCACCGGTTTAGACAGATGGGAGGTTTAAACCAAGTTTGCTTTGTGTCATAGGACTGTCACACAAGCTATAAATAAAAGGACCTCTGGCTTTAGGCCTCTTTCTGTTTGGAGACAGTAAATTTAAATCCTTTGTCCCTGCAGACCAACTCAAAGCAGTAACCTTGGCTACGGTGGCTGCAGAAGAAACACACTCTCCAGATTTCCAGTTCTATATTCAGTTTTAGAAAATTGGTTGTGTCGAAAGGGAAAAAAACAATCTTACTTTGCCTGGGTTATTGACACCTCAGAAGAAGCACTCCTCAGTCGTTGTTAGGAGGGGAAACAATGAGTCATTCATGCTGTCAGCCCAGGTGGTGCATGAATTCCTGACAGAGGCAGCGGAGTTAACCCATGCAGGCCTCCTCCTAGAGCAGAGAGAGGGCTCAGGCAGCCTGCCTTGGGCTCCCAGCAGCCTCTGGGGGAACCACGGAGCAGGCCTAGGGCTGGAAGGGAAGGTAAAGCCTGTAACCAAGGCAGTACCTCTGCAGTGCCAGTCCCAGGGGCCTCGGAGCTGTTTGTCACCCTGTGATTGGCTCCAGGAGAAGGGTGGAGAAATGAAAACACTCTGCCCAGGATATATTTAGTTGAAGTGCAGCTGGGGAAGCGCTTAAAACAAGGGAGCTTTTGTCCTCATGCTCAAGTTTTTTTCTTAACTCCACAAGGAGGCGGGTGGTGGGGGGGACTTCAGCCACCACCTACTGATTTCTTCTTCTCCCCTTCCATGTGCTCCTCTTCAGGGGATGCTCTTATTCCAAAAGTTGAGAATTTTCCGTGGTTTGTTGTAGCAGAAGGCACCGAGCCATTCTGAGGCTGAGCTGACACAGAAATAGGAAGCACACACTCTTGCTGGAAGACAGACACACTTAAGAAATTCAGACATTTCTTCACATGTTGTATACATCTGCATCCTCACAATTAATTTTCTGTCAGTTCAAACTGGCAGTTAGGTATTCTCAAACGTCTTTACTTGGGTGAATTTATGGAGTTAGAAACATAATTAAGTTTTATAAGCTGACAGAACCCTGTTTCACTTGAGTTGATTCACATTTTCCAGTAATGAAAGATTTACTTCTGCGCCAATGAGCACAGCTTCTTTGCAACAGATTACTGATGAGCCATGTAATGGCTCCTGTTCCCGTTCTCCTCGGAGAAACCAACCACTGAGAACTGCCACCTTGCCATGAGGCTTTACAGCCACTGTGGAAATGCTATATAAAAGGGGTACATTGTCTACCATGAAGAAGGTGCGCAGGAAATATTTTAAATGAAAATCCCAGTTCAGTTCTGAACCAAGGGCAAAAACTCCTAAACAGGAAGCCCATGGTTTTGGTGATACCTGGGAAACTAGCTTGTACGAGTCTTAGGCACCTCTAGATAAGCAGAACCAAGAGTATATATTCTCTCCATATGGAGAGAGGGAGTGAGAGAACGAATGAATGAGATTTGTTTCAAGAAATTAGCTCACATGGTGATATAGGATTTCAGGTCCAAAATCTGCTGGGTGAATGGACAGGCTAGAGATCCAGGAAGAGTCAGTGTTGTAGTTCAAGTCTGAAAACTGCTGCCAGAATTGCCTCTTGCTGGTCAGGTTTGGCTCTTCAGTTCTTTAACTGATTGGATGAGGCCCACCCACACGGTGGAGGGCAAGCTGCTTTAATTCAAGTTCCTTGACTTAAATGTTAAGTTCATCCAAAAATACCCTCACACAAACATCTAGAATAATGACCACATCTCTGGGCACTGTGGCCCAGCGAAGGTAATAGATAAAATCAACTATCTCACAGGTTAAAACACCCATTTTGAAAAATTCACTTGCTTAATTACAAGCTTATTTACCAGGTTGAAGCCACTGTGAGGGTTTAGAAATGGGTAAGATATGATAACTCTTGAGAACTCTTTTTAAAAAATATTTTATTTATTTATTCATGAGAGACACAGAGAGAGGGGCAGAGATATAGGCAGAGGGAGAAGCATGCTCCTTGCAGGGAGTCCGATGCAGAACTTGATCCCAGGACCCTGAGATCATGACCTGAGCCTAAGGCAGACGCTCAACCACTGAGCCACAGGTGCCTCTTGATAACTCTTTTGATAACTACTTTCAGGTATTCTCTCTCTCTCTCTCTCTCTTCCTATCCCTATCTCTCTACATCTCTCTCTCCTTCTCCCTCTCTCCCTCCCTTCTCTCCTCTCTTGGGAGGCTTACATGGGGAATCAACCCAGACATAGTGAAGCCATGTGAGGATATTCTAGACAGCAGCTCCCAGACAACACCAGCCTCATCTATAAACACGTGGGTAGCCCAGCCCTCCAGTGCTCTCATCCTCAGCTTTATCTTCCAGCCATACCCTGACATGGTGGACCAAATTGTGCCCTGCTCCAATTTCTGACCCACAGAAACTCTGAGAGACTTCTTAAAAACAAAACAAAACAAAACAAAACAAAAAACACTTTTTTTTAAGCCATGAAATTTGGGAGTAATTTGCTAGACAGCAATAGATAACTAATATAGTAAGATTATGGTCAACTTTATAAGAAGGTACCAAAGCCAAGTGGCTTTATCATTCTGCAATCCTGCCAGCAGTGGATGAGGGTCCCAGATGCTCCATCCTTACTAGCAATTGATCATTAGCAAGTGTTCCAAATTTTAGCCCTTTGAATGGACGTGGAGTTCTCACCATGGTGTTGATTTGCATGTTCCTGATGATACCATACTTACTTTGGATCGGAAATATTATTACCCAACTTAGAAACCAACCTTATTTGCCACGATACTTCCTAGCTATGTGCCATAAAACCAACTCCTCCCTACCCTCAATATTAGCTTATTCTTGCATTTCCAATTTGTTTTTTTTTTATTTTTTTTCCAATTTGTTTTAAAAATAATTGCTACCAAAATGAGGCTGTGTCATTAATAATTATCCACATTGGGATTTCTCATGTGAGTTTGCAAGCCCCTGGAAGAATGAGGAGTAAGAACAGTCTACCCACAGATGTGCGACTCCTGAGCCTGACTACACCATCACCTGTTGTTAATCACTATTGATATTATTACCATTGATTGAGAAATGCTCTGTGCCAGGCATCTTACACTTACCACAACAAGGTTCATGATTTTTATCCTCATCTTATTCCCAAAGAAGAGTAGGTTTAGGGAGGTCAAGAAACTTGGCTGTGGCCACACACTGAATTTGAACCTGATGTTGTTTTATTTGGTCCAAAACAGGTTTTTTCCTCACTTCCTTCTAATTTTATGCTGGGATGTAAGAAAACATTCTGGCCTAAAGTAAATAGTGGAAAATATTCCAGACTAGAAGTTGAGAGACTGGGTTTTACTCCTGGCTCTGTCACTAATAAACAGTCTACTTTTGGATAAGTCCCTCTCTGGACCACAGTTCCTCATTACGAAAAATAAAAAGGTTGAGCTTATCCAGCTCAAAACTCAATATAGACCAGGCACTAGGCTAAGCATTTTACAAGTGTTAACTTATTTATATCTCCTAAAAGCCCTATCACACTGGTACTATTATTGTGCCCATTTTACAGGTGAATGAACTGAGGCACAGACATTAAATTACTTTTTCCAAATTCACAAAACCAGTACATGTGATTTCAACCCAGTCTGGCTTTAGAGTCTATGCTCTTACTAAACTAGGTAACGTTCACTGAAAGCTCATTTTCAACAACCACCTTATGACATTTTTTTTTTAAGATTTTATTTATTCATTCATGAGAGACACAGGGAGTGGCAGAGACATAGGCAGAGGGAGAAGCAGGCATCCTGGGAGGAGCCTGATGTGGGACTCCATCCCAGGACACCAGGATCAGGACCTGAGTCAAAGGCAGACGCTCAACACCCAGGTGCCCCAACTACCTTATGACATCTTTAGCAGCATTATTATCCCCTCACCCCACATTCCCTCCTACTTTTCTTTCATTCTTTTTCTTTCTTCTTTCTTTCTTCTTTCTTTCTTTCTTTCTTTCTTTCTTCTTTTCGTATTATTTCATTCTTCTTCTTTCTTCTTTCGTCTTCCTTCCTTCATTTCTTTGATTCTTCTTTCTTTCTTCCTTCTTCATTCTTCCTTCTTTTCTTTTCTTTTTTTTTTTTTTTTGGGGGGGGTGGGGGAGTGAGGACAAGGAGGAGGGCAGAGGGAGAGAGAGAATCCCAAAGAGGCTTCATGCCCAGCGCAGAGCCTGACATTGGGCTCAATCTCACAACCCTGAGACCAGGACCTGAGCTGAAATCAAGAGTCGGGTGCTCAACAGACTGAGCCATTCAAGTGCCCCCTCCTACCTTTTGAATGAAAACTGAAATTTAGAAAATTTGTTGTCCCCAGTCCTACAGCGAGTCACGGGTAGAACTAGGATGGGAAGGAAGCCCAGTCATCAAAGTCAAGGTCTAAATGTCCCCACAAGTCAGAATGTGAGAGACCGCAGCCTCGTAAGCCCCAGGGAATCTTGCCAAAGGCCTACTTGGAAACCCCCTTACTGACCGACATGGCTACACCTTCCACTCTCAACCCCAACCTGGCTGCATTTTTCTCCTCTCTTTTCCTCCTATTTTACAAAACCAGTTGCCTGGAAATTAGAAATTAGAACTGCAAATGCCTAAGGGACACTGCCCTGGGGACATTGGTGGTGGCAGTGGTGGTGTGGCTTCCAGAACAGACCCTGCTGCTGGCTATGGGGGAAGGGCTCTCCTTAGCTGGTCCTCACTGCTATAAACTGGAGTTCATTCCTCCAGGCACAGTGTTGGATTAATTACCTGGGACTCCTGTGCAGGTACATGGGTGAGCTTGAGCGGCTCAAAAACCACAGTCTGGAGGCTGTGGTTTTGACAATCTGGTTTTGTTTTTACTTATTTGATGTGAGTATATCTTTTTTTTTTTTAGGATTTTATTTTTTTAAGATATTTATTTATTTATTTAAGAGCACAAGAGAGAGAGCACGATGGCAGCTGCAGACGGAGAAGCAGACTCTGTGGAGCAGGAACCCCATGTGGGGCTCAATCCCAGGACCCTGTGATCATGACCTGAGCCATCCAGGTGCAAGCCCCTGGAAGGATTTTATTTTTGAGTAATCTCTATACCCAATGTGGGGCTGGAACTCATAACCCTGAGATCAAGAGTCACACACTCCTCCAACTGAGCAGCCAGGTGCCCCAAGTATATCTTTTTAAATAGAAAATATGCACATAATAAAAAAATCAAATATCACAAAAAGCATATAGTATCTAGTGAATAGGATTCTTCATCCTACCCTTGCCAGCCTCTGCCCTCACCTTCGGAGACAACGTTTCTTATACATCCAGCCAAAGGGATTCCTGCACACGTGACCACGTGGGCATAGATTTCTGACCACACAAATGGGCACCTGTGATACACACCGCTCTGCATCTCCCTATTTCTTCCTCTTTAGCAATCAATATAGCTTGGAGATTATTGCTTGTCAATACCTAAATACTCTCTCTCCCTTTTTAAAAAGATGCCGTGAAGATTCCCATGGTAGGGCCATCCGTCTGCTCTAATGCTTGCTGAGGCTGTTTGTGATCGGAAGCTCTGACAAGTCAGCCTCGTGAATCTGTAGTGTGTGTGCTGTGTTGTATTGCCGCGCAGGCCCCTCTGAGATCTCGTATGTCACATGTGTCAAAGAGGAAGGGAGCAGAGTTTATGGCTTGCCCTCCCCCAAGGCATAGATTACTGCTGGAGTTGGCTCCATAGGACTGTCATCAGAGGACAATTCGTCTGAGGAGGTACAGCTCAGAGAAAGCAACCAGACGGCAGCTCAACTGAGCACTGAAATTTGGTAGCAGCAGCAGCAGCAGCAGCAGCAGCAGCAGCAGCAGCAAATACAACACTGTAAGCTTTCCCGAACATGCCTGGCCAAATATGCCACTGTCATCTATTGCAGCAGGACCTCCAGTCCCAGGGATGGGGCTGGTTCTCTGACTCATGTGGCTGGAGGCACTGCCTATAATTTGGGGTGATGTGGCCAACAGATAGTGAGGGAGTGAACAAGACGGGGTTCTCCGAAGGCGATCCAGCCTATGGCTATTTCTCTTAGGAAGGGACCTGAGCAACCGTTCTCATATTCTCTTGCCTGAGGTGAAAGCTTTTGGGGAGGCTCCTTGCAAAGCCAACAGCTGAATGTCTACCTCTGCTCAGCTTTGTTCGAGGATGCCTGGTGACTGTCAGTCCTGGGCAGGCCCCTGCATGATTTCCTTTCTGAAAGAGACACCAACACTGGGGAGCTCGCCCCCTTCCAAATACACTCCACCAGGAAGACAAGAAACCTTTTCTTATACTGAGGCCACTGTCCCAGTCCTCCTCACAACCAGAATTAGTTCAAAGTGACAAAAAGCCATCGATTCCTCCTGTGCCATCACCACATTTTATCATGAAAACTCTGAAACATACAGAAAACTTAGAGAATTTTGCAGGGAACTCCCATCTATTTTCCCTGTAGATTCTACGATGAACATTTTGCTAGATTTGCTTTCCTTTAGAAATCATTCTTCCAGGGATGCCTGGGTGGCTCAGTGGTTGAGCGTGTAACCTCTGGCTGAGGGAGCGATCCTGGGGTTCTGGGACCGAGTCCCACATCGGGCTCCCTGCAGGGAGCCTGCTTCTCCCTCTGCCTATGTCTCTTCCTCTCTCTCTGTGTCTCTCATGAATAAATAAATAAAATCTTTTTTAAAAAGAGAAAGAAAATATCCTTCTTCCATCTCTGTAAGCCACCAATGCTTGAGGTGGTTTTTTTTTTTTTTTTTTTTTTAAAGCCTGGCCTAAAAATTCCATTCATTTGCTTCTAAAACTTCAGAACAGGAAACTTAACACCTTGTTTAAAGAACACAGGATAATTTAGTTCCATCCTAAAACAGGCTGTGTGGAAGGAAGACAGAGAGGACGTGAGAGGAAAGTGAGAAGGGAAGGCAAAGAAGTGAGAAGGGAAGGCAAAGAAGGAGTGAGAGAGACGAAAAGAGGGGACCAGGGGCTGCAGGCATGAAGATGCAGGAGAGGTCTGGGGTCGCCCATGAGCTTGGCCTGGTCAATGGCACGGCTCATCGCAAGTTTGGGTGCAGAGGTTTGGCACCCAGTGGGCAGCTGCTACTATTAGGGATGCTGCTGGCCTCTCCCTGCTGCAGTGGGGACAACCACGGGCTGGTGTGCCAGGACCATGGAGCCCACCACTGTCATCTTTCCTCACAGACTTTCTGGCCCAGGGTCTCCAGCTCCTCAGACAGCTATAAAACAGAGCAGAGCCCAGATCTGGAGAACCAGACACCAGCTTTGAACCCCAGTCCTGTCATGACCACCAAAACCCCAGCCCTCGGGTATTCAACCTCTCTTCTCTCCTGTATTCTCTTCCGGGAAATGGGCCTATTAGGCACAGATGCCTCCAGGGGTAGGTGGGTGGGCAGGTACACTGTAGTAATGAAGGCCCAAGTACACAGAGTGCCAGCTGCCTGCCCGACATCAAGCTCACAGGCTTGCGTGCTGTCTCTCACTCCATCCTTGTGATGGCTCTAGGAGCTGGACGTTATTATGGGCCTCATTTTAGAAATGTGGGAATGGAGATGTGGGGTGGTGAAGTCACTTCTGCAGGTGGTGCAGCTGGGAATGGTGGAGGCGGGCCAGGCCCCCAATTGCTGTGCTGCTCTGGGCACTGTGCCTGCTACCAACCCTGCACAGTGTGACTAAACAGGCTTGCCAATGTTGGGTTCTTGCATGGTCAAGGTGGGACAGCTCATATGAAAGTGCTAAAACCTACCAGGTCTTTAAAAGCGTTTGCTGAACGACTAACAAATGTTGGTGAGCTCACCAAATACTTGTTATGTTCTTCAGCTGTTTTCGCTAATTGTTAATTCCATAGAAGCTTCCCTCTGATAGGGATAACCATGGCGGGGGTAGGGGGCAATCTCCCTCATCCTGTATTATACAAATGTCAGGTTTAACAAACAAATTACAAGGCAGTTGATTTTCTTTGTGTTCTGACCTCATATTACAGCAACATTGAACTTACTTTTATTTTTATTTTTTTATTCATTTACTCAAGAGAGACAGAGAGGTAGAGACATAGGTGGAGAAGCAGGCTCCCCATGGGGAGCCTGATATGGGGCTCGATCCCAGAACCCCGGGATCACAACCTGAAGTGAATGCAGATGCTCAACCACTGAGCCATCCAGGCATCCCAAACCTATTATATTTTTTGCCTGTGCTCATACAACAGAGAAGCAGATGATAAATGTCAGGATCTAGGGCAAGCCCTTCCTCTCCTGCCTGTTCCAAGTTGGTACTGGGCTTCTCTAATGTGCCAAAAGTAATCCAACACGCAGAGCTGTCCCGGGAGCACAGGGCTGGGAGCCTCTTCACTTTCCTTGCCTTTGATTAAGGCCTCTCCACAGACTGGTTGCTGTGGCTGTTTTCCACCTGCTGTGATATACTTCCCTTTCAAAACTTGTAAACTAATAATCCTATGAATTTATCTCTAAATGCGACAAAGAAGATACATAGAATAAAGCAAGGCCACATATAGAAAAGTACTTTCAAACTTTCTTTAAAGTTTCTGTATAAATGCAAGATTTAAAAAACCGGCTTAGGGATCCCTGGGTGGCACAGTGGTTTAGCGCCTGCCTTTAGCACAGGGCGCGATCCTGGAGACCCGGGATCGAATCCCACATCAGGCTTCCGGTGCATGGAGCCTGCTTCTCCCTCTGCCTGTGTCTCTGCCTCTCTCTCTCTGTGTGTGACTATCATAAATAAATAAAAATTAAAAAAAAATAAAAAAATAAAAAACCGGCTTAAGAGCCAAAAGGTTGAAAGCAACCCAAGTGTCTATCAGCAGGTGAAGGGATAAACAAAATGGGGTATGTACAGACAATGGAATATTATTCAGCCTTGAAAGGGAAGGAAATTCTGCTGTGTGCCACAACCGAGGTGGATTCTGAGGATGTTATGCTAAGTGAAACAAGTAAGTTTCCAAAGGACCAATACTGTATGACTCCCCTTACATGAGGTACCAGAGTAGTCAAGTCAGTGGATTCAGAGGGTAATATGATGGTTGCCAGGGGCCAAGGAGGAATAGACTTACTGTTTCAATGGGTACCGGGCTTCGGTTTTGCAAGACGTTCTGGAGATGGGTGATGGTGATGGGCGCACCGCAGTGTACCTTTAAACGTGGTTAAGATGGTGAACTTTATGTGAGGCATATTTTTCTACTGTTGAGAATAATGAACTAATTAAAAATAGGTTGACTTGCTTTATGACATTGGTTTTGTCTCATGTTCCCCTTAGCCAGGTAAGAGGACACTGTATTTTTCACTTTTATTTTTTTATTTTTATTTTTTTAAAAGATTTTATTTATTCATGAGAGACACACAGAGAAAGAGAGAGGCAGAGACACAGAGACTCAGGCAGAGGGAGAAGCAGGCTCCATGCAGGGAGCCTGATGTGGGACTTGATCCAGGGTCTCCAGGATCACGCCCCAGGCCAAAGACGGCGCTAAACCGCTAAGCCACTGGGGCTGCCCTATTTTTCACTTTTAATAAGATCCAGAGACCAGAGCTAGGACAGAGGCACACCATGACAAGGACACAGTACAGGGCGTGAAGCTGGAGGTTAGGCCCTTAGACTCACCTGGACTCCAAAGATGGTTCCAAGGGCTCCCTGATGGCTCTTCCTTGGAGTCAGCAGACACAGTAGTTTTGGGGACTAAGTGAATGATGCCCCACTGAGGAGTCTTAGGATTGAAGGGAGTTCACATAACAGAGGGTGCCCAGGAAGATTTGGGACCACAGTGCTACCTCTGTGAACCTAAAAGCCTGATACCATGTGGGAGCCTATGTCCTGGCTCCTTCTAATTCCAATGAATCATCAGCACCAACAAAGAAATAACTCAGCCCATAAACCTTTGCTTTTAGACAAGACCACATTAAGCCAATCCCTCAATTTCAAGGGATATGTGGTGTTTTGGGAGAGAGCAGAAAATCCCAAGTTAAGTGTTTACAATTCGCCTCTGTACGTGTAAACACTCAACTGTGTTACCATTCCTCTTCCTCCTCCTCCTCTCTGTGTGATGATGATTTAAAATATCAGCAGGCCCCTACAGTCTCCGTTTTGTATCACCGAACACTACATCTCTTTTCAGCTTTTCATTCCCAGTATAAACTCATCCCATTTTGTTTTGTTTTGTTTTGTTTCCCCAAAGGCCAAGCCTTTCAGCATGTCATTATGACCGGTTGTAATTTCCATTCCTGTGGGTTCAAGATTGATGTAAAGGAGTTAAAAGCTTTCCCATGCCCTTCATTACCTCTTTCCCAGAGGTGAAATGTAACTTAATGTTACAACAACAGTTCTGCAGGTAATGTCCCACGTGCTGATCTCTCCTTCAAGCATTTACGCTGATGGATGGACGGAACCCCAGCTCACAGATGTCCTTGTCTCCGACTGTGGACGATGGTCCTGTAGAGCATGGAGAGGAGGGGAATCACTGTTGTCAGGTCCTAGCCTGGCTCCATCTGTCCATAGCTGCACAGCCTCCAGCCTCCTTCACCTGTACGATGGAAATAAAAGCAGGCTCTGGAATTCTAGAGAAGAGGAAATGAGGTGACATCTTTAAATGTCGGCTCCCTACCTCTTTCTGGTGCTTTCCCCCTTCTGTCCTTCTTCATTCTCTTTGAAATCAGAATTTCTCCACGCTCTGTTTCTTTTATTTTTTCCTCTTTCTCCTTGTCTTTCTTACTCTTATCAAGGGAAACACTGCAGAGACCACAATAAATAGAGCACACTCACCGTCCCCTCCCCCTCAATGACAACGCATTTGTTTTATTTATTATTATTATTATTTCTTTTTTCTGGGCCACCATTCCTGATTTCTGGTTGCAGGCTGGTAATTGGCAATTGGTCATTTGTCAGTTGATGCCCTGAGATCTGCATACATTGTCACAAGCATCTCAATCTTTCTTTGCGAGTTTAATAAAATTTTCCAATTTCCTATCATCTAACCTAACTGCATCCCAGCAAATCTGTGTGTTTCCTTCATTAGGGAATTTTGCAGCAAAGTCCCTTCACCCGGCTGGGAGAATTTTGCCTCACTCTGGTTTTCACTGAGCTTCCTCTTTTTTTGCTCCCTCGTTAAGAGGCCTTATTTACAGCTCCGCCTCCAATGCTGTTTTCACATTGGCCCAGCCTTTCCTGTTAGCTTTTCACCAGTAGTGCTTAGTACTTCACTTAACATCAAACTGTTTCCTTCGTTTCAGAAACAAAACAGATCCTTTGTTCAAAAGTTCCTTCATTCTCCTCCTCAGGCTTTCCCCCTGCTTTGTACGTTGTACCAAATAGCAGCTGTACCTTCTGGAATAGTTTTGGACTGTCTTATGCTATACAATGCAGAGAAAGCACTTTCTCATAATCTGGAGTTGCTGGCGGAGCAGAAAGAAACAAAAAACAAAAGCTGCGTTTCAGGAACTTCATTTAGTTCAATATACTTCCCTTTGGTAGGATGCCAGCTAATTTCTTCAGCAGGCAATGATATTTTGAAAGTAAATGACTATGGGGGGAAGGAGGAAGTCAGTGAAGGGAACCAATAAACCAAATCAGGTGCCACTTTTAAGTGATGTTGTCCATTCATTCATGAAACTGTAGAAAAGAGATAAATTTACTGGTGAATGCAATGTATTACTTTTAACAACTTTGTTCCCTGTTTCTCATATAGAGGAGAATAAAAACAACAACAACACCTCTTTGGTGATAGAGGAATTACTGTAGATCACAAATATCTTACAAGGTATATTAAAACAAATCTAATCTCTTACAGATGCACAAAACAGACCTTATATTAAAAATTTCAAATTTTGTGATAGTTAAAATCTTGAGATTATCTGTATGTTTCCTTACTCGATATATTTTTTTAATTTTTATTTATTTATGATAGTCACATACAGAGAGAGAGAGAGAGAGGCAGAGACACAGGCAGAGGGAGAAGCAGGCTCCATGCACCGGGAGCCCGACGTGGGATTTGATCCCGGGTCTCCAGGGTCGCGCCCTGGGCCAAAGGCAGGCGCTAAACCGCTGCGCCACCCAGAGATCCCTCCTTACTCGATGTTGAGGGGTCTTTAAATCTATTTATTAAGATTACAAGTAGATGCAGAGGAACTAAAAGGTCATTTTGCTTTTCTCTATATGGTTTCATCAAAGAATTCCATCAACTATCTTGTTTTTTCCTTATTCTAGATTAGCAAACTATGATCTAAACAGTAAGAGATATGCTTTTAAATACACAAGTCAACATGAAAGCAATATGCAGAGCTATTGATTTTTTTTTTTTTTAAATTTTTTATTTATTTACGATAGTCACACAGAGAGAGAGAGAGAGAGAGGCAGAGACACAGGCAGAGGGAGGAGCAGGCTCCATGCACCAAGAGCCCGATGTGGGATTCGATCCCGGGTCTCCAGGATCACGCCCTGGGCCAAAGACAGGCGCTAAACCGCTGCGCCACCCAGGGATCCCCAGAGCTATTGATTTTAACATCTATTTTAACTAACTTCTGAGCACCAAATTACATTTTTTTCTATTCAATAAATATTTTTGAGCACCCATTATGTGCCAGAATTACATACAAACTATGGGATAATACAAAGAAATAGAAAACAGTTTCTTCCCATGAAGAGCATTCTACATTCAAGAAGACAAGACACATATGAAATGACTTGAAAACAATAAAGACTTCTTTATGAGAAATAAGATTGTTTATGTATCATGCCCTTTCAAAACGTTAACAAAATCTATGAACATGTTTTAAAAATTCGGGATGGTATAAGAGCACAGTGAAAAGCAATTCTCCCTTTCCCCTCTCACCCAGCCTGTTATGAGTTCCTTGTGTAGACTTACAGTGACGATACAAGCAGATACAAGCTTATGTATAATCACATGCATCACTAATTTATCTACACAAATTTCTACCCACATTTTATTTTTATTATTATTTATTTATTTAAAGATTTATTTAGGGATCCCTGGGTGGCGCAGCGGTTTAGCGCCTGCCTTTGGCCCAGGGCGCGATCCTGGAGACCTGGGATCGAATCCCACGTCGGGCTCCCGGTGCATGGAGCCTGCTTCTCCCTCTGCCTGTGTCTCTGCCTCTCTCTCTCTCTCTCTCTCTCTGTGTGTGACTATCATAAATAAATAAAAATTTTAAAAAAAAAAATAAAAAATAAAGATTTATTTATTTATTTATGATGGACACAGAGAGAGAGAGGCAGAGACACAGGAAGAGGGAGAAGCAGGCTCCATGCAGGGAGCCCTACGCGGGATTCAATCCTATGACTTCAGGATCACACCCTGGGCCAAAGGCAGGCGCCAAACCTCTGAGCCACCCAGGGATTCCCTCTACCCACATTTTAAAAGAAGATTAGGCAGCCCAGGTGGCCTCAGCGGTATAGCGCCGCCGTCAGCCCAGGGCCTGATCCTGGACACCCGGGATCAAGACCCATGTCGGGCTCCCTGCATGGGGCCTGCTTCTCCCTCTGCTGTGTCTCTGTGCCTCTGTGTGTGTGTCTCATTAATAAATAAAATAAAATAAAATAAAATAAAATAAAATAAAATAAAATAATAAAATCTTAAAAAAAACTTTAAAAACCCTTAAAAATAAAAAAATAAAAGATTAATCTAGAACAACTAGCCATTGTTTGGCAATCTTAGGGAATGATCACATGGTAGGTACTCAATAATTATTTGGATGGTTAAATGAAAAAACATTCCTCTTTGGTAGGACATTTCAATTTCTTACTATTTGAAATAATGCTGTGTGAAACATTTTTGTGATCCAACCTTTCTTTAGGTAGATTTTCAGAAGGTAAATTACTAGGTCAAATCTTTTAGGTATTACCAAACTGTGTTCCAATAGCTATTTACTCCTGTCAGCACCATCAGAGATCGTTTCATTTTTTTTTTTCCATCTTTGCTAATTTGGTATATGGATAATGCAATCTCACTGTTGTTTCAGATTGCATTTCTTTGAATCAATGAGGTTGGACATTTTTCCAGATATTGGCCAGTCATTGATATAACCTGTTTGAGAATTTTCTGGTAGAATCCTTTGCATGTTTAACTCTTAGGGTTTTTATTCCTGAATGGCATGGGCTCTTTAAATATTAAAACTATTAATTCTCTTCCTCATTATTAATAAATAGTTCCCCTCATCTAGTGTTTGCCTTTTGAGTTTTGATTTAATTAGCTTATTTTTGGCTAATTAAATATGATGTACATTTTTATCTGTTCACTGCTATCCACTGAGTCATTCATAATTCATTTTATTACCTTTGAGGCTAGAATAACCTACTTATTGCATCCTTTCAAGAACTGTGTAGAGACGGAAGGAGAGTCCACCTTATGCTAAGAGCCTGTCAGCAGGGGAGTTTTCTAAGCATTCATCTGTAGAGGCAGGTTGAACATTCATTCTCTCTTTGGGTCTGATGTATTCGGATTTAAGAAAACATCTTAGACATCCTTTTTGGAAGGATTTTGCCTTATTGGTGCAACTTCCAGGTGGGAAGCTAATCATTTGGAGTTGTGAAGTGCCATTATCTTTCTTCTCTCTTTCTCTACGACCCAGAGTGGAAAATTGGTAATGATTTGGTTTCCAGTCTGTAGCCAATGAGTTCATCTTACATCCTTTATTCAAACAATTCTTCCTGTTTTCTTGGCCACCATTAAAATAAGTCTGAATTTATCAATCACTTCTTCAGAGAAATAGAACCAATAGGACACACATGCTTTATCATCATTATCATCACCATCATCACCACCACCATCTATCTAGAGAGGCTCAACTTAAGGAGTTGACTCCCATGACTGGTTGAGGGTAGTTAGCAAGTCTGAAATCCAGGCACGATTCCCATACTACAGTCTTGAAGCAGAATTCCTTCTTTGGAAAACCTCAGTTTTTTGCTCTTAAGAGCTTCAGATGATTTCAGGAGGCATTATTGGAGAGTAATCTTTGTTACTTAAAGTCTACTGATTATGTTAATTACATCTACAAAACTCCTTCACGGTAACATCTGGACTAGTGTTTGACCAAACAATTAGGCACCACAACCTAGCCAAGCTGACATATGAAATTAACTTTCAGACTGATTTTCCCATTGATTTCTTTCTCAGCCCATGCTTTTATGACCCTATAGGCTTGTTTGTGAGTGTGTAGTCTACTAGGTTTTATTAAGCATATTGTAAGATTTTGATAGCATTCACTTATGAATACAATCATTGCCAGAATGTTTTTATAGCTGGTTCACAGGCTATACAAATGTACTGCTCCAAAAGTTGGATTGAATTGAATCCCATTCTAGGAATTAGGAATACACTATGTATAATTTTGACAATATGGTTATTGGAGAGTTTCAGGTCTAATAGGACATGTGATAAGAGGAACCGCTGAATGTGTGGTTATGTATTGTTTAGGGTGGGTATGGAGGCTTGGGCTAAAACATCAGCTCTGAACCTTTTTTTTTTTTTAAGATTTTACTTATTTATTCATGAGAGACACAGAGAGAGAGGCAGATACATAGGCAAAGGAAGAAGCAGACTCCCCACGGGAAGACTGATGGAGGACTTGATCCCAGGACCCCGGGATTATGACCTGAGCCAAAGGCAGACACTCAACCACTGAGCCACCCAGGCACCCCGCTCTGCACCTTGATAGTCTTGAGAGAACAAGGCAAGACCTGGGGCAAGGAGACTGGAGGCATTAGTTGGCTAGTGTACCACTAATTCAGGGGAAGAGTATGGAGCTGGATGTGATAGGTTGCAATCGTGACCACTCAGGTACCAGGAGGGTGAGAAGTGGGAGTTATGCCATCCTGGTAATGGGAGTGGAACTATGTGCATAGTTGCTGCCAGGCTGGTAATGAAGAGTAGTTTATGTACAAGGATTGCATTTGAATGAAACAAAAGACTCTACCACCAGCACTGGTGGTAGGATAGGGGGATCCTGGTTACAGGTACTTGTATGAGCAGAAGAAGCAAAGCTCGGCCTGCTTCTCTCTCAGGCTATTCAATAGGACAGGACAGTCCCTGGTCTCCTGGAGACACAGTCTTGGGAATGAGAATAGTCACAATAACCCTCCTAAGGAATGAAGACTCTGAGGTTCAGAGTAGGTAGATCTCTTGTACAACGCCATGTGGTTATCTGTTAAGATAAATGTATTCATATGTGTTTTTGGTTGAACTATGTCCATCCCCCCCTAACTTCATGTGTCAAAATCTTAACCTCTGGTATCTTAGAATGAAGACTTCTTTGGAAATAGGGTCATTACAGATGTCATTAGTTAAGAGGAGGTCCTACAGAGTAGGGTGGGCCACTAATCCAATATGACTGGTATCCTTATAACAAGGGAAAATTTAGACACAGACATTACATGCAAGGAGAACACCACGTGAAGATGATGCAGAAATTGGGACGATGCTTCCGTAAGCCAAGAAACAGCAAAGATTGCCAGCAACTGCCAGAATCTCGGGGTAAGGCATGGAACAGATTTTTCTAGCAATCCTTAGAAAGAGCCAACCCCACAAACATCTTGATCATGAAATTCAAAACTGAGACAGAATAAATTTCTGTTGTGAAGTCATTCAGTTGGTGGTAGTTTGTTATAGCAGTCTGAGGAAACTAATACAACATGAAAGCATATATTACTTTTTTGTTTGTTTTTAATGAAAAAAAAATCTCAGAAACCGATTCAATTTCTTTTTTTTTTTAAGATTTTATTTATATATTCATGAAAGACACACCGAGAGAGGCAGGGACACAGGCAAAGGGAGAACCAGGTTCCCTGAAAGGAGCCCAATGTGGGACTTGATCTCAGACCCGGGGATCACACCCTGAGCCAAAGGCAGAGCTCAACCACTGAGCTCAATTTCTTATTTTAAGTGAGAACAGTTTTTGCTTAGCAAACACATAAACAGAAGTTCTTATAATTTAACAAAAATGGTGGCATGAAAATTTGGATGCTGAGTATATATCCTGTAAAAAAAAAAAAAAACCCAAAAGATTTCTCAATAAGATAATTTGAAGGTGTACATTATTTTCCATTAACCCATTGACTATGTGAAGACATTTAGAATGCCCGCAGAAACTTTGAGAATCACTGAGCCAGAATCACAATCCAGGATTATTCTGAAGTCTCAGAGACTTTCTCTATAAGGGAAGTAGTAACCCAACATTCACCTTTCTGCACAATCCACCCTCAGACCAAAATATATTTGTTTGATTTTTATTTTCATGAGCATTTTTTTCAATAACAGCTAATTTAAAACTTAAACTGGGGATCCCTGGGTGGCGCAGCCGTTTAGCGCCTGCCTTTGGCCCAGGGCGTGATTCTGGAGACCCAGGATCGAATCCCATGTCAGGCTCCTGGTGCATGGAGCCTGCTTCTCCCTCTGCCTATGTCTCTGCCTCTCTCTCTCTCTCTCTCTCTGATGACTATCATAAAAAGAAAAAAAAAAACAAACCATACTGAAGCAAGCTGAGTTTTTTTTTTTTTTTTTTTTTTTATCGAAGCATAGTTGACATGGAATATTGTATTGGTTTCAGGGGGCAGCCCAGGTGGCTCAGCGGTTTAGCGCCTCCTTCAGCCCAGGGCGTGATCCTGAAGACCCAGGATGGGGACCCACATTGGGCTTCCTGCATGGAGCCTGCTTCTCCCTCTGCCTGTGTCTCTGCCTCTCTCTCTCTCTCTCTTTGTGTTTCTCGTGAATAAATAAATAAAATCTTAAAAAAATAAATTTATAAAAATATATATATATTGGTTTCAGATATACAACATAGTGATTCAACATTTATATACATGAAGTAATTACCACAATAAATCTAGCTACCATCTGTTATTATACCAACTTATTACATACTATTGACTATATCACTCTATGCTGTATATTGTATCCTTGTGTCTTATTTATTTTATAATAGTAACTGTGTACCTTTTAATCACTTATTTTTATATTGCCAGTCCCACAAATCCCTCTCCCCTCTGGCAACCACCGTATTGTTTTCTGCATTTGCGAGTCTATTTCTGTTTCTGTTTTTTTTTTTTTTTTTTTTTTTGAAAGAGAGAGAGAGATTGAAAATGAAGAGGGGGGAGGGGTAGAGGGACAGAATCTTAAGCAGACTCAGCACTGCATGCAGAGCCAGATGTGGGGCTCGATCCCACAACCCTGAGATCATGAGATCTTGAGCTGAAATCAAGAGTTGGACACTTAACCAATGGGGCCAAACTATTTCTGTTTTGGTTTTTAGACTCCACATACAAGTGAAACCAGATGGTATTTGTCTTTCTTCACCTGACTTACTTCACTCTAGATCTACCCATATTGTCACAAATGGCAAATTTTCATTCTTTTTTTATGATTAATGTTCTATTGTGTAAATATACCACATCTTTATCCATTCATTCATGGATGGATATTTAAGTTGTTTCCACACCTTGACTACTGTAAATAATGCTGCCCTGGTCAGCTCTGTTGGTGGAGTATGTGACTCTTGATCTCAGAGTTGTGGGTGCAAGCCCCATGTGGGGTGTAGAGATGACTTAGAAATAATATGTAATAATAATAATGATGTTTCAAGGAACATGGGGGTGTCCATATCTTTTCAAAGTAGTGTTTTCATTTTCTTTGGGTAAATACCCACAAGAGGGATTGCTGGATCATATGCTGGTTCTATTTGTAACTTTTGAGGAACCATACTGTTTTGCACAGTGGCTGCAGTGATTTACATTCCCTCCAGCAGTGCACAGAGGTTCGTTTTCCTCCACATCCTTACCAACATTTGTTATTTTCTGCTTTTTTCAGACTATCCACCTCTGTGTGAGGTGCTATCTCATTGTGGTTTTGATTTGTGGGAATGTTCATTTTACTTGTTTTTTCTAAACGTGATGGAATTTAACAGATTGGAAGAATAATAAATTGTCTTTTCATAGATTCAGCAGCAGCAGCTATCCAAGAGGAGCTTTTTTCCACTAGATCTCTGGAGAGAGAGAGAGACTTTTAAAATTTTCCCTCACTCCACAGAATAATATAGAAGATATAAATCTGATAGAGATATAAACACAGAAGTCCTTTTACTTCTGTGTTTCTTGGTGAAGTATGTTGATGGAAAAGTTAAAGTATCAAAGACAGAGTCCTGTTTTGGAACTCTTTGTTTTTTAGGTTGATTTGTTTGTTTTGTTTGTTTTTGCTTTTGAAACAGCAAAAGGTCAAACGTAGTCAATCACAGTTATAATGTGTAAACCAAAGGTAATCGGAATCATTCAAGGCCATTTGGAAGTTTCAGCTTTTTCTGTTGTCCTGTAAAATCCAAGGAAGGAATTTTGATTTGAGCACTGTTTAGGGACCAGAGATGGAATGTCTGTTTGGTTATTTACTTTTTCATCTGAAAATGGAGTACCATTATTGATAATCTCACAGAAAGAACAGGAGGAAAAATATTGGTAGAATATTTCAAAGCTAATGCATATCTTTTAAAATTATTATCTAATTAGATAAACTACATGTGGTTTTAGGGCATTATTTTTAAAAAAGTAACTTCTGTTGCAAATATTTTCTTCATAGAATCAAGATCATCTTGGTTGTTGTCACTAAAGGTGACTGCTAACCTGAAAATATTTGGATGATGGGAAAAATGCCACCAAATTTGTGTATGTTACATGCCTGAAAAGAGATGGCCATTGAAAAACATGTGTTAGTTTTCAAAAGCATCCAACATGCTCCGGAAAGTTAGGAAACTGAAGAAATAAAGGAAAAAATATATAAAAGATGGTAGCAGGCAACACGGAATGACTGACTAGGTTTCTCACCACTGTCCTAGTACTGTGCCCAAACACAAGTCAGCCTGCAAGGTTAAAATGGCATTATCTTACGATTTCCTTGTATTGTGGGTCCCCAAGACCTTCCCCAGCTTAAAAAATTTGCTAGGAGGATTCACAGAACCCAGAATATAGTTGTATTCACAGCTATGGTTTACTACATCAAAATATTGTACAGAACAAAATCAGCAAAGAGGAAAGGCTCTCAACTTGGCTCAGACCCCACTTCACAAACAGTGCCTGTATCATAGACAGAAATCACATCTACTTGAGTTTGTTTTGTTTTATTTTGTCTCTACCCTCTTGTATTGACATGGCTCCATTTCTTTTAAGGCTAAACTGCAGAAACATCACCTCTGTTCCACCGCCCATATCCCGTCTACCCTCTCTCTCCTCCCCCAGGAACGATAGCTGAATCTCACAGCATGGCAGACACACCAGGTGCTGTTCTTAGGACTTGATGTATTTACTTGACTAAACCTCAAAGCAACCCAATGAGGTGGGTGTTATTACCCAAGAGACAATAGAAGCACAGGGTTAAGCAGCCTCTCAAGGTCTTACAGCTAATAAGTGGCATAGCCTCAATGCAAAGCCCTGCAGTCTCCAGACCCATGCTCTCAGTTCCTGTATGACACTGCCTCTTAGAATGACATACCCTGGGTTCCACACAATCAGGCCCTCATGGCCCTACCACACCCAGAGAAAAACAGGAGCACTAGAGAATCAAAACCTGTCCTCTGCTAGCTGAAACCCTCTCTTTATAGGCATTTCTAAGTCTCCTGAATAGTCTTGATTAATGTTCTCAACAGTGACTAATCGAGCCACAAAATCCTGAAGTGCTTCGGGAACTCTTAAAAAGCAGATACAACAACATGAACGTGTTTGTTATTGAACTGTATGTTTAAAAATGATTAAGGTGGTCAATCTTATATATACTTTACCACAATTTTTAGTAAGCACATGTAATTTCATGCAAAGCATATATGAACATATATGAATTTTAGGGTGTCACAGATACCCCTTCCTCATGCATCTAGGTAAATGTTGGGGAAAGATGTTTTTTAGTTTGCTGGACTCTCTATGCCGAGCCTGGGGAGCTCACAGATCAAGCGGTATTTGCTAATCCCTGCTCCAAGAACAAGCCTGAGGATAAAGCTCTTGCTAATTATTATCCCTTTCTGTGTGTGAGCCCAATGCTCTTTAACAAGGGTTCTTTCCCTGCATTGTCTCATCAGATCGTCATAGTTAACTGCTCTGCAAAAAAAACGGAGCAGGTCTAATCATCTATATCGTATGACAGATGAAGTTGTGAGGGCGAGGCCCAGGCAGCCCAGATCTTGAAGCTCATAAATGGCAGAGTTGAGGTCAGAAACAGAGCTTATTGGTTACCAGAGCCCTTTCTCCAAATTGATAATCCCAGGAAGGCTGGGATTAGGATGAGCCAAGTGAGGCACTTGCCTGGGGCACAAAATTTAAGAGGCGCCAAATCAAGACAAATATATATTTTTTAAGATTTTATTTATTTATTCATGAGACACACACATACACATACAGAGGCAGAGACACAGGCAGAGGGAGAAGCAGACTCCATACAGGGATCCCAACAAGGCACTGGATCCCGAGTCTCCAGGATCATGCCTTGGGCTGAAGGTGGTGCTAAACCGCTGAGCCACCAAGGCTGCCCTAAGACAATGTTTTACGATAATATATTTTAGAGTTAAAATTAATGTTAAAATATCCCCGATGGGGTGCCTGGGTGGCTCAGTGGTTGAGCATCTGCCTTTGGCTCAGGTCGTGATCCTGGGGTTCTGAGATCAAGTTCTGCATCAGGCTCCCTGCAAGGAGCCTGCTTCTCCCTCTGCCTATGTCTCTGCCTCTCTCTGTGTGTCTCTCATGAATAAATAAATAAAATCTTATAAGCAAACAAATAAATAAAATATCCCCGATGAACAAAAATATCAAACTGGTAAACAAAGACCAGCTGTTTGCTTATTTTATGACCCTGCATTATTGTGCAATGGGAGCAGTTGTTTCCCATCTGTCTCAGGTTCCCAGACCCACATGGCCATCTCCTCCTTGCCAGGTGAGGGTTATGAGGGTGGCCAATGGTGTGCAGACAGAGTGGGTGAAGCAGGGTTGTCTATAGAATCATGATTTTTTATTATAGAGGAGGTTCAGAACCCAGCTAGGGTCAGATAACCAGAAAATGGTCAAGTTCAGGTTGGATCCCAGTGTTCATGGCGTCAGAGAGCTTTGTTTGCTGCTGTGCTGTCTCTACCCCCTCTGTCTTCCTAGTGCTTTTCTACCTAGCAGGGAGAAAACACCTGTAAAGGAATCACTCTACTGCACACTGAAAATCATAAGAGCCCAAGTTAAGTCCCAAGGAGTGTTTGGCATGGAGATACTTCTGGTTGGCTGGTCAGGGGCTATTGCATAACATGCCAGCAATTCCAGAGATTCTATCGGAGTGCCAGGGGCAAGATCTATTTTTCACCACCCACAATACAGGGTGTGTCCTACTTTTAAGGAGCTCTAATAAATGGAAACCTATATTTACATTAAAAGTACATTAAGTTGTGATGATTTACTTTGGCTAAATCATGCTGAAGCCCATTCAATATCAAGTGCTCCTAATCTATGAAATGGAATTTGGTTTGTAACAGGTGGGTATTTTGCCAATCTGTTGGGTAATTTTAATGTGGCAAATCTTCAATCAGCTGTTATTTGAGCATCTACAATTGTATGGTGGTAAACAAAATAAAGTCTAAGTCAAGGTCTCTACCTTTAGTAAAGCCACACAGAGTCTACTTAGAGAGATATGATCCATATATCCAAATAGACAAATATTAACTCATGATAAGTGCCACCTGACTACTGACTAGCATAGCCATTAACCCATAGAAATTCCAAGGAGGCCAAAGCAATCACTTTTTATTTATTTATTTATATTGAAGAGAGAGAACTGTTTGCATGAACTGATTCTACAGGGTGGGCACGTAGGTGGAAATGTGTACAGCATATATTTGAGGGATGTAGGGAGGGCTGTGCAAAGGTAGGGGGCCTTCAGGTGCCAGCCAGGATCACAGGAGAGAGACACATCGGTCCCCCTGGGTAGCAGCTATATTAAGCTGGCAAAGCACCAATCTGCAACCTCAAAGTGGCCTTAGTTCAGAGAGTCGTAAACAGATGAGATGTTCCAGGGAGCCCATCAAGAACAGCTCCTGGGGCTGTCTTCATGAGGAGTCTCCAAGAAGAGCAGGATGGCAACCGGGAAGATGATTGAGAAAGAAATGGTTGATGTAGTCAGAAGGAAGCAAGAATCATCCAGAGTCAGAAAGAGCTAGATTCCAATCCCAAGAGCTACACCAATGGTCAGTGTGAGGTGAAGCAGAGAGGGCAGGGAGAGAAACATCTGAGACCAATGGTCATATTTTTAGGGAAGGAGTTTCATGATGGCATGGCTTCTCAAGGACTGTACTGGTCTGTGTGATGCTGAACATGCCCTTGACCCTGCAAGCTTTTCTTTTGTTTCTTCAACTAAGGCAGCAGAAGAGATGATTTACTATGTACATGTAACATTCACCCACAGCTGAGAATAGAACTAGTCCAGAATGTCGCAGGTTCAGGGCAAAGGACCAAAAGGGACTGTTTTGGTCTTAGCAAGGTGGATCCCTCAAAGATGGTGGCTGTGATCAGGTGGCAATGGATGTTCTAGACCTGTTAGATTCTGGACAGAGGCATGTGTCCAACAGTTGGCACTAGCATCCCTCAACTCTGGCTTTCCTGGTTTCTACTCCCGGGGCTCCCATGGGTACGTAAGCTAGTGGTTCACTTGGACCTCGGCCTTGTCTTCTGTTCTTTTTCACTTCACCTGCACATTTGCTTCTTCCTGCACTTGGTTCTCATGGTGTGGAGGTTCCTAAGAAGATGACCCTAAGGCCAAAAGCTTTGAGCCAACAGGTAAAATACAATCTAATACAATCTAATTCATTTTAGTAGTCTGTTCTCTATAATAAAATCTGGAATGTCCTTGGAAGGATACTTAGGAAACTAGTTGCATGAACTGCTTTCCCCAAGGGGTACTGGGTGGATGGGAACAGAGATGGGGGACTTTTCATTGTATACCCTTATGTACTCTTTGAACTTCAAACCAGATGTTAACTAATTAAAAAACTAAAAATTGGGCCTTAAGCAGGGCAAATGATGAGATAAGCACTGGGTGTTATATTATATGTTGGCTAACTGAATTTAAATAAAAAAAAAAACTATAAGTGAAAAAAATCAAAGACTAGAACACGATGCTAAAAAAAAAAAAAAAAAGGAATGGGGCAGCCCAGGTGGCTCAGCAGTTTAGTGCCGCCTTCAGCCCAGGGTGTGATCCTGGAGACCCGGGATCGAGCATGGAGCCTGCTTCTCTCTCTGCCTGTTCTGTTCCTCTCTCTCTCTCTGTGTCTCTCATGAATAAATAAATAAAAATCTTTAAAAAATAAATTAAAAAAATAAAAAAAGGAATGAAATAGAAAAGTTTTAAGAGTACAATCTTCATAGGATGTTCTATCAAAAAATAAGCAAACAAACAAACCGTTCTGCATTTTTAAAGGAATAGCCTTCTTGATATATAGTTGACTCATGGTAACCTGCACGTATTTAAATTGCACAATTTGATAAGTTTCAACATGCATTTCCATCTGTGAACCATCAGTATAATAAAGATGATGAATATATTCACTACCTTTGGAAGTTTACTCATGTCCATTGAAATCTGTACCTCCCACCTCTCCCCATCCTTGTCTCCTACCCCCAGGCCACCAAAGCATGCTTTCTATTGGTTTGCATTTTCTCACTGTTTATATAAATGGAATTATATAGTATGTACTTTTTTTTTTGTTGGGCTTCAACTCAAGCAAACTTATTATTTAAAATATTTTATTATTAAGTAACCTCCATACCTAATGTGGGGCTTGAACTCACAACCCCAAGATCAAGAGTCACATGCTTTACCGACTGAGCCAGCCAGATGCCCCAAGCAACATTATTTTCGAGATTTATCCACATTGCGTTTATCAATAGCTCATTCATTAAAAGTTATTGAGTAGTATTTCATGTCATAGATATGCCATTTGAGTAAATACCTAGGAGTAGGATCATATGCTAAGTATATTAAACTTTAAAAGAAACTCTTTTGAAGTGGCTATACAATTTTGCATTTTCACCAACAAAATGTGAATGAGCATTCCAGTTGCTCCACATTCTTACCACCTGGCAGGGAGTTTTTAATTCTCAACTTTCTATTACATGCATAGTGGTATCTCATTTAATTAAAAAATTTTTTTAAAGATATTTTATTTATTTGAGAGAGAGAACACAAGCAAGGCAAGGGGCAGAGGGAGAGGGAGAAGCAGACTCCCTGCTTAGCAGGGAGCCTGATGTGGGGCTGGATCCCAGGACCCTGATATCATGACCTGAGCCAAAGGCAGACACTTAACTGACTGAGCCACCCAGATGCCCCTCATTTTGGTTTTAGTTTGGATTTCCTTAATAACTAAAGTTACTGAGGGTGTATACAATGTTTATCAGCCATCTGTAGATCTTCCTGGGGAACTGTCTCTTCAAATACTTTGCTGGTTTAAAAAATCATGTTATGATTATTGAATATTGATAGCTCTTTATATATTCTGAATACAAGACCATCACATATATGACTTGTTAATATCTTGTCCCAATCTGTTTCTTGCTTTTTCATTTTCTTAGTAGTTTTGAAGAAGAGACTTTTTATTTTTTATGAAGTCCACCTGGTGTGGTAGCCAGCCTTCAAGATGGCCCCAGTGATAGTCTCCTGCTCTGGCATTCCTGCTCTTTTATGGTCCTCTTTCACACTGAATCAGGCTGACCTGTGTAATCAGCAGAATACTGAGGAGATGATGAGGTGTGGCTTCCTGGGCTGAATCATAATAGACATTACAGCTGCCTGCTTCTGCCTTTGCTCTTTCATGAATAAGTCACTCTTAGGGAAGCTAGCTACTTTGTGGTGGAGACACTCAAGCAACCCTGTGTGAGATCCATGCAAAAGCCTTGTGAGTGAACCATCTTGGATCCTCCAGCCCCACTCAAGCCTTCAGATGACTGCTGCTGTAGCTGACATCTTGTCTACAACCTCACAGGAGACCCAGAGACAGAACCATGTAGCTCAGTTGCTCCTGAAATCATTGACTACAGAAACTGTGTGAGATAATAAATGCAAATTCTTTAAGCCACCAAGTTTTGTGGTGATTTTTAAAAATATTTTATTTATTTATTCATGAGACACACACACACACACACACACACACACACACACACGCACAGAGGCAGAGACACAGGCAGAGGGAGAAGCAGGCCCCATGCAGGGAGCCCTATGTGGGACTCGATTCTGGGTCTCCAGGATCAGGACCTGGGCCGAATGCAGCATTAAACCGCTGAGCCACCAGGGCTGCCCCTTGTGGTGATTTTTTAACACAATATAGATAATAGTGGAGTTTCTATCATTTGTAATAGAAAAAATGATTATTTAAAAAAAAGATTATCTTGACAGGGAGAGAGAGCGAGAGAGCACAAGCAGGGGTTGGGGACAGAGGGAGAGGGAGAAGCAGGCTCCCCGCTGAGCAGGGAGCTGGATACAAGGCTCCTGCCCAGGACCCTGGGATCAGGACCTGAGCCAAAGGCAGACACTTAACCAACTGAGCCACCCAGGTGCCCAGAAAAACTGATGGTTAATACCTGTTTTATGTTTTTTTAATGAGGAGTCTCTGGGGATGGGATGAGAACTTGGGATCTTTCTCTTCATAGTAACTACCATGAAAGCTTACTATAAATAGACTGAGTCCTTTATTTCGCTTGATATTCTCTCCTTCTTGGTCCTCTGACCTATTCCTGTGACTTCTCTGTTGTTCCTTAACATTCTACAGCCAACCGATTTGGGCTAATGCGGTGGTAACAGAAGACACTGGACAGAACGTGACCTTGGGCTTGACACTTGTGACAATTCCTAGCTCACCCATCTCACACAGTGGGCCTTCCTCAGACATTAACTATTTCGGTACAAAGCAAGTTTGTTCTTGCCTTAGGGACTTTTCAGTGGCTTTGATTTCCTGGATCATTGTTTTTAAAATTATCATTAATGTAATTGAATTCTAATCAAATTATCTTATGAAATGTTCTTACATACTGAAGAGTATATAAAGCGTACACACACAGGTAAATAATAACCAAAGGCAGATCCTGTACCCACAACTCAGCTTAAGAAATAAACTGTGAACAGTACATTTGCAACCTCCTGGGTACCCCTTCATGATCATGCCCCTCCACCATCAGAGGCTACCCATATTTCTGAGTTTTTTTTTTTTTTTTTTTTTAATTTTATTTATTTATGATAGTCACATAGAGAGAGAGAGAGAGGCAGAGACATAGGCAGAGGGAGAAGCAGGCTCCATGCACCGGGAGCCTGACGTGGGATTCGATCCGGGGTCTCCAGGATCGCGCCCTGGGCCAAAGGCAGGCGCCAAACCGCTGCGCCACCCAGGGATCCCTATTTCTGAGTTTTGAGTTAATTAGAATTAATTTTCTCTTGCTTTTATTGACAGTTGAAAAAAAAATCAACTACACAAGCTCCTAGAATGGTCCCTAGGTTACAGTCTGACTTTAGCTTCTCTGGGATTTTACCAGAATGTCTCCTAGGCAATGTTGTGAGTGGGGGAAACAGAGTACAGCATAGTCAGGGCATTGGTAGTAGAGCAAGAGTAGGAGGAAGGTGTTAGATGCCTGGCAGTTATGTGGGCAGGGGAGTTCGCCACTCTGTTTTTAATCTGTTTTTATGCTCATCATGGCCAAGCAGTAGATCAAAGCAAATCAATTCCATGAGGGAAGACGTGAGTCCTTAGCTGATCTAGAGTGGCCAGGCTCAAGGAGGATAGAGAAAAGCTTGTATCAAATAGATACATGGATAGATTGCATCAGATAGATCATGGATGGACTACAATCTGGGTCAGGTCCACCTGTGTATTTGGTCCTCAGATAAAAAGGAGGGAGCAATGGGTGGCAGCACTTGGATGAAAGCCATCCTCAACATGTCTGTCTCTTGGGTTATATCTGACTGGTAGCCATCTGGAGCACAGTCGACATCCTGGAATCTCTCTGCACCATCCATCTAGGGACTGTTTGCTTGCTTTCTACAATAGATCTCCTCCATCCTCTGTCCTCTGACTTCCTTAATTTTTTTTTTTTTTTTGTTAAGTGTCTTGTGGAATCCATTCCCTAGCAGCTCCTTGAAACAGCATGCACGGGAGGTAACATTTTTTGAGATTTTGCATGAAAATTGCATTCATTCTCTCCTCATATTTACTAAATGATTTGGCTAGGTATAGGATTTTAAGTCAGAAATAATTTTTCCATACCATTTTGAAGATGTTACTTTACTATCTTCTTGATTCCAGCCATACTGTTGAGAACCCCAAAACTGTTGATTTCCAATCCTTTATACATGACTTTTCTTTTCTCTCGAAGCTTGTAGAATCTTTTCTTCATCTCCTGTGTTTTGGAATTTCACAGTGATGAGCTTTGATGTGTGTGTGTGTGTGTGCGTGCATGTGTTTTAGAAAGAGAAAGAGCTTGTGCACAGGGAGGGGGAGGGGCAGAGGAAGAGGGAGAAAGAATCTCAAGCAGGCTCCATGCCCAGCACGGAGCCCAATGTAGGGCTCTATCTCAGGATCCTGAGATCATGACCTGAGCCGAAATCAAGCATCAGACGCTCAACCTACTGAGCCTCCCAGGTGCCCCTTGGTGTGTGTTTATATTCATCTGTTGGTCTTATTTCTTGATCAACCTCTTCCATCTGGAAGTTGTTCATCTGGAGAGTTTTCTTGAATTATTTAATTA
Source organism: Canis lupus familiaris (assembly GCF_011100685.1). NCBI lineage: Eukaryota > Metazoa > Chordata > Mammalia > Carnivora > Canidae > Canis > Canis lupus. The sequence continues at coordinate 47,734,571 of NC_049224.1, read as the reverse complement.
ATGATTCTTTTGGGGGCAGCCCTGGTGGCGCAGCGGTTTAGCGCCGCCTGTAGCCCGGGGTGTGATCCTGGAGACCCTGGATCGAGTCCCACGTCGGGCTCCCTGCATGGAGCCTGCTTCTCTCTCTGCCTGTGTCTCTGCCTCTCTTTCGCTCTCTCTGAATAAATAAATAAATCTTTAAAAAAAATGATTCTTTTGGGTTCATTGTGTTTTTTCCCCTTTTTCTGGAGTTTCTATTATTCACATGTTTAACCTATATGACTTGTCCTGTAATTTTCTCCCCTATTGTCCATCTCTGTCTTTTGGTTTTATTTTCTGTGAATTTTCTCCAATTTCGTCATTCTTTCTACCGAGTTTTCTATTTCTGGGATAATGTTCTAGATTTCCAAGAATTCTTTTTTGTTCTTTGAATTATTTCTTTATATGGCATCTTTTCCTTTTTTCATGGATGCAACATCATCTCTTTTCCTTTTGAAAATACTGATGATAACTTTCTAAATTAATTTTTTGGTGTCTTCCCTGCATGGTCTGTTTTAACAAGTTACTTTTTCTTGCCCTGCTGGTTTTAGTCCTTATCTCTCATGTGAGAAGCTTTCTTTAGCTGTTTGGCATTAGCTGTTTGCTCATGATTAAGAGTACAGTTTCAAAGACTGTTTGGAAGTTCTGAGTGTGGGATTAGACCTTGCTGTGTATCTTACTCAAGGTTTCCCCCAAAGCAGAGCCCAAGACTTACATGGAGGTAGTACATTTGTTAAGCAATCCAAAGAAGCAGGAATAAGGGATAGTGGGAGGGAAAAAAGAGAGAGAAAGCCAATCTAAGTGTTAAATGTGTTATCCAGCTGGCCATTGCTGTAGTAACTGGTGCTCCATTCCCTGGGATATTCTGAGTCTTATGGAATAAGACTGTCCACTCAGGAGATGAAAAAAGGCAATATTACCCTTGAAGGTAGCTCCACAGATATTATCTTCCTTGAATTTCTGGGTTGCACTTGCCTGAATGTAGATGCTGAATGCTTCTGCAGACCCACATGGATAACGAAGCTTTAGGACACAGAGCAAGATCAGGTCTGAAATGAGATTTTCCTTGCTGTATTAGTGAAGGTTCTCCAGAAAAACAGAAAAAATAGGAGATAGATATAGATGTAATGATTTGGCTCATCTGATTATGCTGCGAAGTCCCATGATTTCCCATCTGCAAACTGGAGATGCAGAAGAGCCAATGGTGTAGTTCTATTCCAAGTCCAAAGGCCTGGGACCCAACATAGCCAATGGCGTAAATTCTAGTCTGAGTGCAGAAGACCAATGCCCCAGCTCAAAAACAATGAGGCAGGGAGGGAGAGAGTGATCAAATTTTCCCTTCCTTCAACTTTTTTGTTCTATTTAGGCTTTCAACATTTGGGGTGAGGCCCACCAACATCAATGAATCTGCTTTACTCAGCCTACCAATTTGAATGCTAATCTCATCAGCAATATCCCCACAGACTCACTTAGAAATAAAGATTAATATCTGGGCATTTTGCAGCCTGGTCAGGTCGACACCTAAAATTAGCCATTGCATTTGCTCTGGGAAGCTGTATGGAACTTGATGGGATAGTGGCTGTCACTGTGGGCTGAGTAAGAAGTGAGATCAAGAGGATTAGATGTGGTGCACACAAGAGGTCTGGCACTCTGACCCTGAGCTTCCCTGAAGGAAGGGTGACCAGGTCAGACTGGTTGGGGGATCCCCCAGTGTCACACTCCATGGGGCTTTCCTCATAGATTAGAGTTTTCCAGTCTTTTATCTAGTAGGTGAAGATCACGTTGTCAGCATTCTGAGAGCCAAATGGGTCAAGATAGTTGGAGTCTCTGCATTTGGTGTATATCTGGCCTCTGGATTCCCCCATTTCTACTGTAGTTCCTACACCTTCAGTGTGCCTGGCATCCTCTAGACCAGGGACTCTTCCTGCAGGATAAACCTCCAATTTTCTGCTAAGATCAGGGATGGGGTGTGGAATCCCACCCCTGCAGGAATGCAGCTTTTCAAATTGCTTTCATTCAGTTGTCCTTCTTCTAGCCTACGCCTCTACCCTCAGGCCCAAAGATCCCTGATTCTGTGAGTTTCTGAGCCTTTTTAGGTATTTCCAGTATAAGTTGGGTTGCAGCTCCATTTTCTCAGGTCTCCTAAATCAGTTAACCACTCGTTCATCTATTTTTCAGCTTCTGAAATTGTGTTGTTCTTTCCTCTTCTGTTCTCCTTTCCTTATGAGTTTATAACTTAAATATAAAAAAGAGAAGAAAAGAAAGAAAGAAAGAAAGAAAGAAAGAAAGAAAGAAAGAAAGAAAGAAAGATTAAAAAAAAGAAGAAAATCTGTTTAGAGCAGTTTTGGGTTGGAGCAAAATTAGTTGCATGCATACCATCTGCCATCTTAGCCTGAAACTTACATGCAGTTATACACAACACTGCTTCCTTTGTGTACTTCCTGCTTCAATTTAAATATCACCTCTTCCGAAAGGCCTTTCTCGACCACTCAACTGTAGTTAGGTCCCCTATAGCACTTATCACTACCTGGTATTTTCTAATTTATGGACTTCTGTCCATTAGAATATAAACTCCATGAGAACAGGTACTCTGGCATCCCTAGCTTGCAAAACGGTACAACAAACACAGAAGAAGTTCATTATTGAGCACGTTATTATAATTGTGTTTGGAAAGGATGTTTTGACTATCAAATGAATGTCAATCCTATGTGTGAGGTACCCTGGGAAAAAGAAAGAAAGACTGCCACATGGGAAGAGGGAGGGGCGTGTGTACAGAAGCAAGACAGAGTTTGCATGTAAATTATGCAGAATATGAGTGGCAAGAGAAACTGCTGACAGCAGGAGCAGAACTACAGGAATCTGGAAAGGTCTGTATTTGAAAACGGTGTCTCTGACTAGAGTCAAGGACATCCTTAATTTCTGTTGAGTCTCCTTCATGAGCTGGGCTGGTCATTGAAGGGAGACATCCCAGGCCAACGTGGCCTCAGAGGATGGAAAACAGAGAGAAGCTGACTTTCCTGGTGTCTCTACTTCTTTAATTGCCACAGGAAGACAGGAGGGTAGAAACAGGGCAACAGACCTGGAGAGCTTCCGGGAAGTAGGGGGCATGGTGGGAAGTCCTGTTCTGCAGTGTGTGAGGCCATGCTATATTGGGAATGAAAGTTGCTGCCCCCATTTTTATGTACCAGGAATCCTTATTATCAACTGGGGACATTTTAGGTGATGTTCACATCCCTGGAGATACTGAGTGTGGTGTGACCTTTATTCCATTAAAAAAAATAATAAAGGGGGATCCCTGGGTGGCGCAGGGGTTTAGCGCCTGCCTTTGGCCCAGGGCGCTATCCTGGAGACCCGGGATCGAATCCCACGTCGGGCTCCCGGTGCATGGAGCCTGCTTCTCCCTCTGCCTATGTCTCTGCCTCTCTCTCTGTGTGACTATCATAAATAAATAAAAATTAAAAAAAATAATAAAGGTGTTTATTGTAATAAATGCAGATGTCACAAAAAGTTATCTTCCTTACAGTGTTAGTTTTTAGCTTGAATTTTAGATTGTTTGAATTTCATTTTTTTCCTTTTCTTTCTTCTTTAAAAAGGTAGTACTTTCACATGGTTCAAATTTCAAAAGTCACCAAGGGTCTAAAGGGAAAAGTGACGTTCCCACCCCATTCTCTGCTTCTGAGGTCTCCCTGGAGGCAACTGGTGCAAACAGGTCCTTGTATCCTTACAGAAATATTCTCTGCCCATCCATGTTTTCATTTGGTCACAGTTACATAGGACCAGAACTACTCAGAGCGTACATAGAGGTCTTTCTGTTAAGTGAGCCCAGGGTAAGGGCTCTTCATTTTCACCTGTAAAGAAACAGCAGTAATAGAAGCCAGTGTGACTGGGGGAGGGAGGAAGGGATCTCCTCTCTGTTCATTGGCAGATCACTTTGCATGAAAAGGGACAGGGAAGGGGACAGGATGAGGTCCTCCAGGTGTCAGGTGCTTTTAACTTAGGACAGAGCTAGTCTAGCTTTAACAAGGGATGGTTAAAGACATGGTAAAGATATGGCAAAAGAAATCATGGCTGATGTGTGTGGCAGGGAATAAAGTTTCAACATGGCAAATGAGGGCCTCTCTGAATATGTTGTGTGGGATGGAAGCTCAGAAGAAAGCTGTTTTTTGTAAGCCACCCAAGCTGTATCTTCATAAAGGGGAGTCACCCCACAGTTGAGCTGTGGGGGGTCTACAGTCAAAGATGGAATAAAACAAGAGGTGGATGGTTCCGGGGTGGCAGGCCAGGAGATTGACAGTACTAGGGTGGGGCCCACGTGTGGAAATTCAGATAGAATGGACCTGACATCTCCCAAATTGGAGGGAAGCCCAATCTGGAAGGTGAAACATTTCAACAAAGTAGAAGATGGGGCAGCTGGCAAATCAGCACCGAAAGATGGAAGATCCAACTGAACCTATCTGGCAGAGGGGCAGTATTCAAAAAGAAACTGGGAGATGCAGAGGGAATGGGTCTAGAGCCAGAGCACCTGGGCTCAAGCCTGCTTCTGGTGTGCCTCAGCAGTGTGAGCCTGGGCAAGTTAAACTTCTTGTGTCTCAGCTTCCTAATAAAGAAAATACAGGGGAGTAATAATAGTCTCTCATCAGGGGTGCCAAGTTAACCTACAATGAGGACTTAGAACAATGCCTGGCACATAGCTAACTCAATGCTTTTTGGCCCTTACTATTTTTAATCAAGGCCTGTTCAGGCCTGCATCGCCGGCACAGAGTACTTGGTGAAGAATATGGAAAAGCAGAATCATAGATGGATTTCAGGTAGTGGTAGGAAGGGAAAGGGAGTGAATGATAGCATAGCAAGCACACACAAGAAGAATGAAGAAAAAGGGTTCAGGGTGGGACTATTTCAGAGGAAAAGTCTTGTTGCAGGCCTACAGGGCTCAAAGCTAGACTATAAGGGAATGTCTCTTGGAAATTAAATGGAGAAAATTTAATTTCAGTTAAAGAAGTACTCTCTCTGTGTGCCCACTTAGTGCTCAAGTTAAACTGCTAAGAAGGGTGGCCAAGTTGCATAGAAGGAACCCTAAGATCTTTAAGTCAAGAGACTTAGATTCTAAGCTCCGCCCTCCGTAGCTGATGCCCAGGTCAATAAACAGCTGTGCCATTTTTAAAAGAATGGCCAGAGATTGTTCCTAGGCCTGACTGAATATTTAACCTACTGAGTGTAACTCAGGGGCTGAGTCTCAAGAGAATTTAAGAGTTGCCCCCAAGAACCAGCCTCTCAAAGAAATCTGTTAAAACTAAGAGCCTCCGGTGTTCCTTTTCTTTTCCCAAGGTCCCTTGCCAAAAGAAGCAAGACTTCTAAAATGCTGGCAGCCGGAGAGAGCCACTTTTTCTTTTCTCATCCATTTCAGGAAAGTTTAGGTTTTTCGGTTATTCCGTTGAGTGCCGAGATTGCTTCCAGATCACAGTAGGAAGACCTAGTGGGGGGGGGGGGGGGGGGAAAGTGAGATTTCCCTAAAGAAAATGAAGTTTGTTTCGCTGAATTCTCTGGGAGAAGGCTGGACGGGTAGACTGTGATTGCTCAGGTTAAAACTACGCCTTTAAACAAATAAGTGCCCAGAAGTGGTATGGGGTCCAACCGGGATTATAAAACACTGATTCACGAAGTTCTAAGGACACTGGGCCTGGGAACAGGCTGTCTCATGTAAGTGGGCAACCACACGAAGGTCACTGGCCCTCAAACACACGGCGACTACATGTGGATGACGGGCTAGGGGGAGCCGCTAGGCTGTAAAACCACTGGTCCTGACTTGGTGAGCCTTAGGCAACGACCGGTTGGTGGGAAGAAAAATCTTGAGTTCTACAGCTCAAGATGCGGCTTGTTTGCTCGTCGACCTGTCAGTCATTTTCCTTTTTCTAAAAAAAAGAAGCCCAAATCTGAGCTCAGACACACCGGATTCCGAGCTTTTCCCAGAAGTGCAGCCCTCCCCTCGAGGTCTCCGTACTAATGGCTCTACCCTGGCCTACGCGGCGCCAGGAACCGGCCCCCGACCGCCCCCCTTGCCCAGCCAGGCCGGAGGGGTCCGCACTGCGGGGCGCAAGGCAACAGCCCAGCTCCCAACCCAGAGGTTCCATCATCAGCCAATCGCGGGCTGGTGCCCCTCAAGAAGAGCAGAAACACCGACGGGGGGTGAGTGGCAGTAATGTCCGCCTATCCGAGCGCCTGCAGCCGAGGGGGTGGGAGCACAACCAGCCAATAGAATCGAGGTGGTTGTTGTCAGGAGGGAGGAAGACGCCTGCGAGCGTGCGTGGGGCCGCTCCCGGGAAGGGGTGGCAGGAAGCTCGCGCGGCCAATGGCCGAGGCGGGCGGGCGGCGGCGCGCGTGCGCGCTGGGCCCCGGGGCTGCGGGCGGGAGGCGGGGAGTGGGGGAGGGGAGCGGGCTGGAGCGCGGCGGAGCTGCTGCCGCCGCCGCAGCCGCCGCCGCAGCGAAGAGGCCATGTTGTGTGGTGTGTGGGGCGGGGGGGAAGGAGGAGGAGGGAGTAAAGCCGAGAGAGGAGACGGGAGAGAGACACCACACACACACGGCACAAGATGGCCGGAGAGGCAGCAGCACCGCGAGCTGTCAGGCGCTCCGCCGCGGCCGCAGGGTCGCCGGCCGGCGGGGAGCTGCGCCCGGGCGGTGCGCAGGCCCGCGGGAGCCAAGCGGCGGCGGCTGGGGCGAGGCGGGCCGCGCGCCGGCGTCGGAGCCCGCGCCCGAGGCGCCTGGCGGCCGGGCCCACGACGCCGAGAGCGGCGCTGCGGCAGCGGCCGCGGAGGCTCCCCGGGGCCCCGGCGGCTCGACCCGGCGCGGGCGGGAGGCTCGGGCGGGCGGCCCCGCGCGGGACGCGGGTGCGGGCGCCCGGGAGGTGCCGACAGCCGCCTCGGACCCGGTGAGTGGCTCCCCGGCTCCTTTTATTGTCCTTTGTCCTTGGGAGGAAAAGCAAAATGTCCTTGAGCGCGCGAGCAGGAGGGGGCGGCGGGCCGGGCCTCGGCGGCCGGCTCTCCCCGGGCGGCCCCTGCTGGCTCTCCCCGCGGGAGGCGCCGGGGCCGGGGGCCGGGGTCGGGCCGGGGGCGCGCGGGGCCCGCCGCAGACCCCACGGGGGGCGCCTCGCCGGCCTGGCCGCCGCAGCCCGGCCGGGAGAGGGGCGGCGGCGGCGGCGGCGGCGGCGGCGCAGGCGGGAGCCCGACGGGGACCGCGCCACACGGCCCCTTTCTGTCCGGGTGAGTTATGTCGCTGTGGAGGGTGAGGGGCAAGAATTCCTTTCAGGTTCTCCAACCGGGGAGCTTTTTAACCCCCTTCCGGCGAGGTGGAAGCTCCTCTTCATGGTGGAATTTTAAAAGAACAATGGAAGCCTGACTACGTTCGAACAAAAATAAAACTTGTTTTTTTTTTTTCCCCCCCCTTTTGGGTGTTGGCTTTTAACTCTTTGCAAGCCGATTTTGAAAACGGCTGCGGTGTTAGGGCTGGGAAGGTACTTGCTGCTTATTAAAAACCCTTATGACGTGAAGGTTGTCTTTTTAAAAACGCAAGTGGGAGAAGTGCCGCTGGCATTTCAGAAATTACGAAGATAAGTTTACTGGGCCGTCAAGGCTGTTTGGTGGAAATCGGTTTTAATTTCAGTGCTAGACGATGACGTTTGACTAAGATAGTTTGTGTTATCGATTAGTTATGCCAAGATTAGGTGACATTCTTGATGCTTGAATAACGATTAAATAGACTGTTCGGTACTTTTTAAAAGGTCGTCAGGAGCCGTTATCTGTAACTTAATCACACCTGAATGTTAGAACGTACTTGGATCCGTTCCCGGACTCCTAAAAGTTGAAGTTAGCACCATTTTATTGTTTTTAAGAAATAATGTACGTTGGCACAAGCCACGGTCGACAAAACTTTTACAAAGGAATATTCTGACGCCCAAATCTCTTTGTGAAGTTACTTTCTCGTAGTGTAAATATTAAAGTAGGACTGTTCTCGGTAATGGGCGATGAAGAGGAGCCATATTTGTTGCATTTGTTGCATGCATAAAAATCTAGATATGCTCAAAACGGAACAGTAGTTTAATAATAAATCCTGCTTTCTCAAAAATTTGCAGAGTCCTCTGTAGTTCTGAGTCTAAAAGAAAATCGAGGGGGGATTTAAGTTTAATGGTTTGAAGAACAGACCGCAAATGCACAAACCTTTGTGTATTTTAGAATATTATTTGTCTTCATTCTGCGGTAGCTGTTGTGTTGTAAAGGTGCAGATCTGCGTAAAAATAGTGTCGGGCAGATTTACGTAGTACCTAGAAAATCAGAGTTACTGGTGTAATCCACTGTATTTCTGATGGTAATTTTGTCAGTGAAATTGTTTTATGTTCTGAATAGCATTCATATAGTCCTACATGTTACATCAGTTGCGCATATCTTGATTTTACAGAATCTTAGGTGCTCATGTTGGTTCTTCAAAACAACAATTTTGAAATTTGTGAACACTGAAAGTAGTTTTAAATGTATATTCGGAATCTTTTTTTCGGGCTCCTTTTTTTGAATGGTGAAATGCAAAATAATTGTTAGCATTTTAACCTCATAAGATCTTTTTACGGGAGAAATGGGGGAAGGGAGAGACTGAAAAAATGTTCAAGACCCTGGTTTGAAATTGAATAAAGGTCATAGATACTACATGTTTTAGACTTGCTTAAAAGACAAAGCTCATATCCCACTTGGTGAGATCAAATAACTTGTGGTTTAAAAATTTAAAGTAACCAGTAGCCATTTTAACTTGACCAATTTCTCCTGGAGGAGTTAATTTTTAATTGCTTATAATTGTAAAAGGTATTTTCTAGATGGTAATGGAAATTTTAAGATGATTTCGATTCTTAAATGGCAAACTTTTGTGTATTGCCTGGCATCAAAAGAAAAAATAAAAAAAAAGGTTATAATCCTAAATCTCTCTGAAGATGTGAATTTTCTGTAGTTTATTGAATCTCAGTGCTTTAATATCTAGTGTTTGTCCATGCCACTAAAAGATGAGGACAACAAAGACTGATGTGTTACTAAGAAATAACTGCAACATTAAATGTAAAGGTGGTGTCTTAAGCTGTCCCCAAATTTGTTCATAGATCGTGTATTTGGAATATTTTCTCATTGTTTTATCACACTGAAACTTTGGCCAGGAAATGTATAAAAATCAAAACGTTGATATCATCTTTTTTTTTTTTTTTTTTTAAGGTAACCTAACAAGATTAAAATTAAATTGGTTGATGATGGTTCTGAACAAATACAGCCCTTTTATTTGAGGTAAGACCATAAATTTTTATTACTTTCACTTAAAAATAAGCCTATTTGGTTTTTATTTTGCTCTTTAGTAATTTATATTTCTAGTAAATAGTGATGATAAGTATGAATATACTAAATAGCTGAAATAATTTTGCCAAACCTTTAAACCTGTCTATCGAATGAAAAGTATATGTGCTTAGCCGTTGTAACTTAATGTGCCTTTTGAATAGTTTAAAATCCTGAAGGTCTCTTAAGCCTTTGTTTAATTTTGGGAACAAGAAAAGACTGATTATATTTTGAGAAAAACTGAACCAAAGATACATTTTTTTTCTTTCTAATTCTCTAGTGTACTGTGCAAACTAATTTTTTAAGTATTTAAAGATGAAATTTTTGGAAAATTTGAGCTAGTCAGTATTCATAGTAGTTCATTTTAGGGAAGAACATTTTAAAAATCAAGTTTTGTGAGCATGGATTTTAGTTTTTGTTCTCAATTATATAATAAAAGTTTTAAAACACTTACTCCTACTTGCTATTTGTTGTTCCATCAATAAATTGTTTAGAATATTGGTGTGTGTGTTTTTCTTTTCTCCTCCAAAAGGTATGCCATTTTGAAGACTGAGATCCATGGAGTTTTATCCTTGAGTATATAAAAGGAAATATTTGCTAAAATCTTTATTTTATATAGCAAGTAAGTAAATGTTTTATTCAACATCTGAAATTTAATAGCTACCAACATTTGAGAAGGAAAATATCACTGAAGTTTGTCAATGAAACATAAAATGTAGACTGTTTATCTCAAAAAGGAGATGAGGAAAAAGCCCATCAAATTCCTTTACCTTACATCAAAGCACTTTTGTATTCTATTAAACAGTTGATGTATGTAGTTTATATCAGCAATAAGACATTCAGTACTTTTCAGTATTATATTGCATCAGGATTATGGTTAAATCAGTAGTTGAATTATCAGCATCATATGGCTTTATAATCTGAAATTCTTAAGCCTTTTTTTTTTTTTTTTTTGACGATCTAGATCATGTTTTTGAAAGGGCCTAGAATTTTCCCTTTGCTGATCTTACAGTTCTTAAAAGAAGTATATTTTTAAAATTGAAGACACTTTCACATTTCAGTTCTTATTAATGGATTTAATATATTTTACTTGTCTTTATGATTTTGTTTTCAAACAGGTACTAAAATGAGTTATCTTATAGGAAATTAGAATAATACATCTAAAGAGACTTGTAATTTATAGCTTAGTAAAATTATTTTTAAAACATAAAAGGAAAATAATTTTCAACATGTATGGGATAGTTTGATACCTTAAAACTAGATATGTGAATGAAAAAAATACATCTGCTAATATTTTTCAAGAAATGTTCTTTTTGAGTTAACACTGAACATGGAAATTACTGTCAAGCTGATGTTAGGGATTTAGCAGAGAAATATGTATATATAGTAAAAAAGATATCTTAGGATATTTTAAGAATAGCCAAATAAGTAATATGAAGGCAAATTTATCTTTACCCTTGAAATCTTTTATATCTTGATGTTGGCTTATTGTATTCATTGAAATAGGTGATAAAGGTAATATTTTTGTTGCGTTTGTTCTAGCTTAATTTTTGCTTTTCAGTCATTTTGCGATTTGATCAAATTTGTGTATATTTTAGTGTGCAAAAGAAAACTAAATGTTAGACTTTTAACTATAGTGTTTTTAAAGATCTAACATACAAACGCTTTTCATTTTAACCTTTAACACAAATGCCAAGGTTAGGGTTTCTTGTATGCAAATGATAGGATATTAGATTAGTATTCAGCTGTGGTTGTGTACTATTGTAAAAACTGAGAATTGGGCACTCTTATAAAAACTGAGAATTGTCCTCTTAATCACAAGTGTATGTGAAGTATAATGTAATTTTAAGTACAAATCAGCAATAAATTGATGGCTACCGAAGATACAGTTTGACCCATTAAAATAAAAAATGAATGGTCAAGGTTAGAAATGTTAAATGATGATTTTTATTTTTGTTTTGTTTTTTTATTCCAGTATCAATAAATATTAAAAAAAATCTAAATGGTTTAGTAACTTCTAAATTAACCCCCGAATCTAGTGGAATACAACTTCCCTTTTATCACCAACAAGATAAAGGATTATAGCAAATCACATTCTAAAAAGGTCTTAACATGTATTTTGACCTTCATGATGATGCTTATATTCAGTGGTCTGATATTTGCTGCTTGAATCATGCTTGTAAAATGGGCAGTATGTTTGATAGACCAAAGTAATGGACAAATTTCATTTAAAAAGTAACATTTACTTTACTAACTGTATTTTGCCTAAGAACTAAGGTGACGCATTTTTATTTTGGCATTTTGAACTATTAAATCATAAAAATCACTTGATTGAATTGGTGACAATGTTTTATTGCATTTGTCACTATGGTACTATTTAAAAAAGTACCTGAAATTCCACAGAAATGAAAGCAGCCATGCTCATAGTTAATTACAACGTTTTCATGAACTATGGTGTGCTACTTAGAGGCTACATTATATGATACAGGTAACTTTGAATATAAATTTTCTTCCAAGTTGAATTCTCTGTTATTTGTAGTTTTTTGATTGCTTAAAAATTTGGACTGGACAACCAATTAATTTACTTTCTGTCCTCCAAGATTTTTTGTTGAGAGATGTAAGGGGGAATAAATAATAAGAGGACATCTTCATCTTCATTAATGAGTGGTGTGTGTGATAGAGTGGAAAATACAGCTGTGATTCAGCAATCTGGAGGGGAGCTTCTAAGTGTAGATTAGCCCTGTAATCTTGACATTGACTCTGGACCTTAGTCTCCTAATCTACAGAAAGTATTTGTAGTTTCTAATCTCCTAAAATACTTTTAGTCCTTAATTATGTGATAAAAATATTAAAGAGTATCTTATTCCTATATACAGGGAATAATTTGTAATTTTTGCATTAGAAATGCTGTTTCTGTGAAGAAATGATGTGAATAACGTGATATATAGTGTACCTGACTCTTCATGGTAGACATTCTAAAATATTAACAATATAAATGCAGAAGGTTGACTTTAAAAAATAGTTACGGTGTGAAATTGTATTTAAACGATTGAGATTTAGAATGCTGCAATAACAAATTTGTTGGATTTTTTTTTCCCCCTAATTATTAGATACACTTGAAATTTTAGTGTATTTAATGTAACATTTGTAGCTGGCTATCACAGTTCTTTATGAGAATTCATCATTTATATGTTTGACATAATTAATTTCCTTTAAGAAATTTTTATGCTTCAAAGCTAAATATCCTCATTTTACCAACTACTTTGACCTTCCGGGCTGAGCGGCTCAATACAAACTTCTAATTTTCAAATTGGCTGTTATTTCTGAATGTAATTAACCTTTACAATTTAAATTCAAGGATGTTCTGAAGTTTATAAATAGAAACTGTAGGACTTGATTTCATAACATTCAAGTGGCATGTTTCCTACAATCAGATGAAATTTTGATTTGTACACTGTACAAAGCTAGATCTGTGTTTTGGAAAACAATCCTTTGCTTTTTGAAATTAAGCTTTATTTATTTGATAATGAATATTTCCCAAACAACGAATTATACCCTTAATGTATACTACATAGTGAATTAAAATGATCATAATCATTTTGATTTAGATGATCAAGATAGTTTGCTTAACTTAAATGGTTTCTGAGCTGACTTATGAATGTTAATGACTTTACTGCTACATTATTTTTGTGGAAGATTTCATATATTTTACAGTACTCAGGTATTTTTTTTTTAAAGATTTTATTTATTCGTGACAGAGAGACTCAGGTATTCGTACTTGAAATGTAAAAATTGTTCTAGGGACTTTCAAAGATTAAAAGGTGACAAAATTTTTTAAGAAAAGCACAAGTGGGGTAATAAAGATAGGAGTCTGCCTTTAAAAAGGATCAGGGGATCCCTGGGTGGCGCAGCGGTTTGGCGCCTGCCTTTGGCCCAGGGCGCGATCCTGGAGACCTGGGATCGAATCCCACGTCGGGCTCCCGGTGCATGGAGCCTGCTTCTCCCTCTGCCTGTGTCTCTGCCTCTCTCTCTCTCTGTGTGACTATCATAAATAAATAAAAATTAAAATAAAAAAAGGATCAGGAGTCAAAATGTACATTGCACCTATAATTTTATATTAAATGAGAATCTATAATATTGCAAGATATTAAAGGTAGGGAGGAATAATAGCAAAATTACCAACTTTTGTAGATTGCTTAAGCCAAGCTTGGCTCCTCCCTGCCCTTTTTAAAGGAAGGCAGAGTACTACTTTCTTAGTTTTAGGGAAGGAGATAGTATGGTAGATTACATTGGTGTCAGTAATTTTTGAAGTGATGCAAAGTGAGATCCAAGTCCTTTTTTTTGCTTCTGGTGGAGTGAGGCACATACTCTTACTCATAGTAGCTTTTTTATCTTCAGACCAGTGTGAAGGATTTCCCTCATATTCTTTTACCAATGAAAGTCAATGCCACCTTTCTCTTAGGAGTTAAATCAGTTTAGTTCACTTGATTTAATATTTGTCTTTGTTCACAAACTATTCCTTATTAAAGTCAGATTAAATTTGGAAGCTTAAAGGTAAATAATGCTGTTTCTTGTAAACTACTTGATTTGTTAACTTGGTGGGGGAGGATATTTTATTTAGCATCTAAAGTCTTAGAGATAATTTTTAAGTAGATCTTTATTTATTATGATTAGTCAAAATGACTTAAGGGATTTAGATTTGGTAGTATAATCAGGAACTTTTCTTATAATTTGAAAATTTGAAATCCTAGTCCTGTAACAACATTTAAGTAGGTTTTAATTTAAATCCTAATCTATTGTGCATTCTAAAAGTCCTTAAATTACTTTTTTTTTTTTTTAAGATTTTATTAGAGTGCACATGCACAAGCAGCCTGGGGTGGCAGGAGGGAGAAGCAAACTCCCTTCTTATTGATCAGGGAACCCAACCTGGGCCCAGGGATCCTGACCTGGGGCTCCAGGATCATGACCTGAGCAGAAGGCAGACGCTTAATCACTGAGTTACCCAGGCGCCCCAAATTACTACACTTTAATATTGAACTTGGAGCTTTTTTGATATCGTTACATGTTATGATTTTTATAATCATACTTAAGAGCAGAGTGACTAAAAAAATACATATCTTAATTCAGAGGGCATTTGAAACAAACATTATTTTCCATGTTTAGTTTATGGGGCATTTCCATCTAGTGAACAGCATGGATACGAGACTTTTGTTATCAATTACAGATTTTATTTGGGGACAAAGAGCACATGGGCTGGGGGAGGGGCAGAAGGAGAGGGAAAAACAGACTGCCCGCTGAGTGGGGAGCCTCATCCTATCCCAGGACCCTGAGATTATGACCTGAGCTTAAGGCAACATTAACCAGCTGAGTCACTCAGGTGCCTCCCCTCAGTTAGATATCTTAAAAAGAGTGTTGCTTGAGTAGGTCAATACAGTTGGTAATAAAAGTTGTTTGAAATTTTGTCTAAAGTTTCCTTTCTCTTTACCTTAAAATAGTTGGATTAAAGTATTTGATGATGTAAAATAATAGGAGGATGATAATGAGTGAGAAACATGACCCTGTAGGTGGATAATGGAAATTTTCTTTCAGAAGTCTTGAAAGTGGGGAGGGTGGGGTCCCTGGGTAGCTCAGTTCGTTAAGGGGCTGCTTTTGGCTCAGGTCATGATTCTGGGATCCTGAGATTGGCCAGTGTTGGGCTTCCTACTCAGTAGGGAGTCTGCTTCTTTCTCCCCTTCCTGCTTGTTTGTACTCTTTCTCATTGTCTCTCTCTCTCAAACAATCTAAAAAAAAGAAAAAAAGAAAAAGTCTTAAAAGTGGATTAGATGAACAACCAGAAATAGCGTGGTTCTGTACTGTTAAGAAGTGTTGTTGGGCTCTTTTAAACAACTAGTTCTCCACCCTGATTGCTCATTAAGTCTAGGGAGACCAGATTTTATCTACTCTGTTGGAGTTCTTGGGGACTGAGACTTACCCATGGTTTTTAGAGTAACTTACTCTGCAGGTAAGCCTCCTGTACATCCAGATTTAAAATCCTCGGGATTAGAATTTACCTTATGCTTGGACTATACTGTTCAACAATACATAAATGTCTTGGTTTTCTGATGAATGATCCTTAGGTTGAAGTTTGGGAAAAAATCATGGCATTTTAGTAGTCTTTTTATCTTTTTCTATGCATAAAATTAGGTTATTTTTGTTTTCTGCAGAAATGTGAATCCAGAGACTGAATTCTCTAAAGGGCCTGTACAACGTAATAGATGTTGGTGGAAGCATTTAGTAAGTTTTATTTAATTTTCATGTTTCTGTTTCTTAAGTTTTCAATGACTTTGGAAATTTGAATAATTGAGTCAGTTGGAGAAATATAAAGGGATTTAGTGAAGCTCAAAGCAGTACTACAAAAAATAAAATCTATGGTTAGATGTGTGTGAAGTTGATTAAAATTTTGCTTATTGGTTTAGTCCGTTTTTTTGTTTTTTTTTTCTTAAACTTTGATAGAATGCAAAGTAATGTTTCTAACATTTCATTCTAGATCTGGGTATTGATAAACTCTCCTGTGTTTGTAAATAAAGTTTTATTAGAACACAGCTACACTCTTTTATTTATACATTGTTTCCTTTGCCACAATAGCTGCAGAGTTGAGAATAATTGTAGCTAATGGTCACAAACCCTGAAAGGTTTATGCTATCTTGTTCTGTAAAGAAAGCTTACCTGTCCATGTCCTAGACCCATTTCTTGTGTCAACTTAATCCTTTCTATGTAGAACTTCAAAAAGAAGCCCTTGGGTTTTCTTTTGGTAACAGAACATAATTTTTCATGAATTTCAATGTAAAAATTATAGTAAATAAAGTAGTTCTGAACTTTGCTTAAACTTGAAAGCCCAACAAAAAGTTCTTTTCACACTGGAGTTATCTTTTGGTATTAGAAGACTTGGTTACTACTACTGTGAAATAGTTATTCTAACCTACAACATGAGAAAAAACTATAGAAATGAATTTGGCTGAATCCTCTAAAGGATTTATTTATTATGACAACTTTTGAGGTATGATAATTACATACCGGCTGTTTCATAAATACTTTTGAATCACATTTGAGAATGTAAATTCTAAATGATAATATGGCTTCTAATTAGTACTTCAACTTACATTATATAAATGGCTACTAGATCCTGCATAAGGGTGAAGTTCTGGGGTTTCGTTAACATTTTGATGGGAATGGTAAGGGCAGAGATGAAAACTTTCCTAATGTACAATTACTGATCTCATGCCTCATATTTTAAAGAGATTAATTGCCTGGCACATAGTGGATGCTCAGTAAATAAACTTGATTTTTGGTATATCATTTGTTAAACATTATTTATCAACTAGTGGTTTAGGTCTAATTGGAAAACAAAGTTAAATTTATTTTTTTTTTTTTTTTTTTTTTTTTAATTTTTTTTATTTATTTATGATAGTCACAGAGAGAGAGAGAGAGAGAGGCAGAGACACAGGCAGAGGGAGAAGCAGGCTCCATGCACCGGGAGCCCGACGTGGGATTCGATCCTGGGTCTCCAGGATCGTGCCCTGGGCCAAAGGCAGGCGCCAAACCGCTGCGCCACCCAGGGATCCCCAAAGTTAAATTTATTATTAAAATTTATATTTTAATGCATTAACTATGTCTGAAAACTAAAACTGTGACTCAGTAAAGATTAAAAGGGATAAGAAACTACAACTTTCTGTCTCAACACGTACATTTTGTCAGACTATAAACTAATACAGTGACAGTGAGGAAGATTTGTTGGATTGTAAAGCCTTAGATGATTCTTTTTCTTAGTTACCATAATTGATCTTATTCTCTTAGAGATCAAACAATTTTGTAGTTTTTATTTAGGACCCAAACTTATTAATGCATTGTAATCCTGTTGAGGATTCAAGCTACTTTTGGTAGTAAGACAATCTATGTAAGTTCACGATTAAATATTTCCAAATTTAAAGACCAGAACAAGGAAGACTAAAATCCAGTCATAAGCACCAAGAATCTTAATTACGTGATGGGAAGAATCAATTTCTACTCCTTATCATTACTTTATATTTGTCCTTTTGGTTTTGCAGTAAGTATTTGAGTTTTGAAGTGATGTAAATTAACGTTAATGTTTTGTGGCATTATTAGAGACACCTGCTTTAAAATTAAGAATCAAAAAAAAAATAAAAGAATCATTAATCATTTCTTATTCCTTGTAATCCTTCCTCCCTGTCCCCCACATTTTTTTTGCTATTAAAAAATGGGAGTTTGCTGGGAAGTAGAGGTAAGGAGATTGCTTATGCTTACTTTAGGGGACCCCCTCGTAAACCCAATTTAGTAATTGGATTGCTGAATTGCATTTCAACTGATTGCTTACTTTTCAGCTAACTTAATTTTACAATGTCCAGTGATTTTGGAACAAACTTACTGAATTAGAATTTTGAGAGATTTCCTTGCTCAATTTTCTATTCTTAAATTTCTGGATGTACAATATTTAGGGATTTTAAGAGATAGCTGTTAGTACCTTCTTATTCTTACCATAGAAACTTACTTTTGCTTTTGAGAATTTTCTTAGAACAAACAATTTTCCTTAAAAAGGAGATCTAAACTATAAACATCAGAGTGGAAAAATTTTACCTGTTCATAGAATGATCTTGAAGCCTGTATATAAAAACACAAAAGATCTAGGTCTATTTGATGATGGAATTCTAGATCAGACCATCTTTTCAGTATGTCTACAGTAATTCACAAGTTATTGGAAAGATGTGGAGTAGTAGGGCTTTGATATCTGAACCCTACTCAGTTTTCTGTACTGACCTTATTTTAATGCAAGATTAAATTATCTTTTTAGAGCAGAAAATGTTTTAAATAATTGACCTCATTTATCCAATGGATTTTTCAGAGATCTTGTTGCTATTGGAATATAAACTACTTTGATTAGTAAGGTTAGTTTGTAGATCTTCATGTACTTTGATCAGTGTGGTATATAGGAATAGTAGCTAAATAACATTTATTGAGGTCTTTCTACATGCCAGATAATGTAAAAGCTATAAATGTACTAATTTAATTCTCAGTACTGCCACATGAGGTAGGTACTATATTTCTATTTTACACATGAAGAACTGTGGATTTTGTTACTGAAAAAATACTCAGGCTCACAGAACTCATACCTACTTTCTTTTTTATTTTGTAACAAATTGCATATTTGCAGATTTAGTTTTTGCAAAAATTAGGAATTCCATGAAAATAAATGGCTTACTTATAAATCCCTCATTGGTGTTTTTAGAATTCTTGATAAGTTTTGAGCGCTTTTGCCTGTTAACAAAATTCTCACTTTTGGCTTTCATTGCCTTTGTAGAAGTGCAGACTGACCATGACATTTTTAATGCTCTTGGTAGCATTTACTTGCTTTCTATTTTTAAAGCCATCTTTATATATATATATTTTAAAAATTTTATTTATTCATGAGAGATGTAGAGAGACAGAGACATAGGCAGAGGGAGAAGCAGCCTCCCTGCGGGGAGCCCAAGGCACAGTCATGACCTGAGCCAAAGGCAAATGCTGAACCACTGACCCACGTAGGTGCCCCTTAAAGCTATCTTAAATATAATATGATAGAATGATCAGATTGCTAGTATTTTCTAATTTCTGTTGTCACACCAACTAGTGCATTTTATTGAGTAATTTTAGAATGATTTTAATGTCATCAGGTTTTCTTCTGAAAATTTTTAAAATAATGATTTTAAAGGGAAAATTTGATGTCCTGGATAAATTTTACCTCTTGTCCTGTGACAAAATAATACAAAGCATTGAGTTTATCATTTAATGTACTAATAAACTCAATAAATTGTACCTATAGCCATTTAAGTAATTATAATGTGTTAACAATACATTAGTGTTGTTGATCCATAATATTGTTTACATCCTCCTCTTCCTTTAGAGCTTGATCTTACATTGTAACAATATAGATTGGGGTTGGAATTGTTTTATAATTTAACAGTGCAAGAAAAATGATGGTATTATCTTTATACTTTTGTCCCTTAGTTTTAAGTAATGAATAGTTCAAATGGAAGGTACTTTATTGATAGGAAGAATGAATGAGTTATGTAGTTCTTATTTTAGGGCGGGGGGAAATCAGGAAAGTATGTTGAGGAGAAACATCTTGTATTTCATGTTTATTCCTGATGATGTGACACTCCTTTTTAGTCGTTTTTTGATATGAGTGGCAGTGTCTCTTGGTTGTCAAGTAGTTGACCAAGTAGATACTTATATTGTGTATGTAGACAGCAGTTTAGGAGTTAAGATTTAACTACCTAAAGAGCAAAACTGCCTTATACTTAAATCTCCTAGTCACCCAGACTTTATCTCTACAAATTTAGTTTGAGAGTTGCAAAATTGATGGAGAAGACAGAGTTAAAACTTATTTTTGCAATTATGTTTGCTAATGATGGATCCAGGATCATTAATAGTAGAATATCCTGGCTTCCCACTTAATCCCCTTAGTTAAAATTATTTAAGTAATGGATATGTTTGTGTATGAGGAACATTTGATATTTTGGCAATAGGAGTATTTTACTTGTATTTAATTTGAAATATGCTAGCAGTTCATGGCAAATATTAAATAGGCCAGGTAGATATTTTGCATTTTTGATAATTTTTTACCCTGGTTGCTACTTCTTTCCTGTATTCTCAAATAAGTAGCTGAAGATGCTACCATCTCTGTTGGCCATTTGTGTTATCTAAGCAAAATTAATTAACATCTGTTGGACTGGAAAACTATGCTGTTATCCACTGCTTTGGTTTTTTCTTTTTTTAATCTCAAAATTCATTTCCATAATTAGTTTTATTTGAAGAAGCTTGGAAAGTTTTCTGCACTGAAATTTAAAATCCATAGTGTTGCTGTAATTTAGCTTTCCAGGATTTTGAATTTGAATTTTTGTTTTTACTTCTCATATTGACAGTGTAACAACATTACGTATGTAAAATTTGAGTATTCACTGCCACTTTTTTATAGTTACACATGTATCTGTGACAGTAGAACTTTGTTACTTGTTTGCAGTCTTGCCATGATTCTCTGAGAAGTGTGTAGTACATACAACTTTAGACTTTAATACAGTTTCATAGTTTAAAGCTGTTACAGAATTAAACCTTTGTGTATGGTAAGAGTATCTTCAAGGTGGGTGGATGTTCTCTGTTTGAAGGAATAAGATCATTGGTATTCCAACAGCATTTTTTTCTTTTAATGTTTTCATCAAGCACCCAGTCAGCTTGAAGAGTCTCAAATGGATCCTACCACTGAGAAAACAAGATGGCAGTCCACTATGGGGAATTGAGGAAAATGGATTAATACCAGAGTGCTGTGATAATATACAACCAAGACAGGGTTCTTTTAACATGGATTTCATGAAATGAATGAAGACATAGGTTTCTTACCCAGCACAAATGGACAGTGGATTTGACTTTCCAAAGACTTTTTGTATCATTAAAACAAGTAAATTTTTGACATTTGGAGAAGAAAGATGGCACATTAACACAGATGTTAGTTTGTATGCCTGGAAATTTTTGCAGTTTGATTTGTATGAGTATGACTTTGTGGAATGTTAACTTTAATAAAATTTCTAACACTTTAAAATTTCTCAGTTTGGGCTTTTTTTTTTTTTTTTTTTTTTTTTTTTTTTAAGCTGAAATTTCGTTAAATGTTCACTTACTGGCTTAACACTTTGACCTTTAGAGTTCCCCAGGGGTAACGTGTACTGAATAAAGCTGGTAAAATGGAAATGGTGTGATGGAAGATGTTTTACTGGGTTCATTAAGATTGGTCTTTTTTTTTTCACAAAATTGTGGAAATTTATTTCAGCATTAAGAAATGGTCGTTTGGTTGAAAAGCTATTTTGTGCTTTCATGAAACATCTTGGAAAATAACTTACCAAGGGGTAATAATAGGAGCTTTAATTTGCCATGAGATTGTAATTAGCTTATAAAACAAAATGCCTTTTGCCTCAAAATTCAGAATGAGTGATAAAATATTTTTATAAGTTATTTTGTGTTGATGGAAAGGGTCTCTTTTACCTATGCTTTTTAATATTATAAATATCTTAGAATATTCATCTGAACATTTAAACATATGCCTCCTGTTTTAATAGTTAATATTAATTAGGGGAAGAGATGTTGGATTTATATGAAAGTGTCCTTAGGGTATTCATAAAGGACTTAAAATTTTGGTGGCAATAATGTCAGTGGTACATTTTATATAAATATGAAATAGGGCTTATAATCTATCTAGTATTTT
Organism: Canis lupus familiaris; assembly: GCF_011100685.1. Taxonomy (NCBI): domain Eukaryota; kingdom Metazoa; phylum Chordata; class Mammalia; order Carnivora; family Canidae; genus Canis; species Canis lupus. Next base: position 47,712,920 of record NC_049224.1, on the reverse strand, counting down.
TCTTACTCTGTTTAGGAATTTGGAATAAATCATACATGTCATGGATTACTGTTTGAGTTCTAGGTAAATGCTGCTGTTCCATTTATTGATAATTGAATAAATACCAGTTTTAGCAACTATTATGAAGATGGGGTAGACTTCATTTTGATACCCCAAATGTCTTGTTGATTCTGTTTTCCCATTATACAGATAACAAGGACTAGTTGAGTTTGAATTTTTTTTTTCTTTTGGTGAGAATCATTTCTTGCGATCAGTGTCAAATACCATAATGCACACATCTCTGGTCAATACATGTGCAGTATTCTCATTGACTGATTTGAGGTGGTTGGTCGTCTAAATCAAAAGTGGAATTTTGAATTTTGATTTTGGTAGAAAATTTATGTTCTGTGGAAAGTACAGAATTGAAACTAGGTTTCGATTATGGATTTTACTACCTAGAGGCAACATTGTTACCTTTGTTAGGTATAAACCCAAAATAGTTTTTTTCAGGGAGGGGAGGATATTGTTCTGGCATAGTCTAATGTTATGTGAGGAAGGCTTATTTCTTTTTGGATTCATGAATGTTTTCTTGGGGTGCTTGTTGAGAGAAAAGTATTAAATAATTTGTTCTTGGCCTTCGTCATTTTGTTTCCGTAGATCAAATGGTGTTGGTATTTAGGAGAATTCACCCTGTGACATTACTTTGATAACTTGCTATCAGATAGGACTAATTGTTATTAATTTGCCATTGTCGAAATGAGGGTATATACTTAGAATTTGATTTGAAATACAAGGGAATGGCTGGGATATATGTGTTCTGTTGGCTTGGAGATGGAGTTTCTTGGGTTTGTTTCCTAAGGGTGCCCATAGTAGTTTCACGCTCTTGAATTTAAGAACTTTGTTTTGTCCGACTCTGTGTGAAGTAAATATATGGTGATTATGAGAGCTTTGGTGAAGTTTGCAAGGTTATATATAATGGGTTAAAGAATTTTATTAAAGGAAAATTGAGATTCTTAGATAAAAGCTAGTTGCCATAATTTTTGCTCTAATGCAACTGAACACTAGGGAGGCGCTGTTGAGTTGTACCCCCGTTTTCCAGTTGGGATGGAAGATTCCCCCTTTAACTTTGTCTTTAGATAATTTTTGGCTTCACAAAGAAGGCAAGACTTGAATTTAATTTATGAAATAGAGGTTTTGCTTTTATTCAGAAACCATTTTACCCCTGGGGGGTTAATTTTTTAAAAGATTAATACTTAAGCTAAGCTTTATATTCTCTAAGAATTATCCCTCTTTCAAAATGGCTTGATAAAACACCACTTCCTGTCCAGAGAGGAAGTTATTTTAGCTCAAGGACTGAAATATTTAGCAGATCTTTAGACAAAAGGAACAAATTACATTTCTCTCTGGCTTAAAAAGGGTGCTTGAGCCAGAGGGGGTTAAGAAACCCTCCCTCCTCCCCTTGATGGGGTGGTCTGGAGGGGCAGGGAGGTGTGGGGGTAGGGGTCCTCAGGCTCCCTGGGATGGAGGATCTTTTTTTTTTTTTTTTTTTTTTTTTTTTTTTTTTTTTGGTGGAGATGAAGGGGTGGGTCTATGGTACATCACCTGAGTTGTGGGGTAAATGTAGAGAGTGTCAATCAAAGGCAGAGCTCTCAGAGCTGGGAAGGAGGCTCTAGATGGCGGCTGTGCCTTAGAGAGAGCGCGCTCTGCTCCCTGCCTTCGCCTCACTTTACGCAACTTTCCCTAACTTTCGGGCAGCCTCAGGGGGCCCCCGCAGCCCCCTGCCTCTCCTAGTGACTTACTGGGGTCGATTTGAACCTTTTTAAGGGAGAAAAGCAGCTTTTAGGAGCTTTCTTTTCGTGCCTTGTTGGAAAGAAGCAGCCGTACTGAGAGCCCAGGTCGTTGTTTTTTCCAGCTTAGAAGCCATGGCGCACCTCCATTTTTGTGCGCTCTCCTAATGAGGTTTTTTTTTCTTCCGGACCCGTTTTAGTATTAATTATTGCTTTATTTTTTTGACCAGTTAACATATTGGAGGATTATTGTATTTATTTTTCGTTTTTGTAACGGAGGATTTTGTTTTTATTTTTAATTATTTGGGATCTGCTATTTTTCTACTACTAGATAGGACTCTTGCTCTGGACCTACTACATGGATCAGGTAAGTCCATGATCGTTAGTGATAATTTTAAAGATTTATATGTATAAGTTTGCTTTATTTTCTGTAAATATGAGAAATTCCTGGATGACGCAATAAGATACAGAGATTGTTATTTGTATCCAGTGTGTTACTTTGAGAAACTTTCCTTATTGATAGTGATGATTTCCTCTGTTCGGTTTATCCGTTTTTGTTTTTTTTTAAGGAAAAAATAGAAATGTTTTGTTTTTTGGTGCTTACCGCTGTTGTATTATAACAATATCGTTACATCGTCAGGACTTTGTTCCTGATAATAAAAACCATCGATAGAAGCTGGGACCTTACCTTTCTTTCAACTTTTGACAGTAAATACCTGGGCACAGGACTTCAAAGCAAACACAGATTCCCCCTCCCCCTTAATATTTAAGAATTAAAAGATGATGAGAAATAAGGACAAAAGCCAAGAGGAGGACAGTTCGCTACACAGCAATGCATCGAGGTATGAGCTATCAACTTTCTTCCTTTTTTCTTTTTTTTTGGGGGGGGGGAACCTCAGCTTACATTGTTTACCTTGACAGACAGGGAGAGCTGTCTATTTTATTTTAGTATTTTACTAATTTGAATTCGTTTTTTAAAGCGTGACCTTGAGATTGCTAATATGCCACACCCTAATTTTTTGGTAGCAATTTATGAAAGTTGAGTTGTGACTTAAGGCCTCTTACAGCAGTCAAAAGGTAAGGTACCTTTATTCAAGGGGGCCTTTCCTGCAAACTACAGTTTTTCTGTCAATAAATTTCAGGTTTTAGGTTTTTGTGCTGTAGAAAAATGACCTTGTCGGTTTAGCCATTGCTGCATTGCACCATTTTACATACAAGGCAAATTTTTTCTTTGAAGAATCTAGGATACCCAAACTTGTAACTGAAGGCCATAGAGGAGCCTTGTGGTAGTAAATTATAGTAAATAGACGTTTGAGAAAGTTATATGAATGAAAAAATGTACATTTTAAAATGAAATTGCAAAAAGGACCCTTTGACTGATGCCTCTCAGTTTATATTTTTATTTGACTCTGTATTTCTTTTGATACTCTTGACATTTTAGGAAATTTTGGTAAGATTTATCAAAACCTTTACTCCATGGTTACAGTTCCTGCATTTATGAAATCAAACCTGTGATCACAGAAATCCTGGAATACTCTTAATATACTTCTCTTTTGTGTTTGTTACTGATTATACTTGTATCATTTTGCATTTAAAATATTTTAAGGTTTGCATTTATATACTTATATTCAGACAGTGCTTTTTGGTTGGTAGATGTGTAGTGTCTTATTTTTGCATTTTAGTTGTAGCTGCTTTAAATTTATTGATTTATTTTGACAGAGTCGCCTGGAATGCTTTATCTTCTGAAGCTTACAAATATACTGTTTGTTCAAATCACGATATGTTTCACATTTGTTGGAATCTTATTAGTGACTAAGTAATAAAGCCTCTCAGATGTTTTGTTGTTACGATCTGTATATTAATTTTTTAAAAGTACATATGAATGAGTTTCTTTGACGTGTGTTCTTATAAATTGTCATGTTATGAATTTTAAATCCTACAGTTAAGGATGTGATTAATTATATGATTTTTTCCCTCAATTTTGCTTTTACTTTTATAATTTTATAGAAGTAATATTAGGTTAGTGAATTTGAAAGTTTTGTTGAACTGGTTTATTACAAATGTTGAATTTTATTTATACTTTATTATACTTAAAATATTTTGACCCTTTCTTTTAAAAATACTTTTCCAAATTCTTTTGCAAATTAAGTTGTCACACAATTTGGATTGCTGTCTTTTGAAGTGAATTTGCTCTTGTAATTACCTAGATTTGATTTAGGACAGACAACTTCTCTACTAATCCTAAACTGATTTTTTTTCTGAAAAGTAACGGTAATTTGAAGAACTAGGAATCCCCAGGTGTATTTGACAAATTATTAAAGATTCAGTACCTAAAATTGTTGCTCCCTTGAGTATGTCTGATTTGCATAGTCTCACATAGGTTTTGGCTTATGTAGGGTTTGTGGTTAACATCATTGATGAGACTGCCTTCTAATTTAAAAAATTAAGCAGTGTTGCTCTTCTTTCTTTTAATAATTTACTTACCTAGAAAACTATTTGGAAGTTGTCATGCATCTGCCTGTTGGCAGTGGGAGATTACAGCTTAACAAGGAAGCATGATGTACTGCTCTTTGAATTGATTTTGTCAGGTAGTTTGATTCACATACCTGATGAATGTTCAAAAATATCTGAGAGACTCCTTGGAGTTTTAAAATAGTTATCTGAAATTGCATACCTTAATACATGTACATAATTATGACATCACTTCCTTTTAAAATTGTAAAGCTTAATGGGATGCTAGTGGTGTTTATTGTGGTAGATGAATGTTAATTTTAGGAAGCTCAAGTTAAGGAGACTGTTCAGGTACTAGTACTTGGTTCCTTAATCTATCACAATTTCTTGCAAGGACCTAGTTTCCATGGCACAAAGTCTAGTGTTCAGGGAATTCTACAAAAATCACTTTTACAGCCTGAGCCACTAGAGAGGAAGGGAGGAGTTTGCAGGTCAAGTAAACTCTGTTCTGAGAATTAGTTTAGGATCTGAAAGGATTGAGTGCAAGTTTAGGTAAACCTGATACTTCACTGTTTTTGTTTGGAAATAATGCAGTGACTTTATAGTTTCTATATAAAGTTTGTTATTACTGTATTCTTTTGTTAATGCTTTTAACTATGTTATATGTTGTATATCCTGATTTCTGAAGATTAAAAAGTTACTTTCAAAAATATGATTTCAAAAATACTTGATCTATCTGTAAAGTTTCTAAATATTAAAAAAAAGTTTTAGTGATGGACATACAGAGAAACCATGTACCACACACTTCTTTCCTAAATAATTGTCAGTGGGGTAACGAGTAATCTTGAAGCTTGGGAAGCAGGAGACCAGGGAATGTGAATGGACCTGTGTGCACACAAAGGTTCTGTGTGTTCTAGGACGCTGCGTTTGCAGTTTTATCTAAAGAACTGAGACAGTTTATTAAATTTATCTCTGAATCGTCTGCCTTTGAACCAGATTTATTTTGACAACCTGCGGTGCGGCAAAAACCTTCTGCTTTTTAATCCTTTTAGCAGTTATGCCGAAAGACTGGGGCTAATTAGAAATGGCATAATGCAGTTGCTCGGGACTGAACAGGCAGTTTTTAAGTGGCAGCCATTTTATGATGCTGATAATTCTTAAGAATCGGGATTTTTGAGAAGACTCAAAATCGAATGTAAACTTGAAATACCAAAACTCCTTCCCCCCCGTCAGCCTTCCGTTTTTTTGGTTCTGTGGTGCTAAAATAAAGGGCAACTTGGTAGTCCGCGCGGGCAGCAGCTCTGTGAGCCCCTGGCATCTTGGTGCAGGTCCAGCTCAGTCACAAAATGGCTGTTCCTTTGTGCCGCAGCGCTGACAGACATACTGCATTGCACTGTGTACTCGCCAAACAGCAGGAAGTTGCCGTGCCGAGTTCAAAGGCCGGCCGGCGCCGGCGCCGGCTGCTGATTGGCTGTGCGCACGCCTGGTAACAGCGGGTCAACAGCGGCGGCCCCCGGCAGGCCCCGCCCCGCGACGTCAGGCGCGTCGTCTCGCCCCTGGGAGGGGCGAACGCAGTGACGTTGGGCTGCGTGCGCCGCCGGGGTGCTTCCTGTCGGTCCTGCGAGCCCTCGGCCTTGGGGCGGAGGGTCGGAAGGGAAGGGGCCGAGCTGCGGCCGGGGCTTTCGGGGGGTGGGGGTGGGGGTGGGGGGCCGCCTCCCGGCCGGTTCGCTTCGGCGGTCCTCTGCGCCCTCCCCTCTAGCCGTCCGCACCCTGCGGCGTGTGTTCCTCGGCCCGTCCCTCGGAAGGGCGCTCCTTTCTTAGGAGCGGCTTCTACTTTGGGACGAAGTAAAAGCCGCTGATCGAAAAACCTGTGGGGTTTGACTTTTTTTTTTTTCCGCTTTCCTTTCTCCTATCCTAGCGGATTTTTTTTTTCCTTTTCCCGTTCAGTGAAGAGATTAGTGAGCTTAATCTTCTCATCACTGACCAAAACCGTTTCTCTGTCAGGAAATATTTTTGTTGAAAGTGTGACGTCCCAGCGGGTGTTAGAGCTGGTGTCTAATCATGGCTCATAAACAAAGGGACGGTTATGTGAACCTGTCCCCGTGCATTTTTACTTGGTGCCACGCATTTTCTCAGTTGGCATTTGATGGAGGAAAACTCAGGTCAGTATGTGCAAAGTGATTTATTTTTAAGACTACGGGATACGTAGAAACCAGTGTTAGGAGTTTCCACTTAGCACGACGACGTTAACTTCAAAAATGACAGAAAACAGCATGTGAGGCACCCGTTAGTGTGCGCACAAGTGTTAGGAAGAAAACCGCTCCTTCCAGGTGTTGGTAGCAGTGTGCCAAGGAGCCGCGACGCCCCGAAACTCAGTTGATGGAACGAAGCACTTGGAAGGCCTTGGAAACCTCTCAAGCCCCCGGTTCTTGGGTATTCTAACTCGGTCCTGGTAACTGTTAATAAAACGCTTTGGTTGTGTTCGGTCTGGTTGGGAAAGCTTTGGCAAGGATTTCTGGCTCTAAAAAAAAAAAAAACCAAACAAAAAACCCTAGTTTAGCAACGATTATTTCATGATTGAGTCGCACGTAATGAATTTAAGCACGAAGAGAAGGCTGTACTGTTTTCCTACTGTGCCCTGACGAAAAGGTTTTGTTTTCCCCCCTCTGCTATTGGAGTGCTGTTGGCAGTCACGGGAGGGAGTCGTCAGGTACTGGGCCTATTTCAGAAGTTCCTTACTGAGTGAGAGATGCTGTCTCCAGAGAGATGTGGATTGTAGGTAGACAGGTTTACCTGAGCATCTTTCACGTTTCCGAATGAAGTTTTAAAAAGTTAAAATTTGCCATAGTAGTTGGCTTTGTAGGTTCACACAATTTTGAAGCTTTTGGAAGAATCTTTTGAATAGCTTATAGAAACTTTAGGTGAAACTGGAATTTTGGTTCTATAGACTTGTGCCCATCAAGTTTAATAAGAGATTCTTAAATTATGTTCTCAGGTATAAAGTACGTATACAAGAATTAGCTTTAGAGGTGAATACTTGTAGAACTTGACCATTTAACTGGAGCTTCAAACCTCAGAAGTGCGTTTGAAGCAACAAGAAAGAAGATTCTTCTTGTGTATTGAGGTTGAGTTCTGGTTAGTTGTATAAATTTTTTACTATTTGCTGAATGTCTTTAAATTCCTAAAAACTGGAAGAGAAGTAGTATTGCAGTCATGTTTGAAGATATAAACTACTTTGTTGAAGATGTTTTAACCCAAAATGATGATATTAATACGTGAGTTAAAATTTATATTATGATAACAGCAATTTATTTACAAACTGTTTGCATGCCACTTGGAGCCAGTGAACTTTTTAAAGAACCAGAGTAATTAGGTCTGTTCATTAAGACTTCTGAGCGTTTTTCCTTCTGTGCAGAGAATGGCAAAAAATGGCAAGAAAAATGTTGATTTAATCTCTTTTCTGTGGCTTATTTATTTTTTAAAAAAGATTTTCTTTATTTATTCATGAGTGATGTGCAGAGAGAGGCTGAGACACAGGCAGAGGGAGAAGCAGGCTCCTCACTGGGAGCCAGATGTGTAGGACCGGATCCCATGACCCGGATCATTGCCTGAGGCAAAGGCAGATGCTCAACCACTGACCGAGCCATGCAGGGGTCCCTCTGTGGCTTCTTTTAAAACCTACATGGCACCTTGAAAATTAAAATCTGTAAAGATTAAGTCCTCACAGGAACATGGTTAAACAGTATTTGATGAATTTTGTGAAAGTTTTAGCAAGTTCTGGTTTGAGAGGTGAATCTGGAAGTTGAATTTTTTTCTGACAGTATCTGACACAGATTTTATTTTATTTTTTTCCACAGACAGTGTGGACAGGGGGAGAGGAAAGAGAATCTTAAGCAGGCTCCATGCTCAGCTAGGATCCCAACTTGGGACTGTCTCATTACTCTGAGATCATGAGTCTGACACTCAACTGACTGGGCCACCTGGGCACCTCTCAGATTTTATTTTTTAAAAGATTTTATCTATTTATTCTGACAGGCAGAGACATAGGCAGAGGGAGAAGCAGGCTCCCTGTAGGGAGCCTGATGTGGAACTCTATCCCAGGACCCTGGGATTACAACCTGAGCCACCCAGTTGTCCCATCTCTCACAGATTTTATAATTATTTTACTCCTCTCCTTTCTCTCATATGGCAAATTCCTAATGATTGTTAGATACTTTTTGAGGCCTCTGGGATTTCCAAACTCCTATCCTTTCTCCCATAAAATGTGGTAGGGTAAACTTCTTCCTGACAAAAATTGAGTGTTCTGTGTCATACCTAGTAAATTTTTTCTGGTTATGACCTTTTAAAAAACAAAGAAAATTTTAAGGCCCTTTAGGTTCTTCCTGCAAATCTTAGAACTCAAGAACTCAGTTGGCTTTCTTGAGGGGTGGAGGTGGGGGTCACAAACATATTATTTATTTACTTTTTTAAAAAAAAGTCTTTATTTATTTGGGGATCCCTGGGTGGCTCAGCAGTTCAGCGCCTGCCTTTGGCACAGGGTGTGATCCTGGAGTCCCCGGATCGAGTCCCGCGTCAGGCTCCTGGCATGGAGCCTGCTTCTCCCTCCGCTTCTCTCTCCCGCGCGCGCACGCGCGCTCTCTCTCTCCATCATGAACAAATAAATGAAATCTTTAAAAGAAAATAAAGTTTTATTTATTTGACAGCAGAAACAGAGGAACAGCAGAAGGAGAGGGAGAAGCAGGCTCTCTACTGAGCTCTTGCAGGGCTCAATCCCAGGACCCTGGGATCATGATTTGAGCCAAAGGCAGACAACTTAAGTGACTGAGCCACCCAGACGCCCCAGCCCCATGTTGGCCAATTTATGCTGAGTGCTTGTTATCCTAGCTGTTGTTGTCTCCTGCCTTCTAGCCTGCCCCCGGGCATTGAATTCAAATTTATACCTTAGCAAAATTGCTAATTGCTGCTGTTTTGGAACTTTAGTGTTAGTGTAAGGCCAGAACAATAGAAGTTGACTAAGTCATCAAATACCCATCAAACCAAATACCATCAAATAGACTTAGGGTCTATCCAATGTTTATTTTGTAATCAGTAACGTAATACAGTGTGAGAACAACACATTGTTTATATGTCTGCTATGACCTTTCGACTTAAGTGTTTAAAGTTTAATTGACAGGGCAAGTCTGGGGACAGACTTTCTAAAAAGCTCGAGTGCAGTTTATGAGGTGAGGAACGAGCTTTTTGCTTTGCGAAATAAATCATGGAGAACCTAGGTGTATGGAAGCCTTTCATGGTACATTTTGAAACAGTTCCTATGTAGTATTTTAGTGTTAAGATACTTGGTTAGGGTTACCTTTTTTGGTTAATTCAGTGACCTTATCAGGATTATATTCCATACTGAAAAGAACTGTAAATTCCCTTTACTGAAGAGTTCCCATAGTTTGGGGAAATGCTGCCGAGGAGCCTTGGCTAAGGTCCTGATTTTATGCTTTGGATTCAATATAATGAGTTATTTTGTTGTTTGTGGTGGGTTTAATTGTTAACTTCTGTGCCTGGCAAGTGCTGTGTACCTAATACACACCAGTGTGACGTTTACTTGAATACTGAAAATTTTTTTCCCAATTTAGGCCCATGATGTCTACTGTTGGACTTGCAGAATTCTCACTTAAAAAATGTGGATAATGATAATCTTCTTGGGGTTATGAAGTCAAGTAACATAAAGCCTATAAAGTGCTTGTTAGGAAATAACCTGTTACATTGAAAGTGCTCTTTAAATGTAAGCAATGAGTACTATTTTACTTCTAATGCTTTATCTTACTTTCTTACCCCTCCCTCTGCACTTATTCCCTTGTTAAGAGTCATGCTGTTCCTGAGAGTAGAGGTTGGTGTCCTGGCCTCCCATAAGAGATCCATTAGGCCTAATCTAGGCCCCTTTCCCCTCCTGCTGATACAGGTATCTGTCTAAATCATTCTAAAATGATTTTAGAAGGCAAGTCCTCTTTTAGTTAGCTGAAACCTTAGGTTTTTTTTGTAGTTAATCCTCTCTTAGAATTTTCTTCTGAGACAGCCAGCCTTTTGAAGGGAGTGTTTGATGCTTTCTGGACCAGAACAGCTTCTTGTTCTGTGCTTGTGAGTCACAGCGCAACTGTGGGTAGTCACTCTGAGTAGATACCTTACCTTCCTTCTGGAGCAAGTGGTTATTGCCCTGGTTTACCCTCTCAAGCTGTGCAGGAGTGAATAATGAATGCCAAGGAGCAATGCTGTTTGGATACAGATGTAACTGCAATAATACTTAAAACTAATACCCAGTTGGCAGTGGCTTGCTCTTCCTAATCCACCTTCATCATAGCACCATATATCTGACTTAACATAATGCCTAAAGTCCAATATTATTCTGCTTTAGCTGTAGTCTAGGTTTAAGATTTCTGTATTGTTGGTCTTCTTAATGTTATTCATTTCCCATTCCTTATGGTTTGTGGGTTGAGTTCTATTATTTGTTCCTATAGCAGACCCTGGAGAGGGCATCTAAAAAGACTCAAGTCTAGCCCAGTTCTCTAGGATTGAGTTAATTTTCCAAAGCTCTCCATGCGGTTTAAAAGTGCATGTATTTCCATAGGTTTGCATGTGTTTTGATTCTTTTGACAGAGAACCTCTTGTTGGATTCCTTTCTAACCCTTGGTGTTCCTGTTGCCTCTCTCATTTTTTTCTCCTTGTCCCTTTAGGGCAATTTTACCAGTAGCTTGCGTTTGGAGGTCTGGAAGGGAAAAGTGGGTGGGGTGCTGGTGTAAGGGTGGTTGTGTCTTGATGGAAGAGGGACATTTTCTGCACTAAATGTTATGCCAAATCCAGCAGTAGTGTATGCTGATAGAATTTTTCACCCCCAAGGTTTTTGAATTCTTGTCCTAATTGCTTTAAATTCTAGTGCTGTCACTTCCTTACTATAATTCTCCACTTATGCCCTATGATCCTTCTAAAAGTTTGGATTCCAGAATTAACTTTGAATGCAGTGACATTCCATTCATAATTCCCTTTCCCTCAAGCTGATACAAGTAACTGTCTAATGCAGTGTATGTGGGCTCTGCTGTTTGGAATAGGGTTTGTTACACATTGGTGGGTTGTGAATTGTCACCAGCATTAAAAAATAAAATAGAATATAATATGATAATAAACCTTATGGAATGGCATGTGTTAGGGTTAGGCTTATTTCTAAGTTCAGCAGTATCCATAATGTTGGTAATCTTTCATTTGGATTTTATCATAGGGAAAAGCAGTATGTAGTAAGAATTTTATGGGAAAATACTGGAGTAGATTTATGCTTTTTTGACTACTTGCTCTTGTGTCAGGCACTTTTTTTTTTTTTTTAAGATTTTATTCTTTTATTCATGAGAGACACAGAGACACAGGCAGAGGGAAAAGCAGGCTCCATGAGGGGAGCCCGATATGGGACTCCATCATCCCGGGACTCCAGGATCACGCCCTGGGTCGAAGGCAAGCGCTAAACCACTGAGCCACCCAGGGATCCCTCCTGTCAGTCACTATTTTAAGGTTTTTTTTTTTTTTTTTTTTTGATGTGCATTTTATTTAATGTGGCGGTTAGTGTAGCAGAAATGCTACTGACCTGCCACTGGTTAGCCAGTTCCCCAAATTAACTGTCCCAGAGCACTTTCCCTTTGAAGGCCTGTGGGTGGTCCGGCATCCTGCTGAGCTCTTTCATTCCCATCCCATTGTGTTCCTTCATTTGAGTCATATACATAAAAAAGGATTTGCAGATTCCTCTCAAATTTGTTTATGCTGGTTTTGCAGGTAATTTTGCATTTCAGTAAGCTTAAACTAGTGGATGAGGTAATAGAGAGATTTCAGTGAAAACTAAGTTTGTTTTGGAAAAACACAGTAACTGTCATTTATAGTGCCTACTACGAGCCTGGAATTTGTTAGAACAAGTCCTTTATATGTGTTAATTTGGGTAATCTTCACAAGCCTATGAGGTAGTTGTGATTACCCTCCTTATTTCGCCGATAGAAAACTCAGGCATTAGGGGAAAGGAGTAAATGGTAGAATTGGATTCAAACACTGGTAGTTTGGTTCCAGGGGTCACTTAAGCATTTTGTCGAAAATTACCATCAAATAAGATGGCTAAGAGGAAACTGTATATTAAGGGAAAATGTAAAAATCGAATTATTCTGTATGCTCTTTTCTCATAAAAACTGTGTTTTAAAGAAACCGAAAACTCAAAATCTCAATGCATTGTAGGGTTAATGGGCACCAGAAACTTAGTGCTGCTCAAAAGTCATTGTTTTGGATAAAGAATTTCTAGTTAAAATGTGGCTGCTGGTAATTAATAAAACGAAAACCTAAAAAAAAAAAAAAATGTGGCTGCTTTAAGTGATTCCCATGGGGGTGGTTGGGGACTCGATAAAAGAAGGGTGGATGGGAGGGGGAGGTACTGGAAATCTCAGAAGATCTTTTTGCAGTCCTGACTCCCATTGCCCCCCACACCCTTTGGATTTGGCAACGGATTATGAAGACTGGGTTTCTAATTTGTTGTCTTGTTCTAAACTAACTCCTACTTAACTTCCAAATACCCTTTGCATCAGAATCATTTGGGAATTTTTTTTTTTTTTTAACAGGCCCCAGGGGCACCTGCGGGGCTCAGTGGTTGAGCATCTGCCTTTGGCTCAGGGCGTGATCTTGGGGTCCTGAACTCCTGAGTCCCTTTTCGGGCTCCCTGCAGGGAGCCTGCTTCTCCCTCTGCTTATGTCTCTGCCTCTCTCTCTCTCTCTGTCTCTCATGAATAAATAAAGTCTTAAAAAATAAAACAGGCCCCATACCTGATTGGATTTTAGGGGTTCTATATGTAGTAGGGCAGGGGCGATCATGGGCATTGTCATGGCTTTCCAGGTGGGTGTATTAGGTAGTCAGGGATGGAAACCATTGTTCTCTAGACATGCCGTGAAAGGAAGTAGCTCTAGTGTCTTCAGTTTCAGTAGAGGTTATTTGACATTCAAATAGAGACATTCAAATAGTGTCTGGCTGATAAGCTGTAATTTTGAGGAAGGTGAGTGATAGGTCAAATTCTCCATTTCCCTTGCTTGATTTACCAATAAAAATAAAAAATTGCTCCTTTTGAAGTTAGCTTTATAAAGGCATGTAAGTCCTCAGATTTACTTGTTAAGAGTCACTTGAGTGATAGTTAAACATATTCCCAGCCTTTCGCCTGGAAGTTTGAATTCAGTCAGGTCCGGGAGGTCCCATCCCAGGAACCTGTATGTTGAACACCAACCACGGTTGTTTCTTGTGCGGAGGCTTGAGGCTGGTTTGGGAAACAAGGGCTAATTAGGACAGAAATTTGGGTCTCTGTTCTGCCTTTTAGCTGTAAGATCTTGGGCGGGAACCTCTGAACTTGTTTCTTTATCCTTTAGAAAAGGAGAAAGGGTAGACTATGTGTGTGTCTCTTAGGGAAGTTTAGAATGAAATAAAGCAGTAGTTTCCTACTTGGGACATCCCCCCTTCCTGACTTTTGGCAGTGTCTGGAGATATTTTTGGTTGGGGCTGGGGTGCACCTGGTATCTGCTTGGAAGAGGCTAGGGATGCTGCGTAAATGTCTTACAACATGTAAGGACAGCCTCCCACAACAGAAAATGAATTATCTGGCCCCAAATGTTAGTAATGCCATGCTTCAGAAACTGTGGTCTAAAACATTTGGCAAAATGCTTGCCACAGTGAATATTGATTGTTACTAAGAAAGTTGAGGGAGTCCTCACCATTAGTATTGCTTTTTCTGTGGCTTGATTCAGGGACCCCACTTAGGTCCTATGACTTTGGGTAGAAGTAATTTGCTATTGAGGTTAGCATTCTGGCTTTTTAAGCCCCCTTTGAACGTTGGAGTTGCTACCTTATGGAAGTCTAGAGATTTATAGCCTAGAAGTAAGGAAAGATGAGACTCAAAGGGCTGCAAGGAATTTGTGGTCAGACTAGTTCATCTGTCCTCAGGGCTCTAAAATATACCACCTGAGATGGTGGGTTATAGGAAGAGCTTTCTTTCACCCCGCTTTAACTACTTGTCCTGTTCTTATATGATCCTTAGTGCATTAGCAGATCTGAATTGGGTAGATGTTCATAAAGTGGTTATCTGGTTTTTACCTCATCCAGGCTCCTTGCTCTAATTCACTTTTTCCTGGTGGTATATGTCCATGGATGCTTCCTGAACTGTTTATTTGATGCTTCTGGAGCTATTTAGGACTACTCAGTATTAATTGGTTATGGGGGAGCAGAGGTAGCATGATGAAGACAAGGTGACTTCTGGCACCAGTTGAAGATGTTAGGAGCATGCTTATTACAGATGGATGTTTTTCCCTTGTTAGCACTGAATTTCTGAATCTGAGAGACTTTGCTTTTTACCCCCTGAAACTGGAAGTAGCTTTTTGTGTGCCTTTTTTTTTTTTTTTTTCTGGAAAGAAGAGCCATGGTTTTAGAAGTGTTTGAAGTAACTTCCAGGGATCCCTGGGTGGCTCAGTGGTTTAGCGCCTGCCTTCGGCCCAGGGCCTGATCCTGGAGTCCTGGGATCGAGTCTCACATCACGCTCCTTCCATGGAGCCTGCTTCTTCCTCTGCCTGTGCCTCTGACTCTCTCTCTCTCTCTATCATGAATAAATAAATGAAATCTAAAAAAAAAAAAAAAAGTAACTTCCAGCACTGTCAGACCCCAGGAAGATCTGCTTCTGAATAGTGATCAATTCTGCAAGTCTTTTTTGAGAAATTCAGAAAAGCTCAGAAAAATTCAAAGAGTACAGTTTAAAGTTCTAAACAAATTAGATATGGCTAATGTCCTGTTTACTATGCCTTCTCTTTAGTTAACGGTCATGAACTTGACATATAAAAAACTTGGCATTTTAAAAATGTACCTGGTTTGCATAATGGGTTTTGTGTTTTAAAGATCTAATAGTTTTGCAATTGTTGTGTTGATGTTTATAGATC
The DNA here is from genome assembly GCF_011100685.1 of Canis lupus familiaris. NCBI lineage: Eukaryota > Metazoa > Chordata > Mammalia > Carnivora > Canidae > Canis > Canis lupus. Next base: position 47,697,733 of record NC_049224.1, on the reverse strand, counting down.
TAATCCATTCCTAGTCTAATTTGTTAATTGCAGAGTATGAATCTAGATTAGATTAATTCCTTTATTAGGGAATTAATGGTCTTTATGAGCAGAGCTGTGAATTTTTATACTTCCACTTCTTGCACAAATTTATTTTATTTTTTTATTTTTTTTAATTTAATTTATTTATGATAGGCACACAGTGAGAGAGAGAGGCAGAGACATAGGCAGAGGGAGAAGCAGGCTCCATGCACCGGGAGCCCGACGTGGGATTCGATCCCGGGTCTCCAGGATCGCGCCCTGGGCCAAAGGCAGGCGCCAAGCCGCTGCGCCACCCAGGGATCCCTCTTGCACAAATTTAATAATGTGTGTGCTTTTATATACCCATAGATCAAATTGCATGATTCATATGCATATTTGGAGGTTTACTGGAAAATGGCAAGTTGCTTTGCAATGCCTCTGCCAATTGCTTTTTCAGTAATGGTGTATTATTACTATCTTGCCTATTTTCTCCACATCACTTAGTATTATCATACATTTTAATTTCTACAAAGCAGATGGATGTAGAATAACCTGTTGTAATAATACATTTCTCAAATTACTCCTGAGGTTTAATTTCCTTTTCATAAGTTTCTTGGCCAGTTTCTTTTCTGTGGTTGATAATCCCTGTCCTTCCCCTAGTTATCTGTGGATTTTTCTTTGATCTGTAATTCTTATGTTATTGAAATTTCTCTTCTCAATTGGTCGTCTTTTAACCTTGTTTATAATGTGGTGTATTCCTCATAATGGTAGGACTTGAACCAGAGGCAGTCCCAGGTCTCCAGGATCAGGCCCTGGGCTGAAGGCGGCACCAAACCGCTGAGCCACCCAGGCTGCCCTAATGCTGTTTTACCGAAGAATGTCTGCATGGCGGGGACAGCACTGTGAGTCCCATAGTTCATGCTGTGGGGCTGGGAGGGGTGACATCATGTATATGCACTTGGGCTAAGCCTCTTCTATAATGAGGGTAATTTGTCTTAGACGGTTTTTGTAAAGGTTTAGAGGAAAATTTTTGCATATGCTTGACACCTAAGCGCTTCATAAATATTAGCTACTGAATCATCGATAGAATTTAGTCTGAAAACAAGTTTTAAAAAAAGAATTTTAGTGTAGGTTGCTTTGTGTTAACAGATTTTGCTTTCACCGACAAAAAAAAGCATCCTCTGCCAAACAGTTCAGCCATTTTGTAAATTTCAGAAAAAATAAACACCCAAGTGCTGAAATGGCAGCTCCTGGGCAGAGCACCCACAGGCTTACTTTTCTCTCATTGAAGTGTTGCTGTGCTGCCCTCTTGTGGCCATTCGGGAAACAGCGATAAAGAATTGAAACGGGGGTCTCTGGGTGGCGGCAGCGGTTTGGCGCCTGCCTTTGGCCCAGGGCGTGCGATCCTGGAGACCCGGGATTGAATCCCCCGTCGGGCTCCCGGTGCATGGAGCCTGCTTCTCCCTCTGCCTATGTCGCTGCCTCTCTCTCTCTCTCTCTGTGACTATCATAAGTTAAAAAAAAAAAAAAAAAAAAAAATAGGAACAATAGCTCTTACAAGGCTGCTTGCTTTCAAAGCCCAGTTGTAAAATATACTTCATCACTCCATTTTTGCCAACTTCAGTTTTAAAAAATATTTTATTTATTCATTCATGAGAGACACACACGAAGAGAGAGGCAGAGACGCAGGCAGAGGGAGAAGCAGGCTCCATGCAGGGAGCCCAATGTGGGACTTGATTCCAGGACCCCAGCATCACGCCCTGAGCCTAAGGCAGGCGCCAAACCACTGAGCCACCCAGGGATCCCCGATTTTTGCCAACTTCACAAAGGATTTTGAAGAGATACCAAATCCTTTTCTACCGACAAGTGAAAAGAGATGTTAAACTTTTTTTCATAAACATTTATTTTCAATTGGAATCCAGAAATCTGGTTTTGATGAGTCCCTTTCATTTATTTTTTTGCATTGTATTTCCTGTGTAGTGATTTTTCAGACCCAAATTACAAGTCTTGTTTGCAAATTAGATTTTGAGTGATTTTAGGATACACTTATTTTTCATAAGGATTCTGTGTGACAGATTCCTGAATATCCCATTTTTAATTGCTTCACCATTAATGTCGGAAGTCAGGTAATGTTATGACTTTGTTTAGGTGAGAGCTTATTTAAAGGACTCCCCCCTCTCCCCCAACTCCATTTGACCCATTTAGTCAAGTCTTGTGGATTTTCCACATCTCTGGGTCTAAATTGGCATTACAAGCTACAATTAAATATTGATAATGATTTAGTATTATTATAACTAGGCATTAATAGCAAGTCAGCATAATAGTTAATCTTGTCTTTTGAAATAGATTGTCAGCGCTTTAAGTGTGGAAATATAGTGTTTTGGTTTGTAGATATTTCTTTTCTATTTTAACACTTAGAATCTTGCCCTCCTAAGAGAGAAGTATGCAAATTAATTGTTATACCTTTATTAAGACTTTTTTTTCTTACAAAGAAAGTATATTCTTTCAGTTTTACTGAGGAAATAATTGGCATAAAACGCTGTATAAATTCAAGGCATACATTAATTTACATATACTAAAAAATGATTGCTACAGTAGCATCCATCCATCTATACAGTAACCTGAAGAAGAAGAATTCTTTTCTTTTAGTGAGAACGCATGGGATTTACTTTCTTAACTTTCCCATATCTCCTACAGCAGTGTTGGCTGTAGTCATCATGTTGTATGTTACATCCCTAGTACTTACCTATTTTATAACTGAAAGTTTGTACCTCTTGTAAATACCTTTCTCCAGTTTTCTCTCCCACCACCATCTGTATCCAGTAACTCTTCAGTTTGATCTTTTTTTCTATGAGTTTTTTAAAAAGTTACTGTTTTATTTATTTGTTTTTTTAGATTCCACATCTAAGTAGGACCATACAGTATTTAGTATTTGTCTTAGTTTGTTTCCATGTCTTGGCTATGTAAGTAATGCTGCCCTGAACATGTGAACATGGAGTTAGGTATCTTTTTGAATTAGTGTTTTTGTTGTTTTGGGTATATTCCCAGAAGTGGGATTACTGGATAGTTCTAGTTTTAATTTTTTGAGTATCCTCCATACTGTTTTCCATGGTGACTATACCAATTCACTCGCAGTGGACAAGAGTTTCCTTTTCTCCACATCCTTGCTAACTTGTTTAATCTCTTGTCTGTTTGATATGGCCATTCTAAATAGGTGTGAGGTAATATCTCATTGTGGCTTTAATTTGCATTTCCCTACTGACTAGTGATGTTGAGCATCTTCTCATATACCTGTTGATTTTTTTGTATATCTTTGGAGAAATGTCTTTTGAGGTACTTTGCTCATTTTTTAATTTATTAATTTTTAAAAAAATATTTATTCGAGAGAAAGAGAGTGCATGTGCATGAAGAGGGAGCAGAGGGAAAGGGAGAAGCAGGCTTCCCACTGAGCAGAGCCTGATGTGGGGCTTGGTCCCAGGAACCTGGGATTATGACCTGAGCCAAAGCCAGACTGAGTCACCCAGGTGCCCCATTAGCTTGTTAATTTTCAATGTATTTGCTTTTTGGTATTGAGTTGTTAGGAGTCCTTTCTATATTTTAGATATTAACTACTTAATCAGATCTATAGTTTGCAGATGTTTTTCCATTCTGTAGGTTGTCTTTTCATTTTGTTTGTGGTTTCTTTTGCTGTGCGGAAGCTTTTTAGTTTGATGTGGTCCCAGTTGAGTTTTTGATTTTCAATTTTTGATTTTGTTGTTCTTCAGATATCATATCCACACAATCATTACCAAGACTGCTCTCAAAGAGCTTTATTTCTGTATTTTTGTTTGGGAGTTTCATGGTCAGGACTTAAATTCAAGTTTTTAATCCATTTTGCATTAATTTTTGTGAGTGAGTGAGTAGGATATGGGTCCATTTTGATTCTTTTACATGTGGATTTATTCCAGCTATTACAGCACCATTTATTGAAGAGACAGTCTTTTCTCGGTTGAATTTTCTTGGATTTTTTTTTTTTTTAAGATTTTATTTATTTATTCATGAGAGACACAGAGAGAGATGCAGAGACACAGGCAGAGGGAGAAGCAGGCTCCATGCAGGGAACCTGACCTGGGACTTGATGCCAGGTCTCCAGGATCACATCCTGGGCTGAAGGCGACTCTAAACCGCTGAGCCACCCGGTCTGCCCTTTCTTGGATTTCTTGTCAAATATTTGTTGATTGGAGACACCTGGGTGGCTCAGTCGTTGAGCGTCTGCCTTTGGCTCAGGTCATGAACCCAGAGTTCATGGGGAGCCTGCTTTGCTTCTCCTTCTGCCTGTCTCTGCCTCTCTCTGTGTCTCTCATGAATAAATAAATAAAATCTTTAAAAAGTATATATTAGTTGATTGTGTATGGCTGGGTTTATTTCTGGGCTCTTGATTCTGTTCCCCTGATTTATTTTTCTGTTTTAATGCCACTACCATCCTGTTTTGATGCCTGTAGCTTTATAGTATAGCTTGAAATTAGGAAGTGTGATACCTCTTCTTTTTTTTCTCAAGATTTTGGCGCTTGGGGTCTTTGGCAGTTTCATATAAATTTTAGGATTGCTTTTTCTCCTTCTGTAAAAAATACCATTGAAATATTGATATGGATTGTATTGAATCTAAAGTTAGCTTTTGGTAATAGTGATATTTTAACATTATTCTTCCAACTTATGAACACAGGATACTTTTCCATTTGTGTTGTTTTTTTTTTTAAGTTTTTACTTTTAAGTAATCTTAAAAATAATAATCTGCATCTAATGTGGGGCTTGAACTTAAAACCCTGAGATAGTCACAGGTTCCACTGACTGAACCTGCCAGGCATTTCCCCGTTTGTGTCATCTTTTATTTTTTTCATTAATGTCTTATAGTTTTCAGAGTGAGAGATCTTTCACCTCTTCAGTTAATAAATGTGGTCCTAAGTATTTCATGGTTGGTACTGCTATTGTAAATGGGATCAATTTCTTTCTTTTTTTTTTTCTGAAAATTTATTTTTAGTGTATAGAAATACTACTGATTTTTGCGTGTTAATTTTGTATCTTGCAACTTTCCTAAATTCATTGATTAGATCTAACAGTGTTTTGGTTGAATTTTTAGGATTTTCTCCTTATAAAATCATGTCATCTGCAAATAGAGACAAGTTACTTCTTTTTCAGTTACATTGTATTTCCTTTTCTTGCCTGATTGTGCTCTAGCTAGGACTTAGAGTACTGTGTTGAATCTGAGAGCTGGGAGTGGGCATACTTGTGCCTGATCTGATGGGAAAAGCTTTCAGCCTTTTCACTACTGAGTATGACATTAGCAGTGGGAATCCTTTTTCTTCCCTTTTTTTTTTCTTAAGCACCTTTTTTTTCCTCCTGAATATTACTTTATTAAATATGACTTGCTGGTTTCAAAAATAATTAAAAAACACCTAGTCTTACTTTCATTCACATCTTTAGCTCATCTTGTGTTGGATTGGGGGTAATTTCCCTTGCTTTGCATTTGATTCTTTTGTCTGGATTTATTATGAACCATTTTAAATGTTAAAAAGACTAATACTTACATAATGAACAACTGAACTCGCCACTCCGCTTCAGTCCAATATCATTCTTTGATCACATCTGCTCCCTCAACCCTAGAGGTAAGTACAATTGTGAATTTGGTGTTTATTTTTTTAGAGGTTTGATTTTCATACTAATATATCTATATACATTTTTGAAATTACACAAGTAGTTCATTGTATCTGTTAGTATACTTCAAATAACTCATCAAACAGAGTAAACCACTGTTAACAGTTTGGTGATTAAAATGTATCTGTGTATATAGATTAGGTGTTGATAGAAACATGGTTGTGTTTTTTTTTCCTTAAAAGCTATTGTGTGCACTGTTAGATTTCTAGAGTCACTTTCCTACACAAACACAAATATACAGCTGCACAAGAAGCCTTATACAAGGATATTTATGGTCTGTTACAGTGAGCAATTTGGAAAACTAAATATTCTAGACAGAGATAAATATGGAAGTATATCAAGGATATTTGTAGCTTATTGGTTAAGATAATGGTTTAAGAATAGCCTAAATGTCTCATGAATAGGGGACGGATTAAATAAAATATAGAGCATCCATATTATCATTATAGAGGCTGTCAAAGGGAGTGAGGCATCCTATGTATACACGTACCCTTATTGTGGGTGCTGGCAGGGGATGTTTCCATCACATCTCAGCACAAAACGCTCCCAGGATTTCCAGCTAACTGGACTGTCCTGGTATCTTCAGCAGATTAATGCTATTTGTGATTTTCTGTTTGAGAGTTGAATATTTTCTTTTTTTTTTTTTAAAGATAGATTTATTTATTCAGAGAGAGAGAGAGAGGTTTTTTTTTTTTTTTTTTTAAAGATTTATTTATTTATTCAGAGAGAGAGAGAGAGAGAGGCAGAGACACAGGCAGAGGGAGAAGCAGGCTCCATGCAGGGAGCCCGATGTGGGACTGGATCCCTTGTCTCCAGGATCACACCCCAGGCTGCAGGCAGTGCTAAACCGCTGCACCACCGGAGCTGCCCAAGAGTTGAATATTTTCTGTCTTGTTGCTGGAGTGTTCTGTATTTCATGGAACATCCTATGGTCTTGAGACAGTTTTAGCTGGTGATGATTGCCAAAATGGGATTCTTGCCTTAATCTCTTGTCTGGAGATAGTGAAGCAGTATAGTAATTAGAAAACTAAACCATTCATTCCAAAAAGGTTGCAGAATGAATGCATATTTTAGCAAAGTCAGTGATTTCCCCCTGTCCTCTTCTCCAACATTCCAGGCCCAGGGAACATCAAAGAAGACAGTTTAGCTCTCAGGAGGTGGACACACGACCAAGTTACTTGTATAGGATGGGATACATGAGAGGCAAAGGAAGCCTAGATGTTTAGCAACTGGGGCTTTGGCGCCTGTCCTCAAGGTTGAGATGTGTCATTGCTAAAAGTGAGAGCCAGTGGAGCGTGGTGGTTGAAACTCAGACCAAAATGAGCCTGCCTGTTTCAGTTCCCAGTGACAGTAACTGCTGTGGCAGAGTATCATGGAAGTACTTAATAGGCGCTGAGTTTAGGATTGAAGAGGCCACGGAGAATTTTCCTAGAGAAGGTAATGCCTGAGGCTTCAAGAATTGGAGAGGTGCCTCACCAGCAAAGATTGAAGGTGAACAGTACTCAGGCTGACTGTGTTGTGTGCTGTACAAGTGGTTCAGTAAGGCTGGAGTGGTGGGGGTGAGGGGGGAAGGAAGGGTGAATTCTAGATCTTGAGAACTTAGAGAGGGAGGCCAGGTTTCCTGGGACATGCTGAGACTGGATGTTCCCAGGGACCAGGCCCGGGGAGGTGGGCAGCCAGCTCTTCCTCCTCCAGGCCTCTCTAATCACTCAGCCCCTTTGGCTATGTAAATGCAGCCTCCAGGTACATTCCTAACACTTTTTTAAGTGGAAAGGAGTTTCTTTCTAAATTCTTCTGGTGCAGAAATGCTGGAGCTGCCTCTGTACCTTTAAAACTGAGCAAATAATGGAGGCAAAGGTAATAAATTCCAACTAGTGCCATAAATTGTGTGGTACTGATTCACTAATGAGTGCTAGCTGGGGAGAACTTTGTGTTAGAAGAGCTGGGAAGTGAAAGTCTGGAAATCCTAATGTTTGGTAAGGTCTTGTCATTTATAGGGTCCTGGTGTCCTGTCTGCCCTCTAGTGCTCTCATATCATAACCTTGCCAGGATGGCACGGTTTACAAAGTGCCATGGGGGAGAGATCTAGGACTAAGACCTGAGCCGTCGATGCTGAAGCCTGCACTTGTTGCTATACTGTCCAGCCTTCGTCTTTTTATTATTTGCCAAGTGACCACCTTATGCTTGGTCACAGAGAATAAGTGATTTATGATGCCATAGTCAGCTGGATTAGTTGGCTTTTACTGTCCGGAGGGCCAGGGAGTCTAATGAGACCTTAGCAGTGTTGAGTCACTTATTACTGGGGTGCCTGACTGGTTTTGGACATAGTATAACAGGGGAAAGTTTTATTTTCTGAGTCGCTAAAGTTTTGAACTCCTGTGGTAAAATAAAGGATATGGGCATTAGAGCCAAGCTGGGGGCGGGCGGGGGGTGGGGGGGAATCCCAGCCCTGCTGTCTCATTTCTCTCGTCCTTTGCATGGGGATACTGATTCCTAATAGGGTTGTTCTGGGTAATAAGCAAAATAATACATATAAAGTCCTTCGAATAATGCTGGGTACCTGTTAGATGATTAGGCAATTAATATGTGGTTTTACCCTTCTTCCCCGCACCCCTCCGCCTCCAACACCCTTACCCCCTCTTCAATGTCGCTGATTAATTACTTCCTTATCTTTACTAAAAGGCTGCTGTGCTCTAATGTGCGTACTGTGTGTCACATGGCATTTGGGGAGTCAATCCCAGTCCCCAGTGTACTGTCTTACCCGTTTTGTGGACATGTTTGTCAAGTGATAGGCCCTCATTTCTAGTTGGGAAGGTACAGTGGTGGTAAATTCAAAGCTTCCCTTCTTTACCCCCTTGGGCTTCATGCCACATGTCTTTTCTCTCCTGCTTCCTAAACACCAGGCCCCTTCTGTTAAGTGGCTATTAACCCTGGGTTCTGGGTTGCTACTTGCCTCCCTTTGTGTGCTCTGACTCTAAGCAGAAGAGTTCTGTGAACTGCCCAGGTCTTCTTGTGGAGTCTACCCAGTTTAGGTCTTTCCCTTTAAAGTAACTTCACTATTACCAGTGTGCCCCTGAATTGCTTTTTTACTTTATGGGGAGGGTATATTGCCTACTTGGCTCCCAGGGTTGATACTCCCATCTTCCATCCCCTTCTGATATTTCTGTTTTGTGGCTTTTGCTATCATGTGCCTCCTTAGGTTGCTCTTTCTTGAGGGGTATTTGGAATGAGGAAGGGGTGGGATGTATGCTAGTCCATAGTGGGTCTTTATTGGATTCACATCAGACTCCGAATGCTCTTTGTGTTTATTTTTTTCTGTTAAGTCTACCAGGCCTGGAACTCCGTTGCCAGAGATTGCAAGGCAGGACCTCTGGTTGGGGTTAATGTGTGTGTTTTCATACTGCTCCCCAGATGAGTCTGATTTGAACCTGTTGTTGAGAACAGGTTCAAATCAGATAATTGAACCTGAATCCGATTGGATAATTGCAACCAGATTGCATTCTTACTCTTTGGGTAACTTTGCCTTGGTTTTGTTCTATGTTGGTTTTTTCCTTTGTGTGTGGGGGTAGAGTTGTCTTGAGGAGGAAGAGACTGATACAGAACAAATAAGACTTAGTGGATCCAGACTGATCTGGTTTCAAATCCTGCCTATGACATTTTGGGAGACTTGCTTAATTATATCTGAGCTTCATTTTGAGTTTTGTAAAAGATTTAATCTATATAAATTAAATGGTATATACCATCATCTAACCACTCAGGAAATGGTAGCTACTAGGGATGTTGGGAATGATGATGGTAACATTATTTGCAATATTAAGAATATAAATCTGAATTTGAAGATTTTGATTTTGTGTTACCAGAATTATTCTTTGCTGTCATTTTACTGCTTTTTAAAAATAGATTTATGTGGAATTTTTTAAAAACAGATTTATATGGTGGATCTTAAGTCTTTTTTTTTTTTTTTTTTTTTTTTTTTAACTTAAGTCACTCAGCATCTGAAGAAGCTTCCGGTTCAGACTCAGGCAGCCAGTCGGAGAGTGAGCAGGGCAGCGATCCAGGAAGCGGACATGGCAGTGAGTCAAATAGCAGTTCTGAGTCTTCAGAGAGCCAATCGGAATCTGAAAGCGAGTCGGCGGGTTCTAAATCCCAGCCAGTCCTTCCAGAAGCCAAAGAGAAGCCTGCCTCTAAGAAGGAACGGATAGCTGATGTGAAGAAGGTATCTACTTTGCTGTACATTAAAAATGTGCTGCTAGCTAGGACCAGTTAGCAGACCTTTGTTTCCCATGGAAAACTCAGTGGATCTGGATAATGAAAACTATAGTCACCTTTTGTAATAATATACTGTCTGTGGGTATAAACAGAGATTGCATTCTCTCCTGCTATTTGATATAGTAGACACAAGGCCATAAGGAAAATTACATGATCTGTCAAATTACAAGGCAAAAGGACAAATTTTTATAATTTTGTTTTTTGTCTTTTTAGAGTGAGTGGTAGGGGGAGGGGCAGAAAGAGAGGGAGAGAAAGAGAGAGAAAGAAAATCTTAAGCAGGCTCCATACCCAGCATGGAGCTGGACATGGAGCTTGATCTCATGACCCTGAGATCATGACCTGAGCTGAAATCAAGAGTTGGACACTTAATGGACTGTGCCACCCAGGTGCCCCTATAGTTTGGTTTTTAACATTTAAAAAAGGTAATAGTCAATACTGAAGAATACCAGAGAGAATCACTGACAGATGATTATGCAATGCAGTTGTAAAGCTTAGTGATGGATGATAATTTAAGAATAAGGGCAGTTGGGATCCCTGGGTGGCGCAGAGGTTTAGCGCCTGCCTTTGGCCCAGGGCACGATCCTGGAGACCCAGGATCGAATCCCACTTCGGGCTCCCGGTGCATGGAGCCTGCTTCTCCCTCTGCCTGTGTCTCTGCCTCTCTCTCTCTCTCTCTCTCTCTCTGTGACTATCATAAATAAATAAAAATTAAAAAAAAAAAGAATAAGGGCAGTTTTTCTTATCTGAAGGATGGAAGAAAAATATTTCTCATAGGAAAAAAGTTATCTGCATTTAGGCAATGTAGGTATTGTTCACTTAACAAAAGAGTTCTCTCTCTCTCTCTCTCTTTTTTTTTTAAGATTTTATTTATTTATTCATGAGAGACACAGAGGCAGAGGGAGAAGCAGGCTCCTCGAGGGGAGCCCGAGGTGGGACTCGATCCCAGGACCCTGGGACCATGCCCTGAGCTGAAGGCAGATGCACAACCACTGAGCCACCCAGGCATCCCAACAGAAGAGTCTTCTAGCAAAGAATGCAAAGAGACAAAATTGAAATGCAGAGTGTGCTCTCATTGATGCACAAACTTTGGAGTGCATTCCTTTTGGTGAAAAATGAATGACTTGACCTAATTAATCACAAGAATACAGCTGATCTTTTAAAATTTTGTTGAGACCATTGCATTTGAATCACTGAAAATACAAAAGAATATTCTTTTAGGAATTTAAAAATAAAATGGCCTAATGAAATTAAAAGCTATTATGCTACATCAGTTTTTATTCTTCTAAGATAGAAGTCTTCTGAGGTCTCAGATTTTTGTAGTTGTACAGACAATTTTAAATTACCTGCAGGTTCTGTAGAATAGCTTCAACAGATGTGCTGTGACGGGTAGGGAAATGAGAGCTATCCTTGTTGCTTCACTCAACAGAGGAGTGACTTTCAGATACTAAAGTTATTGCACCGTGTTGTCTGCTCAGTGTGGGTGGACCTTTCACAGAGAGAATTCAAAAAGACCCTGCATGTAGAAGCACCACTTAGAGATTTTGCTCTGAGTATCACTAACCTCAGAGACTTATTACGCAGGCTTGTAGCAGAAGGCATTGCTTGTGTGATCTTGATCTTCAGTGTGTCATGTGTCATGTTGGAGCCTGGTTTTCTCTGCATCTAGATCAAGTGCTCTTTTCAGAACACCACAATACACTTTTGAAGGAATGGTAAAGGAAGGAAAAAATCTGAATATAACTTCCATCTGTGCAGTGGAGCGTTCTTAACTTGCAGAGATTAAAGGAAAACAGACGCCATTACTTAACATAGTGCTTAAAACTTCACTGAAACTGTGTTGACCACCAGGATTCACAGCTGTTAAGTTTTAAGACCTTATATAACTTTATATAAAAAAATAAAAGATAACTAAAAAAGAAGGGAAATCATTGCTAAGATCGATTTCAAAATAGAAGTATGGCTTCAGGCAGAAACTTTCAGATAAACTTTCAAAATTAAAGTGATCAATTCCAAAAAGTTAGTAGTAAGATTAACAAATGGATGGATGTACTAACCAGTTAGAAGGATTGGATTGTGACTTTAATGATACTATTCTAAAATGAGAATTTCTGAGGAAGGCTCTCTGTTTCCTATATACATGTCCTTTTACATGGTAGCTCTCTAATTGAAGGGTTGGATTAGATATTGTAGCCCTCAAAAGGACAAAGATGAACTCAGGATGATTTTAGTGTGTGTATATTATAGTATCTCCTATAATACAGTCCCAGCAATTGAACCTGAATGCCTAATATCTAAAACGATAAAACTAATAAATGTAGGGTTTTTAAAGTGATATAGCTGTCCCAGTTTATAAAAGCTTAAAATACCTGTGCTGAGTAAAGTAATTTCATAGCTCTAGCAAAAGTCTGAAAAGGGGTCGAGGTTGGGGTTGGCATGGCTACAGTAAACTTTTTTGTCCTCTTCCTTTCTCTTCTAGATTTGTTCAGTGTTCTGCCTCTGTCGCCTACATTTTCTGCCACTTGATTATTCCTAACTCTTTCTGGTTGGACCTTTTGTCCTCTCCACTCTCAGATTATTTTAAGGCAATTATGGATTTGTCACTTTTATAAACTGAGAACACTGGATTACATAATTAAATTGGATTCTTTTTCTAAAATGACTTTTCCTGGAACATCTTTCTTGTTTTCTTTGAAGGCCTTGGTTTTCTTCAGCTTACTTGGCTTTTTTTTTTTTTTTTTTTTAAAGGTACTTTGGCAATATCCTCCCTTGCCTGAGTGACATTCTGTTTTTCTGGGTTGTCTTTCATCAATTTTGTCTTTTTTGGGGTCCATTTTTGCACATACTGCATGAGTCTCAACCAGTGGTTTCTCCTCTGGCCTCACTTTGTAAATATTTTAATGATATATTAGCTGTCACCTGTATTTTGACAACAAACTCCCATTTCTAATCTTAGCTATCAGGCATTTCTTCCACATTTTTTTAACATCTTCATTTCAGTGTTCCACAGTCCATCCAAATTCATTTTGGCTCCTTGTGACTGATTTCATTAAGAGAATATATGATACACTTGGTAGTAGTTATCTGTGGGAAGGAGAGTGATATTTGGGGTTATAGACTCTCATTGTTAGAGGTCTTTTTTACATTTTTTCTATAGATTTGTTGAGTCTTTTTATACAATGATTTGGTATATTGTGAAGAAAAAAAAACTTTTTCTCCAACTAATCTCTCCTTTCAGCTTTATCTTTTTATTTTAAGGTTTTATTTTATTTAAGTAACTTTTGCATGCATACAACAAGGGGCTTGAACTCAGAACCCTGAGATTAAGAGTTGCATGTGACTGAGTCAGCCAGGGGTCCCTACTTTTTTTTTTTTTTGGATTGCTAGTGAGGATTGTTATTGAAAATCAAATCCTGAAGGCAAAGGGTAATTACTGTTGAAGAGTAAAACAGAGTGTTCCAGAGAATGAGGGGTAGTGGTGCTTATTCTGAGGACTTAGTAGCTAAGTGTCAGAAATGACTATTACTCATGCTTCTGGCATGTTATGTATCCTGAGGATTTTAAAGAAATACACAAATGTCCTGAGTTTTACTTAAAATTAGACATGTTGGGGCCCTGGTGGTTTTTTGAATTCTCAGATGGATCAATACACAGTCAAGAGCTGAAACTGGAAGGCATTAGGGAGTTAAAATTCATCAGTAAAGATTCTGTATTGTTTAACTGTTTATATTTTAATGACGAGTAAGCAGTGTGCCATGTAGTTTAAGTTCGAACGAACTTCATTCAGTAACGAAGAGACATTGTTAAACTTTACTGTGTTCCAGGATAATACAGATGGTACTTTATTATCTTTAAACAAAGCTAGTAAGAAACAAGCCTTTTGATACTTAGCTATTTGAATTTTCTTAGATGGAAATACACGTTCTAGTGATGAAAATAGTTAATGGGGATCAAGAAAAAAGGATTCACACATGGTCTATTAATTTTACAGATGTGGGAAGAATATCCTGATGTTTATGGGGTTAGGCGGTCAAACCGAAGCAGACAAGAACCATCACGATTTAATATTAAGGAGGAGGTAAGAAAAATAAATGTTTTAAGGGGATGCATTTAAATTCCTTATCTTACTTACCGTTTTCAACTCTGGTTGTGTATGTTATCATTAACATGACTGAACATTATACCTCAGTTAAGTGACTCTTATGTGAGGTTTTTCAACCTAGAACTGCGAGGAAAACCACAGGTGGCTTTTAAAGAAAGAACTTTCCCAGAAAGATTATATTGTCATAATATTTTAGGAGAGTGTTAGAGTATTCTACAGTATTGGTTTCACATTTGTATTTTCATTTTTTTTTAATGTTTATGGATTTCAAGTGAAATTGACTATCTCAACAGGTTTACCTTTAAAATACCTAGTTTCTAAATCTATATTTTGTTAAAGAGTCACTTGCGTGGTAAATGTGATAATGGACATACTTTCAGATCTATTTCTGAGAAGGGAAGGAGAGTTTGTTTAACTTAAGTAATGTGTTTTAACTAATTATTTAAGTTTACTTTCCGTTTTTAGTGTGTACTATATTTCACACATATTTACTCGGATATAATTGAGAGAGATTAAATAGATTGATGATTTTAAAAAAATTGGTATTATGTATTGGGTTCTGTGGTTTCTATAGCATCAGACTTTCCTCATCTTTCTCAATTTGTGTGGTATTTTTTATCAATTTTTACCTCTATATTTTATAGACCAGTCTGAAGAGATGCTCTTTTATGTCTCAGTGAAATACCCCCTTCCTGCATTCTTAGGAGGACTTTGCTATTCTTAACTTTGTAACATCTTTCTGATGAAAGTTAAATATTAATATCCAGAGGTTAGTGAGTGGAGGTGGGTTTTGGTAAATGTACTTTACAGATCAACTGGACTGTTAACATCCACATTGCATTCAAGGTGTTTTATTTTTGATGACCTGTGAGCTGGTTTGCCTCAGCTTTCTTTTTCCATAGTGTCTAGGATTAGATTCCTGACCCTATGTTTAACAACCAGTCGCATGGTTGTGTCAGTCTTTTTTCCCTTTTTTTGTGTAAATTAACAGGTTCCCGCTAGGGCACAAGACTAACAGCAATAGGAATATTTGCCAGTTTGCCCAACTTGGGGGGAAAAGAGCTTTGAGATGTTTCTGACTAATGAACTTTCCTTGGCTTAGTGCTGTCATCAGAGCACTGTTGGCTGACGATTGAACATGCTCTTCAGTGAGTCTGAAATAGAGTAGATCAGTAGGTCACCACCTTTAATGGTACACTAGATGTGGCATTTTCACATGATATTCTAGATCTGCAATATCCAGTATGGTTGCCACTAACATGTGGCTTTTAAAATTTGTATTAATTAAAGTCCAGTAAAAGGAAAGATACCTTTCCTTAGTCGCACTAGACACATTCAGGGGCTCAGCAGTCACACGTGGCTGCTGGTCACTAGATTGAACCCTGCAGAGACAGAAAGAACATTTCCATTATCACAGAGAATTTTATCAGACTGTGCCTTGTAGAAGTAAGCGGAGAGAAATATTTCCTGGTGTTAGAGGTAACCACATTGTAACTAATTTTCAAAGGAAAATAAGAGTGAGAACCACCAAACACAGATTTCTTTTGTCTGAGAAGCTCATACTGAATAATGTTATTATTGAGTAAATTGTTGAACCAGGGGGTTGTGTTGTCCCTAAGAACTGTGAATTAAAGTCTGTGATCATTTTTCCCCCCCCTCACACACTGAAGGCAAGTAGCGGGTCTGAGAGTGGGAGCCCAAAAAGAAGAGGCCAGAGGCAGCTGAAGAAACAGTAAGTTTTTTCATGGGGCACTTATTTCACCCAGGAGTTTCGAGAATGTCCACTTCTCTGTGGCTGTTATTGCTGTGTTGTAGTCCACCCTGGGTCCCAGAGCCCCCTGCTCCTCTTGCTGTCATGGGCTCTTGTCCCTGTGACCTGCTGCCTTGGCAGTCTCTGAAGCTCAGATTCCCTGTCTCGTGTGTGTGCCACCTGGGTACCCCGTTAACCTGGTTGTTTTTCTTTAAATGAGCACAGATTCTCTTCTGGTTGAGCAAGGAACAAATTTAGATTTGCTGTTTTTCATTTGTTCTTTTTGTGGGTGTGGCAAATTTATATTGATTGGGCAAAGACACCCAATGTAGTGTGAAATTTCATCTTATTACCATATGATTTTAATACTGCAGTTCACAAGCTAGAAAATTTTAATTCTTGGGCTTATGTGAAATTCCTTTAGGACCTAGATTATATATAATTTTTAAATTTTATAAATTCTACTTAAGGTGAAAAATAATTTGCCCTTTTTGGGGGGGAGGGGGAATTTAAAAGTCCTATTTGGAGCGGGTATGGATCTCTGACAGTTTGAATTCTACAGCCTGTCTCCTCAGGGACTGCACTTGAAAATGTAGATATTAAAAACCTGGCAGATAGGGCAGCCCTGGTGACTCAGCGGTTTAATGCCGCCTTCAGCCCAGGGTGTGATCCTGAAGACCCGGGATCGAGTCCCACGTCAGGCTCTCTACATGGAGCCTGCTTCTCCCTCTGCCTGTGTCTCTGCCTCTCTCTCTTCCTCTGTGTGTTTCTCATGAATAAATAAATAAAATCTTAAAACAAAGACCAAACACCACCTGGCAGATAAATTCAGGGGTCTCTTGTGGTAAATAATTGTGGCATCTTAAAATAGAGTCCTAAATATTAGGACTAAAATATTAGTTCTGCATAATAAGTATTTGGCCTAAGGCAAAGGAGTTTGAATTTTTTAAACTCTTTTTCTCATTTCTAAAATAGAGTAATACTTGTTCTGCCAACCTAACAGGGTTGCTGGAAACTATGCTAAGAAAAGTCAAGTAGTTTTGCCATCCCCAGAACACCTGCAATTTTCATTTGTGTTTTAAGTATTTAGTTCGATTTGGAGGAAAAACTGTAGGCAAGCCTGTATTTCTTGGCATCTTAGAAGGCTTTTGTTCTACTCCAATCTCATGGCCTGCTTGGGGGACTTATTTTGGTCTAATGGCCTTTTGGGGCCTTTTGGGAAGTCCATGCATATGCTCTTTCCTCCACCATCTGGCTATATTCTACTGGTCTCTTGGCAGGGATCTAAGTGGTGCTGTGCTTGAAAACCTCCACATCCTGCTTTAATGGCCTTCTCTGGGTGTACAGAAAGCCCACTGGCCCCTGTACTTCTTTTCCTTTTGTCAATCCTAAGAGTTTTCTAAAGTTGATGGCCCTCAGAGACCTTCTTTCCCCTGAGTAGAACCTTAGTTCCTCCTAGGGAAGTGTATGTTCTGTAAGGCTGCTTCCCCACCCCGGGCCTTAGGAACTTAGTGGGAGCTGAGGAGTTCCTATCAGGCATATTTGTTGGGGCACTGGGCTAGCCTCCCTTCTTGCCATCATCTGGGCGGCAGGTTGGGAACTGGGGCTTATGGGGAGCTCTTCTGAGTCCGTTTAATTCGTAGAATTAGAGGAGGTGCTATAGTTTCAAGGCATAGCACTACAAGGGGCCCTCTATTACCTGAGCAAGCTTAACAGAACCTAGTGTGTGGGCACAACGGATTTCAGAATTGAGAGACTCCAAGGGAGCGGAGATTCTGAAATATTAGCACAGGGAAATGCTTTTCTGAAACCCTGCAAACTACTCACACAGATTTTGAAGCTTTTTAAAAGGAGCTATTTTTGTTAACGTTTTTGTTTTTTTGAAATTGTAACTTTATGAAAGTTCTAAGAATAAAAATAGTATAAGAAATGCCTGTGTACTTTGCGTAGAATTACACTGGTTAACATTTTTGCCCCATTTGCTTTATTGTTGGTGCTTTCTTTGTGTGTGTGTATATATTATATGTATATATATACATGTATGCATGCACATAATATTTTTTTCTGAACCATGTAAGACTAAAATTGACATACATTATGGCCTTTTATCTTTAAATACTGAAGTGTGGACTCCCTAAGAAGAATATTCTCTTTCATAAGCACAGAATAGTTTTAATATAGATTTAACTTTGCTAAAATTCTTTGTGTAGTTCATATTCACATTTTGTTAATTGAACCAATAATGTCTTTTTATAACTTTTCAGGCTGCCACTGCAGCGTCTTGTCTGGGGTTAGATGTGGTGTATTATTGGTCATGTTTCCTTAGAGCACTTTCACAGTGCTTTCACACTTTGCTTTTATGACCTTGACATTTTTGAAGAATAGAGTCATAGGGATTAACTCCCCAGAGTCATAATGTGAATTCGCATTTTAAAAATGTAGAAGTAAAGCAGTATAATGCTTCTGTACAATATTGGGAACATTTTTAAAATTAGTTGGCAATGTTAAAAATTTGAGAAATGATGCTTAAGAATCCAGATTTCTAGGTGCTTCTTAGAAAATCTGTTAGTGATGGCCCCCGTAACAGTAGTCTTTGTAACCTTCTGATGGACTTGGGGGTTCTCCATTTGACCCCATTTAGAGTCCTTACCTGGCCTCAGTGGGTATTTGAGATTATAACCCCTGACCTAGTCATATAAACCAATAAATTTTTAAATTTTATTTAACCTACTCCTGCTGTTTTGATCACTGAACTCTCTTCCATGCAGTACTTTTTTTTTTAATATTTATTTTTACTTATTTATGATAGACATAGAGAGAGAGAGAGGCAGAGACACAGGCAGAGGGAGAAGTAGGCTCCATGCCTGGAGCCTGATGCGGGACTCGATCCTGGGACTCCAGGATCGCTCCCTGGGCCAAAGGCAGGCGCGAAACCGCTGAGCTACCCAGGGATCCCCTTCCATGCAGTACTTATTAATGTTGTCCAAGTTTGTGAAGTGTTGTATAGGATTTTTGCTGACTCATTATGGTCCCTTCAGTGCTTCAAACTACTCTCTAGAATTGTTCTAGAATCTTCTCTCCAACTGGAATAAGAAAAAAATGTGTTAGCTATAAATCACTTGAAGTTTTTCTCCTGGAGGAAAGAGTTATTTTTTCCTTTCTAGTGCTTTGAATTGGAACTCTGACAAACGCATGACACAGTGGAGGAGAATCTGTTAGCCCCAGATTATCATTTTTCATTGGAACTTGCTCCTGAATGGGGTTCTCTCTGGGAAAATGTACTGAAAATAACTGAAATTTAAGCAGTTCTTTTTTTCTTTTCCTGATCTGCCTTCTAATGTAGAGGAGAAAGGAATCGCCTTCTTTGGGCTCTTACAGATAGTTACTAAGAAAAGTATCATTAATTATTGGCCAGAGTTTAGGCCTGTTTTATTTACAAAGGAATTTTGTTAATTCCCTCTTTCACAACTGTTTATTTTTTTTAAATTAATTTGTTCATAGAGACACAGAGAGAGAGGCAGAGACACAGGCAGAGGGAGAAGCATGCACCATGTAGGGAGCCCGATGTGGGACACGATCCCGGGTCTCCAGGATCACGCCCCTGGCTGCAGGCGGCGCTAAACCGCTGTGCCACCGGGGCTGCCCGCACATCTGTTTAGATTTGATTTGTGTCTTAGGGTCTGTGTTCTGCTGAACACCTTTTTTCCAATAAAGGAAGAAAACTATTCCTAGTTAGCTTGGATTCTCACTTTTTTATGTCTATTTACATTGTCTTGGGGCCTCAGTGGCTAAATCTTAATATTTTTCTCCCCAATTCTGACAATTTTGGTAAAGAAAAAATTACAGTGATTCCCCTTTAGGGAATCTTAGGGAATCTCATGATGCTCTCTTAGAGCTGGGTCTGGCAATTCAAGTCTCCTTTGAAATACAAAAAAAATTTTAATTACAATATTGTATTTTGGATAACTCCTCATTGTACTCTGACTTGTAGTGTATGGCATAGTCAAGGAGTCATCCTCATAAATTTTATTTATTTATTCATGAGAGACAGAGAGAGAGAGAGGCAGAGACACAGACAGAGGGAGAAGCAGGCTCCACGCAGGGATCCTGATGTAGGACTCAATCCCGGGACTCCAGAATCATGGGCTGAAGGCAGGTGCTAAACCTCTGAGCCACCCAGGGATCCCCATAAAATTTGTATTATGTATAAGAAACCAGTGATCTAGGAGAGCCCTTGACATCTACAAGGTTGAGAAGTAAATCGTTTTGTAACTGATCACTTTTCTCATCTCTTTATACAAAGTGACTTACGTAACTTACTTTTCCTCCTGTTCTTGAAAGTTAATAGAAAATTTAAAACAATCCAGCCAATTTCAAATATATGTGCAAACTAACCCAATTAGGCCTTTTAAGCCTTTGAGTTCAGATCCTCCCAGAATGTGCAAGCCTGGTGTTTCCTGATTTCTGTGGTCTTCAGTGGGTTATGATGGAGAGAAGGATGGCTGGAGGTTTGACATGTTATGACAAACACCTTGTTTTCACTGGGCTTTGGTTTCCTTCTTTAAGAGGAAGCCTTTGGGCCAGTTTATTTGCTCAGTTTTTGTACATTTCTCATACTGGAAGATTCTGAGTCTTCCTGATTGTCCATAAGTATATAAACCTGCAATTTTAAGTAGAAAACTCTAGCCTTAGCATGGATTCTGTCAAGTTGACTGCCATTTTAGTCTCTTAAAGTTGTAGAAGTGGACCTCCTTAGCTGCCCAGATTTAGATTCTCAGTTCCTGTGGAGTTATGTAAATTACAGTTAATATTTGACTGTGGATCTTTCCCATCTGACCCGCTCTCCCTTACATCTTAGTTGTTTATGTTCTCTCCAGGTTCTTTCCTGTGAAGTCACATCTCTACTTAGGCTATGTGAGCCCCTTCCAAGAGGTTAACTGTTCTGGACTTGGTCTAAGGAAGATTGTAGCTGCATGTACCAATCCCCCAGCACCTGGAGACATCTTCCCTCCTTCCTTCCTAACCATCCCCTTCTATTCCTTTGATTCCTCAGCAAACATTTATTGTACTAAGTTCTAGAAAGGAGACTAAGACAGGTGCCCAGAGAGTAGTTAGACAGAAGGAGGTGTTTGTTTTTAAGAGAGATGGAAGGATATTAGGCAACATTAATATGCCTCAGTGTCTTAGCAGTCTGCTTCCAAAGTACCTACCTGTC
The DNA here is from genome assembly GCF_011100685.1 of Canis lupus familiaris. Taxonomy (NCBI): domain Eukaryota; kingdom Metazoa; phylum Chordata; class Mammalia; order Carnivora; family Canidae; genus Canis; species Canis lupus. Next base: position 47,676,709 of record NC_049224.1, on the reverse strand, counting down.
TGTTAGACTGATAGGGTTTATTTTTAAATTATTTCTTTACTTAACAAAGGAGTATCTCCCTCCATTTGTTTGCCTTTGTGGTAAGCTCTGGTACAAAGATGAGCAGAAGTGGGCTTGCCCAGAAGCAGTCCCCTACTCCCAGGGCAATGGGTATTAAACAAACATGCCAGTTGAACTTGAGTGCTGTACATAGACCTGCTCTGCTGCCTTCTCACTCATCCTAGAGTCTCCATTCACTTAGGTGTAGGGTGGCTCAGGAGTTGGTACATAAGCCACCTTCTGGCAATAAACTTCCATTATTCCTTTGACCTATTCTCCTGTGAAGAATGACTTTGTGATTCTCTAATAGTTGTCTTTAGTATAAGCTTATTTCCTAGTCATGGACCCAGAGGCACAGAGGTAATTGTTTTGGAAAATCTCAGGTACTGGGAAGCCCGGCAGGTACTTTATCGCCTGCCTTCAGCCCAGGGTGTGATCCTGGATTCCTGGGATCGAGTCCCACATCGGGCTCCCTGCATGGAGCCTGCTTTTCCCTCTGCCTGTGTCTCTGCCTCTCTCTCTCTCGCTGTGTGTCTCTCATGAATAAATAAATAAAATCTTTTAAAAAACAAATAAACAAAAGAAACAAACAAAACAAAATCTCAGGTATTTGGCTTTGAGTTTCAGTGTCGTTTTTCTTTTGGGTATTTCATGCCCAGTGGCGATTATATGTTCCTTCTTCTCTAGAAATGAGCTAAGTCCCACATTTGGTCTTTAAGTAAACCTCAAAAACTGGGGTGGTAGGAAAGACCTATAAGGTATGGATGGCTCTTGAATGTCCTCTGAGATCTCAAGGAGCAAAGGAACACCTGCTGTATCTAATAATTACTAAAAACTGCATTTTTAGCTGAACAGATTATTTAGTAGGTAGTAGGTTTACTAGTGAAAAATACTTTTAGAGACTGTTTAATCAAATATATTTTAAAGATGTTAAAATATGTAGCATAGTAGTTCTAGAATGAGTCTATAACCAGTATTAGCATCAGCTTTGAATTTGTTAAGATTCAAATTTTTAAGCCACTTATTAATGACGTACTAAATCAGAAACTGTGGCTGTGGTCCAGAAATTTGTTTAGTAAGTCCTTTAGGTGGTTCTGATCATCTTAATTTGAGAACTATTGGTCTAATTTATATTACAGCTTCAATCTGTTCAAGAATAGTAGTAAATAAAAATAATAGTAAATAAAAGTAGAATATGAGAAATTTAACTGCTTCCCCCCCACCCAGAATAGTTTAAAAAATACTTCTTCAGTTTCCATTTTCATTTATTTTTGTTACCAGAGAAAAAAATAGGAAAAGATAATAACAGCCAGAATTTAAGTGGAGCTAGAATAAACTTTAGCTATAATACTAAAACATACATGTTCTGCCTTTTGGAGAGTACAGTTGAAATTAATTTTGTCAGGTTCTTCAAACTATATTATCTTCAGGAGTTCTTTTAGAAAAAAAATCATTTTGCTTTGCTTTTGATCACAGAGAAAAATGGAAACGGGAGCCCTCAGAAGATGAACAGGAGCAAGGCACCAGTGCAGAGAGCGAAGCAGAGCAAAAAAAAGTGAAAGCCAGAAGACCTGTCCCCAGAAGGTGCAGTGTTTACTTGAAGATCTCTGCTTCTGGTGGCGCTTAATTTGCGTTAGATGGAGGATGATGCAGTGCTTAGAACGACAGCCTTAATGGATGGGATACATGTTACGATTCTGGGCTTTGGAAGTCTGGTTCACTTCTTGCTGGGCTACCTCGTTAGCAAGTGATTAGATGATGGGGATGTTACACTTGACTGGGTATTTGCATGGTATGTTGTGCAGGGCAAAGCTTCTGTTTCTTACCCATGGCATACTGGTTATTAGGGGTGGATATATCTTCTGCTTTTAAAAAACCTCCCTGTGTATTTGTGTAGCGTGCAGGCTCTTTTGGGGAGAAGACATTCCTAAGTTTAAAACACTGGCTGGTTGAACACATTCTTCACTATTAACCTTGTTCTTAGAATCTAGCATTAAGCAGAGAATCTGATTGTGCAGAGAAAGAAGTAGGCCGAGGTGGCAAGAGACTGGTAATTTTTGGTCAGATGTCAGTAGCAGAGAGAGGTACTGCTGTTGGGAAAAGGAAGGTGGGAGGCAGAGAAAAATAGCAGGGAAATTTACCTCTCAGTATTGCTTTAGGATGGGGTTGATAGCCAGATCCTACTCACCACCTATTTCTGTAGGGCTTGCAAGTTAAGTATAGATTTTGTAAATAAACATTTATAGTTTGATGATAGGGAACACTAAATTTGAACCTCAGTTAAGTGAAATTAATTCAAAAAGAATTCTGTTCTTATTAGCTGTGTATCACAGTATGTGTACTGAGTGATAATTGAGTTTTGTTAATAAACATTGTATGAAAACTTACTTTCCCTTGTTATGTAAGTACCTGTGTAGTGGCCTCAGTTTTGCCTCTTGTCTGGGAAAGCCAAAAATGTTTATTATGTGCTAGCCATTTGTGGCAAAACATTTGCCTACTTCTGACTTAGGATATTGTACACCAGTCCCACCCCAGCAGGGAAATTTGTCATCTGAGTTTGGTCTCTTTTGGTCCAAATTTAAGCTCACAGGACTAGGAAGCTACTTTAGCTTTCTCTTTTAGAGTTTACCTGTCATTTATTGAGTAGTTGATCATCTGTCTCTGTAGTGTTGTTTGTGGAAGGTACAAGAGAAACAGGGTTTTGAGTTTCCATCTCCCTCTACCTCCTTTCACCTTTCTACCATGGGTAGAATATTTGGGAATTTCCTTCTGAGAGTATCTGGGCTGTGGCCTCCAATCCTGATTGTAAGTGGGAGTCACCTGTGGAGCATCTCCTCAGCCTGTTCTGGTCTGTGGAAGGGCACGCACTCTCAGGTTGTCTTTTAGGTATATTTTGTACACATGTAACACAAATACATGTGTAGTGATTTCTTATCTTTTGCTCCTTTTATATAGATAGAATTTCATGCATCTTGTTCTGCATTTTTCTTTTGTTCTCTTGGAAATCATTTCATATCAGTTCTTGGAATTTTTTTTTTTTTTTTTTTTTTTTGTGGCTACCTAGTATTCTGTTCAGTGAACTGATTCCCAGTTGATGAAGACTTAGCGTTTTTCTAATCTTTTGTTATTGCAAACAGTACTACAGTGAATACCTTATTATGCCTGTATCTGTAAGATCAATTCTCAGAAGTAAAATTGTTAACATTTGTGAGTTTGATAGATACTTTCAAATTGCCCACCAAAGAGATACCATCAGCAACATGTTGCGTATGTATTTTTATATCTGATAGCACTGAGGAATAGTTGAGAACCATTGCCTGAGAATCCACTGCATCTTCTGTATATGATTGGGGATTCTCAGCATTAGAATCACTTTTGTGTTGAAAATGCAGATTTTCTAGTCAGTTAGAATCTCAGCAAGTGGGACCCAGAAATACATATTTCTGACATTCCACAGGTTAATCTTATTTGTGTACTGCTACTCTGGGAAATTATAAAGATGTGAAATAGACACCAAGGGATAGAGTGAAAACTTTGCCATTTTTCTTTTCTGATTTTAGAACAGTGCCCAAACCTCGAGTTAAAAAGCAGCCTAAGACTCAGCGTGGCAAGAGAAAAAGACAGGATTCTTCTGATGATGATGATGAAGACGATGAAGCTCCTAAGAGGCAGACTCGGCGCAGAGCAGCTAAAAATGTTAGGTGGGTGATGGCTTCATGTGAGGGTGATAGTGTAGTTGGTTAGAGCTTGGTCCTGGTAAGTCCAGGATGTTGCATTTGAAAGGCAAAAGTAATGACCTGTATCTGGAGGTTGTGCTCAGAAATCTGATCAGAGTTCTTGCAGAAGGAATGGTGTGGACCAGTGGGAATGTGGAAGGAATAGCAGTGACTTATTTCAGACCTTCATTTGTGGAAAGAAAACTGCTTCAGGTTATGTTCTGTTGAGATGACTTAGTGATGCTGTCTTCATTTCATATCATCCTTTCTCAGGAAAGATGCTTGGATTGTATTCTCACTTCTAAATTGCTCCTTTAATCAGATTCTCCTGAGGGTCACCTTACATACTTGGGTGCCATAGTTTTATTAAGTTTTCTAATAGGGTATGAAACATTAGTAGGAAATAAAACACTGGAAGGGACACATGCAGGCATCAAGATTTTACTTTATAGGAGTCGAAGGGCATTTTATTTTCTTCTAGAAGATACACAGGTTTCTTCTGGTCTACTTAGAGATGGTGAAGCTAAGTCCTGGAGATCCTAACCTGTCCATGTGTCCAGGTATGATGCCACAGCTAGGGATTAGGTGCGGAGTATGCTGACATATAGTTAGCCCTTCTTCCTCCTGCACTTGTTGTACATTCAGGAGTGTTTTTCTCACATGTAACTCCCAAACCGTTTGTTGCCTATTTATTGTAGGAGGTTACATTTTAATATTTTATTACCAGGAAGTATGTTAGTTGTAGTTTTCAACACTTTGAGAATACCTAAATTTCATATTCTGTTCACTGGTAAAATACAGGGTTCAAACATTCAGTCTTAGAAGTAACTGCTTCCTTTGTGCTTAATAAAAGAGTAACTTTTTTTCATTTAATCATGCATTTTCTTCGTAGTTGTTCCCTCGTTTCTGTGGTCATGATCTCCTATCACAAAAAGAAAGCATAGCCGTGTCCTTGGAGTTGTGTGTATCTTACTTACACAAATCACTACAAAATGTAGTCTGGTTTTATTTTGAACTGTGAGTGAGCCTTCCTGCAGTTCTTTGTGGACATGCATAACTACTTAAGTAGGAAAAAAGGAACTCTGAGCCCACTTTAACTGTGGCTGATCTTAAGACAACATGGAGCCAAAAGGGTATAGTTCTTTAATGGTGATATATTTAATGTTGTTTAAGTCTGAAGCAGTAGCTTCTCATTTATTTGGCATTTTTCCTCATGCAGTTACAAGGAAGATGATGACTTTGAGACCGACTCTGATGACCTCATTGAGATGACTGGAGAAGGAGCCGATGAGCAGCAGGATAACAGTGAAACTATTGAAAAGGTCTTAGATTCAAGGCTGGGAAAGAAAGGAGGTATGTGTCTTTGGGAAGCAAATTACTTCTTATATCTGCTCAGCGAGGTCCAAATCTTGTGTATTTTCAGCTCTGAGATGAATTTCAGTCCATGCTTACATTGGTTGTGAAATGTGGATTTTTTTTTCTTTATCACATCTTAATTTAAATTTTAATTAGTTAACATACAGTGTAATATTAGTGTCAGGTATACCATATAGTGATTCAGCACTTCCATGGATCATCTCATGCTCATCAGAAGTGCACTCCTTCATTCTCCTTACCTGTTTGACCCATCCCCGCCTACCTGCCTCCATTTTGGCAACTAACCATCAGCTTTTCTCTATAGTCAAGAGTCTGTTTTTTTATTTGCATCTCCCTCCCTCCCCTTTCATCTGTTTTGTTTCTTAAACTCCACATAAGTGAAGTTATATGGTACTTGTCCCTCTCTGACTTACTTCACTGAGCGTAATACTCTCCGGATCCATCGATGTTGTTGCAAATGGCAAAATTTCATTCTTTTTTATGGCTGAGTAATATTCCATTGTGTATATGTACCATATCTTTTCTGTCCATTCATCTGTCAGTGGATATTTGGACTCCTTCCATAATTTGGCTGTTGTTGATAATGCTGCTGTAAACATCGATGTACATGTGTGCCTTCAAATCCATATTTTTGTATCCTTTGGGTCAATACCTTGTAGTGCAGTTGCTGGATTGTAGGGTAGCTCTGTTTTTAACTTTCTGAGGAACTTCTGTATTGTTTTCCAGAGTGGCTGCACCAGTTTGCATGAAAATGGAAGTTTTTCTGACCCAGTCTCATGTTTCATTGCTGAGGATGTAGGGATATATGTGCTGTATGTCTTTGAGACTTGAAAATTAAGATAGTAAAGATATGTTAATCTCTTAAAAAGCAGTGATGTAGCAGAGATTCTTGCTCACAAACATTAAACAAATTTACCTTTAATTAGGGGTTTCTGAATCTCCTTGTGAAGTGTGTCAAACTGGCTAAATACATATGTGGATGACAGTGAAGATTTTTATTTTTATTTATTTCGTAAGTTTTGTTTATTTATTCATGAGAGACACGGAAAGAGAGAGAGGCAGAGACATAGGCAGAGAGGGAAGTAGACTTCATGCAGGGAGCCCGATGTGGGAGTCGATCTCGGGACTCCAGAATCATGCCCTGGGCTGAAGGCAGGCGCTCACAAATAAATGAAATCTTTATTTAAAAAAAAAAAAAAAAAAGGCAGCTCAGGTGGCTCAACGGTTTAGTGCTGCCTTCAGCCCAGGGTGTGGTCCTGGAGGCCCAGGATCGAGTCCCACGTTGGGCTCCCTGAATGGAGCCTGCTTCTCCCTCTGCCTCTGTGTGTCTCTGCCCCCCCCCCCCCCCCCGTGTGTGTGTGTGTGTGTCTCATGAATAAATAAATGAATTCTTACAGAAAAAAAAAAAAAAATGAAGGCAGGCGCTCAACTGCTGAGCCACTCAGGCATCCCAAGATTTTTTTTTAAAATATCTAACTTGAGGTGTCTCCTAACTCCGTTTCTTTAAAGTAAGCTTCCATGTAGAAAATATGAAATATTGCCTAATTCTTTTTTCTTTGTCTTTTTTTTCATCCAGCCTCATTGGAGTTTTAGAGTTAACAGAGTACTTTGGGTGGATGGGTAATTGGACAGGGTGATGGTGGGGATTTTTGTTTTCTTAAATTTCTGGGAGAGACAGACTTGTTTTCTGAGTTAATAGGGACCAAATCAAAAGGATATTTCTCTTCCACCTTTATTTTGTTTGGATACAAGGATTTCTTTGATTTCATCAGCAAATTTTGGAAAACATTTTAAAGTTTAGAAAATGGGTTTGCACTTTGAAAATATTTGAAATTACAGATCTTGTTCATCCTGTATTGTTTGTGAATTTGTGCATATTTTTAAGTCAGAGTATTTTGTGCTTCATCCAAAAAGAGACTCTTCAGATGAATCCATACTTGAGAAGCTTTTTCAGAGTCTGGTTTAATACACTTTTCAAAGTTTATCTGAATTGTTTTGCAGCCACCGGAGCTTCTACTACTGTGTATGCGATTGAAGCTAATGGAGACCCTAGTGGTGACTTTGACACTGAAAAGGATGAAAGCGAAGTCCAGTACCTTATCAAGTGGAAGGGTTGGTCTTATATCCACAGCACATGGGAGAGCGAAGAATCCTTACAGCAGCAGAAAGTGAAAGGACTCAAAAAATTAGAGAACTTCAAGAAGAAAGAGGATGAAATCAAGCAATGGTACATTTTTAAAGTCATGGGATATTTGCAGCCTTCAGGGAAGGGAAGGTTTTTAAATAATGTGGGGAATGCACAGCTGTCTAGGAACTCAAATTTTGCCTTGATTATTGAGCACAGAGCCATCCAAAATTCCATTTTATAAAGTTGTGACCTGAAGACAGTATATATTTCCATATATGGTCACCAAGTTTGTAGAGTTGAATAATAATAAGTAGTTTATGGAGCATTTTGTGCATGTGATGTTTTTAATCCTCACAATAAGCCCATGAGATTCTCCTTGTTGTATACATTTTGTAGGTGAAGGAGTGAGGCACAGAGCAGCTTTTCTGGGGGGACCCAGGTTTGGAACTCTGGTAGCCAGAGCTCCTAAACACTTTGATATTTCTCATGTATGTTGGGGTTGCTTAGATGTCAGGAGCTAATATTCTAGAACTATCTGGGTTCTGGTGTACTTAACACTATTCTTAGTTTTACACCATTTGCAGAAATGGTGTGACAAAAACAGAACTCCTGAAGCTGTGTTAGACTGTTGTGTTTTTAGTTTTCTTATAACTTTGAATGTGATTGAGTTGCATATGAGAAATATGTGGGGGCTGTAGTACCCACAAACCTAAACTAATAATCAAGTTCAATCCTGAAGACATACCTGTTAGTGTAATGTGATCAGGTTTTTTTTTGTGTTAGAAGTAGGGCCAGATGGGTTCTAGGTCCCCTTTCACTATTACCCACAGTATGGTCCTTCAGTAATTCCTTTATTTTTCCTTTGAGTGTCCTGAAGATGGTGTAGGTTGGAAAGTGGTTAGAAATTTAAAATCCTAAGAGGTACAGTAGCATTTCATTTCTGGTTACTGCTGTTATCCTTCTATAGAATTTTGATGCCAGGAATAACTGGTTTTTCATAAAAGCTACATTGAATCACTCCTAAAGCTCATATCTATATGAAAAAAGGCACGTTTCCTTTTAAATATAGAAGATTGTTTTAAGGATCCCTGGGTGGTGCAGCGGTTTGGCGCCTGCCTTTGGCCCAGGGCGCGATCCTGGAGACCCGGGATCGAATCCCACATCGGGCTCCCGGTGCATGGAGCCTGCTTCTCCCTCTGCCTGTGTCTCTGCCTCTCTCTCTATCATAAAAAAAAAAAAAAAAAAAAAAAAAAAAAAGATTGTTTTATTGTCCTATTCTTTTTTTTTTTTTTAAAGATTTTATTTATTCATGAGTGACACAGAGAGAGGAGTGAGAGGGAGAGAGAGAGAGAGAAAGAGAGAGAGAGAGGCAGAGACACAGAGGGAGAAGCAGGCTCCATGCAGGGAGCCTGATGTGGGACTCGAGCCTGGGTCTTCAGGATCACACCCTGGACTGCAGGCGGCGCTAAACTGCTGCGCCACTGGGGCTGCACTTATTGTCCTATTCTATTTAGATATATGAATTTATCATACAAAGTAGTTATTTTTAGGTTTCTCTATAAAGAAAGAGCAATGGTGTGTCCTATGAGTCTTAAGAGTTTTTGAAAGTGTATTTTTTTGTAAAATATCTTGCCTTACTAGTAGTAAAGGATTTCCAAAGGGACAGATGGAAGTAAAGACTCCATTTCCTTTTCTCTTTTTGCCTTGACTTTGATAGATATATATAGATTTTCCAAATCTAACTGGTATGCATTTTTTTTTCTTCTGTGTAGGTTAGGAAAAGTCTCTCCTGAAGATGTGGAATATTTTAACTGCCAACAAGAGCTGGCCTCAGAGTTGAACAAACAGTATCAGATAGTCGAAAGAGTAATTGGTGAGCACATGGAAACTTACTTGAGCAGTGTTTGATCTCCATGAATAATGGCTTTTGGTTTTGGGTAATGTAAATGACAAAATGCATTTTGCGGGCTTACTCTTTGAGACTAGATATTTTGAAGGAGAAGTTAACAAGATTTGCTGGTAAATTATGATTTGGGGGATGAGGGATGGATGTTAGGGTGATACCAAGATTTTTGACCCAAGCAAATAGGAGAACAAATATTTACTGAAATGGAAAGATTAAGAGAAGAGCTGATTTTTGGAGTGGAAATCAAGAGCTTGGTTTGATATTTGTAAGTCTGCTTTACTTCTTAGTTGTCTAAGTGGGAATATAGTGAAGGCTGTAGCATATGTGAGCCTGGAGTTTCAATCTCTTAGTCTGTGCTGGGGATTTAAATTTGGGAATTTATCCGTGTATAAATAGTATGTAAAGCCTAAGATTTACTGAGAATATCAGAAATAGTATACATAGTGAGAATAGGAAGTCTGAGAACATTACAGGTTTTGGAAGACAGGGGGAAGCCCCAGGAGACAATAGCCAGTGAGATTGGAGTGGGGTTGGGGGAGTATATCCTGGAAGCCAAGTGATTCATGGGTTTGGGAAGGAGGAACTGCTGCTAGCCAAATGCCAGGAGGGCTAAGAGTTGATCCTTGAATTTGGCCCCAGGTGTGGTGCTGGTGAAGTGGAACTGTGGAATGGTAGGGATGATGCAGGCCTGACTGGGAGGGCTTTAAGAGAGAATGAGGGGGTACAGTGAGTAGAAATAAGTCTCCTGGGGAGTTTTGAGGTAAAGGGGAACAGAGGAATGGGGTAATTGTGACACAGAGCTGTGGGAGGACTGTGTTTTTTTTTGTTTTTTTTTTAATGCAATATTGTATATTTGTGTTCTTACTCGTAGGATCTAAAATGTCACTCTTTGTTATAGTGATAATTTTTTTATCTTATTTTCCATTTCTTTAGCTGTGAAGACAAGCAAATCTACACTGGGTCAGACAGATTTTCCAGGTGAGCAAGAGGTCTGGTTAATAAATGTTATTGAGCATTTAAGAGCAGTTCATGTTTTGCAGAATATTTACAGTTTTGCCAGGTGGCTTTTCAATGGTTATATGTAAAACAGAATGTCACTCCCCCTCCTTTAATGACAGTTGGGGGCAGCCCTGGTGGCTCAGCGGTTTGGCGCCGCCTTCAGCTCAGGGTGTGATCCTGAAGTCCCAGGATCGAGTCCCACATCACGCTCCCTGCGTGGAGCCTGCTTCTCCCTCTTCCTGTGTCTCTGCCTCTCTCTGTGTGTCTCTAATGAATAAATAAACAAATCTTTAAAAAAAAATAATGACAGTTGGTAATTTACCAATTTTTGTATATGAAATAGCTCACAGTCGGAAGCCGGCGCCTTCAAATGAACCTGAGTATCTATGCAAATGGATGGGACTGCCATATTCAGAGTGCAGCTGGGAAGATGAAGCCTTGATTGGCAAGAAGTTCCAGAGCTGCATTGACAGCTTCCATAGTCGGAACAACTCAAAAACCATCCCAACAAGAGAATGCAAGGTGTGGTGATTGCTGGCTTTTGATTTTCCAGGGGAAAGAGGTGTTAATAGAAAGGGTTGGTCACATAGATATTATATTGGGAAGAGAAAATAGTACAAACCTAAATGATAGTTTCCATTTTGAAGTGAAAGAAGTTGAATTAACCTCAACATCACAGTAAAATATTAAAACAGGGAGAGCATGAGTTGTATAATGGCTTTGCTGACTTCTTTATTCTTAAAATCCACACATCCAGGTATGTCTAATTGGAAATCATGTGCAGGATATTTGAAAAAGATTAAGCACTTTAAATAGAAGGGACAGGAATGAGGAGAGGCTTTAAATTCTCAGAGCCTAAATAGATATGGTCCTTTATTTAGATTTATTTATTTAGATTGATCGTACGTATGCTTTCCCTTCATTGGAATCCATTCCACATATTAAGAAATGTGCCTCCATAGTAAAAGTCTATTAAGACATGGGCTCTGTCTCTGAGAAGTTGGCATCCAGTTCATGGCACCGAACCTCCATCTGTGAACTGCTGTGTGTAAATAAGGGGGCAGTGAGTGTAATAAATAATTGGTGTCAGAGAAGTAGAGAGGCAGAGTCACTGAGCTCCAGTAGTCCTTGAGGAGGTTTTAAAGAGCTAAAGAGGAGGTTGTGGTACTTGAACTTTCCTGGTCCTTGAGGAATGGTGAGTGCTGGACAGACAGACAAAAGGGGGCCCAGGTTATTACCCTCCCATGAAGGATGCAGGAGAAGGATACACTTTGGGTGGGAAGGGAGGAAGGTGATGTTGACGAGTGCATTTAAGTCCCGAGTGTGTATGTCTTGAGTAACTTGAAAAGTAATTTGGGCTTTATCCTGTGGGCATTGATGTGAGAAGAGCAGCTGCATAAAAAACGAGTTAGAAAGCTCCATCTCACAGGAGTGTGCAGGAAACTCTGGAGGAGGCTCTTAGAAAAGCCAGAAGGTCCAGCCAAGAAGATGCCGTAGAAGTCCTCCCATTATGGAGGAATAGTGTAAGGATAAGGGAAGTGCCATGGGATGAAAGGATCAGATGGGAGAAGCATTATGGGGGAGACTTGGCAGAAGTGGATACAGTGTTCAGTGGCCTGAGCACGAGGAGTCAGATTCCATTTGCTGCCTGGTGTCACAGAGGAGAGCTGTGATGATGAGTAATCACCTTATCAAACTGCTAGGATGACACTCCATGTAATAGCATGCAGATTCCACAGAGCCCTACTCTTCAGGGAAATACTCCCTGAAGAAAGACTTCATGGCCAAAGAATTTTGGGAAGCATTCCTAAATGAAATTTTCCTGTAAATTCACAATATGCACAAGCATTTTAGACATGGGAAAGGCACAAGTAATGAAATCTGTGTAACTTTTATTACATTGTTTCCCACATGGATTTAGCCACAGAATCCATATTTTGTACAAACCATAGAGACGTGGCCTTACTAGAGACTACATGGTTCTTCATGTCCTTTTCATTAGAAAAACCAAACTTGCACACTGGGGGTTCCAACTAGGTGGAGGCTGCTTTTCAGGATTTGCAAATGCTATTATGGTACAGTTCTGCTGGGTTTAGCATATAGAGACTTTACCAGAGGTGGTGTTTTGTACGGTTTAGAAGGAGATAATGTGAAAGTGATAGTATAGCGTTCCTTGTTGTATGATAGAGATGATATAAAATGAGTGCTGTGTAATTATTTTCATGGACTGATTTCAGGACCAGGAGCATGTGAACCAAAAACTATTTGGGATGCATCTGGCTTTGGGAATACAGACCACAATGGAAGGAGGTGGGGTAGGCTGGGTTGGGTGATTGGTGATGCAGATATGAAATTTAAACTTTTGTGCTATGGTTCAGAGCACATAAATCACAGCTAGCATTTTATATAGGAATAGCAAGAAAGTCTTCTTCAGACCTGGACTTTGTTAATTTTTGTTTTTCAGGCCTTGAAGCAGAGACCACGATTTGTGGCTTTAAAGAAACAGCCGACATATTTAGGAGGGGAGAATCTGGAGCTCCGTGATTATCAGCTAGAAGGTCTCAACTGGCTTGCTCATTCCTGGTGCAAGTAGGTAGAAAAAGACGTTTGACATTTTCTTTACAGTTTCTGACTTCTTTATTGTTAAGTACAAATAATTACTTCTTTCTTTCTTTGTGTATTACAGAAACAAAAAGTATGTGATTGAGGGAAAGCTTTTCTAGGAGTTTATATAAGTATGTAATACCATTTTAATCTGAAATAAATAGTACTTGGTTAATTAGTTAGTTAACAAATTGGCTAATTTGTCATAGCCAGAGACCTACATCATAACATGTTATTCATGGGTATAGATAGCAAGATAGTTTGCCCAGATCTTTGGTGTAGAAGGAGAATGAAGAAAATGTCTGTTTTCCACTCATTTTCCTTCTAGGCCAGGGAAACCTTTGACTTAATGTCCTATGGCCATGCTGAAGAATAGTGTGAAATTTGCCTTCCTGATATTGCTGTACATGCTGTCCCTTTTAGGGAAAAGTCTCTGGTTGAATCTATAAAATTAATCTTTCTTCTTTTAACAAAACCAACTTAATCTTAAAAAAAAAAAAGCTGTGATGATAGTGTTAGAAGTTTAAAGGTACTTTGAGATAGTACTCATGAATTTCATTCATCAGTTCAGTTGCAATTCGTAGTCTCTGATTACTGTGTCTGAGGGGTCCCAGAGGTGTTTTCATTTCATTTCCCTGCCCTCACAGGGTATATACAATGTGAATGCCTGCCTACAAACTCATTCACCTACATGCAGCTCTTAATTTCTTCAGTGTTTTATAGTAAAGCAGAAATTCTTGTTTGAGAGTTAAACTGCAGCCTGAAAATAAAAACGTGTGAGCAGCTTTTCTCGATGCCAGAAAAGTGGTTTCTAGTTAGGGATAAATATACAGTGTCTGCTTCCCAATCCAACCACCTCTGTGTCCTGTAAAACCTAATGCATGCAGTATCTGACAGGAACATGAGAGCTCTTGAGATTCTGTTTGCATGACTAAGAATGTGTATCTCCTAGAACTATTCTAAATTGTTTGAAAACGGGTTTGGTTTCAGAGAATAGTGAGACCTTCTCTTCCTTTAGGATAGTTATAAGGCTAGGTGGAACCTCAAGCTATGTCTCCTGACCCTCTTATGAAGGCTCCTAGGAACGAAGATGTCATGTACCTGATTCATAGTTCCACTTGTTTCTGTGGAGTCCTTGGCTAGCTTTCTCTACTTCCATCTGAACAATTCAGAGTCGGCTGAACAGGCCCAAGAAGTCGTTGGGCCCTGGTCATAGGAACTTTATGCTAAATAGTATGCTGTATTAGCTTAGTTTTAGAAAAATGGGCAGATCATTTCAAATCTCTTATAATATGTATATATAAACAGTGGTAGCTTGCTAGAGAGAGGAAATGTTGGAGGATATGAGGTTAGTTGCTCCCCGCCAGAAAGGTGAGAGAAAGAGGAGGGAGATTACTCAAAGGGACATACTATGTCTGAATAGTGCATATAAAATTAGGTCAACCTGATTATAGAAAGGTATGGCTCCTCCTTTTCCCTTCCCCCAGTATATTTTTGACTTTGTTCTTTCCCTCTAAAATTAGCCATTCTGTGGAACATACAATGTATTTTTAAAAATTTAATCTCTTCTTGGTAAATAGAATGTCTTGTTTTTCTAATCAGTTCTCTTTAACTTGCATATTACTTTCAGTTCTTTCTGGTTCATTGATTAAGCACTTGTTAGTATTTGTAAACCTTCATAGCCTGATTTTCAACAATCTCTTAATGTTTGTAGCCTTTTGCCATATATCTATTCCTAATTCCATGCCAAATGGGTTGTTTTCTGTTTCCTGAACATACTTCCTACTCTGGCCATTGCTTGAGTGTTTTTCTTCTATCTGGAAAATCCTCTCCTGTTAGTATCCAGTTGAAATCTAGACTGTCTCCTAGAGCAGAGTTTCTCAAAATGCAGTCCAAGGAATACATCTGCATCAGAATATCCAGAAGTATCTGTAAAAGTACAGATCCCTGAGCCCTTTCCCAGATATTTTCTTTGGTAGGTGTAAGTGGATTCAGAAATCTGATCTGTAGCCTACCTTTCCTGTAGACTGTTCTGTATCTAAAACAAGCTCCATGCCCTGCAGCACATGTGCCTAGGGAGTGGCGTATGTAGCATTAAACAGTCCAGTGGCATGTAGTGGAATGGGTGGATGATTTGGGCAGAGACACAGGACTGTCAGGCTGTAGGGTTCACCAGCAGTGGTGAATAGCCAGTTTGTCTCTGCTTTCTGTAATGCTGAAACCCAAGGTCCTGTTCCTGGACACCCCAATATAATAAAAACCTGCCTGCTCTGTTATAAGGAAAGAAAGACCAAAATGCAAGGTAAAGAATATAGTCTGAATAAGGTCTCATAGTAATCCAAATTTGATTATACTCTGATCACTTGTTACTTTTCCTGTTGTATAGCTTCTGCTTTCTTCTTACGCAGGAGAGGAAATAAATTTGAGGCTTGGATGGAATCGGTGCCTTGATTGGTGAATTGTGAGGCATTGGCTTCTTTGCTGTGTGTGTGTGTGAACTAATGATTTTGTTTTGTTTTGTTTTTTTCTCTTTTTGCAGAAGTAACAGTGTAATCCTTGCTGATGAAATGGGCCTAGGAAAGACCATCCAGACCATATCATTCCTCTCCTACCTGTTCCACCAACACCAGCTGTATGGCCCCTTTCTTATAGTCGTCCCTTTATCCACCCTCACCTCATGGCAGAGGGAGTTTGAAATCTGGGCACCAGAGATTAACGTAGTGGTTTACATAGGTGACCTGATGAGCAGAAATACGGTGTGTAAACAAAAAGAATTGGGATAGAATCTGTGTTATAAATGTATTTTGGAAATTGACCTAAAATCGTTATAGTCTTCAGTAACATTATGATTCTGACACTGTGCTATGTCCCCAATGTTGGGAGATTTATGTATCACAAAAGTGCAACTCAGATGTTCTTTAACATGCTGACTGCTTTAAAGGAAAGCTACGGCAGTACATAAATGGGAATCTCTTTTAGTTGGATTGCTGTAGTTTTTTCTTCTGTCTTTTGTATTTCTAAGAACACTTTATTTATAAATAAATAATATAATGTATTTGTGGAAGGTTGATATTTTTGCTGTTTGAGCAGAGACCTACTACTAAAACCAAGTTCTTATAGTTGATTTCCCAGCCTTTTAAAATAGTGAGGTTGTAGAACTTGAAAGAATAAAGAGAAAGGAGAATGAGCCATGCTAGGGCTATAAAAATGAGAATTATTTGTCTATTTTCAACCTTAACATGAGCATCAGGAACTTAGAACATGGAGGCTTGAGTTGATCTCTGTTTAGCAAATCATTTCTTCATAATGACTGACTTATTCAAAAGCACCTGTTAATATGCGAGGGCCTGTGCTGCGTGCTTTGTGTATATTAGCTGTAACCCTCGTGATTTTCCTCCAAGTAGATGGTGCTTTCTAACCAATTGATGAAGAAAAAGGACTCCGAGAGTTTAACACTTGTCCCCGCCATCTAGGATGTGGCAGAGCTGAGGTCTGGACAGAGAAGTGTCTGGTCCCAGACCTTTGCTCTTTTGTTCTGTGTGAAGTTAGAGTAAACTGTTTCTAGTAGACTGCTTATCACAAGAGCAAACAATCAGGAATCCTCAGACCTTTAAAAGAGATGTTATATATTATGCTTGTTGAAATTTATTTTTTATTAAATATTTTCATTCAAATTGTCTAACCTAAACCTTGGCAGATTTCACTGCTCTAATTTTGAGTTTCTAAAAAAATTGCAGTTCTTAGCTCTGCTAATCCATCTGTTAGCCTTTACAAAAGGAAAAAAAACCTCAGATTATGCAAAATGGCTTCAAGCACTGCATTCATAGGTGAAGACAAAGTGAACTCTGAAAATTTGTAGAGTCAGGGTAGTTTCCTATGTGGACTCCGATCCTCCTTTTCTTTGTTCTTTCTGCCCACTTGGTAGTGATCACCTGCACACACTCCTTATCCTGTTCTCCAGTCCATACAAACTACGGGAGCTTTTTCTTGGGCCATCGTGCTTGCTGGAGCTCATTACACTGCAGTATGAATGTGTTAGTTTTGTGTTCCTTTACATTGACCTTATTTTCACTCATTAAATTGCATTTTTTTAATTTTTTTTATTTTTATTTTTTTATTAAATTGCATTTTCATCCTATACCCCTCTTTCCCTTTTTCTTGGAGGCCACATCTTTCTGCTCTAGATTAATGACATTTCTGACTGAGCCAGAGGTTGGCATTTGTTCTACTTGTTAATAAAAGTATTGCCTTACCAAAGAGCAAAGAATAATAAACTATCCTTAAGAAAATTAACATTCAGGTAGATCACTAGATAAGTTCAAGTCACCAGGGTTTAGTTGTAGTTGCAGTGCGGTTTTTTGGTCAAACATGTTGGGGCAGGGGTAGGGGTTGATGACAGTTTATTTGAATTCTCACAGTAAAGTTTTTGCTGCTCAGTGAGTGATCTTTTTATTCTCTACTGCTTAATATTTTGGTTGCCTAGGTCAATTTAGAATGTATAAAATATTCATTAAATTCTAGTCAGGTTTATTTTTTATTTGGCATGTTTCTGATGCATCTGTCACAAGACTGCTGGTGATCTAGAAAGGTAAAAGTAGAAATTGTATCTTAATTACTGGTTTCTCTTCTAGATACGGGAATATGAATGGATTCATTCTCAGACTAAAAGGCTGAAGTTCAATGCACTTATAACAACATACGAGATCCTCTTAAAAGATAAGGTGTGTAATTTTGTAGTGTGACTTGTGTAAATGGTGGGGCCTGTGCTTCCCGCTTGCCATGTTACTTTTATTTATTTAAAAAAGCAAACCGTGAACAAGCAATCTGCAAAGAATATTAAGGTTGTAAATAAAAATCAGAACCTTACAGTTGAAGGGGACTTTAGATCACATCTAACAGGATGAAATGGTATTGAGGCCAGTAACTTACCTGAGCGTCATCCTGGGCATTTCCCATCATATCCTTGTCAAGCAATTTTTCCACAATAGATGATGTGAATGGTCTCTGTGAGGAGGACAGAAAAATGAAGGTTTTTACACCATCTCCTTTCTACAGTTACTAAGAAATGTATGTGGCAGGTGGTTCCATTGGTGACAATAAGTGTAAATGAGTTCAATTTGGTGGCTCTTAGTGTTTCTGTGCTTCAGGGTTGGGGTGGAGAATAGGCAGAGAAGAATCTTATTTAAGGAGAGACTGCAAAATCATGGTTTGTTTTTTTTTTTTTTTTGTATTGTTTTTGCCCAGCATACCAATTTTTGTGTTCTTCCTGTGGGGCATGCAGCAACACTTGGCATAAAAGACTCCCTTTTCCCCCTCAATAACTCAAAAGTGATGGTGGTGATATGCTCTTCTGAGTAGACACCAATCTGGCCAAAAACAGAATAAACAGAGCAGTCCTAATATAATTTAAGTCCGTGAAGAATAAATGTTTCTATGTATACCTTTGTGATGGTATTTGTACAGAGATAATTAACAGTTGAAAGTACTTTTGGGTTCCCTTCTGACCTGGTGGCTCGTTCTGTTTTGTTTTTACTTTAGACTGTGCTGGGCAGTATTAACTGGGCCTTTCTGGGAGTGGATGAAGCCCATCGGTTGAAGAATGATGACTCTTTATTGTATAAAACTCTGATTGATTTCAAGTCCCACCATAGGCTCCTGATTACGGGGACCCCTCTTCAGAATTCCCTCAAAGAGCTCTGGTCCTTGCTGCACTTTATTATGCCGGAGAAGTAAGCTCCTTCCTGTGTATTTCGAAAGATGCAGAATGTCTGAAATGCCAATGCTTCTTAACTTTTTAAAAATAGACCTTAGGGAAAACAGATGGCATGATTTGGGGACAGCAAAACATTAAACTGGTGCAGGAACAAAATTAGTAAAATGTTCCATAATAAATGGTAGGCACAGAATTGAGCATGTCAAGGAGGAAAGCCTGTTACCTAGCAGATGTTTAAATCAATCACTTAATGCTTTGGGGAAATAATTGGTAAATAGGTAACCTCAGACCTTCTCCCTATTCTTATAAGGTAATCAGTAATTGAAATGAAGTATATAAGATACACAGTCTGATAGCATTAATATCTTAAACCCAAAGCTTTGATAACAGAAGCCATCAGCATTGGGTGTTATTCAGATCTTTAACTTATTAAGGAATCATGGAATGTCTTTTATTGAGAAGATTTTTATGGGAGAGATGATATGCACGTTTCTTAAAACTTACCCAATGGTATTCAGTGATCCTTGGAATGAATTCTAAATTTGTTACCTTAACTTGGAAGACCCTGCCCCATGTGGTCCTTCATAGTACTCTGACCCATCCCATCCCACTTTGTTCACCACTCCTTCTGCTTCAGCCAGTCTGTCCTCTCTCTGTACCTGTAGCGTGCCACGGCCCTGCCACTCTCTGTCTGCAATGTTCTCCCTCCTCCTCATCTTCACATGGCTGTCTTGTCTTAATATTTTTGCCTCAGCCTGTATGACCACCTCCTTTTAGATGTCTCCTCAGACCATCTAACTGAAGCTGCTTGTGGGACAGGCATGTCACCCTACCCTGTTTATTTTCTTCACAGCACCTCCCTTTCCTCATTTCTTCCTCGTTCACCTCATGTCATTTAATTTACATATCAGGGGACAGCTCTGGTGGCTCAGCGGTTTAGCGCCGCCTTCAGCCCAGGGCGTGATCCTGGAGTCCCAGGATCCAGTCCCACGTCAGGCTTCCTGCATGGAGCCTGCTTCTCCCTCTGCCTGTGTCTCTGCCTCTCTTTCTCTCTCTGTATCTCTCATGAATAAATAAACAAAATCTTAAAAAAAATTTTTTTACGTATCAGAAGCAGCAGGGATCTTGTTTACGTAATTCATTGATGGTCTATGTGGCCTGGAGTAGTTTCTGGTATGCAGTAAACGGTCAAGGGTTGTCCAATTGACAGGGAAATGCTCCACAATTTTTTAATTTTAACTCAGAAAAGACTTGAGTGCGTACTATGTGCCATAAACTGAGCAAGGCATTTTGGATAGTGTAATTAAAACCATAAAGGAGGCCCCTTCCCCCATGTGTTGTTAGCGTTTTGTAAACACTGTTGAGATACAGTTTACATACCATAAGATACATGACTGTGAGTATACAATTCAGTATTTCTTAGTAAATTTCTGGAGTTGTGCACCCATCATTATCTAGTTTTAGAATACTTTCTTCACCCAGAATAGTTCCCTCTTGTCTGTAGTTAATTTCTGCTTCTACCTCTAGCCTTAGGCAATCACTAATTGACTTTCATCTCTAGAGATTTAACTTTTCTAGAAATTTCATATAAATGGAGTCCTAATACGTAGTCTTTTGTTTTTGGCTTGTTTCATTTAGCATAATATTTTTGAGATTTACCTGTGTCACAGAATTTATCAGGAGTTAGTCTCTTAAAATTGAGTACTATTCCATCATATGTTTGTCCAGTCACCAGTTGATGGACATTTTGGTTGCTTTAGTTTGGGCCTGTTGTGTCTGTGTGTGGACATATGTTTTTATTTATCTTCATTAGAACTTACTGAAATTGCCGGTTGTTTGGAAAGTATGTGTTTAACTTAAGCTACCAGGGTAGGCTGTTTTCCTGTTGCCATTCCCACCATAAATGTCTGAATTTTTAGTTTCTCCGTATTATCACCAAAACTTGGTGTATTCTCAGTCTTTTGGATTTTGGTGATTCTGGTAGGAGTGTAGTGATACCTCATTGTGGCTTAGAATTGCATTTTTACAATGACTAATAATGTTGAACATTTTTTCATGTATTCATTAGCCATTTGTGTATCTTTGGTGAAATGTCTGTGTAATTAAATTATGTTGTTTCATGAGTCGAAGAGGTCCTTCCTTCCTTGTATTCCAGATTCAGTACTTTATGATTTGCAAGTATTTTGTTCCAGTCTGGCTTGTCTGTTTTCTTAAGGTTGTCTTTTAAAGAGCAAAAAGTCTGTTAATTTGATAAAGTATAATCTTACCAATTTTTTAAATGGATTCTGCTTAATGTCCTATAAAATAAGATATATTTGCTCAACCTACAGTCACAAAGACTTTATTCTTTATTTTCTTATAGGAATTTTAATTCTTATGTTTAGGTCTCTGTTCTGTTTTAGCATTATTTTTTGTTGATAGGGTAAAGTATGAGGACTTAAGGTCATTTTTTTGCAGTGGGATTTTGGAAGTTGTCCTAGTGCCATTTGTTGAAAATAACCTTTCTTTATTGAATTGCCTTGATATTGTTGAAAATCAGTTGAGGTCATGAATGTAAGGTTCTATTTGTGGTTTATCAGTTTTGATCTACTGATATGTATTTCTGCCCTTAATGCTGATGCCTCACTGTCTTGATTACTGTGGCTGTATACTGTTTTTTTAAATGGTGAAATATAAATTCAATTTTGTTCCTCTTTACCAAAATTATTTTGGCTATTCTAGATCCTTTGTATTCCCAAAGGCATTTTAGGATCAGCTTGTTAATTTCTGAAAGGAAAAAAGTTCTGCTAGAATTTGGTAGGCATTGTGTTGAATATAGATACTGATTTAGAGAGAATTATCATCTTAACAGTATTGAGCCTTCTAAGCTATCATCACAGAAAGTTTCCTGTTTATTTAGATCTTTTGTAATTTTTCTCAATAGTGTCTAATAGTTTTCAGTGTATAAGTCTTATATACTTCTTTTGTTAAATTTATTCCTACTTATTTTGATTTTAAGTGGAATTGTTTTTTTAATCTAATGTTCAGATTGTAATAGAGTAACTGAGTTTTGTCTTTTTTAAAAAATATTTTATTTATTCATGAGAGACAGAGAGAGGCAGAGACATAGGCAGAGGGAGAAGCAGGCTCCATGAAGGGAGCCCAATGTGGGATTCAATCCTGGGACTCTGGGATTGCGCTCCTGAGCCAAGGCAGACGCTCAACTGCTGAGCCACCCAGGCATCCCAAGTACCTGAGTGTTTATTAGTTATCTTAGATCCTATGAACTTGCAAAATTCAACTGTATTTGAAAGAAGTTATGCTTCTTTTACAATGTGGATGGATGCTTCTTATTTCCTGGCCTGTGGTATTTATTCTCTGTAACATCCATGTTGAATACAGTTGGGAACAGGATGTTAGCTGTAGAATTTTTGTAAATACCTTTTTGGGCTGAGGACATTTTCTTCCAAGGTTTTGAGAGTTTTTATAATGAAAAAGTGTTGGATTTAGTCACATGCTATTTTTTTTTCCTGGGTCTATTAAAATGACTATGGTTTTTGTTCTTTCTTCTGCCTATATGGTATATTATATTAGTTACTTTATAGATTTTAAGACAACCTTTCATTCCTGTGATATATCTGACTTAGTCATGGTGTTGTATCCTTTTAATGTGTTTCTAGATTCATTTTGCTACTGTTTTGTTAAAGACTGTTTAACAGTCTGTGTGTGTGTTTAATACTTTATTGACCACTTAATCAAAGACAAGCATCTGTGTTTTTTGATGGATATTAGTCTCTAGTTCTATGCCTGTCTGTGTGATGTCTGCCTGGCTTTGGTATCAGGATAATAGAATGAATTGGAAAATGTTCATTCTTCCTTTATTTTCTGAAAGAATTCATTAGGATTCGTATTACTTCTTAAAATATTTGATAGGGGGGCCCTATCTTTTCTTTGTGGGAAAACTGACTAATTCAGTTTCTAGTTACAGATCTATTCAGGTTTTCTGTTTCTTCATTTAGTTTTGTTAATCTGTGTCTCTCTAAGAATTTGTCCATTTTGTCTAAGTTGTCTGATTTATTGGCATAATGTCATAGTGTTTCTTCATGATCCTTTTACTTTTGAAGGATATATTGTGATCTCAGTAAGTTTTGGTTGTGGTAATTTGTGTCTTGCCTTTTTTTCTTGGTCATTTCAGGTAAGGGTTTAACAGTCTGAAGAAGGATATTTCAAAGAAACCAACTTTTGACTTTTTTTTTGTTTTGTTTTCTATTTCACAAATTTCTGTTCTCATCCTTATTATTGTCTTTTATTTAATGTTCTCATTTTCTTTTTTCTTTAGGTGGAAACTTAGATTATTGATGTAAGGCTTTTTTTCTTTTTTCCTAATATAGGTGTTTAATGGTGTAGGTTACCTTCTCTGTGCTGCGTTAGCAGCATTCTGCGAATGTTGATACATGTGTTTTTGGCTTTCATTCAGTTTTCATCTATTTTCTCTTGTGATTACTTCTTTGGTGCATGGGTTTGTTTTAAGTGTGTTGGTTAATTAGAAATATTTAGATACTTCCCAAATGATTCATAATTTAATTTTGTCTTATTGAACATGTTTTAAATGAATTTACTGTTACTTGTTATATTGTCTGGTATGTTTGCATTTTGGAGAATGTTCTTTGTGCACTTGAAAAGAAGAATATTTTGCTTTCCTAGGGTAGAATTTGTTATATTAACTTCGTTAATAAATAGTTTTACTCAAGTCTTACATGCCTTTTTTTAAAATTTATTTTTTACATGCCTTTGCTGACTTCATGTCTAGTTCTCTCTAATATTGACAGTTAAACGTTTAGATATATAATTATAGTTGTTGAGTGATCTACTTTCGGTTCTGTGAGATTTTCTTTCATGTATTTTGAGGGGTTTGTGTGTTAGGTTTGTGCACATTTGGAATTGTTCTATGTTCTTGATGTATTAATCTTTTTTCAGGAAATGTCTCTTTATCTCTAGTAATATTTCTTGTTCCTTAGATCTATTTTGTGTGATATGACAGCTCTTTAGTTCTCTTTTGGTAACTGTTTGCATGATATACTGTTTTCCATCACTTTACTTTCAACTACTTTTAATGAGTCTAAAATATGTCTCTTATAGACAGAATATAGTTGGATCTTCCTTTTTAAATATAGTTTGATAATCTCTGTCTTTTGATTAAAGGGTTTAGTTCATTCACATTTAATGTAATTATTGCAATGATTGAATTTATGTCTGGTATTTTGCCCCCCCCCCCCATATGTCTTGTATCTTTTTTGTTTCTGCTTCTCCTTTACTGTCTTTTTTGTTTCAACGATTATTTTTAGTGTGTCATTTTAATTATGCTGGTAATTGATTTTTTTTTAAAGTATTTTCTTACTGGTTGCTGGGGCTTTTTTAGTGTGCATCTCATCACAGTCTTCAGATTAATGCTGACCTACTTCTGGTAAAATAGAGCTTTTCTCCAGTATGGCTTCATGAAGTGTAAACTCAAGAATACAGTGATAAATTTATTGCTTTATTCAGGCTTGTCTTTTAAGGAAATTAAGAAAAGAGAAAAATGTACTTACATAGTCTTTCATATTGCACATTTATTTTATTATTTCCAGTGATCTTTATTTCTTCTTGTGGATTCAGCTTGCCGTTAGGTATTATTTCTTTTTAACCTAAACGACTTCTTTAGTATTTCTTGTAAGGCAGACCAACTAGCAACAAATTCTGTGTTTTCATTTGTTTGTGACTGTCCTTTCACTTTTATTTTTCAAGGATAGTTTAAGACTCTTCAGAAGATGGGTAGAAAAACTTGACCACTCTGACTGTGCTGGCCTCACTACAGCTGTTAGTAGAATAGGCTTAAACTATTTCCTGTGTTTGCAGGCATCCTGTTGATGGGGGTGTGCTTCTGGGAGTGGGGGGCCCCCTGGACACCCCTCCTTCCTCTGCCTTCTCTCAGAGCAGCGTTTCTCATTTCTCATCCTTAGCACTATTAACATTTTGAGCTGGATAATTCTTTTTTGTCAGGGGCTGTCCTTTGTATTAGAAGGTGTTTAGCAGCATCCCTGGCCACTACTTCACATGCCAGTAGCTGCCCCCTTTCTCAGTTTCAGTAACCAAAAATGTCTCCAGGCCTTCCCAGTGTCCCACAGGAAGGCAGATTCATCACCAGTCAAGAAACACCGTTCTATAGGAGATTCCTTTTCCTGTGATGTTTCACCCATCCCCGTCTCATTGCTGCTGTCTTGTCTGTCCTGTTGTTGCTCACCTGGGTCTTCTGTCCTTTCTTCAGAGCTCTGTGAGTGGATACTGGCCTAAGGATGGAGGCAGTTGCCTTCTTTTTTTCTAATCTGATTTTTAGTTTCAGAGGTAGAATTTAGTGATTCATTAGTTGCATACAACACTCAGTGCTCATTACTTCAAGTGCTCTCCTTAATTTAATGCTCATCATCCAATTACCCCATCCTCCCCACCTGCCAGGCCCTCTTCTTTTTTTTAAACATTCTGCTGTACATTCTGTAATGAGTAACCTATTCATCATGTATTAGTAGAAGGCTGTGTTTTTATAAAGTGTGCTTTTCAAAGGTACAAGTGTTGTAAAACAGATAATGTATAAAAGTTCAGAACTAGTCAAGATTTTCAATTATTTGTTACATTTTTTTTAAGAGTTTATTTATTCACGAGAGACAGAGAGAGAGAGAGAAGCACAGATACAGGCAGAAGGAGAAAGCAGGCTCCATGCAGGGAGCCCGACATGGGACTCGATCCGGGGTTGCCAGGATCATACCCTAGGCTGAAGGTAGTGCTAAACTGCTAAGCCACCTGGGCTACCTGGTTTTCAATTATTTGTTATTAATCTTTGTTTTCTGAAATGAAGAATTTTCATGTGTATTTAAATTTTTCATATTAGATCTTTTTGGTACACCGGAAGTACCATATATATAGAAGTACCAGTGGTTTATAGCACTGCCTGCAGCCTGGGGTGTGATCTGGAGACCTGGGATCGGGTTCCGCGTTGGGCTTCCTGCATGGAGCCTGCTTCTTCCTCTGCCTGTGTCTCTGCCTCTCTCTCTCTCTCTCAATAAATAAATAAATCTTAAAAAAAAAAAAAAAATGCAAATGTGTGTGTGTGTGTGTGTGTAAGAGAGCTTTTTCTCTTGAAAACTTTGTTTTTAAAATACTGTCATTTTCAAACATTTTTTAAAAGATTGTTTTCCACAAATGTGCATATGACTCCATTAGTTGAGTTAAGATTTAACCTTTGTTTCTGCTTGAGCTTTGCTGGGCGGGTGACCAAATCCGGTGCAATATTTTCCCAATCCTTACCAGTAGTTTCTTAGGTTCCAGATGGTTTTGTGGGACCACTTAGTCCTTTCAAAGAAATGATCCATTGAAGAAGTTTTAGTGGATAGAAAGGAATTAAGTTTGGTCAGATAACTTTTGAACCTTCACCTCCTTGATTATAACAGGCCATCATTTTTTAAATTCAGAAGTTAGTTCTCATTTTAGCCAACTGAAATGCTATTTCCTTTCCTGCATGGTGGCTTTGACCAGACTACCACCATTTTTATAAATCTGACCACTACCCTTATTGTAAATATATGCCAATCAATTAGTTTGTATGTACTATTTGGCAAAGCACAGGGCTTGGTAATAAAGGTAGAAAAAGATAAGGCAAGCCCGAAAAATTGAGTTTCTAATCACTTGCAAAGTGTACTGCATACCCATTCCACAAAATAACTTGATAGAGCATATTTTAGAGATGTGACCGTTTCATGTAAGAAATGGTTTTTGTTTTGCTTTGCTTTGCTTTTGTTTCTGCTGTCTAGGCCAGTCTGATTTTTTTTTTTTTTTTTTGTACCTTTCCCTTCACATATTTATCACATGAATTCTAACATGCAATTTTCACTGCTCTGATTTAATTTTCTTCTTTGTTATTCCTCAGTAGAGTGAACTTCTATTTTCTAAAACCCCAAAGTCTAGAAAATTGAAGTAACCAAAATTGCCCCTACTTTCGTGAGAGACCTATGTACGCAAGTTAACAACAAGGATATATCTAAAATAATCTATAGGTCATGGCATGATGCCATTATTAAGTTCACTGCTGTAGCTCTATATCTTTTATGTATGTAGTATTTTAAGTTGACAGTTCTATTGCAGGGAACAGTAAACTTTTTCATAAGGGACCTGATAAGAAAGATTTCCAGCTTGTAGGCATTATGGTCTCAGTTACAGCTACTCATCTCTGCTGTTTAGAGAGAAAGCAGCCATAGACCATTCATAAACCATTCAGCATGTATATAAAGAAATAGTGTGTCATATTAACTTTAAGTTTAGTAAGAATACACTAGGCAGGTGAAAGTATTTGTTGCCTGAAACAGTAGGGGAAGTAAATCTTGTAAATAAGGTTTGTATTTAAGTTTTTAGACTAATATAATAGTAATTCATGATAATGAGTGTTAAGTAAATTGAAACATTTTCTTGAAACTGTCTCCCAGCTTTTCAGAGAATAGCTTGATATAGTGATAGTCCCTGTTTTCCAGTCATTTCATACATTTTGTGGGTGACCTGCCAACCCTAGCATTGAGATAGTTCAGTTGGCATTGTTCCTTTTAATCCTCTTACTATTTTTAATTCCTCACTTAGTTTTGTTCCTGGAGTATTTGCATAGCAGTGTGACAAAATACAACTTACATTAACTTTATCAGGCTGTAAGCTTTGACGTTTTTAGATTCCTACCCTAAAAGTTTTTGTCCACTTCCTTAAGGGTGGCTATTTTCCGTGTTACCAGGCGTTACTGAGGCTGGTGTAGACCTACCTCCTAGTACCTGATATAATGCAAGGCCATTTATCCGTTCAGAAATGGCAGCAGACTCTGTTGATGCCATTGTAGTCTCTGGCGGCACTGGCATCTGTGCTCTGACTTTCCATCTCCTCAGAGGGCAGATGCTTATTGAGTCCTCCAGAGCTCTAGATAATGTTGAGCTATTCTGTCTTCTGGGGTGTGATTGACCTCAGCAGAGGAGGGCCACCTGGTGTCAGAAGGCAGACTGGGAAGCAGTGACTGATTGAGCGTTCAGTTCTAGCCTTCTTCCATTTCTTCCATGGCCTGCTCTCCCCTGTGGAGCATCCATCCTTATGCACATAGGACCCAGCTGGTTCTTCCAAGTGCCTCCCTGGCTTTCTAGTGGCAGAACAATGCACATTTTTTTTTCAATCCTCATGAAAGAAGTTTCTTTCCTTCCTTTCTTTCTTTCTTTCTTTCTTTCTTTCTTTCTTTCTTTCTTTCTTTCTTTCTTTCTCTTTCTTTCTGTTTTATTTTGTTTTGTTTTTGAAAGAAATCTGTTCACAGTGTCCTATTCTGGACTTCTGCCATAGGTCTTTTAGTAAATCAGAGATGATTGAATTAAGATTTAAACAAGAGAAACCTTTGTCTATTGAGTTGAGGCAGAATTACTATGGTGACAGGTTTTAAAATTTATTAGTAAAACTTCTGTCCCTAAGTTCTAATGCTATTAAAGTGGCATCACTCATATTGCTATTCTTGTTTGGGGGCCATGGTCTTGTTTACTGTTATTATAATTCATTAATTTTTTTCATCTATGAACTGTGAAGATTATTGATGAAAATTATGTAATAAACTTTCACCTTTGAGTAGTGACAGCTGTAATATTGCCACTAATTCTCTTACCTCTGAATTTGTTTTCCCAAGAAATTGCAGCTTTACAGATAGCTTACAAATTTTTCTGCAGAATGTTACATGACAATAACTTGTCTATACTTACATATACATTGCATGTTCCACTGCAATATCTTGTGACTTCTAGACCCAGTCTGAGAATTGGAAACTTAATGTTACCCAATACAGACAGATGGAATTGATTCAGGTGGTCCCTTTCCTTTGTGTTTTCCCTTCTCTTGTGTTCACGAGTTAGTGACTGGTAAAATTTATATTTCCTTATAGGAAAGAGTCTTTTAAAAAAAAATTTTTTTTACGGATTTTTTTCCCATTTAGTTAATTAAAATTATAGTTTGAAAAAAAATTATTTTTTCCCCTTCCTGGTTGCTTCTGTAACAATTGCTGTCCTGTTTTATTTCCAGGTTTGAATTCTGGGAAGATTTTGAAGAGGACCATGGGAAAGGGAGGGAGAATGGCTACCAGAGTCTCCATAAGGTGCTGGAGCCCTTCCTCCTCCGGAGAGTCAAAAAGGATGTGGAGAAATCCCTTCCTGCCAAAGTGGAACAGATCCTCAGGGTGGAGATGTCGGCTCTGCAGAAGCAGTATTACAAGTAAGCTGTGGGCTGGGTCACCCTGCAGTAGGATTAATACCCATTCAAAGGGGCCATGAGGGGGGATCCCTGGGTGACTCAGCGGTTTAGCACCTGCCTTGAGCCCAGGGCCTGATCCTGGAGACCCGGGATTGAGTCCCGCGTCAGGCTCCTGGCATGGAGCCTGCTTCTCTTTCTGCCCCTCTCTCTCTCTCTCTCTATCTCTCTCTATGTCTATCATAAATAAATAAATAAATCTTAAAACAAAAAGAAAGGGGCCATGAGATAGACAGTTGACAAGCTGCTTTTTTTCAGTGATGCCTAACAGATGTGAATAGCAATATATTCATGGTTAGAAAGAAGTTTTGTTTTTGCTTTTTTATTTGGATGAGAATTTGCGCGCAGCACTTTCCATTCTGTAGGATGGTCTGAAGTATATGGTAAATCTTAGTGCTAATCCCCTCCAACAGGCAGGCATATTTCACTCACTAATCCATTTCTTCTCCACTATTCTTTCAGTCATTTACCAAGATTCTGCAATGTGTCAGGCATTCTGCTAGATACTGAGAGTATGAAGATGAGTGGAATGTGTTTCTGCCAGAAGTATTGCTTAAGAGGAAAGACAGAATAGAGACAAGGATTTAAAACAGTGTTGTTTAATAACCGAGGCATATGCAGGGCTCTGTGAAAGTTCAGAAGGAAAAGTTCTCCATTATGTGCTGGAAGGGGAAGATGCTCTCCTTTCTGGCACTCCCAAGTGGCCCAGGCAGGTTGTGGACTTGGTTTAGGTTATGATGGGCAAAATATTGGGTTTAGGACAGGGAGTGGTAAATAATGTGCTTTAGTTTTGATGATTTAAAGTTGAATCTGGAATGATTGGAAATAATTACATGTTGTGAACATTACAGTCTTTTACTGTTAAAATGTGGTAGCCTTTCTAATATTCCCTGTTTGTTCTAAATGCAACTGAATAAAAACAAGATTGTAATTTTCAAAAATTACTGTCTGACCCTTTTGCCTAACACTATATTGACTTTTTTTTTTTTTTTTTTCTATATTGACTTTTAAAAATCTTTTTCTTAGGGGAAATCTAAGATATGTACAAAAATGGAATAAGAAGTAGTTACATACCCATAGTCCAGCTTCAGTTATTGACTCATGGCCAGTCTCAGTTCACCTTGTCTTCTTTTGCATCCTCATGTCCACCCTTAGATCATTTAAAGCCTGTTTCAGGTACTTATCAATCAAATATTTCTGTATATCTCTAAAAGATGAACACTGTTTTATGAGTTAACAGTGGTAACAACAAAACTGAGATAATAGGTACAGAGAACAGAAAAATGGTTGCCAGAGGCTGAGGTGAGGGTGGGGGTGAGAGAAATGAGTGAAGGGGGTCAAAAGGTATAGACTTCCAGTTATAAATGAGTCATGAGGATTTAACATGCAGCACGGAGGCTATGATGATAATACTGTTGCATATTTGAAAGTTGTTGAGAGAGTAGATCTTTTTTTTTTTTTTTAAGATTTTATTTATTTATTCATGAGAGACACCGAGAGAGAGGGGGCAGAGACATAGGCAGAGGGAGAAGTGGGCTTCATGCAAGGAGCCTGATGGACCCCAGGATCACGCCCTGAGCCAAAGGCGTATGCTCAACTGCTGAGCCATGCAGGTGTCCCCCGAGTCTGTGTTCTGTGGATATTTTTTACAGCCTGGACTTAGCTGATTCCAGCTTCATGGCATTATTTAACATTTTTCTCTGAACCCTTCATATTTACAGATAAATGTAGAGGCTTGATTAGACTCAGATTCAATATGAGTATTTCATAGAATGCAAAGGTACATTCTTTCACAATAGATTATTGTCTTTTTTTGATATTAGCAAGTAATAGTATGCATTGCCTAGATCATTAATTCATTAGGGATTACAAACGGGTGATATTTAAATTTTATTACTCTCTGTTTATTAGCTGGAATACTACAAAAAGAAACTTTACCGTATCAGGTGAGGAACAGTTCATTTAGGAAAGACAGAATAAATGCATGATTCTTCTTGATTTTTGGCGTTTAAAAATCTATTATTATTATTATTATT
Organism: Canis lupus familiaris; assembly: GCF_011100685.1. NCBI lineage: Eukaryota > Metazoa > Chordata > Mammalia > Carnivora > Canidae > Canis > Canis lupus. Next base: position 47,645,874 of record NC_049224.1, on the reverse strand, counting down.
TTTTAAATTTTTATTTATTTATGATAGGCACACAGTGAGAGAGAGAGAGAGGCAGAGACAAAGCAGGCTCCATGCACCGGGAGCCCGACGTGGGACTCGATTCCGGGTCTCCAGGATCGCGCCCTGGGCCAAAGGCAGGCGCTAAACTGCTGCACCACCCAGGGATCCCAAAAATCTATTATTTTATAATTATTTTTTTTTTTAAAGATTTTATTCTTAAGTAATTTTTGCACTCAGCGTGGTGCTTGAACCTACAGCCCCAAGATCAAGAGTTGCATGCTTTACCAACTAAGCCAGCCAGGTGCCTCTGTGGTTTTTAATTTTTAATTTTTTTCTAAAGATTGGATTTATTTATTTGAGAGAGAGAAATAGCAAGAGGGAACACAAGCAGGGAGGAGAGGGAGAAGCAGCCTCCATGCTTAGCAGGGAGGCTGATGTGGGGTCTGATCCCAGACTCTAGGATCATGATGTGAGTGAAGGCAGATGCTTAACTGAATGAGCCACTCAGGTGCCCCACCTCACTTGTTTTTTAAATTGAGATGTATTTGACATATAATGTGAAAATGTAATGTGTACAACATGTTGCTCATATATGATACTTTCATATGTAAGAAGATGATTGCCATTGTAGTGATAATTAAGCACCTCTATCACATCACATTACATAATGACCCTTTCTTTTTAATGGTTGGAATCTTTAAGTTCTAGTGTCTGAGCAAGGTTGATGATGATAATACAATATTGTCTGTATTCACTATACTGTGCATTAGATCTCTAGGGATTATTTACAGATTGTAGGTTCATACCCTTAATATCTGTCCCATTCCCCCATTTCCAGGTAACCACTATTTTACATTCTTTTTTTCTGAGTTTGGCTTTTTCAGATTCCACATATACGTGACATCATATAGTACTTGTCTTTCTCATTCTGACTTATCTCACTTAGCATAATATGCTCAAGTCCATTCATGTTGGAGTTTTGACATCTTTAAAAGAAACAATAGGTTATATCTACCCTTCTTCAAAGGTTTCGACCAGTAAGATTTGTTTTGGTATGATTATGAATTCATTGATAAGCATATTCGTGTTTCATTCTGTGATTGTTATTCTTTTTATATTCTGCGACCGTTATTCTTGATAGCTCCTTTTTTAACCTGGAGGAGCTCATTCAAGTCCGTTTTGAGCCCTTTTGACATAATCCTACTTGAAGCTCAGAGCTTTTTGCTTTCTGGAACAAATTGTTCACGTTCATCTTGTAGTACATTTGTGCCCCATAGCAGGAGTCAGCCATATATCCAACAAGCTCTGTACTGTTTTATTGGAAAGTGAAATTTGGAGGCCTCAGGCTGGGTACTGGAGCTGTGACTTGCAGCCACACTGGATATCACTGCCAGTCTTTTTCAGTGGACAGAATTTGGAAATTGTTTTTATTTTTATTTGTTTTAGGAAATCTGCTTTTAAAGATAATACATCTTTTTTTTTTTTTTTTTTTCAGTGAAACAGTGAAACATAGATATTTTATTTGACCTTAATGGTCTTATCCCCATACCAAAAATTCCACATCTCAACTCCACCAACTTAATTAACATTGCACATATGGTCTTAGTAATGAATAATAGTGCCAGGATTACCATCAGCAGTGTGAATAATGAAAACAGGTTAAGGGTAAAATGATATTTTTGGTTTGTTTTAAAGGTATATTCCACTAGAAATGGATAAGAATCTTAAAGTACTTTGAGATAGTTTTCCTTTTTTTTCAATATTTTATTTATTTGAGAGAGAGAGAACAAGTGAGGGAGGAGTAGAGGGAGAAATAGACTCCCTGCTCAGAGGAGTCTGAAGCCTGGTGTGGGACTCAATCCCAGGAGTCTGGGATCATGACCTGAGCTGAAGGCATACACTTAACCAACTGAGCCACCCAGGTGCCCTCGAGATAGTTTTTCTTTTCTTTACTTGTGGTTACGTTACCAGCTAGATACAATGGTTTATTTATTTCATTTTAGTTTTATTTTTTTAAAAGTTGGCTTTGCTTAATTTTGCTTCCTAATATTTTGCAATATTTGTAGAGTTCCAAAGGCAAAGCTACAAAGCCTGCTATTCTTTCCTTGTCATCTCATTCTAGTCCATCTTTCCCTTAGGTAATAATAATTATCAATTTAAATGCTTACTTTTCCTTTATTTTTTAGTTTTTAAAATACAAGCAAATACATTTTAACTTTTTTGCTGTTTCCTCCTCCTATATAGACAACATACTATACATGTTTTTCTTTACCTTACATTTTATACTTAATGATGTGGGCTGAAGAACACTCTCATTGTTTATAAAGATATTCTTGTTTCCTTTTTACATATGTATAGTATTTCATTGTGGATCTGTATCATAGTTTATTCAACTAGCCTCCTGGTGGTGGACATTTAGTGTTTCAAATACTTTACTCTTAGAAATAGCACTTAAAATCCTTGAACATTCTACTTTGAGAGAGTCCTAAAATTGGAATTGCTAACAGTGTAAAGAAATTCCATTGTTCAGGAAAAAAAGCACTTCTAATATTTTAGAGTGGTTAAAACTTACGTGTGGATATATGTGAATACACATACATTTCTCCTTCCCTTTTGGAGATAAAACATAGTTACTGTGAGCATTTTATAGTGTAAAATGTCCTTTTATAGCAGTTTGTAAACGGGTACATAGCTTCCATCTGATGGTAATCTTAATGTAATTAATCCCTTATTAGCTTACTTCCATTTGTATGTTGTGATAAAGAATGCTTCAGTGACTGTCCTTGTTTGACACGTTTGTGCGTGTGTGTGTGTGTATTTATTTCACTCTTGTTAGTTTCCTGTGTTCAGATTACAGTGCCCAGTAGAGCAGTGTTTTCCCAGAGGCTAACATTCTGAATCAGACCAAAGATGTGAGTGGTCCTAGGTAGGTGGTGGGAGATGCAAAATACCATATCCCTCTGTGCCTTTTTAACGGTCTTAGGTATTTTCTGCTTTGGTTTTTCTGTTTCCAGTAACACAGCTCTCTCTCACAATCTTCTGATGCCTCTGATTCTCTGTTTCTTCAAATTGAATGACATCATTATTTTGATTTATAGGTGGATCCTGACCAGAAACTATAAGGCTCTTGCCAAAGGGACAAGAGGCAGCACATCTGGTTTCCTGAATATTGTGATGGAGTTGAAAAAGTGCTGTAACCACTGCTACCTGATCAAGCCCCCCGAGGAGAATGAGCGAGAGAACGGGCAGGAGGTTCTTCTGGTGTGTGGCCTCTGTATTTGTAATTAAATTCTCAAACACTGTGGTTTCTATAGATGCTCTTTTCTTTCCTCCTTTGATGACTCTTCAAGGAGTGTCAAAAGAAGCTTTGAAAAGATGTGAGGAAAGTTCACTAGGAAAAATATGGAAAGAATGATGCCAGGTAAAGAGCATTTTGGGTATTGTCAGCCAGATGGCAGGGGGCTTCACCAAGCTGAAAGATGATTGTCAAAGTAGGAACTCTTAGCAGTTTTAAGGGCAGATTGAAGTATGGGTTTGAGTGTAATGATCAGAATGTCTTTTCAATCTGCAGTCCCTGATCAGGAGCAGTGGGAAGCTGATTCTCTTAGATAAACTGTTGACAAGGCTTCGAGAAAGGGGCAACAGAGTCCTAATCTTCTCCCAGATGGTCAGAATGTTGGACATCCTGGCTGAGTACCTGACGATCAAGCACTACCCTTTCCAGGTAAGGATGCTCAGTGATTGGAATCCCTCTTGGCTCCCTCCCTGCAGTTGTATTCTTTGCTTACAGAATCATCCTAATGTTAGGAAACAAGTTTTTCAGCTAGAAACAAATTGAGATGAAGGTTCCACGAGGGTCTTTGTGTTTACTTCCATACCTTTCAGTAGCCTATAATAAAAGTGGTCATGTGAGGTCCTTCAGGTTTTCAGGGGGTGGTACGGAGGTGGGTGATAGAGGAAAAGCAAACAAGAGTAAAGGCTGTGAGATGGTATCTTCCAGCTCCAAAATCTTGGTTAACACTATAGAGGAAGGAGGTGCGGGCCTAATTCCAGAAGCCCAAATCCTAGGAAGAGAAAGGCAGTAGTTCTGTGCGGTCACCCTGGAGAAAGCTGACCCTGGCTGTGAGGCTGGGAACTCAGCAGAGTGGTGCATGTGAGAGCTTGCTGGGCCCTGAAGGGGGTAGTGATGGTCCCCTCATCTCTGTGGGATTGTTACTGTGGCTTTTCATCTTCACTCAGTTGTCTCCTACAAGATAAGGGGGAAATGAGTTTCTTCAACACAGTATTTTTCTGGGTGTTAGAGTGTGTGAAACTTTTTTTTTCTGATCTGTTTATGGACGTATCTGCTATTTTTCTTGACTTTTGGCATAACATTTTTATAGTGCTTTGACTTTTAAGATTGGCTTAATATTTTTTCTTTGAGTGGCTGGACTTATGAACCTACTTCTGTAATTGTCTGGTATTGAAGAAAGCGAGGTTAGTGATTGTACCTGGAGATGGCCAAGCTTTCAACTCACTAATATTGTCTTTCAAGAATGCCCTGAAAGACACTGCTCTATCATAATATCTTTGTGTGGTCTTTCCGCAGCTATCTTAGAATATGGTTTGATACTGTGGTTATTTAAAAATGGACTAATAAAAGCCCAGCACACTCAAAAAGATTATTGTGTCTCAATGCATCTGATCTCTGTGAACTTTCAGGTCAAGCTAATCATTCGATACCACATAAAATAAGAATGCATTGGTTTTCTCTGTAGGGAATATTTGGCTGGGATCCACTAGAGTCTGTCATGTCTACTGTCTTCTATTAATGGGGATATTAAAAAGAAGGCATTTGGGTTTTCTGATATCAAATATAGGCTATGAATCTGCCATGTAAACATATCTTTGGGTGAAGGCTCTGAGTAGAGTTGGTAGTCAGAAAGAAGGGAGGGCGTTCCCAGGTGTGATTGACTTGTGTTTTGGTAGCTCTGGGTCTGGTCAGCAGAGCTCTGAGCTGGGGAGATATAGGTTCTTCTACAGCCGGTGTCTCCATCACTGGGCAGCTGACCTCATCTCTCAGGTTAGTTTTGCCTTCTGTAAAATGAGGTATTTTGTTCATCTCAAGATCTGACTGTAAGGGGAAGATGTGAAAATGTCTTTAAAGGGTAAGAAATAAACATTTTACATGTACAGCATACAGGTAGTGATTCTCAAGTGTCTATTTGACATGTGGTTTTCCCTGGTGATATTTGGAACCTAGAACTGAATTCCAGAGGCTTTCTTAAATACGCTCTTTGGCTACTTAAACACTTTGCTCTGATTTCAGAATGTAATTTTTGGAAAAGCTGGAATATATGACCAACTTAATTTTAACACTTTCAATGTTATGGCAGAATGTTTACAAACAAAATTGTGCAAATGAATTTTTGGTTTGTGTAGCACTTAATAACTGTGGGACTTGTGGTCACATTATTTAAAAAGGATCATTTTCTGCACAAGCTAAAATGACCAGTGGTCTGATGACCTAATCTCTTCAGGATCTACAGATGTAGAAGCAAACATAGCTTCCAAGCATAGCTTGGGTTGCCATCATTCTCATTAGAGGTTCTAGCAGTCGTTCTGATCCTTGGGTAGACCTAGGTAGACCTAGTTCTTTGAGTCAGAAGCTTTTGACCTTGGGTTTGTAACCAGAGAGCTTGGGCAAGTAGAATATGCTGCTTAAGCAATGTCCCTTGCCAGCATGTTGCCAGTGCATTCCGGTTATTTTTACTAAGTGGGTGTTGGAGTGATAAAGGTTGCAAGTCTGGTGTTCTGAGAATAGCTGATCTGCCTACCTTATGATTTCCTTGTGGTTTATTTTTACAGCGTCTGGATGGTTCCATCAAGGGAGAAATCCGAAAACAGGCCCTGGACCACTTCAATGCAGATGGGTCTGAGGTACACCATATATGGCTTTGCTTTTTGGGCAGCGTGGGCTCTGTATCCAGGAGAAAGCCTTTCTGGCTTTAATGTATTTCATTTCAGAAACAGTTCACAGCAAAGTTATCCTGCTTTGGGAAGGAAATGAGAAATCACTAATATAAAAGATGCCTCTTAATTTTGTTTGTTTTTATTTTTTTTTAAATTTTTTATTTATAATAGTCACACAGAGAGAGAGAGAGGCAGAGACATAGGCAGAGGGAGAAGCAGGCTCCATGCACCGGGAGCCCGATGTGGGATTCGATCCCGAGTCTCCAGGATCGCGCCCTGGGCCAAAGGCAGGCGCCAAACCCCTGCGCCACCCAGGGATCCCTTAATTTTGTTTGTTATTCCAGAAAAGCATTTGCATGCTTGTTTATCTGCCCTGGTCTGGATTAGTGACAGAGCAGTTCTGATAGCAACTGCGTATTCCATAGTGGCTTCCAGACATCAGATTTCTGGACCTAGGAGAACAAACAGTAAGGCAAGAGTCAAGAAAGCTGGCCAGTAGAATTAATTTTGACATGTATGTTACATCAGAAGGTTCTGATCTGTACTTTTTTGGTGACTGAGGCATGTAAAGTACATTTACTGTATCTCAAATGTGTTGGATTACTGGTATGATCAATATAACTTATGGTCTATTGTCCAGCTTGGATTTGCATTCTAAAGTGATTTTAAGGCATATATAGAAGGGGTGCTTAAAGAGAAGTGAGAAACTATGGTAAGATTGTAGTTCGTGCATATCAAGCTGTGAAGTGCTGTGGGATTTGAGAGAAGTGGGGGAGAAGAGGTTCAGCAGAGGTAACTCTGCAGCACCATGTGTGGGTGAAGGCAGCAGTGGAGAGAGCCAGAAGTAACTAGTGTTTTGGAGAGAACGCTAGTGCTTCTGAAGCCTGGGCCACTACTTCATATAGATGAAACAGACTTCATGTTCTGCTTTCTGAGGGGCTTTAAAAACTCTGTACAGTCTGTTACTCCAAAATGGTATGCCTTCTGCCTCTAGAAATGGATGTGGTCCCAGTTAGACTATAGCATTCTGGCTTCTTTACCCTAAAATGTTAGCTGTACTTGAGGAGCTTTGGGCGTGAATCTGGACAGAACTGAGGCTCTGAAATGGTTCAGGAGAAGAGGAATTGGATTACTGAATACCGCTCACCCATTAATTCCCATTCCTTCTTTTTCTGTTTCCTCGAGTAAAATCATGATAATTTCAATACCTGCTCTGGGGATTAAATGCAAGCAGTAGGCTTGCATTTACTGCCTGGGGCATAGTGAGCACTCAGTAAATGCTAGGCTAGTGTATGATTTGGTATTTATTGAAACTAGTTTTGTGTTCCCTATTCTTAGTTTAAAAAATGGTATGAATGTTTCATATTACCCTTTCTTAGAGAAACACTATTAAAGCTGCCTTTATAATTCTCAATTCTTCATCTCATGACTGTATATAGAATACAGGTTCTCTACCATTATTCTGCACATCTGAGCCTTTTTGGTTAAGAAAAATTAAATACTTTATCATTGGGTGGAAATATATGCACCTTTAGAAAATTTAAAAGATAGTATAAAGAAGAAAAATCGCATACCCTACCCCCATCCCAGAAACAACTTGCTATTCTTATCATTTGGATGTATTTCCATTCATACAAGATAAAACCGATTATCTGTATGTTCACCTAATTTGGGATCATTCTGCATATAGTTTTGTCACTTTCATTTAGAATTCTGTGATCATTTTTCCCATGTCATTAAGGATTAAAAAAAATTTAGTTTCTAAAGTTTTCTCATAGTTGTACCATTATTATTTAACCCAGTGATTAAACTTAATCACTTATTTTGTTGTTTTGGGGTGTTGAAAGCATACGAGCATTTTAAGAAAGGTTTTTCACATACTTTGTTAAATTTCCCAAAGCAGTTTATATCATTACTATTTGTGTATGCATATTTCTATCTCACCTTGAGCAGCATTAGCATTGCATGTCATCATGTTTGTTTTTTTCAGTCTGATAATAGACACAAATAACATCTTCTAATTCACATTATCTATGGTAAAGAGTGCTTGGGTGGCTCAGTTGGTTGAGTGTCCAACTCTTGGTTTTGGCTCAGGTCATGATCTCACGGTCCTGGGATCGAACCCCATGTTGGGCTCTTGTGCTCAGTGGGGAGTCTGTAAAAGGATTCTCCACCTCTCTCTGCCTCCTCGCCCCCCCCCCCCCCAAATAAATAGATCTTTAAAAGAAAGTAGCGACAGTGAAAACTATTTATGATTATTCAGATCCCAGATTTTATGTGGTTTAGGTATCTCATTCTCAAGTCTCCAGCATTTACTTGCAGGCTTCTGTAAATTAGAGAGTGTGATGTCACTTGGTATTTCTGTGGATCACAGAGCATATGTGCCTCAGGATTTGTTTAAAGTTCTGAGATCATTCTCTCCATTTTCATTTCTGTGGCAGGATGCTGGTGAGTGGGATTTAGTTAGAGTGTGGAGAGCCTTTCATTGTTTCTGTGTATAGTAAATACACCCATTGATCAAATACAACTCAGAACTATCAGCTTTTGAGCACCACTTGTGTGCCAAAAAGGTGTCAGCCTTTGACATACATGATCAAATGCCCTAAAGACAGAAATCTCTGTGGCTTTCTTTTCTTCTGGCTCATATAATTTAATTTTTGCCTCCTGCTCCATATTTTCTGTGCTCTCAGATGCAGGCAGGTATACCATGCCTGCTCAATCTCTTATTATTGCTGTGTAGAATATGCCAGAGCCTGTATCTTTCCCACACGTGGCTCTTCAGCGACATGTGCTTTGGTTTTCTTTTTGTGTATGCTGTGCTGATCGAGGACCCTGTGCTTCTGAGCAGTGCTGGCACCTGATCTGTTGATGCAGTGTTGTTCTATTCAGCCACTTCACAATAAAGTACCTTTGCTTATACCGACTACCTTATGTGGTATAATCCACCTTTACCTGAAAATGAGTGTGTGGGCAACTTGCTGGAATGATCCCCTTGCTAATTAAGTTTTTCTGGGTTTTGTTAATTGCTTGTAATGCTAGTTTTAGCAAAGAGAGAACACTAATTCTTTTGTTCCAGTTGACTTACCAGAATCAGCTTTACTCCTTAGTTCTCTGCACTGATTCTTCCTGCTTAATGAAACGAAAATTCACTCTACCATCAAGTCCCTGGCCTTCTTGTAGCTTCCATAAAGTTTGTCCATCATATCTCACTTTTCTTCACACCTGCAGGGGTTTCCAGGTATAAGGGCTTATTGGACTGTGAAACTGTTTCTGAGAAGGCCACTGCATAAAGTAGTATATTGCATTGTGTACAGGACTTCTGTTTCCTGCTCTCGACAAGGGCTGGTGGCCTGGGAATCAATCTGGCTTCGGCGGACACAGTTGTCATCTTTGACTCTGACTGGAACCCCCAGAACGACTTGCAGGCACAAGCCCGAGCCCATAGAATTGGTCAGAAGAAGCAGGTCAGTGGAGTGAGACATCTGGATGTGGTTTGGGTGAGGTGGGAAAGAGAGGGGTGTTGTTTAGCCCTTTCAGGACATTTGTAAAATGCTTTTTTCCTGTTATGCTCTCTTTTCCCCAAGGGTAGATGCCTGTCTGTTAACTAGTACAGAGGTGTCTTTGGGGCTCAGATGAACTTCTTAGGGAAATATTTTCTTGTGCTGTTTGAAAATTATGTCACCTGTAAGTTTCAGGTTTACCCTAAGAAAGAGATATGATGAATAGATTAAGAACTGGAATGTTTTTCTATTTGAATGTGGTTAAATTGTTAAATAGTCCAACATTTTTCAGGATGGTCTACTTTTATTATACATGATTGTTAGCTCTGAGCTACATTGGGAAAATACATGCTTGTTTTTTTCATGTGAGAATCTCAAACTCTGCTCTAGCATTGGGTAACTCTTAAGTTTCGTACTCGGCCAACAGTTCAGTTTGGTGAAACTTTCCATCAGTGAAACTATTTTTTAGCAAGATTTTTATCATTAGACTAGGCTGTAATAATTTTTAGAGGAAGTTTTATTTAAGATTACAATATGTTAGAGTAAAAATATTGCATCTACTTAAGCTGCCTGTTTGTATGAATTGCTTATAGTCATTTTTAGGAGAAGAGAATAAGTCTTTTTTACTTATCTTTTGGTTTTAGACAGGTAACTTTTTTTTTGCTGATCAAGTATAAACATAACATTTTGTTTTTCTATAGGTAAATATTTATCGCTTGGTTACAAAGGGGACTGTGGAGGAGGAGATCATTGAACGGGCCAAAAAGAAGATGGTATTGGACCATCTGGTGATTCAGCGCATGGATACTACTGGTCGGACAGTTCTGGAAAACAACTCGGGAAGGTCCAAGTAAGTTCTAGAAAGGTGGAGGAGGTGATCAGAACCAAACTGATTTTACATCAACATTTGATAGAATTTATCCTTCTAGTAGGATTTTCTATAATTGACGTTACCTATTAATTACCTAGAAAAGGTCAAGCCAAAACCACGAGAAGGTGTCATTTTCATTTTCTCTTGTTTTCCCTGTTTTCTTTTTTTACCTCTCAACCCTGTGCTCATGTGCCCTCTCTTTCTTATTCCCTCTCTTGCCTTTAGCTTTTGGCTCTTTTTTGGCTTTTTGTGACATATGACTGCAGCAGTGGCAGCTGTGTCCCTCAGTTAGGCTTTCATCCCAACATAAAGTTGCCTTGAACATATTAGTAGTAAGAATCTGCCAGATGGAGTTGGCAGCTGTTTTCTTATTATTGGTAAAAAATATTTGTATGGAGATTGTTACTTTTCCTATTGAAAACAGAAAGATGTAGAAGGAAAACAGTCAAGTTTCAATTGACTTTTTTAGAAACACAGCTATTTCTCTGAGTTTATATTTTGGCCAAATTGTTCAGTGTCTTCTGTGGCAATTGTGCAGTTTGTGTCACAGGTGGAAATCAAATGAGCCCTTCCCTAAATAGAATATTTTCAGATAATCTTCCATTCAAGAAGAACCTAAATGGAAAAGGCTTAGTTCTTTTATTTTAGACTGGAGATGAGAAGGTTGAAAATTGTTGGGGGGTGGGGGATAAATAAATAAAAAAGAAAATTCTTGGTGAATGATAACTGCCTGAGTCAAAAGACAAAGAGCAAAGAACTGTCTTCTTCACTGTTGCTAATTAAGTTTCTTGCTTAATCATGTAATAGATAAGCCATCAGGAAAATAATTCATTTTCTAGTCTTTTGCTAAGTTAGATTTATCATCACAGACTCATCCTAGGGATAAAAAAATGAAATCTTTGAGAGATCATTTTTCCTGGGGCAGAATTTATATTTTCAAAAGTAATTTCACCCCTTTATGAAGGGTAGCTATTTTATAGTAGAACTTCATGGCGGTTACTTGACATTCCTAAGGGATTACAACTACATTTTACTTCTACAGCTCAAATCCTTTTAATAAAGAAGAGCTGACAGCTATTTTGAAATTTGGAGCAGAGGATCTCTTCAAAGAACTTGAAGGGGAGGAGTCAGAGCCTCAGGTAATTAACAATAAGGAAAAAACTTTTTTGACGAGTATTTGTAAGAGTCTAAATTTTTCTGGAAGTAGATTTTTAGTCTGTGTTAGAAGCTTTTATAAAGAATAGTAATTGAAAGATCTAGCTTTTTAAATTATAGAGCTCAAAGCTCTTACTAAATAGAATAGGAAAGAATGAGAAAAATATTTGAGGATTTTATCTTAGGTCCTTTTAATTCTGGTTTTATTTTGTGTAATTTTTGAAGTTCACCTTGTCGTTTGTATAAATAATAGTTTGAGACATTAGAGGTAAAGGATATAAACCCAAGTACTGTAAAGGTAAATGGGATCTGAGGAAAGAGATTTGGTTTATTCACACCAAGTGTTTTCAGTTTGTACTGATCACTGTTGCCTGTTTACCGTTATCATATTGTTGGTGTCCCTAAGGAAATGGACATAGATGAAATTTTGCGCTTGGCTGAAACTAGAGAGAATGAAGTGTCAACAAGTGCAACAGATGAACTTCTGTCACAGTTTAAGGTATGAAAATTATTGTGGGAGAGAGTCCTCAGCACTGATACATTATCTAATAATAACCAATGTCTGTGAGTACTTCCATTGTGCAAGGCGATTTGCTTTCTCCTTTACCTAACTTGACTCCTTTCTTTCTGCTCCTGAGTTCCAGGTCCCGATATGAGTGTAGGTTTAGTCTTCTGCATAGAGATAATCACTGATGTGGTCTCTCCTGCCCAGAGTCCGTGGATAGAGGAAAAGCCAGCAAAGAGGGCAGAATCTGTGTCAGTGGGATGGGTGGAGAACGGGATAATGTGGAGCTCCCGGAGGTGTGGAGGGCATTGTGGGAGAGACATTGATAGAATCAGAGGATGAGGAGAGGCCAAAGGTATAAAGCAGAAGGTAACAGTTAGAAAGCCCTTGATGACTTGGTAAAAATATTAGACCACCTGGGCTTTGTTTTTTTTTTTTTAAGGGTGATGATTATGGGTGGTATCTGATAGAACAGAAAATTAAATGAGATCAGGACTAAGTGCAAAAGCTGGGCACCAGGTGAATAGGAGGTGGCAGCATTGAGTGGAGTTAATTTTAAAGCTTATAAAGAGTACAGTGAAGGTGATTTATGAGGATAGAAGAGTCTAGCAAGGCAAGGGTTTTGAAAGATATTCTAATGTCTCCTGGTTGAAGGAAGAGCTTGAGAGTAGGGAGAGATGGAAGGCTCTAAGGAAAGAAGGAAAATTTGTTAGCACACTGCCTTAGAAGAGACTTAGAATGGATGTAATCAAAAACACTGGTGGTGCAGTTGCCTTCAAAAGAAAAAGGAGACTTCAGGGAATGGGGAGGAGAGAAGAGGTGGGATACCTTTCTTTGTGATGGTAATTACCAATAAGTAAGTAAAATAGAAATAATTTGGGACAGCCACAGGTGGGGCCAGGAAGGAGGAACTTGATAGTGAGTGAACTGAATTTGGAAGGTAAGACTTCACATTAGAGCTGGTCAACAGAGTCTTAGGATTTTCTCCAGCAGTACTTGAGGTCAGAGGGACTGGATCAATTTGTTGTCCTAAAGTGGGAGGTAGGCTTGGGAGACTAAGTCACAGTTGCAAAGGTTTCGCAATTCCAGGTGAGAACATGGGTAAAGGAATTGGCTTTGGGTTTGTGCCCTACAGGTTAGAGAAGCAGTGGCGACTTGAAGGTTCCAGTGATGGTTAAGTACAGTACATCTTGTGGGATTGAGGGAGATGTGGGCAAAGTGTTTAGAAGGAAGTAGTATTGTGTAATGAGGTCCACAGTTGGCCACAGGTAGAAGTTGTCTCAGCGAAAGAACACAAAAGGAGCTGACTAGACGAAAGAGCTCTAGAATCAGAGTAAGTGTGTTTGCAGTTGAAGGTGAATTATTACCGTTTCAGCTGGACTACACTTCTTGCACTGCTGCTCTCTTTTAAAGAGAAGCAATCTTCATGACAATGTTTTGGTCAGAATAGTATATGATGATTTAGATATAAAAATTTCTGCATATTAACAGGTTAATCAAAAGTGGTTGGCTGGTGACTTTTGCCTTGCTTAAATAAGCTCTTTTGGCTGTTATGTTTTAGCACCTGATCAAGTGATGTAATTAACAGTAGGAGTCTGTCTACCTGGGGGCTTTTTTATTTCTGGAATGCTTCAACTGAATTGACTTTGTTTTTCCCACTAATCTTCTCTTTCTCTTTCTCTCCCCCTTTCTCTATTAAACCCTAATTTAACATGTTGGAAACATAGCAAAGCTTTTTTTGAGATAATTTAAGATTATACTTTTCTTTAGTAATCATAACTGGTACTTGTATAACTCTTACTGTGTATGTCAAGCCCTTTAGAACCTTAGAATGAATCAGATATTATTTTCTTCATTTATAGATAAGGAAACTGAGGCACAGGCATGCCAAGTAGATTCCTAAGGTCACAGATATGTGGAGTTGTGATTACGTCCTAGGCAGGTGGTCTGGCCTATATATAGCATGTGGCCCTTAGCCGTAATGTGCCCTGGGAAAAGTTCATTTCCCAACTGTGTGAACCACTAATGTATTTATTTGCCATTTTCATCTGGCTGTTTTAAAAGTCAGATCTAGGGACGCCTGGGTGGCTCAGCAGTTGGGCGTCTGCCTTCAGCCCAGGGCATGATCCTGGAATCCTGGGATCGAGTCCCACATCGGGCTCCCTGCATGGAGCCTGCTTCTCCCTCTGCCTGTGTCTCTGCCCCTCTCTCTCTCTCTCTCTCTCTCTGTGTCTCTCATGAATAAATAAATAAAAATCTTTAAAAACAAAAACAAACAAAAAACCCAAAAAGCTCTTCTGTACTTGATTATAGCTTTAAAAGACTAGGTGAGAAGGAATAAAAAGGATGTGAAGCCCATGCCTGGGGCCTTCCCACCACTGCCCATAGCCTGGCCAGAGCTGATAGATATGTCTGTGTGTAGCCACAGGCTGCGACTTTGAATTGCATAGATATTTTGAATGCCAGATATGGAATATTCTAGATTTGTTTGAATTTTTTGCATTTTATGTTCTCATTTTCATTTCATTTATGTTCTAAGAGTAGAGTGCACTTTTGAGTGTATGAGATCATTACATACCTTTAGTTTCTGTATTCAGCATTTGATCATCTAAGTAAATAAAAAATTTCTAATTAGTATCATATTTATTAGAAAATGTGATAGACTTTTCATAAAACTTATATCACAATTTATATCTTTCCATAAAACTTATAAGACAATTTATATCTTTATGTTTCCCTGTTTCTCAGTAATGTTTCTGATGAACTTGAGGGTTTGGCAAGGTGATTTACGGATGATAAGGGAGAGATTAGCAGAAAATTGATGGCCTGATTATGTAAGATCACAGGAGTTCTGATATTACTCATAGCATCATATTTAGATTAAAAATGCTAGGTGAGATTAAAAATGATGGTGTTTGGGAAAGAGGGAAATGTCAGACAATGAGTTATTCATGTGTCTTAAGGTTGCCAACTTTGCAACAATGGAAGATGAAGAAGAGCTGGAAGAGCGTCCTCACAAGGACTGGGATGAGATCATTCCGGAGGAGCAAAGGAAAAAAGTAGAAGAGGAAGAGCGTCAGAAGGAGCTAGAAGAAATTTACATGCTGCCCCGAATTCGGAGTTCCACGAAAAAGGTGATTGAGTTAGGTGAAAGATAAGAAAGGACTTCTTCTATTGTAAAGGCTAAGGAAGTGCTAATTATTCAAGGAAGAGGCTTTGCATTATTGTCTTGACGTGGAGGCAGTTATTTTATAGTGAACCTAGCAGAGGAAAACTATGGAGTACCCCTGGGTTCACTTGTGAGACATTTGATCTTTGTAAATTGGCTTTTTGTGGCACCAGTGTAAATACTTAGTAAGAGATTATATAACTGTAAACAACATACACGTACTTCACATCTTATAGCACCATTACAAGCATGATCTAATATGATTTTTGCAACATCATTGAAGTAGGTAGAATAAGTTTTATTATTACCCAGTTTATTGGACATAGATTTATCCAAGATTGTAGCAAATCAGTAAGTATTAGCTAATAGTAATAGCTACCATTGATTGAGCACTAATTGTGTGCCAGGCATAGTTGTGTTGTTATATCTATCGACTCATTTAGTGTTCGTGAAAACCCAAATAAATAGATATTTATCATCATTTTACAAATGGAAAGCCAAGACACAGAGTGGTAAAAAACTTACCTAAGCAAGTAAATAAGAACCTACAATTCACGTATTTTTATTCTAGTTCATTTGTCGTTACATTGCATTATGTCTCTGGAAATGTGACTATTTCCCAAGCAGATCTTCTTCCTTTATGTGACACCTTCCTCCTTATTTTCTTAAAGGAAAAAGGGCTTGTTGAATATGATGAAAAGTTTGAGTACTAAAGAATTGAGATGGGCTGGTTTTAGTCTTGACTTCTTGTGCCTGGCACTTGCTACAATGAGACTTTGCCTTTTCAGGCTCAGACAAATGACAGTGATTCTGACACTGAGTCCAAGAGGCAGGCCCAGAGATCCTCTGCTTCTGAGAGTGAGACAGATGACTCTGATGATGACAAGAAACCAAAGCGCAGAGGGCGCCCCAGAAGCGTGCGGAAGGACCTTGTCGAGGGATTTACTGATGCAGAGATACGAAGGTTAGTGGAGGCTTTGCTCTCTCTCTGGAGTCTGTGTGGAGGGCATGCTATGAGCTGTGGGCTGATGGTATTCCTGACATTGAAGACGAGGTAGGCAGAGGCTGCAGTGTGCAAGGAAGGCGGGGGACAGAGTCATACCCCACAGATGGAGTCCTGCCTCAGAAGATTCTGCCCTCCAGGGTTTTCCTCACTTGAGGTCTTTTGTTGGTTGCTCAGCTCTTGTTTTCTTCCTGTTCTCTGGTTACTCTGAGCATTTTCACAAAGAAAGTCCAGCCAAGACAAAAACGGTTGGAGGCAAACTGGGACTGAGCGTTTTTTATTTTAAGAATAGGAATACATGTGCAAACATACATAGACACACACACAGGTCTATGCATATAAAAGAGATAGTATAAATATAAAAAGTTAAAATGGTACAGATAACGCTGCCCTCATATCCCTTGTCTCCCCAGTTCACTTCCTGACAGTATTAGTACTGATACCAGTTTGGTGGTGTGGTGGTTTGGTTTGTTAGTAATACACCCAACATAGTCTTCTGCAGCTTTTTTTTTTTTCACCTGTAATTGATTTTAGCTATCTTTCTATGTCTGTACTTATTGTACATTTGTTGGTATTTAATTCATACATCTGCCATCCAATAAAAGAAATCTAAAATTGTTGCTTCTAAGTGATATTTCCTCACTTTGCATGTATTTTTTGTTTTAGGCTGAAGAAAATATTATTTATAGTATTTACTTACAGTAGCTTTATGGTCCAATCCATATTATAATAATTATGTCACATATAGTTACACTAACTCTTGTAGGTTAGTATATTTTAAACCAAGTCTTTATTTTTCCCTAAATGTTATAACTATTCTTTTTTTCTTCTCTTTAATTTATTATGGAAAAGTATAAATATATATAAACATTGATATATACCCTCCAGTACTTATCATGTTATCATCTTAACCATTTTGAATTTGTAGTCAGTCTTCTGTGTACATGCTACATCCTCTCACCTCCTACCCTCAGTATTATTTTGAAAAGAATGTGTATTCTCCTGTAGGTAACACAGTGGTCTACAGATGTTTGTGAGGCCTCTCTGACTCTGGATTGTCTGAGTCTTCCATTTCCTTACTCATCTTCTGCTTTAATTTTTAAAAATCTGTTATTAGTGTAGCCACTTCAGCTCTCTTTTGGGTACTGTATGCACATTATCTTTTTCTATCTTTTTTACTTCAGTATGCCTGTCTTTGAGTCTAGCTTGTGTCTCTTATAGACAGCATATTGTTCTATCAGTTTTTTAAAAATTTATTGTCAGTCTCTTTTGGTTGGAGTCTTTAATCACATTTGTATTTCATGTAATTACTGATAAGTTAGAATTCATATCTGCATTTTGCTATTTGTTTTATGTCTTGTGTCTTTTTTGTTCCTTTATTCTCCCATTACTACTGTTATTTTTGTTATGTAGGTATTTTTTAATATAGCATTTTAATACCTTTGTTTTTGTTTTTTTGTGTTTCTCATTATTTTCCCATATAGTTTTTTACTATTTCAAAGTTATTTTCTTAGTAGTTGCCTTGGAGGTTATAATTAGTACCTTAACTTGGAACAGTTTAATTTAGATTATCATCAACTTAATTCCAATGGTAAAATAAATTGTACTCTAATATAACTTCATTCCTCTCCCCTTTTCTGTGTTCTTATTGTTGCAGAAGTTATATCTTTACACTTTATATGCCTGTCAACACAGTTTTGTAATTACTGCTTTTTAAAAAATCTAAAGAGTTACAAAAGTACATTTATGCTGTCTTTATATATTTACCTTTTTTTAAATAAAGATTTTATGTATTTATTTGACAGAGACAGAGTGAGCACAAATAGGGGGAGGGAGGGACAGAGAGGGGCCAAAACAGACTCCCCACTGGGCAGGGAGCCCGATGCAGGGCTTGCTCCATCCCAGGACCCTGGGATTCTGACCTGAGCTGAAGGCAGACACTTAACCGACTGAGCCACCTAGGTGCCCCTATTCAGTTACTCTTTGTGAGGCTCTTAATTCTGCCTGTTTAGTGGCTGCTGTGATGCTGCTTTGGACAACTACTGTAGTTACAAAGATGTTGATTTTTCAAGACTCATGGAGCATGCAGAGAGGAGCATGGGAATAGAACAAGTTAAAATGCCAGAGCGCTTTCAGTTTTTACTGACATCCAGCCATCTGCTTGAGTAAACGCTCCTGTGATAGTTGCAAGCATTTGGTTAATTTCCAGAGTTCTAACAAAGTCGATCTTGACTATATTGCTGGTGTTCTTCTTGCTTTTATGGAGGAACAACAGATTTTCAGAAGTCCTTTTCTTGACCATTCCAGAAATGCTTCCCTCTCCTAGTGTTATTTCAAAGTAATTCCCAAACGTCATATTCTTTTATACATAAAATATTTCAGTATATATGAATGGAAGAAAGGTAGAGTCGAAGAATAAGCTTCACATTCACTTTCCCCATAATGCTTTCCTAGTCCTTGTGTTCATGCTGTTCATGTAGTATCATTTCTCAGCAACAGGCCTATTCATTCTCTCCCCCTTTTTCTTTAATTGCTGTGTTCTCTGTTTCCATTTATCCCTCCGTAGTGTCTCACCTTACACTGTTACCTAACGAGATGATTTTAGTAATGTGGTCGATGACAGTGATGACTATGATATATCGTAACATCTTGCTACTTAGTGACAATGGTAGTGGTTAGTTGTAAGGAAGGAATAATAGTATAGGGTAGAGACTTGTGAAAGGATTGGTTGGATATTTGTTTGAAGACAGGGTCTGGTAGGCATAGTCAGCAGACTTTCCAAAATAGATTTATCTAAGAAGTTTTAAATCACATACTTACTTTACTTTGCTTTATTCCCAGAAGTATTTGAGACAGTCTTAAAAATTTTACAGCTGTGTAATTGACCAGAAAATAATAAATATTACTGTTTAGAATCGATAGTAACAGTAACTGAGTAGAGTGGCTGACCGTTTTGCGGTCTTATCACAGGAGTTAAATGGTGGTTAAATCATTTATCATGTATTGAACTCCATGAACTTGCACCTTCTAAAAAGGGTAATATTAGAGTTAGGTCACTTTGCGGTTACATTCCTTAATGGTTTCTTGATTAGTATCTGAGAATAAATTTGACTGCATCTCTAATACTCACTATTTTAAGTGGACCAGTTTCAAAGACTCAGCATTCTTTGACTTAGTGTCAATTCCATGGTTTGGGCTCAGTCTATTTTGACAGTGTGCATGGCATGTTTTACCACTGAGCCAAAACCTCTGTTTTTTAATGTGTTTTTGATCATGTTCGCAGGTTCATCAAGGCATATAAGAAGTTTGGTCTCCCTCTTGAACGGTAAGCTTCTTATCCACCTTTTTTTCATTTTTATTACATAGCATGCTTTCTTTTTTTCCCTTGTATTATTTTCCACTTAGTACTAATGCTGGGAACATTTTTTTTTTGTCCTGGAAACGTTCTTTTACAAATATTTATATATTGTGCAATTGTACATATGTTTTTGGGGAGGGATGACAAGGATGACCATCTGTACAGAGATTTTACTTGAGTGGAAAATGAAGCAAGTACATGCAACTACAATACAGAGAGAATTTCCAGAGGAGATGTTCAGATAATTCAATTTGAAAGAATGCACCTATTTACTATTTGCATCCTAGTTCTTATTTAGTAATAACAATTTGTGATTTTTGTAGCCTCTTACTTTTTTAGTAGAGTATCATGAAGATTAAATGCAAATAACACCTTGCCAGCAGCAACTTACCAAAGGGTTGGCTGTTGTTACTCTTTTACAGGCATTCAGGAAATGAACTCAGAAATTGGATTTTAAGAAAAGACTATCTGAATCTGAACTAGTTCAGTATTTTGCTTTGTCCAGAATCAGCAGTATGTCCTATGAATAATAGTACTGACTTAATAGAAATAGCAGATGCCTTACTGTTCTTCCTAGTAAACTTCTGGAGTGGAAGAAAATTATAGTCTGTATGTTTTGTTCTGTCCTCTCCATTTAGAGAGGAAGCAGTGATGTGTAGCATTAGTGATGGTGAAACCTAGAAAGTCAGGTGCACCTTTTGGAGGTTGTTGCTGGCCACCCAGGATAAAATGTGTATCTGTGAGCCGGTGATCATAAAAACCAGCAGGGTGAGGAAGAGTGCATCTGGCTGCTTCTGGCACACTGATTTTTAGACGTTAAGTATGTTTGCATGCTCCATATGAGATCACTGAAACATTGTAGAAGTAACTGTACTTTGCTTCTAGGAATAATGTGATGAATGAAAGTAAGCTGGAGGAAGAGAGGTGAGCACAGAGGATCAGAGGAGTGCAGACAGTCGTTGGCACCTCACCTGCCACCATTGTCAGGCAGCCGTCTAGTTAGTAATAAAAAACTAGTAAGAAAAGCCGACTCCTAAAAAAAAAAAGAAAAAAAAAAGCCGACTCCTTTCCCTCTGTTCTTTGAAATTACCTTGTGGATTATTCCAAAGAGCAGTTCTTTATGATGGAAAATGAGTTACCTCTCAGTCATTATTGGAGGCTTCTTGTTGGAGCCTTGGAATGATCAATAAAATTGAGGAAAATGTCTTTGCAGGAGCAAGTTTCTATGAGGCCAAATAGTATCTCATGTGACATTAGAAAAATGGGCATAGGGCCTTGACGAGTCTCCGTATTTGTCCTTCCTCAGGCTGGAGTGCATAGCACGGGATGCTGAGCTGGTGGATAAGTCTGTAGCAGATCTGAAACGACTGGGGGAACTGATTCACAACAGCTGTGTGTCAGCAATGCAGGAGTATGAAGAACAGCTGAAAGAAAATGCCAGTGAGGGTAAGTTCTCCCAAACCCAATATTGTGGATTGAGAATACTGCTGCCAGGGGGTTTTGTTTTTGAGGAACAGACTCCTATCCCAGGCATCCCTCATCCTTTGACGTGTGTATTCTGACCTGCCTTTATGTGAGCTCAGTGTTGTAAGAACCCAGATATCTACTCCACAAAGTTGATTTGCAGCAGGTGGAGAGTAATGAGCAACATGAATGATTTCATCTTTTTTTTTAAATAAAGATTTTATTTGAGAGTCAGAGCGTGCATGCACGAGTGGGGGAGGGGCAGAGGGAGAAGCAGGCTCCCCACTGAGCAGCGAGACAGACTATCATGGGGCTGGATTCCAGGACCCTGGGATCATGACCTGAGCCAAAGGCAGACACTTAACTGACTGAGCCACCCAGGTGCCCCATGAATGGTTTCTTCTGATGTTGTTATAGAAACCTTAGACTGGTTTGAATGATGTAAAGACCTGAGTGGGCAAAGCCTAGTGGATACATCTATATTTTGGCTGGAGGTGAGGACATTATAGACCACAAGCATCACTAGTCATCTTGGATATACAAATATGGATTGTAATATGGCAAACTTAAAGAATTTAGAGAATTAATTGGAATATATAAAATTTTGGATGAATATTATAAACATTTTTGTTACTATGCGATTTTCATGGTGCTAGAATTTCTTTTAATTGAGCTCAACAAGTTCTTCCCTCACAATGGTCTCATTTGCAGAGGGGAGTAACAGTGCCTGCCTCAGAGGCTGAGGGTGACTCCTGGCTCAGTCTGTTCATGGGAAATGCATAGTGTGGTATCTGGCTTGCCCCATTCGCTGATACCAGGAAAGAAGTATTTGTGCTATAGATTTTCTTTTTAAAGATATTATTGAAGGTAGTATAATTTTAAAGTATCTTAAGTATAGTCAAAAATTTATTTAGCTGTATTTTCCTATTTTGTAAAAGACATTGATATGGTTAGGACAGTGATCCAAGTACATGCTTTTATATGTATGGCACTCAGAAAACACCCAAGAGTCAACTCTAAGTTTACCATGTTTTCATTTTTCATTGTAATTGTTGTGAATAAATTTTACATTCACATGGTTCCAAATTGAAAACTGGTATCCCTCTTTCTTGTATCTTTCTAGAAATGAGAAAATATGTACTATGGAAAATGAATAAATCATGTTTTTTCTCCTAATACCACAAATGCAGCAAGCACACTGTTCTGCACCTTGCTTTTTCCATCTCTCATAGGTCACTGTTTCTATTAATTTCAGATTTCTCTTTCCACTGTTTCTATGTAAGAATTTCAGTGTGCGTGCCCCTCTTATACAGAAGATAGCATAGTGCGTATTGTGTTCTGTATCAACATATTTTCACGTGTGGAGATCATGCCGCATGTTGTAGAAATCTCTTTCTTTCCTTTTGCAATTGCAGTGTTCCACTATGTTCGGTAGATGTGGATTCAGACTTTACTGTTTCTTTCTTTTTTTTTTTTTTTAAATTTATTTATTTATGATAGTCACAGAGAGAGAAAGAGAGAGGCAGAGACACAGGCAGAGGGAGAAGCAGGCTCCATGCACCGGGAGCCTGATGTGGGATTCGATCCTGGGTCTCCAGGATCGCGCCCTGGGCCAAAGGCAGGTGCCAAACCGCTGCGCCACCCAGGGATCCCAGACTTTACTGTTTCTGAGCGATGAATATTTGGGTTGTTTTTAGTCTTTGACTATTACAAAGACAGCTGTAATGAATTCATAGTCTAAGGGAGATGCTGTGTTGTATCTCTACAAGCATGTCTCCTGGATGGGTTTCTGGAAGTGGGACTGCTGGATCCTGGAGAAGCATGACTTGATTGGATTTTGCCAAATTCTCCAGCAGTCATACCATAATTTATAGTGCCACCAGCAGTGGATATTGGTACTGGTTACAAGTCTCACAAACAAAGGATATTGTCAGATGGTTGGGTTTTTGCCAAACTGATAGGTGAGAAATGGTATCTTGTTTTTCTTTTAATGAGTAAGATTGTGAGTGTTTTTCTGATGAAAGTTGCTGTTTCTCACCTGTAGTTTGTGACTTGTCTTTTTACTCATGGCACTTTAAGAAAACTTAAATATTTTATATAATTAAATGTATGTCTTTTACCTTACTGTATTTAGATTTTGAGTCCGTTAAATACATTTCCTCTACTCCCAGTATAAACAGGAATTCGCTGTGACTTTTCTTCCTCTTATACTTGTGTGATTTCATTTACTTTTATATCTTTGATCCACTTGGAGTTTCTCCTGGTGTATCCAGTTTTATTTTTCTGTATGGTTATTATATGTTTCAGTGCCATTGAAAGTGGTTAGTTTTATCCAGCTGTCTGATTTTTGTTTTAAAGACTTGCATAATCTATTATGGATATGCTATATGTTAAAGGACATTCAGCTATATGATCTTGCTTTACAGTATTGTGGTAGATAATTTTGTATGCACACCATTTTGCACTATACTCTCCCACTAAGCATTGAATAAGCGTGGCTGTTTCCTCTTGGTCTCATCAACATAATGTTTTCAAATTTTTGAATTTTTCAACATGATAGAAATGTTAGAAATGGTATGTATATATATTTAATTTGCATTTCTCTGATTATGAGTGAGGTCAAGTATTTTTCAAATGTTGAGGAATCATTTGTTTTTCCTTCTCTGAATTGTCTCTTTATCCTTTGCCCATATTTCTGTTGCAGTCTTTTTATTTTACAGATGAGGAGACTGAGACCCAGAGAGGTCAACAACTAGAAGTGAGAGGGGAAAAGGGAAGGGAACAAGGATACTTTGTGCAAATTTGGGAATAAATCCCAGATTTCTGATTTTGAGAAGTGCCTTTCCCATTTTCACACATTCTGTTCCAGCTCTCTTCAGAATTGCTGGGAATAGCATTTGCAAATGAATTCTAGAGGATTACAGAAGAATATCTAAATAACTATTTATGATCATAGCACCATTTCATCAACTTGAATGTTAAAAAAAGAAACCGTTTCTTAGGCTCTGAGCCCTCTCCTCTCACAGACAAGTGTCATTATCTTGTGCCATCATCTTCCCAATATCTGGCTAAGTTGACGGAGTTTCATCATCATTTTTATTTATTTATTTATTTTTAAATTTATTCATGAGAGACACAGAAAGGCAGAGACACAGGCAGAGGGAGAAGTAGGCTCCCTGTGGGGAACCTGATGGGTGCTCGATCCCAGGACCCTGGGATCACAACCTGAGCCAAAGGCAGATGCTCAACTACTGAGCCACCCAGGTACCCCTGGGTTTCATTTTTAATTCTAGGATTATTTTCATTTGGCACTAGGGCTAAGGAAATCTTTCCAGGACACCTTTTGTTCATTTCAAATGGTATTAACTTGATCCCCTATTTTTACAGTAGAGAAAATCATCTTTAAGACCTTGAGTTTTCTTAACTCTGTTAATAAGGTAGTTAGAAAACAAAAGAAAAAACTTCAGTATTACTATTAATCCTTTAGGATCTTTTTTACTTTTAATTTTAGAACCAAAGTATAAAAGATAGGAAGATTAAAATAGAAATAAATACTAGTGGATTAAAAAATCCTCAATCTTAAAAAACTGAATTGTTTAGAGGTTATTTTATGCCTGTTAATTGGAAAGCTTTTTTGACTTTAGGTTATCTTAAAACTAACAATAAACCAGAGATACATATCAAGTGTGAATAAACATTCAGGGTGTGCTGATAATGTTTTCTGTAGAACTGCAGCAAATTCTCACTTAACTGATGTGAAATTGGTATCCTTTAGGGAAAGGACCAGGGAAAAAAAGAGGCCCAACAATCAAAATATCGGGGGTTCAGGTTAACGTGAAATCCATTATACAACATGAGGAAGAGTTTGAGATGCTGCATAAATCTATCCCTGTGGACCCTGAAGAAAAAAAAAAGTGAGTCTATTCTGTGCATATGCATGAGTGGTTGTGCTGTCAGAAAGGCGATTCCAAGTTAAGAGTTGTGTGTTATGTAGGGTTTTCATGGTCTTGTGTTTAACACATCACAATGCTTTGTCCATGTTCATTTTTGTTCCTTTCCAAATTCTAAAGGCCCCTCCTCATGTCCTCCTGTTTTTGAAATCCCTTTAGATACTGCTTAACCTGTCGAGTGAAAGCTGCACATTTTGATGTGGAGTGGGGGGTGGAGGATGATTCAAGACTACTGCTGGGAATTTATGAACATGGCTATGGAAACTGGGAGTTAATTAAGACGGATCCAGAGCTTAAGCTAACTGACAAAGTAAGTAAATCTGTGATGCTGGAGATTTCCAGATTTGTTACATAATATTTTTATATTGATAACTTATTTTTAACTATTCTCTGGGGTTGGCGGATCACATTGGAAATTAGTACAGTAATAAATTCCTGGGATTTCTTTTGTTTTGGGGAATATTACCATCTTTAGTGGACTGTGGTACTGTTAGATGAAGATAATAGCCAGGTAAAATTTTGGGGAAATCACAGGAGAAATCTTAAAATTCTAATTCTTATTATACATCAAATCTTATTGCAACAAATACCAGGGTAAGATTATTAAGAATACAAGGATTCCTTGGCCTCAATCATTGGCCCTCTTGTTTAAAACAATATTTGAAGCAATTGTGTTTCAGTTCTCCAAAGAATGAGCTACACCTTGGTATTTTTTGTAATGGAATTAAATATTGGCTGTACTTCTCCCACAAAATCGAGCCTCCCACCCTATCTGTTGTAAATCAGGCTACCAAGTAGTAAGGCCGTACTCAGAGCTATAAGCAGGGAAAGCTGACTGGCTCAAATTTTAGTAGGATGCGCTCCATGTTGTGCTCCTGGCAGGGCTTTTCCTGGCACGTCAAACAATGCTCATCCCATGTGTGATGCTCTAAGAGGGTGACAGCACCCTGCCATAAGCACTGAGACCAAATCCAGCCTGGCCTGAGAGGTCCAGCTGTGGTAGCAGGGACGGATCATGTCCTGGCATAGCTCAGTGCTCTCCGGCAATGCTCTAAGAAGCATTTTCAATCTAAAACGAAGCTTTAACCTAGCTCCAGGGATTCCCTGCTCCTGGAAGGAGGAAATCCACGACGGCTGGGATGCTCTAGCAGATGAAGCCAACAAGCCCCTCCTACCTGAGTTGTTCTACCCTGTTAACAGCACAGGTAGGAGCCAGTGGGAGAGCTGGATTTCTCCATCCCATTTTGTAAAATGAGAACGGCTCATAAGGGATTTTCAGTGACTGGGAGCCATGGACATGAGATAGGATCTGAGGCTTTATCTGTATTTTGGGTGGTTGGGGAGGGAAAGGACTGCTTAGTTCTTTGTTGACTGTATGTATCCTGATCCACTAACCGGGACATGGGTGGTGGCGGGTGCTTCTCTTCCTTTCCTGTTGAAGATTCTGCCTGTGGAGACAGATAAAAAGCCTCAGGGGAAGCAACTGCAGACCCGAGCGGACTACTTGCTGAAGCTGCTCAGGAAGAGTCTGGAGAAGAAGGGGGCTGTGACGGGCGGGGAGGAGGTGAGTGCAGCTGCCAGCAGAGTATCCTTCAGAGGGCTGAGGCTACCACCCCCCCCCACCCCCCCGCACAGTTAAATAGGAGAAGGAATGCCTGCCTTCTCTGGGCACAGCACACAATGCAATCATCCCATAGTTAGGTGTTGCTTTTGAAGTTCCAGTAATGATGGTTTGGTTGGTAATAAATAATAGGAATGTTCATTCAGTAATTGGCCTGAACATCTTGACAACTTTCTTACAAGCTCATTCTCCTCCAGTTCTGCCTCAGAATAGTCCTCACCTCTCCCAGAGCCACTGATCCAGACATATATGTTGCTGTTTTTTCAATTTTGGGGCTGCTTCCTCAATTTTGGACCACAGTTCTTGTTACTGTATGAATACCACCAGATTTAACTTGTATAACTGACCCTGGGCTACTTGTAACAGTTGGTCCCAGAGGTACAATGGATAGAATCCACAGTGAATGCAGAAGCTGGTTTTCAGTTCTGACTGCCTTACTTACTCAGTACAGAATACCAACGAAGTTGCTTATGATCTCATTTGAACCTTATCTCCTTTTATTTTCCCAAATTTTCACTTCAAATTCAGGCCTAGAAAGCTGGCAATCACAGTGAGATGTTATATCTGGTACTAGCGGTCCTTGTTGGGTGTGTGTTCTCCATGCTCTGAGCTCTGCCCTTTGCATATATTTCCATATATTATAAACAAAATGAATTTTAGGGAAAGAAAATCACCATGATCCCACGTGATCCTTGTTTTTGTTTTTTTGTTTTTTTTTCATGTAATAGTGTTAAAAGTAGTGCCATTCTCCAGATAACATGTTGAGTATGAACTATATGTTGGGTTCTGGAGGGACAGATTAGGTCCTGTTTATACTTGCTTTATATGTCTGTATCCTATTTGAGGGGATCAACAGTATTTTAACCTTTCCCTTAATTTTTAGATAGAGCATATGTCTAGATTTTTTAATGTTACTGCTAAGTCTCATGTGTTTATTTGTGTCTTTGTGCATAAATGTGCTTTTCCTTCTTTTGAATTCTATCTTTAGCATAAATTCTGAGCACTGGAATTAATACAGTCAAGGATATGGGTGCTTTTATGTGGTGTAGGGACATGTGTAGGGCTTACATTACTGTTTTCCTCTCCCCACCCCACCACCCACCCCCAGGTAAAATTGATGACAGCCTTTTGAAATAACTCTGAATTTTCTCACTTGAGTTAGTGGCTGCTACTGCTCTAAAGAGTCCTAACGTTATTTGGTCATCCTTTTTCAGGTTTGTGGTTTTATCATCATTTTCTCTCCTTTCCAGGCCAAATTAAAGAAGCGGAAGCCTCGAGTAAAGAAGGAAAACAAAGAACCCAGGCTGAAAGATGAGCATGGGGTTGAGTTTTCATCTCCTAGACACTCAGACAATCCATCAGAAGAGGGAGAAGTAAAGGTATGCGGCTGGATTTCAGTTGAGGGTTGCCTTTTAGGCTATATTTATTGTGCCAACTGGTATAAAACCATTCAAAATGTATTTGGTTTATATGCAGAGTCAATAAAGTGAAAATAGAATATATATGTCTCTGCTTACCCAGTGAGAGAGCAATTTGTTCATTTAAGCCAGCCATCACAGATTCATGGGTAATGGAAGTAAATGAAGCGAACCATGCAAGGTGTAATGATCAGTGGCCCGTGACACCCAGTCTTGTGGTTGAAGAAGATGGAGTAGTGGTGGGGACTGCAGCTCACCAGGAGCTTCATGCTTGAGGCAGGGGGGCAGGTGCTCTGCAGTTTAGTTTATCGTGGGCCAATAAGACACATCTGTGGGTCAGGTTTGGCCCAGGGCCTGCCAGTTTGTGACCTCTGGTTTAAGCAAAGTTTAAAAAGTGGTAGCATTCAGTGTGTTGTTTCAGTGAGTGACAGCCTTATGGGATTTTATGTTGTTGCCCTTTGAGTGTGATTGTACTTTGAGATTAGCTCCAAGAGGATCAGCAGTGGGTACAGAAACTGGCATGAAATTGTCATGCACAAATGAATTCAAAAAGTTGTAGCAACCGTGACAATTACTTGGTGACAGGTATATCATATCTCTGGTCCTCAGTTTTTTTCTATCTGTGAAAGGGCAATGATAATGCTTATGGTTGAAGGGTTGCTATGAGAATTTAAGAGAGGATATGAGTTGCAGAGCATCTGTTGCTACAGGCTTACCTGGTGATTACTGGAGAGCTTAGAATTGTGTGAGCGCCTGCATTAGGGCTGTGTGCTTGAAAACAAGCTTAGTGTGGATGCAGTGATGAACCACTGCGGACAGTGCTCCTGTCTCTAGAAAGTAGACCAGTAGATATAAAGTTTGTGGCAAAAGCTCACAGCCCTGTTTGTTTTCTAGGATGATGGCTTAGAAAAAAGTCCAATGAAAAAGAAACAGAAGAAGAAAGAGAACAAGGAGAACAAGGAGAAACAAATGAGTTCTAGGAAAGACAAAGAAGGGGACAAGGAAAGGAAGAAGTCAAAAGATAAGAAAGAGAAGGTATCAGCGTCCTTGTGCTTTACTGAGATTCCCATAGCCTCGGAGATTTCTGCTAGGACCTAGACAGAATGGGCCTGGAGCGCCCTGAAGTAATCGTCTTTGTGGGCACATCCAAGAAGGAAGGCCTGGGCTGTCAGAGGGACACCTGCCCCTCTTCTTACAGAGAGGAAACGTGCAACTGTGGGGTATTTATAATACAGAAGGCCTTTAGTTGATCTCTTACTACTGATTTCAGAGGGGAATTTTGAATGGATAGGACAGGTGAGAAATGTTGCACTTACAGGTAATGACCTGAAATCTGTTCTCATTTTCACGGTACAAGAGTACAATCCATAGATGAATTTGAATATTTGAAAAGTTTAGGAGTCAGCCCAAATATACCAAGAGAAACTTTTGGAGTAGAAATGGATGAAAAGCCCAGCTATTCTATAATCTTCCCTTTGGTACTTCTGTGAGGTGAATCCCAAACCACAGGATTCTGGTAGAGTGTTGCATGTATGTTTTCTGGCTTCTGATGAAATTATTTTGCATCTGTGTCTCTCATGAATAAATAAATAAAATATTTTAAAAAGGGGGGGGGCAGCCCTGGTGGCTCAGCGGTTTAGCACCGCCTTCAGCCCAGGGCCTAATCCTGGACACCTGGGATCGAGTCCCACGTCTGGCTCCCTACATGGGGCCTGCTTCTCCCTCTGCCTGTGTCTTGGCCTCTCTCTCTCTCTCTCTCTCTCTCTGTCTCTCATGAATAAATAAATAAAATATTAAAAAAAATTATTTTGCAGTTAACCCTTAATCCTGCTTTTATTCCACCCTCTATTGATAATCTCTAGTAGACTTTTTGATCTTTAGAACTATTCTTATATATGTAAGTACAAAATGATCAAATCAGATTCCTTGGGCAGCCTTTTCTCCCCACAGAAGCAGTATATCAGAAACAACTTTTCCAACTGAATAAGTATTAAAATCACTTTGAATAAATAAAGAAGATTCTGTTTATAACACCTTGGAAGCAGTGTACACTTACCATGCTGAAATCACTTTCAGATTTTTTTATGTTAGGAAGCTTGCTGTGCCAGATACATTTGCATTTGTACTCCAAATTCTTTTTTTAAGTGAAATATTTCCAAAATATAAACGTACAGGGAGCCATTTCCCATACATCCACTCATCCACCACCCAGATAGAACTGTGGCCAGCATTTTTTCACGTTTACTTGCAGTGCCTTTTGTTGAGCTGATATATTTTGTGTTTCGTGCACATTACAAATACTGTTGAAGCCCCTCTCCATTTCCTCTTTCCCAATTTCATTATTCTGCCTCCCTCTTTTCTCCTCTCCTGGTTTGAAACCTTCCTGCCCATGTTTTTTATACCTTTACTATATGTTATATACAATTGTAAACAAAGCATAGTATTATTTTTTTAAATGTTTATACCTGAAGTTATTATATATATATGTATCTCCATCCTTTCATGGATAAATGAGATTTATCCATGTGGCTTCATGTACACATCAATCATTTACAGCACTGTAGTTAATACAGACTCCTAGATGAAACTGTATGATTATAAAGCTCTTAATAAAACATGATACACGATACTGTTCAAGAGCTCTGCCAATTTACAGTCTTCACCTGTGGATGTTTTAGATGACTTGATTTTACCATTTGTGTGAACTGAGCCTGTCACATTTACTCTCTGGAGTGATGTGACATAGATAAGATGTCCAGCTTACAAGGCAGGATTGCACAAATGACAATGATTCCTTGTAACTCTTTTTTAAAAGCCTAAAGGTGGTGATGCCAAATCTTCAAGTAAATCAAAGCGATCTCAGGGTCCTGTCCATATTACAGCAGGAAGTGAACCTGTCCCCATTGGAGAGGATGAGGATGATGATCTGGACCAGGAGACATTCAGCATAGTAAGTCTTGAAATGGAGGGGTGCTGGTGTGTGGCCATAGTGCTTGCTGTGGCTCTGCCTTTCTCGGGCCCAGCCTACAGCCTTAGCTGGCTTGATTGAGCATTAGTATGTTACTTTGGAATACATTGCTTCTACTATCTAAAGACCTTTTGCTCTAGAAAGATAGGCAGGAAGAGATTTCCTTATGTTCTAGTGAGAAAGAAGTCTGGGGACTCGATTTCTTGTCTTGTGCTCCCAGTCAGAAAAGCTGCAGGGGAGGTGGGAGACTGGGTGGCTCAGTTGGTTAAGTGTCAGACTCTGGGTTTCAGCTTAGGTCATACTCTCAGGGTTGTGGGATTGAGCCCTGTGTCAGGCTCTATACTGAGTGCAGAGTCTGCTTGAGATTCTCTGCTTTTTTCTCTCCCTCTCCCTCCACCCTGTGTATGCCCCCTCCCAAATAAATGAATAAATGAATACATACATACATAAAAAAAAAGAAAAACTTTTAAAAAAGAGAAAGGCTGCAGGGGCCCTTAGAGGCATTTGGGAAGCAGACATGTTCATTGAGCTAACTTTTATTGAATACGCTCTGTGTGCTGACCCCAGAGTTACCTATGATGTTGCGAAGAGAACTGCTGTCACTGCAGACTTCACACTTGAGTAGGGGAGATAGTTGGATAGCCATACAGATGGAGCTTGTGCTACTGGGATGGGCTTTGGGAGAGGGATAGCAGATGCTCTGAAGATTCTGTGAGAAGGGGATCTGACCCAGGCAAGGGCTGTCGGGAAGGCAGCTTTAAGGAGATGATGTTGACTTGGGTTCTGAAGGAAGAGGGAAAGGTCACAAGAGATGAGGGGAGGGAAGAACATGTCAAGGTCAGGCAATGGCATGTGCAAAGGCTGTGTGGCAGGGACTGCCTGTAGTGCAGCAAGGAGGTCACAGAAGGCCACTCTGGCTGGTGTGGTGAGAACCAGGGAACAGCACGACATGAGACGAGGCCAGAGTCCTGGCTTAGTGAGCTAGAGCAATGGTGTGCGTGAGCATGGTGTATCTTTCTTACTCCCACACCTCAGTGCTGGGGGCTAAGTCGTGGCCAAGTTGTGGCCTAGGACACTGTCTCTTTCCTCCTGTGAGATGATAATGTGATAGGGAAAGGGAGTGCATGGACCAGGTCTCAAGTGGGAATGGAAATAGGCTAGCATGCCCTCAGGGACCCTAACCCTTCACCAGGGCTCCATGGTCCACATGTGCTGTGCTCTGTGATTCCTCCCACCTCCTCTCCCCAGAGGTGTGTAAATCACAGCTAACTGACCATTACTTCAGTCTCAAAGAGAACCTGATCTTCCAGATCAAGATACTCCTGCTGTGTGGCAGCAAAGGATAGGATATTGATCTCATCCTGTAAGGTAGTCTCCTTTCTCATTGCTCCTTTCTCCTTATTCTCAAAAATCTATAAACATATGTATATATATATATTCTTTTTCTTTATACTTACCTAACTATTCTTAATTCTCTGAAGTGTTCTGTCCTGAGCTGACGGCAAGTAGTGATTCTTATGTAAAGTATGTTTAGGTATTAGAAGTATGTCTAAAGAAATATTTTTAATGAAAAGGGTATATCAATGAATGTGTAAACTAACTGAATGAATAAATTCATTGTACAACAGCATCTGATCTGCTGACCTTTTCCTGATTTTTCCTTAGTCCAATATTTATAAGAGAAAATCCTAACACAGTATTTCTAATAGTAACCATTTATTTTTAAAAATGTTTTCACCTATTGGCTTTTATTATGTTTTAGTATTATGAAATCTTTAAAAACTATAGAAAAATTTAAGGAATATAATAGTGATACAGGTACCACAAAACCTTGTCATATGTGAATTTTAAGACTCAGAGTAAAGTTGAAGGCCTTACTGTTTCTCACTCTAAACCCACACTTTTTCCTTTCTTACCTCTCAGAAGTAAGGCTGGTTTCAGATTCAGTTACTGTTCATGTACTGTTCATGTTTGGTTTTAGCATTTTATCACTTCTGTTGGTCTGTAAAGACAATAATGACTCACATAAATAGCCAGGCACTGTTTGTGCATTTTTGTTTTTCTTTCTCCACAACAATCCTATGAGATAGGTAATTCTCTCCATTTTACTTACTAAAAAAATAAAGATGAAGAAGGGCACCTGGCTGGCTTACCAAGAGCAGGACTTTTCATCTTGAGGTTGTGAGTTTGAGCCTCACATTGGGTGTGGAGATTACTTAAAAGTAAAATCTTTAGGGTCACTTGGGTGGCTGGCTCAGTTGGTGAAACATCCCAACTTTTGGTTTCAGCTCAGATCATGATCTCAGGGTTGTGGTCTCAAGCCCCGAGTTGGGCTCCATGTTCAGCAGGGAGCCGGATAAAGTTCTGTTTCTCCCTGTGCCTCTCTTCCCGCTCCCTGCTCATGTTCTCACTCACTCTCTTTCTAAAAAAAAATAAATAAATGAAAATAAAATCTTAAAAAATGAAGAGAGTTACATAAGTTATGTGTTAACACAGTAAAGATGTAGGCAAAGGTTTGACCCAGATTGTGTGGCATGAGCACCTGGGTTCTTAACTGTTCTAGTGCACAGCCTCCCATGTGTCCATACACAGCACACAGTATTGCTTTTCATGTTTAAAAATTTTATATAAATGCTACACTGTGTGTATCCTGTAGCTTGATTTTCCTCCTACAGCATCTCTATTTTTGAGGTTTACCCATGTTGGTAATTTAAACTGTTTCAGGGGCTCCTGGCTGGCTTATTTGGGAGAGCATACCACTCTTGATCTCAGGGTTGTGAACTCAAGCTTCACCCTGGGCATAGAGCTTACTTAAAAAATTTTTTTTTAAAAAGTTTATATTATTCTGTATCATGACTTCCACAATTGATGGTTTCTCCTATAGATAACCTTAGGGTTTTCCAAATGTTTATTACTAAAAGTAGATGACAGCAAAATTCTTGTAAATATTCTTAGTTATACATGTATGAGCGGTTTTCTAAGGTGTATAGCTTGCACAGAGCTGTGGGTCTTTCCTTGGGCACGCATGTCCACCACTTTACTAGGTACTATTAAATTATCCCTTCTAAGCTATTTGTGGAGATTTATACATTCCTAGCAGGGAATTTGAGTTCTGATTGCTTCCCAGTCTCAGAAACACTTGGTCATTTCTGATTTATTAATTTTTGCTAATCTGAGGGGTATGAAATTGATCAGTGGCATAGTTGAACATTTGTTTTTGTATCTGTTAGGCATTCATGTTTCCAGCAGATTGCCTGTTTGTATACTTCACCTATTTTGGTAATTTGTTCTTAGCTTTTCTTTTTTATTTATTTTTATTAAAAAAAATTTTTTTTTTGTTCTTAGCTTTTCTATAGAAATCCTTTATACGTTCATGATACTAATCTCTTACCCATTATAGTCCTTAGAGACTCCTTCCAGGTTGTGATACATCTTTTAATTTTGTGTCACTTTTGAAAATTGAAGTATAACTCTGGAAAGTAAATGGAATTACCACAGATAGAAGCTTCAGGATTTTCTTGTGAAGCTTCATGGTCATCTTTAGTTTGTTGTACCAGAAGCCTTATGGTTGACAGCCATGCCCTATGGGTCTGAGAAGTTTTCTTGAATTATTGTATGGTGATTTCCTCCTAATTCTTAGTTTTAGCTTTATAGAAGTTTTTGTTTTTGGATATTGGACTCTGGGAGTGGTTCCCAATATTACCTTTTTTTTCATTTGTGCTTTTTAAATTCTGCTGTCTAGGAGATCCCCTCCACTTTATCTCACATTATTTCTTTTAAGCTTTTTATTTCTCTTGTTTCATTTGTAAGATTTCTCTCCTGTCTGTGGTTCTCTGAATGTTTTTTTGTATTTCTTTTTTACTTGTTTTCCATCATTCATGTTAGATGCTTTTTCAGGTGATGGTGATTTAGAATTGTTGGTTGTCTGCACACACATTTGGGAGTAGGGGACTAACCATCCAACCAAAGCTCTGAGCATGTTAGTGGAGCTTGGTTGACTTCGTGTGATCACTGTTCGGTGATGTGGCTGGGTTGGTTCATTGGGAGACTGGCTGGCAGGGGGTAGTTCCTCCTCTTAGATGGTCAGATTTTGTGGACAAGGACCCTCCAGTCTCCTGAGTGAAGGGTGAAGGCCTGGCTTTCTTCATTCTGGAGTCTGGGAGGCAGAAGGCCAGGTGCTGACTCCTCTGGTATATGCATGGTCATTACTCCTGTTTCAGTGTGGCACCCCTGCCTCTCCCCTGTGCCTGTGTTGCGCAGTTCAGAGACCTCTCCTTCATCCTCCTTAGATAATAACCTCTGTACCTTTTGCTGAGCAGAGTTGGAAGTTTGGGTGTCTCTTGTGAATCTGGGTATTTGTTACTTCTAAGTATTGTTGAAAAAACCAGTCCTTAGTTTTAACTCTCTCCTGCTTCAGAGATACTCACCTCTGTGGGGGATGTTACAGTATAAACCAGGTTGGTTCTCATCTCTGGTCTCTTAAGTCATTTCCTTTGCTGCCAGTATTTTGTTACTCTTGTTTTCTCTGCATTTTCCCTTGGTTTGAGGGCCCATCTCTGTAAGACACTCCCTTTACTGTTGTTCAGTGGAGTTGGTCAGGGGGAGAAAACAGCTCTTGTTTACAGCTCACCATCTTTATCTGGAAGTTAGCATCTTACAAGTCCAAAGGACTTGTGAATATTTTATTCTGTAGTTTTAGATAGTTTATCTGGTGTTTCTAGGTTAGTTCCATAATCTTCTCATTTTATCTTCACAATGACCTCCTGAGGCATTATCATGCCCCTCCTGCAGATGAGGAAACACCATTTTGAGCTATAATGAAGGTATAGGAGTCATTGCTCTAAGGGCTTCTTTTGGACCTGCACTTCAGGTTTTCCTGACGTACATTTGTACTTGTTCCCAGAGCCTTAACCCATCCCTCCTCTAGCAGTAACATGGCATGAGGGTGAGCTGGGTTTTCTCTGGGAATTTAGGGCACAGAAAGACAAGATGTTTCTGCTGCATGTGTGTCATGTCTCTTCTCTGTTGTCCTGTTGCAGTGCAAAGAGAGGATGAGGCCTGTGAAAAAGGCACTGAAACAGTTAGACAAACCTGACAAGGGGCTCAATGTGCAGGAACAGCTGGAGCACACCCGAAACTGCCTCCTGAAAATTGGAGACCGGATAGCCGAGTGCCTTAAAGCCTACTCAGACCAGGAGCATATCAAACTGTGGAGGAGGTCAGTAACCTTGGCCTCAGATGGCCAGGAAACTGTGGGTGTGTGTTGGGGGAGGGAGGGAGTATGTTCTGTTTTTGTTTTATAAAAGGTTCAGAGTCACCTAATGAAAAAAAAATTTTCCCCCAATAAAAACCCATCTATTAGTAATATGCAGGCTTCAATTCCATTTTTCCTGTAATAGGCCATTCCACTGAGACCAGTCTTTTGAATAGGTAGGTGGATGTCATTATTTCATAAGAGAACAGCAGGAGTACCAGATTCACTGGCCTATTGTCAGAACACACACTTGATCTGTAAACCTGGATCTAGTCTTATGACTTTACCTGCCTCAGGTTGATAGATACAATGTGATAACTATTTAAATAGTTCTCTCCTAACACATGACATGAAATAAAGACTAAAGTCACCAGAACTGTCATTTCTCCGTTCTCTCAGATAACTGAAGAACTCTGGTAGTAATTTGAGTTAATTCAGAACTGAAGAACTCTGGTAGTTAATTTGAGTTAATCCAGTTTAATCCAGAACTTTAATTTGCATGGCTCATATATTCATTTATGTATTTACTTTTGATATTTTAAGAAAATACAACTGAAATTTCTTTCTTAAAGATCACTGTAACATTAAGTCTCTTTCTGTAATCCAAAGTTATTTTGAACTCCTAAACTTTGTAGTTTATGTAATTATCTTGGTATAAGAGGCCCAATCCCAGTGGATTGGTTTTAAATGAAAAGTGGCAGTTAAGAAAGCTTCTTTATGATGCTATCCACCACATGCTTCACACCCATAAAAAAAATTAAGCTTCAAAATGTTACTTTCGTTCCCCGTATACTGTTAACAACTTCCTCCTGCAGAAGAACAGGCAGGGAGGACACTCTTAGGAAAGGTGGGCAGGTGTCCTTGAGCTGGGTGTGGAAGAGTAGGGCTCAGATGAGTTTTCAGGCTTTGGCAAAGGCTTAAAAGTAGGGCAGTGAACTGTGAGAGGTTTGTAGGGTTTCATAGGTTTGTAGGGTTTGTGAAGACCCAGGTCCATTATAGAAGATCTTAGAAAGGGAAGTGGCTTTGCACACGATGCAGCAGGTTTACGACTTCAGGAGCCAGTACGGTTTCTGTGGGTGGCATGATGTGGCAATACTGTTTTCTACGAAGTGTGGAAGGAGATGAGACTCCTTTTCCAGCTCACCGTGAGTTACTGCCTCCTTGTTCAAGATGCCCGTTAACGGTAATGCCTTGCTAGGATGAGTGCAGTGGTATCGCAGTGGAGGCACTTCTGGGAGTTTTAAGAAGTGATAGGCCTTGGTGGCAACAACTGGGAAGGAAGGAGGGTCAGCAACATGAGGATACCTGAATGTATGTAGGTCCCAGCCTGGAAGATGTTGGTAATGATGGTTTGCGTGGCAGAGTCCAGGAGGTGTGAAATGTGCAGGAAGACTCTAGGACTTTTCCTGGGTGCTGGTGTAAAGCAAGGGATTTTAGCTAGGAGACTCCTCGGTCAGATGCTGTTGACTCTGGCATCTAAAGATGTGTTATGTTAACGAAGCACAGACCTGAAGGAATGTTTCTGTCATTTAACTTTTACACTTGGGAGAATATCCATAGCAGAA
Source organism: Canis lupus familiaris (assembly GCF_011100685.1). Classification (NCBI taxonomy): domain Eukaryota; kingdom Metazoa; phylum Chordata; class Mammalia; order Carnivora; family Canidae; genus Canis; species Canis lupus. The sequence goes on along the minus strand of NC_049224.1, from coordinate 47,608,121 downwards.
TTCAGTAGCTTGCCATCAATAGAACAAAAAGTCATTTAAAAAATTTTGTACTTTGGGCAGCCCGGGTGGCTCAGCGGTTTAGCACTGCCTTTGGCCCCGGATGTGATCCTGGAGACCCGGGATCGAGTCCCATGTCGGGCTCCCTGCTTAGAGCCTGCTCTTGCTGCCTGTGTCTCTGCCTCTCTCTCTCTCTGTGTCTCTCATGAATGAGTAAATAAAATCTTTAAAAAAAAAAATTCTGTAATTTATTAGAACTATATATATTTTTTTATTTTAGGAACCTATGGATTTTTGTTTCCAAGTTTACAGAATTTGATGCTCGAAAATTGCATAAGTTATACAAGATGGCTCATAAGAAAAGGTCTCAAGAAGAGGAGGTAAAATACAAATTTAATCTTAATATATGCAGATAAAAACTGATTCCATAGAAAAATTCCTTAATTACTATTTTTTCTTGGGGAGATGATCATGGGATGATATTGTTAGTGCTAGAAGGGTCATTGGTTACAGAAGAAGATGTAGGTCTAGCAGTGGGGAGGTGCCCACCATAGCCCTTCCTGCTGGCACAGTGTGCTCTTCAACGATATTAGCTCTGTGCTCTCTTGGCATGCCACTGTAGTATGAAAGTAACAGTAAGATTTGACAGGTAAAATAGCCAACGTATTAGAACCAAAGCGTGTTCGCATTCTGACAAGGACTTGTGACCCTGTGTTCTTATGTCCCAGAATCATTGATTCACAGTCTTGTTTTAGCTTATAAACGTGGCTCCTGATAAACAACAGGGTTGTGAGCAGAAAATACTTTTTCTTTTCTTTTCTGGGCCACGTATACTTGGTGTCCTTCTAGCTGTTGTATGTAGCAGCCCAACTGCTCACGTCAAGGAGCAAATATGAGAAGGTGCCCAGAAGTGCCCTTCTTTGGCATAGGGAGGATGGGCACTTGAGTGACTTTGCTGATTCTGCAGGGGCAGTGCAGTGTTCCTTATGCTGGCATGCCCACTTTCAGATCTGCTGACTTGTGCCATGTAGGCCCTTCCCAAATCAGCCATTTAAGGCCAGTCTGTGAACATTTAACACCTCCTCCACTAACATGTCAGCTTTGTTGTGAAGGTGGAGATGTTATGTCTTTCATCCCTCTGCTTTGTTCTCCATGCCTGAAATGGTATCAGACATGGGGCAGTACTCAGAAGTATTTGTTGCTTGAACTTACACTGTGCTTAGCATTGTCCAGGACTATAGAGTAGTAAATACTTTTAACTACTTTATAATTTAATTTTATATGGAAGAGTATGATCTAGCAGTAACATACAGAAATAACATATTAATGTCACTGAATGTTAATGCAAATTTTAAGTGTTATAAAAGTCTGAGAGAATAGTCAGGAAAAGCTCCAGGAGGGAAAGACCCTCTAGTGGGGAGTGGAAGTTATACAGGATAAAGTTAGAAACATGATGGTAAAGTGCCACATTAGTCTAAGTATCAGAAGTTAGCATCATTGAGTGAAAGTAGTGGTCCTACTTCGGGGGGTACACACTGTCACAGCCTTTCTGAAGGACAGTTCAGTCAGATTTGTCAATTAAGGATGTAAACATGTTTATAGGGGCACCTGGGTGGCTCAGTCAGTTGAGCATCTGCCTTTGGCTCAGGTCATGGCCTTGGGATCCTAGGATTGAGCCCCGCATCAGGCTCCCTGCTCAGTGGCGAGTCTACTTCTCCCCACTCCCTCCCTCTATCTGATCTCTGGCTCTCACTCTCTCTCAAATAAATAAATAAAATCTTAAAAATAAAATAAGCACATTTATAGTAGAAATGACTTAAATGTCAAACAATAAGGAATAGATTAAATAGGTGATGATATATCCATGTTAGAGAGTATTATTCAGCCATAATAAAATGGTGCAAATAAGTGTTTACATGAGAAAAATTTCACAGTACATTAAGTGAAGGAAGAATACCAAATAATATTTTCCTTGTTGAAAAAATACAAGCTTAAAAGGACATGGACCAAACTACAGACAGTAATTCCCTTGGTGGTGAGATTTTAGGTCACTTTACTTTTATTTTTTTCTTACTGTATTTTTTTTTTTTTTAATTTTTATGTCACATTTTACTTGTGTGGTAAAGAAGTAAACATTTACATGTTTAGCTTGATGACTTTGGCATAGGAACTAGTTCCCACTGGGCTAGTCGGAGCTTGTTGGTTCTAGGAAAGGTGATGGTCCTAGTTTTACATGGTCCAAGCTAAGTCTCTGAGTGAGAACAAAGACAGCCTGGGCACCTGTTCATGCATGCCCTATGCAGGGGCAGCCAGCAATTCATGTGCACATGCTCACAAGGACCTGTCAGCAAAGGTGCTACTCTAGGAAGCTGGCATGCTGTGGGAGCTCGGGGGAATTTACAAACATGTTTTGTTAAAAATGTAGTAGGTGGCAGGTGGGATGCCAAGACGGGCAGGAGGGGAATACTTAAAGGTGATGATCTCTGTACTGTTTTTGTGAAGTCAGCCTGGGGGCTTAAGAGTCTTTGGTTTCTTTTTATTCTCAGGAGCAAAAGAAGAAAGATGATGTAATTGGTGGTAAGAAGCCATTTCGACCAGAGGCCTCAGGCTCCAGCCGGGACTCCCTGATATCTCAGTCCCACACTCCACACAACCTTCACCCTCAGAAGCCTCACTTGCCTGCCTCCCACGGCCCACAGATGCATGGACACCCACGAGATAACTATAATCACCCTAACAAGAGACACTTTAGTAATGCAGGTAGGTCATTAAGTGGAGTTTTAAAAAGAGATTCCAAAAGAATCATTTTATTTTCCAAAGGTAGCAGCTAAACGTTTGTGCTTTGTTCTCCTTTAGGACTTTATTGTCTCCTGTCTCAGACAGACCATGCAGTAAAGATCTAAAAGGCTGTTTGTTACTCTAGCTTGAAGAACTTGGCCACCATAAACAAACAGCTGAGAGAGGAGCAATTTACATTATATAGCACAGTGAAATGGTTAAAACTGCTAATACTGAAAGGGCCCTTGTAAATTGACAATAACAGGATAACCAAACAGAAAAGTGGGCAGAGGTTAGCAAAAGAGAATTCATACAGAAGAGAAAACTCAAATGGCCAGCATGACAAGGTGACCAGCACTGCTTTTAGGGAAATTGTAAATTAAGGCCACAGCAAGCTAACCGTTTTTTTTTGCCCATGCAGATCAACAAAAATTAAAAGAGTGGAATACACAAAAATAGCTAAGAGAGTGAATTGCTACAGTTTCCAGAAATTAATCTGAAATATCTAAATACATAAGCTTTTTTTTCTGTGTGTATGAGGATGTATCAGGATGCCATTCCAGTCTTACAGTGGCAAAAAAACTGGAAATAACTTGGATATCCATCAACAGGAGAATCATGAGATAAATAGTAGGACATTGTTAGTCTATGTATTATCATCAGTTATTAAAAAGAATGAGTTGGCTTTAGAGATTAAAAAAATAAAGAGAAACCAACAACAAAACCTGTATATGTCTGTTGAGATTTTTTTTTTTTTTTTTTTTTTTTTTTAAGATTTATTCAAGAGAGACACAGAGAGGCAGAGACAGGCATAGGGAGAAGCAGGCTTCCTCCAGGGAGCTTGATGTGCGACTCGATCCTAGGACCCCAGGGTCATGCCCCGAGCCGAAGGCAGATGCTCAACCACTGGAGCCACCCAGGCATCCCTGTTTAGATTTATTGAGATGACATTCACATAACATAAACTTTACCATTTTATTTTTTTAATTGTATTTTTTTTTAAGATTTTATTTATTTGTGAGAGAGAAAGCATGAGAGAGCAAAGCAAGCAGGAATAGGCGAGAGGGAGGGTCAGAGTGAGAGGTAGAAAAGCAGACTTCCTGCTGAGTAGGGAGCCCTGCTGTGTGACTTGATCCCAGGACCCCAAGATCATGATCTGGGTGGAAGGCAGAGGCTTAACCAACAGAGCCACCTAGGTGCCTCAAACTTTGCCATTTTAAATACCCAGTTTGGTGGCATTTAGTACATTCACAGTGTGATGTAACCATTTCTCTTAATCACAGAACATTTCCATCAACTCAAATGGAAATCCCACACCTGTGAGGCAGTTTCACCCCAGTCCCTGCCTATAGCCCCCAGTGTGTATTCTGTCTATCTGGGTTCATGTGTTTGGGACACTGCCTCTTAATGGAATCATACTATATGTGTCTGATTTCTTTCACTTGGCACAGTATTTTCAAGGTTTATCTATATTATAACGTGTATTAGGACTTCTTTCCTTTTTGTGACTGAATTATATGGACACAGGACACAGTCTGTTTATTCTTTGATTGATGGCCATTTGGGTTGTTTCTATGTTTTGGCTATTGTGAATAGTACTGCTGTGAACAATCTGTGTGTAAGTTTTTGAGTACTTGTTTTCAACTCTTGGGTATATGTATATATCTGGCAGTGGAATTGCTGGATTATATGGTAACTCTAATATTTTGAGGAACCACCAAACCGTTTTCCATATTATATGTTTGAATAAGCATCCAGAAAGATGTGAAGACATGCACAGTACCAGTGATCTCAGGATGCTGGGGATGGAAGGGTGATTGTAGAAAGTTAATTTCTCCATCTTCTCTTGCTTCACTGATTACAGTGAGCATGAATTTTAAAGATACAAGTAAGAAGAAAGGGAAAAAAGTGTATAGAATCAAAGCTAAAAGTATATACTATCTATAGAAGTCATAGGTATAGGATTTTACAAAGGATCAGGCATTCCATAATAATCAGAGTGAAGTATATATTTCTTTCTAAACTTCAGTTTTAGGATTTTCATTTGATTCTTTTTTTTTTTTTTTTTTTGATTTTATTCATTTATTTGAGAGAACAGACAGAGCAAGCATGAGCAGGGGGAGGGGCAGAGGCAGAGGGAGAAGCAGAAGCCAACTCTGCTGAGCAGGGAGCCTGAAGTGGGTCTCAGTCCCAGGACCCCTGGAATCATGACCCAAGCTAAAGGCAGATGCTCAACCAACTGAGCCACTCAGGCACCCTCCATTTGATTCTTTTGAAGAATACATGTCAGTCTTCTTGTAAAATTCTCAACTTTTAGAAAACTTGATTTTCCCCATCATCCTCTTTTTTTGAACAGATGAATTATAGTTATTTAAAAATCTTTACCTGCTAACTTCAGTATCTGAATTATTGTGTGTCCTTTTCTATTGTTGTATATCTCTTGGTTTCAGTCTAAAGTCCTGTCTTTTGGCATACCTAGTTATTTTTTATGAAATGGGGGACCCTGTGGGGCACCTGGGTGGCTCAGTCAGTGAAGCATCTGCCTTCAGCTCAGGTCATGATCTCAGGGTCCTGGGATTCAACCCTGTGTTGGGCTCCTTGCTCAGCGGAGTCTGATTCTCTCTCTGCCCTTCCCTGCCCCCTATCATTTGTGCTCTCTTGCACTGTGTTTTGCCCTCTCAAATGAATAAATAAAATCTTTAAAAATAAAATAAATGGGGAACCTATGTTTTAGAAATTATGGAAACTCCAGGTATGTTGCTTTCCCAAGGGAGCATTCATTCTTTCCCTTCCTGGGCACACAAAATGTGAGGCGATCATTCTAATCTAGTCTGCCTCTGGTCCCCCTGTTATGGGGCTCAGCTCTTCCAAGTGCTCATCTGGTGGCCTGTACTAGCATTCTCTGATCCTCCCCTCCAACAGGCCTTAAACTCCAGTCTGGGTTTTCTCAGCACTGCAAGACTGCCCCAGACTGCTCTGCTGTTTTGAGGGTTCCCGTTTAGGTTTTTAAGCCTTTTCGCTCCCTGCAGATTCAGCACATGTCTTAAGGGAAGACTGGTTGTGCATTTGAGCTCCTCAGCTCTGCTGTGTCCCTCTAGCCTAAAAGGACCTCCGAAGGCTCTGCTGGTGTCTTTGGTCCTGTGCTGGGAGGAGCTCAGATATTCAGCCTCTCACCTGTGCTCAGAATCACAGCACCCCCTCCCCGCCCAGTGGATACGGCAATCACCTCTTACCTTTCTGAGCTTTTCTGCTCTTTGGAGTCTTACTCCTTCTAGTCTTGGTGGCTCTGGCTGCTCTTTGATGTCTTCAGACAGGTAATTTTTGTTTACATGGCCTTTCTTACTGTTCTTGGTGAAGTATAGCTTCTGCAGCAAGCTGCTCTATACTACCCAGAAGCAGAAGTTCCAGGTCTTCTAATCTTAAAAATCTAAGTAGTTCAGATTTCATTGATCACCATTTGATTGAGGGGGAGAAAGGTAATTACTATACAAGATGATTGGGTGGAGTTTCCATGTTCATAGATCTAATTGTATTATTTGTCCTGACTTTTTCCTGGGATCAGACTGGTTTTGTGTTATTTGTGTGACGTCACTGATTTTATATTCTGATCTTTTGAAAGAATGCTTCTTAGCTCACTGTAGTCTTTTATTTAAATCTTGGATTCTTCATCCATCTCCTTAATAGCTTAGCACTTCCTCACCAGCGACCTACCTCATGGAGGGTTCAAGAAGAAAGAAAAGCACTGTTTGGTTTCTCTGGAAGTAAATGGCTTGGCTAAAGTTGTAAGCATCTGCACTATACCGCAAACACTGACACCCTGTTTGAAATATTACTTTCCATTTGGTGTGAAGCCATCTGCAAGTGTTTTGTTTTCATGTTGTGAAGGTGTTTCTTTTTGTTGTCTATGAAGTTATTAGGCTTAAAGAGTAAAACTTTTCTACTTGTTGGTCCTTTGGCCTGACCCACTCTGGATTGGCAATGACTCTCAGTTGCTGGTCGACTGTGTTTTGCTTCGAGGGTGTCAGATTTGAAGCTGCACGGCTTCCATCATGGTATCATTAATACAAAAATGCTTAGAAGACCAGCAAATTAAGGGGCGCTTGCATGGCTCCGTAGTTAAGCGTCTGCCTTTGGTCATGATTCCTGGGTCCTAGAATCTAGTCCCACATTGGGCTTCCCCACAGGGAGCCTGCTTCTAGCAGGCTCTGCCTTTGCTCTTCCTCTGCCTCTGTCTTTGCCTCTCTGTGTGTGTGTGTCTCATGAATAAATAAATAACATCTTAAAAAAAAAAGACGACGACCAGCAAATTGAGTAGAGAGACATTTACCTGGAGGCCTGTTTTTGTTAGTGTAGTTGTAGATGAAGAAGACGGATTTCCCTTGAGGCCACGTAGTTCTCTCTGGTTAAGCCCCTGTCCCAGTTTCCTGGGGCTACCTGTAACAAAGTGCCACATTCCGGGTGGCTTAAAACAACAGCAGTGTATTCTCTCACACTTATGGAGGCCAGAAGTCTGAAATTAGGATAGCATTCACGTTCTTTCTGGGAGATGAGAGGGAGAATCTGTTCCCAGCCTTTCTCCTGGTGTATAGGGCTACCAGCAGTCTTTGGTGTTCCCAGACTTGTGGCTGCAGGCTGCATCATCCCCGTCTCTGCCTTCATCTCTGTGTGGCCTTCCTCCCTGTGTCTCTTTATCTCATCCCTCCCTCTGCGTTTCTCTTAGAAGAATATCTGTCTTTGGATCTAGGGCCCAATCTAAATCCAAGATGATCTCCTCTCAAAATCCTTAAGTATATCTGCAAAGACCCTATCTCTCAGTAAAGTCACACTTAACAGGTTCAGTGGACATACATTTTGGGGTCACACTTGAACCCACTGTAACCTCCATTCCTGGACTTTTGTGTGCTCGCTACCTTTTCTAATTCAAGTTAAGTGTGATTCTTCTCCTGGCAGGGGAAAAGAGAGACTAAAGAAGTGAAACCATTTCAGTTTGGCCCTGTCCTTGAGAGTTAGCACACTGATCCAAATCCAGAGTTAAAGGAATTCCTTTTTACTGGAGGGAGGTTTATCTCTTTGGTGTGGGCTGGAAAAGAGTAATAGAATCAGTATCTATAGTTTGGAAATATTTTCAGAGACCAGGCACAGCTTATGGTACCAGCAGGCAAATAAACTTTCAACGTGTAAACAGAAGATACCTTGTGACTATGAAACTCAGCAAGTGCTGTTTTCTGAATTAATGATTTTTTTTTTTTTTTGAGTGAAATCTCATTGGAAGGTAGAGAGGCTTAGAAAATAAAAGGCCATAGTTCTTAGGATTTCCTAAGAGAAAGGCAGTGAATTTTTTTTTGCTTAAAATTTGAGGGAGAGAACGTGGGGACTCATTATTGGAATGTTTATCAGCAGCAGAAAGGCTATGAAGGAGGAAATTCAATGTCTATTTCTCTAACACGTGCCAGCCTCTGAGTTTAAAACTTCAGTGGATGTGAAACTCAGCCATTTGTTGCAGTTGTGAAACTGTTCTTTCTTTTCCTGCAGATCGAGGAGACTGGCAGAGGGAAAGAAAGTTTAACTATGGTGGTGGCAACAATCCTCCGTGGGGTAGTGACAGACACCATCAGTATGAGCAGCACTGGTATAAGGACCACCATTATGGGGACCGGCGACACATGGACGCCCACCGTTCTGGGAGCTATAGACCCAACAACCTGTCCAGAAAGAGACCTTATGAACAGTACAGCAGTGATCGAGACCACAGGGGACACAGAGATTATTATGACAGGTAGGCCGAAGGTCCTGAGGCACTAGTTTGACCTCTGCCAAGAGTTTTACTCTTCGAGGGGGAGAAGAGTGCATGGTCCCTGGTCATGTTTTTTGCCCTCAGGGCATCCTGGGAAGTGGGGGAAGAATCCCAGTATAGACAGCTGACACTGTACTGAGTGGATGGTTGAAAGTAGAGGTTTTTGAGTTTTTCCTGGGGGCTGAGGAAGAGGAGAGGTTCCTGATTCTTGCTTTGGGCTTGTAGAGTCTGCTAAGTGGAGAAATGGGAGTAGCTATCATAGGCCCAAGCCAACCGATGAACACAATGGCTAGAAAGGGGTTGAATGCCAAGTTACAGGTCTTAAGTTGTGTTCTTTGGGTCAGAGGGAGCTATTTGCAGTTGCATTTTTCCACTTGTACAGGAAAAGAATTTTCTTCCTTCCTCTGAGGAAATGTAGAGAAGTTATAGCCTTAAAATCTTAGAGTCTACAACGAAATTATTAAGCTTTGTGAGAGGCACTCAGAACACTAGGTGGCAGGATCCTGAGAGGGGTCCCAGCCTCTAGTCCTTGTCTGCCACCAGCCCACAGTTCAGGGGTTAAGGGCTTTTGAAGTCCTACTCTATCTGCAAGTAAACAGTTTAGTACCATTATGAGCCAAGATAGTAACCTGTGAGAGTTACCAAGTACAGGAATGCCTGAAGAGGTTTTATTTATTCTTCCTAATTTTAGGACTTGACTGTATTTTAACCTCATGGTAGCTTTGGTTTTCCTTAGGCTAACAACATGCTTTGTTTGGACTTGAATTTAAATCTGGAAAATTTTGTATAAATATCTTCTTTTTTGGGGAAGATTTGGTAACACATTAGGACAGAGGGTCTTGCCAAGTAGCATCTGTCTCCTTTAGAGGGATCTGTGTCCGCCTCATTGCCCACCCTTCTGTATTGTCTTGTCTGGCTTCAGTGGGCATTTGCCCAGCATTTCTTTGTCTCGATCTGTATTTCCATTCAACGTGACTTTTTTTTTTTTCCCTGCCTGAAGGACTTTTCATTTTATAGGATGGGTCTGCTGGTGATAAATCCTTTCTGCATATCTGTGTCTGAGAAAGTCTTTAGTTTGCCTTCATGTATGGAAGATATCTGTGCTGGGTTTAAATCCTAGGTGAATGCTTTCAGTACTTTAAGGATGTTCCTTTTCTTCTACTTGAACTGTCTCTAATGAAAAGTGTCGTCTTTTTCTTTCTCTTTATATAATGTGTGTTTTTTCCTATATTACTAGATTTTAGCAGTTTAATTACAGTGCATCTTGCTGTATTTTTCCTCCTGTTTGTTTTGCTTAGAACTGTTGAGCTTCTTGGATCTGTGAGTTTATCTTATCAAATTAGGATTTTTTTTTTAACCAGTATTTCTTCTGTTTTCCCTCTCTTGGCATTTCTAATTACACCTGTAATTAGGCTGTTTGCCTTGGTCTCCCAGCTCACTGATGCTCTGTTTTCTTTAATTTCGTTTTTTCTCTCTTTGTTGGATAGTTTTCTATTGCTGTGTCTACAAGTTCACTGAGGTTATTTTTTCAATATCTAACCTGCCTTGAGGCCCATTTAATATATTTTGTGTTTCATACATTGGTTTTATTTCTAGAAGCTGTACCCCTCCCCCCCTTTTTTCCAATTTAAATCTTTCTCTAACCTTTTGAAATCTGGAATACAGCCTGTAAGTATACATCCTTGTTGGCTAATTCTACCATTTGGGTTTGTTTCAGTTGATTAGCTTATTTCCTCACTACGGTCTTAGTTTCCTGGTTTTCTCCAGGCCTGGTAATTTTTGATTAGATGCCTCATGGGGTGCGCAGAGTGCTGGATGTTCTGTGTTCCTGTTAGTATTCCAGAGCTCTGCTGTGAGACACAGGTTACTTGCAAACAGTTGGATTCTTCCAGGTGTTGCTGTTAAAATTCTTTGGGCGGAACAGGAACAGTGCTCTGGCAAGGGCTGATTGTTCCAGCACGGAGGCAGGAGCGCTGCATGGTACTCGACTGCTGTCCCTTGAAGCCTGAGGTTTTTTGGTACAGCTGGTGAGTGCAGGGCACTCACACCTCTAATCTTCTGGGTGGTGATTTCCTGGTCCTGTGTGGTTTCTTCACGGGCACGCCCTGGATCACTGAATCCCCCTTTGTAGGTCTTTGAACTTCTTTGTGTGTGCAGAGTAATCTTGTGTCCCATCATTTGAACTCCAGCTGCCTCGGTTCTGCCCCGTCCTCTCAACTCTGGAAAGACGTCCTCTCAACTCTGGAAAGACGTCTCCCCTTCCCTGTGCTGAGGTCTGGGAACTGTCTGAAGGTGGCGAGGGGCGGGGGGTTTATGATGAACTTCATCTCATTCCCCTTCCATCCCTCGGGAAATCACTGTTCTTTGTTACTGACATCTGGTGTCTTGAGAAGCCTGATTCTATACATTTTGTCCCTTCTTTGCTTGTTCAAGTAGCAGGGTGAGTCCAGTTGCCGGGACTCCACCTTGACTGGAAGTTGAAGTCACCTTCTCTCTCTCTTTCTCTCTCTCTCTCTCTCTCGTTTAATGAGGGGAAATTCACACAATACAGATTAACTATTTTAAAAGTGAACAATTCAGTGACAATTTAATACATTCACAATGTTATGCAACCATCACTATTCCAGTTCCAAACCCTTTCATCACCCCGTAGAAAACCCCATCATCATTAAGTAGTCACTGAATTCTGCTCCCTGCTCCTGATAATCCCCAATCTGTATTTTGTTTTTATGGATTTGCTACTGTTGGATATTTTGTATAAATGGAATCATACAAGATCTGGCCTTTTGTGACTGGCTTCTTTGAACATGTAGCATAATGTTTGAATCTCATCCACATTGTACCAGGTACCAGTACTTGTTTCTTTTCGAGGCTGACTAATATTCCACTGTACCTGTGTGCCACATTTTGTTTATCCATTTATTTCTTGGGAAGACATTTGAATTGTTTTTACCTTTGGATCTTGTAAATAGTGCTGCTATGAACATGAGTGTAAAAGTATTTGTTTGAATATCGTTTGAATATCTGTTTTCAATTATTTTGGGTATATACCTGGGAGGGAATTGGGGGAGTTCTATTTGACTTCTTAGAAACCACCTAACTGTTTTCTGCAGTGGCTGAAACATTTTACATTCCTACTACAATGTATGAGAATTCCTATTTTCCCTCATCTTTGCCAACACTTAACCTTCTGTGTGTGTTTAAACATGACCATCCTAGTGGGGGGTGAATCAGGGGTAGCTCATTATGGTTTTGATTTGCATTTCCCCGATGATTAATGTTTATTAAAGATGTTGAACATCTTATCATGTGCTTACTGGCCATTTGTAGATTTTCTTTGGAGAAATGTTTGTCTGCATCCTTTGCCCATTTTTGAATTGGATTGTTTCTTTTTGTTGTTGACTTGTACCAATTTTCTTCTAATAGGATAACAAGAAGTTTACTGTGGTGCTAATTAAAAAAATTTAATATTCTTCACATTGAGTCAATTTTTTAAAAGTTTAATTAACCCTTCACTTATTGTTGCCTATTTGGGTTGACTGTGGCTTTTGCTGTTACTAATAGCTTCTCAAATAATTTTTGTGGCTCTTTTTCTCCTGGGCCAGGTCAGAGAATATGAAATTGTTTGTAGATCTTGCCAGTTTTCCTGAAGGGAGTAAGGCTTTACAAAGCCACCAGTGATTCAAATGTGTACTTGTTTCATTGCAGACTTGAGGCTTATGTCATTTCATAGGATGTGTTTTGCCAATAGGTATAAAATAGCCCTTTGTTACTACTTTTGTGGGGTACCTTCCCCCAATTCCTGGTAATCATTTGCAAACTCTGAGTCCTTTGGAAGTGTCCTTGAATGTGAATGCATTAGGAAGAGCCAGTACATGACAAAGAAGGGGATGGGTTTGGTCTCTCTTGGCTAATCTTTGCATTTCCATTTCAGGCACCATCATGACTCTAAGCGGAGGAGATCTGATGAGTTTCGGCCTCAAAATTACCACCAGCAGGATTTCCGACGAATGTCTGACCACCGCCCCCCGATGGGCTATCATGGCCAAGGACCCTCAGACCATTACCGCTCTTTCCACACAGACAAATTGGGGGAGTATAAACAGCCCCTGCCCCCTCTGCACCCTGCAGTCTCAGACCCTCGCTCACCCCCTTCTCAGAAGTCTCCCCACGATTCCAAGTCACCCCTGGATCACAGGTCTCCTTTGGAGAGATCATTAGAACAGAAAAACAATCCAGATTATAACTGGAATGTTCGGAAAACATAAAGGACGACTGGGAAAGAAGGGCAGAGCAAGAGTCATTAAGCACCTGGATATTTTTGGTCTGATCCAGTAGGAGCCAGTTATCTAGACCAATAAGTGGAGTTTCTGGACATGCTGCTGTTGTCAGCTCGCCGGTGGAAGGAGCACCTCGAGGAGTGGAGGGCCTTTCACTCGGTCCAGCTTGGGTTTGGGTCACCACTCCTACACTTTGACACCCCATCCCATTCCAGCCTGGTTCTGGCCTGTCACTGCGATGGGTGCTAGGAGGAAGAGGTGACTTCTGTGTACCAGCTTTGTGAGCTGTGTGTCCCCAGAGAAGGAAGAAGGGATCTTAGAGTCATGAGTATTTTGTTGCCCTGAGCCTGGGTGCAGTGGGCTGGGTAGGAGCGTGTGTGTGTGTGTGTGTGTGTGTGTGCGTGCGTGTGTGTGCGCGTGCGTGCGCGCGTAGGCAGCCAGGACCTGCTGGACGGCACACGATTTGCTTCACTGTGACGTGACAGATGCTGCTGACAGGGAGCGGGGCGTGGGTCTCGCCCCGTGGGACTTGAAGGGGAGCAGTACACTCCTCGGATGTGTTCTTGGGAGAAACCGTGCTGGGGCCTCAGCATGACACCTGTGGTGCAGGGGGGCTAGACAGAGGAAAACAGCTTCCACAGTGGCCCCTTCCCGACCAACACTAATTTTTCCCACACTATCTGTACATTTCAAAGGCTTGGTCTTCTGAGTGGGCCTCCTTTGCCCTGGTGCCAGGGAGAGTAGGGTCCATCTGGCTGACTTCTGAGCACTGTGAGCTAGGCAGCATTGGAGTTGGCATGGGTCTGCCTTTGTTGGGCATGGGCTGAAAGAGGGGCAGGGGCAGTGTGGCCAGGGACTCAGAGTCCCTCGGTGCATTTCTGATCCTGTGATAGGAAGTATTAAATTCAGAGCCTGGGAAGGAGGGAGAAGCTTGCTGCTGGCAGGGGCCCAGGTGGGGGTGCAGGTGTTAAGCAGGTTTCCTGGGGTGGGGCTTCAGGAGTGCCAGGGAATGGGGGCTTTCGTGTTGTGCCAGGTCAGCGTTTGCAGCTGCCTTGTAGTTAATTCTAGTTCCCTTTGCACAGTGTGAATAAGTAGATGACGCACAGCACACATCTCCTGACCCCGTGTGGCGGGTGGACAGGTGGAAACTCCGTTACCTATGGGGAACCCACACATTAGAATTGAACTGCTTATTATTATTATTTTTTTTTTTTTAGGATGAGATCAAAGTATAAACCTAAGTTAAAGTTTTTCCAAACTAGGATGCCTCCAAGGACAGGGGATTGAGCTGCAAACAGGAAGAGTCCTGGGGTTGAACGAGTCAGTGGTGGGAAGGCAGATTGGTTATACCAATTAATCAGGCTCCTTTCATTCTGCGGATCCTGGGCCTTCCATTTTACTCATTTTAAATATAGCTTGCCAGTATTGTTTGAGTATCCAAAGGCCTTTCTAGGTGGGATAATGGACTTGAACCTACAGCATGCCTTCATGTGTCCAGGCTCAGAGCAGGTGAAAACCTTCCCATTAGGCATGCCCAGGGTCAGCTCTCTGAACTAACCCATGAGGACTTCATAAAATGATCATCACTTACTTGCCAGGACCCTGGGCAGCACCATTAATGCCTTTACTAAGGAATTCTCAAGTCCTGTCACCCTAGTGAAGCAGATGTGGCTTTGGTGGTTCGTTGCATCTTGCTGTCCCCAGTATCCTGGGGCCGGCCAGGTGTGCATTCTAGAGGGGCTGGGTCCTCACAGCTTGTGTTGGGAGTTCAGTGGGCCTGCCCCCTCCTGATCTATCTCCTCATGGTACTGGGTAGTTCAGCGTGGGCTTGTACGTACCTGGTCAGCATGCCCTGGAGCATAGCCCAAAGAAATGCATAGGATCCCGTGGCCACAGTCATCCCATTGGGACTGTTCTGTGAGAGAAGAGTGTATTTGCTTTGGCCACCACCAGTAGCTTCTTGATGACAGTACTGAGACTACCCTGTGTTTCTGTTGCCCAGGCCAAAGAGGAAGGCTAGGTTGATTTGCTTGTCCTTTGGGTTGGGAGGGGAGGGAAGAGGGAAGCAGGTGCCCCCAGCATAGCATGTCTCTCCCTGTGGGAAGTCAGGCCGTGTCTTCTGGGAGGCATGGCAGGAGGCCCTGAATTTCAGTTCTCAGCCAGGGTGGTTTTCTCTGAAGTTGATAGGAGGTGTGAGTTATTCCCAAAGATGTCTCATCATGAAGAAAAAGGAACTTCCTTTTGTTTACATTCAGGACTTTTAGTGCCATATGATGTAGCAAAAGGCAATATTAGCCAGATCAGTGTTAAATTGATTATAAAATTACAGTATCCCCATAAAAGCGTCTATTTTAGTGTTGAAGTATGTTTGAAGAGTGAGTTGGGAAAAGGAGGCATTTCCTCATTGACCTAAATCAGTATAAATACTGTATGCTTTTGTCAAAAACGGATTTGCACAGGTAGGTATTCTCTCCCCATGGGGATGGGATAAGCTGCCCCGGGAATCTGCAAGGGTGGTATTCCATGGAGCCTAGCTTTGAAGGATTTCATAATTGGGTAGAAACAGCAGGGTTGAGGAAGAGGGGAGTTAGCATCACCTGAGCTCTGGATATAAACAAGGATTAACGTGGTACACCACAGCCCTGGAAAAGGATGCCTGAAAGCCCAGGTCCAGCCCTGCGGTCTTTCCAGAGACAGCTGGAGAGAAAAAGCCAGGCCCTCTGCAGAGCCCGAGCTGGTGGCCCCTGGGCCCCCTCTCTCTCCTTCTAGTCATTCCTTTCTTTAGCCCTTTCACGGGAAACCAGAACACTTCTCACATCGTGCCGCAGACATTTTAGCCTGATGCCTGAGAGCTGCATCAGGATGTGCGGTGCACATGCAATTCAGTTACAAATTCACACAGGGACACTGGAATCCTACAGACCAAAATCCACTCGTCAGCAGGAGCGGTGGCCCTGGGCGGAGCACCAGTGGTTTTCTGGCTTGTCTGAGGGCTGCCGTGTGGGGCGAGGAGAGCCAGGCCAAGGGTCCAGGCTGCTGTAGTCCATCCGTACCCCATGCGTTTGGGGACAGATGGTTTTTCTTTATTGTAAAATTGTGGACTTTTAAAAACCTGTTGACTAAACAGTAATTAATTTATATTTGTGAAAAATGCCACTGTCCTAGTGATTTCTGATGTAAATACTGTTGTTTATATAGTATGTATTAAATTTTCCTACATTGTAAAACTGCTGTACTTTTGATTCTTGTATATTAAAAAGTGTCACTAAGGATTTTTAGAATTGGTTGAACACAGTTACGTTGCGTTGGCGTGAACTCTGACTGGATACACCTCCGGTTCCTTCCCTTCCCTTGCTGGCTGGGTTGTTCAGATCGCTCGCTTGTGTGCTTGTGAAATGGAGCCTTTTAAAGTTGCACTGTTTTTCCTACCGGCACCGGTTGTGGTGTTGGGTCCAGAACCTTAACCACCACAGGTTTCTGAGATTGTCCTTGAGCAGCCACTGGTGAGGGTAACAGCCCCGGGCCGAGCCACTGCAGTCCTTAGCCCTTGTCCCTGCGCCAGACAGGGTGACCTGGAGGGGCTGCCACCACCGGTTGAGCGGAGCTATGCCTAGTTCCCCACACTGGTCGTGCCAAGGAAGGTGCGTGTGGAGAGACCTGTGTCGTCCAGATGGGGATCCTGCACCTCCCCCCCCTCCATCCAGAGGAAGCGAAAACACACTGTCTGCCAGCCCACAGCCTTGAGGGTAATTTAACAGTTGGGTTATATATTCATGAAGGGGGAAAAAGGCATTTTATAATGGAAACACTGACACAAATGTTAACTCTAGCAATTTGGCACAGGGGCCGGCCCAGCGCTCGCGAGGCCCAGACAGAGGAAGGGTGGCACAGCCTGCGGGTGGAGATCCGTCTGAGTAGGAGTTAGAGAAGTTTGCCAGACCCAAGGGGTTTTGCTAATACTTAGGGGACTGCAAAATCCACCTCCAATCTCCGTGAAGCTCTTAATTCTTGATACCAAATAAACCCATATGTTGGCTCAGTTAACTCCCATGGCTGTCAACCCAGGAGGCTTGGCTGCAGGGGGGGCCCCCCCGGAAGGAGAGGCTGGGATTTTTAGCGCGAAGAACTCTTGAGTCAAAGACTTCTAGTGGAGGGTTCTTCCTGCCGATAAACAACTCACAATCATGTTGCAACTCACAGCTCGGCTGGAACCTCTTTGGGAAACTTTAAAGCGCTGCAATAATCAGCTTATGATTTACAATAGCAACGCGGCTTCTAAACCGACTGCTGCCAAGAAGCCTGCCTTTTACTGGAAGGAGCAGGCCCCAGGCCCCCCCTCCCTGCTCCCTGGCAGGGCCTCGCATGTCTGGAATCAAGGCAAGTCCTCCTCAATTAGCACCAACAGAAAGGTCACTTATTGAAACAAGGCCCCGTGGTTTGCCAGACCCGTCTGCGCTCCGGATTCCAACCTGTGGCTCTTAAAGGAGCAGGACGGTTTGCCGTAGAGGCCCGTCTTCCCCTGGGCCCTGCCTGCACCCGCTTGGAGGCCGGGCCCAGCGGCCTGTGCTGCGTTCTGTTCCCGGCCTTGGGAAGGAGATCACTCTTCGTCCTGAAGAAATCTGGCCCCTTGTGGT
The DNA here is from genome assembly GCF_011100685.1 of Canis lupus familiaris. Lineage (NCBI taxonomy): Eukaryota > Metazoa > Chordata > Mammalia > Carnivora > Canidae > Canis > Canis lupus. The sequence continues at coordinate 47,590,638 of NC_049224.1, read as the reverse complement.
GCTGGGGGTCCCTATCCTCGGCTTGGGGCCTGGGTGTCGTGCCTCCAGGTCAGTTCTGTGGCCCTGTGAGTCCATACCTCCAAAACAGGCAGATTATCTACTCTGGCCAGCTGGCCCCTGGACGGTTCGCACTTGGTATCTTTTCTTTAAATATGTTTCGTGACCCACAAGGGGATTGTCATTGCTACAGCCCGGTCCTTGCTGACCATGTGCCCCATGGTGCCCCCGGGGGGCGGGGCCTTGTCTCCATTTGGCTCCACCCTGCGTGTCAGGGGGCCTAGGGCGTCTTCATTTGCACACGGAGGAGGCAGCTCTAGGTTTCAAATAGCGAGAGCCCAGTGAGAAGTAAAGGTTTGTAAACCCTGAAAGCCTACCCAGAGGGAGACTTCACCAGTCCTTGCTGGGAGTGGGGGTGGGGACAGCACCAAGGAGGGCATTTGCCCAGGCTAGAGGGCCGGCTGGCCGAACATTCTGCCACAGCAGCCTTCAGCCCAGAACCTTGCGTGACCAGCAGGGCTGCTGCTCTTTGGGGCCCAGCTCACTGGAGGGGCCCAGGAAGAGGTCTCTCTCTAGGGAGAGATTAGAGCCCAGTAGGAAGGCCCAGCAGGGAGCTCACGGTCCCATGGGGACTAGACAGTCACAGGAGAGTTTTTCCCTTGACCAAGATCTTGAGCACTTCCTGTGAGCCAGGCCCTGTTCTAGAAGCTGGGCTTGCACACAAGGTGAACACACAAGGTGACCAGGCCCCCACCCTCTGAGCCAAGGGTTGGCAAGGCACATGGGGACCAACCACAAGAGGACAAAATGTCACTTGAGTGCCAGGGAGGAAAGAGCCAGGTGATGGGGGGGAGCAGGGGTGCTGGTAGGCGAGCCCTGGGGGTGGGGTTCAGGGAAGGTGTGGGTCTAGGAAGTGGACAGAGCTGGGTTTGAAGCAGCTGGCCTCCTCAGGCCTATTCTCTCCTCTGAGTCTCAATTGCAGAAGAGGGATAATGAGAGTTTGCCCGGCTGTGGTGGAGTGAGTAAGGTCACTGAGGGTGGCTGAGATGGGCTCGGCACTTGTCATCACTCTCCGAGGGCCATGTCAAGACCCGCTAAGGCTCATTGGAGACCACCCCTGTCACCAGAGCTGGGGCCTGCCCTTGTGCTTGGAAAAGGGAGCAAGATCCCATGCATTCCCTGACTTGAGGATCCTGAGTGAATGTGCTTCTAGAATCTTCCTGCAGGGGGCAGCAGATTTCCACAAACGGCCTGCCTTGCCGCCACCACCTAAATTTACAGAACCCCCCTGGGAAGCTCTCAGTCCTTCCTCTGCCCTGGCTTCCTTGGCTGCAGAGTCCACACTGGAGCCAGAGATCAGGAGCCACCTCATCCCTGCAGGAAGTGTGACAGGATCGGGAAGAGGAGAGGCTGCAGGAAGAAGCCAGCCTCACCTGCTCCACTAGCAGGAGGCCCGGGAGGCGGAGGCCCGGGAGGCCCAGCCCTCTTAGGAGCCTTAGCCAGCTGGGTGGCTCTCTCTCTCCACACAGGCAGCCCCTGCATCACAGACACGTCCAGCAGCCCTTCGGGGAGGCACAGGCTCCCACTCCCGGGTGCAGCCTGTCGTCCCTCGCCTCTCCTGAGTCACAAGGCCCAGGGATCACTGCTGCTCCCCCTGACACCCTCCTTTGCTCTAACCTCCCTGGTTTGGGTCCGAAGCACCCTACGACCTGCCCTTGCTGGCCACTCGGACCGTCCCCGTCTCTGGACCTCTGTAACCGCAGCCAGCCAAACTGCTCTCGTAGCCTCTTGCAGATAGTCGAGGCAGAGCCTGGCCTCCGGGCTGCTGTCCCTCTACCCCCTCCATCACCTACAGCTGCCCGATGGATCTCATTCATCTTCCAGATTCAATTCAAGCTTGGTTTCCTCTGAGTAGCCTTCTTGGCCTCTGCTGTTCCCATTTCCATTCCCGTCTGTCCCTTCCCTGTGCCCACAGTAGCCATCAGAGAGAGCCCAGGCGTGCTCTGGTGCCTCCACGCTGTCACAGCTGTCTCCTCCCATGAGTCTGGCCACAGCCTGGGGCATATGGGTGCTGGGCTCAGAGCCCTGTCCTGTGAGATGCCCAGAGAAGGGGCCCTGGGGGCTGAGACCAGAGTTCACGTCACAACAGGCAGGGCTTCCTGCCCAGGGGGATGTTTCAAGCCCTTAGAGGCCGATTCTCTCTCCAACAGCTTCCCAAATGCTCCCTGGCATGCCAGATGATAACCGTTTGTTGGCCGGATCCAGGGAAGCTCCAGGGGCCTGCGGGGAGCTGACTGGAAGAACGGTGGTCTGCAGAGGCAGCTCACAAGCCCCTGTGGTACTATCCAGGGTGGTGGTGTCTGGGGGAGCCGAGCCGGGGCCGGTGGCTGGCTTCACGGCCCCAGCTGCCTCAGCCCAGGCCCTGGCCCAGGACTCCCTGTACCAGGCCCAAGGGTGAGGAGGCAGGAACGGGTGGAGGCAGTGGCGGCAGGTATAGAGCCGAGTGGGCTCACGCAGGAGGGACCTCAGTCCCAGCAGGAGCCGCGGGGCTCTCACAGCAGCTGGGCCGAGAGCGTGGGCTCTGGAGAGACCGTCTGCCTTCAAGTCAGGGTGCATCCCCGACTGCTGGGACCTGGCCACTTGTTAACCTCCGGAAGGGAAAGAGTCCCCCCCATACCTAATGGGGGAGCAGGGCCGGGCACATGCTAACGATGAGGCCAGGTGAGCCATCTGTACTGCGGCTGCCCGCTCAAGGCTACTGGGCCTCGCTGTGGCCAGGCCAAAGCCTGGTGACCTGTGCTGAGGTCAAGCCCCCACCCTGACCCTCCCTGCCCTGGAGAACCTGGAGATGAAGCCTCTGTGGGCCTCCTTGGCTCCTTCTGGGGCCACCTCTTCCCACGTTGTGGAATGCTGCTCCATCACCCACCACAGGGCCCATTTGCCTCCTCTGAACCCCATCCCACATGTCACCATGTCCTCACAGCCCTAGAGTGCTCGGTGCTTCCCTCACGTCCTCTCTGACGCCTGCTGTGACAGCGGGCGCACATAGTCATCAGATTAGCTAATTCCCACTCGACTGTGCCCTGGAAACCACTCAATGTTTCCCAAACTTGAGGCCGACAGATGTATGATGGGGAGGAGAAGTCTTAGAGATATCTGGAAGAATTTAAAATTTTTCTGTTTTCATTTTTATGAACACTTTAAAGAAGTAACCTATGCAAATCCTGGATCATTTGGAATGGTGAGAAGGTGAAAAGAACCCAGGGCTTTCAGGTCGTCTACTAGGTGCCAAGGGGTCAGTGCTTCTTACCCAGGTGGACAGGGGGGCACATGGTGACAGGTTTCACAGAGTCCAAAGAGTGAAAAGTAAAGGGGACCGGGATCACTCCCTGGCACCAGTGACAGGAGCCTGGACAACCCCTTTCATCACACAGTTTTGTGGTTTTTTTTTTTTTTTAATTAAAAAAAAAATTATGAGAGACACAGAGACACAGGCAGAGGGAGAAGCAGGCTCCCTTTGGGGAGCCTGATGCAGGATTCGATCCCAGGACCCCAGGATCATGCCCTGAACCGAAGGCAGATGTTTAACCACTGAGCAACCCAGGTGCCCTCAGTTTTGTGGTTTTTGTTTGGCCTTAATTAGTAACCATGTCTGGGTTTCATAGTTGAAAGGAGCTATAATTACAACTTATTACAATTGAGAATTTATACCTAGCCTCATGAATTATAAGAACTCCAGCCATGGAGGGAGGGCCTGGAGAAATATTGGCCCCTGGGAGGGGTCTGTATGTCAGGTATGTTTGGATACTCTGAGCTATTTGTGGCCGAGACCTGAGAGTAAATGAAGCCGCCCATGGGATGCGCCTGTGAGCAGAGGCCACCATGTGCAGACGGCTACTGGGTGTCAGGCTCTGGGCCCGGGCCTTTACTGTATTGTAATAATCTCCTCCTCATGAAAATGCCAGGAGGTAGGATATATCCCCTTTCTCGGTTGAGGATCGTGAGGCCTCGATACTTTAGGTAACGAGCCGAGCCGAGATCACATATCTAGGGAGTGGAGCGACTCACACTCCACCCCAGCTCCTCCCACCTCTCAAGGCCAGCTTGTCACTGCCTCCTTCCATGGCTCCTCTGCTGTCACCCAAGTAGAGTCATCTTATTCCCACAAACTCTCATCCTTCCCCTCATTGTGGATGAACAGGCTCAGAAGCCGCGTGTGACTGGCTCAAGGACCGAGAACCAGCAAGTGGGGACGGCCAGCATGCCATCCCCCAGGTCCTTCTGCCTCCCTTCCCCTGCTCTGCTCACAGCAAACTAACCTGGGCGCTGTCTGCCTCTCACTCCAAGAAGTTGGTCCCAGGGAGGCAGGCACGGTCATCTCCTGGGGTCACCGCTTTCTCCCCAACAATGAGTCAGTGCCTGACTCCTCCCAGGGTCTCTAGAATAAATAAACGGATTCCCCAAACCCAGACTGTGGTGGGACACATAGGGGATGCTCCTAAAAATGTTTGTGCAAGGAAGGGAGGGGAGAAAGGAAAGGAGGAAAGACTTCGCTGCTGTGTTAGACCATCAGAGTGGACACCCAGAGGGAGGAGGCCGTGGGCACTGGCCTTAGGGATTCATCCCCCGTCATTAGCAGGAACAAAAAGGTGTGTTAAGTCAACATGGTGGATGCCGTGGTTGTCCTGTGATGCCCAGGGGGCATTTGGTATCTGGTGGTCCAGGTCTGCAGCCTTGACCTGAAGGCCACCCAGGAGCTCTTTTGTGGATGGGGCCTGGGCTTTAAGCAACCTGAATTCCAGGAGGGAGGAATTGGAAGGGGGCACCACCATGATAAATCAGCAAGGGGATCAAATACTTGGCAGGGTGCCGGACACATGGCAGGTGGCCAAAAAATGTAGCTGTCATGCTAGGGTGACTCCAGCCTCCATGTAAATGGGAGTGGAGTCTGTAGCAGCAGCTGGGTCATGTCTGGGATTGCTGAGAAGGCTTGTCTCCCACCTGGGGAAGCTGATGACCACCCCCAGACCATGGTGAGCCTGCCAAGAACCCACTGGCACCCTGGTGTCATCTCCTTCTGAAGCCCTAAGCCTCTCCGACTTCAGATCTCTCCCATCCTTCTTCTCTTTGGGGTCCAGGTGTGAAGTCCATCTGCCCACCTAGCATCTCAGCAGGGGTCTGGCCCCACTCCCTGCTCACCCAGGACCAGAACTCCTGATGGCCTCCACAGAGCCCCACCTGCACAAGCAGGTGACATGGGTGTGGATGTTCATCTTGAAATGAGCAACAGCATCTACTTTCAGAAGTGTCACAGAAATTGTCAAAGCATCTGTGAGACTCAAAGTCAGGTTTGGTGTACGTGGGTGCTCTGCAGGAGGATAGTGTGGGGGAGGTGGTATCATTGTTCCCTCCTGGTTGAGGTGGCTGGGGCTGAGAATGAGGCCGCATCTCACCCCTGCCATGCGGTCAGGAGGTCTGAGCACCACTTTAGACAAAGCAGACACATGAGGCCTGCCATGGGCTCTGGTTCCCAGGGGAGGGAGGAATGAGCTGAGCAGGAATGTGTTCGAATGTGGAAAAATCTGTGAGCCATCCCAGTGATCTTCTGGGCAGGTGATCCTGGCCTTGGGATCTAGGCTGTCTGGGATTGTGGCCCCACAGATTCAGGGGGTGGCAGTTCCTTGGGGACAGCGGGTGCCTCCATGGCATTAGAGGTCCTTAGATGGCTGGTGAGGGTGTGCGGGGTTCCCACTGACCCCTGGCCAGGACACCAAGCTTCTCCAGCCCAAGCTCTTCAATTATTTCAAGATTTTGACAAGTAAGGCCCATCAGACCCAAGAGATGTGATTTCTGGAGCATACCTAAGAGATGAACACATGGAACAAAATCAGGTCCCCACCCTTGGTGTCATGGGAGACACAGGTGTGGGAGACTAGCGGGTGGGACTCCCCAGATCTCAGTCCGCCTGGGAGCAAGCAGGGGCAGCGGCCTGCCTGGTGTGCTGGGGTTCCCCCCAGATGCTGGACCAGGCAGTGAGCCCACAAAGGCGGTGTGACCCAGGGCGGATGAGAAGGGACAAGGGAGTGGATGCTTGCTGGGGTGCAGGCCTGCTAGGGGCATGCTCCCTATTTCTTGCCCCGGTCTTCCCAGGCATCCCTGCAGGAGGGCTGTCGCCTTCACTGCACGGACAAGGACAAGGATTCTGAAGTTCCCAGTCACACAGCCAGCAAGTGGCAGGTCCAGGAGTGAGCTGGGCCTCCTTGCAACTAGTAGCTGTGCCGGGGTTCCTTGCTATTCTTTGAATTTTCTGTTTTACAGTTTTAACACCCTTTTCATCATCAGGATCAGAACTTTGGTATTTGTGGTAAAGTCCTATCCTGGAAGCCCAGCTGTCTTTTCCTAAGCCTATGGCCTGCCCCGCCCCTGACCTGTGGGGCTCCTGAGAGTCCGTGCTGGAGCGTGGCCTTGGGACTAGCCACCAAGTGACGGCCCCTAGATTTTCTGCCAATCTTACCAACCACGGCATTGGGACCAGCTTGTTCAATGGGAACACCTTCCCTTTGTTCTGGAAGTTCCTTTTATGAGCACTGTGCTCTGTAAACATTCGCTCCTTGAAAGTGTACATCATTTAATTTAAAAATTAAAGACAATCCAGGGACTCCTGGGTGCCTCAGTCTGAAGGGCACGCAGCTTTTGGTTTAGGTTCAGGTCGTGACCTCAGGGCCATGGGCTCAAGCTCTGCATCAGGTTCCTGGCTTAGCTCTTTGCAGGGAGCCTTCCTGAGATTCCATCTCTGCCTCAGCCTCTGCCTCTCCCTACCCTCGAAATAAATAAATGAAATCCTAAGAGAAAAATGAAAGTTCAGCTGCATGTGTTTTCTAGTGGGGCCCAAAGTAAAATGTTCATTTTGGTGTCCCAAACCTGCCCCCCCAACAGTGGCTAAGTGGTGCCACAGTAAGGGTTAGTAAATACACACATATTGGAATCATGGTACTCTGTTCTTGAAGGGAATGGTCCCACAGAAAAAGCACAGGATACAGCACAACATAAGGGCACCTGTTACATATGAAGTGAGCAAAAACACACTAGCATTTTCTAATTGCATAATGAGGAAACCTGCATAGGTTAGAGGGCCTTTTATGCTCATTTAAAAGTCAGGCAAGTTGTCTGTAATGCATTTTTCAAATAATTTGGAGAGCACTGCAATCCACTGTAGGATATGCTGATTAGTGTTGTCTTTGTTGGCATTGACAGTCTTATGTGGTCACATACCAATATTTTTGCTGTAGCTTTTGAGTAAAAGAGATTTAAATGCATTTAGACAATACATATCGAAAACTGTTTACATACACTAAAGCACTCAGAGCACTCACACCCAGGTCTCCTGCTTGCCAAGCCCTGCCTGCAGTCCCCTCGTGTTATACCCCCAAGGGGGACATTCATGGCACCTCCAGCACCGCCCCCACCACCCCACGTCTGACTAGCTTCGTGCGGAGCCCCCAACTCCCTTTCTCCCTCACCTCACCAAGCCTGGAACAATGCCTTTATTTATTTATTTATTTATTTATTTATTTATTTATTTATTTATTTATTTATTTATAAAAATATTTTATCTATTTATTCTTGAGAGACACACAGGAAGGAGCAGAGACACAGGCAGAGGGAGAAGCAGGTTCCCTGCAGGGAGCCGGATGTGGGACTGGATCCCAGGACCCTGGGATCACACCCTGAGCCGAAGGCAGATGCTCAACCACTGAGCCCCCCAGGTGCCCTGGAACAATGCCTTTAAAACCCAAGCTGGACACTTTCTGCACCTGGTCAAAGCTGCAAATGGCTCCCTCTGGCAGCTAGAATAAAGCAGCAAGTCTCGCCTTACACACCTAGTTGAGGGCCTGCAGTGCTCCCTCCGGCCATTCTGCAGCCTCACCTGGACCCTGGGCGGTCCACCCAGTGCGGCCTGTCCCATGATTTTCTGCTGCCTCGCCAGCTGGGCTGCCGTTGGGCCAGGCTCTTTGCGCTCACTGCCCTCTCTGCACAGAAGGCTCTCCCCAGCTCTTTGCCTAGCTCGTCCCCCAAATCCATGCAGGTGATCTGGTCAGAGGTCTCCCTTGCTCCCTGCCCCCTGTGAAAGCTCCTCCCCACCCGCCTCCCATTCAGGTGGGTCTCTCTCAGATGAATCTGCTTCCCTTTCCTCTGTGGCGCTTGCCACCAGGGGATATCCAATTGTGTCACTGCCTATGGACTGGTCAGTCTGAGGACTCTGCTGTCTGCCTCCAGCGCAAGTGATCACGAAAGAATTATCGAATGAACACGTGAGGACACGCCACTGCAAGGGGAGGGGACTCATCCTTGTTGGCGGCCTCCCTGTCTGCTCGGGGGCCCCCGTGCGAGGCCATTTATGAGCATTAGCTCATTGGAGTTCTGTAATGACCTCGGGAGGTAGGTACTCATAATTCTGTTTTACAAAAAAGAAATCTAAGCCTCCAAATATCCAAGGGAGACCACACAACTAGTGACAAGCAGAGCCAGCCAGGTTGGACGCCAAGCGGGCCTGTGGCCCGAGACCAAGTGCCACCATCCTGCTCTATGCGGCTCCCAGGCATCACTCTGAGACCCGGTCATGCCTGGCTTGATGGCATCTCTTCCCAGAGGTCCCCATGATGTTTTCACCCCAGAATTTGCCTCCTTCGTTATAAATGACCCTCCCTGATTTGTTTCTGGTTGCCCTTCCTCTCTTATGAATTTTGGTTCTCCACACTAAATCTCCAAGAGTTCTTGCCACACAGTGTGCAGGGGTGCAGTGAGGAGGGACGCACCCCCGTCTGCTAGTGCATTAACCTCCGGGCCGCCTGGCCTCCATCTCGCTGGCAGAGGAGGCCGCTCCAAACCCAGCCCGCGGTGCAAGATGAAGCCACTTCTTGGGGATCATTTTAGCTAAAGACTCTGTGTTCCATATTCATGATGAAATGCAAATTTCCATGTTCATGGGCAACCAGTAGCATGGTACTGGGAAAGAGTTCCAGCTGGTTAAATTTAGGGTCCTGAACAAATTCCAAACCAAGAATATTTTTTGGCAAGTGCCATAGCATTTTCATCTGATGGCAAATGGGATTTTTTTTATTTTCAATCCTGTGCGCCCTGGCTTCTCAATAATCGGTTCTTCTGCGAGGGCCAAGTGCCAGTGGCTGTGCTGCCTCCATGGCGCCTCCCCTGTGAGTTATTCCATCCTGGCTACTACAGAGAGAGAGAGCAAGAGAGCGAGAATGAGAGCAAGAGTGAGAGGTGCCTCTCGATCCTGACAGTTTGGGAAATGGGATAAGATGTGTACATATGTTCTGACTCCTTTCATCCCCTCCAGTCTGGTTCTTCCTCCCCATGCCCACAATGCCATGCTCTCTCTGGGAGCCTGTGTAAGAGCTGGGTTCTAGAAAGTTCTCTCTTCCTGCCTTTAACCTTCTCCTTTGGCTTAGACTGGTTACATGCTCACCCTCTGGATTCCTCCGCTGGCTGGCCTTTCCGCTTACCTCCCTCCCAAGCTCCCAGAGTCTGTGTGACCCTCTCCCCCCTCATCCCGCCCACTGGCTCACTCAACCCCTTCTGGTCTGGGAAAACAGGGCTACCAGCCCCGGACACTCCCTGTGTGCCAGGCCCCTTTCCAAGCCCTTTATAAGACAAACTCATGGAATCTCCAAACAATCCTATGTGATAGGCACTCCCCACCTTATAGAGGAGGAATCAGAGGCTCAGAGACATTAAGTGACCTGCCCACGGTCACCGGGCTAGAGAAGGGGAGACCCCCGGGATGCGGCCTGACTTAATTAATGGTGCTGCTGTTCTGCTTCATGACATCTGGTGTTAAGAACAGGGGGATCCCTGGGTGGCGCAGCGGTTTGGCGCCTGCCTTTGGCCCAGGGCGCGATCCTGGAGACCCGGGATCGAATCCCACATCGGGCTCCCGGTGCATGGAGCCTGCTTCTCCCTCTGCCTGTGTCTCTGCGCCTCTCTCTCTCTCTCTCTGTGACTATCATAAAAAAAAAAAAAAAAAAAATTTAAAAGAACAGGCACAGACAGGGCGAAACACACCCAGGTGTACGGCTAAGCCCCGCCCTGCTAAGGACCCTAGGCAAATCAGATCATCACGCCAAGCGTCTGTTTGCCTGTAAAATGGGCATGAATTTGTTCCTCTCTCATTGGGTGGTTTTAAACGATGAAATGTGAGGACAGCTAGCAGTGAACCTGGCGCCACGCAAGTCTTGGTCCTCTTTGCAGAGCCATCAGTGTGGCCCTGGGCTGTGTGAGCAAGGGGCCTGCATGGAGTGTGGGCAGCCACATGGCAGCATCCTGGATCTGAGTCCAGTCCACCCAACCTCTCACCCCACACCCCTGTTCATGTCCCTCTGCCACATGGCCATCTGTTCCTGAAACTGTTCCGGCTTAGTCAAGGCAAGAAAACTTGGGAGGCCTCAAGCCCCATAAGGAGAAAAAGCTGTTCTGGAGAAGTAGGAAGCTTGTGTTCAATGGCTTCACCCTCCACAAGCATCTGCGACGCCCCTTTTCACGGGCACGTGAGCACGCGTGCGTGAGTTGCATCCAGGTGCACACACTGTAGGTGGACTCCCACGACCGAAGCCTATTCTCCACCTTTCCAAAGGGGCCAGTCTAATCAGAAAGCAAATTCCAACACGCACTCCAAAAGAAAATAACAAAACAAAAAAACCCCAAACTTTACTTGCATTTAGCCGTTAATAAATAATTTACAATATGTACATGCGGTGACACTCGACACAGGTCGCAGACACAAGGACGCAGTGAGGAGTCCCCACTTCCAAGCAGAACGCGATCAAACACAACCAAAATAAAGTGCTTCACTTTTTACTTCCAACATAGGGACCATCTAAAAACCAGCAGGGCGGGCGGGGCCGCGCCTCCCACCTGCCGGCCCCTGCTGGGGCAGAGAGGGGACCTCTTGGAGGGGAGGCAGGGAGCCTCCTGGGCCAGTGTATGAGAGGTCCCTGGGGAACAGCAGGAGGGCTGCCAGGCTGGGGGGCCAGGTCGGTGTGGGGCTGTGGGAACCGCCCTCCTGGACCTTTGGGAGTGGAGCCCGAGCCGGCCTTGGCCCCTGGGCTCTCTGGAACAGCAGCAGAGGCAGGGCCTGGTTCAGGGCTCCTCGGTGGGGGCCAGGGCTCTGGGTGGCAAGCGTCTCCGGGCTGTGTGGCCACGGGCTGGAGGGCGGGGACTAGGGGGACGGGACCCTCCAGGGATGCTCATGGTGGAGAAGCTCGCAGACCCTGCTCCTCCGCCTCCCCAGCGCGGACGTGGGTGGCCGGGCGGGGGGCGGGGCTTGGCGGGCAGGTGGGGAGGGGCGAGGATCAGGGCAGGCCAGCTGGCCCTGTCCGCCGCGTCTCCCGCCCGCGCCCTGCGGGCCCAGCTCCCTGCCCAAGGGCTCTTGCCACCTGCTGGAGAGAAGGGAACAGGGATCAAGGGCTAGAAACGAGGACGTGAGCTCCCGAGCACAGTGGACAACGGGGGGCCGGGGAGGCCCGTCCGGGGCCACGAGTGGCGTCGCTCAGACCTCGTGCTGACAGCACCGCTGCCCCTGGGGAGCCTGCGGCCCGGGCCCTAAGCGGGGACCCGCGCGCGGACACAGGCCGCCGGGCTGCGCGCGGCCGCTCTCCGGGCCCCGGCGGGCGCCACCTGCTGGTCAAAGGGGTTACAGCCCGCTGGAGGCGCCGAGCAGCCGCCGCCCCGACTCCCGGAGTCGTCCCAAAGCCCGAGGGGAAAGGAGGCCCTGCCTGGGTTGGGGGGGGGGGGTCCAGCCTCGCGGAGGCCTGGGCACCTCGGCCTAGTGTGTGCGAGTGTGCTCGTGTGAGTGTGTGTGTGCGTGTGGCGGGCGCGGGCAGCAGTCAGCTGGGCCTGATTCAGTGCATCGCTGGGGTGGGGGGGAGCTCGACTCTGATCGGTCCCAGGGTCTCCCAGTGTCTCCGGGGGTGGGGCGGGCGTGGGGGGCTCGGGCCTGAGGGGCTGTTTTGCACATTCACACTGGGGGCGGGTGGAGGGGAGCGGCTCCCCCCTCGCACAGCTCAACTGTCACGGACGGCACCGCACCGGGGCCCCCACCAGGCAGGGGGTGGGAGCGGGGGCTGGGGAGGTCACCCCGTCCACAGCTCCCAGCTCCCAGCTCCACGGCCCGCCGGCCGGCGGCTCCCTCGGCCTCTGAGCTCCGCAGACGTGCAGGGCGCCCCCGGCCCCCGCCCCCTGCGGCCGCCCCCCCCCCCGCCCCCCGCAGCCGCCCCGGGCTGGGGCCAGGAGCGCGCCCTCGGGCCTAGGCGGAGGCCACGGCCCGCAGCAAGGCGGGGAGCAGGGCTAGGAGCGCGAGGCTGCCCAGGCGCGGCCGGGGCGCGGCGGCCCGGCCCGGCGGCTCCCGCGTCCTCTCGTACAGGTGCAGCCTGTCCTTGTCGGAGTGCAGCATCTTGACGTCCTCCAGCGCGTAGTAGGCGGCCAGCGTGAAGTTGACGTCGCCGGTGGTGAGCAGGTCGAAGACGCAGGCCTGGTAGTAGAGGTCCTCCACCGGCAGCTTCTCCTTGCACTTGGCCGCCGCCGCCTCGTAGGGGAAGGTGTCCGCGGCGGCCGGCGCGGGGCTGCGGGCGCCGGGGCCCGGGAAGTCGATCTGCTGGTTGAGGGGGCAGCCCCGCAGGCAGAGGTAGAGGCCCTGGCCGTCGCGGTCCTCCACGGCGTGCACCACCTCCTCGGGCATGCGCACCGCGAACGTCAGGTAGCGGCCCACCTGGCGCACCACGATGGTGGTGCCGATGTACTTGGCCTGGATCTCCACGTGCTGGCCCGACACCTTCTCGGTGATCTTCAGACTGTTGGCCCCGTGCTTGTCCCCGCCGTTCTTGGAGCCGTCGGCGAAGGCGGCCGGGAGCTCGTCCATCTCGGCCTGGTACACCTTCTGGTCCACACACTCCTGGAAGTTCTTGAAGATGATGGTGAGCTGGGGGGGGGGGGGGGGGGGGACGGAGACGGGGTTAGTGGTGCCGCAGGGCGCGTGCGGGGGCGCCGGACCGAGGAGCCCCCGCCGTGCCCCAAGCCCAAGCCGCCGGCCCGACCCGGTCACCTTTTGGTGCCACCGGCATTATGAAGCACTTAACATCCTTCTTTAAAGCAACGTGTTGGGATCCCTGGGTGGCGCAGCGGTTTGGCGCCTGCCTTTGGCCCAGGGCGCGATCCTGGAGACCCGGGATCGAATCCCACATCGGGCTCCCGGTGCATGGAGCCTGCTTCTCCCTCTGCCTCTCTCTCTCTCTCTCTCTCTCTGTGACTATCATAAAAAATAAATAAATAAATAAAGCAACGTGTTTTACTAGAGGACAAAGGGGGTTAAAGGAGAGAAGAACAGACCAAGAAACAAAACAGACTCTGAACTACGGAGAGCAGACTGACGACGACCAGACGGGAGTGGGGTGCGGGAATGGGGGGGACACGGGGAGGGGATGAAGATCATACTTGTGATGGGCACCGAGTGTGGTATAAAGTTGTCGAATCACTGTATTGCACGTCTGAGATTAAAATTACACCGTGTTGGGGGCGCCTGGGTGGCTCAGTGGGTTGAGCATCTGCCTTTGGCTCCAGGTGTGATCCTGCATCCCAAGATCAAGTCCCACATCCTTCTCTCCGTGGGGAGCCTGCTTCTCGCTCTGCCTATGTCTCTGACCCTCTCTCTGGGTCTCTCATGAATGAATAAATAAATAAATAAATAAATAAATAAATAAATAAATAAATAAATAAATCGTTTAAAAAAAATTACACCGTGTTGGAACGATACTGGAATTAAAAAACTTAGTTAAAACAAAACCAACTTGTTTTTAAAAAAAAGAGAAAACTGACTTAGGAGGGGAACTTTAGATCACTACCCTAAATAGAAAACCAGCTCATTTACTATATATAGAGGTGAACCATAAAAAGAAAAGCACAGCTAATTAAAAATAAAACTTCATTATCTATTGTAGTAGGCTGAGTAATGGCCTTCAAGATATCAGGCCCTAATGCCAGGAACCTGTGAAGGTTACCTTATAAGCAAAAGAGACTCTGCAGATGTGTTTAGGTTCAGGATACTGAGATGGAGAAGTTATCCTGGATTATTTGGGTGGGCCCTGCATACAAGCACACATGTCCTCCTAAGATGGAGCCAGAGAGAGGTTGGACCATCAAAGACGGAAGGCTCTTTCCATGGAGGCAGAGCCTGGAGGGGTATGACCATAGCCCAGGGATGCTGGCAACCACCAGAGGCTGGAAGAGCCCTGAACATACTCTCCTGGAAGCCAAAAGCACTGACCCTGTTAACACCTTCATGTTAGCCCTGAAAGACACAGTTTAGATTTCTCACCTCCAGAGCTACAAGAGAAGACATTTCTGCTTGTTTGAAACACTGACTTCGTGGTATTTGTTACAGGAGCAACAGGAAACTAATACGGTCCACAGCCATCTTTTTTTTTTTTTTTTTTAATTTTATTTATTTATGATAGTCACACACAGAGAGAGAGAGAGAGGCAGAGACATAGGCAGAGGGAGAAGCAGGCTCCATGCACCAGGAGGCCGACGTGGGATTCGATCCCAGGTCTCCAGGATCACGCCCTGGGCCAAAGGCAGACGCCAAACCGCTGCGCCACCCAGGGATCCCGGTCCACAGCCATCTAACATGGGACTTACAGCTAAATGCCTTCAAAAGGACTGTAAGCCATTGGCTAAAGGTAACAGCAGGTGGAAGAGGAGATTTCGTGCCCCAGGAAAGAACAAGCAGGCAGAGGCCACTGTGGCAGGGCTGCCCTGAGGAGTCACCTGGCCAGGCCCTGGAGGGACGCAGGGGGGAGGAGAGGAGAAAGGCACCAGTCAGAGAAAGGAAGACAGGGGATGGAGATGGCGGGGGCTCCAGGCTGAGCACGCAGCCCTGGCCAGGGCAGGAACAGGGAGGCCTATTTCCGCTGGTGGCTGCAGCCGGGGGTGAGGGCCTGGGTGAGCTGCTTGAGGAGAAGCAAATGGCTGGGCAGCTCCACTAGTAACCATCCTCCTGTGAACCACAGACACAGGCACGGTTCCTGCATCTTCTAGTTCTGTGTGGTGCGGCAGGGGAGGATGACATTACCTCCCATTTAGAGTGGAGAAAATTTAGGCTCAGAGAGGCCAAGTGACTTGCCCAAGGTCACACAGCCAGCAAGAGGTAGAGCTGGGTTTCATTCTCCTGGTTTCCAGCCCCGGGGCGCTTCTTGGCCACAAGCCCACAGAGTGGGAGGCCTGGGAGAAGGATGGGAGACAAATAGCCTGGGGAGTAAGCATGCTTCCCCTTGTTATCCTGGGTGAAGTGCCAGGCTGCTTTCTCCCCCCATCATCATAACTAGGAAGACTGCATGAGCTGGAGACAGGAGTCACATTTGGGAGAGAAACGATACCCTCCTTCATTCCTCTTCCCAGGTACCAGCTTTTTACCACTGGTGGCTTTAAGGTCCCTGCCCCCTGAGCCAAGGGCAGCTGGGACCTGAACTCCAGCCCAAAGCCAGGGAGGGAGGCTGTCTCATGGGGCAAGTGGTGCCCAGGCCCTTTGGGGCTCCCTGGCACTGCCCCCACCCCCTGGGCCACCATTCCTAGAACTTCTCCCTGCCCCCAGGAGGGGAGAGGCCTAGCCAGCTGTCTAATGGGACCCCTGAAGGGTACCCCACGTCCTCAGAGAGTCTGCAGCCTGAGGCAGGTCCCAGATGTCCTGGCTGTGGCTGGATTTTGTGCCTGGGCACCCTGGGTGATGTGGCAGTTGGAGCAGTACAATGAAGGCCTGGGACAGTCCTCGGGGTAGAGAGGACTGGCGGTGCCACCAAGCACTAAAGGAGTTTCTGGCCAAAAGGCACAGGGTAAGACAAAGGCAAGGCCCAGGCCTGCTGGAGACTGCAAGTGGGTCCTGCAGGCAAAGGGAGCCCGGAGAGCCGTGAGGGACCTCAGCTCAGGCCCAGGGTCCAGAAAGGCTGGGGCCCAGGGTGGGGTGCATGGCCAGGCCACAGGCCAGGCAGTGTAGCTGCAATTCAGGGGGCTGCAGGGGTGGCCAGGGGCACAGACAGGAGGACGAGGGGGTAGCAGGCAGGAAGAAGCCTCAGCCTGGAGCCTCAACCGTGGAGCTGAAGTTCTAGGCTGAGCAAACCAACAGGTCAGCGAGGGCCTGGCTGCAGGTGTCCAGGGCTGTCTCGTCACTGATCTCGGGTCCCTCCATGCTGGTAAAGTGTTGGGGTGCATGAGGGGACTGGACCTTCAGGGAGAAACTCCCCCTTCTCACCCTGATACTCAAAAAGCTGAGGATGAGAGACAGGCTGCAGCTGGGTTTTTGGGGACTCCAGGCTCTTCGGCCTTTGCAGGCCCCTTTCTCCATCAAAAATATTAAAACTACATTTTGCTGATTGCTTTGGTGCGAAGACTAATACAGTCGAGGTTGGATTACGCTGATTTTTTCCTTCTGACTTTAAAACAAATTAAGGTCTTTTCGTGGTTCCCTGGAAGTCTTGGGGTCCCTGGTGCTGTGCCCGTGGGGCCGCGTGAATGGTCAGGATGGACGGGGGCACATTCTGCTGTCCGCACCGGACACGAGGAGCTGGTGCTCCCAAGCTGGAAGCCGGGGACCCTGCCAGGAGCCTGGGGGTGCTACACGGGAGGCCCGGGCTGCACAGGGCAGCCTGGGCACTGGACTCCATTTCCCCATCCTTCCCTCTGGGGCCACCGCCTGGTCCCGGGCGGCCGGGCCCTTCTGGTTTGCTGTGGGATGTCACAGGTGGCCGCAGCCCCTCCATCCTGCCGCGACGCTGCCATCCCTGGCCTACAGAAATGGCCACTTATTAGTTCCACCTCCTGCTGCTCCCTTCTCTCCATCCCACAGCTCCCGCCCTGATGTGGAGGCTGCCTGCGGGGGGCGGGGGGGGTGCAGCCAGGGTGGTCTGGGCAGTGGGTGGTCCTGCCACTGGGGAGGGGGCGAGCGACGAGGGGCTCTGGTGTCCCTGCCTGGCGAGCTGGGGAGCGGGGCTGGGGGTGGGGGGTACTGCCTTCCAAGTGCATCAGTCTCCTGGAACAGGAAAGGCTGGTTTCCCTCTAACCGTCATCTCTCGTGGAGACAGGCTCCTGGAAGGCTGACAGCCTGCTAGACTCTTCTTGGCACCAGTGCCAGGGACTCAACCACAAGTAACAGCATGAAGGGGCCTGTCGAAAGCCGGGCGGCTGGCTGCCAGCACGGCCACGGGTGCGGCTGCCACTCCTGCCTTTGCCGCCCCCCGCCCCCCGCCCCCCGCCCAGAGCGGCCTGAGGCCCAGCACCAGGGGCTGTATCTACACAAGGGGGCCAGAGTCCAAGACCCTTGTCCTCAAGGAGCTCACACTCCGGGAGTGGGGGTGACAGACCAAAGAGATGAGTCAGGCGGTGTGAACAGATGGGTGGTAATTTCTAGGCGGAACCAGCAAGGAGGTGGAGGAGGGGACGGCAGACACACGAATTCCTCTCCTCCCTGAGCCTCGGTCTTCTGATCTGTACAATGGGGTGCTCCCAGTACAGCTGGAAGGAGGGTGGTGGAGTGGGGGCTGAGCAAGAAGGAAGGCCCACGGCGGCGGGGAGCTGGCTAATGTTTCACCTTGGGCTGGAAAACACGACATCTTGCTCATCTATGAGGACAGAGGGCTGGGCTGGGCTGGATGATGCCGGTTTCATGGAAAAGGAGCTGAGGCCCCCTCGGGTGAGGAGGGGGGTACACAGGGCAGTGGGTTCAAGTGGCCAGAAGGGGCTGGCAGAGGGCTCTGGCGGGGAGGCACGAAAGCCCCTCAGAGGTAACAGCCTCCTGGCTTCTCGTGCTTCCCCCGAGGCTCCAGGCGGCCCCCCCACGCCTGGCCTGGCTCTGCTGTCTCTCCCCTGGTCTTCTGCTCCCAAGGACTTGGGAGGAAGCCCTCCCCAGTGCTCTGGGCAGAGCATCCTGCACCCACCACAAGCACACCCCTCTGCCTGCCTTCGTTCCCCATTATCAGCCTGGGAGCTGCCAGGAGGGCGGAAGCACCCAGCGCAGAGGCTGGCACAAAAGAGGTGTTTCGTAAATGTTTGTTGAATCAATGAATGAACAAAACCAACACACCTGCGCAGCAGAGGCCTAAAAGAACAGGTGTGGGCAGGCCAAGGGCTCTGGAAACCAGCCACTGGCGGTTCTCACCCGGGGAACCCAGGCTGCCCTGAGGCCGGAGACTGACTTGGCGACAGACCCACCCTGTCGCTGCTGGGTCTCCGGGGTCCAAGCCCCGTGCTGCCTCCTGGCCAATGGGGGTGTAAACGAAGGCCGCTGGGCAGGAAGGGGCTGGGTGGGTCAAACTCTGCAGCAGAGCCCCATGCTTTCTGGAACCTCCAGGCTGGGATGGGATGAGAGGGGCTCTCATCCCTGTGTGGGCACTTCTGCTGGCTGTGGCCCAGCAGCGAGCCTGGAGCAGAGTGGACATTTGAAGAACACAGACAAGTGACTGGATCATTAACCCATTTGGTTTTGGGACAGTGTCGCTGGGCTCAGGGTCCCAGTGCATGCCAGTGAAGAGCTGAGGTTGGTATCCAGGGGTTCTAAGCCCAGGCACGTTGCCCCAGCCTGCAGGACCAGATGGGATGGGGCCTAAAGGCTCGATCCCCCTATCACCCCTGTACTCTTCTCCCCCTGGTCAGTGGGGGCAGCAGCCCAGCCCCGCTGGTCACAAGCCACACTACCTCTCAAGTCTGTGCTCTGCTCTGTTATCACATCTGCTGCTCACAGCACCCTGGGTGAAGAGGGGGCAGGGCTTCTAGAGTCCATGTCACTCTCATACCCTCAGACTTGTCTGTGTGCCCCTGCCAGGGTGGACAGGGAGGCGGGGTCCCCTCCCGCAGTATGTTTGCTGCTGGATTTAGAAGCTGCAGCCTCAGGCTCCCGGCATTCATTTATCTTGGCTCTAGGGAAGGAGGGAGGCGGGTAGGCTAAGGGCCCCAGGGAAGGCGGCTGGGTCTTTGACGTGGGCCCCCCTCATTCTGCGGAGGGCTGGGAGGGCGGACAGGGTGGAGAGCGTGCTGGCCATGATTCTGCTGCCCACTAGGCTTCATGGCCTGGTGCCAAGGGCCTGTAAGGGCGTCCATGGGGCCAAGACCCATTTGTTTCCTATCCTGCAGTGGGGCCCAGAAAGAGACCCTCTGGAGGCATGCAGGGCCACCAGGGCAGAGGGAGATGGCGGGGTTTTCCTGGCTGCCAGGTCACCTCACTGTCCTGCTCTGGGGTGTGGAGGGATAGGAAGGAACAGAAACAGCCTTGTGGACCAGTGTGGCGCTGCCCAATGTGCTGCCTTGCAACGTGCTTTTCCTAGGAAAACAGATGCACTGCCAACCCGGAAACCCAGGGGATCTGGTGGGCCAGACCCCGAGGAGGTCCATGCGTCCCCATCCTCTGCACCCTGAGAACCCACTGGCCTCCAGGGCTTGAGGCTGCACCCTCTGGCTGAGTCTGAGTATGAGGTCAAGGGAGACCCTCCTGGAAGTAAGTGATGGTGAGGGGAAGATGGGGATGTCCAAGAGCCTGGGCCACAGGCCACATCCGTGGCTGCCTCTGGCTATAGCCCCACGAGCAGGATTTGAGTCCTGCCACCCAGAGACTGAGGCCTTCTGGGGTCAGAAGATGACCGGCTCTCAGTGGCCCCTGGGGCTCCAGAAGGCAAATGAGAACATGCCCGTCTCCACAGCCACCCAGCCCAGGTCAAATGCTAGCTCAGCATTCCCAGCCCACTGCACTTTGGGTGGAGAGGCACAGCTCACTTTTGGGATGTGTCAAAGGGAGCTGCCCCAGCCAAGCAGGGCTGGCCCAAGGAAGGAGGGAAAAGCTGCATGGGTGGCCCCTCGGAGGCTCAGTAAGCTGCTTCTCTATCCTCACTTGCTCCATCTCCTTCTGCCCCCAGACACC
This sequence comes from Canis lupus familiaris, assembly GCF_011100685.1. NCBI lineage: Eukaryota > Metazoa > Chordata > Mammalia > Carnivora > Canidae > Canis > Canis lupus. The sequence continues at coordinate 47,570,672 of NC_049224.1, read as the reverse complement.
ACAGCCCGCCTGCCTTGGGCTGCATGCAGCCTGTCAGTATAGGCAAAGAGAGGGCAGGATGGTACCCTGCAGCCTTGCTGGCCCCTTCAACATCCTACAGCCCTGGCATCTAAGCTGGTGTCCCTAACCCCTCCATGTGCCAGAATCACTGGGAACTTTAAAAAAAAAAAAAAATCAACACATGCTGACCCCACCCAGAGACCTGGTGTTATACCAGCCTGTAGGGAGGCCCAGAATCACTATCCTCTAAAATCTATTCAGTTTGGGGTGTGTGGGTGGCTCAGATGGTTAAGCATCTGCCTTCAGCTCAGGTCATGATCCTGGGGCCCTGGGATCAAGCCCCACATTGGGCTCCCTGCTCAGCAGGGAGCCTGCTTCTCCTCCTTCTGCCTCCACTTCCCCTGCTCGTGCTCGCTCTCTCTGTTCAATAAATCAATACAATCTTTTAAAAAAGAAAAATAAAATCTGTTTAGTTTGTAAACGTACAGCCACGTGAGAACCCCTGGATAGGACCGTCCCCTGCAGGGGCTGTCGAGTCCACTTGTCCACAGCGGATGGGGTTCGCCCTCCCTGAGGGAACGATGGAGACGTACCTGTAGAGAGGCTTCTCCTTTATCAAGTTTTAATACTGGAGTTCTACCAAACACAGTTTGGAGGCAAGAAAAGAATATTCCAAAAGCTTGAAACTGAGTGCTCTGGCAAATGTTTCTAAAATTTGCGGACAATAGTCCCAGTAAGAAATCCACTTTACACCTGGCCCCAGCATTCGCACAGCGATGCAAGCACACATACGCGCATGCACACAACCCAAACTCACCCTTACCTTGCTGGTGGCGGTGGCGGTCGAGCCAGGCAGCACAGGTGTGTTGGTGACCTGCACGTTCAGGTAATTATTGTCGATGAGCGGCCAGGCGCCCTGCACCTTGCAGGTCTGGAAGCGGTCTGTGAAAGTCCTGAGGTGCGGGTCCCCGAAGAGGCCGCAGTGCGTGTAGTTGGGGGCCGCCGAGTGCTTGTGGAAGCTTTTCTCGTAGTGGCAGATCTCGGGGCTGTCGGAGCGCTCCTGGCTGTCGCTGGGCGGCGGGAGGGTGCGCAGGCGCGGCTGCGACGTGGGGCCATCCTTGGAGCAGTTGTACTGGCTCATGAGGTCCTCTATGCCATGGACGGCCGAGTGGTAGGCCAGGTCGCCCCGGCAGGTGCGGGCCGTGCGCCGCGTGCACAGGGCGTAGGTGCGCAGAGCGGCGCAGAACTCGGGGGCGTCGTCCGAGGCCGGGGAGTGGCTGCCCGCTGTGGCGCTCCAGAACTCAGAGTTGCACTTGAGGATCTTGCACGGGGACGTGGCTGTGGGGAGAGGAAGGGACACACGCTGTCAAGGGCAGCCAGCAGCCCAAGGCCTCCTGCCCCCGGGGGACATCTCGGCCCACGCTGCGGAGCTCCCCGAGTGGCACATTCACACCCTGATGGCCCGTAATCCCCGCAGGTGGGAGGGCTGGGCTGCACCTGCCCTTCCCAGCCTTCTGCTCAGGGTGACCCCCCAGTCGGCGTCGGGCACGCAGAGCCACCTGCTGCAAGGGCCAGGGGAGGCCCAGCCCACAGTTCCCAGCCTGTAAAGAGGACTGGTCAGTGTTTCTGGGCAGCAGGACTCTGGGAGCTGGGGAGCCACCCTTGGGTCTTTGACATCTGCTGACACTTTGACGGCTCTCCCCAAGTGTTTTGGCAAAAGCAACAGGCAGCAGCCTGGGAGTTAAGCCTCACTACTGGGTGACCTTGTACAAGTCACCAGACTTCTCTGTGCCTCATTAGATTTACCTCAAAAAATGGGTAATAGGGACGCCTGAATGGCTCAGCGGTTTAGCACCTGCCTTCGGTCCACGGCATGATCTTGGGGTCCCCGGATTGAGTCTCACATCGGGCTCCCTGCATGGAGCCTGCTTTTCCCTCTGCCTGTATCTCTGCCTCTCTCTCTCTCTCTGTTTCTCATGAATAAATAAAAATAAAATCTTAGAAAAAAAATGGCTAATAGTAGTATGGGCCTTATGAGGTTGGTCAAAGTGTTTAAATAAAGGAGTAAGAATGGTACTGGTGTAGAGAACAAGGTCAGTGCACACAGGTTAGTGTGATTACTCTATGAGCTTTGGTCACAGAAGGCCTGGTTCTGGTCTCCTTGTCTGCAGAGCAAGGGCAGCTTCCCCTTTGGTCACCATCACTCCATCCCTCCTCTGTCCTGCTCAGGGGAGGATGCTGGGAAGCAACTGAGAGCCATAACCTTGGATCTGCCTTAATTCGTGTTTTTTTTTTTTTTTTTAAAGTCACTCACAAGCTTTGAGACATTAGTGACAATTAGCTACAAATGACCATGCCTGAAAACTGTGGCTCTGACACACCTGTATCTTGTACCTGGACACGTGGAACCTACCCCTTCCTGGCTCCCTAGATTCTTTTGCACCGTTCCTAGTGACTTCAGTGGCCAGGCATGCAGATGGGCAACAGGAAGGAAGGTTCTACACAGGTTCCAGGAGCAAAGGGGCTGGCTGGCCAACCAGCTGGGAGGCCTGGCCTCTGGGGTCATAGCCCAATGCTGGAATCATCAACAGGAGGATGGGGCTATTGCTCTAGGCACTCCTGATTGGGCCGCCAGCCTGGCTCACAAACCCTTGGAAAAGTCAGTTTGCTTCTCTGGTGCTGCCTCCTTTACCTTGAGTTTTACAAAATCAAGTTGCCAATAAAGCCAGGGACAGAAAGGGCAGGCAGAGGGAAGAAACATCGGAGCAGCTGCCCTGAGCCTGGACACCTGGATGGCCTGTCTCTTAGAGATCTGCCTCCTCGACAGACACCTGCCTGGACCTGAAGCTGACCTGCCAGGTCACACACCTGGGCACGGGGGAGAGCCAGCACTTGTCCAAAAATTCACGCTCCTCCCCTAACTTCACCTGTATTTGTCACACTGCTGGCAAACCAGGTTGTTTCAGGTGGAATCTGGGTGGACATTTTTTTCTTTTGAGACATTACGTATTTGCTTAAATGTGTATTAGGAAAAATAAGGCAAATTTGATAGAAGAGTTACAGACTTCCCATTTTAATAGCTTTATTTTAAGTTGAAGAAGCGTGTTGACATAAGCAGATCTGGTTAGTCATCGGTGATAATTGCCACAAAGAGAAACCTGGGGTGAACGTGGGAAGAGCACTAGGTGAGACGCTCCCCCTGCCCGCATGGTCTCCCTCCCACAGAAGCGTGCTTCTAGGGGCAGGTGTCCCTGGAAAAGCAACTAAAAGATGCTCTGGCCCTTCTGTGTTCATATTTCACCAACCGACAGAAGACACCCAAGGCCCAACCCTCCTGTGGGTTGCAAAATGCTAATGTGACCCGTGTGGGAGAAGGAGGAGGAGTCCCTCAGGGTGAGGTGAAGTGAGGTGAGAGGGTAGGTGTGCGTGGACGGGGTGCTGTGCAGAGGAACAAGGTACAAAGGCACTGGCTGGGAGGGGCAGGGACTACCAACTCCCCCTCTCTGGTCGGTTGCCGCCCCCCCCCCACCGCCCCCAGGCCGCTGCCCCCAGGCCGCTTGGGCGGCCTCACTAATTCCAGGTGCAAGGTGTGCAGACACGGGCCTGGGTGGAGTGGCAGCTACCTGGGCTCTGCCCACCAGCCTCGGGAGCCCTGCCTGCAGCCAGGCTCGGTGTACCCAAAGGGGCGAAAGGCCACCACCTGGCCCTTTACAGCTAGACCGCTGCCACCCTCGCAGGAGCTGTGCTGGCCTGGGCTCTGCCAAAGCTGACCTGGGACAGCAGAAAGCGAAGTCCCAGCTCCTTGCTCCGTCTCGGGCTGGTGCCTCAGTTGAGCCAGCCCCAGGGCCAGGCACCACTGGCCTTCCCACTCCCTGCGGGGCACAGCCAGGCTCGGCGTGGCTGCTTTTCTTCCCCAAAGTCTGGTGAAGAACCCGAAGCAGGATTTGCACCTGGCCTGTCAGACCTAAGAGTCCACGCCGTGGGCAGCTCCACGTCATTATACAATGAGCACATTCACGATTGCTTCTGCCAGCTGCTGAGGCTGCCTCTGTGGGACGGAGACCCTGCGGGGGTCTCACCTGGTGCTCTTCCCACATTCACCCTGGGTTTCTCTTTGTGGCAATTACTACCTATGATTAACCACATCTGCTTACGTCAGCACGCTTCTTCAACTTAAAGCTATTACAATGAGAAGTCTGTAACTCTGATATCAAATTTGCTTTATTTTCCTGAATACACATTTAAGTAAACATGGAACTTCTCAAAAGAAAAAAAGTCCAAGGGCACACCTCACCTCCACTGAGTGACCTGCAGCCTCTCCCTGAGGACCCTGGCTGCAAGAGTTCCCCACCAGCTGGGAGGCCTGTGGTCCCCGGGCTCTCCGGGGCCTGGCCCCCAGCAGACCAGCGCCCAGGGGCTGCTTTTCAGGGTAGGCAGGGGTCACGAAAGGGGCCTAGGGCAGGGCCAGCCTGCACACAGACAGTGGAGGGTATGCAGGGTGTTTTGCTCCTGACCCCCGTTTTTGGCTCTAGCCCCAACCATGGGTGACTCCCCAGGTGGTGAGAAGCATCTAATGTCTTCACAGCCTTAAAAGTGGCTCAGAGCAGTGTCCTGGCAGCAGAGCTCTCCAGTGTGTCTAGACTTCACAACCAAAATCCTACAGAGCTGCCCCAAAAAGGGGGTCCCTTGCGTGCTTTGAGGTCATCAAGTGGGATCTGCCAGCACAGGAGTGGCCCTTCAAAGGTCATTGTGCATACCGACCCCCTGGGCTGAGTCACCCGCCTCAGCAGGCCTGAGGCTCTGCATTTCTAGGCCCCCAAGGGAGGCCCACGCTGCTGGTTCCACAAGCCACGCCTTGGTAGAGTTGAGCCATTTTCTTTCCAATAGTCACAAAAGGGCCAAATTAGAACCTGCTGGAGCCCAGCCAGTGTGGAGTACGTGAATGGGGCATTTTCTCTGTAGTGGGAGGGTTGTAGAGGGACCAAACCCATCAGGGACACAGCTGCAACCCTGAGCAGCCCTCAGCCCTTGGAGAACTAGGCCTTTCATTTCTCAGTTCAAACTCCGAGGGGAATCCATTACTTGCGCTGCTCCCCCCCCCCACCCCCGCCGCCCCAGCCTCCCAAGAGTGAACATGGCAGCTCTGTCCCTCACCCCCAGGGGACAAGTGAGGTCATTCTGGGGCTGCCCTTGCACCCAGGCAGGGTCCAGAGAGGGATGCACTCCTCTAGCTCCTCACTTCCCTGAAGTCCTGCTGATCCCATTTCTTGGCCATCTGGAGAATGTTCCTGATGCTATGACCCAGAACTAGGGATAGAACTGGACAGGTGTGAGGATGACATGGGTCAGATGGGGTGACAGGCAGTGGGCCCTGGAGAGAGAGTGTCTGATTCAAAGTCCCCTTCTTGTCCCCTACCAGTAGTTGTGTGAACTTGGCTCTGCCTCAGTTTCCTTATCTATGAACTGGGCGTAGCACCTGCCTTAGAGAGTTGCTAAGGATTGGATGAGAAGATGCACGTGGTCTGCCTGGGACACAGCGGGTGCTCAACAAATGGGGGCCCTCACAAAGATCTGAGGGCGATAAACACCCTCATCTATGACAGAAGAGGTTAGCAGTCACAGGCAGGGACAGGGGAGGGTCAGGAAGGGCACTGGACTGGGATGTGCTGTGTGTGCAGCTGCCTCAGTGCACCGACCACCCGCTCCTGCAGCGCACCTGGATCGATCCAGGACCATGACTGTCTTGGCACCACATTTCCCAAGGGCACCCGGGATAACCTCACCCACCACCTCACTCACCGTCTTTCACCGGGGAGGACACTGGTGGACTGAACACAATCCCTGTGTTGAAGCCCCAACCCTTGCGTGAAGGTCCTTGGAAGTGGGGGAGGCTCTGGGAGATAAGGTTCAGATGAGGTCATGAGGTGGATCCCCTGTGATGGGATTAGTGTCCTTCTAGGAAGAGCCACCAGAGCGCCGGCTCACACTCGGCCACGTGGGGACACAGCAAGAAGGCGACTGTGTGCAAGCCAGGAAGAGAGCTGTCACCAGAGCCCAACCATCCTGGCACCCTCACTTTCAGCCTCGGGAACTAAAGGCCTTGCCCCATCTCTTTTCCCCCTCCCAGGCCCTCCCAAAACCCCCTGCAGAAGCCAGATCACTGCAGGTTCACTTGGCCAAGGGCCAGAAGACTGGGTGGACTGTTTCACCTGTTTCATTGTGCCCTCTCCCTAAAAGGACCTGTGGTCACGGAGGGGTGGCTCGGGCTGGGACGACTGTCAGGGCTCTTGAGTGGGGAGAGGGCATCAAGGAGGCGGTGAACCCAGCTCTGATCTCCTACTCGGTGCCCCTCCAACACGCCGGCCCGTGTGACCCAGTCTCTCCCTCCTGCCACCCCTTCCTCCCTACTTTCCCAGGCACCCTCACAAGCCTCTTCCATCCACATTTCCGGGAAGATGGTAGAATCAGAAACTTTGGGTACCGAAGCACAATTTCAACAAGGTCGCCTTTGCTCTTCCTAACGAATAAAGGAACAGAGCTTGGGTTCCATGCTATAAAGAAAAATGAGAGCACTTGCAATTTCCCCACCCAGAGAGAACACCAGGTGAATTCAGTGTCAACAAGGCAGCTGGCGCCAGGTTTTGTGTCACCGGGCAATGGCATGCTGGAGATTCTCGGGAACTGGGGGACTTCACTTTGGGAGGCAGTGCTGACAGGGAAGGTTTAACGGTATGTGCTCTGGGGGTGGATGATCGAGGTCCAATTCCAGCCCTGGTGCTCAGTAGCTGTGTGGGTACGGGGCAAATCCACTGGCCCCTCTGAGCTCAGGGTTGCTCTCTGTGCCACGGAGACACATCAGTACCTTCATCGGTACTTCAGGGACCAGCAGAGGTGATGCAAGCAAACCCTGAGAACAGAGGCACCCGGGTGGCTCAGTGGTTGAGCGTCTGCCTTTGGCTCAGGTCGTAATCCCAGGATCCTGGGATTGAGTCCCGCATCGGGCTCCCCGCAGGAAGCCTGCTTCTCCTTCTGTCTATGTCTCTGCCCCTCTCTCTGTGTTTCTCATGAATAAGTAAGCAAAAATCTTAAAAAATAAAAAACCCTGAGAACATTGGAAGGAAGCTCAGTGGAAACCCATTTTGTGTTATCAAGGTTTGCTTAAATAGTGATTCCTGGGACAGACTAAGCTGTACCTATCAGCTAATGTGTGCAGAGCACTTACTATGTGCAACACATTGTACGGGTATCCCCATTAACCCTATGACAGCCCTGGGACTATCTGTTACCCCCATTCAACAGACAGGCAAACTGAGGCCTAGTGGGCTTACATAGGCCCCTCCCCCCATGTGCTCTGATGGAGGGGGGAGGCAAACTACAGCTCTCAGGCTCCAGGCTGCTTACCCGTCCTCGTTCACCTCCTACTTCCGTTTGGACTTCCTGTGTGGACTGCAAACTACTTGAATGCCAAATCCTCACTGCTACTCTGAATGGGTGGGCAAGAATTTTTGTCTTCATCTGATAGGGGCACACACGTCTGGCTCCCACAGCCAACAAGGCTTTGAGGCTCTTTCTATGCCTTTCAAAGTGCGTGTATCATACCTTTCTTGGGACACCAGCTGAGGATGATCCAGGCCCTGAAATTCCCAAAAGCAAGATGTGTTTTCTCTGGCCATGCCAGGTCCTGACATGGGGCCATCACCACCCCTCTCTTCTCAGGGCAGTGGCCATCCTCTAAATGGACCATGAGCCCTTCTCTACAGAAAGGCCTGCATGGAGCCACCAGGGCCATGTCCTACTGCAAAATGACCCCTCCCTGATTTGCCCCAAACCCCTGAGGGAGCCGGAGTCTTTCATATCCTCTGATAGTTTAAGGTTCCCCTCCAAGCCCTCCCACCACAGATGGATGAGCCAGACCTCAGGGTGCGTGGGGGGTGGAGGCCAGTGACCGGCTGGGACCAGACTTGAGGGCTCCCGTCCCCCCTTGTCTTCTCTCCAGGCAGTCTGGAGAGAAAGCCAGGAGAGGGGAAAACCCACCACCTCCTGGGCCTGTCTGCCTAAAGTGGTCACGCATGAGCTGTCATTTCCTGGGGGTCACAAGGAAGGGCTTCGGGCATGCCAGAGCTGGAGAGTCCCCACAGCTGGAGAGCCAAGAGGCCCATGATCCCCCCCTGCTGGAGTCATCCTGCCGCCCCATGTCTACTCCACTAAATCATGGGCTGGAGGCCACCCCAGGTCAGGAACCTGAATGTAACCTGGCCCAGCATCAAAAGGAAAGGCTCTTGGCTGTGGTGTCACCTGCCAAAGAAACCACAGAGGGGCTGATTTTTATGTACCGTATCTTAAAAAAAAAAAAAAAAAAAAAGAAAAGAAAAAAAAGCAAAGCACGAGACTTTAACTCCAGGCAGGAAACCTTGGACTTTTTCTGATGTGAACGTCCAAGGAAGGAAGCAAGGAGAGGGAAGGGGTAAGAGTTTGAAACAAATCTTACTACAACTTATGCAGGGGGAGCTGCCCTTGGTGCTTTCGGGGTGACAGAAGGGCACAGCTGCCCCCTCCCTGCCTCGTTCTTGAAGATGGCAAAGTGGCCCCTTCCGGCCCTTTGGCGGATATGCCCAGAGCCAGGGGATCAGGAACCTGATTGGAAGTAAGTTCTCCTGAGCTCCATTTCCATCCTAGCCACTGTGTCCTTGGGCAGGGTGGCTCTGAGCCTCTGTTAAAGAAAGCCTCAGTACCTGGGGCCCCACCTCAGACATCCAGGGAAATGCAAAGGTGCCTCACAGAATTATGTTTCTTAGAAGCACATGATTTATGTCTGGTTTTGACCCGGGCCTCCTGAGACTTAGAACTTCAGGATTAGCTAGCAGGGGACAAACAGAGGGGAATCCAGAGGCGAAGATGGTGACTAGCTGGGACTCATGACAGAAAGCCCCTGTCACTGAAATGACCCATGAAGTAGGTGATGGCTTTAAGGGTGGGACATAGGCAATGCCTAGGTGGTGGGGTGGGCCCTCGGTGCTCAGGTGGGGGTACCCCAGGAAACACTGGACCCATCTGCTCCTGACTCCTGCAACTGGGGCCGGAACTCTTGGCCTCTGTGTGCAATCTACTTAATCAAGATCACTTTATCTAACAATCACTTTGTGACCAAACTATCTTGGCTTCTCAAGACGCGCCCAAGTTTTAGAACTTGGGATCTGAGGGACGCCAAGGGTCACTGGTCACCAGTTTCCACCTCCAGCTAGCCTCCAAGGCAGAAAACCTCCCTATAACATCCCAGACTGGGGGGCATCCGGCCTCCACCACCACCAGAAGTCTGCCAAGGCAGGGCTGGCCCTTGCTGCTCCAGGTATATCCCAGGGGTATCGGTTCTTCTCTAGAGCCACACAGAAAGATCTCACAGGTGACCACCCTGCAAATACTGAAGATGACCCCTCGGCTCCCGTGGATCCCCTTCCTCAGCTTCTCCCTCTGGCTGCCGTGGGCCTCCCTGAAAGGTCTGTGACCTCCACTGACGCCCAGGCAGAGGGGTCACCTCCTGCCTGCAAATCCCCAGAGCTGGGGCCCCTCATCTTGCACACCCCACGCTCAAAGCATCTTAGCAGATTTGATGCCTTTTTAAAGCCCCCCCAACCAGTGCTCTGCTAAGTCTCTGGGGACTTTTGGGTGCCCCAGCCCCCCACATATGCAACATTGCACTTTTGTGGGGAGGTGGGCTCGCAGTGCCTCTTTTGTGGGCTGAGACGTGCCCGCCAGAGAAATCACAGCCTCACAACCTGCCTGACTTAATTCCTTTCAATAGCAACCCAGTGCCTCTTGGAAACAGCCAGCCGGGAGCAGGGAGCTCGGAGCATCAGCCGTACCCACCCGGGCAGGAGGAAAATATTTATGCACCAGCGCGGCGTTAGCTGCTTTCAGGGACCCCCTTTGAACTGTTAATCAAGCCCAATCTTTCGGAATAATAGCCTGATTATTACCGCCCTGTTTGCATAACAAAGAAGCCCAATAAAACTTATTTCACATCGCGCAGAGGGGGTGTGAAGGATCGCCCTGAGAAACGAGTCTCAGGAATGCGGCGAGCTGCTCCACAGTCAGAGCCCAGGAATAAAGACAATGCAATTTGCCACCAAGAAAAGCCCAATAGACCAATAAATTACCCGCGTGCAAAGGGATTAGATCGGGTTTCAGTGGCTGTGTGGGAGGGGTGGGGTGAGCCGGGACAGGGGAAAACCTGCCTTCTCTTAAAGGGGTAAAGGCTCGTTTTGAATCCAACCCCCGTGGCTGCGTGGGTTTGGTCCAGCTCTGGGGCTACCAGGGTAACTGCCTGAAATCATTTCCTTGCTGAAAGTTCTGGAATCATGCTGCTTCTGCCACCAGCCTCCGTGGGTTTCTCTGCTCAGGTGGAGTCACCTACCAGACTTCTGGAAGGCAGAACAAACATGTTTCATTGGAATCCCAAGTCCCAAGAGAGATAGAAGCATGGAGGCCCGCCTGGGTGGCTCAGTGGTGGAGCATCTGCCTTTGGCTCAGGTCGTGATCCCGGGGTCCTGGGATCGAGTTCTGCATCAGGCTCCCTGCGGCGAGCCTACTTCACCCCGTCTAAGTCTCGGCCTCTTTCTGTGTCTCTCGTGAATGAATAAATAAAATCTTAAAAAAAAAAGAAGCATGGAGGCAAGAGAAGGGATTTGGGACGTAGCCTTTCTGCCGGGTCTCAGGGCAAGTGCGATTTGGCAGGTGCACACCGGGAGGTTGGCTGGAGCTGACATGCTGGTTGGTAGCAAGTGTCACGGAGCGCCCAAGTGCTTTCCTATGCTGCGTGTTTGGGGGGCCTGGGGGCTTTCCTCTGGTCCCCCAGTTCTGTTAGATTCCTCCACAAGGGGCGCTGGCCCCAGGCTGTTTCTATCACGGTGCCCAAGTTACCCTCCTCGGACACCTGCCCGCCCCCCAGCTCCTCTTCCCTGTCCCCCAAGCCCCAAGGGTGGAATGGGCTTCCTGCAGTTTGTGTACCTCTGTGGTCCCTTGTGGACTTTTCGGTGCTCCCCAAAGCGCCCAACAATCCCCTGTATTAAAGTCCCTTGGTGGAAATACCCCAGCCAGTTTTGCTTTCTTGCCTGGACCTTGCCGTGCCAGCCTAAGGATTTCAGACTAGACGTGGCTGATCATGGGGAGCCCCCGGAAAATTTTTCAGTAAGTGCATGGCAGGAGCAGAATCCTATTTTTAGGAGGCGGTGGCTTTCGTCCGGGTGGAAGCAGTGAGAGCACACGCAGAATGGCTTAAAAGAGCAGTCACTACCCAGTCTCTGTGGAAAGGCATCCATCCACTGAAGCCCTGAGACCTCCTGTTCCCGTCCTGCACCCATTCTGGGCAGCAGGGGCACTGGGGCTTCCCTGTCATCATAAAACTCTATTGGGGGGCTTCTGAAGGAGGTAGGGAAGGCAGCACCAAGCCGGAGGGTCAGCCTGTCCCTGCAGCAGCAGGAACAGCAGGCCACTCCCCACCCTCCCCGTCCCCTAGCACGGAATCAAGGACAGGGCAGCCAATGGATCTGGTGCCAGTATGTGGCAAACCCTGGCCTGGGCAGGGTCCCGGAGTCTCCTTGAGTTAGGAGTTGCCCGGAAACTGCCTGTTTGTGCCTGTCCTGCAGGAACTGCACTAGATCACCCTGGCGTCAACATCCAGGTTAGCAGATGCCTGTAGGAACACACAACCTTTTCCAGGTGGGAGACAGGATATTCGGTCAGGTGCAGCCGACTCTACCTTACCTAACCTGCAAGAGGCCAGAGGTGATCATCTTTCCTAAAAAGCACTCCTGCCCTGTGCAGCCCAAGATCAATCCCAGGGAACCCACCTAGCCTGCCTTTCCCTTGAAGGCACAGGGACCTTTCTCGGAGCTTCCTCCAGGAGGTAGCCTCCAGGACAAAGAGCCGGGCAAGAAAAAGTTACAGAGACACTCTCAGCTGATCAAGGAAGGGGAGGTGGGTAGGCTGGGGAGCTGGGGGGTGAACCCACTGTCCAGTGAGGAAAGAGGTGGCCTGATGCCACCCACTGAGCTGAGGCAGGAGGCGCTGCCCCCCTCGTCACACCCAGCCAGGGCTGCTCTGCCCTGGCCACACATGCCAAGTTGCTGCAAGAAACCCCGCCGAGTGCCAAGAAACAGGGCACACCTTGGCTTGCCAAACTGGACACCCCCCCTCCCTCACACTGGAGCCATGCGGAGCCAAATCAGTGGCAAACAGGACATTGACAAGGCACCTGTGTTCACCTCGGGCCCCAGGCCCCTAGCAGGCCTGGCAGTCCGGTGGGTGAAGAGGGACCCATGCGGCCGAGGGCTGAGCCTGGAGCAAGATTCCATACCAAGAGCATCTTGCCTTAGGGTACAGAACTAAGCTACCCCGGATTCCACAAGGTCCACGAGGAGGGTGGTAATGGGCAAAGGCATCACTTTTTTGATATAAACAAAGCTTTCAGGTGAGCAATTTGTTCTCCGTGCTTTGAGGCATAACCCCTTTTCCTGAGTCTAGGGCTTGGCTCTAGAAATGATAATTTTCCATCCTGGCTCTGCCTCCAGCAACCCTGGGCTCATCTGCTCAGCCGCTCCAGGTCCAAGTTCATTTGAAGTGGCTTTTTCTCCCTCACCGCCATCCGCAGGCCGGCCCCCCTCGCCGCCTGCCTCATGCAGTGGGAGGGCAAACGCACGCCAGCTGGGCACACGCCCGGCTGGCGCACACATGTGTGAGCCTGTGTTCATGGGACATTCCTTAGCATGGGGAGCTATAATGGGCTCCTTTCTGCAAGGACCTGGGTGCAGACGGATCACTTTAATAGGCGTCTCGGTATTCCGACTGCTTGGGTGAAATGGTGCATGAAATGAATAAATAAGCAAAACCCAAAAGACATAAATCTGACTTGGGAAAATTTGCACCATGACAACCCTGCCAACTTGTTTTCCTGACCTATGGCTGGGTGGCATCTTCTTCTTTGAAATGCTCAGCCAGGGAGGGATAGGGAGCAGAGAGGGCCTTTGGGATGGGGGCAAACATGCTCTGTCTGCAGAAAATGTGGTCACTCTTCATTCTGCTATCTCCTATCTCTCCAAATTTTGTTCCTTGTTTTTTATTTTTTCCCCGCTTTAAAGCCTTATATGCCACATAGCACAAACTCTCATATGCCACAAAGCAAACTTAATGAGGATGTTTACTCAAAATCCGGTGTATGGGAAAGGGGGTGGTCCTGTGTTCTCCCCCTGGCTCTGTAACTACTTAGCTTTGTAACATCAGGGAACCTCTTTGACCCTCTGTATCCTCTTCAGGGCAGTGGGAGTGATGATGTTCGTGAAGAAGGTGTGGTGATCTCATGAGGTGTTGAATTTAAAGCATTTGGCAGAGCGCCTGGTATACTGTGTCTGCTCAATAAATGAAAAGAGCTTTCAAAATTATTGTTCCCCTTCAAATGATCAGATTTTGGAGAGAACGATATAAGGTATTATGTCTCAAAGGATGTGCATAATATTAGGTAGTGATGGCTGTCTACGGGAGGTGGGAATTTGAGTTATTTTCATTTACTTATTTATCCTTTTTGGGTTTTAGATGTAAAAAATGAGTATTGCTTTTATAACCAAAAGCAAGTTTAGAAAAAAGATTGGGGCAACTGGGGAAACCCCCCACCCCCTTGGTCTCCTGTCTCTTGAGAAAAAACAAAACAGAAATGCAAAAAGCCCAAGGGCCCTACAATTTCCAGATTGTGCCAGGTGTGTTCAGGGTGTGTAGCAAGGAGAAAGGTATGAAGAAACAGAAAATGGGCTCTTTCCTTATAAGCAGAACTAGTGATTGAGGAGAAGACAAAAACCCAAGACCCACAAAATAATGAACCTGGGAGGAAGCAGAGGTGTCTGCAGCCAAGGGAACAGGTGTCTAGGTCATTGGAGGGATGGAACTGGACTCCCACAAATGGCTCTGAACCTAGGCTTTGATCAAGCGGGCATTCCCATTCCAAACCAGGGAGTGGCACGAGCAAGGAAGGCCTGGAGGTGGCCCACAGGGAAGGTGTGGTGGGGTGGTGGCAGAGTTGGGGGTGGGGCAGCACTGACTTGGAGCCTGGGCATGTGCCAGAAGCCTGGGGAAAGTGGGTGGGGGGCAGAAGTCAGAGGGTCCTCCCCTTTTGGATGCTCCAAAGAGGACTATGAGGAGGCATGGGTTCCTGAGCAGGACTTTTAGGACAATTCATTTGGGGGTGTGCACGGGGGTTGGGGGACTGAGAGGCGGGTCCCAGGGCTGGTCAACTGTTTGTAGCCAGGAGACAATGGGAACAGACAGGAAGGGGTGTAAGAAAGAAGCCCAGCCCCAAGCAGCTGGATTGAATGGACAGGCCCGCCTCATGCTCAGGGCTTCACGGTTCTGGGCAGTCCCTAACAGACTCAAACCAGGCCCCTAGTCCTGGGGCCAGGATGGGGAGAATCTAAGGTGAGCAACAACCTTGGTGTGCCCAGGACTGAGAGGGTTTCCAAGGACACCAGACTTTCCAGCTTTAAAACTAGAAAAGTTGGGGGTATGCTAGGATGAATTGGTCACCCTAGAAGAAACAGTGCTTTCAGTTTTCCGCAGGTTGAATTGGGCCAAGCAGGAAAACGGCAAAGTAGCTAACCACTCAATGAAAACATAAAGTTGGGGTTCTCTGCCCAGTTCTGCGCAGGGCCTTGCATATTTCACTGAAGAGAGTTTTCGTAGGAACTGAATGACCCCCATTATATAAACTGGCCCCCACCTCATCCTCTTACCTCCAAAGGGTCCTGGGACCACCCTTCCTCTTCCCCATCTCACGGAGCATCCTCATCTGAGCCCATGGATCACCTGTCTCCACTTCTCCTTTGAGCTCTGGGGTGACTGCTAGCAATTGCTTAAACCTTACACACAGGTTTCCCTTCTTCACCCACAAGCCAGAGATCCTCTCCTTATTCTCTGCTCACGGGCTAAGGGGCAAGCCGTCCATAGGACTTTATGCGCTGCCCTCCCTGGGAGCTAAGGCCCTGCCCTGCAGACCCCTTGGTGTGTCACGTGCAGACCCACATGCTAGCTGGCTCTGCTGTCACCTGGCTCTTGCGACCAGACATCACTTCATTCTCTCCCTTTAGGACACCGAGTGCCATGGGGAGGACAAAAATGTGAGCAAACCAACTGGCTTGCACATTTCTAAATACCAGCTTTTTCTCATCTCTGCAATGACCCAGATGCGCTTGGACACCACAGAGAGCCTTGGTCTCCCCGAGCCTTAGCATCTCTCCTGAGGGCTAACATTTCTGTAACAGGCGCAGTTTCAAAGTTAAAGCAAAAGAAAGGAGTGGGGGGGAAAGACAGGCAGTAATGGTCCTCCCACCTAAGCATGCATCAGAACCCCCTAGAGGGCCTCGTGGAGTAGGGACTGCAGGTCCCACCCCAGAGCATGGGCTTCAGTAGGTCTGGCCTCAGCCCAGGACGTATGTTTAGCCAGCTCCCAGGGGAGGCTGACGCTGCGGGTCCAGGGGCCACACTTTAAGAACCACTGCTAGAACACAGCATCCATATGATGTTAACGGGAGGCATGCCAGCGTATCTACAACCCTTTGATGGGTTTCTCTTAGCAATCTGTTATTATTCAGTCACAATGCTTTCAAAGTTGAAGAAGTACCTATTAATTGTATTTTGAACAAGATGTTATTTGTGGAAGACTCCTCTAAGAAGTCTTTTTAGGCCTCCTCCCCAACCCCCCAAAACCAGCTAGACGTGGCCACTGGTCCATCCACATCCACTGTGGGCACAGCATCGTCCAAGCACACACCCTTGCGGTCTGGGGAACACTGCAGAGCCGTTTCCCATTCAGAGGCTGGGGATCTGCTGGCCGAGCTGGGAGGAAGGCCCCGAATGCCCATCACGGAGTCAGGAACACAGTAGGTGTGCCAGGGTGCCATATGCACTGAGTGAGTACATGTAAACACTCTCCAAAAACACAAACCCTCTCAGTCTACAGAGGTTAAGGCATCTTTCTTCACATCACCAGTTCCAACTTAATTTGCACTCCTATGGGTTTACTCCTGGCAGCCACTCAAGTTAACTAGCCCTGAACAAACCTATTCTTTCACTGGGCTGCTCTAGCCAGATTCCACTTGTCTTCAGCGGGAGAGGCTGAGGCCTTGCAGGGCTCCTGGGGGTCTCTACAGCTTGCACTTGGCCAATGCTCTGCGTTTTCTCCAACACCCACCTGGCGCTCCCCACTCTCCATCAGCCCTGCCGCTTCTCTGCCACTGGGGTCTAAGAAGAGGACAGTCCATCTCTATGTGGCAAGAAGACAACCCACTTCATCTCTTCCTTAAGAAACTGTCTTTTGACCCTGATCTCTTGAGCATGCAGGGTTTTGGAGCTCCTCCCTTTTGGAGGTATTTGGTTTGGGGAGACTGGAAGCTCAGTTTTCAGTAAGGTGGGCAATTTTGACTAAATGCAGCTGTCAAGGCCTCATACTAGAAGAAACCCGAGCCAGTTGGCATGACAGTCCGGCGGCTATCCATTCCCTCTGCCAGGTTTTAGTTACCAGCCTTGAAGCCAAAAAACGAAATGGGCTTCTAGGAAACAAAAGTGATGGAATTCGCCCTGTGAATTATATAACCCACCAGCTTTCCTGGGACAGCGGGGGGAATACTTTAAAGTAAAGTTCTTCAGATGGAGACATGAAATGAGCAACAAAGAAAACACCACCACCCCAGGGGCTGGCAGCCGCCCCTCTGCCAGCCCTCCTTTTCCTCTCCCCAATTCAAGAAGTTAACAAGTGCTGCCCCTTTAAGAGCGGGAAGGTGTTGTTTTAAGGGCCTCTAAGCCCCCCTTCTCAATTTCAGCTCAGAGCTGAGATCACATCCCCCAAGGCAGCCAAGGGACAAAAGCTATTTATCAACCCATCTGATAAAACTTCCAATGGGCCGGATCTTTATCTAGACCGAACCGAGACGCACACGCAGAGCAAAGTCCTGCTTCTCCAAAAGGTGGATTTCCTTTTAAGGAAGGCTGTCTTTTACATTTTCATTTTATTTTGTTGAGTTTTGGGAAGAGAATCAAATCAGCCTTTCGGGCGGACCGTTCGTTCTGTAGATGAGGAAACCGCCTTTTAAAAGGTGTGTGTGTGTGTGTGTGTGTGTGTGTGTGTGTGTGTGTGGTGGGAGGCGTAGGCCACCCTGCGGCGGGGCTCACTGTTTAGAGGTGTTCATATTACAGGCCGGGGGCGCGGGGGGCGCGGGGGGCGCGGGGCGCACGGGGCTCCGAGGGCTCGGTGGGTCGCTGACACCCCCGGCTTGCCCTCGGCCGGGGCCTCCCCGATGGACTCCAGGGCCGGGAGCAGGTCGCGGCTCTCCGGGACGCCCCGAGGGCGCGCAGCTGCCGAGGGAGCGGGGCTGGGGCGAGAAGGGAAACTGATCCCCGGCCGCCCGCCGCTGCCAGCTCCCGGCCAGGCCCAACCCCGGGCTGCCCGGTTCCGCCAGTTCCCGAAACCCAGTTGGCTGCGAAGCAAAACAAACCAACCCCCTCCCGGTGTGACCGGGCTCCCTTCTGGCCGAGAGCCGGCGCGCGCGGGGCCGCGGATTCGCGTCCCGCCGCCGCGCAGCCCGGGGAGCTCGCGCCTCTGCAGAGGCACCTCCGCGCCCCGCAGCACACGGGCCGGCCCGGGTCCCGCCTCGCCACGGGGACCGTTCGGCCCGTGACACTGGCTTTATTGGTACTCGTAGCAAGAGAAAAATGGGTATAAAGGGTTTAACTGGCCTTTCCAGGCTGTGAGTAGCATATGGCCAAAATAAAATAAAGTTTTATGAAACATTATAAAGAAAACAGACCGGGGATTTAAGTTTCGTGCCTCCCCCCTCCCCCCGAAAGGGAGGGGGGGAAAGTAAAGAAACTGGAGCGTTTGGGAAGGAACAAATGCTTCTCTGTGGAGCTGGTTTCCCTTCCCCCAACAAAAACAAGAGGTCCGGGCTCGGAGGAATTTGAAAGCAGCGATCTGCCAAAAACATTGTGAAAAACTATGGGGGATTCATTGGAAACAGATGGCTTTTTCAGCTTTAATTCTGAAATTCTCTCCCTTTCTGACACAATAAAAACAAACAGGGGGCGACGCGGAATGTTATCAAACAGGCACCCGAGCTCGCGTGAGCCGCGTGCGTGGGCTTCCCCGCGGGGGCGGGGGCGGGACGCGGCGGGGGCGGGGGCGGGGGCGGCTCCACCCCCGGGCACCCCAGGTCCGCACGGCCCTGGGCGAGTAGCCCGGGAAGTGCCCCCCGCCGCGAGTCCCCCCTCCCTCGGGGCCCCTAAGGGGCGCGTCCCCAGGACCCCCTTCCTCGGGCGCGTCCCCAGTCCCCCCTCCCTCGGGGCCTCTAAGGGGCGCGTCCCCAGGACCCCCGGGCGCCCGGCCCCTGCGACGCCCCCCGCCCCGGCTCCTTCCCCTCGCCCCCCGCCCCCCCCCCGGGTCCCCGCGGGCATCCGTCGCGCCGTCCGCGGGGCGCGGGAGAAACAAAGACCGGTGGGCGTGGGCGGCGGGGGCCGGGGGCCCGGGGCCCGGGCGGATCCAGGTGGACGCGCGCGGGGCCGGGGGCTGCGGCCGGGCCGCGGGCAGCGCCTTACCTGCCGGGAGGCTGCAGAGAAGGAAGGCGAGGGTCGGCCAGAATCCCAGGGCTGAACGTCCTGCCCCTCTCCCCATACCCATCCATCCAGCTCGGCCTGTGACCACTAGCCTCTCCCTGGAAGAAGAGTTTAGAAGAAAAGAAGAGGAAAATAAATCACGCTGCGGAGGAAGGGCAGCCTCGCTCCGCCGGCGGGAGCAGCGAGCCGGGAGGCTCGGTCCCCCTCGGCCGCGGGCGCCCGGCGCGCCCCCCCTCCCCGCGCCCCTCCCCGCGCGCCCCTCCCTCCCGGGGCCCCTCCAATGTCTGCGCGGCCCGCCCCCTCGCACTCGGGTTTCAGCGCGGCCCGCGGGGGGTGGGGGGGCCCAGCTGGGCGGGGACCGAGGCGGCGGGGTTCCGACGCGGGCCTCGGGGGACTCGGGAGCCCGGGCCCGGGGAGGGGCGCAGGGCGCGCCCCGGCTCCCCGGTCCCCGCGGCGGCCCAGGCGGAGGGGGCCCAGCGCCCCCCGCCCCCCGGACGGCCTGCAGAGGCCCCCAGAATCCAACCTGTAAACATCCAACCCGAGTAGAAACTGCGCCCGGAGACCGGCCCCGGGACCCCTTTCCACACCGACTGCCGTCCCGAAGCCGCCACCCCCGCCCCCGGGTTCGCTGCCCTGGCTCGGACGTGTCCCCAGGCAGGAGGCTGGAAAAGCCACTTCGGAGATGCCCGGGGGTGTCGGGGTGGCCCGCTGGATCGCAGCAGCCAAGGCACCTCGCGGCTCCCTCCCCCGACACCCCAGGCCACCCACCCCGCCTGGGCTCCGAGCCTCCCGCACCCCCTTCCAGCGCCTCGCTGCTTCCCCAGTACTTGCCCGGGCTGCACTCCCGAGTTGGCGGCCTGTGAGCCTGACGGAGGCGGCAGGACGGCTGCCACCCCGGAGGAGGTGTGGACGCAGCGGTCTCTTCGGTGCGCCGGGGCCGGCCTCCTGGGGCTGCCACGGTAGGGCCACCAAGGCCGCTCTTGGGAGGGCATCAGGGTGGTGACTTCCCCTAACTTGGTCGCTTATTTTTCCAGGAGAAAAAGGTCTCCTCCCCAAGGTTGCCTAGGACCTGGGGCTCTTCTGCCGCTGTTGGGATATTTAAGAGACTGGCAACTTTCCCCAAGAAACATCTTTTGGATGGAACACAAATAGGCCAGAGCAAGTGTTTTGAGTCGAACCAATTCCTCCCTTGGCCCCCCCTCACCTCTCCTCCAAGCCGACTCATCTGGTTCTTTGGAAAAAAAACCTGAATTTTTATCCAATTTTGATGTTTCTCTTAAGCACTATCGCAGTCCTCACTTGCCGAAAGGCCACACAGGCTGCGAGGCTGTGCCTGCACTCAGGACTCTGCCTGCCAGGAGGGAGTGTTGCTCTGGAGGAGCAAGCTTTGGGCAAGGGGAAGAAAGCCCCAGTTCCCATGAATTCACAACCCAGGCACTCGTACTTCTCAATCTGGCTTCTGCAAAAAAACAGGTGAGAAAGGGAGCTCACTGTTTCAGCCAGCTGTGCCATGGGGCAAAAGGAAGCTGTTGTTTCCTTGGGGCAAGATGCCACGAAGGCAACTGCTCGCCTGTAAAGTTGCACCCCCACATCTCCCCCAAAGAGTTAGGTCTGGGTGCAATGGGCTGTAATTACCGTTCCCCCAAACTGGGGTTCATTTTAAGCCCCGATTTGCAAAATGCTAGCCCAGGGCTCTACTGGTATTTCTCTGGAGCGTGGCCCCATCCTTGGGCCAGACCTAGTGGTTTATTCTCCAGAACAGCCCTGGCCCGCTGAGGCAGGCACGGAGCCAGTCTGCACAGTGGTACCTTTGAGGTCCATCCGTCAATTCACACCATTTGCTGGACTGTGCCCTTCATAGTTAGTTCTGAAGCTTCTCACTAATGAGAGGGGATTCATCAGGATCCTCAGCAGCCCCCAACAATGAATCAACCACAGACACTGCTGTGGCATCTCCAGTGGGGAATGCGGCCCAGTGGGGAAGCCATGGAGGCTTCTGAAGACCTGAAAGCAGGCCTTTGCAATGCAGTCCTTGCCGGAGGTGGACCTCTGGAAGCAGGACTTGGAGCCTCTGTACCTCAATTTCTTCATCTGGAAGGGCAGACTGATAATATTGTCACTGCAAGACTGCAACAGTACAATTTGGGAGGGGCATTGACTGGGCCATGGGAATTCCCCAGAGTTCCTGCTACAGGATAGGGTGCCATTTTGTGAGGAGATCCAATTCTTAGGACATAAGAAATGATTTAAGAAAAGGACGCAGAAGGCTTTTTTTTTTTTTTTTTCTCACTCACGAGGAGAGACGTGTGAGGTTGAATTTGGACACCATAAAAGTGGAGATTTGGCCTTTCTGTAGTTTAGACTATCAAGAGAAATCCAGCCCCTGCAAAAAAGCAGTATGGGGCTGTGTTGGCCTTGAGCAATCTGTCTATATGGGCCAAACCAACCAGCTTATTCCAACTCCACAGGTCTTTGCAATAAGAAATCTTGGAACACTGGGCTATGGAACTCAGCAGTCCATTCGCCAAAGAAACTCACTTAACTCAAGGTGTAGCTGACTTCATATAAACAGTTCGCGTTATAGAGGATGACCCTTATGGGTTCTCCTCCAGGCTGTACTCTGAGCCTCAGGTTAGAGATCTTCTCTCGCATGGTTCCAGCTCCCTTCCCCCCAACCCTGGCTGTTGGGCCCAGCACTGAACCTTGGTCCCCTACCCCTACTCCTACCCCCTGACCCTCCCCCTTTAGGCAATGGGGCTGTGTGGTAGAGGGGCAGGGGGTTTCGGAAAGGCGAGGTTCTATATAAGGCTGAAGTCCTCCCAGGGGGTGAGGGGTGTCAGAGACTCTAGCTTTCCTTGCCTCTGGGTACAAACAGGGTGCTCCCAAATCCAGGGCCTGAGTCATCAGTCAATAAACGTATAATCAGGACTATTGCATGGTAGTCTCTGGGAGGACGAAAGACCTAAATAAGACAGCTCCTAGCTTTGAACTGCCGGTAGAAACAGAGATTAGAGGAAGGTCAGGGAAGGCTTTTCCGAAAAGGTGGGATGTCTCTTGAGGATCTTTTGAAGGATGCATTTTTCAGTAAGAGTGACTGTAATAATGGCGAATATTACAATGTGCTCTCACATTATGTCAAGTGCTAGCTAAGTATGTTTTTAGACAACTTGAAGCTAAGGTAGGTTCTATGATCATCCCCATTTTACAGATGCGAAACTGAGGCTGAGTAAAGTTAAGGATTCACCCAATGACTGGCTGACAAGACTGGAGCTGAGCACACCAAGCACATGCCTGATGTGCAGTCCGGGGCCACTCATTCCAGTGATTGAAGTCTGCACTGGGCTTTAAGTCAAGGCTAGACAGGTGACCATCGCTTTCAATAAAGCAGAACACAGACTCTGACAGTGGAGACATCAGAACATAGGCGCCAGGGGCCTTCAGCCCAGACTCCCCACAGGACAGGCAGGGGGAGTGTTCCCAGTGTGGAAGAGTTGGGGGGGGGAGATGAGAGCCAGGGGAGGGGGGAGGAGGAGCAGGGCAAAGATTCCAGGCAGAAGGCGCAGTGAGTATAACACATCCCAAGGTGTGGCCTGCCTGTGGAGCTGGGAAAGCAGGAGGGTGGCTGTTGGAGATCAGGCCACAGGAAGACAGAGCAGGAGTTTGGGAAAGTGCATGGAGGGCCAGCAGTGCTCTGCTAGGGTGTCCATTCTTAGCACCTGGGAGCCCAACCAGAGATCTCAAGAACAGGAGGGATTTAGTCTTTGGGGACATCATTCTGAGGAAGTTTAGCAGGAACACTGCCCAGGACCCATTCCGGAGTGGCCGAATCTGAATCCCTGGGTAGGGCCTGGGCATCAGCATTTTTCATTAGCTCTCCCAGGTGACTAACAGGTAGGGATTTGCTAGGTTTAGAAGTCCTGCCACGCTTCATCAATCCTGGGTACATGTGAAGACTCAGGTTGAGTCTGTCAGTTTATCCTCTTGGACTTAAAAGTCAAGGTGAGACAGATAACTTAATAAGCACTTCCGATAAAGCCGTGACTGGTGCATGACCCAAGTGGACCAATCAAGTCCTGAGACTTGCAGGGGGCGGGGGGGGGGGGGGTGGGGGGCTGGCCTGGTCTCTGGTTCCTGCATAGGATAGGTCTGCAGGTAGCAACCTGAGGGAGAGTGTTGGCACCTGGAAGCTGTGTTGGTAGGGTCATACTGGTTTTACTAAAATTGCATTTTATCTGGTGAGCTTTTTCTGGGACTGGTGGAGATTTTCAGGGCTCCCTGCACCTCCTCCGAGCTCTGTGAGTACCCATTCCAGCTGTGGGAGCCAACAAAGTTCCTTATTCTGTTGAAACTGGCTTGATTTAGGATTCTCTCACATGTGTGCCCAGACTCCTGACAAGGAGGGAGCTAACGGTCCAACACTGGTCCCAAGAAATACTTTTACCAACCTCATGAGTGCGGGGGTATGTTGCCAACAGCTCCTAATCCATCAGTCGTTTACTGGTAAAATTGCTTGCACTTACTCTCATCACCTTAACCCCCAAATTTTTGCCTATGTACCATGTTTTGAGGAACTTACTTGCTTCAATTTGCAACTGAGGGTGGGACCCAATCCTCTTTAGTCGAAATAAAACTTAGTTTCAAATTCCTCTTTCAAACTTCAAGGGCTCCCGTGGGTTTGGCTGTCTCAGATTTGATGAACCAGGCCTTGTTCACTCTCTCCATAACTGTGTTGAGAAGCCGGAGCAGGTGTATTGCATTAGGAATATGCAGATTATGACCTGTGCGATGAGGGGGCACAAGCCCCCCACAAGGGGTCAGCAGGGGGTTCCCTCAGCATCCAAGCTCCTACTTTGGGCAAGCGAGACCCACAGGGTGGTTTTGACTGAAGGCGCAGTTTCGATAACCCACATAAGGGAACTGGAGTCACAAGCCTTCTTACTTACAGATCTCAGAAAGATCTCAGAAGGGGGGCATGAAGTGAGCTAGGTGAGGGGCAGCCCTCCATCCCAGGATCCCAGGTCAAGAAAGAGCAGGAGACAGAGAGCGGGGTAGCAAGCACCTACTACTTGTAAGGCAGTGGGGGTGGAGGTCACTAACTTTTCTTGGGCTTAACTCTAAGGGTTAATTCAAAAGGTATCCTGGGAAAAGAAAAGCAGGAGCTACTGGAGGGAATGAACCCTAAACCTGAGTCCTGATCTAAATGTCCAGGCACTGGGTGCCAGCAGGGTTCTCACACTGTAAAATGCACAGGCAGCAACTTGGAAAAACTAAAGTTGTTTTTCTCATCATACTTTTAAAAAAATATATTTTATTTGAGAGAGAGAGAGAAAGCATGAGCAGAGGGGAGGGGAGGGGCAGAGGGAGAAGGAGAAGAACACTCCCCGCTGAGCAGGGAGCCGATGCAGGAGCCCCATCCGAGGACCCTGAGCTCATGACCTGAGCTGAAGGCAGATGCTCAACCACCTGAGCCACCACCCAGGTGCCCCTTCATCATAGTAACTTGCAAGGTTTTATAGACTTTGACCATATCATCTTTTTGGCTTCATCTTTCCACTCTAAAGAACAAAGCATATGGTTTCACTCATATGTGGAATGTAAGAAATAATGAAAGGGACCATAAGGGAAGGGGGGAAGCTGGGTGGGGAAAAATTAGAGAGGGAGACAAACCATGAGAGACTCCTAACTCTGGGAAAAAACCAAAGGGTTGCAGAAGGGGAGGGGGGTCGGGGGATGGGGGTAACTGCATGACGGGCACTAAGTAGGGCAAGTGATGGGATGAGCACTGGGTGTTCTACTACGTGTCGGCAAACTGAATTTAAATAAAATAATAATAATAAAAAGAACAAAGCAGTCCAGCATCCCAGGAAAAGTCTTGTACCTGGCTGATTACTTTACTTACCCTTCTATGGTACCAAGGTGTTATTTTCCTAGGGGCAAGTCATAACACCGCCAGGTTTGGGTGGATCCCAGGGAGAATCCTATTTTTAGCTTAGCTTCCAATGCAGTTTCTGAAGGCTTTTTAGCACTTTCCGAACACTTGGTTGTGCACGGTTAGCAAACAAACACTTTGCAAAGACCCCAAGATCCTGTCCCGGGCTGTAAACACGCTGGACAGAGTCCATTCTGTTACTAGTTGCACGATGTTCTCCGAAATGCACTGACGGAGACTTGTCCCTGCTAAAGCTTCAGTGTGCCCTTCCTTGCTAACTCATCAGCTTATCCTGCCAGTTATCCACCATTGGTCTGCCATCTGTCTCCAGACCCTTCATTTCAACCGCAGGCCTGGAAGCATCTGAGCATTCTCTCCTTCAGATGATCTACGGACATTTAAACTAAGTCTGGGAGTACCAGTGATCCTTGGGGATCCCCACTGTTTATAATTCTTCATCCAGAAAAGTACCTGTTTATGCTATCTTTTGTTTCCTGTCTCTAAGGACAGTTCCAATCCATGGCAATTTACCCCGCACATTCTAGAGCGACTCACTGTTGCAAATGATCCTTGGGGTGGAACTTTGTCAGGAGGAATTTTGAAAGTCTAAACATAATTCAGCCCTGGGTTTCTCCCTCGTCTCCAGGCCTGTTTCTCCCTCCTCAAAGAATGCTAATAGACTTCTCTGGTTTCATGTTCTCTTTTCAGAAAGTGTGTTGTGCTATGTCCAGTTAATTGGGACTTCAGAATGTGCTTGATGATATTACTTTTTAGTATCTATTCCACAGAGGGGCTGTGAAGAGTAACCCTTCCTAGATGGCTGGGCTCCCTTTGTGGCAGAGGATCCCAGGGTGTATACCCTTGGGTGCAGGCCCGGTGTGGAAGGCCAGTGCACATTCTGGCCACCAGGACATGGCTGCCATCTCTAATTACCCCTGCTCCCTTCCCTCCAGATGGCTGGGGGTAGGGGGCCGTAGAGTTTTCTTGACCTGTTTGTTTCCATGAGATTGAGGGAAAGGGCCTCTCCCTGCTTCTCTTCTTCCAGAGCATTTATGAGTCTTGTCCTTAGTGTGGCACAAAGAACCCCTTCCCTGTAGATTTCAGAAAGCCTTAACGTGCTCCTCTTTTGGCCTATGTTGTTCTCTTAGCTCTTGCCAAAGGTTTCCTTTGTCTCTGAGTACACCCTATTCCGTGAGGGATGCTTATTCTTAGTAATTGAAATGTGAGATTTTATTCCAATATTTTAATGATGTTTTGAAACACAGATTTCCCTGGCATTCCTATAGCTCTCTGTAGAAACTGAAGAACTATCTCACTTTTTCTTTGAATTCTTTCATATGGATTTAAGACACATTAGCTGATTTTATTTACTCTTGACATGGCTTTAAATGTATGTGATCAGATCAATCCATTGTTTTGCCCCACAGAAGACAGATTTCTTTTCATTTATTTACTGCATTTCTGTTTTACTCATTCAACGAGCACTCACCGAGTTCTGGAGCACTCAGCTCCAGAGGTTTTGGGGGTTTGGGGGGTTCTCAGATGAGTAGCAGACAGTCCTCCCCCCCCTCCACCACCTGCCACCCCCTGGCAGCTCAGGGGAGCAGTCAGATGTCTGCTGTAGATTGACCCCTCAATGTAGATTGAGTCTATTGTCTCAATAGAGACAAATGACTTCCGCACCACATGCTCAGTACGTGTTTATGTGGTGTCTCGGGAACCCTACATTTACTCTCCATTGTTGTTACTGTAAATCAACCTGGAACTCTACAAAATTGATGAGTGTCTCAGAGTTGGGGTGCGGTGGGGAGTCTCTGTAACTTCTTTGACAAATGGGACCACTGACGGTGAAGACTGGTGACAACTACATTCTGTCAACCTCACACTGTCTGGAACACCTTCCATCAAAATTTCACCTGTCGGGATACTACATCAGACTGCCGCCTGGGTAAGCATTCCTGCTCATGAGTCCACTTCCAGGAACAGAGGCTGTTGACTCTCAGAGCCTGGTGAACTGGCTGGGCTTGGGACATCGGTATGAAGTACCCCCCACAGAACCTCTAGGAAACACACCCCTGATGGTGGGCATGGAAACATTCACTGTGCTGGGAAGATATAAAAGGGTTTGTTTGTTTTTTTAAAGGAAATGCCAGAGTAACAATTTTCTGCACTTTCCATGTCCTTCGGTCCAGCATCAAATTTCTTTCTTAAAAATGGAAAGAGTAATAGATGCACATGTTAAAAAAAGTCAACTTCTCATCAAGTGAAATTAGGTGACTCTCCCTGGAGGTAATAACTATTAAGAGTTTCATGTGCATCTCCCTAGACATTTCCATGGGCACATAGTCACATATAAAAAAGCAATCAATCTACCTCCGTAGCTATCATTTCACCCAAAATGATTAGCAACCTCCCAGTAGGCATTTCCTATTTTACTTTTCCTCTCTGTTAAATATTCCTGTGAACTCTTCCATCATGGTGGGAGCTAAGCAGTCAGAGAATTGAGCTCACAAAGGGGATTTACAGATGTACGGACAGATTTCATCCTTTCCTCTTCTTGGATTTCCATTCCTCTTGAAAGATGCTTATTCCATCCTCTCTCATTTGGAAGTCAGACCGCTTATGTTCACCCCCACTTACACCACAGAAGGTCGGTAAGCCGCCAGAGGTCACCTGGACGGCTTGGTGGCAGAGTGGGGTACGGGTGACTCCTGGCGGTCACGCCACCTCTGATGAGCTCACCAACTCCTTCCCAGGCACAGAGATGTCAGGTCTTCCCTCTGCCTCTACTAATCCTACTTCCCCTCCTGTGCTCATCCTCTTGCTCAGACTCCCTTGGTGATCCCTGCCTACAGAGGCTGGGCTGGAGCCCTCCTTCCTGCTTACCTGCTAACAGTTTCTGGGGTCGCATTTCCATGGTGTTTGGATCTGAGCACCCCCTCCCACCTTGTCTCACCTCCCTTCTTGACTTCTGAGTTTCTCAGTAAACTCTTGAGGCAGCCTACATTTTTTTCTTTTGAGGCTTCTCACGTCTCTCCCTCTGGGGATTACAGACTAGCGTATAGTTGGAAGTTTCATATATTAAAGTGTCCCCTCACTTTTCTTGTGAGCCTCATGACTGTGACTCTGGAGCATACTTACCACCTGGTCTACGACTCACAAATTCTTCTGCCTACAAAGCCAGTATGAAAATGATAGCATCTGTGCATTGCTTAATTGTCAGTGTGCAGACTGAGACTTCTGAGACATTGCGGTGGATCTGGAGAAAGCAAGCGGCCCAGGCTTTGGGGCGGCTTCACCTCTGCATGCTCTGTCCTGTCTCTGGACCCTCAGCTCTGCACGTGGCAGAATCATGGCCCAGCTGCCCCCGGGGTCCCGGGAACCCCTGTTGGCTCTGTCACTAACTGGCTTTGCTCACACCTGACTCCAAGGAGCCATTCTGAGGCCTCATCTGGAACATTTCTGGGTTTTCCAGGTAAAAATGTGGCCAAGCTAGTAGGAAATGTTATTTGAAGAGTGACACTTTTATGTTTTAGTGTCACCATGAAATTCTTCAGCAAGGATCCTCGAGCAGTACCACTGTACACCTGAAACCATGGCTTAAAAACATTTAATAACCTTTTCTTTCTTTCTTTCTTTCTTTCTTTCTTTCTTTCTTTCTTTCTTTCTTTCTTTCTTTCTTTCTTCTTCTTCTTCTTCTTCTTCTTCTTCTTCTTCTTCTTCTTCTTCTCTTCTTCTTCTTCTTCTATATTTATTTTATTTGAGAGAAAGAGAGAGAGTGGGGGGAAGGACGGAGGGAGAGAATCCCAAGCAGACTCCCTGCTGAGTGCAGAGACGCACATGGGACTCAGTCCCACGACCCCGATAATATGACCTGGGCTGAAATCAAGAGCTGGATGCTTAATCAACTGAGCCACCCAGGGGCCCCAGTACCTTCTTGTTTTAAAGAAACTTTTGGGTACCCATACCAAGACACACCAGGTTCCTGTAATGGAGAACAGACCACCCAGTGTTTACTTCTCCCCATTCCAGTAAGTACTGGGGAGAAGAACCAGCTTGGAACCATTTATCCACCAAATGGCAACTGTTTGAACTGACAGTGAGTCTGTCTCTCTCAACCAGCAGAAGGCTGGAGGATTTGGATTAATGAACAATTTGGTGCCAAGCACAAATACCATAGACATTTAGCAATAGAAACAGATAACCAAGTTATTCATCAAATTCAAAACTGTTTAGAATGGCTAATGCAAAGCTGAAATAAAGAGGATCGCTGGCTGATGGGAGGTGGGGAAAAATGCCAGTGTAGAAACATGAACAAATGTGTCGCTTTATGGGACATCCTTCCCCCCCCCGCATTGTTTTCTCTTTTAAATCTGTCAGAGGCTTCACTTGGACACGAGAGAGTCAACACAGCATGCCGGCTAAGAACACGCAGTCTGAACACCGGCTCTCCTTAAATCTCAGTTATCTCATCTGTAAAGTGGTGATATGCTTTAGCTCCCTCCAAGTATTACTAGGAGGATTAGATGAGTTATTATATGCCCACACTTTTGAGAACACATACTTGGCATAGAGTGAGTGCTGGTAAGTAGCTGACAATATTAGTTTTACATCACGGGCAAGAATTGGTGTTTGGATTAGAACATAGTGTCTATTGTGCACCAGATTCTGCTGGAGCCTTTGTCTGTGTGGGCACAGAGGGGAAATCTGCAGAATTCTCCAGGGACTCCTGGATACCCCTGACTCCTGCATGGGTTCTAATTGCATTACCAGTGACACTCAAGTTCTCTTGAGTGGCCACTATGCGGCAGACTCCCATATAACTGTTGAGTTGTCTCAATTGTGTCATGGGAACAGCTGTCTTCATTTCATAAAGGAGGACATTGAAACTCTGGGAGATTAAGTGACTTGTTCAAGGTCACTAAAAAAACCAAAAACAAAAACAAGAACAAAAAACCAAGGGCAGGGAGAGCCTCACACCCTGGCCTTATGATGCTGAGTTTAGTGTTTTTCCCCACCAAACCACAGCTGCTTCTCATCTTCATCTGGGGTTTACTTTTTTCTGTTAATCAAATAATATTTCCCACTTGTAGAATAGCTGGTTTTGTGTTTGAAATGAGAATATAGGCGTGGGGAATGTGCACCTGCTGGCTCAGTTGGTACAGTATGTGACTCTTGATCTCACGGCTGTGACGTTGAGCCCCACGTTGGAGTGTGGCCTACCTCAAAAACCAAAAAAGAATGCAAGAAATGAGGATGTATTTGGAGATAGCTGTTTTCCAGAAATAAACACAAATTTAAAAATGTTTTAAGAAAAGAACAACTTCCCTGAACAATCTCCTCCAGCCCCTTTAAGATTTAGGCAGTTGGAATAGTTATAGAATTCCTCTTCTTTCTTTGGGGTATTAAATGGTATTTTTAGGTCAAGTTTTCATAGAATGTTTACTTGGATATAGCCTCTGAATGATGAAGTAAATATTACACAACAAGATGTTTAGGTAAAACTATCTGGAGTTATTAATTCATTGTTGTCCTTTCAAACCACAAGCCTTTCGAACCCTGTCTCAAATTCAAAACTAGTGTGCTTCTGCCCCTAGAGATTGGTCATTGCCTCAGAAAGGGAAGGCTTGGGTGTGCTTTATCCTCGTTGACTCCTGACCCAGGCTCAGGAAAGGTAATAGATTTCTAACTAGGCCTGAAGTAGATTCTGCCAATAGCATCCATTTACTCATAAAGAAATCAGACACTTGGGAGCTTAGAGATCGCAGCAGAGAAAAATAAAAGCAAGCTGAAACCCTCACAGCCGAGGAAAGGGTGGCAGCTGGCTTTACCTTACCATATGCTCTTGAGATACTTAAAGACACATTTTGAACTCAGTATTCTGAAATGTGAATATCAAACTGTTTGGCTGCACTGAAGGATGTGAAGCAACATAAATAATTAATGTCCCAGGAATCCCTTGTTCTGGAACAAAATGACCTGCCAAACGTAACAGTGAGGGGTTACTGGCAGGTCCGGACCCGCTGAGGGGAGGCCATTGTGAACCTCATAGTGCCTACAGGTAAGACTGGTCTCTAAACTCTACCTTTCTTGTTGCTTTGCCTCTCTTGCATAAATGGAAGCCAATCTGAGAAAATGTAATATTTATTTATTATTATTATAAATATAATAAATTATAATAAATATAATAAATTATATTTATACTCTACCTCTTTCCATAATGGACATTAAATTAAATTTAAGTGAAAGCATATTATATGCCCACACTTTCAAACAAACATTAATTCTTATTGTTTCCAAAGTACCAATTGTTTTGAGGAAACCCTACAGTGTTTATGATTCTGTGAAAGAGATATGCATTTCCATGTGTTTTTCTGTTATGAGACTCTGTCAAATTATCACTTGTTAAGGAGAGCACAGGGTGCTGGATGGTGAGCCATGGTTCAAGGGTAGACTACAGGAGAAACTGAAATAGAGAAGTTTATTATTAACAGATCCTAAAGGAAGAGCATGGCACACACTTGGAGGGACCCCATGGAGTCGGGGTCAAGGGAGAGTGCAGAGAGAGGCAGGACCGGGGCTCAAGCCTTTATTAGGGTCCACGGGTAGAGCGTTTGAGGGTTTCTGTGCTAAGGCCAGATTGGTCAATTCAAAACAAAAGAGTGGGTTTTTGGTGAGCCCCATGAGGGTCTTTTTTAAGAGGTGCATCAAGGGACAGCCCTGGGAGTCAGGGGAGACGCTTTATCACAAAGGCCATTGTAGAAGTCATTAGGACTTATATTTGCTTGGGACTCTGTGGCCGCTGTCTAGGGCATGCACTTGACCAAGGGGCTATGATCAATTTAAAATCCGCCCCCCAAAAAAGGCTGCAGAGGTAGCAACACCATGGTGTAGCTTAAGCTCTCAGCAGCTCAAGGGAGACGTTCCTGTGAGAGCAGTCTCTTCTCCAGGATGCCAGCATTAGGAGCTGAAAATGCACACTGGCAGCAAATCTCAAAGTCCCTTTTGCCCAGCAGGTGTTTTCCCAGCAAGCCTCCCAGATTGCCAAGTAATATGGCATCCATCCCGTCAGGAGGTAACCAGCAACACCTTGTGATCGCAAAAGAGGATTAGACTTTGAGAGAGAGCATAGAACTTTGTGGAAGCACCTGGCACAATGAGGCATCGTGGTTTTTAAATAGCTAACTGGCTGGGCAGAGACACACCATGGCACAGATGAGCCAAATGTATAAAAGTAGAGTGCCTGCCCTGTGGCCGACGCCGCCTCTGACATGAATGTTTAGGGGGCCATAATGGTGAGCCTTTGTATGCTGGTGTGCTTCCACCTGAGCTCCTTTCAAAAAGTCACCAAGCAAGACAAAAGTCCTCACCGTGCCAAAAGAGGGTGAAAAAATTGTTTGGGCCCATCTTCAGAAGAATGGTGTGCTGAGAATAAAGAATAAATGGTACTGAGATGTTTCTTGAGGATGTGGCCAGGATCTCTGTGCTCAGGAGGGCAGAAGAGCTGAGCATTATCAGGAAAGAGGACAAATTGCTGCTATCAGCCAGGCAAGCTGCTGCAAAGACCTTGAGTAGGAGAGTTCCCGAGGATGGAAAAATAAAACCCAAGTTGCAGCCATGGGGGCTGGTAACCCCTAAACAATGCCTCCCAGATACAAATCAATACGTTTTAGGACATTTTTACTCCTACCTGCTGATCTCTGCTCTGCCCTGTGGAGGCTGCAGAATCTATAGGAACTGGCCTTGATGTACCCGACAGGCGACGGAATTTTTTGTTTCCAAGTTTTTGCCAGATTTTTCAGACTCTGGCAAATCTAGTATCCCGATTCTAGAAAGTTCTTCATCTTGCAGCGCTGCTTTAAACAGACAATTGATAAACAAGAAATAAACTCACTGGACTCTTTGTTTTTTTTTTTTTCCTGCATAAACAGGGTTTGCTACACTTTAATTCTTCACCCTCCTACTCTGGACGTGATAATAATTTTATAAGACAAGTAAGTACAGAGGGCATTTTTATATTCGTCAAAGTAGTTTAAAGTAAAATTTAAAGTGACTTTAAATTTTTTAAATGAGGCTATGAAAGGTATTTGCATTTGCTTTGTTAATTTCTGCCCCAGTTTCAAAATGCCTTCTCACTGCCCTTAGAATTAGAAAAAGTTTCACATGTCAGCAGGCATTCTTGCCTCAAGACCCCTCGGCTCTACTCATAGGGTCACACCTAGCTAAGAAACTGGGCATCCTTTTTATTTTATTTTATTTTATTTTATTTTATTTTATTTTATTTTATTTATTCATGAGAGAGAGAGAGAGGCAGAGGGAGAAGCAGGCTCCATGCAGGGAGCCTGATGTGGGACTCGATCCTGGGACTCCAGGATCACGCCCTGGGCCAAAGGCAGGCACTAAACCACTGAGCCACCCAGGGATCCCTGGGCATCCTTTTAAAACACGTTTATTCATCACCAAGGAAACTGACTTCGGCCTGACCTTGTATGCACAATCGAGTAAGGCAGTCCTTAGTTTTTCCACTGTCCTGTTCATTGCTCCTTCCTACCTCTATTGCTATGAAAGGATCGGAGGCTGAAATTACACTGTCATTTGGTCAAAAAGGAGTCTGTCCTTTGCATAGGGCTGGATACCAGACAGGTGGGGGAGCCTGGAGCCTCCCTTCTTCGGGGCAAATTTATGTTATGTCCTTCGAATGAATAAACAATGGCTGTTGTTTGAAAGGCAACACCATTCTCCTTAAAGAGCCACAGAAACACCCAGAGTCGCTTAAAAGTTATTTGAAATTACCTCTGGGATATTATAAGTCAGGTTCTAGAACAATGATCTTTATGGAGTGGTGCCTTGTTTTCATAGAACCAAGAGATTCAAATGAGCCTGCACTGGTTTCCAGTGATCCCAGATCGTTTATGCTCAGTTTCACTTGGGTACATCCCCGTCTCTTTTCCCTGGATGGTAGACTTCTCAAGAGATTGGTGATCCTACCACCTAAGGCATGACCACATTTGGGGGCCACACTTGGTAACAACAAGTGCTTTGAGTTTATTTTTTATTTATTAAAGATTGTATTTATTTATTCATGAGAGACACAGAGAGAGACAGAGAGAGAGGCAGAGACACAGGCAGAGGGAGAAGCAGGCTCCATGCAGGGAGCCTGACGTGGGACTCATCCTGGGACTCCAGGATCACGCCCTGGGCTGAAGGCGGCGCTAAACCGCTGAGCCACCTGGGCTGCCCAAGTGCTTTGAGTTTAATTCATTTGGTAGCAAGGTCAAAGGGGAAAAGGCACTTTCAACTTGCAGAACCTGAGCTATCCTGCTCTGGACATGAGTGTCTTTAGAGAAATGGAAATGCCAGCACCTGTTCTGGTGAGCAGCAGTGTGACAGTGGCTTGAAAAAACTTCCTGTCCCAATGTTAGGGATGTTGAGTACCTATTCATTTTACTTTGCATCTTCTCATCTAAGAATTCCTGTATTTGGCCCATCCCAGGGTGGCCAAAGGGTCCTATCAAATAGGAGCTGTTCCTGGCTCCATTCTGTGTTATGACACACCCTGGGGGGAAAGCAGTCATGCCTTGTAAGGGGTTTCTAAGCAAAGGTCAGAGAATAAGTCATCCTTGAATAAGATGCCAGGTTACCGCAAGACCCTTTTTGTTACAAATCTGGTTATTAAATAGACACTTGCAGGGGTAGAGACAGCAACGGGGGAGGCAGATCCGCCACCCACCATTCCACATGTCTATATCCACAGATACCCAGGAGCTGTCTATCACCTGGGAGGGAAACGGTAGGCGTGAGGCTATTGTTAAAAGGAATCTGGGACCTCCCTCACCACCACCACCACCACCACCACCACAGCAAAGAGGACTGCAAGGGGGCAATGGTCTTCACCACAAGGGGACCACCATGCTGCTCTCCAAGGAACCAGCGTACCCCTTAGTACTGGGAGAATCCCCTCATTGCTAATATCATCCTGCCTGGAAGGTGGCAGCAAAAACCAGCCATGGAGACTGTGGAGTCCGCCTGGATGGGTGGGTGCCCCACCCAGAGCCTTTGTCCGCTCTGCTTGTCACCCAGCAAAGTCATCCCCCCTCATCTTTTGCTGGGGACCCCCAGCCCTCATAGAGGGGGCTTGCCTGGCACCTGCTATGGCAGTGGAACATCAGGAGACCCTTTATATGTGTTTAAAATTTTTCATTTTGGTGTACTATCCTGTCCCTGCACAGATTGGCAGGAGGTCCTTTCCCAACTCGTCCTTCAGCTGCCCTTCACCGCAGATCTCTTTCCTAGGGGTCATGGCTCAAGATCTGCCTGAAAAATCACCCCTCTGTGATGCACTGGAGAAGAGAAAGAGGTCGATGCATCGTTTCTGTTTTTTTGTTTTGTTTTGTTTCTACAATAGATGGTCGAACGACGGGGATCCACTTAGCTGGCAGGTAACATTTCATGTTTTTGCTAGTGGACCCTAAAGCCAGATGGAGAAGGTGATGGATCTCCTGCCCCGCGGTACAACCTGCAGTGCTGTCCCTTGAGCTTGGCGCGCTGCGCTGGGGGTGTCGGGCCGCTCCCGCTCAACCAGACTGTGGAGACCCTCAGGACGACTCTTCCCAGGAGGCGCGCATCCCGCCTCTCTACCTGGGGCTGGAGCCTCCTCACTTTGAGAACACACAACTTCGTTGCCTAAAAGGGACGCGCGGCTCGCCATCCCCGCTAGATGGCGCGATTTCCCCTGCTCCGTCCGCGAGGCACCCGATTTATTAAATAAACACAATTCAACGCCTTCCGAAGCCACACCACATAATAGCAACTCGCAGGCTCCTATTAAAAATCTCAATCTGGGGGAACGGATTGTGCCTCCGAGCAAATCTAATGCAATTTCATTAACGGGATGCAACCAAGAATTGCAACCTAGCGTCCCTGCCCTCCCGTGGGCCCTCCCCCTAAGTACACCTGTACCCCGGCTTCGGCCGGTTCCCTGGGGGAGCCACGGCGCGAGCCGGGCGTGGAACCGTGTCCGCGCCCCGCCCGCCACACCCTCGGGGCTCCGATCCGCGAGCACAGACCCAAGTCCCGGACCCTCCCGCGCTCCGGTGCGCCCGGTTCTAGGGACCGCTCGGACCCGAGTCCCGACCAAGCAGCGCCCAGGGCCCCGGGAGCAGGCGCTCGTCTCGCGACCGTGCCGCGGGGGCAGGCAGCCAGGCGGGAGCAGGAGGAGGGGACCCGGGGCAGCCGGGCCAATGGGGGTGCACGGCGGTCGGCCCTCCGCCCGCTCCGTCCCGCGGCGGAGAGGAGCAGACGCGCCGCAGGACCGGGGCTCCCCGCCCGCACGCGGCCCAGGAGACGCTCGCCGGCTCGGCCCAAGCACGCGCTGCCGGCGGCCCGCGGAGAGCATCGCAGGAAGAAAGAGCAAATATTAAACCACAGAAACTTTACTGCTGCCAAGAGCTAGAGCGATCGGGGCGCAGCAAAGCTCCGAGTCTGGGCAAGGCGGGCGCAAGGCGGGAGCGAGACGCGGCGCGGGGCTGGCGGCTCAGCACTGCCGTGGCCCCGCGGGTGCCGGGGCGCCTCGGGGACGGCGGAGCCGGGTCCGCCCAGCTCCCGGCCCGCGCTTACCTTGGCGGCTGCATGGGCCCCTGCGGCCCGCGGGGGGTGGCGCTGGCGGGGCTGCGCGCGGAGAGGGGGTGCGGGGGCGCCGCTCGTGGGCCCCGGGGCGAGGTGGGAGGGGCTGGGCCGGCGCTGCTCCCCGCTCCCCGCGCCCCGGCCGGCTCAGCAGCGGCCCGGGGCGCGCCGCCTGCTCCCGGGCTGCATGCCTGCGAGCGCCTGGAGGAGCCGGCCCGGGAGCCAACGGCCCGCGCTTCCGCAGCCCAGAGGCTCGGGCGGCACAGCCCGCGCTCGGGAGACAACTGCGGAGCCGGGCAGCTCGGGCCAGCCCCCTCCCTCGCCCGGCCCCCGCCCGGCCCCCGCCCGCCGCCGAGCGCGTCGCGAGCTTCGTTTGCGCGCGAGGGGAGGGGGCGGGCCGGGCGCCCCGGGCGCGGGCGGGGGGCGAGCGCGGGCGGGGCTGGGGGGCGGGGGCGGGGGCGGGGGTGGGGGTGGGGGCCGCGCTCTCGGGGCCCCGCCCCGCCGCGGCCGCACCCCCCGCACCCGCTCGGGTTGGGCGGCGGTTCACGCGCGGTAAAGTCAGGACCTGCCGAGATGCACCGGCAAGGCGGGCGCGGACCGCGAGCGCGGCGACCTCGGGGCGCCTCCAACTTTCCAAATTTCCCGCTGGGCTGCTGCGGAGGGCACGTTTTCCACCTTCAGTTCTGGGCTGGTCGATCTGGAGTTACTCTGAGCTTTCTGGAATGGACAGTTCCATCCAGAAGAAACAAACGCTTCTGCTCTCTGCGGAGAAGCACCTTTGTTCTGTTGAGATGTTAGTTTTGTTTATGATTTTTCTTGGAAATAACACACACGCACACATATGCATTAAATATATATGTGTATTGAATGTGTCATACACCAGTACGTCCTTATGTACAATTCTACACAACCCAGGCGTGTGTAGAGTAAGAAGACCGTATCACATCCCCTCCCCATTGCAGCAGCTCCCCGGAGTAGCCTTGGGTCAGACTGTGATCCTCTGCGGTTCTTGCGAGTCCTTGCTTTTACGTGCAAGCGCACAGACTGCAAGTGGATTCTCACCGGCTTTTCAAGGCTTTTCAGAAGAATGTTTCACCGCGCAGCGCAGGCACAGGCATCAGCGAGGACAGCGGTAAATCCTCAGAAGCTTCGGGCATCCAGGGAAAGATCCTCGCAGGGCAACAGTAAAAAGCCACCCAATCGCCATGTGCAAATCTGAAACCCCAGCTGGGGCGTGAAGTCAGCCTAAACACACAGCTCACGCCCAAATTGGCATTGCACGGTTAGAGAGATTTGCCAGTGCGTTTTAGACAGGGTTATGACCTTCCCGTTCTTACTGAAAACAAACTGTCTTGGATTTTGATATGATGAGAACTTGGATTTGCAAAATGAAGAGGTATCATCCACATTAAAACACGATCGTTATTTATGCTTGTGGTCTAGAAGGATGTGGTTTTAACTGAATATTCTGCGTTTTATTGGCCAAATGTATTGAAATAATCTATGGTGGGGATGTAAATAAAATCCATGTGATTTAACAGGAAGGGATTAGATATTGGGATGGCCGGTTTCTATAATTAGCCCTGACCTTGGGCAAGACATGGAGCTCTGCTGGGCCTTAGGTTCTTCAGGAATAAATGGAGTTGTACTAAGTGTGTATGTGTGTGCATGTGCCGGCACCCCCAGCTGGTGTGTGTGTGTGTGTGTGTGTGTATGGGGGGGGGGGCTCTAGACCTAAAAATGGGTGAATAATCTCTCCCCACATTCATATTTCAGCCCAACTCCAATATCTCTTCTTTAGGGAATGGCTCTCCCAGCACCCCATGCTTTTCCTGCCAAACACTGATCTCACTTCTCAGTAATGTATTCCTTAGGCTGACCTTTCCATAAGTGTAGGCCTCTCCCACCAGACTATAAGCACCGTGAGGGCAGGTCCTCATTGCATCCCCAGCGTCTGGCATGTAATAGCATCTACAAGAATCTCTGATTATCACCCAGATGGTGGATTTCTTATTGCTCTTCCAAATTGCTTGGTGTTGGCAAAAGATCTGTTAAGTGGAAATATCTTGTTTTAAAATGAAGCCTTTGGAGAGCACCCAGCAGGGTTTTCCCACGTTGGGGGACCAGCAGTTCACTGACTCGATGAGGACAGACAATTCTTAACTCAACCACAGGCAGTAGAGGCAGCCAATATTTACCTTGATGAGCGTGGGCTCCTATGGAGAAGACAACGAATATTAATGCTGCTCATTAAGTATTTGATTAAGTTGGAACCGTGCATAGGTAGTTGCAATACACACATGAGTGCTCAGAGGTAAATGAGACCATGGGGTGTGTTTAGGGTACAAATTAACAAATGTACATGCTTTCAACCAACAATCTAGCAGCATTCCTAATATAAAGCTCTGGGGAATGCTTGTCTTTCTTTACTGCAGAGGGCCTGAATTCTTTACAAATAGGAACAGGAGTGGATCCCTGGGTGGCTCAGCGGTTTGGCGCCTGCCTTTGGTCCAGCGTGCGATCCTGGAGTCCTGGGATCGAGTCCCACGTCGGGCTCCCGGCATGGAGCCTGCTTCTCCCTCCTCCTGTGTCTCTGCCTCTTTCTCTTTCTCTCTCTCTTTCTCTGTGTCTATCATAAATAAAAATAAATAAATAAATCTTAAAAAAAAAAAGAAATAGGAACAGGAAATAGACTAACCTGGGTTCAAGTGTAAAAAAAAAGTAAGGCCATTGAGAAAAAAGGGGTGAGGGAACGAATGCCTAACGCAGTGCAAGAGCCATGTTCCTATTAGTTTCTCTATTGTCCTGTGCACAGACTTGCCAAGGGAAAGGTTACAATCTGGCCTCACATTTGTATAGGAAAATGGGAGAGCTGGGGCTTCCACCCTGTCTTGGCCACTCTTTCCTTTTCTCTCTCTCTCTGTTTCTGTTTTTTTGTCAGGAATATGTGCAGTGGCTGGATCCCTCTCCACACCCCTTCTGGAAGTCCTTACATTATGGGGCGAGCTTTCGCCTGGAGAGAAGGGCGCAGGGTCAGTGGGGCTGCTGGGCTCGAGCTGTAGGAGGAGGCATCACACCCAGTGCAGAGGGAGCCGGTACTACCAGGGTATGGGGCAGTTTGCTGTCTCTGGCTTCTTCAGATGAGGGGTGGTGCCTGCTGGCCAGGCATGCACCCTCAGAAGGTGGATTCCTGGTGGAACTGTTTGAGGAATTCTCCCAGCAGATGGCACAATGAGAAACCAATTGGCAGAACTCTTCACTTAGGGCTAGCAGTGGGGCTGTCCCTTTGGATTGGGGGAGGGGGATCACCCCATTATGTTTTCCTGGGTAAGTGCAGGTTCAAAAGTAAAAGACAGCTTAAAGGAGAAGCAGGTCAGAAGGTCTCAGAGTAGCCTGTTAAAGAAGGAGGGGCTGTCTTATGTCCCACACTTGGCCTCAGTGAGATGCCACAAGGGAATGGGTGCTGGAGACTTGCTTGTTTTGCACAGACAGAAAGAAGCTGCTCAGGCTGGAAGGCTCCCAGAGGCATTGTCTACTCTTACAAATCCGGCACGCTTGGTGTCAAGAAGCTCCTCCACAGCCGGTGTTGTGCTGGACCCTGTAGCAGGCATTTACTTAAGGAACATAGCCTCCACCCTTCAGGCATTTGCAGTCCGGTGGGAGGGCTGCATGGCATGGGCGAGGGGGGTTGTTGTGTGTGCCTGAGCATGGACATGTAGGAGTCGACACTGCAAGGTAGAGGGGAACAAGAAACAAAAAGAAAGTAAGTGCAAATACAAGGTCATGAGATTTAGGAGTTAGGTTGATTGCTAGTTGGAAGGAATACCTTGTGGAAGAGGTATCCCTTGAGATGGTCTCTGATAGATGGATCTGAGTTTCATGTGTGGGTGAATGGGAAAGAAGGTGAGTATTCCAGGCAGAGGAATCACATGAAAAAGGCATTGAGATGGCAAAAGGTGGGTAAGTTCAATAAGGAGTGATTAAATCTAGTTGGAATGTGGATACTGGAGAAGAGACGTGATAGAGGAGGGAGTTTAGGGCCATACTGTGGAGGACTTTGGTTGCAGAATGAGCAATAGGGAGCCAGCGAGGGTTATTGAGCAGATGCAGAATGATTCAGCTAAAGCTGCACTTTTGGTAGGTCAATAGAAGATGGTTTGGAAAAATAGGAGGTGTGAGGCCAGCAGAAGACCCTAATAATCTTGGCACAATGTTATCGAGAGTGTTAACTTAAGATGCTAAGGGGATATGGGAAAGTAGGGACTGATGGAAGACCCAGATGCTTCATTGGGAGACAGAGGGGTATCAAAGTGTCAGAGGGAGTAAGTGCTCATTACAGAGACCAGGAGGTCACGAGGAGAAGCTTGGAAGGAGTAGGGGTGGATGAACGTTGGACCAACCATCATAGTCTCAGCATGGGAGGGAGCCTCAAAAATGAAAACATTACTTGATTTTCCGTTTGATATTATGTCCATGTGTTGAAGCTAAAAACACAGTGCCTGTGCCCATCATAAAAAGAAGGCCTAATTAATTCACTGGCCTTCTTTCCTCTAGGCCAGTCATTTGCTGTCTAATGGTAATGGTCATAATCAACGCAAATGAAGGTTTTTTTTTGTTTTGTTTTGTTTTTTGCTTTTTTTTGGTTTAATTTTTGAATTTTTGTTAAAGAAGTGAATTATTAGCCTCAGGAATAAAAAGCAAATAAGGTAGTTCTTCACAGTCATTTATGAATTTGGACAACAGAAGAAGGTGACTGGAAAGCAGACTTTTCCATGAGGCCTTGACTGTGCTTTGCTGGCTGCTTTAGCCATGAGAATAGTTGGAAGGTTTAGACAGCCACAGTTGCAGGAGAACAGCTGGAATGTGGTCAGCGAGCATATCTACCCGCCCCACAACAGCACCCACAGAAGCCTGTCCTTGACAATTTAGAAACCTTGAGGCCAGCTGGCATGCTGTGTTCCTTCATGGTGACTTGGTGAAGAGGGCAGGCTTGCTGACTTCTTTATCTCGAGGCAGGATCGGCCTGGGTTTTGTTTTGCAGTCATTGACTGAGTGCCAAGCCTGCCAGAACATTCTCTATGTGTTTTAGGTGCTTCCTCAGTCCTCATAACACTCTATGGGGTGGGTATAAGTATCCATATTTTATAGGGAACTGAGGTTCAAAAAAGTTAAGCGAGTTGATGAGTGTATAGTAGAGTCAGGATTGGAATCCGCATCCATCTGAATCCCAAACCCAGTGCATTTCCCACTAAACATGTGGCCCCCTTTAAAAACTTACTGTCCTTTCCCTACCTTTCCTGATGGGCTTATGCCAGAAATGCCTACACTTGCCACTCTGGGGAACAAGCTTGTGCTCCACTACCTATAGCGCTGTCAAAGCTGGTGGAGTATGAATGTATGGTCACCTTCAGCCAAATGCACCCAGTGTCCACAGATTGTTCTCCTAGTGGACTTGGAGAGCTTTGTCAGTTTTGCGAACCACGGAGAAGTGTAGGGAGATCCTGGGCTTATTTCAGTATTCAGTGGAACTTACTATGAAGTAACTGAGTCATACATATTTCTGGGGATCTTAAAATTGGTCTCCAAATTTGGACCTTTTGGGAAGTAAGCTCACAGGCTGATATAAACAAATTCTAATAGTAATCAACTAGGGTTTTTGGCTTGCTCCCTGACTAACCCACCACATTTAAAAAGTAATTGATTCATTAACATATGAGACCCAGATCCCACAGACTGGCCTCTCTGGAACAAACTCAATTCAATAATTAACCCCCCCCGCAAAAAAAAAAAAATCTTTTCCCAGCAGATTTAATATTAGATTGCATGATTTTAAAATTTTGCTCTATCAATTGTTAAACATTTAAAAGAAAGAATATAAAACTTAAAATATTTTTATAAATAATGGCATGTAAAACAAAATCTTTCACGCATGGTTACAGTCTTGTTGATTTTGGTTTTCAACTTAAACTCAGTTTTAATTTTTTTTTAAAGATTTTATTTATTTATTCATGGGAGACACAGAGAGAGAGAGGCAGGCAGAGACATAGGCAGAGGGAGAAGCAGGCTCCACACAGGGAACCCGATGCAGGACTCGATCCTGGGACCGTGGGATCACACCCTGAGCCGAAGGCAGATGCCCAACCACCGAGACACCCAGGCATCCCTAATTTTTAATTTTAATTTTTTAAAAAATATTTTATTTATTCATGAGAGAGAGAGAGGCAGAGAGGTAGAGACATAGGCAGAGGGAGAAGCAGGCTCCCTGTGGGGAGCCCAATGTGGGACTTGACCCCAGGACCATAGGGTCACAATCTGAGCCAAAGGCAGATGCTCAACCATTGAGCTACCCAGATACTCCCTTAATTTTGAATTTTTTTAAAGATTTATTTTAGAAAGAGAGAGAGAGTGTGTGTGCAAATGGGGATGACGGACAGAGAGAATCTCAAGCAGACTCCCTGATGAGCCTGGAGCCCAACATGGGGCTTGATCTCATGACCCTGAGATCATGATCTGAGCCAAAGTTAAGAATCAGATGCCCAATCGACTGAGCTACCCAGGCGCCCCTAAACTGGGTTTTGAAGGTATTGACTCTAGTCCACAGACTACACAAATTCGACCATGGAACAGAGTGGGGAAACTCAAGCATCTATGTATTGTTTGGAGGTACTGTTTGAGGGGCTTAATTATTATTTAACAAAAGAAGCCACTGGTATTTAAAATATATGAATCAGGGATCCCTAGGTGGCGCAGTGGTTTAGCGCCTGCCTTTGGCCCAGGGCGCGATCCTGGAGACCCGGGATCGAATCCCACGTCGGGCTCCCGGTGCATGGAGCCTGCTTCTCCCTCTGCCTATGTCTCTGCCTCTCTCCGTCTCTCTCTGACTATCATAAATAAATAAAAATTAAAAAAAAAAGAAAAAAATAAAATAAA
This sequence comes from Canis lupus familiaris, assembly GCF_011100685.1. Taxonomy (NCBI): domain Eukaryota; kingdom Metazoa; phylum Chordata; class Mammalia; order Carnivora; family Canidae; genus Canis; species Canis lupus. The sequence continues at coordinate 47,527,549 of NC_049224.1, read as the reverse complement.
ATATATGAATCATGTTGAGGTGATGTATTAGTTAAAGCAAGGCTGCACTGCTGTACAAAGGGACCTGACAACAGTATGACTTGAAGATTAAAGTTGATATTTTTTCTCTCTCACATACCCAGGCCAGGTGAGCTTTGCAGACTTAGCACCACGTGGTCATTCAGGGATTCAGGTTCCTTCTGAGTCATTGTTCCACAATCTCTCCAAGGCCTTATTGTGATCGGCATAATTGAAGCTGGCTTACTGCCAAGCCTGGCTTGCAGCCTGTAGGAAGGGGAAAGAGTGCAGAGGAGCCACGGCTTCTGCTTGCATCATCATTGCTTCTAATGTTCCACTGGAGAAAGTTGTATGTCCACACCTAGCTGCAAGGGAAGCTGGGAAATTAATGTGGTTAGGCAGCCATTGTGCTCCTTCTGTGTTACAAAGGAGCTGAAATTTCGGGGCTTATCTAGCCATATTTGTTACTCAACTAGCATTTGGGTATATGTTGGTAATCCAGCATGGCAGAGAGGAGGGCATACTGACTCTGGACCCCGAAGACCTGGGCTTGAGTCTCTGCCACTCTGAACTGGGCGGGCTACCTCATCCCTCTGAGCTTTGCTTGTTTCCACTGCTGTGCCATCCTGAAGGGCTGCGGGAGGATTGTAACACAGCAGGTGCTTGATGGCCTCAGTTGAGCTAGCAAGGAATGAAAACTAGGTAGGTAGTTTGAGGAAAGGAGATTTAGTTTACAGTGCCAGTCATCCCACAGAACCCAGAGGCAGGAGGTACAGATGAACCTTGGCAGGAAAGGACTGGAAGTGGAGCTGGAGGCATCTGAGGGGAACCAGAAGAATGAAGGTGAAGTCTTCAGAATCATCCATCCATTAGCAAATACTGTTGGTACTAACTCCAGAATAAATTCTAATTGTGTTCATTTCTCTCCATTGCCATCTGCTATCCTGGTCCAAGCCACTCTTAAGCCTGGTGTGGATGATTACAGCTGCCCCAGTGACTGGTTTCCCTGCCTCCATTCTTGTGCTTTTATTTATTTATTATTTATTTTTTTAAAAGATTTTATTTATTCATTCATGAGAGACACACATACAGAGAGAGAGGCAGAGACACAGGCAGAGGGAGAAGCAGGCTCCATGCAGGGAGCCTGACGTGGGACTTGATCCCGGGTCTCCAGGATCAGGCCCTGGGCCAAAGGCAGGCGCTAAACTGCTGAGCCACCCAGGGATCCCCCATTCTTGTGCTTTTAAATCTATTCTTTCTCACAGTGGCCAGAGTGAAGTTTAGTAACATTGATGCAATCATACTTCCTGTTTGAGACCTGGATTTCTTTCCATAGCACCTAGAATGACATCCCAGTTCCTTACTCTGGTTTACTAAACCCCACATGATCCAGCCCCTACCCCCTCTCTGGCCTCTTTGACCACCCTGCCTCTCTCTCACTTAGCTTTACCTACATGGTCTGGCTAGATCTAAACATGTCATCTAAAGCTTAGTCCTGCCTCGGGACCTTTGCACGAGCTGTTTTCTATGCCTGGACCACTCTACTTTATCCTTCTCTTATTCAGATTTCAGTTTAAAATTAGGAAACATCATTAGTATGTCAGCTACTTTAATTCCTTGCATAGCAGTTCTCACATTATAATTGTCTCACCAACTTATTTATTGTTATCCAATCCTCAGTCCCCATCATCCGAGTAAATGCAATCTTTATAAGAGTAGGAAATGATCCATCTTGATCTTTGATGCATTCTTCTTGCTTAGTAATATTTATTGATTGAAATGATGAGTTAACACAAAAGAATGTACATTTACTATTCTTTCTTTAAAAGATTATTTATATGAGACAGAGAGAGATCACAAATGGGAGGAGGAGCAGAAGGAGAGGGACAAATAGATTCCATGCTGAGAATAGAGCCAGACGCGGGGCTGATCTCACCACCCTGAGCTGAAATCAAGAATCGGATGCTCAAACGACTGAGCCACCCAGGTGCCCCAACACTTCCTATGCTTGAAACTCTTTTATAACTTAACAGTATATTTTAAACTGCTTTCCTTTTCAACAAATGAACAGCTACCGTATCATGTAAGCTTCCCCTGTTCGATCACTTAGGTATACCAAAGCAGATTTAATCAACTCCTGCTGTTGGGATATTTAGAGACCATCCTTACATAAAGATATCTCTGGACATTTTTCTTTTTTTTATATGACATTTTTCATTATTTCCTAGAATACATTTATGCAGGTGAAGTATTGGAGGATATGCGGGTTCCTGAGGTTTGCCCTGTAAATTAAAACTGGCTTCCAGAAAAACAGCCATTGTTTCTGTTTCTCCTAAGGGGTGGGTTTCCTCAGAACTTAGGAAGCAAAATCTATTGTAACATTATTTTGCCAATTGGATGCACTAAAAGTGCACTCACTGTATCACTCACCAAATCTCACTGTGTCAATTCACATTTTTAAAAAGTTACTGGGATCCCTGGGTGGCGCAGCGGTTTAGCGCCTGCCTTTGGCCCAGGGCGCGATCCTGGAGACCCAGGATCGAATCCCACGTCAGGCTCCTGGTGCATGAAGCCTGCTTCTCCCTCTGCCTATGTCTCTGCCTCTCTCTCTCACTGTGTGCCTATCATAAATAAATAAAATTTAAAAATAAATAAATAAAAAGTTACCAACGGTGCTAAATATTTTAGATCTATTTGCTGGACCTTTGTATTTATGTCTTTTGTCTGTTTGATGGCCTGTCCACCCCCTTGTCCCCTTTTCAAAATGAGCTTCACCTCCATATGTTATTTCTTGGTGGTCAGTTTCCTCTTTCATCCTCAGAGGCACATATTCAGGTGAGAGAATATTGGCAGGAAGGAAGGAAATTGATTCTCGCCTTGCATGCCAGGCTCCCAAGAGGCCTCATCCTTCCTCCCATTAGAATTTAAATTGGTCAGGGCCCATGCTAGAAACGTGCATTTGTGAAGAAATTCAACTGTGACTAAGAGGCCAGTGTGATACAACTCTGGTCACAGGCACGTTCCCCTTTCAAAGGCTTCCAATCCCTTACAAATTGCTTTGGGATGACAGAGCCCTTCACCGCCTGCCTAGCACAGAGTTGGAGCATCAGGATCTTCATCAGAAAGAAGGCATCCATTTCTCCATTCTGTAGATCTGTGTCGAGCCAACTACACTGCAATCCGAGGGGTATCCATTGAGCACTGAAGTTTTGCAGACTGGTTGAAGTCTTGAGATGCCGTGCTGGGTCTTTGCGGGGCATTTGGAGCAACTTAGGCCTTATGGTAAGATGAAAGCAGGAGGCCTTCCTTCCACGGCTGACACCCGAGCCAGCCACACCACAGTGCTATGGCCAGGCCTCTGTCCCCATGGAAGTTAAAGCTTCAGGCGTACACCGGTCTGGGAAACCCACACTGAAGCGGTGCCCAACAACGGATGAGTAATGGCCACAACATTTTGGTCCTCAGTCTTTCATTTGTCTGCTTTTTCTCCAGGGAGGGGACGGCTTTCAGAGGAGTTGATTCCTTCTCATGGACATTTCCCAGAGAAGTTCACAAGAAAACACTGGGACCCTCAAACTGTCTAATCTTCGCTGAGAGATGATGGAGAGATAGGCTAGGTCCCCACACACAGCCAAGGGAGGGGAGACCCGAAGCTTCTACCCCAAACCAAGGCTTCTGGAACAGTGGTTGGCTTTTCAGAAAGCTTGAGGTTCATTGTCAACTCACGGGCTGTGCTTTACTCTGGAGGGTTTCTCTTTCTCCATGTGTGTGCATGCACGTATGTGCCTGAGTTAAAGCACTCTTTCTTTAAAAATGTGCTAGTAGAAAGTAGTTGTTTCAAAAATATCCTTTCTTGGCACAATGAAGAGTTAGTGAATGTGTATTTTTCCTTTTTTTTTTTTTTTTCTCAAAAGATCTGTGGGCTTCCAAATTAAATCATTGGATCTACTGATTTCATGGATAGGCTCTCCATGTAATCATGCCTATGATGGTCTGTTTTAATGGGGAGCCCAGGGGACTTTTTGCAGTGAGCCCCAAAAGGATGACATCAACTCATTTCAGTTGCCAAGAAGGTCTTTTCCTCACCCACAGTGGGAGCGAGGCCTCCTGTGGAATCACTCTGAGGAGGCAGCAGTGCTCCCCACTTCTGGTGGGCCTCCTCTTGGCTCCTGGGCTGACACAGCTATGGGAGGTAGCACAGGGTGTGGGGGATGGTGGTGTGAGGTTCTCTGATCCCAGGCCTGAGAAGATTCCAGAAGGAAAACCAAGTACGCAAAGTAAGAGCAGAATCTCCTCAATGACTGTTTCTCTTTCTTTCCTTCCCTACCTCCCCGCTTCCTCAGATGGCTTCATTTTAGGAATCTCAGGGCCTCCAGGGAAATTTTAGGCAGCGGAAGTTAACTGGCCTGTTTTTAAATAACCGGGGTCTGGACATTAGATTTTTAATTTTAGAAAACGCTGAAAATAAGGCAAAAAAATAAATATAAGTAAATCGAATCTTCCCGATTTTTCCCGTCGTTGGAAAAGCATGACAGAGCTGTCGGAGTCAGCTGGAAAACATGCAGAACCAGTTAAATGGATGCAGAACGATGGCAGACAGGGGTCCCCTTGTCGCTCTCCATGTCATCATCCTTGCTAATTCTCAGCGCGGAGACGTTAGGGGTGTTATTACGAGATAAGAGGCCGGTCTCATATTCCTGGGAGAACAATCCCCTTGGGTCTGCAGTAAGATCTTGGATGTGACCTATGGCTTCTGTGTCACAAAGGATCAGTGATTGCAATTCAGTAATAGAACAGGTCAAGCCCATTTTTTCTTCCCTCCCTCCCTCCCTTCCTCCCTCCTTTCCTCTCAAAGATAACCTCAATTTCTTTGGAATTATATTTAATCTTAGGAGATACGTGAGGCAAGGCTGGAATCCACAGTTACTGTGTTTCAGCCAACTTCCCCGTTTTCTGTGTTATACATTGATAGGCACCGCCTGGTGCTCCGTGGCGCTGAATCCTATGGAGACCCCATGGTTTGCTTTTCTGCCCGTCTTGGTGGCTTTGCTGGTTTTCATACTACAGAGCTGGGGGTGAAGGTAGGTGTGGGGGGCAGGTATATTTTGGAGATCAGAAGGTAATGTTACAGTCTTCGTAAAGGTAACAAAGGAGACCTCACAGCAGTGCAGAAAGCTCCTGGGATGCGTGGCTGGCAGCATCTTTCCCAGAGGGCTGGGGGCTGGCAGTGCATGCCTCGCAGAGGGGCGTCCAGGCACAACTCAGAGGGGTCAGCCCTGGGGCAGGTGGAGTTCTGCAAGGGGTAGACTGGGGAGGGAGATTCTCAAGTCCAACAGGAAGGTCTGCAGCCACCTGTTCCCTGCAGAGGAACAGGAAAGCCTGGGGGGCAGGTGAAGGGCAGGGAGTCTTCCAGGAAAGCAGGTGGAAGATTGCCTTCAGTGAAAGAATATCCAGGGGACATGGGAGTGCTTCAGAGCCGTGGAGACCCCCGGTGTCTGGGAAGACGAACTATCCCGAAGTCACGGCCGCTTCAGCTGATTAAACATTCTGCACACTTTTGTAGTTTGAGTGCTTTTAATATCCAAAAAATAGTCATAATGAAAAACTCTAAAATTAAATTCTTAAAATGATTTGTGAAAGTATAACCCAATCTACATATAACTGAAAAATAGCACTTAGGTGTGTGAGGTGTGTCATGTGCTCTGGGGAATGCTTGGTGTGTGTGTGTGGGTCCTCTGCCTCTGTCCCCAGATGCCCGGGGCCCACCGCCTGCCTACCAGGGCAACCAGTAGACTCGAAATTCAAAGACATCAGGCCCCTCCCCTGCTGGGTTCAGTGATGGAAATCGAGGAGCTTACAAATCCTTGTCTTCAGCCCAGATTCAGTCCTGATTTTGAACACTTACATCCAAATGCTCTGAGCTACATGGATATTTTGGAGGCAAAGCTCAACATTTCCAGACCAAATTCTATTCTGGATTTCTTCCTCTTCCTCAACAGGAAGTCACCTCCCCCTGTCCTGGTCAGTACGTTTGGCCCATTTTACTTCTGAAAGCCTTTTTGGAATCCCCCATGCCCACCTTTCTCTGTCCTTTGGCTGTCATGTACTGGCTCAGGCCCCCAGTGGCCATTATCAGGGACTATTGGAATCCCTTCCAAGAGCAACCTTTCGGAAGTGCCCATTTGCCACCCTACTCCTGTGCTTAACACCCTACCCCATGAAAAGATGGTCAACCTCCGTGGTCATTTGGGAAATGCACATCGGAATCACAAGACACCACTACACACCTATCAGGATGGGTAACATAAAAATAGTGACATCACCAAATGCTGGTGAGAATGCAGCCAAGCTGGATCGCTCATACGTCGCGTTGGGGAATGTAGAATGGACCAGTTCTGAAAAACACACTCTGGAAAACCCTCTGGGAAATATTTGGGTAGTCTCTTAACAAACCAAACATGCTGGGGGGCGGGGGGCCAGGGTGGCTCAGTGAGTTAAATGTCTGCCTTCAGCTCAGGTCATGATCCCAGAATCCTGGGATCAAGCCCTGCATTGGGCTCCTGGCTCACTGGGGAGCCTGCTTCTCCCCATCCTTCGGCCCCCTCCCCTCTGCTTGTGCTCTCTCTCTCTCTCTCTCTCAAATAAATAAATAAAATCTTTAGTAAACAAATAAACAAACGTGCACTTACCAGAAAGCCCAGCAAATGCACTTCTGAGCATTTACCCTAGAAGAATAAAAACTCACGTTCACTCAGAAACCTATAAACAAACGTCGAGAACAGCTTTATTTGTAATAGCCCCAAATTGTCCTTCCATAGCCCAGGTGTCCTTCAAAAGGTGGTTAAAAAAACTGGGACACATCTGTGCCATGGAGCACCACCCAGGAATAATAAGGAGCCAACCACTTAGACGTTTACCAGATTGGATGCACATCTCCAGGAAATTTAGCTGAGTGTAAAAGGCCAAGCCAAGAAGCTGTGTATGAATGAGATGAAGGTACAATTCCATTTACATACCATTCTTGAAATGATAACATTTTATAAATGGAGGACTGGGGTTTGGGATGGAGAGCAGGGTTGGAGGGGTGTGGGCATGATCACAAAAGGGCAGCATGAAGGGTCCCTATAGCATTGAGATTGTTGCATAGCTTGACTGCGGGGGTGGATACCAGAACCTACATAGGTGATAAGATTGCATAGACGAACACATACACACATACACAAACACACACACAAGTAAAACTGGTGAATCCAAGTACGTTGATTTTATTAGTGTTAATATTCTGACTATGATATTGTACTAGAGTCTTGCAAAAAATTACCAGAGGAGAAACTTGGTAAAGTATAAGATTTTTTTTTTTTAATTTTTAAGTAATCTCTACACCTAATGTGGGGCTCGAACTCACAACGGAGATCAAGAGTTGTATGCTCTACTGACTGGAGCCAGCCAGGTGCCCCAGAAAATTTTCCATATTATTTCTTATAACTGTGAATCCATAATGATCTCAATTAAAAAATTGTTAAAATTTGAAAATGTACTGATATTAAAATTTATTTTGGTGTGGTGAAATATACATAACATGAAACTTATCACTGTAGCAGTTCAAAAATGTTCAGTCCTGGGGCATTGAGTACCTTCATGTTGTTGTGTAACCATCACCACTGTAAATCTCCAGAGTTTTTTCATCTTCCCTAACTCATACTCTGTGCCTATTAAATACTCATCTCCCATTCTCCCTTCCGCCATACATTTGAGAAAAACACCAAACCCTCTTGAGCATCTCATCACCCACAGAACAAGCTTTGTCAGTGTCCTCGATCTGTCCACAGTCCTTTGAACCCTGTCTTGCCTCATCCCATCCTTGTTGGGATACCTCCTCTCCACCTTGCAGATTCTGTTTCAGGGTCCTTTTAAGGACCGGGGGGAGACCAATATGTTCACATAGTCATAGATTTTTGTAAATTTGCAAAAAATAATTTTTTTTTCACTGCAATCAGGAGTCTTGGGCATTTCTTGTCCATGTTCCCTGCTGCCCTTGACATGCCTAAAGTTGTTGACTACTTCCTTTGTTGAATCTGTTACATGTCTTCTTCTTCTTCCTCTTTTTTTTTTTTTAAAGATGTTATTTATTTATTCATAAGAGTCACAGAGAAAGAGTCAGAGACATAGAGGGAGAAACAGGCTCCCTGCGGGAAACCCGATACGGGACTCGATCCCAGGACCCTGGGATTATGACCTCACCCAAAGGCAGACACTCAACCACTGAGCCACCCAGATGTCTCTGTTACGTGTCTTCTTTTCGGATTGGCCAAGTTTGGGTTTCTCTTTCAGGAGTTTAAGTGTCATGAGAATGTCTGCCCACGATGAAGCTGTTCGAGCTTTGCAGTATAGGATGTGTCAAGAGCCCTAAAAATATATTTTTGAAGACTTGGAAAAGGAGATTGAACATAAACGAAGGGCACAAAGCTTTCTCAAAACATTGACAAACCTTCAATATGCATTTTTCTTAGAATTTGGAAAGATGCTTTGGAACACTTCAATAAAAGTGAGAAATCACAGACTTCTACTAATTTGGATGAAAGTAAATGTAGGGATCCCTGGGTGGCGCAGCGGTTTGGCGCCTGCCTTTGGCCCAGGGCGCGATCCTGGAGACCTGGGATCGAATCCCACATCAGGCTCCCGGTGCATGGAGCCTGCTTCTCCCTCTGCCTATGTCTCTGCCTCTCTCTCTCTTTCTCTGTGACTATCATAAATAAATAAAAATTAAAAAAAAATAAAAAAAAGTAAATGTATTGTGTCATCTTTATATTTATTAAAGAACTGGGAGCAACAAAAGTATAGAGAAACTGGATCCTTATGCTGCACACCCGAAACTAATGTAACATCATGTATCAACTCTACTCAAATGAACAAATAAAAAATGAAAATGCAAAACCAAGCCAAAAAAGAACTGAGAGCAAATTCAGGTAAACTTAATGGATTATATACAAAATATGATTAAAAAAATGAAATCAATAGAAATCATCCTGACATTAAAAATTTGTAAAACTTTAAAAAAGATATGTCAAAGGCAGAAATTCATTAAGGGAAAGATATTCTGTTTTTAATGGAAGTGATGACTAAATCCTCAGATTTTTTTTAATAATCCAGTTAATAAGAGGAGTTAATCATTTGAACACACTGGGAAAAGATTTAAGTTTCTTGCTGATTTGCCTCAAAATACTGACATCAACAATGTAATTTAAACTTACAACACATTGTAATGAGGGAATCAACAACAAACTGGTTAATAACTTTCATCAATTCAGAGAATTTGAGGACTGCAAGATTAGTCACTGCCTAAGAATACTTGAAATATCCTGAAATCTCACAGCTCATATATAAACTTTTAGAGGTTTTCTCAGTTTTGACAAAAATCCTGAAATCTACACGACCACACCAGAAATTAGCGGGAAGTGCAAAGAATTTGTTCTAAACTGTTAAGAATAAAAATAAAATTTCGATCATCCATGTCAGAAGAAGGACTACATTATCCATTTTCTCTGTAAAAAAATAAAAATAATTGCATTGTCATAGGATGAGGCAGCCAAAGAGTGGGCAGGACAAATATATAGGGATAAAAGTATTGTAGAAGTGGATCCGAAAAATTATGAAAGAAGTAATTCTCTTTCTTTCTTTCTCTCTTTCTTTCTCTTTCTTTCTTTCTTTCTTTCTTTCTTTCTTTCTTTCTTTCTTTCTTTCTTTCTTTCTTTCTTTTTCTTTCTCTTTCTTTCTTTCTTTTTTTTTTCTTTCTTTCTTTCTTGATAGTGTAATGTTTGTAGTAGTTGATCAACTTTTAAAAATTTACGGTGTGGTGTTTTCTTGTGCTAAGTGAATATTCATTTTGGCACCTATATTTGTGTTCCTAACTTTGTATTTTAAAGGACACTCCCCAGATTACATTAGTGTCAGGTCTCACAAAATCTGAATTTACCCACGCCCAACTTCTCTGCTCATGTGTCTTAGCTGCATAACTGCCAGGCACGTTCTAAGACTCCTGTCTCATATTGTCCCTCCTAACACATTAATAAAGCACAACCTGAAAGCCTTTGTATGTGCTTTTATTTTCCCTACTACAAACAGTATCATATGATGGACAAGAACATATACTCAGGCCCTTGCTGCCTGGGTTCAAATTCCAACAGCTGGCCTGATAGCTTTGTGACCTCAGGCAAATCCCCTATGTTCTACAGCTTACTATTTTCTTCTGGAAACCAGGGGCAATAGTTACATTCCTGAAAGTAGCATTGTGACTGTAGTGATTTTAAAAAGCCTGGCACATGTTGCCAGTACCTAGCAAGGTATTTGGCAGAAAACCTGGCATGCAGTAGGTGCTCAGTAAAGGTCGGGGGGCCTTGACTGTGTGGATTGGTTGCAGAGCAGCTGAGGCCCATGGCTTCACACGGTATGATCTTCAGTAAATTTCTCTCTCTAGTCCTGGATTTTGATGATATGAAAGAGTGGTTTCCAAATCAAATCTTCCTAGCTCCCCAAATCCTGTGGGTTAGTAAACATAAAATAATATGTGATTTTATTACTCACTAGAGTGAATATTCGGTGAAGCTCAATTTTAGTTCTCTTGACAATTTCTGGATTTTTGCTCTTGACTCTGATTCTTCAAATATTTTCTGTAAGTGAGCACGATATAAATAGCAACAACATCCCAACTCCAGACGTTGTGATTACAAGTTCATAGTAATCTTATTTTTAATAGTTGTCAGTCTTTAATATCCTTATTTCCCTCCCTTTTAGGAGTATCCATAGTAACTTGCATTTTTACAAATTTCTTGATTTGGGAGGTATGTGTTTATGATAGCTAATTTTGTGTGTCCTCTTGGCTAGGTTATGGTGTCCAGTTTGGCCGAACACTAGTCTAGATGTTGTTGTGAAGGTATTTTTTAGATATGCTTAACATTTGCATTCAGTTGACTTTAAAGAATGTGTCTTCCGTGATGTGAGTGGACCTCATCCGACCTCCTTTCCTTTCATCGAGAGGAAAGATGGTTTAGGGATAAGAAGCTTTGCCTCAATACTGAAACAGAGAAACCCTGCTTGAGTTTCCAGCCTGTTGGCCTGCTTGGTAAAATTTTTTGCTAGCCCTCACAATCATGTGAGCCAATTTCTTAAAATAAATCTCTGCTTGTATATATCCGGTTTCATTTCTCTGGAGGACCGTGACTATTGCAGCACTCAAACAGGTCAGCTCAAGACATATGAGGAGCACGCATCCACTCATCGATTCATCTAGGCAGTAATAATATACGTATGTAGCATTCTGAAGGGCACTGGGCATGATTTGTAAAATATCACAGACCCCTACAGGATGGTTCCCTAAAAATGCCCTGTAGAATCTCATGAAGCAATAACGAAATAAGTATTATACAAGCTGGGAGACATACTGCAGGTTTGGTTAGACAAAGTCCCCCTTTCTAGGAACTCCAGAGTCTACGCTCCTCATGGTTAGAAGATGAGATGTTGAGCAGAATGTTCCAAAAATGATATCCTGACCCAGCATAGATGGACACATAGATGGCCACTACGCTAAGTGAAATCAACCAGTCGCAAAAGGACAAATACTGTATGATTCCATGTGCATGAGGTACCTGGAGTAGCCAAATACAACAGAGGGAGAAAGGATGCCAGATGCCAGGGGGTGGGGGAAGGGAGAGTGGGGAGCAGTTTGGGAGGATGAGAAAGTTCTGGAGACAGATGGTGGTGAAGTTTGCACAACAGTGTGAACACACTTAATGCCACTGGACTGTATGCTTTGAAATGGCTAAAGTTGATAAATTAGGTAAAAATGGTAAATTGTATGTTATATGTATTTTATTACCAACCCCCTCCCCAAATTCGTTTTCTAGGGCAACGAATCTGGGAACTTAACATTGAGACTACTTCACCATCCCAAAAGCTTACTTTCCATTCTTTCGCCTGTCTCCCCAACATCACCATCTCAAGACATTCATTTAGACAGGAATGTGGCCATGACTAGGACAAACCCAGTGGTGCCCAGAAGGACAAAAAAGTGCTGGAAGATGGAAAAGGTAAGTCAGGAGAGCTGGTGGAAGGCCTCCTTCAAGCCCCAGAGCCCCAGATCCTGTCTGGGGCAGGATCACAAGTAGTGCCTGGGGGAGGTGATCGCCAGACCTGCTTGGGTTTCTAAGACCACACTTCCCCATCAGCATAGGTGGGGCCCGGCCTTCTCTCTGCCACCTCCATCATCAGGCAGTCGAGATGACCATTCCTGGGGCGCCCCATTGTCACCTCCTTGGAGGACCAGAGGAAACCAGAGTTTGCAGCCTTCCTTCTGGGAGACAAAGTATGGTGGCCGTGAGAGATGGAAGGTTGAGAAGAAAAGGTAGGACAGGTTCCCAGGGACTTGCTGTCCTCTCAGCAGCCACACGCTGCTGGTTGGGGCTGCAGCCCCATTGTCCTACAGGCTTCTCACTTCTCCCAACTAGAAATGTTGCCCTTGCATCAACACAGTGGTTAAATACCTCTAAATAATTCATAGTTCTCTTGAGCTGGTGTTCTCTGCCTGCTTCTGCTTTTCTGGTTGCTTTTGCTTGTCTTTTTCCTTTTTGATTCAAAGGTGGTATTAATAATTTATGAGCGAACGTGTGGTCACATACACTCATGCTGTCACGCGGAGGGAGAGGAGGCCCCCCTTTACTCTGCGTGTCAAAATCAATACAAGGGAAGTTAGAGCCTCCAACATCCAGCTCTTTCCTGCTCTTCTTGGAACAGAAAGGAGGGTCAAGTCTATGTATAGGTTTGGCCTGAATCAAGCTCAAGAGCTTTTTATTCTGTTCAGCAACGTTGACAGGCGCTGGGTCCCAGCAGACTTTAAATAGAGCAATCATACATTCTGTGACAAAGAGCACCGAGGGAGAGAAATTAGGAAACGGAAGATGGAATGTTATTTTTTTATTCAGCCAGGACTTCAAAAGATGAGGGAGTAAGGGAATCTAATAAGCTGGTACCAGGAAGAAGAGTGGCTGGAGAAGACTCTGGAATGTTTGGGGTCCTTGTTACTGAAGTATGTGGCCCCAGAAAAATGGGAAACAAAGCAGGCTGGGACCAGGCACAGGGGATCACTGATGAACATTTTAGGTGCACCGATAAGGGACATCCTAAGGAAAAGAGGAGCAGAACTGCATGTGCAGAATGCCCCATTTATAGAATGTCTGCGGGGACAGGTGAAAAAATGATAAACGGGGTTGCACTGAAAAGGGCAGCAGGGACTGGAGACAGGACAGGCAGGAGATACACTTTTACCTAGAATGTTTCAGAATCTTAAATATTTGTGCCACTTGCATTTATTACTTCCTGCAAAAGCCAGGAAACAGAAAAATAAACACACAAGGACACGAATTGGGGGCAGATTTAAACAGGTTTTTTTTTTTCCCCCCTGGTCTGTATATGTTTTGATAAAATAAGAGTTTCAAAGACGTAAAGCATAGTTCCATAATGCTGCACCATATCAAATGACTTTACCTGTAGGTCAAAGATAGCAGAATATCGGTGATTTCACGTGGTCACATCCAGGATTTCTCAATCTTGGCATTGCTGACATTTCAATACCATTTCGTGGGGGTTGTCCTATGAGTTCTAGGATGTTGAGTGGCGTCCCTGGCCTTGACTCGCTAGGATGCTGGCCGCACCTCCCCATGTGTGACAATCTTTGATGTTTTCTATGTCTCCTGCAGGACTGGCCACACAATCTGTGGGGCCTGGTGCAAAACAGAAATGTGGGGCCTCTTGCATAAAAACTATTGAGAATTTCAAGATAGTGACAGCAGAGCATTAAGTCAAGTGTGGGGCTGGGGCCCTTCTATTTATGGTACCCCATTCGACTGTGCAACATATTCACCCACGAGGCTAACCCTGGTCTCCAGACATTGTCAAATTCGAGAACCACTGGTTTAATCGAATAGACTTTGGTCTACTTAGACACACACTCAGAGTCATAGAGAAAATCCTTCATTGTTTGTTTGGTTTTTTGGACAGTAAATGCACATTTATTATAAAATAATGTTTATTCCATGATAAGAGTAGAACAATAAAAGTGTGAGCTCCAAAAAGGTTTCAGAGCTTGCTCTCTGAGGACTGAGGTGAGAGGCTTTTGTGTCACTTCAGGAGCAGAGCATATGGGGAGCCTCCATGGTCCACACAAGATGCTCTGGCCTTGAGGATCAAAGAGAACTTGAGGACCGTAGGGAACTGGTTCTGACAAGGGCCGGGATAGGACAGCCTTGCTCCTCCCTGACACTGGAGTGAACAGTCTCTTAGACTGATGGTCCCGGTTAAGAAGATGATGCCTGGTGGTGTCATGCTCAGTTTGTTGCCCAAATGTCTGTGCTAAGGAAAAGCTGCAAACTTTCAGGACAACTTGACCCATCAATTCTCTCTGGTGTGGATAAAGGCCAGAAGTATCTGTGGTCTCAGCCCACTGAGGGCTACTGGTTGAAATTTTTGTACTTCTAGTCCTGTCCATACTGGAAAGAGTAGTCAGGGTGAGCACCTCAAGCAGCAGCTCTGAAACACAGAAGAGCGAGATGCTGTTCAGAATGGCTTCCAGGCAGAGCACTTGGTTTGCAGCAGCAGATAATAGGAGGCCATTATGGCCGATGGGAAGGTCAAGGCCATGCTAACACCAAGTGGCATCTTTAATTGGCAGCCATTTCCCTTTGTATCAAAAGATAGTCGAAATACTTCAATTCCAAGGTAAAGAAGCATCACCACACCTCGTACTATATTGGCCGTTGGATATAGTAGCAGGAGAGCTTTATACAGAAATATGAAGAATTCCAGCAAGAAATGGGGTAGCATAATACCACCTGTTCAGAAAGAACAGGATTTCGAGTGGTGGGGGTGAACACCAGCCATTTCCCTCTGGAAACTCACCTCCTGGTGCCATCTTCAGTCCCCATGGAAACTACATAGGCCACTACAGTCTCTCCCAGAGCCTCTCTCTCCCTCTCTCTTTTTTTTAAAGAATAAAATTGGATGAAGTCTTAAGAAATGCAATAGAAGAACTTCAAGTACTAGAAAATTTGGATGGCAGTCAAATCTGGCCTGTTATCTGTTTTTGTAAATAAAGTTTTATTGAAACACAGCCATGTTCATTTGTTTACATACTGCCTGTGGCAGCTTTATCCTAAGATAGCAGGGTTGAGAAGTTCCAACAGAGACCATATGGACTGCAAAGCCTAAACTATTTATTATTTATCCTTTTATAGGAAAAGTTTGCTTACCCTGTGCTAAATGATTGGGTTTTCAACCTGTGATGATAGTGGTGGTAGAACAGATGGAAGTAGCTAGAAGCCCATGGATGTGTGATTCTCTAGCTCCCATTATCAATGTGAGCTAGGGCAGTTAGGGTTCTTGTTGCAGAGACAGTAGAGAATTACTCTGGCTTAGGTAAGGGGAGGAGAGTTTATAGGAAGGATATCAGGGGTGCTCAGAATCGGTGGGTGGCTTAATTGATACATAAAGTCACATGGAACACAGGAGAAATAATGCCTTGCTTTCTTTTGGTGTCCAATTCCCTCACTCAGTTGGTTCTCAGAATACACAGGGGAGGAGAGGAAATGATCGGGATGGAACTATTTGCACGTTAGAGTTGCAGGCTGAGCAGATGTAGTAGGTCTAGGGTTAGTTTTTATTTTATCTGAACAGGTTCATTTCATTCCTAATAAATGTTCCTTTACATTTCCGCCCCGCCCCCCCCCCCCCCCCCGCTTTTAAAAAATATTACATTTCTTGGAAGAAGCTTTGGCAAAAAACAATCGAAAGGAAGGAGGTCTGATGGAAATTCAAGTCGTTTTGCAGGAGTAATAATAATTATGTCGATAGGTTTCCTGCCTAAGCCTTCTCAGTGGGCAGTATTTGCAAATTAAACACACTATGAAATATTCAGCCCCTTGCCACATCTCAGTTGATTTGTATAATCCCCCTGCCCGGGCTCTGGGGTGAGTTATTCCCTAATTAATTATTAAATTCCCATCTGTACAGTGTGAACAGGATAATGAAATTCCAGCAGGCCCCAGGAAAAGCTGAGCACTGCCTTCTGGGGAAGGTTTCTGGCTTTCCCAGGTTTGGGTCCTTCTTCTAGCCAAGGGTCCCTTCCCCGTGCATCTCCCCCAAGGACTAATTGTAGATTTGGCTGGTGACCAAAGTAGTTCCGACCTTCCTATAACCCAGGATTCCATGATTCTGGTCTCAGCCCCATACCACCCACAGCTCGGCCACCAAGGAATCACCATATGGCTTTATAAGGACATTCTCAAACCCATCCTAGGCTTGCTTTATGGACAGCCCCTAAGGTTCATGGATATTCCCCTATTACTTCATTTTTGGGTGCATTTTTCCATGTGGCAAAAGATCAGTTTTTCTCTAGTTGTTCAGCAAGGAGTCTGAAAGCCATGACACCCTGCAGCTCTATGAAAAACAGACTCAGAGCACTTGCCGAAGGTTTGATGGGTGTGTTGGGTGTGTTGGGTAAAGGTTTGAGGCAGAGTAGCTGTGGGAGATGATGCTAAGGGCTGGGTGCAGGGCAATTGAGGGCTCAGGTTTAATTTGGGGCCCCCAAAAGTGCACTCACTCACCTGTAAACTGAGATTTCTAAGAGATTTCATTGTGATGTCCTCAGGCTGTTCTTGCTTGGGAGCTGTGTCAGTGGGTAGATTTTTTTTTTTTTTTTTTGTATTTAAAAACTAGCATTTTTGAGGCAGTTGGGTGACTCAGTTGGTTAAGTGTCTGCCTTTGGCTCAGGTCATGATTCCAGAGTCCTGGGATCGAGATGTGTGTCGGGCTCCCTGCTCAGCAGGGAGTCTGGTTCTCCCTATCCCCCCTGCTTGTGCTCTCTCTCTCAAATAAGTAAATAAAATCTTTTTTAAAACCTGGATAAATAAATCTTTAAAAAATGGATGACATTGACTAGTGAATGCTTTTTTTTTTTTTTTTTTAGATTTTCTTTATTTATTTGAGAGACAGAAAGAGTGGCAGTGGAGGGAGAAGGAGAGAATCCTCAAGCAGACTCCACATTGAGTGTGGAGCTCTATGTGGGGGTTGATCTCACCACCCTGAGATCATGCCTTGAGCCAAAACCAAGAGTTGGGCGCTTAACTGAGCCACCCAGGCGCCTCTTCAATGTCATCTTTAGATACATGGAAGAGAATTATTCACAAAAATAGCTGACATTTGACATTTCTTGGGGTCATATAGCCCAGTTCTCAAACTTTCCAGGTGCACAGAAATCACTTGGCAATTTTGTTAACGTGCAGACTCTGATGCAGTGAGTCTGGCTGAGGCCTAAGACCCCACATTCCTGGGAAACCCCCAGCTGCTGCTATTGCTGGTCCATGGACCACACATTGAGTAGCAAGAGGCGTTGAGGCAAGAGCATACTTGTAAAGAGAGAAGAAATCAGACTCACCAATGAAGGGAAAGAGCCAACATGTTAAGCTCATGTGTACCTTTTTGTAGCTTTTTAATTAAAGGCATGATTAGTAGGGATTAGAGCAAAGCCAGCATTAAACTTTTTTCTTCTGTTTATTGTAGTCCTTTTTTTTTTTTTTCATTTCAGCTAAGCCTGTGTTAAAATTTAGAAGTGGATGGAGAACTGCTCCTTGGGTCTGAGTTTATTGTTGACCTGATGTAATCGTGAACTCTGCTTTTTTGCAGGTTGGGTGTGATGTTTAGGAAATCTGTAACCTCTCTGACCTCTTTTGCCATCTGTAACATGGGGATAATCATAGCACCCATGGAGATTGTACAACTGGTGTCATTGGGGGTGGATTCTGGGATTGCTTTGACTTGGGTGCAACTCTTAGCTTCACTGTTTATTTTCTCCTTCTCTGGGCCTTGTTCATCCCATCTATAGGAGAGGACAGGCTGGGGCCTGTCTTAGAGGATTGTTGGGAAGATTCTATGAGGATTAGGCCCTAGGGCGTGGCAGGTGCTTGGTGATGGTAGGACTAGCAGAAGCCCGATTGGCCTGTGGAAACCTGAACTTACAGCTGGCCTAAGATGAAAATCCCTGCAGAGAGGCAAGGAGAAGGGAGTGCACTGAAGGTTTGGGAAGCCATTTGTTCTTTCATTTCACTTATGGAGTATTTGCCATTGAGTAAATACTGCGTGAGGTTCTGTAGGGCACTTGAAGAACCATTTGAAAAGGATTCTATAAAAAAGTTGTAGACTGATGGAAGCAAAAGAAAGGCCAAATCTGGGGTGTCTGGGTGGCTCAGTTGGTTAAGCGTTTGTCTTCAGCTCAGGTCATAATCCCGGGGTCCTTGGAATGAGCTCCACATCCATTTCTCTGCTCTACGGGGAGCCTGCTTCTCTCTCCCCTGCCTGCCTGCTGCTCCCCCTGCTTGTGCTCTCTCTGTCAAATAAATAAATAAATAAATCTTAAAAAAAAAAAAAAAAAAGAAATGCCAAATCAGACTCAAACTAAGGAAACAGTCTCCTTCTGGGACAAATCAGTCCATCTGACTGATCTATAGGCCCACTGGTTGATCACAATCATGAGGTTATTCTACTGTGAGCTTGAGGACACAGATATTGTGGGGGGTCAAGAGGATAAGTTGAAGTAGGGAGCTTGGTTGCCAAAGGTCCCCATTTGTGTGTTTGAATCCTCAGAAACTCTGGTTCTCCAAGAGAGATAGCCATCCAAGAGATGCAGGCAGCACGCTAGGAAACCTTGTGTTTCACCCCATTTTCTCCATGGCAAGATGGTGCCATGTGAATGGTGCTGGGATGGAATTAGATTCATTTGCATTGGTTGATCTGATGTCTGGGGAGTGGGTCCGGATCAGAGGTAAACTGGTGAACTGTTGGCCACATTCAGCCTCCAGATGTATTTGGCCCTCAGGTTTTTTTTTAAACATTTAAATGTTTATTGGCTGCCAACATTAAAAACACTGGAGGTTTTATATTAAAGTTGAGATTTCTAACTAGAAAAATAAAATTAGTAATTCTGGGGCTGTGTTTCTGTGTAGTAGCAATCTGTCAGCTCTGAAGGAAGGATGAGCCCTTTAAGTGGGCATGCCTTCCTAGGTGGCTCACAGGCCCTGCTTGGCCTCTGTAGGCATTTTAATTTGTGACTATGTTGAGTTTGGGGCACCTCTGCCCATAACTTATCATCTAATCTTCTGTTTGAGGGCAAGGAAGCTATGTTCTAGATTTTTGCCTTCCTAATATCTTCATTTCCTTAAAGCCTTGTTACCTGCAGCCATGGCACAGTGAAAGGGACACCAGACTCCGAAGATCTGGGTGTGTGTATAGGTGTTGACCCTTACCAGCACTGGGCAGATACCATCTTTCCAAGTCTCAGCTTCCTTGTTTGTAAAGTGGAGGCTTATCATCATGACTAACCAGGTGGTAAGTGACAGATCTTTGTGAACTCTAGAGGGTGCTGGGGGTATAGAAAGCCTCTGTATATGGTGCCTCTAGGCTGGTGAGGAAGGTGGGACTGAGGCAGATAGGCATATAAAATCATAACTGCTATCATAGAGATGTTCATGGCAGGGCGTGGGGGGGAGGAGATGATTTAGCTTCAAGGTGAGAGGCAGTCAGATAGGGCTTCATGGAGGAGGTGATCAGCTGAATTTTGAAAGGAATATTTGGCTTTGCCAACATGAGACCAGGTCATCTAACGCTTCTAATAACTACAATGCACAAGCTTCTAAGAGGGACGATTAGGAAGCAATTCCAGAGCCACAGACTGCCCACTAGCTGTGGGCATAGGAGAGCTCTGGTCAACTTTCTGGAGAACCCCCCTCAGATATCCTGGTAGAAGCTGACCAGCTGAAGCTGGCTTGGAAGGTTCAAACTGATAGACTGACATTTCCCCCACCAAACCTCCTTTGTTCTTGGTGAGAAAGGAAAATGAGCATCTGGGAGAAAGTGCCTTTATGAGAAACTTCAGGCAATTGGTTGGTATGAGAGTCAAGACAGAGTTAAAAACAGGATTCTGACCTCTTCCAACTGGAACCATCACTGTGCATTGATGGCTGGAGAAAATAATGTAATCTGATTGTTCCATTGGGTCATTTCTGGGAATATGAAGACATTTTTCCAACACTGGAAGTCCGTGTGCATTGGGAGAGTATCTTGATGCTTTGTCCTGCATCCTCCCTTCCGTGGCCCCCTGCTCTGTCCACAGCAGACACTAGTTCCCCCTGAAACTCAACTTAATTAGATGTGACCCAGTTTTTGCTACATTGAACTCTGTTGGGGTTGAAGATGCATTTGGCTGCCCAAGAAAACCCCAGCCTGCTTCTCCTCACTGCATTGCATTTGGCAAATGTCTTCTGTAGAAGGAATGCTGAGAATTTCCCTTTTCATCATGTCAGATCATCTGGTTTGGGCTGGCCCTTCCCCAAGAGCCCAGTGGACACAGCTGGAGCAGGGCGGGGCCCAGGCCGATTGCTAAACTGGGAGCTGTGGCCTTCTCTTGGCTTGACGGCCACAGGGCTGACCAAGGCCAGTGTGACCAGCAGGCTTGGAGAGGGCACCCAGCCTGACACACAAGTGGAAGGAGGCTGGGCACAGGGAGGCCTCAGCCTGTGCCTCTGATCTAAACTTTAATCCTGAGATTATGACCTGTAAATTCCCCAAGAATGCCTCACCACTTGACTAGGAGATCTCTAAGAGAAGTTATTTCTACAGCGGAGGGTCCAGGTTTTGGGTGGCCTGGAGTTCTAACAATTTTTGGAGTTCTTTTTGAGAAAACAAATTAATTATGAATACAGAATTAAGTACAGGGGCCCCTTGTATGGGAGGGGCCGTATGCCTAAACCATGTTAATGTCACGGTGAATCTGCCTTTTCAATTTCCATTCTAATAGGGAGGAAATGCAGATATAATTGGAAGACACTTGGGATTGGGCTTTGGTTATTGACTTATGAACCTGTCCTTGCTAGCCCACTGTCAGTCCAGGGGAGCCCTGACAGGTGTGAGAGGGTGGGCATGAGGCCTGGAGAGTCTAGTACTTCTAGGGACATCCACGGGAGGTAGTCCATACTGGGGAAAGTCAAGGGGACCAGTCCCATGTCAGCCAACAAGGTCAACTAAAAGGCCAAGTGCAGAAGAGCAGGATGTTGTTCAGAGAGGCCAGACTTGTTGGCCAGATTTTGTACAATGGTTTAGAGGTCCAGAGTTATTTAAATCCAGGGCCTCACTGGCCTGGATTTAAATGTAGGCCCAGTGGCCTCTCTTTGCACAGGTGGCTAGAGCTTTTCTTCAGTTGTGGACATCAACTCCTGGAGGAATGCTTGCCTTTGAAAGCAAATAGTTTCCAATCCGGAGTCTGTTACTTCCCGGCGTTGAGCTTCATGTTTCTTCATCTCCAAGACTCCTATCATATATGTTTCTAAAGAGTTAGGATAAGCAAATAACTGACACAAATCAAGTCCAATTACTATAATATTAAGCACAATAAGATTTCAATTATTTCAGTTTTCCTTAGAAACTAGATTAAATAGACACACAGTAGTAAGTGTATGCCACTTACGTGCTCCATCTAATAAGCATAAGACAGGACTCCATAAACAGAGACAATGCATGTTCTTGGGCCCACATGAGACATTTCCGTGGACTGATGGTATTCTAGGTCTCAAAACCTTAAGCCTTAAAAATACATATTGTACTGACTGTATTCCTTGCAACAGCCTTGTATTCCTTGTATTCATGGCATAAACTCAGCAATGTTGCCGAACTCACTTATTGATCTACACTGTCAATACCCACAGTTCTTGAATACCCAATGTCAAATGAGAAAGTGAAGGGACAGAATAGAAATACAACTTGATACCAGTTATGTAAAATCTAAAACACAGTATTGTTTGTTTTTTTATTTTATTATTTTTTATTTTGTTTTGTGTGTGTGTGTGTGTGTGTGTGTTTGTTTTTTTTTTAAAGGAACTTTAGAAGAGTAAAAGCATGGAGAAATGGAAGGATTTACCCAACTATAGGTTAGTGTTTCAGAAGTTACCAAATTATATCAGAGATGTGTGTTTAGAAGATAAAAAGTCTGGGGCACCTGGAGGGCTCAGTGGTTGAGCATCTGCCTTTGGCTCAGGTCGTGATCCCAGGGTCCTGGGATTGGGTCCTGCCATCAGGCTCCCTTCAGGGAGCCTGCTTCTTCCTCTGCCTGTGTCTCTGCCTCTCTCTGTGTCTCTAATGAATAAATAAAATCTTAAAAAAAGATAAAGAGGTCTGAATTAAATGTGACCAGTCTATATATGTTAAATCTAGCCTGTGTCTATCTAGAAGGTTGCCTGATGTCTTACTTCATATCCCTTTATGCTCAGAAATTAAAAAGTAAAGGGGTCAATGTGGCATATCAGTGGTCTTGAGCAAGTGATAAGTTTTGTCTGGACCAGGCTTTAAGAGAGCATTCAATGAGCTAAGGTGGGTGAAAGTTCCCAGGGCAGGCACCTAGGGTGGTTCTGGACCCTCCTTTTCTGACTTTGTGTTCTGCAGCCTCTCACTTGTAGGGCACCTGCATTGGGGCCAGGCTCACTTCCCCGGCTCGCACAGCAGCAACAGAGCTGCTTCCACTGGTCTGCTCCCCCATGGGCTGTCTGGGTACCAGAAACATCAGAGACAACAACCAGCCTCAGAGGCTGGGGGAACTGGGCATTAGTCCACAGCTGAGCCCCCTGTCCCTGCTTCCAATGGGACAGTGAGACACTCTATTGCCCAGCCCCACATATCACCCCTGCTTGGCAGGTCTGGGAGAGATGGGCACTTCTAGTTGCCCTGTTCATCCTTTTGCTGGGCATAGTACTCCTTACTACTCACCCCGATCTCCCCCGGGCCAGTGGGCTTTCTTACCTTTTTAGGATAATTAGCAAACCTATTATACAATGAAAACATGGCTTGGTTTCCATGGTGATTTGCACATTCTGTCTCATGATGCTTTCTAAGGAGCCTATCTTAATCTCGTCAGCCCTATAGAGACTAGTCTCCACCGTATCTCATTACAGGGAAAGGTTCCTTAAGAAAACAATGTAATTCCTAATGCTTCTTCCACCAGGGCAAAAATCCCAAAGTACTGCATAATAACTAGAGTTAACAATTTTGTACTACATATATTTGAAATTTGCTTAGAGAGTAGATATTAAATGCTCTCAACACACACACACACACACACATACGTATACACGATGCCAACTATTTGAGGTGATGGATGTGTTAACTGACTTTACTGTGGTGATCATTTCACGATCCAAATGTGTGTCAAATCATCACGTTTAACTTTATATCATTCCATGTGTCAATTATATCTCCATGAAGCTGGGAAAAAAAATTGTACTTTGGAAGCAGAGATCTGTTGGGTTCAAATTCACTGATTTGCCTCTCTCTAATGCATCCCATAGTTGAGAGTAACTTGTTTCTGGTTGTGAGCTGGTGTTATCATCAGGAGATAGTAAACACTTAGCATCCATGCTGTGAAGCAGCTTGATGACACTGGGGATGTGTGTCTGTGTGACTGCTGCATGGATCTATGCATCAAAACCTTGAAACCTGTGTTCAGTGACTGGCAAGAAATCCACGAGGGATTTCAATCTCCTCAAATGGCAAGTTTTCAGATGGGCAAAGCACCAAGAAATATCAGGTTGGTGGGAACAAATCAGTTTGAGTCAGACTCAGTGGGATCCATGCAGTGTGGGCAACCTCTTAATGAATATAGGCTTGCACCATCCTGTGCATTATTTACCCAGCTGCGCCTATTACCATTTCAATAATTTAAGGCAATTTGTTACAGGGGTACCTTGATTGATGACAATCAATAAGCAAGAAGCCTAGAATCCAATCTCAACTGCATGAGGGCCCCAGCTGGTCATCTAGGGACACAACGCCTCTCTCTTAACCCTTTCTGCTCCTGGAACATCTCCAAAGTGGTCTTACCAAGTGCCTGTTGAAGAGGCCTAGTGTCTTCCTGTCCAGCACTGGGATGCATTTGGCAGGTTCCTTTCATCATGCTACTCAGTGCGGTCCACAGATCAGTTGATTCCATTTTAGCATCAGTATCATCTGGCCCTTGTGAGGCCAGATGTAAATCCTGGGGCCCCACCCCAGAAGTACTGAGTTAGGAACTCTAGGATGGGGCCCAGGAAGCTGTGTCCTAATAAACCCTCTGGATGATTCTGATGCATGCTCACATTTGAGAACCCACTGGATGAGGGGAAAACTAGGTGTTAAGAGCAGAAAGTGTAAGTAGAATTCAGTTTTAATAGCCAGCAAGTCTACTTTCTCCTGGCCCCCAGAATTATGGGTGGCAAGGCACCCATCTTTTCCTCCTACAGCCAGCAAGCCTTGCCTGCACCTGCTCCCTGTGTGTCCAGTGCCATCTCCACCAGGGGAGGCCACCTCTCCCTGCCTCTGCCCCCCAGCCCACAGAGCACGGCGTCTCTTTCACACCCTGTGGGGAGAGTTCTGGTCTCGCACACATTGCAACTGCCAGAATTGACAGAAGTGACATTTATTATAAAACATGGATTTCATTTTATCCCATCTCCCCAACAACCAGCTGTGACATTCCTCTCCCCCTCCAGATAAATCTAGGAATAGAATGTGTTCAGCAAGTAGGTTTTGAAAGCAATATTTCTTGATTAGCCTCTGCCTTCCTGTGACAGAGGAGTGGCTCTTCAGTAATTGAATTAATAGTTGGCATTTCATCTATAATCACTTAGAACTAATCCGGATCTATACCCCTCCCCATCCCCACCCTGCCAATAGAACAAGAACAAGAGCCTCAGCGCACTTAAAAAATATATGACTGCTTTTGTGAGATGTAATTCACATAACATGCTATTTACCCTTAAAGTAGACAATTCAATGATTTTTTTTTTTTTTTAGTATATTCCCAAAGTTGCACAGCTATCACCACCGTCAATTCTAGAACATTTTCATTCCCCTCAAAGCACACCCTGGACCCTTTCATCATTCTCCCCACCGCCCCCTCCAATTCCCCTCTCCCCCACAGCCCCAGGTAGCCACGAATCTACCTTCTGTCTCTGTGGATTTAGCTATTGTAACATTTCAATTATTTCACGTAAATGGGCTTATGTAGTATCTGGTCTTCTGTAGCTGCTTGTTACGCTTTGCATAACGTCCATGGGGCAGGGGGAGCAGGCATCAGCCTTCATTCCTCGTGGTGGCCGAATCTCAGCCAGTTCTACTCCGCTACTCCCTCATCCTCGCCTTGTCACTCGTTGACTTGGAGTTCAGTTCCAGACGTGCGCATGCATACATTTATTTTATTTTTGAAAGAATCAATATTTATCATTAGTTTTAGCAACAGCACCTTCTCCCCTTCATCCCGCCCCTTCCCTCTCTCCTGCCTCCTCCCCCACTGTGGGGACCAGACTCTTACATTGAGTGATTATCGAGCCCTTTGGATCTTATGCCAGGCTCTGAGCTTAAGGAATCAGGATTTACTAGGTAATTTTTTTAAACCCTCCCCCGCTGGTGGACTTCGTGGTGGCCTTGCCTACAACACAGATCATAGCCCACAAGCCGCAGGCTCGTGTGAACCGACTGCTTCCTTGACACAGTTATGCTGACATCTCAAACTTCAGACATGACTAACAGAAGACTCTGATGGACCCCTTCCCCAAAACCATTCCTCCCTGCACTCGTTCTGTCCATCTTATACATAGCACCACTGTTCCCCTTGCTGCTCAAGTGAGGAGGCATTTCTGATGCTTTTAAAAAACTTATTGTTGAAGTATAGCTGACATACAATATTACCTTATTACCTAGCTTTAGGTGTACAACATAGCGATTGGACAACACTTCCTCTTGCACCTGATGCTTGTCCTCCTCTCACATCCCGCACTGCGTTCACTGGCATTCCCCAAAGGTGCACCTGAAATTCCTTCCCAAGCTGTGCATCTCCAGAGCCGCCCCCAGACTAACTTCCTTAGTTGCTGGATCTACAGTAACTCTTGCATCTACTATTGTCCTCCAACAACCCATTCTTTCCCTAACTGCCTGGTGGCACATTCAAAGTATAAACTAGGGGACTCCTGGGTGGCTCAGCAGGTTAAATGTCTACCTTTGGCTCAGGTCAGGTCTCAAGGTCTTGGGATGGGGTCCTGAGTTGGGCTCCCAGCTTAGGGGGAAGTCTGGTTCTCCCTCTCCCTTTGCCCCTTTCCCCACACGTGATCTCTCTCTCTCTCTCTCTCTCTCTCTCTCAAATAAGTAAATGAAATAAATAAAAAAAAAAAAGTATAAACCAGAGAAAGTCACTTTCTAGCTTAAGAGCCCCTGATGACCTCTGGTTGCCCCTAGAATGAAATCTATATTCCTCTCGGCTTTAGGCACCTCCTAGTTTTGTCCACTGTCTGCCACCACTCAGTAGAATCAAAGCAGGGACTCTTCTGACCCATGAGGCTCTGAGCCTCCAAGGCCTGCATGTAGTAGGAGCTTAGTAGCTATTGGTTGACTGATTGATCGGCTGGTTCTACTCCTGCCTCAGCCTCCCTGCTGCTCTCTCTGACCATCTGATTCTAAATTCACTGAAGGCCTTGGGTTTCCAGTGTTTTGAGCAAAGGCTGGTGGCATGTGGTGACTTCTGTAATGAATGCACTTGTTTGAGAATATCATTTTAAAGTATGTGTGCTTTAGTTCAGCCCTACCTCTGGCTCTGCATTGGGTGTGGAGCCTGCTTAATTCTCTCTGCCCCTCTCCATTCTCCCTCTGTTAAAAAAAAAAAAAAGGAAGAAGTGTAAACTGGTATAGATTTTTGGAAGGGAAGGTAAATAGTAGTCTGCAAAATTTCAAGTGCTCATATGCCTTAAGTCAGAATCCCAAATCTAGAAATCTATAAAACAATAATATTCACAGGAACACACAAGGATATATGGACAAGGATGTTTTTTTGTGGGCAATGCTTATAGAAGCAAAACATAGGGAAAAAAACCTAAGTGATTGTCATTAAAGGAATACTAAAGGCATATTAGAGGATGTAAATGCTTGTGGTTATATACACTGTATTCCATATATAATAAAGGTACTTATATATGATATATTTTATGGAATATTATGACTTCTTTAAAAAGCAAAAAAGAACATATAACTTTATATATATTTGTATAGAAAGATCAAGGCATTCTACTAAGTAAAAAATCAATATGTGGAATAATGATTCATTTTATGTTAACTTTACTTTTTTAAGATTTTATTTATTTATTCAAGAGAGAGGCAGAGACATAGGCAGAGGGAGAAGCAGGCTTGCTGCAGGGAGCCTGATGTGGGACTCTATCCCGGGACCTTGGGATCATGACATGAGCAAAAGGCAGACACTCAGCCACTCAGCCACCCAGGCGCTCCTTGTGTTAACTTTTAAAACAAACAAACAAAAAATCTATATAAATAATGTATGTTAATAAGCATAATTTTTTGGGAAGAACTGCATTCTATCATGTTGTTCTTTTCTGGTTTGTCCATTTTCTAGCCATGAATATTATTACTTTTGTTATTTTGAATATTATCAATAGATGGGAAGTAGGAAAAAAAAAGTATGTGTGCTTTATCATCATAAAGGATGATATGGATGAGGTATCACTTGGTGTTTTGGAATCTGTTGAGAAGCATGGATTCTTGCTCTTCATCTCTTCCTTCATTTTCATCTGGGGACGAAGCTGTCTTGTGAGCTGGGGCTTCTGGGGTTTGAAGGCCACATCCTGGTGGCTTTTCCAGCGGTCAGGCTGGGGCTCTTGAACAGGCCATTCTGTAGATTATTTCCAGGTGAAGTGATCCTCTAGGAATGAAGTCAGGTCTTCAGGGTAAGTAGCCATTAACATTTCTGCATTTGAGAAGAACAGCAAGCATTAAATCATGTTTCTGGACAATAGAATAGAAGGAAAAAGACCTTAATAGTAGCATTCCCTGCACTCATAAATACTGAGCAGGTTTCTAGGTGACCAGAGAGAATGAATGGGGATGGGAGGAGTTTTCTGGGGAGTATACTGGGCTTGCTGGGGGCTTGCATCATATTCTCTTCACCTAAAGGGCAGGCTCCCCTGCTGTAAGCTTTTGGGGGCACTTTCCTTCAGCCCGGCAATCTGAATTGCCCCAAGAGTTCTTGTTCACAGGGTCTATGCAAGTCTGGGGACCTAAAGACTGGAGGCATTTTAGGCCATTTCAGAGCCATCCTAAGAAGGGCAGCATTACTGATAAAGCAGAAACTCTCCTTCTGATCCTTAGTTGGAAGGGATTTTCTGAATGTTGCTTAGATGCTGGAGATCCACCCAGGGGTAAAGCACAGAGCTCACATTCCTAATGAGTGAGAGTGACCCAGAAGTGAAGGACCACAAGGCACACAGCAGTGTATGCCATGTTAGAGGAAGGCTTGAGTAATGGGGGACCCAGAGGGTGGAGTGACCAACACTGAAGGTGAGGACAAGTGTCAGGGAAGGTGGCCCAGAGAAGGGCTTTCTGGAGGAGCAGACAGCCTGAATGAGGGCTGCAAGCATGAAATGTCTTGGGGAACTGCAGGTATATCTATCCGACTGGACCACCAGGTTTGGAAGTATTGTTTATGCTAGCAGGTCAGCACTGGGCAGACCGGGGCTAGATTTGCATTTTAGAGAAGTTCACACTGGCTAGAGGGCAAAAGGTGGGTTGGAGGGGAAATGAGGGATAAGTTGGAAGGCTGTGGTTCTAGCCCAGCTGTCGGGATGGAGAAAAGTGAGTGGCAGAGAGATGTCAAGCATCGAGCACACACAGGCTCTGGCGATGGCAGTTGGTCAAAGGAAGAGTTGAGAATGATTTTCATGAATATGCCTTGAGCTCACGTGTGGTTCAGTAGACTGAAACAGGAGACATGGATTGATGATCAGGTTTGTGGGGAAGATACTGAGTTTGGTTTTGCACAGACCGAGTCTGAGGTGTCTTCAGGTTATCTGAAAATGCTCTGAAGGTAGGGACCTGAAGTTTGGGGTTCAAAGATATTGTTACATCAGAGACATTCAGACCTGGGAACAGAGCTTCAGAGCAGAAATGGAATCCATGGTGGATGAGATTGTCAGGGAGGTTACAGATCAATGGACATGGAGCCTCATTGGACAATAGCATTTGCATTTAACATTTCTCACACACATTGCCCTTATGGTGTTGAAAGAGGCAGCAGCATCCCTTGTACCGAGGAGAGAAGCTGTCTCAGTGTCAGTAAGGGTCAGCCCCTGGACTTGCATGGAAACTTTGCTGATGGGGTAAGATGCCTGTGTAAATTGGGCCATGGTTTCTGCGTAGATGGCTCAGGGTCTGAATTTGGTGTGTTTAGTATCAGAGCGGCTGTTTGTGGGTTCAATGAATACCTAAGCTGGGAGATTGTGGTGGCTCGAGCCCGTGGGATGCAGATAATTTGAAACAAAGCATTTAAAAAATATTTTATTTATTTATTTATTTATTCATGAAAGACACACACACAGAGAGGCAGAGACATAGGCAGAGGGAAAAGGAGGCTTCCTGCAGGGACCGTGATGTGGGACTTGATCCCAGGACCCTGGGATCACACCCTGAGGCAAAGGCAGAGATGCTCAATCACCTTGCTACCCAGGCATCCCTGAAACAAAGCATTTAAAACAAGGAAAATCTGTTTTATGTGCCACGTAGCCAACTCCTGTTTCTTTCCCAGGGTGGGAACTGCCCCTGTTCTCTTGGAGCAGGGAAGGGGGTAAGTTCCTCAATACTCAGGAAGAGGCACTGATGAGCTATTGATGTGCTGGGATCCAGCAGTGTGTCAACAATCAATAGTTTTTCTCACAAGTTAAATGTCCCTCATCGACTCTGCCTCAGATGCCTCTGCTGGGAGTGACAGGTGTAGTGGGCAAACAGGGCTGTGCATGCAGCAGTCATGGAAAAAAAAAAAAAAACCACATTGAAAAAATGTTCCTGTTTGTTTTTGAGTGATTGTTTCATCCTGTCAGCCATCAGAGTCCAGGAAGACTGAGTTGGAGGGCTGGAAGAAGTGGCAATGTGGATCGTAAGAGGAGCGTGGCTGGATGAGGGCCCCAGGCACCTTTTGACAACAGCCCCTGGAGGATCCCCCCAATCCACAATGGCCTCGGAGGTAAGGTGCTGGGGACAAAGAGCTGGGAAGCTGCTTGGGTAAAGAAGGACACTTATTCCCCTCTAAGGGGCATATGACCTCTAAGCAAGGTCAGGGAGAGTCCAGCTGCTAGGAGGATTGGATTCATTGCCAACTCAAACTGGTTTAAGGGAAGGAAAGTAACGTTATTGGCTCCTATTACTGAGAAGCCCGGGGGCAGGCCAGCATCAGGCGTGATGGGATACAGATGCTCCAATGTACTGAGATGTCTCCCGTCATCTCTTTTCTCTTTCCTTTGTGTGACCCCCCTTGTGGGACAGGCTTTACTTATGCAGTGGCCACCAGCAGTTGTGGTTTCTTTCATGCAACCTAGCAATATCAGTTGGAAAAAAGTACTGGTTGACATCCCAGAACTGAATCTCATTTGGGTTAGAGGGCTGGATGCTCTGATTGATTTGGCTTGGGTAGGGTGTCTCCATGTTGAGATAGGGAGAGATGGAGATAGCCCTATCCCAATGATATGGAATGGGAATGGAAATGGTGGTGGTGGTGGTGATGGGGGGAGAATGTTCCTCCAAGAAATATTCTGAACCAGTTGAATCCGTAAAACAAAACAATAGGAGTCTTGCAATGAGGTAGAGCTTGGCAACAGAAGTTTTGGGTGGCATTATAATTCTGGGCAATCTCTCCATTCATGGTAGGGGTCTAGTATGATGAGAAGAGGAGACTGCCTGGGGCAGGTGGGGCCTCTGGGGCCCAGCTAGATTCCTGGGGTTCAGTCAGGACACTGGTTTTAGAAGAGCCTGTGATAGCCCGAAGGATGCCTGTGCACCTTCAGTGGGTAGGAGGAGGTCAAGTCTCAAGCCCAGACTCAGGACAAAGGCAGTGGATTTTAAACTTGCTGCCACAGAACCCTGTGGCTTGGCTTGGTGACATCTCAGGGTAGGAGTGGCTGCTCAGTGGGAAGGGGGGTGGATCTGGCAACTGTACCCAGCTTCATAAGAGGCTCTCATTTATTTTTATTTTTTATTTTTTAAACTTTGATATGACGAATTTAATTATCTATACACGTAACTAATTCAAAAGGTTGTATTACAGTTGTTAAAGCCTCAGGTTTATATATTTACATATCTTACATTCATATCCATGAAAATGCTGAAGGGCGAGGGGATGAGGAGGAGCAGCCCTCGTTCAATGCGCACGGGAGTGGAAGAGGGTCCCTACACAGCTGAGAGGCTCTCGTTTATTTTATTTTATTTTTTTTTAAAGAATATACTTTAAAGAAAAGGATTTTATTTATTTATTCATAGAGACACAGAGAGAGAGACAGAGACACAGGCAGAGGGAGAAGCAGGCTCCATGCAGGGAGCCCCATGCAGGACTTGATCCCAGTTCTCCAGGATCATACCCCCCGGCGGCAGGCAGCGCTAAACCGCCGCACCACCAGGGCTGCCTGAGAGGCTCTCATTTAAAAAAAGGATTTTGTTGTCCTAAAAGTCTCAGAAAAATCTATTGGACAAGGGTAGTAGGAAATCTGCCTCTCAGACGCCAGACCCAGGCCTGCCTACCTCACAGAAGTGGTGTCATATCACTGTCATAATGACAGGCTCAGGCTGTGGGATAGCTCCTGAAGGAGTAACCAGCTGAGAAGTAAGACGCCTGAGAGATGAACAGGGGCTGCTGCCATCTAAGGAGTGTCCCTAGCAGCGGGAGTGATGGTGCATGGCTGTGTGCCTGTGTTGGTGTCCTCTGTGCTCCCGGATACACATGTTGGAGAACAAATGCTGTAGGTGGCCTCTCCTAATTGCAGAGGATTTGACAAGAATGGTGATTTTGAGCCAGGAAGGTCAGGGAGGGAGTTAGAAATTGGGACCCCAACCCCATGGCACAGAAGATGCTTGTCCAATAGCTGTTTTTTTTTTTAATTATTGTCATTGTTGTTATATTGTTATCTTACCTTTATTTATCTATTTTAAAAACATCAGAGGTGACTCTGAAAAACGATCCATCCATTTGTATATCCATTTATCCATCCAGCTACCCCTCCATTTCAAATGTGTTTACCACCAGGCTAGGTCTTGGGCACATAGCGATGACATATTTGGGCCCCCAAGCCTGACCCTCCACCACCCAGAGGGGAGACCAACGTGTTAGCAAACAGTTGCTGTGTGGTAAGATAAAGACAGTGATGATGGGGTTTAAAAACTGAGGGTTGCTGGAGAGGCGGTGAGTGGGGGAATGGGGTAACTGGGTGATAGGCATCAAGGAGGGCATATGATGTGATGAGCACTGGGTGTCATATGCAATTAATAAATTACTGAACACTACATCTGAAACAATGATGTACTAGATGTTGGCTAATTGAATTTAAATAAATACATTAAAAAAACCACCCTATCCTGGGAGTTTACCAAGCGAACCCATCTTACAACGTGAAGACTTGCAAAAAGCATCACATTTGAGTTCAGGCTAGCTGGAAGGAATGGGGGTAGGAAAGAGCCTCCTGGGTTTAAGGAATAGCAGTGCAAAATGGCTGAGGCCCCAGGAGGCAAACCTCACCAGAGAGCCTGAGTCCCTCTGCCAGGCTTTGGAGGGAA
This sequence comes from Canis lupus familiaris, assembly GCF_011100685.1. NCBI lineage: Eukaryota > Metazoa > Chordata > Mammalia > Carnivora > Canidae > Canis > Canis lupus. The sequence goes on along the minus strand of NC_049224.1, from coordinate 47,494,843 downwards.
GAGGCTGAGGCTCACTTGTAAAATGCTTAGAAGTCAGGACTTCCTCCTGAAGTCCTTCCTTCACTTTCTTTCTCAGACAGTGGGGAGCCACTGAAGGTCTTGAAGCCAAGGAGTAGAACTGACTGGTAGAGAATAGGTTGTCTGGTGGCAGGAGGAGGGACTTGGGCAGAGAGTGTTGGCCTGGAAGCAGAGACAAGTCATGGGTTGATAGATAATGAAGACTGGTCTTTCAATAGGGGGAAGTGAGTCCTAGATTCCAGAGATGGTGAGGAAGGATGTGCAATAAATAAATGCCTTCAAAACCGAAAAGACAGAGGAGCAAACAGAGGGTTAGTGTTATTGAAGTCACTCAAGTGTGATCAACAGGGTATTACGATTGTCAACTCTACAGAGACTTCAGCTCCCATGGATGTTCCATAGCAAAGGGAAGTGCTCAGCTGCATCACTGATTTTTCCAAGCAGGCATTTGGGAATGCTTGCAGACTCCTGAGCCCCTCCATGACCTCCTGGAGGATGTAAGAAGATGCAGAGTCCTAAGGGGAGGGCCTGTGAGGTGGGTCTCCTTGAAGAGGGTCAAGAAGAGGTATGGGAGGACGGAGCTCTCCCTGTCTCAAGCCTGGCTGGAAAGGGCAGACCTCAGAGAGACGGGTGGAGAGTTCATCCTCCCCTGGATCTGAGGACACCGAGGACTGAGTTCTGAGTCCCGTCCCTGGAATTGTGGGGTGCAGGAGTGATGGCAGCTGGACAGCAGTGCCCAGACAACGTGACTAGGCCCTTCTCCCCTAACAGGCCTTGGCCAGGAGGGTCACCAACCAGACAGGACCCGGAGGAGGAGGGAAAGGCTGGACAAGGGGAAGAGGAAAGAAGGATCGTGCTTCCCTTCCTTCCTCCAGCCAGTCCAGCACAGGCAGGTGGGACAGGTGGCTCCGGGGCTGCTTGCTGACACGCGATTGACCAAAGCAGGTCACGTTAGGGGCAGGGCCTAGTCGCTCGTCGGCGGGCCGCGCGGCTCTAAGTGCTGGCGGAGCGGGTCTATCTAGGAGGAGGGCACCTGGAATCTGCATTTTTTAAAAAGCTTTTATTTATTTATTCATGAGAGACACAGAGAGAGGCGGAGGAGTAGGCCCTTCTCTGGAGGCTAAGGTGGGACTCGATCCCAGGACCCCAGGATCATGCCCTGAGCCCAAAGCAGATACTTCGCCCCGGAGCCACCCAGGTGTCCCGGAATTTGCATTTTGAATGCGCTCCTCTGGTGCTTCTTAGGTTCACTGGTTTGGGGTCCAGTGCCAAGAACAAAGTCAAGATTCTCTCTCGGCACATTCAAGACTCTCTCTGGAGTATCGTTCAGTCTCCTTCCCTGCAAATTAGAGCTCAATTCTTGCTCGGACATCTTGGGATCCTGAAATGAGATAACGTGCATGAAATGCAGCGCCCGCGCAGTCGGACATGTGGAAGGTACTACATGATGGCAGCACCTCCATGCTGGTCATGGTGCTTGCAGTGTGCACGGCTCCTGGAAACACCAGCTCACAGAGTCTGTGGAGTAGACCTGCCGGTAGGTACCATTTGTGTCCTGGACTTGCGGGGTAAACCACTTATGCATGTTGCTTCCCCAGGTGTGATTCAGTGTGATCTCTGTATTCCTGTCTGCCGAGGGTCTCTGAACCCTGGGTTTCCCCTCTGCTGGGGCACTACCTGGCTCATAAGCAGAGGCTTTTCCCTCCGACACAGCTCCAACTTCCAAAGTCATGCTGAGTCCTTTTTTTTTTTTTAAGATTTTATTTTATTATTCATGAGACACACACACACACACACACATACACACAGAGAGGCAGAGACATAGGCAGAGGGAGAAGCAGGCGTCCTGAGAGGAGCCTGATGTGGGACTCAATCCCAGGACCCCAGGATCACAACCTGAGCCAAAGGCAGATGCTCAACTGCTGAGCCACCCAGGTGCCCCTCATGCTGAGTTCTGAGCACAGAAAGGACTCCTCTGAGCCTCACACTCAGTATCCAGGATGAACTGATGATTTGTGGCTAATCTTTCTTTTCCCCCTGTCCTGAGCCCCTATTCGTGCCCTGTCCTCTTCTCCTCTGCTCTGGCATCCAGGAGGCTGACCCCTAAGGACCATCTAGCCATGTCGTTTTGCCTACTGGATTCCAGCTGGGTAGCTGTTTGTGCTTGCTCAGGCCGCTGTTAACGACCCACCCAGACCAGAAGGCTTAGACCATGGAGTGATTTTCTCCCACAGTTCTGGAGGCTGGAGATCTGAGATCCAGGTGTCCACTGAGTGGGCATCTACACAGTGTCTCTTGTTGGCCTACAGATGCTGCCTCTGTCTTCTCTTGTCTTCACATGGCCCCGCCCCCAGCCCCACTTGTATTCCTGTGTACAAATCTCCTCTTGCTATCAGGATGCCAGTCCTATTGCACTAGGGCCCACCCTAATGAACCCAGTTACCTTAATTACCTCTTTTGGCCCATCTCCAGACACAGTCCATTCTGCGGTGGTGCGGGTTAAGATTTTACATATAAATTTTGTGGGAGAGGGGGGTAGGGTACAACTCAGCCCCCAGCAGTAGCCAATAAGAGCCATGGGCTGAGAACTGAGGGAGCAGGAGGGGCCCAGCCTGCTCTCCTCCCCTTCTGCACTTGCACCCAATGGGCAAAGGGAGTTTCTCTTCCTCCTCTGCCCCCCACCCAGCCCACAGATGATAAGAGCGCCCCTCAGCCTGTCATTGGTATTTGCCTCTGGGTGCCTCAGCATCCCCAGTTTCTTCCCTAAACCCTAGCAGCATCTCTGAAAACCTCCCTCAGTAGTCTCTTGATCTGATCTACCGAGTTGGATTCTGTTTTCTGCTGAAGTGCTGATGAAGTGCAGTTTGTTCATTCCTGATTTTTTTTTCAGGATTACTTGTCTTCTTATCCCAGGCACCCAGATACATCACTCCCCTCTAACAGAGGGATCGGAACCAATGATCTTGGGATGCTGTGACAAACGCAATCCTAAAGGAGAGAGAGATTTGTTTCCTTTTCTAGTGTGAAGGAGGGCTTCCTGGAGGTGGCACTGCAGCTATAAGGAGTGGGTGGGTGGGGGAGCAGAGCTTGATGAGTGAAAAAGAGCCAGAGCCAGGAGCTTTCAAAGCAAATGCAGCTCTGCCTTTCCTGTGTCCACGGTGTCACCATCCACACAGTCACTGGGCTAGAAGTCTTGGCATGATTGTCAACCCTCCCTCTCCCCTCCCATGCCTGGTGTGTCCCCAAGTCTTCTTCTGACAGGTTCCTCCCTGGTTGGTCCTCTCTTCTGTGTCTTCTCTACCACTTCTGCATGGTAGCTGGCCTGTGGGGAGGGGTTGGTGGGGGATCTTGTCTAGCCATTGCATGACCCAAGAAAATGCAAAGAGATGAACCTTTTATGGGTACCTACTTGATGCCTCGCACTATGCTAGGTGGTTTAAGTATATTATGTTTAATTTTCATAACCTTCCCAGGAGGTAAGGCTGGGGACTCAGGGGTTAAGTAACCATGTGGTTCCCTCTGCTTTGAAGGTGTCTTTGAACTGTGACAGGGGTGGGGGAGAAAAGGAGGGGCCAGTGTCCCCGCTGCCCCATCTCTGGGACTGGACTAGCGAGTTCCTGGGGCTGAGGCATTGCTCCACTGCTTAGAAACAGGGCTTCCACAAGGAGTGCCACACCGAGTTCTCCAGAGCCAGCTGGGGACAAAACCTTGCAGGAGGCATGGAAGGTCCGTGAACAGAGGTTTTATTTCCCTAGGCCACTCTAGGTGCATTTTCAACCAGTGAGCTCCAGCAGGGAGACCGGAGCAGACTATATACATAAACACATACATATATTTGTCCTCACTGCTGGTGAAATTGAGAATATTTTTAGTGGATTTGAAAGCTTGGGAGACAGATCTCGTTCTTCAGTGCCCTGCTCATAGCAGGCACTCAATAAGCCTTTGTTGAATGTTGCTGAACATTACTCATTGGTACAAACGATCCTTCGGTGAGTGCCCACATTAGGGCATTTGATGAAGATCTCAGCCTGCCTGACCGTAAAAAGTAATCTTTACGATGCCATAAAAAGGAACATGGACAATAGCTCGAATGTCATTCATGAACACGATAAATATTTCCCTGAAGTTCCTCTGCCCATCAGGAAACCGCATCACCTGCACTTCCAAAACCAGTGGCCCGTTTCAGCTCTGTGTAAAACGCCAGCTTTTTATGGGAGCTGATTGGGTTTGCAATTAACCAAAGTGCACAATAATTGTGTCCACCTAGATTGATTTACAGGGCAGAGAGTGTGCTTTAGAGAGTTATGGAAGGGATGGTGGGCCATCAGGATTTTAAGCACTACCAAATGCAGTCACTTTGGCTTTAGAATACCAGTGGCTGCATGGATTTACAAAAGGGACACATCTACGCTGGGAGGTGTGGTTCCTTTTCCATCAGTCAGCCTGGCTTGCGGAGTGCCAGGCCTGGTGCAGAGTTGAGGAGACAACAGAGGTCCTACCCTTGGGGGCCCACAGGAGTGGGAGCAAAGTGTCATCAAGGCTTTGAGAGAGGCATGCCCAAGTCACTAGCAGAGAATGGGGAGGTAGCAACAAAATGCATCTTGAGCAGGCAAGGAGATGGCCAGAAAGACCGAAAGGCTGATTGAGGGGTTGCTGCAGAAAGCCGGGTGCTGGGGGCTGGAGGAAGGGAGGCTGGACTTGCTGAGAGTGGACGGGTAGCCAGGCGCTAGCTCAGAGTCTCTGACTGTAAAGGATCCTGCAGGGCACCGTCACCATTGTCTTGGGAACTCTGGTGGCTTGATCCCTCCTAATTCTGGGCATGATCCTTTCATTACTTTAGGGGAAGTCTGAGTTGCTGATGACCCATAGGACCAATGGCAGCCTGTGCACCGAAGTGTCCCTGCAAAGTCAGGCTCCGTGGCCACTAACCAGAGCCATCACTTCCCAGGCACACGCAAAGTCCAGCTTCCTCCCAGCTGCTTCAGCTTCCTGAACGATCTCACCGTTCTACTGTGAAGAACAGAGAGAGACAAAGTTGTGCCGATCTTCCTCGGGTCCTTTGCAATCGAGTGTCACCTGGGCGCATGTTACCCTGCCTGGAGAAGCCTGAGGGGCCTGCGGGGAGGAGGTCTTCAGGGCCAAGCAGAGTCTCTTCCTTTTGTGCTGGAAGGTGGCCAGGGTCTGGTGGAGAGTTGTTTGTTGAAGGCTTTGAGGCCTGGCCTGGGGCTCTTATTTTCCCATGTGCTGATAAAGGAAGGGGGCCCCTGGGCCTCTCCGGGTCAAGCTTCTGATGTGGCCCAGGGGCTACTCAGCAGGGCATGGTGACCCTAGCTTCACTTCACAGAGGAGTGTTCCCAGCACCACTGGGTTTGGGCTCCTGTCCAGGCATGGGCATACTGGGTGGCCCTGCTGCCCATCTCTGGGGAGGAGGGCAAGTTTGCCTCCCAAACTTTTCCAAAGGCTTCCACTGCCTTCCCCTTGCCCCACCATGCGCCATCTATCCCCGTGACCCCAAGCGAGCTTTTTTGGGATACCATATCCTACAAGCATATCAGAGTGAATATTTTAAATACACCGCCTCAGGTATGTGAGTTTGAGGTGATCTGAGGCCCCCACTATTTGCTGATGATGCCAGCTATGGCCTTGCCCTCCTCAGCTGGATTTAGCATTCAACAGCCAGCTGTAGGCCAGCCTGGTAGGCAGGAATCCTGGAACACTGGTGTTGGACAGACCACCGAGGCCATCCATTCTTTGGAAGCAGGTAATATGGCTTAGTAGAAGACAATGGACTGACAGCTGATCTGTGCTGGGCTGCCCCAGTGGGTAGAAAATGTTCTCAAATGGAACTGAAATCTGTCTCCCTGAGGTTAGAAATCAGTGACTCTTGTTGTGGCATCTGAGAAATCCCAGAACAAGTCCATCCTTTCTTCCATCATTACTATTATCATTTATAGCTTACATTGGTATGGAGTCGATGGTTATGAAGGATACCTCTGTACATATGTGCTAAGGGCCTAAGTAAGTCTTCCCTGGGTGAAACATCACAGCTTCCTCCACACATTCCTTAAATGGCAAACGTTTCCTTTCTATACGAACCGCAGAGTCAGTTTTCATCTCAAAATGTTCTGTTTATAAAAGTGATGTATGCTCATAACGGAAATTAGGAAAACACAGACAATAAAAAAAAGAAAAAGAAAAAAGAAAAGAAAAAATAGGACCAGTTTGTTGGGCACTTCTTTCAGGCAGACTCTGGGATTGTCTGGACCCGCAGTGGCCTTCAGGTCCCTCTGAGTTACCGATAGTCAGCCTGGTTTCATACTTTAATTTCAAATTCAGTTTAAATCCTGCTGCTTTGCCTTCTTCGGGACAGACTCCACTGGGGACCTCTGGCTCTTGGACCTACTACTCTCCCCCAGTGTCCCCTCCATTTCGAGGCAGCTCGTTCAGTGCATTGGGATGAGGAGCAGAGAGAAGACAGCAATCTTCCTTCTGTCATTTTAGTCCCTGTGTCTCTTTTTCCACCTGGCTGTCAGCGCTCCCTCTCTGGCAGGCATGAGAATCTTGGGCACACAGAGGAGTTATTCTGGGGGAGCCTGGGGAGCCCCTGCCCTCTCGGGGTGCAGGAGGTGCCTGTGTCCTTGTTGTGGCAAATGGAAGAGTGTGTGCACCCTACCGTGTCTCCCCAGGAGCTGCCACTGTCTTTTGTTGTACGGTTGAATTCAACGTGCTAATATTGAATTAGGGTTTAATTAGAGTCTTTGTGTCTTTATTTCTTACTGAAATTAATCCATTCACTTTGCCGCTATATCCCTTTTCTTTTTTTAAAGGTTTTGTTCTTAAGGCTGTGCTAGACTTATAAAATAAATTGGATTGTTTTCCATCTTTTTCTGTACTTTGGAACCCTTTACATAACGTGAGAATTATCTGTTCCATGAGCATTTGAAAGACACCCTGTGACAAAAGTCTGACCCCAAAGCCTTTTAGGGGGAGGCAGTTTCTTTGAAATTGATTTGGTTTCTTCCATGCTTTTTGGTCATTGCAGATTTTTTTAAAACTTCTTTTTGAGACAAATTTAGTAATTTGTGTTTTCTCAGAAAATGATTCATTTTACTTAAGAGACTTTCAAATACATTAGCACGAAGTTGTACCACTGTATTCTCTTACAGCCAAAAAAACCTTCCTTCATATCTGTTATGACATCGTATTTCCCAGTCCCCTGTTTTGTGTATGATCTCTCTCACTCTTTTCTTTCTTTTTCAATCTGTATTAAGGTTTTCAGACATTTCTCTATTGAAATGCATGTTTGTAAAAGCTGGTCTTAGAATTTTTTTTTTTTTTTTTTTTTTTTTTTTTTAAATTTTTTTTTTAATTTTTATTTATTTATGATAGTCACAGAGAGAGAGAGAGAGAGGCAGAGACACAGGCAGAGGGAGAAGCAGGCTCCATGCACCGGGAGCCTGACGTGGGATTCGATCCCGGGTCTCCAGGATCGCGCCCTGGGCCTAAGGCAGGCGCTAAACCACTGCGCCACCCAGGGATCCCTGGTCTTAGAATTTTTAATCATTTCTGCTGGCTGTTAATTTCCTTGATTTCTGCTTTATCTTTATCATACCCTCTCATCTACTCTCCTTGGACTTAGAAGTTCTCAAATTGAATGTTAAGTTTCTGTATTATTTTAATTAATGGAAACATTGAAATCTGTGGCTTTATTCTGACTACAATCTTGTTCCTTTCAATTGTCCCTGGCTTTCAGCCGCAAAGCTTGCACAGTCTTGTAGATTTTCCCCAGACTCAGCTAAGCCATTCCCCCTTCCCAGACTACCAGCAGGCCCTCACTCTTGAATCTGCATCACTTTAATGACCAGCTTTGGGTGGCTACTGCGGCACCTGGTAGGTGGCCTTGGGTGTACGTGAACTGCCTCTGCTGCCTCTACTTCTCCAGTTGGCTCCTCCTGCAAGGAGCATACTTTCACTTTCACTGTCCCGGATTCTATAGCAATACTGGGTGGAACTAAATTCTCAGAAGGTGGCACACTCTCTAGAAAATCCCATTGTGAGATGGAAATAGCATTTCCAATTAATGCCCCAGCCTGGCTTTAACCATTGCACAGACTGTTGCTAATGACCTAACTATATGACCAGGCACCCAGACATCTGGGATTAGACCATTACGATCATCACCCAATGGAGGCAATTGCCTATGGAAATGAATGCAAGGAACTGATCACAAACTTTATCTTTATGTTACTCATGTACACATTACACATGTTACTCAGGTATGTGAAACAACTAACTGTACCCAGAGCTTCAGCATGTGAGACTACCGCCTCTACTCTAGCCCCCTGGATCCATGCTGGAATCCACTGGGGGAACAGAGCCCTCATCATGGACTGGGATGCTGAAGGAGAGGCCAGTGTTCCCCACAGAGGTGGCTTATATGTCAACTTTGCCAGCATCTCTAGTGACAACTTCCAAGAGCCTGCTTGTCCAACTGACTCTGGCAACTGCATACACCCCCTTTCTTTCAAACAGGACACATTTAAAGAAGAACCATGCCCTTTTCGCTTTACTTTCTTTACCTACTTTGGCCTCAGGAGATAGATGGTAATTTATGTTCTGTCATCTGAGGGTTCATATTGCTCAGATTCAGGACATCCGAATAGACATGAACTTGAAACTGACTTTGCCTTGGGTGATTCTGCAGTCCCCTCCCCAGTCCCTAAGATCACTTACTATGACAAAAGGTGGCACCTGGATCCTTATAGACTTTATCACTAGGAAGAAAGGAGAAACTGTCTGGCTCATCCCCTGAGCTAAGGAAGAGAGAACTTGATTAGAAAGATATGAGCATATTGTCCTGGGGAATTGTGTGAAGGGCTAATGGGGATCTATGAATAATTCTTGTTTTCCAGGCATGGATATGCACTGCCCCAAATGGCTTTGCCCCAGGCAAAGACTCAATGCCATCTGCTCATGAGTATGGCTATGTCCACCCTCCGTCTGACATTACTAAAGAAGCCACTAATCCGGGTGTCAGCCAGAGCCTATGGAGGAGCATGTAGTTAATAAATCTCCAAAAGCCCAGGAGTGGACAGAAGGGAGACATGTCTGCACAGCGGGAGACTCATTTCCTCATTTCCCTTTTGGCTGCATAGCCCGCTTGCTTTAGCAATGGCAGAAGCGCTGGAGCCAGCCTCTGAATTTCGGGTACTGTCTGCTTTCTCTTGCCACATAGTTCCCAAAGTACCTACCTGTAGCTGCCCATGGCCCCATGAATATGGGGAGCATGTGGGAGGGGTTTCTTTCCTCCTGGAGCTGTGGTCTTGGGACATGCAGTCTTCCCTTGATTGACCCAGGCTGGGGAGACAGTTTGTGGGATCCCCTGTGCTCCACCACTTCTCCTGTTCCTAAATTCCCCTCAAAGAACCCCATGTGATATCTGCACCACATGGTGCTAGTGTGTGTTGTTTGATTGTTGCTGCCACCCCTGCATACTGATCCTACTCTCGTCGCTGCCTTTCTGGGACTGTGAGGTTCAGTCTTGAATGGGTATATAATCTCTCACAGCAACAGCTCACAATTTACCATGCTTCTTGGAGCTTTATATGTATTAAGTCACTTAAGCAGATGGTTACAATTTTCTTTTCTCTGCATTTCCTTTCTTTTCTTCCTTTTTTTTTTCCTGTTTTTAAAGGACACAGAAGCACAGAGAGGTTAATTGTCCAAGGTCACACAGCTATAAGTGGGGAGGTCAGAATTTAAACTCAGGCTGTCTGCCTCTTCTAGAGCTTACGCTATTAGACTTTGTGCTGTTGATTTGCAGGTGGGCTGGAGGGAGGGTTTTGGGGGTAAAAACACAGTATTTTGGTTATCTTTGAAAACAGTACCCCAGAATCCAAGATTGTTGTTCTGTTTTCTGATCCCTAGGAAAGATCTCCTTACCTTATCTTAATCCACAAACTGCTTCTAGTGCAGGACAAAGTCCTCTGCCTGCCACCGATTGGGTCCCCAAGACACCCCCAACACACCCTGATATCACTTCTTTCAAGATTTTAGTAGCAGGTCTGCTGTGCATTCCAGGCTCTTAGTGGTGCTATGGTTTCTGGATTTTTTGTTGGCTTGTTTGCTTTTCTGTGGGTTCCTAGATACATAAGTGGTAAGTGGGGTGGGGCAGCTCCTGCAGATAGCACTGTTGCGTCCCTCCTGGGAGGCTGCTGAGCTGTAGGCTCTGTATTCACGTGGACTCCTTGCAGCTTGGCTCTGGCTAATGGATGCATCCCATGAGATGTGGAAGGAGAGGTTGACAGCATGATGCGTGGGCTGTGTTTGCACTTGCTTCTTCCTCATCGTGGAGGTGTTGGGCTTTCAATGATAGCCGCAGCAGAGGTCCCGGGGTCTAGCAGGTACATGGGAGCCCGAGTGGGGTGTGAGGTGGCCCTGGTGCCAGCAGCTGAGACAGTGGCCTCCTCCTTACCCGGCTTCTTAGTCATGACTGGGGCAGCGGCTGCTTGTCCGGAATGGTTCCTGGAAGCTCAGCCCTGGGCCTGCTCCTCCAGCCCCACCACCAGTTTCATAAGGACCCAACTCCTTTTCCATGTCAACTAGGTAGAGTGTGTCATGTTTTCTGCAACTTGTTGTTGATATATCATGATGGATCTGTTTGTTTTTAAACACTATTGGTTCAGACTGAGCACACGAGGAGCTAAAGCCCTCATATTTCTTTTCCCATGAGTATTCTCAGCATAGGGACCCTCTGTTTTGGGTGTGTTGTGATCAATATAACTCCCTTCCACTGGGCCCATCAACCCAGCAGCTGAGGTTCTCTTGAGTCCCCGTCTCTATGGGAAGCCTGCCACCTGCACTATTTTCACTGCCCAGGCCTTGTCCTGTCGCTCCATGATGTTGTCTCCCACTAGATTTCTGTAAGGATTTTCTTGGCTTGTTCTCCGCTCTTGGGCAGGAACAACTTAATCCCTCTAATGCTGTGTTCACCATGGGACCCCATTGGTATGTCTTTTCTCTTTGTCTCTCAAGTGACCTTGGAGAGACTCCTCCCTTCCTCTGGAGATTCACATGCACCCTCTTTCTCCAGAGGCTGCCCTGCAGAGCCTTGCTGATGCCAAGTGGACAGGACCTCGAATTATAGTTCTGTTTGCATTTTCCCTCAAAATTCCTTTTGGAAAAAGGTGAATTTTCTAACCCTGAGACCTGTGTGTGTGTGTGTGTGTGTGCGTGTGCGTGTGTGTGTGTGAAGTTTCACTATCATCATATAATTTTTCACACTTCAACTTATGATCCTTAAATAGGATATAAAACTGATTTAGCCTGTTGAACTGACATTGAATATAGAGTTCATTAGAAATAAGAAGAGTGAGTATTGTCTTGAGTATCTTTTGCTTTAGTTTTACTTGTGCATATGTGTAGTGTTCAGGGTTCCACCAGAGAAAGAGAACCAGTAGGAAATAGATCTATGTCTATATCTGTATTTATGTGTAGAATATTTATACACACACAGATCTGGGTGCATGAATATATATGTATATATTATCTACAGATCTGTATATATGAGACAGAGAGAGAGAGAGAGAGAGAATGAAGGCTTTATTGGGAGAAATTGGTTTACGTGACTGTGGGGGCTGCCTAGGCAGATCCGTAGCACAGACCTGGAGGAAGAGTTGGCCAGACCTCTCAGGTCTTAAGCTGAAGCCTCTGTCTACAGGCAGAATTTTTTCTACTTTAGGGAAGCTTCAGCTCTGCTCGTAGAACCTTTCAACTGATCAGACCAGGCCCACGCAGATTATCTAAAATAGTCTGCCTTATTTAAAGTAAACTGATTATGGGCACCTGGGTGGCTCAGTCAGTTGGGCATCTGCCTTCAGCTCAGGTCATAATCTCAGGGTCCTGGGATCGAGTCCTGCACTGGGCTCCCTGCTCCATGGTGAGCCTGCTTCTCCCTCTGTCTCTGCCTCCCACTTCCTCTCTGTCTCTCATGAATAAATAAAATCATTAAAAAATGATAAAGTAAACTGATTATAGTCTTTAATTACATCTCCAGAATGCATTCATGGCAATACTTAGCTTTGTGTTTGAATCTCTGGGGACTGTAGCCTAGACATATTGACGCATCAAAATGACCATCAGAATAAGTGTGAGTATATACTGGATGGTGATTAAAAGTGAATTTCTTGGTGTAAAACATAATTTGAAGATGCAGGGGGAAAATCATCACCTTCTCCCCCAAAGACAGAGGGCAGATACATTCAGATCTGCCCCCTTCCCTCTGTCACACACTCCAGGACTTTCAAGCCTTGGGAGAGAAGCACGTGGGCTGATGTTTATTTCAGCTGTGCTGGTCATGTCGGCCTACCCCTGAGGGCACGAGGTCAGCCACATGGAGTGAGGGCACCTGACACACAGGGAACTGCCTCCCTGGACTGTGGGCAAAGTGGAACTCAGTGAACACTCACATCCGAGCTCTAGGAAGGAGCCAAAGTGTGGTCGGTGCATGAAAGGAAAAATCTGATTCCTGTATGTTCAGGGTGGATCCTGAAGTCCCAAGATTCTTAGTCTTGTAGAAGGAAATCGATGAGTAGTCCCTGGGTGGGGAAGTTTGCAGTCACACAAAACTTGCCAATCCTGGTATGTCAGAAAGGGAAGCATCACTAGGGAAGCAATTTGGGCACGATATCTATAGGATTGCTTCCCTTCCTGTGGTTTCTCATCTCCCCTGAGTTGTTTTATAAAGGAACAGCTTACTCATAGCTCCCAAGCCGAAGATACTTCTAAGGAAGGAATATATGACATCATGGATAAACACAGAAGTCCTAAGTTGTTAATGTATATAGTAGGAAAGGATCACAAGCAGGGGCTCTTTCGATTGTGTGTCTTCCTTAGGGACCAGTTCATCCTTCCGTAGCATCGGTGGCCAGGCAGCAGGCAAGGCGCCAGGGCCACGTGGCTGCCCGGGACCAGCCTGCCAATGTCCCACGAGGAGGCAGACAGGGAGGCAGAATCACAGCACAGTGCAGCCCTGAGCTCTGGGGAGGCGGGCACATGCTCAGGACGGAGGTGGCCCACGCCGGGCAGTGAGGGCGGGACACAGCGAACACCTGCCCGGGCCAGGCACTGTACTAGGTGCTGCCGGGGATTGAGTGGCAAGTAGGATAGAGATAAAGCTTAAGGTCCAGGTGGGGAGATGCTATGAGGCACCCAACTGATGGAAAGTGGCCCTGGTGCAGTCACACCCTCCCATGAGGCCATGCTTCGTGTCTAGCATGAGCCATCATGCCGAGGTTCCTAGTGTCACCTCGAATTCCCATTCTCTAGGGACCTACCAGTGCCCCCCAGACACTAACCTGATTAGGATCTTATCCGAGGGAGTAACAGTCCCCAGGTAACGTCGCCTGGTTAGGGACATTCCTCAGGTTTTCTTTGACAGTTGGTTCCTCAGGGTCCATGGGTTTAATTGATGAAGTTCGTGTGAACGAACCATTTCTGTGGGTTTTAGAAACACACCACTGATCTTTCTCTTCTTTGTCTCTCCAAAGAGCTTTCTTGGCCTATTGCATCTGAATACTTATTAGATTTTGCTTCTCAATCCTCCCTGCCCCCTGCCCCCCAACTGTCCTATTTATAACTTTCAGCTGTTGGCAGGTCTGCAGTGCTGGGCCTCTGGGGAGACATACGTAGGCCCAGATGCCTGTGAATTGTCTGGGAACACGGGTTGGGATGATGTAGACACCCAGGCCAGTCTTTTCTCTCAGAATTTATGGTGAAAACTTGGATTTGAGAGCCAGGGGTCTGTGATGGACAACAGTCCTGTGTCTGTAATGCAGGGAGGTGGGGAAGGCACATTCCATTTGTGCTGGAACTGGCTGAAAGCAGCTTTTCGACTCACCAGTTAGTCACTAACTTTCTAGCAAAAATTAGAGATCGTGGTTTCGGTTACAAGTTGCCTTAGCGAAAGCGACTTTGTTTTTTGAAATGCGAAGTGGGATGTTTGGGACAACATTTGAATAAGCGTTTTGGGCAAGAGTGTTTTCTGGACAGAAGATGGAATCAAAATTGGGTCATTTTGTGGCATGTAAACGGGTTGGTGAGAAATGTGCTTGGGCTGGGGGAGAGGGGAACAGTTAGCTTAGGGGAAGGGGAAACAGATGGATGTTTTGGGCTGGGTTTAGGTTTAAATCATCCACACTAGGCTGGCCTTGATTAGAGCATAAACACAGTAGTCTCCCCTGACCCCTGGTTTGCTTTCCATGTTCAGTCACCCGAGGTCAGGTGTGGTCTGGAAGCAGATGACCCGCCTTCTGACGTCAGAAGGTCACTAGTAGCCTAACCCTATGTCCCATTGCCTACGTCACTGTCCTCACTTCATCTCGCCATGTGGGCATTTTATTACCTCCCATCAGCCCAACAAGAAGAAGGGGGGGGGGAGTGCAGGGCAGTAAGATTTTTGAAAGAGAGAGAGAAAAGGCAGTATTCACATAACTTTTATTACAGTACATGGTTATGTTTGTTCTATTTTATTTTCCACTGTTGTTGTTAATCTCTTCCTGTGCCTAATTTATAAATTAAACTTTATGAAAGGTATGTATGTATAGGAAAAACATAGTGTCTATGGGTTTCATAGCATCCATGGTTTCAGGCACCCCCTAGGGGTCTTGGAACATGGCCCCTGCAGATAAGGGGGGTGCTACTGTAATTCCAGCGTGACTTCTGATTTGTTCCCAGGCATTCAGAAAGCTACCTGCTTATTGTCAAGGCCCAAAATAAACACCCTTTGAAGGGCACCTGGGTGGCTCAGTGGTTGAGTGTCTGCCTTTGGCTCAGGTTGTGTGGTCCCGGGGTCATGGGATCAAGTCCCGCATTGGGCTCCCCACAGGGAACCTGCTTCTCCCTCTGCCTGTGTCTCTGTGTCGCTCATGAATAAATAAATAAAATATTTAAAAAAATAAGCACCCTTTGAGGACTTGTCTCCAAAAGTCTGATTTCCCTCATCTGAAAAGGTGCTGGTAAAATCCTTCAAGTGTTTCATTCACAGTTCTAGCTGACAAGTCAATGTGAATCATGATTCTTTTTTTTGGACAATGAATGAAAAGATTCTAAGCAGCATTATTATCCTAACTTTGGGATTTTTTTTTTTTAAATTTCTGTTCTTGGGATTTATACTCAGGTTTGTTTTTTTTTTTGTTTTGTTTTTTTTGTTTTTGTTTTTTTCATTCCACAGAGTCTCAGATTGAAACATGTGTTTCTGATGCTCAGTATCTTGGCCCGTGAGGAGCCCACAGGGAAGCCTTTCTCCCCCAGATTTGTCTTTGGCTTTAGCACGTCAAAGCTAGTTGCTGTCAAAATCAGCAAAACCCCAGACCTCCAGTCTGGGAGAGCGGGGTGCAGAGTGTCGACTCATTTGGTGGGGAGCCCATGCACTACAGAGCAGCTTTAGTTCATAGATGGACCCCGGGCAAAGTGCCTGAAGGTCAAAATATTGTATCCCAAAAGCCTTGTCAAAATGGACCTGTGTTTACTGGAAAGGGAGAAGCGGCAAAGTTTTATCTGCAATGGTATAGGGTCCCTGATGTGAACAAGAAAAGCATTTATTACTCCCTCTTTAGTGCTCTTTATTCATACAGCTTGGGTGAGTTTTCAACCCAGAGAGTCACAGCTAGTTTTTCTCTTCTGCTGGCTAATACTAGCCCCCAGAGTTCAGGGTGTATGTTTTAGGCCAATCCTCAGTTCCTAGCTGGTGAGTGAGGAATAGTTGACATTGACAGATGGTTGTTGAATGACTGAGTGAGTACATACATGATGGTTAATTTTATGTGCCAACTTGACGGGGATAAGGGATACCCAGATATCTTTTTTTAAAATTTTTATTTATTTATGAGATGCCCAGATATCTGGTAAGACATTTCTGGGTATGTTTGTGAGGGTGTTTCCAGAAGTGATTAGCATTAGTATCAGTAGAGTGAAGAAGATCACTATCACCAATGTAGGTGGGCATCATCCAATCCTTTGAAGACCTAAACAGAACAAAAAGGTGGAGGAAGGGTGAGTTTGCTCTCTCTACTCAGGCTAGGTCATCCATCTTCTCTTGCCCTTAGACATTGGTACTCTTGATTCTCTGACCTTCAGATTTGGGCTGAGTCTCATGCTATCTCTTCCCATCCCTTATTCCTGGGCATTTGGACTTGAACTTACACCATTGCTTCTTCCAGTTCTTAGGACTTTTGATTCTGACTGAAGTATACCACTAGCTTTCCTGGTTCTCCAGCTTGCAGATGGTAGATGATGGACCTTCTCAGCCTTCATAATGGCATGAACCAATTCCTATAATAAATATCCATTTGTCTATCCAATTAGTTGTGTTTCTCTGGAGAACTCAAATGGAGAGTCAATGATCTATCCCTGACCTGTGGGCCAAGGTCACTTTCATGCAGTTTTTCTCCCTTGGGACTTATCACAAACCAGAGAGGTTCTAAGTGGGCCAGGCTTCAAGGTGCCAAGGGCACAGACATGGGGGTTTCTAGGAGTGCACTGAGCGACATGTGCACTTCATCTTGACTTCATTAGTAAAAGGAGCTCATAGAAGATGATTTCACCAAATCCTAATACAGTGAGTTCTCTAAAGAGCTCATTAGCCATTTAATTTCTTTTTATAATATTCTTGTGAAGCAGAGAGAGAGAGAGAGAGAGAGAGAGAGAGAGAGGGAGGGAAATTATCCATCTATGCCCCGCAGTGGTGTATATGAGACAGTGGTGTTTGGCAAACCAGACAGGCAACCCTACCAGGCCAGCCTTCTCTTTCCATGGCAATCATGTTGCAATGCCTTGTCTACTCTGCTGAAATGAAATTCATAGTCTGTATTACCTATTTACCCGGATAATTAAAAAATATGGCTTTCACTGCCACCTGAAGGAGAAATAATGAGAAATATTTATAGGAGAATATTTTGTATTCAACAATGAAGTACAAAAGTTGCAGGAGACTGTAGCTTGTTTGTTTGAAATATAAGATAATATCCAACTAAATAATTTAGAAACTTTAATAATATTTGACCTTTTGAAGTAAGGGGTTAATATGTGTATTTGTGGACTTTCATAGGATTACTGTGAGTGTGGTTACTTCAGACTGTGGACCTGTTTCAAGTGTGTTTCCTGGTCATGGAGCTGCTGTGAATGGTGTTGCCAGAGGTGATAGCATTTTTCTAAAACATTTTAATGTTTTGGGATGCCTGGTGGCTCAGTGGTTGAACATCTGCCTTTGTTTGGCTCAGGTCATGATCCTGGGGTCCTGGGATCGAGTCCCGCATTGGGCTCCCCACGAGGAGCTTGCTTTTCCCTCTGCCTTTGTCTCTGCCTCTCTCATGAATAAATAAATAAAATCTTCTTAAAAAATAAAACATTTTTACGTCTTAACATTTTAGGTTGAAACATTTTAACATTTTCTAAAAAGTCTTAAAACACTTTTTATTTTTGGAAAACTGTCTAAAAAATGACCTTGTTTTTATATCTAAACTGGAGTTAGATTTTGTTTTAGACTTTTTAAATTTTTAAAAGATTTTATTGATTTATGAGAGACACAGAAAGAGAGAGAGAGAGAGAGGCAGAGACACAGGCAGAGAGAGAAGCAGGCTCCATGCAGGGAGCTTGATGTGGGACTTGATCCTGGGACTCCAGGATCACACCCTGGGCTGAAGGCGGCACTAAATTGCTGAGCCACCCAGGCTGCCCATAGACTTTAAAAATTTTTAAAAAAGCCATCTCTACACTTTGCATGCGGCTCACACTCACAACCCCAAGATCAAGAGTCACACGCTCCACTGACTGAGCCAGCCAGGTGCCTCTAAACTGGAGTTAGGTTTTAAGTTCAGATATTTTAAGTAGATTTTTTACTCACACAAATATCCATAAGTACATTTGAAAGTTGTGCAAAAACAGTCCCTGCACTGAAATCTTTAACATCTCAGTCTCCTGGCCACTAAATCATGGATGATAGAAAACCTCCCGCATTTCTAGCTCATCCCCTGGTAGGATTGTCTGCCCTGTTGAGAATATTTACTCTGGATGGGCACACAAAATGGTCTAGATTATGGATTCAGGATCATCTGGAAAAGAAAGCAATAAAATCTCCTGGTGAGAGAAAGTAGATGAAAAGGATGAAGAATGAACAAGCAGCAAATTGTGACGATTTTGATTGATGCACCATTATCAATTAGAATGCTTTGGGGGTACAAGTAAAAAAATTCACCTAGAGTCAGGATAAGCAATAAGGAAATGCATTAGCACATAGTAGGGGACACAGAAAGCAAAGTATTGACACCTGTGTGGTCGGCATATAGACTCTGGAGCCGGACTACCTGGGTTTGCACCCAGAGCCAGGATTCATTTAGCTAGTTGTACTGCCTTTGGCAAGTTTCCTGACTTTTCTCTTTTCTGTCATCTGTAAAACGGGCTCGGAATTGTAACTGCCTCATCAGGTTAAGTGAGTTCATATAGGTAAGAGTGCAGAATAGGTCTTGCTATCTGGTGCTATTATTTTTATATTATAATCAGCAGCAGCATCAAAGACAGTTGGCTTATTTAGAATCACTTTGATTTTAGCCTGGTAAGACCCAGAGCAGAATCCACCCCTAGTATATACCTAAAGTGAGACATAATACATTGGTCTTCTAAGTTGCTAGATTTGTGGCAATTTGTTACACAGTGATAGGAAATGAATATAGATGTTTTCATGCTAAGGCTGTTCCTCAGGCGCTTGTAAGAGGGCTGCCAGGAGTTACAGGTGCCAAACGCACATCCAGGGGGAGAAAGAGTGACCCCTTTACTCTCTGATCTCCCTTAAGGACAAGAACACTTCCCCGGAAGTCCCCCCAAAACATCTTCTCTCCCAGCTCAGGGAAAGAGTTGAGTACATGTGCTTGCCCCTGAGCCAGCTGCCAGTGACAGGATGGGTCAGAGAAGATGACAAACCAAGACAAACAAATGGAAACAAACCAAGGTTTGTTATACAGTGTCAAGTCTTCAAATGAGACAACTAAAAATATACTTGAAATAAAAACCTTTTCTGTCTTTTTTTTTTCTGGAATTAATGCTATCCAAAAATAAACTCAGAAACATCGGGAAAAAAAAAGAAATAAAAAAAAAATTGGCAGTGAAGTGATAAGATGAAAAACTGTCAGATATTTAAACCTCCTTGTGCATTCCCACATTCCCATTAGTGGTCCACTTTCCGGGCATACACAATGTACCCAAATCCCATGAAATATGGATCTTTGGATTTAATGGATGCTTAAGATGTTGAAGAAGGTCTGACAAAAACAGCTGCTTTGGGGGGGAGATCAGGGAGTAGGGGGAGAGATCAGGTTCCTGGCCAATTTTGTGTACGTGGCATTCTGAGGCACTTAGGAGATATTGAGGCAAAAATGTTCAGTGCACAGTTGGAAATATGAGTTATAAACTCAGTGGTGAATGTCAGAGATAGACTGGGAATCCCTATAGGGCTCTCTTTTCAGAGAGATTCTTTTTTGTGTGTGTGCTGACCCCCAGCTATGTCTGGGTTGGGGTATTGGCAGCTCTTGGGTAAAAGTACATCCTTTGTTTGAAAGGTTGCATAAAACAGATTCAAGATATCTTTTAGAAGTCATATATGTACCCAGGGTAAGGATATCCAATAATTTTGCAACAGCTAACATTTTTCTCTATTTCATACCTACCTTCAGGCCTGTGAACCAGTATTTTGTTTCTCACTGAGAGGAAGGTTTTGTTTCTAATAGAACAGGACAAAGTAGGTGCGGCTTGCAGATGATTCATGATATCTGTGTGCATCGTGTCTCGATCAGATTCCTGGCAAGGGGCAGATGGCATATACCAAAAGGATGATTGGCAAGCTTTAGTGGAAGGAGTATTTAAGTGTGAGCAGTTCTGAGAGGAACCAGTTGGGAATGGTAAAGTACTCTGGGGTTGGCGGCAGCAGGAAGCTTTTAGCACCCAGAGGATACGGGTACCGGGACTAGAGTTCTAGCTGTAGGACACATGCAGGGTGCCGGACGGCAAATGCTCTGCTCTGACTTCTCTGATCTTTGACCTCTACTCTTAAGAAGATGTCCTTCGGAGTGATGCCATCTGCAGAGACCAGGCCCTGGGTATAGCACAGAAGGTGGATAGTGGGTTTGGAAGGGCCAGTGAAGACTGTCCAGCATAGTTTGTGCAAAACACATCTGTGCATACTCTTCTTTATGATTTTTTGACACAAAGACATTTATGGACTTTCTGTCTGTTCTCTATCTATCTATCTATCTATCTATCATCTGTATCTACCCACCCATCCACCTATATATTCATGTATTTATATATCATTTATATACATCCATCGTCTATGTATTTATATATACATATTATTGATATCTATATCCATCTATCCACTATCTATATCCACGTATCCTATATCTTTTTAAAAATGGTAGCTTTCTGAAATAAAAGTCACATAAAATTACCATAGAATTTTCCCTTTTAAAATGTGTACAATTAGGTGATTTTTAGTATATACATAGTTTTCTTGATTTTTTTTTTTAAAGTAACAGATTGGTTCTATTTGTGGAAATAGAAGTATTCAGGTTAAGGAAGTTTTTTTTTTATTTATTGTGGAAAAAATACACATACATATGATTTGCCATTTTAACTGTAAATGTACACAAAGAAGATTTTTAAAATCCTGCTGTGTGCCCTGAAGCATGCAGGCAGGGCAGGGAAACAAATGAAGTGGGGGATACAGCACCACAGCAGCGGTTCTGAAACTGAGCACAATGATCAGTTTTCACATTTCCAAATGTTGGCGGAAGCTCTGAGGTCTCTGTACATGGGACTGGTAACTGGTCGGACCATGTGCGCCTCCTCCGCATGCGAGTTCAACGATGCCCACACTGGTCTACACCCTGTTCGACCAGCCAGGTCCATGGATCTCATGCTGGCAGCAAGCAGTTTCCCATTACTTTCCACGTTCCTCAATGCTCATTCTGTCTGGGGGCTGGCGAGAACAGGGCTCACGCCAGCACTGATCCATGAATCACACTTCCAGTAACACCACACCAAAGACTTCCAGAGAATTTGCATCGATACAGTTTTCTTCCTTGTTCTCCTTCTTACGTACAGATTATTTTCTCCCAGATGGTTCCCAAGTGCCTTAGTCACTTCTTGGGCTCTGCTATGGCCCCGAGCTGCCCAGCAAAGCCACAGAAAGTTGCTTTTAGGAGGTAGGTCCTGAACCCTGATGGCCAGGGATGTAGAACTGGAGCTGGCCTGCAGCCGAAGCCTGCTCTGTGTCGACAGAGCCTGGCCCTCCTGCTCTGTGTTTCTCATCCGTGTAATCACTCATTCATTCTCAGATGCTCAGCAGGCTGCGAACTGGGGGAAGAAGCAGAGCAGGGAGCTTCCAGGCCCTCGGGCAGTAGTTAGAGGGCCGTGGTGAGATGAGGACAGCGGCCCAGTGCAAAATCGTACAATAATGGAGTACTGGAAAACCTTTATTGAGATGTAGTAGTCAAACCACAGTTGTTAAACGACCATAACTAGGTCTTAAATAATCAGTTCAGCTGGTCTCTATTTAATATAACAGCTGCCTATTAAACCTAAATTAAGTACAGAGTTAAATGTCTCTAGGATGCAGAAACCCCAAAGTGACTGCCAAACCCAGAACGAAACCTCTGGCTAGAACAGCTACGATCATGTCCGCCTGGTCTGGATGTGCTCTGGTTTGGAAAAAACAGGCGCCCCATCCCACTGCCCAGCTGTCTCTGCTTGAAGAATAATACTTCCCAGGGTTGGGGTGGGGTAGAGCACAGGCTTTGCAATACATTTCAGTCCTGATTATGTCCCATAAATTTTTTAGTTTCATAGACATTCTCAAATATGCCAGAAATATAGAAATGCCTCCAAAGAGCACTGAAAGGCCTCTGTGGCCTCGAATAAGCCAGAATGATAGTACGTTCTGTGCCTCGTCTCCCCTCCCATTCCGCTGCCACAGACAGGTTCCTATCTTCTGCTCAGACCGCAGTAAGAGACTTCCAGCCCCATAACCTCCTTCCAAACCACTCTGCACCCTGCTACTCTTCCTCCTTTCCCCCTCCCTCACTTTCTCCTTTCCTTCCTTCCAGAAATACTTTGCACCTACTATGCACTAACATTTGGGTTGCAATGCGGTAGCAGCGAGCTACTATTTCAGCGGAAGAGGCAGCCGTTGATGAGAATGCTCTAAGAGGCCATCTGACCTCTGACTCTGGATTTTTCTCCCCAGTCTCTTAGCCTCCAGGAATACAAGGCTCTGCTTCCTCCAGGAATACAAGGCTCTGCTTCCCTCTCTACTCTCATTTCCTATGGCTTCCTCCTTCCTCCCTGGAGGACAGCCAGGCATGTCCACTTAGTTTTGTTTCTTGGGCTCCTCTTGGAGACTACCTGCATAGAAATTATCTGGGATGATAGCTAAAAATGCATGTTCTCAGGTGTGTTTCCCCCCCATCCTCCGCACCCCATCCAGATATACAGAGCTGACTTTTGATGTCATTGTTGTCATTAGGCCAGAGAAGCAGGCTTTAATTTTTAATCAAGCTCCCAGGTGACTTTGCTGCATGCTAAGACCAGCGATCCCCAATGTTTGCTGCATTTCAGTCTCCTTCTGCTTGGATGTGCCCCCGTCTGCTAGATCTGCCTGGGGACTCCCATGTGTCAAGGTTCAACTCACTGCTACAATCTCTGTCTCTTTTCCTGACATCTCTCCCAGTGTCCCGCCCTGATTCCCTCCAGTGCACAGAACTGCAGAGATGGTGGGCAGAGGACCATTGAGGCTTTAATTCGTGCAGAGCTATGTTCTGCGGAAGAAGAGGAGTCCCGCCAGCCTGGATCCTCCCTGCAGCCCCAAGCCTTCCCTTAGGTGGGAAAGGCCCACTAGCATCTCCTTCGGTTCACAGTTGAGCAAGGCAAGTATGCGGTAATGAAGAGAAGTGGTTCAGATCCTGGCTCCTCCACTCTGTGGCATTGGCCATGTAGCCTCTTTGAACCTGTTTCTCCAAATGGGGATAACCCACTTGACTTCTAGGGTTGTCTTGAGGGATCAGGAATAGATGCCTATAAGGTGTTCTCCAAATGAATGCCTTCAGACTTGAAAGTAGACATGAGCCACCTGGATATCTTGTGAAAGTGCTGCCTCTGATTCAGCAAGTCAGAGGCAAGGCCTGTGCTTCTGCCTCTCTGGCAGGTGACATCGTGCTGTTGCTGCGGGGACCCCACTTTGAGTAGCAGTGGCTCCAAAGGTTGGTTATTAGTAACCTATTGGTTATTGATATTAAAGGCAGTGGGTATATGAAAAAAGATAGTGAAGCTTGTCATTAAAATACAAAGAACCCAGTTTGGAAAGGGAAACCTAGAGAGGTCAGTTGGGCTCAGCCCA
The DNA here is from genome assembly GCF_011100685.1 of Canis lupus familiaris. Classification (NCBI taxonomy): domain Eukaryota; kingdom Metazoa; phylum Chordata; class Mammalia; order Carnivora; family Canidae; genus Canis; species Canis lupus. Next base: position 47,471,385 of record NC_049224.1, on the reverse strand, counting down.
GGGGCCGACGTATGGCTTTCATTTCCTGCCAGTAAGGCACCTCCAGACGTGTGACTGTTGTGTCCTCTCTGCTCCCCTGGGGGAAGTGGGCTGAGAAAGTGGGAAAGGAACCTCTGTCTGCTGAAGACAGAGGACCCAGGACAGGGGTGCAGGGTGCAGGAGGCAGGATGCAGGGCTCAGCCATGCCACCCTCTGCATGCAGCTTTGCGCTTGTATGGAAACTCCGGAATGGCCCAGATTTAAGCACAGTAAGGAGGTATGGTTGAGAGTGCACTTACACCTTCATTTCCTTACTGCCCCTGTGCATCCTATGGCGATATTGCTCCTGCCCCCATTACACTGTGGAAACAGTTCCTACTAAAAGCATGAATGATCTGTCACTGTAAACACTGTGTTCTCTCTCTTGACAATTCCACAGTGTTGAGCAATGACGATCACTCCCTCTTGCTCGAAACACTCTCTTCATTTGACTATTGTGACACTTCCCCAATTTTGCAGGACTGCCCTCCTCTAATTGGCATTAAATGTTGGGAGTTCCTTAAGTGCTGGATTCTTGGTGCTATTGCCATCTCTATTTCTCTTAAACCGTGGGAGGTCTCCTTCATCCTACTGGTGTCTGGTACCATTTACATGAGGATGGCCCAGTCATTTGTATTTCAACTCAGACCCCTCTGTGGAAATCCTGACCAATCCCAACCACCTCTTGGTTCTAGTTCAGAATGTCCACAACCACAATTGTGATCTTTCTGCCTCAATCTATCCTTTTCCAAAATCAGTGACTGACCCCATTTCTATAGGTGGGCACCTACATGTCATCCTCAATGCTTCCATCTCGCTCACTTCCCACATCTTATGCATGCACACTCATGTTGATTTTTACCTCTTAAGTTTCTCTCAAATCTGTCCACTTCTCTTAATCTCCATCACCACCGCCTCACTAGGGCTGTGATTGTTATTTTGGTTTGAACATCACTTGGTTTCTCCTCTCCTGAAGGAGATTGGCCAAGTTAAATATCCTTCAAAGTCGAGGACCATGGATTTCATGGCCATGGATTTCATCATTTTTTCTATAAGGATAGTTTTATTAAGTATGGCAGGACACCATTCTTGTGGAATGGCTTGGACCAATTAGTCCAAACTTGGTTTTCTTTTGTGGGATGAGATCGGGGCTCTTCACTTACAATGAGTCCTAAGTTTAGGCATTGCTATTTCACATGGATGACCAGACTGCTAAGGATAGGAGTGAGAAATTAGCAGTGTTGGAGATACAATCAGTTTTTCTTTCCACATTTTAATAGCGAATTCATTTGCTCTATAGACTAGATTGAACCCATGTTTTCTTTGTTCATCCATTTACTCACTTGGGAAGATCTATTTGAGGGAGTAATTCTTGTTTTGTTGAGAAGATAATGTAATCTGCAGTGATAGCTTTTCCACCTTTATGCTTGTGCTGAAGACTGCATGAGGGTAGGAATTATGAAGGGAGAATGCGGAGTTCACTCTCATCCTTGGCTCTACCCCCGCTACCTGAGGGGCTTTACGTGGAACAGGCGTCATCACCTCCCAACTCAACTGTGTGGGCTGAAACCCTGGGTTTTCCTTAGCATTTTGTTATAAATGCTTGATCCAAGGCACAATTTTTAGTCTGTAGTTTCCTTTAACTTAGCTGGAGGGAAGAGTATAGTCTTTGTGGTCCAACCACTTGGTTTCAAATAGTAGTTGTGCCTCTTACTAGCTGTGCATTCTTGGATAAGTTACTTACCCTTTCTTTTCTGTCTCATCATATTACCTCCCTGTCAGTGTTGTGGTGAGGACTAAACAAGACAGTGTATATTGTGAAACTTCATAAGACCCTGTCCTTGGTGGCTCTTCTTTTTTAACAATGCTTTCTTTGTTTTTTCTTGCTTCTTCCTTCTCATTGCCCTTTCTTGGCATTCTGCTTCTTTCCGCCCCTTGGCTTTCCCGAAGCTTCTTCTATCCTTAATTTGTATCCAGCTCCCCACCCCCCCGCCACCCCATTCTACATGTCTATTTGGAGGTGATTTACTTTAATCTTGTGGTGTCAGCTCTGTTATTCCTCACCATGACCCTCCAATCTGGGCCTCCAGAGATGCATAGGGCAAAGTATAGGAGGAGGAGTGTGGAGTTACCATGCCCTCTCTGGGTGGGGTAGGGTGGGGGGGGCACCAATCTCCCAGCACCTCCATGTGTTTAGCAACAGGGAAGCTCTCTAAACCTTTCAGTTCAGATTTTTCTTAATGGGGGCTTCATTACATGGCATGATTGATTAAATCATTGGTCATTAGTGATTAACTCAACCTTCAACCCCTTCTCTTGGGAGGCTAGAGGGTGAGGCTGGAAGTTCTGCCCCTCTAATCACATTGTTGATTTCCCTGGCCATCAGCCCCCTTCCTTCAAGAGTCACCTCCTAAGCATAAACTCAGGTGTGGTTGAAAGGGGCCTGTGAATAACAAAAGACATTCCTTGTACTCTTACCACTCAGGAATTCCAAGGGTTTTAGCAGTTCTGTCCAGGAACTGGGGATGAAAATCAAATATATATTTCTTTTTTTAATATATATATTTCTTAATGTATATCAATATCACACCTTCTTTTTGTATGCGAATTAAATAAAAACTCTTCACTATGACCTCCTATATGGTTTTATTCTATTGTCCTTTGTTGGTTGAGCATTGATAGATTCTATTGTTGAGTCATCCTAAGTGAAATAAGCAAATAGAGAAATTATTCTTTTCTCTAAAGAACAATGCCTTTCTGTCAAAAGTCAGAGCTTCCAAAGAGTTCACAACTGAGTACAGAGGCAAGAAATCACTGGCAATCAGAAGTCAAGGTTGCTTCTGAAAATGGATAGAGGCAGAGATAAATAGAACCATGGATAATGTCAACATGCCTCATCTCATAACTGATTTACATATCCAGTGAGTGAAGGGGATTCACAAAATTTCAGCTAGTGCTCTAATCCCTAATGTGAGAGTGAGAAGACTCTGAATTTTATCTTGGCTTTTCCTTGAACAAGCCACTTTTTACTCTTTGAACCTCAGTTTTTACCTTTATAACAAATTGGATTGGGCTAAATACTGGTGCTCCTAGGGGACATTTTGGAAATTACAGGAACACTTCAGATTGTCACTGTGATGGGGAATGGTTCTACTGGCATTTAGTGGGTACAGACCAGGGAGTGATGGTATCCTATAGTGTACAAGGCATCCTGAGCCATGTCCCAAACCCCTTTTCAAGTAGGTAAAAAAACTGGTTTGTGATCACCTGGGTCTCAACCCAACTCTGTTTTACATATAAGCTCACACCATTGTTTCATGGTTTTAATATGCACTGAATTTATGCAAGTAACATGTATATGGAAGAAGCATATACTTTGTTTGATTGTAGCTTTACCAAGAGTTGTTCACCATTTTGAAAAAATCATGTCACTGATGCTCATGCTATTCTTAGTGTTTAGGGTTCAATATAGTATTCTAACTCTGCGCCTTGTAGGCGTTGAATTCTTGGTGAGTCTATATCTGTTGTTAGTATATTTATTTAGCTCTTACTTCAAAATGTCAACTAGAAAGAATGAATGTGGGTAATACATCAAAACTAGACATAAGCATCTGATTTATTCATTATGTCTTTTAAGTATATTTTTCATAAGCATTTGCATATTAAAATTCATCTTATCTTATTAGAAATTACTTTATTTCTCACTTATGTCATCTCTATTATGGGGCATTATATTTATTTATTTATTTTATTTTTTTCATTATATTTATTTTTAAAATTATGTGCTTGGGTCAGTTGTACATCTATGATTCCATTTAAGAATAGCAAGGGAGATATTTGCAAAATATTGACCACAAAAATGGAATGTTAGGTCTAACAGAAGTAGGAACCCTGGGTAGTTTTCAATCTGAATATTTTAGGAAATATTGCCATCAAGTAAGACAAATAAGACAAAAAGGAGTTCAACCTGAACTCCTAACGAAAGGGATGAGCTGCACGCTACCTAGAGATTGCTTATGCCCCTCGTAGGGGTAACTCCCCAGCCCCCCATTCAGACAAATACCAATTATTAATAGCCGTCTATCTATCTTCATCTCCAGTGGGGCTTGAGTCCACCCCCAAAATCTTGCCTGGCAACTGTTGCTAGGAAGATGCAGCCTCTCCAGCTGACCTTCCAAAGACTTGAAATCACAGCTGGTTGTTTCCTAGCTGCTGATGAGATCAAATTTGCTCAGACAAAGCAATGGAGAAACACATAAATGCACAAATAGCAACAATATGCAAAGGGGACTGAGGACAATATATAAGATGTGGTAAGTGGGAGCTGTTGGGCTATTGCCTTTCCTTCCTGGAGGCTCACGATGGAAAAAGGATCATTAAAAACCTATCCATTGTACTTTCTTGTTATTCCAGGGATAGAGGCACTACAACGCAATCTGCTATTCCAACCCCTTTCATGAAGTCTGTCTGCAATCCATGTCTTGCAGGCAGGCAGCATCCACATTTCACTCCTATTTTGGCTACTCCATTCTTTTGATACAGCTGAATAGTGATAATGATTAGGATAACGATAATAAGAGCCACTATTGGTTGATACTTGCTTTGTTCTTGGAATTGTCCTAAATGCTTTTCATGAATTCCCTCATTTGTTACTCATACAGCTCTTGGAGGGACATGTCACAAACTTACCTACTTTGTGCTCTATACTTTATTCACCAATTTTGATCATTCCGTCTGACACATACAGATAAACGACAGCGCATGCAGCAAGATTCATTCATTCATTCATTCATTCATTCACCTACCACCCTATGTGGCCTAAGTGTATGTTTGCTGCCAAGCCTACTGGGAACTTGGGTGAGACCCCTCTTCCTCCCCCAGGGGACTGAGAGTCTGGTTTTGTACAGAATTGAGCTTTGGCTGCACACTCATTCGTGGAAGCACATAGCCTCTTTGAACCTGTTGGCTCTGTGAGTGGTGGGGTTGGGAGAAGTACCTGGGTGCACCCTACGGTTTGTGATAGGATGTTTGGCCATATAAGTGGTCATACAACATGAGTTTATTGCTTATATTCTACCTTCTACCATGGCTCCCACCCCAGGATGCAGATCTTAGGATCAAGGGGTCAAACAAAAGGCACAGTGACAAAAGTCAGCACCCAACACTTGCTGGGTGCTGCTTGGGGCTATGCATTGAGTTTCATTTCACTGAACCTGCAGAATGCTGTAGGCTCAGCAGCATAGACCTTGAGCTTGGGGCTTGGGAAGAAGACTTCCGCAGTACCTGTTGTAACCTCTTTACACTCTACTTGGCCTCAGCTAGGCATTCAACCCTGGTTGCTGATTCTGCCATGAACTTTTAGCTTCTTTTCTTCTTCTCTTTCCATTTGCTTCTGGTTAAAAGGATTTAGGAGTAACAAAAGAGAAACAGAAAGCTCAGGTGCATGTGGCTGAGCCCCTGCCTACAGATGTAGGGAGTTGCTTGACCAGACTGTGCAAAGGCCAGAGTCAGGTGCTGGAAGATACCATTCTAGGCAAATAATGCCCAATCAACTTCTCCAGTAGGACTTCGGCCTCCACTTACACCCATGCTGGACTCAGAGAGACTTGCTCTTTAGACCGAGCAGGACTGAGCTGCCCACCCATGTGGTGTAGGCTGTAGTGTTTATATTTTTCTTTTTTTTCTTTTGATATGGTTATTAAAAACTTTAAACAATTTTTATTTAAAATTTACATACAGTAAAATTAAATTTTTTGGTGTGCAATTTTGACCAATACCCCTATCAAGATAAAGAACAGTTCTATCACCCCCCATTGCCCAAAGTATCCTTCATGTCATCTTTTGTAGTTAATCCACCCCCCACTATACCCAGCACTTGACAACTATCCATACTCTGTCCCTATAGTTTTGCCTTTTCTATGTTGTAATATAAATGGAATCCTAAAATAACCTGTTGGGTGTGACTGCTCTCACTTAGAAAATACATTTAAAATTCATCCATGTTGCTTTTGTCAAATGTCCCCTTCTTTTTTATTGCTGAATAGTATTCCATTGTATGGATATGTGACAGATCCCTTGTCTATCCTCCAGGTAAATGGCATTTGGGCTGTTTCCAGTTTTGAGGGATTACTGATAAACATTTAGGTATAGGTTTTTATGTGAACATACATTTTTTAATATACAAATATCTATGAGCAGGATTATTGGGTCATATGGTAAATATGATCAACTTTATAAGAAACTGCCGAACATTTCCAAAGAAGGCACAGGCTCATTTTGCATTCCCACCAACAAGATATGAGAATTCCAGTTACCTCTTTTCCTCCCCAACACTTGGTATTGTCAGTTTAAAAAATATTGTTTCAGGGGCACCTGGCTGGCTCAGTTCATAGAGCATTTGATTCTTGATCTTGGGGCTGTAAGTTCAAACTCCATGTTCATTTACTGAATAATGAAATCTTCAAAATAGTTATTTAAGCTGTTCTGATAGGCATGGAATGGTATCTTATTATGGTTTTAGTTTGCATTTCTGTAATGACTAATGATGTTGACTATGTCTTCATGTCATTATTTGCAATCCATATGTCTTCTTTGGTGAAGGGTCTTTAAATCTTTTACCCATTAAAAAATTGGGTTGTTTGTTTCCTTATTATTGGGTATCGAGAGTGTTAAAAAATATATTCTGGATTGGAGTCAGATATGTGATTTGCAAATATTCCTCCCTGCCCCCAGTCTGCCCTTGGAGTGCCATATGTGGCCATATCCACTTGAGATCTGTGGCCAGCTCTGGTCATGTGGTCAGATGCAGTGTAGGGGAGCTGGCAGGTGCAGTGCTAGCTGGTGCCTGGAAAAGCAGAGGACTGAAGATATTTGGTGAACAGAACGATGATCACCCCACACACTGCTCATACTATTTTAGAGTCTGCTTACCAATAGTTCAGGAAGTTTCTCCCACATTCACCAGCGTTCCTCCTTAGTAGGGGTCAGCAGACTGTAGGCACAGGCCAAAACTGGCCTGCTGTCTGTTTTTCTTCAGCCTCTGAGCTAAGCATGCTTTTTTTTACACATGAACATTTGAAATCAATTTGACAATTAGAAAAGCTGACTTTGAACCTCAGTTAAGCACAATGTTATTAGTCTGAAGAAAATTAAATTATTCTCACTAGTAGGCCTGTATTACAAAATAATCATACTCAATCATTCTTCCATGTTGAATTTGTCAATGAAGGTCTGTGGGTTTGCTCTCATTGAGATTAGTACTACATAGTATTCTTGATTTTGCTCTTGCCCCACAAAGCCGAAAATATTTACTCTCTGGCACTTGAAAGAAAATGCTGAATTCTATTAATTAGAATGGCTTTTCAGAGCAGCATAATATTCTCTATATGTGCATATAGTAACATTCTTTGCTCATAATGTTCAACTGCATTGTTTCTAGATTTTTCCTATTTCGACGACACAGAGATATAGATCCTTGAACATATGTCACAAAGACAAGAATTTTTCATTTGTTTAGGATATTTTCCTAGAAGCAGAACTGCTGAATCAAAAGATGGTACATTTTGCAGAATTTGATTCAATATTTCTTTTTCTTTTTTTATTTCTTTTTTAAAAGATTTTATTTATTTACTTGAGAGAGAGAGAGAGCAGGATTGGGGGGCAGGCAGAGGGAGAGGGAGAAGCAGACTCCCCGTTGAGCAGGGAGCCCAGCATGGGTCTCTATCCCAGGACCCCAAGATCATGACCTGAGCCAAATGCAGATGCTTAGCTGACTGAGCCACCAAGGCGCCCCTCAATATTTTTAAGTAATCTACCAGAATGGTACCATTTCATATTCCTGCCTTCAGTGGATAAAGATATAAAGATATTTGTTTATGTATCTTTTTTCAGAACTGTTGGTATAATTCTGTAGTGTCGGTAGTCACTTGGTTGGTGATAAAATGGTTACTTATGGTCATTTTAATGTACCTTTTAAAGATTATTGATGAAGTAATGTATCATGTTATATGTTCTAGAGCCATTTGTACCTCTTCTTTTTTAATTATCTTCTTTAGGTGCTTTTTCTATTTTTCTCTGGGATAATCTTAAGTTCTTTATTCGGCATGCAGCAGTGCCCTGGAAAGTTGCCAAAAAATCATTTGCAGAGCTGAATTATATCCAGTCCAGATATTTTTCAGGGGAGCCATCGCATTTTCTGACTAAAGACAAACTGAGTCACTTTCCTCTGTTATGTTCTTCTGTACCTTTATTTTATTTTATTTTATTTTATTTTATTTTATTTAAGAGAGAGAGACTGCAAGCACAAACAGGGGCAGAGGTAGAGGGAGAGAGAGAAGCAGGTTCCCCACTGACCAGGGAGCCCAATGTGGGACTTGATCCCAGGACCCCAGAATCATGACCTGAGCAGACACTTAACTGACTGAGTCAACCAGGTGCCCCTCTGTGCCATGATTTTAAAAAAGACTGTCCTACTTGGTCAGTGGATGGACATCTACTGCTTAGCAAGAAGGCACAGGCTCTGTTTGCCTCACTGACCAAGACTTGGGGGTTGAAAACACAGCAGTAAGAACATAGAAAGGTGGTACAAAAAAATCTTCTGGTTTGGGATTCTTGAAGATTTTTTGGCTTGCAACCAGACCCAGCTTCTAACAGTGACAGTGGCAGGCACTGGTGGTTGGTGACAGGGAAGATTTTTGGGAACACCACCTGGCTATGAGAAGCTTAGGATAGTTCCCTATGGTTAGAGACACAATCCATCCATGTTTTCAAAAGTGGTGAGATAAAGATAGGGGATAGAAGTGAGGATCCCTGTTGCATTGCTGAGGACTCTCCAATGCTTTTAGGGGTCAAAGATCATTAGTGAGTTGAAGAAGGAAACCAAAGGACATCTGGATGGTTCATTCACTTAAGTGTCGGACTCCTGATTTCTGCTCAGGTCATGATCTCAGGGTTGTGGGATTGAGCCCCGAGTAAGGCTCTGTGCTGAATGTAGAGCCTGCTTAAGATTTTCTCTCTCTCTCTCTCTCTGCCCCTCCTCTCCAACTCTCTCTCTAAAAAAAGAAGGAAGTCAAGTGTCTTTGAGCCAGGCTGGCTCAACAGTAACCCGACCACCCTGTTACTAGGGAAGCCAGAGTCACTGCAGAGAAGTCTCTTGTTTATGTTTTGATCTTTAGGTGATCCAATTCATTCTCTTTTATGTTCCTTTGTGTTTAAGGCCATGCATGAGGAGAAGGCCTTTTCTGACATGCATCCTGGTCACCACTGATTTCTCGAATTAAATAAAAAAAAATTCCAGACAAAGGGGCACCTGGGTGGCTCAGTGGTTGAGAGTTTTCTTTCGGCTCAGTTCATGATCCCAGGGTCCTGGGATTGAGTCCTATATGGGGATACCCACAGGAGCCTGCTTCTCCTTCTTTCCTTTTTTTTTTTTTTAAGATTTTATTTATTTATTCATGAGAGACACAGAGAGAGAGAGAGAGAGAGAAACAGAGGCAGAGACACAGGCAGAGGGAGAAGCAGGCTCCATGCAGGGAGCCCGACATGGGACTTGATCCCGAGTCTCCAGGATCAGGCCCTGGGCTGAAGGAGACGCCAAACCACTGAGCCACCTGGGCTGCCCCTTCTCTCTCTTTCCTATATCTCTGTCTCTCCTTCTGTGTCTCTCAGGAATAAATAAATAAAATCTTTTTAAAAGTTTCCAGGCAAAACGTCGACCTTTGTTTTGAGCTATGTCCCCATCAATGCAATTCTTAACCTGCAACATTAGGATTCTGAATTATAAACATGTCCTTGACACCAGTTAGCAGGTTCATCCCAGTTCCCTTGGGTTTGGTGACATGGAGGTATATGGAAAGAAGGCACATTGCTTTTAAGGTGCTCATAGTCATGTGTAGGGAACGTAGCTGAAGTAAGGCTTCCAGCACAGGATGAAAGGAGTCTAGAGATTTATGTCCAAGCTGTTCAGGCATCACTTAGAGGAAGTGGGAGAGGAGGCTGGTGGTAGAAGAAAGGCTTCCCAGAAAAGGGAAACGTGAATTGAGTTTTAAAAAAACCAAACTGACAGGTAAGGAGGGGGACAGGTGGAAAGTGTAGGTAGAGTGGAGAGTGGGTGTGGACTTTCAATGACTCAGTAACCAGCTAACCCAAGCATTTCACAAATTGTTATGGTGTTGCCCTCCATGCTATGTTACAACAATCTTCTCTAAATGAGACTCCGTTGAAATTGGTGGTGTTGCTCAGCCTTCTTGCTGCACCCTACCTCATACAAATTTCCTGGCTGGTGGCAATGGCATTTGTCAGAGAAGGGCACGGTAAATTAAAAAAAAAAAAAAATCCCTCCATTCCCAGTTTCCCTGGAAAGTTCCTAAGGAATAGACTGCCAGGCCCAGGACAATATACACATATGTGAGCAGAACGTTCGCTGGCCCACTGAAATCAATGCACAGAGGCTTCTGTTAATAACACTCAATCACAGGCCAGGATTCACGGCAATGTATGGGCCTGCCTGACCCTCTTTCAGGGGAGTTCGTCACTGACCTCATTGCTACTTAAGTTTTCAGGAAGGGGCTTGAAGACAGAATGAGATTGGCTCTTGGACATTGCACTGGGACAGCTGGGAGCCACAGCTCTGCCCTGAAGGATGAAAGTTTGGTTATTCTAGAAAGATGCTTAAATGCCTCAGGAGAATAAAAAAAGGCTTATCTTTGCAGAGCTTTCAAACCAAGCCCTTCACCCGCATGGAGGCGCATGGAGATAAACTTCACATTTATCTCACATTTGCAGGTATAGAAATTGGGGCTTGAGGAGGGCTCATGATTTGCTACTAAGGAGCCAGGACCTGAACCCAGGCCTCTGGTTCTGGACCTGCTCTTTCCCCTCCTTGCATCAGACTCACTGAAATCTCCAAAGATGATATGTTTTCTGTAAAACTTGATGGGACAGTGTCTCTCCGGCTCATAAGAACTTTCAGTTCACTTAAGGGTAAAATGAGCTCTGGGTAAATATTGTCTTTTAAGGTTTGTCATTCAATTCAGAGGTAGAATTTAGTGATTCATCAGTTTCATATAACACTCAGTGCTCATTACATGAAGTGCCCTCCTTAATGCCCATCACCCAGTTACCCGTCCCCCTCCAGCGACCCTCAGTGTGTTTCCTAGAATTTAGTGTCTTTTATGGTTTGCCTCTCTCTCAATTTTCATCTTATTTTTCCTTCCCTTCATCTGTTCATCTATTTCATTTCTTAAATTCCATGTATGAGTGAAATCATATGGTATTTGTCTTTCTCTGATTGACTTATCTCACTTAGCATAATACCCTCTAGTTCCATCCACATAGTTGCAAATGGCAAGATTGCATTCTTTTTGATGGTTGAGTAATATTCCTGTGTGTGTGTGTGTGTGTGTGTGTGTGTCTGTGTACACATCATCTTCTTTAACCAGTCATTTGTTTATGGTAGACATCTGGGCTCTTTCCATAGTTTGGCTATTGTGAACATTGCTGCTCTAAACATTGGGGTGCATGTGCCCCTTCAAATCACTATGTTTGTATCCTTTGGATAAATACCTAGTAGTGCATTTGCTGGGTCATAGTTTAGCTCTATTTTGGACATTTTGAGGAACCTCCATAGTGTTTTCCAGAGTGGCTGCACCAGCTTACATTCCCACCAACAGGTTCCCTTTTCTCCACACCACTCCATTCTAGATACTTCTGTTCTAAATCCAACTTGGCTTTGCAATTAGGAGGCTTTCCTTGGTTCTTCCAGTTTGTCCTCTGAATGGGACAAACTGTAACTCTTCAGGGTAACTTCAGGGCAAGGCAAGAAGAAGTTCTTGTATTGAGAATATCTGTATTTTTGTCGTTCACTTTGGTTTCCCTGGTGCAAGATCTCAGGTACAACAGGAACCAAGAGATCAGGTCTTTGGAGCAGAAAGAAAGGTGGGGAGAAAGGTGGGGGAGCTGGTAAGGAAGCCAGGTTGTGGATGGGGGCAGGACACGGACAGGAGAAGAGCAGAGCCAGGCGAGAGAACGCGTGCATCTTTGCTCAGCTGGTCTCCTGGGTCCCACCCTGGAGCCTGGCTCAGTGATGCCAGGGGGAGGCAACTCATCTGCAGTGACCCAGAGAATGAGGCTGAGGGGCTGGGGATGCTGAACGGTGATTCTGGAAGCCTCCGAGAGAGAAGTGCATCTGGAGGGCAGGGGACTGTGGCTCACACAGTTGGCTTCTTAATGTGCAAGTAGGGTGTAGAAAGGAAAGGAACCAACAGGCAGGTTCCAGAACTACCACCCCCACTGACATGCTCTCCACCATCTCTCCCTCCACTAACAGCATCCTCATCCCCCCACCCACCGCGAACCACATCCAGCTCTGCCATGTTTATGGCTGCTGCTTCTGCCCCTGCCTCCAGCATGACCACTGCCAGCACCATCAGCACCAGGGTCTCCCCTGTCACTGTGGTCACCATTTCTTAGGTCCTGTAACAGGCCAAACACCATGCAAATGGCTTTCCAGGGACTTCATCCTCACAATACTCCTCCTCAGTGCAAGTTATTTGTCTTGTTTTACAGTGGAGGGGACTGAGGTTCAGAGAAGTTAAGTAATTTGTTCAAGGTCACATAGCAGAAAGCTGTAGAACCAGGATTTCAACCCGGGCCTGCAAGTTCTTCCAATGGGCAAAGCATGGCAGCTTGGAAAGATTCACTGTCAGGCACAAGGCACATTCTTGAGGCTTCCTTTATGTACTATTGAGCCACAGGATTTGGGTCTGAGGGGCTCCTGGTGGGCTCCAAGCCTGACAATCTGCTCTTCCTTCCTTTTTCTGACTTTCTCTCATACATTGTGGATCATATGGGTTTTCAGGTCAGAACAAATAAAAATGTTTTATGCCCCCTCTTTTTTGGAGCTTTGGATGTTGCTGTTTGCACACAGATCTGGGAGCAGATGGAGTCTGAGAGAGATCCCAGATGATAACTCAGTTGTGAAAGCTCTTTGAAAACCCCCACATAGCATAAATACCTCTGAGGATATGCGAGAAGGAGGAAACAGAGAGAGAGACAGAGAGAGAAACAGAGACACACACAGGGCCAGAGACAGAGACACACATCCAGAGATAGAAAGAGAGACAAGGAGAGAGAGAAAGAGCGAGAGTGAAAGAGAGCAAGAGCTCAAGCACATGGCTGATGGTACCATTCACTGTTTATGCTCTTGGGTCTAGTGGCGCCAGGACTACCCCTGGGTACCTGAGCCTGTGAAGTCCCTTGGTATACAGAAACAAAGCACTTAGCCCAGTGCCTGGCACCCAGTGATAGCTCAAAGGGCACCCATTCTTTGCACAAACAAAGCCCTGACTCTGCCTGGAGGGCACTGCTCCCTGCGACTCCTCACCCAGTTTTTGCCACCTCCCTGGAGGCTCCCTGGTGGCGGTAGCCACAGCTGCTCAGCACCCTCCGAGTGCCAGGCCTTCTCTTAGGGCGAACGGGACGTTGTCCCTCTGCAGGTCCTCTGTGATGTCAGAGTCAGGTGTGTCCACAAGGAGTCGAAGTGCGTTGCCTGGGGCTCAATGTGAACTTTGGGGACACCTGGGAGTGGGGAGTGGGAGGAGGAAGCATGCCCTGAAACTGTTATATCTTTTATTTTTTAAAAAAGATTTTATTTATTTATTCATGAGAGACGCGCAGAGAGAGGCAGAGACACAGGCAGAGGGAGAAGCAGGCTCTAGTGGGGAGCCCGATGCAGGACTCGATCCCGGGACTCTGGGATCACACCACTGAGCCACCCAGGTGCCCCCTGAAACCGTTATTTCAAGTCACTTCCCTGCTGCTTGTCGATGGCAGCTCAGAGCACTGGGCTGAAATCCCCCTGGTTCCGCTGAAACTGGAGCTGGGTTAGGGTTCTGAGCCACAATAAATCACCCGGGGAAGGGCTGTGCAGCTGCCTATTTGGACCTGGAGGGGAGGGCCCCAGCTGCCTGATTTTTCTGGAAGCATGTGGCTCTGAAGCCGCCGTGAGCGGTGGCGTGGAGACCTCGCTGTCCATACGTGGCTGGAGAAGGCACTGCGGGAGGGCTGCGTTTTCTGCTCTCCTCGCTCCGGATTTCCTGCGGGCCTTGTCTCTCACCTCCCGTTCCATCCATTACTCTTACTTCCTCCCCAGTCTGAGCTCTTTGGGGTGGCGGGTGGGGGGCCATGGGAGAAGGTGGTGGAGTTTAGAGGGGAGAACTGGAGTCGGCTTCTACCCCGCTTGCATCCGCGTGACTGGAGCAGAGCCTCATCTATAAAATGGGCACAATGGTAGCCTTTCTGCTGATCTCACAGCGCGGTTCGAAGGCCGGGAAGAAATATCAGGGTGGAGAGTGCTTCTCAAAGAGTAAAGCCCTATTCAAAAGTCAGGGGGTAATACTTCTGTTGTTTTTATGTGCGCTTGTTTTCGGGGGGGTGGGGGGGAGGCAGCAGCCGTTGGTAGAAACAGTGCCAGTGGCTCTTCTGTATGACCTTGACCTCTATGACCTTGGCCAAATTATCTAGAACCTAGATACCTTCGCCAGTAACATTGGGAAATAGTACTGTCATTTTCAGTGCTTACGACCACATGCCGTCAGGATGCAAGGCAGGGTAGATGCAGGCTGGCATCAACCAGTGAACAAAAGCCACATTTGCAAGAGGGGCTGCTGCTCTCGGTGTGAGGGTGATCACGGGCTTTTAAACATTTGTTTATGTTGTACTTTCCAGATTTTCCGTAAAATTCCCATAAAGTGTTACCTTTACAATTGGAAGAGTTAACAATCAAATCTGTGTCTGTAGCTGCTTTCCTAGTCTCTTGCCTGCTTTTCAGGCACCCTTCCCCAGCTCATCCTGGAGTCAGCCTAGCCAGTTCTGCCTTGGGGTCACTGAGGGAGGCCCAGCAGAGGAGGATCCAGAGGGCCCTGGTGTCTGCCTGCTAGGAGCACCACCCTGCAGGAGTGGCCAGGCTCTCAGCTGAGCTCCTGCCTTGCAGCAGCATCTCATTGAATTTTGTCATCAGTCCCGGGGATGGGGGTAGGGTGGGGGGGTGAGGGTGAGGGGGTGTGGGGGAGTGGGCAGCCAGTTGCCACCAGCCCCACTGATTTTGCAGATGATGATATTGAGGCTCAGAGAGGTTAAGCAACTTCCCTAAGTCACACAGTCAATAAGGAACTGAGCAGGGATTTGAACCAGAAGGATTTGAACTCCATAAGGCCCAGCCCACCAGCAGGAACCTCTCAGGGGAGTGTTGCAGGAGAGATGCCTAGTGATTTGCACCAGGTGGAGGGAGTTTGTGAGGAAGGAGGGTGGAGGAAGGTCAAAGGCGGGAGCTTTTGAGGTGGGGAAGAACTACAGAACCCCCACTTTGATGATGCATCAGCAACACAATGTGTCTCCCCTCCTGGCTGCATGGAAGGAAAGTAGTCTAGTTTTCTGGGGAGGCAGGAGCAGGTGGGGGCTTAGCGGATCCTATAGCTTTGTGCCTTTCAAATCTCTTGCAGGAGAGAGTACCCACCGTTAGGGTAAAAATTTTATTAACAGATTAATATGTCTATATTTCCTGTCAGAAAGAGAATCTTATTGTTGAACCCAGAATGTGACAATGTGGTTTAGCTAATGAGTGGAAATGCAGAGCACAGATGTTGATGTGGAATGACCCAGATCCTACCTTCATGGGCAGCTCCCTGGGACGCCACCCCACACTGAGAATGGCTTGTCACATGTGAGCACGAGTGCTCTTCCTTGGGCTGGTTTGGTCCTTATGAGATGGGATGGGGGAGGCAGCAGGCATTACAGAATCCCCACCAGGCACCAGAGCCTTCCACAGGCTCTGCTACCCCATCCTGACAGAAGCCAAGCCATGGTGGCCATGCTGTCCTCACTCCCCTCCTGTAGCATCCCTTCTTTCTGGAGGAGGAAGGTTAGTGACATTTAAGACATAATGGCAGAGGATTTGAACCCACGGCTCTCTGGGCTCCAAACCACTTGGTGGTTCCATATCAGCTTGTTTCCCTAGGCAGGGCAGGCAGCCCCAGACAGGAGAAGTAGTCTTTCCAAAGTAAAAATAGTCCAAGGAGAGAAGTGAGCTGCCACCCGAAGCATGAAGCCATGAAGGAGCCACCGTTTCCTTTGACCACACGCCGGGGATGCGTTCCTCTCTCCCTGCTAGGACAGGGCACCACAGGAGTCTGCCTCTGATTGGGACGGGCCACGGCCTGGTAGAGACAGGACACATACCTGTGGTCTGGGGCTTCTCTCACACCCCAAGAAATGCCATTTGCAGATGG
The DNA here is from genome assembly GCF_011100685.1 of Canis lupus familiaris. Taxonomy (NCBI): domain Eukaryota; kingdom Metazoa; phylum Chordata; class Mammalia; order Carnivora; family Canidae; genus Canis; species Canis lupus. The sequence continues at coordinate 47,455,084 of NC_049224.1, read as the reverse complement.
GGAAGACGGAGAAAATGTGAGAAGACAGGAAGGAGAAAAATCAACAGACATATGGCAGGCGTCCTGGGAGGTAGGGTCACAGCCCGAGGAGAGAAAATAGGGCCTCAACCACGGGTCAGGGCGTAAACACAGAGGCACCAAGGCCTGGTTTGTTGGAAGAAACCGCGCTGGGCTGGGTCCTGGAGAAGAGGTTTGCCATCTGTGCCATAGGAGCTTCAGAGGGATCCTGGCTGCTGAGAACCGGAGTTTCTGAGCTGAAAGCAAAGAAGAGTGAAACTTTCAGAGGGGGCCAGGCCCCCAGCGTCTCCCCATCACTGTGCTTCTTGGCTCTGGCCTCCTGCTGGGCGAAGCACAAGCCTCAGTGTGGGGGGAGCAGAGGCCTGTAAGAGGGTCAGGGGAGAACATTCTGGCTGCGAGTGACCATAGGAAGAGCTCCACGGGGTCCTGACAACCAGGGGGCAGTGAGTGCCTCACGTCACCTCTTTCTTCTCTGCCTTCTCTAGTAAAAACAACACTGTTGATCTGCTGATACTTTGAGCTGCCCGTGTGGGTGTGGAGATGGCGTCTGGTGGCTTCTTCCTAGGCCTTGGGACTGGGGGACTGCCGTGTTGGGTGCTGTGCAGGGAGGGGACAAGAGGACCTTCTGGGGGCTCACTCAGCCCTGAGGTGACCGTCCCCCCAGGTGTAAAGAGATGTCTCCTGCTGTGGCTGGAAATGACCCTTCCCTGGTGAAGCTGTAGCCTCTCGGTCAGGAAGTGGGGGCTGAGGTGGGATGGATGATAATAACAGTAATCATCAGCATAATCCTCTTACTGCTCTCCTTACAGCCTGGGCTATAAGAGGTGTAAGAGGTGACAAGTGTGATTCTTCCCCGTGCGCCGAGAACCATGATTCCCACGTGTCAGGCTGATTATGCCCCCTCAAATTCAGGTGCTGAAATCCTAAGCCCCAGCTTCAGAGGAGGAGGCTTCATGGAGAAGACCAACTCAACTTTGGTTTTCTAAACGGTACAGTGGGAATGAGGATAGCTCTTTGTCAGAGCTGTTGGGAAGACAAATGAGGGCATCCATGTAAAATAGGCCCAAAGGATACATGTGGTGAATTTCACTATAATTTTTACTACGATTATTATTGATGTGTGCCAAGGGCCGGGGGTGGAGAACGGAGTATGGGGGGAAAGGCATCAGGGAGGGGGCAGAGAGAAGCCCTGTTGGCCTGGGAAGGGCAGACCTCATATGGCCAGCCACGGAGAGTGGAGGGACAGGATTGGATTGTTATGGGCATCGGGAGGGTGGTGATTATGAATGTATTTCTTGTCGTGTGAACAGAACTTCTCTCAAGACCAGTTTTAAATACTCCTATCTGATCCAATTCCCCAGTGCCAGAGTCACCCATAAAGTCAGTAAGATCTCAAAAAGCAGTGAAAGAGGAAAGCCAGGCTCCGGGATTGGTAGTGTATAGGGGCAGATCTTTAACGTCTCCTCATTTGAGACTCATCTGCCATTTTATATGAGGGTCAGAGGGCCATGCAGCCCATTCATCACTGGGCTGGCCTTATACCAGTTCCTTCCTTCCTTTTCCTTCCTTCCTTCCTTCCTTCCTTCCTTCCTTCCTTCCTTCCTTCCTTCCTTCCTTCCTTCCTTCCTTCCTCCCTCCCTCTTCCTTCCTTCCATTTCTTCCTTCCTTCTTTCCTTCCTTCCTTCCTCTCTTCTCTCTCCTTCCTTTTCTCTCTCCTCCCTTCTCTCTTTTCCCTTTGTCCTCCCCTCCCCTCCCCTCCCTTCCCCTTCCTTCCTTCCATCTCTCACGGATATTTCTTAGTTCTTTTATGCCCTGGGCCTTTCAGCTGTGTGCTGGAGTTTGGACAGACAGATGTACAAGCTGGACACAGCTCCCTGTTTCAGGAGGCATTTATCTTACTTCGGTCTGTGGAGGAGCGTCCACCTGCCGTCTGGGTCCTCTGGCTGGGGGGATTCCCATACAGGGGCACGAGGAACAGAAAGTCTGTCTCACCCCCAGGCAACCCAGGCCCCAGGGCTGAGCTGCTGAACGTGCGCTCAGTAGGAGAGTAATGTTCTCCGTGGGCACTCAGTGAGGAGCTGTGAAGAAGAGGCTGTGAAAAACGTAAAGGCAGGTCTGGGATGGTTGCCATCAATAACACTCAGGCTTTTAATCCTGCTTTAATCTTAATGACTGCTGTGACAAAAGTTGCATGATGCAAGCTAATAATAGTATCTAATGGGAGCAGTATAGTTTGTTATGGTAAGACCTCTTGCCAGAAGCTGCAGGAGACTAAGATCTTATAGTCTGGAAAGGCTGATGAAGCTCACCTTGGCCCTCTATCAGGGTCAGCAGATAAATATCAAGCATATCATTACTCTCAGTCCTGCACCCATGGCTGGCAGCACTAATCAACCTGCCAATTCATGATCTCTCTCAGGAAAACCACCACCTGCTGAAATTACCACAAGGATCAAGCTGATTTATTGTCTTCCCTGGGTGCTAGGGGCTTGTCTTAGTCTCTTTGGGCTGCTACAACAAAGTATCACAGACCTGGGTTGCTTATAAATGGCAGAAATTTATTTTCCATGGTTATAGAGGCTGGGAAGTCCAAGATCAAATTGGTGGCATGGTTGTGTCCTGGCGAGAGCCCTCTTCCTCGTTCATAGCTCGCATCTTCTTGCTGTATTCTCACATGGTGGAAGGCACTAGGGAGGCTCTTTGGGATCTCTTATAGAAGAACACTAATTCCCTTCATGGGGGCTCCACCTTCATGACTGAAGCACCTCCTACCTCCCAAAGGCCTCATGTCCTCATATCATGGCATTGGGGGTTAGGATCTCAACATAGGAGTTTTGGGATATGCAAAGCTTCATGCAAAGCTTTATGCTAACCCAGACCCAAGGTCCCAGGACCTCATTTCTCAACAAGTCTATCAGGGGCCTGGGAACTCATTAAGATGCAGATTCCTGGGATTGACCCTGGAGCTATGGAATCAGAATCTTTGGGGTTGGGATCTCAGAATTTTCATTTCACAGAAGCTGCTCAGGTGACTCTTCTATACACCCTACTAACCACCACCCTAGGGATCAGGACTTCTACTAGGCTTTTTGGCTATGTGCTGGATGGCAGGTGCTGGGTGATGCCAGAGAGTCTTCTTGAGGCCCTCTGTACAAGGTTAGTTCTGGCAACACTTGTTCTCAGAGAATAGCTCTCATTCTTGCTGATCTAATAAATTGTTGACTCTTTACGGGTGTAAGGGGCAAGATCAAGTAGGAGTTAAGACCAGAGGCTCTGGCTGCCTTCTGTCCAGGTTCAAATTTCTGCCCTGCCACTCACTAGTGGTGAAGCCCTGGGCAGTTTCCTTAGTTCCTTTTGCCTCAGTATCCTCATCTGTAAAGTGAGAATGTCCACAGTACTCACCACAGGCTGTTATGGGGATTAGATGGATCAATACATGTGAAGCACTTTGTTATTTTTTTTTATATATGAAACACTTTGAGTAGTATTCAACCTCACCTGAAAAGTGGTAGCACCTCTTTTTTTCCTCCTCCTCTTTTATTTATTGTAAGCAGAGAGGGAGGGGGAGGGGCAGAGGGAGAGGAGGAGAGAGTCTTAAGCGGACTCCATACTGAGCTTGGAGTCCAACATGGTGCTGGATCTCATGACCTGAGATCGTGACCTGGGCTGAAGCCAACAGTTGGGCGTTTAACAGACTGTGCTCCCTAGAACCCCTAGTGTTAGCTGTCTTTAAAATTATGAGAAGGAAAGGCCTTTTGTTTTCTCCATTCTCCAGCTTCCAGGAAACCTACCACATAAAGCAAAATGTGCCAAAAGTTAATAGCTTACATGGTCAGTACATTCTTACCTATTTCTGGTCAAAAATACTGCTTAAGAGAACATCCTTAGGGGAAACAGAGAACAGGGAGCTCTAGACATGGTACGAACTCCCTTTACCTCAGTGGTTCTTAACCATAGTAGATTTCATCCACCCGTGGACATTTGGCTGGGTCTAGAGACATTTTTGGTTGTCACAGCTCACAAGGGTGAGAGATACTACTGGCTGTTAGTGGGTAGAGGCCAGGGATGCTGCTGAACATCCTGCAGTGCACAGGGCAGCCTCCATAGCAAAGAATTATCTGGAGCCTAATATCAATAGTGCCACAGGTGAGAAATCCCGCCACATCAACAGGAGGCAGTTTTTAGAGGGGAAAAGATGCAGGCTTTAGAGCCCATGAGTCAGGGGCTTACCTTCTGATTCTTCATGTGCCCACTGTGCTCCGGAAATAAGTTGCCACCCCCCATGGACACTGCATTACCTATAGGAAATCATTAAGATTGCTACAGCCTGCTTTGAGGCATCACTGTAAGTGACGGGAGATAACAACGTACATACAATGCTAAACAGTGCTGAGCACGTGGAGCTCACTCAAGAAATTCCTCATTCCTTTCTTCAATGGCAAACAATTTCTTGTTCTCCCTTCCGTCTCTGACATCAGCAGGAAGATTCCTGGTGTGTGTGTCATCATTTATCTCATTTTTTAATTCTTTCATCATCATGAGGTGTTCTGCTAAATGCTGCCTAATTTTCTCACCTCCTCCTGTTGTGGACTTAGGTTCAGACCCTCAGGGCCAAGGAATGGGCAAAGAGAAAAACTCCTACTAGGACATTTATACACCTGTGTGTGCTTTCCGAATGGCAACCTCACCCTGCTGACACATCGTGATCTGGCCTTCCCCCTGGGCTTTCCACCTGCTTCTGTCTTTATGCATTCCTTTCAGTTATACAAGTTCTTGGTCTCCTGGCTTTCATAATGAAAACTTATCAACAATTATTGATAAGGAGATAGAAATTAAAAAAAAAGTTCAAGAGACAAGTGTAAATGCAGAGGCACAAGAAAGCTATACTTAAAAGAAGAAAGACCCAGGGAAGCTTCTGGTAGGAAAGAGAAGAGAGCTAAATGAAGAGAGGAATATATAGGAAGTTCAAGGGCAACTTTGGGTGTCACTGACCAGCCTTTGACATACACTGGAGAAGAGATGTAATGATGAGACAAGGGAGTCCTGTGGCTGGGCAGGAATGCTAGTCCACGCTGGGGACTCACGGCCAGTGGGGCTCTGAGGTCTTGCTCCCTGGCATGAAGCCGTAGGAGAGCATAGTCACCAGAGCTTGGGCTCTGTAATCAGATAGACCTTGATTGGATCCAGGCTTCACCACTAACTGCACTGAATAACCAAGGACAAATTATGTCCCCCTTCAAGACTCTAATTTTGCAAGGGCGAATATACAAAATTGGCAGTAGTAATGACATCTCTTCCTAGGAGTGCGTTGTAAAGTCATGCATATAAAACACTGACTATAGGGCTAAACCCATTGTAAATGCTCAATAAATATTGATGGTGAAGAAAATGATGGTGACATGAATGCCTACTCATAAGTATCCTCTCTGGTTGTCTTGTCTGGTTATATGCATATACACACACTCACGCAAGACTGCATGTACGTGAAAAGCTGAAACACATACAAATACATGTACACCTAGGCATGCATTTCCACGTACACGTATATGTATGTACACATATGTATATATTTTAGCCTTTCAGGCACATGCAGTTTTATCCTGGAGCTGGCTTATAGGCATCTCTTCTCACCTTTGGGGTTAGTGACATCATGTTGGTAGCTTGGCCATGGTGGGAGTATTTTATAGCACGGAAATTGTCAAACCCATACATCAAGTGTTCTTCCCCCCATAGAGAGCCAATTTACTGGTATACCACTGTGTACATGTCCTTTGCATCTCCAATTAGATTCTGAATTCCTTTAGGGCTCGGGATGTGGTGCACTCACCCTTTGATCCCCACAGGGCCTTGTGTGTGTCTTTTGTACAGTTGGCTTCAAAGGATGGAATGAGTCAATAGGACGAAGGGTGAGTGCATGAAAGCAAAGGAGAGGATATAGCAGAAGTGGACTTCATAAAAGGGAAAGAAAGAGTGATTTCAGAAAAACTGGTAGATGAGCAGCCAGAAACGGAGTGAGGATCAATAGGGGGAGCGTTTGAATGCATAAAATGGTTTTGTGACAGAAAAGAAGGAATTTGGAGATTTAAAAAATCCAGAGAAAAAAATGAAATTTCAGCCAAGAGTGGGTGCCGCATGGCTTCAGACCACTGTTGGTAGTGCATCTTTTTTGAGTCATGTTCTTTGAGATGAGTGGCATTTGTTCAAAATGTTGAGACAATTAAGGAATTTTTCATAAGAGTGGAAAGTTGGAATCAATCTAATCTCCAAGAGGAAGGGATTGGTAAAGTAAATACAATACATTCATTTTATAAAATAATTCAAGGTCATAAAAAATGATGACAAGTCCCAGTAAAGTGCAGTCAGAGCAATGATAAGAAGCATCAAAAACTGGAATGATATTATTCATGATGTTAAAGCAGATTAAAAACAGTGTGTGTGAACATACTTTTGTGTCAGTAAGTATGTCTGGAGGAGTGTACATTAGAACACTCAAGATAGTTACTTCTGGCAGGGTGATTTTTTTCTCCCCTTTTTGTTTATTGGAATTTTCTATTTTTTTCCAATGTATAATATTCTTTAATTAAAAAAATTTAAAATGTGTTTTTCGAACATGAGAGACTCCTAACTCTGGGAAACGAGCAAGGGGTAGTGGAAAGGGAGGTGGGGGGGGATGGGGTGACTGGGTGATGGGCACTGAGGTGGGCACTTGACGGGATGAGCACTGGGTGTTATGCTATATGTTGGCAAATAGAACTCCAATAAAAAATATACAAAAAAAATAGAGAACAGCTGAAACCCTAAAAAAATTTGTTTTTCACTTTGCCTCCCATATATATATATATTTATTTTATTTATATGTGTAATAATACACACACTTATCTTTATTGACTTTCTTTTTTATTAACACACATATTCCCTTAATTTTACTAAAAGAAATTTAAAACATACATCCAAGGAGAGCCATTATGGTAATAAACCATATATATCCATTGTCCATCTTCCAAATTTAAAAACTTGGCCAATCATTTTTAAATTATAGGAATCTCTTATAGTCTTTCCATCTCTTCTTCTTCCTTATTAACTTTCAACATCAGTAAGGCTTCCTTAAGATTGTTAGTCAAGTGACTAAGAAGAGATCTGTGGGCCAACAGAGGATTTTCTCTGACTTGAGAATTTATCTATATAAAATGTCTTATATTGATTTAACAAAACATAGTAGTAACTCTGGAACCCTTAGCAAATTGCTTTGATTGGGAAAAAGTCCCAATGTGGGACAGTCCCCAAACTGAGACTGTCCTAAAGAATTACTGAGTCTGCATCAGCACTGGGCATTTGATGGATGATGACTCCCCAGAGCAGCTGGAAAAGCTGGAGGCTTCCATCAGAATGACAAGACAGTTCCAGACACACCAGCCTGCTGACCTCCAGATCCCGGGACAGCTCCACCGGATTCAGTGTGTAATGGATGGCAGGTGTGAGAACACAGGCCAGAGTTCCCCGTGGCAGATCCTGATTCAAAATGGAAGAAGCATTTCTGCCCACAGGGAACTCGTTTAGTGGGAGGTAGACCAGTGAACTGTGATTTCCAGTAAACTGATTAGAGCCATGAATAAGCAGACACAACAGAGAGAGCCTAGTGGGTTTCTCAGTCTGTCTTCTAGCAGAACAATGGAAGAATGGGAATTTTCTTCATATTCCATTATTCTGAAAGGCAGAATGGGGTAGTAGCAAAGAGCCTGGGATCTGGAGCTGGAGGGAAGGTGTTTAAATTCTGGCTCTGTGTGCATCTTGAGTAGGTTACTTAAATATTCTCTACCTCAATTTATCAATCTGTGAAATGGACATAGTAAGAGTCCTGACGTCATAGGCTTTGTGAGGATCAAAGGACACAATGTTCATGAGGCACTTAGAGTAGTGCCTGGTACTCAGGAGGTGCCTTGGAAATGTTTGCTGTATGATTAATTCTTGAGCTTCTTCTCCTCCCTTCCCCCACCATTCTCTTCTTTTTCCTTCCTCTCTTTCTATACCTTTCTGCCTCATATCCTTCTCACCATGTTGATTCTATCATCACTAGATTAATCCCCACCTTCTGAAAGAAAATTGAATCTTTCTCTGAGATTGTTTCTTTCCAGGATAGGAGGTCACCTTTTGATATTGGTGCTGGCAGGGCCAGGTTGCTTCTTCATGCAATTTGCCAAGTGATTTTACTAGCAAAATATTGACCTGTGAAGTCAACCCCTATTTATTTTCCTTAGCCCCTTGCATATGCTAGGCATGAGACTGTTTGCTCAACAGTATTTCATGCCATCACAGCCTCAGAGAGGTTTGGTGACCCAGTCGAGATCTAACAGGTATTGGTTCCTGCCGTTTGCAGTCATGGTGAGAGCTGGTGACACCTGGCTCTCTATGGGGCCAGATGACCTCCCTGCATTGCTGTGTGGACAAGCTCAAGGCTTTTTCTCTCAGAGCCCCTCAATGATGGCACAGTGGTGAGTGAGCATCCTGGCTTTCAGGGCTAGCCTATGTTGGTTTAGGGATTCACCAGCACATGAAGTAAGGAAAGAATATCCTCTTGAATTAGAAGAAGAATCTTTTTATTTTTTAACTGATCCATATATCATAAAAATAATCTAGCCAATGGAAACTCTATGTTGGCTATTAGATTATTTTTTAAAGATTTAAAAAATTTATTTACTCATGAGAAACACAGAGGCAGAGACATAGACAGAAGGAGAAGCAGGCTTCCTGCAGGGAGTCTGATGTGGGACTCGATCTCAGGATCCCCGGATCATTGAGCTGAGCTGAAGGCAGATGCTCAACCACTGAGCAACCCAGATGTCCCTTGGCTATTAAATTATTAACTAAGTGAAGGGGAATATTATGTGTGCTGGGTAGGTGGTGGGTGAGTGGGGATGTCATGGGGCAGTGAATGTGTGTGTGTGAGTGTGTGTGATGGGTTTACACCCTGGGGATACATGACTGGTGTTGGACCTAGGGATTATTTATCTGAACCCTAGGGACCTAGGGATTATTTATCTGAACCTGTGATGGATCCACAGGTTCAGATAAATTTCGTAATGTTGCTGATGATTTTGAGAGGGAGGGTTTGGCGGTGAAGAAGTGAAGAATTCCAGGAAAGGGATGCACCATAAGGTACACAGCCGTACTTTCCCCTTTCCTCTTCCCCTTCTTGTCTGTAACATTTCCTCTCATAAGTAGAAGAGGAAGGTCTGTATTCAGGTCCTAGAGACTCAGATCCTACCCTGAAAGGTTATTAGCAAAGCATCTACTGGCTGCTGTGACAGGAAGACGACGACAACAACAACAGCAAAAGGCCATTGTTACTGTATTTTTATAAAGCTTAGGAATTTATAAGGTATTTTTACATTTATCATTTGAGTCAACTATTAGGTGTTTTAAAAAAAGATGATCAGAGGGGCCTGGGTGGCTCAGTCGGTTAAGTGTCTACCTTCGGCTCAGGTTATAGTACCAGAGACCTGGGATCGAGCCCTGTGTTGGACTCCCTGCTCAGTGGTGAGTCTGCTGCTCCCTCTCCCTCTGCTCCTACCCCTGCTTCTTCTCTCTCTCCCTCCCTCACTCTCTCTCAAATAAATAAATAAAATCTTAAAAAAAGAAAGATGTTTAGAAATGTGTCTTGCTCAAGATCATGTTCTCAGTAGGTGAAATAGCACGTGCAATTTAAATTTTGATGCACTCAGGCAAAACGCCTTCCCCAAAGGCTGCACCAATTTTCTCTCCCATATCCAGGGTACCAATGTTCTCATTTTCTTATACACTGGAAACAAGGTCTTTAAGTTCTGCTGATTTGATGGATTAAAAATATCTCCCCATTTTAAATGACATTTCTCCATTTACTGGTGAGATCGGTTGTCTTTTCATCTACTTATCACCTATTTATATTTATTTTTTTGAATATCATTTGGCCATTTTCCTATTGATGTGCTAAATTGATATACTTTCATGTGCCATTTAAATTCCCTTGTTGCTTCTTTTGTCATATATTTCTGAACTATTTTCTTAGAGGTTATCCTGGGCTTACCATTAACATCTTAATTTATAACAATGTAGTTCAGATTACTATCAGCTTAATGACAACTCTGTCTAAAAATTGTGCTCTGTAATGTCTTCATTCCTTTTTCCTCCTTATGCTACTATTACCACAAATTATATATACTATATGACCATCAATGGAGCACATTTATAATTACTTTTTAAATAAACTTTTTTATGCTACTATAATTTATAAACTTCTTATATGCTTTTATAAACTCTTAATATACTTTTACAATTTATAAAAACATTTATAATTTATTTACACAGTTGCCTCTTAAATCAGTAGTGGGAGAAAAAGGACTTGCAAACAAAAAATAAATTTATATTGTATTTGTATTTGCCTACATATGTGCTTTTATCAGTATTCTATATTTCTTCATGTGGATTTGAATTACTATTTGGTGTTCTTCCATTTGAGCCTGAAGAACTCTCTTTGTTATTTCATTTAGGGCAAGTCTGCTAATGAAGAATTCTCTTAATTGTTGTTTATCTAAGAATGTCTTAATTTCTCTTTGTTTTTTTTCCGATCAACCTCTGTGGCTTAATATAATGAAATCTCTATGGTGCAATATAATAAATGTTTACTTATTTTAGCATAATGAAAGTTAAAATTCCTATATGAATGTTTTGAGGAGGCAGCGCTCTCACTACCTAGGTTCCCTTGTGGTTCAGAGCCTTAGATTCTTTTGACCTTGGGGTTCTATGTCTTCTTAGGCTGCTTTGCCATTTTGCCTCAGGCTACAATAGAAGAAAGACCATAGAATTCCCACCTGGGTTGGATCTGTGTTACTTCTGCTCATCCTCAGTTTGCCCATGCTCAGGTGCATGGCCCCATCTGACCACATGGAGGAGTGGGCACTGTTGTCTGGTTGTGTGCCCAGAAGAAAGGAGAGAGAGTATGGTGACCAGCTGGCCAGCCTCTGCCTCTTATAGCAGTAAATAGAGGGTTTGTCTTTTATTCTCTTGTGTTGGCAATGATAGACTTACAGAGAAGGGATATCTGATGGTGCCTTTTTCTCTTTTATTTTTGAAGGATAATTTTCCCAGATAAAGAATTCTTGGTTGACAGTTTTTTTTTTTTTCCTTTCATCACTTTGGGTATCATTCCACTGTAGTCTGGCTTTGCTGGTTTCTGATGAGAAATCAGAGTTAATCTTATCGAGGGTCCCTTGTACATGATGAATCACTTTTATCTTTTGGGTTTCAAGATTTTTGTCTTTTTACTGCTTTATGAGTCTGAGTATGGATCTCTTTGAGTTTATTCCATATGGAGTTCACTGAGTTTCTTAGATACATAAATTAATGTTTTTCATCAAATTCGGGAAGCTTCCAGTAATTATTTATCCAAATATTCTTTCTACTTCTTTCTCTTCTTTCTTTCTGGGACTTTCATCATTCCTATGTTGTATGCTTGATAGTGTCCCATAGCTCTGTGAGGCTCTGTTTATTTGCCTTCACTTTTTTTTTTTCCTATTCCTTAGGTTGGATGAGTAGACATGACCTGTCTTCATGTTTGCTGATTCTTTTTTCTATCTGTTTAAATCTGATATTGACCCCTGTAGTAGATTTCCATTTTAGTTATTGTACTTTTCAAATCCAGAATTTCTATTTTATGGTTTTTGTCTCTTTTTTTAAAAACATATTTTATTTATTTATCTGTGAGAGTCACAGAGAGAGAGGCAGCAACTTAGGCAGAGGGAGAAGCAGGCTCCCTGTGGGGAGCCCAATGTGGAACTCAATCCCAGGACCCCAGGATCATGACCTGAGCCAAAGCATATGCTCAACCACTGAGCCCCCAGGTGTCCCTCTTTCTGTCTCTTAACTGATATTCTCTACTTGATGAGACACCATTAGCATGCTTTCTTTTAGTTTTTTAGACATAATTTCCCTTAACTCTTTGAATATTTTTAAAATAGCATATCTAAATCTTTGTCATGTTAGTCCAACATATAGACTGCCTCAGGGACAGTTTCTGTTTCTTTTCCCCTCTTGTGAATGGGCCATATTGTTTGTTTGTTTGTTGGTTGGCTGTTTTTCTAATTTAGTTTTGTTTTTGTTTTTTTGTAATTTGCACGTTTTGTAATTTTTGGCTAAAAACTGGACATTTAAAGTCATATAATGTGGCAATTTTGGAAATCAAATTCTCTCCCCTCCTTAGGATTTGTTATTTTTGCAACTTGTAATAGTAGTTGTTTGTTTATAAACTCTTCTGATACAAGTCTGTAAAGTCTGTTTTCTTTCTTACATGTGGCCACCAAAGTCTTGGACTCAGCTTAATGGTCAGATAATGGTTTGAATAGAGATTTCCATAAATACTTGGAATGAATAAACCTTCTGGTATTTACCCAAGGGCTCTCTGTGTGCATTGAGAGCATGCTTTAATACTCAGGCAGGACGTTTACCACCCTGTCTTCATCTTCTACTTGTGAAGAGCCTCAGGGCCAGCCAGAGGTGAGAGCATGCTTAGGTATTACTGGACATGTGCATGACTCCACAGGTATGTGCCCAATCCTATGCATGCATGTGGCCTTCCAGATTCCTAGGAATATATTAGGCTATTTCAAAGTCCCTATTGACATCTTATTCCTCAGTTTTTCTGTTTAATTTTTTAAAATTGATTTTGGCCAGGTGGTTGTTTACTCCAACTGTTAATACTACCTTAGGCAACTATAATGTTAAAAAATTGCTGCTGATGTTTTTGATAAAAGCTTAGGGGAATTCTATTTTACTGGGCAAGCTCTGAGTCAAGTCAACTAAAGACAAACCCTGGGAGTGGGATTTACCAGGGAGGTATTAGATAGAACAAATTATGACAGTCTCTAGGAAAGGGCTTTGAGGAAGCTCCAATCTCATTCCATCTCTTCTAGTGGCTTGGGGCTACTGTGATTGCAGGCTGTTGGTCTTTAAGCCTGCAGCAGGGCTGGGGAGAGAAGGCTGGGAACAGGGCAAGTTGAAATGCTACATGGATCACCATTTGTACTGAGATTTAGCCATTTCTTCTTGAATAAACTCTCCATGGACTGTAAGCTGTAAGCCTTTGATATATTTTCAGAGTTCCAAAAAAGTGGATTTTGACAATTTTTTGCCAGGTTTTCATATTTTTAATAGTGGAGAGGAAGTCCAGAGATCCTCATTCCACAATTTCTGCTGATGTCATTTCATATTAATTTTTAATTGTGTGTGTAGATATGAATAACTCTTATACAAGTACACACATTCACATGCATGCACATACATATGCAGAGATATATATTTTCTCCTAAGAACTGCCATAGCTGCACCTCATGAATTTTGATATGCTGTGTCTTCATTATAATTTCTTAATAAATAATTTTTAATTTTCTTAATTGTTTTAATTTTATCACTCTCCTCATCTGCTTCTAACTTCTCCTGTATAATAATGATCAAGGGGGTTTATTATTTCTCTTCTTGCATTATGCTTCAGTATTTATGTAGACTAAGTTACAAGTTTTATCCATTTACTTGTTAACCATTATTCCTTAAGCCCCACATCTTTCTGTTCTTTAATTATTTTTTCATCATTTTCAATATTCTTTTTTTAAAGATTCTATTTATTTATTAATGAGAGACACACACAGAGAGAGAGAGAGGCAGAGACACAGGCAGAGGGAGATGCGACTCCATACAGGGAGCCCAACGTGGGACTCAATCCCCGGTCTCCAGGATCATGCCCTGGGCTGAAGGCAGGCGCTAAACGGCTGAGCCACTGGGGCTGCCCCATTTTCAATATTCTTGAATAACTCTTTAGTAAGAGCCTGAATAAAAACATTCTGAATTAATGACTAAAAAAGGCTTTATTTTGTGGTATAGCCATTATTTTGCTGAATATATAATTCTAGGTTCAAAATAATTTTCTGTGATTTGGATGCTCTTTTCTTTCAAAGTCCAGTGTTGTTGAAGAAGAGTTTTATGTTGGTCTATTTCTTTTTTTTTAAAGGTTTATTTTATTTGAGAAAGAGAAAGAGAGAGAGAAAGCAAGAGCAGGGGGAAGGGGAAGGACAGGAGAAGAGGGAGAGCAAGAATTCTCAAGCAGGCTCCCCACTGAGTGCAGAGCTCTATGGGAGGTTCCATCCCAGGATTCTGAGATCATGATCTGAGCTGAAATCAAGAGTTAGATGCTTAACCAATAGAAATACCCCAGAGATCAATATTTTTAAATTATTTACTCTGTTGCTCTCAGGGGGTTATTTTAATCTGAATACTCAGGCTTTTCTTCCATTGAGCATTTTTTCCATTTCCTAATTTTTCTCTGCCCATTTCTATTTTTCCTCTCTGAGAACACAAGTTGGATTTTTCAGATAAACTCTCCAAGTGTTTTTCTCTTGTATTAAAAAATGTATGTTTTCTCTATGTACTAGGAAATTTTACTTTATTTTTTATTTATTATTTTTTTTATTTTTTTGGAAATTTTACTTTAATCTTCATCCTTCACATGATTGTTCATCCTTCAGTGTCTAGGGATCTCATTTGCTTTCTATATTCCCAAAATTTCTTACTGTATTTAGTCTATGGATGGTGCCTTTCTATTTTCCAGAGCTTTTATGAATTTATTCTAAAACCAACAACAAAAAAATTAAAAAGCTGTTCTTTATGATTTAAAGAGATAAGAGCAAGAGTGTAAGTAGTTAATATCTTAAATCACCATTTTGATCACATCTCTTGCTTCTCTTCTTTCCCAAAGATAGTTTTGAGATGACTTTTGCTTTTTTCATAGATTCTGAAAGTCATGTTCTCTGTGGAAATTTTGTAAGATTAAAAGAAACACAAGTGAGAAATAAACATTGCTATTAATCCCACCACCATTCTAAAGATAATATTAAGATTTTCTTGTTTATCTTTCCAGTGTTTTATGCATATGAGAAAGTAGAACACTACTGTGCATTTGTTCTTGTAATGCGTTGTGTTTATGTTACATATATCGTGAATGTATTTACATACAAAACGTCTAAACATTATTTCTTAGTAAATGTATAGTATTACGTGTATGTACCAACATTTATTGACTCAATCCCTTCATTGTTGAAACATTTCTGTTTCATTAGTGCAACAATGTGCATCCTCATAGATAAATATTTGCACAAGTCAATGGCTATTTTCTTAGAATACATGCTGAAACCTCTTGCAGAGACTTTACCCTTATTATTCCAAAAGGATGTCCAGAGAAAGTCATATGAAATTACGATCCTATCAGCAATGAGGGCTGTGATTTAATATAAGAATTCCTTAACTTTGGTGGTAGATATGAGGAAGGAACACAACTTTACCCAGTACAATACTTTCTAAGGCTGGTCAGTCACCAAAATCATCTGGGGTGCTTACTTAAACCACAGATTCTTGGACCCACCCTTGGAAATTCTGATTCACTAGGTCTAGTGCTGGCCCCAGGAATCTATATTTTTAACAGGCTCCCAGGTGATTCTAGTGATTAAATGAGTTTAGGAAACAGGATCTTATCCCCTGAAGAGCCAGGGGATGACGCAGGAGGGGCAGATGTTGGGGGGTGTCCTGGGTATTTCCCAGTAAGGGAGGCAGTGATGGTGAGAACAGAAAAAGGGCATTTTGAAAATAGGACTGACCCTTTTGGAGACAGTTCTGATGTGAAGAGCAAAAGTACAAACTCTCACTGAGGGCTTTTGGAGCATGTGACACTCAGGTGACCATGGATGTCATGTCACTGATTGGAGAATGAAGACAGCCCCAGAATTGAGACCTGGTTCCCATCAGCTCTGCAAAAGTGTGCCACGTGAGGTTGGAAACTCTCTTTCTATCTCTGGTTTGTAAATGGAAAGGGCTTCATCATATCATTTCAAGCAATGGGATCCCAATTTCACAATGATGGAGGGGTGGGCCAAGTAGGGGAAAGTCCAGGCTTTGCCCCAACACACCCTCCCTCAGAGCCACCGACTCTATCTGCTTTATACTGGAGTCATGTTTAAGATTTTATTTAAAACGATGTCTTTTGCTGCCAAAATGTCTGAGAATCTGCAGACTAGATGACCTTTCAGTTCTAAAAAGCCATATAATTTCGTGAACCAAGGTCCGAGGGAGGAGGAACAGTCCGGAACATGGGATTGAATGAATCAGAAGGGCAATCAAGAATGAACGTTCAATTTGCGGGGGAATGTCCCTCACTGCAGAGGACCCCAAAAGCCCAGAGAAATCATGGAGGTTCCTCTGCTAATCTTTTGGTCCTGTCTTGCCGGTTTCACTTTTTTCACCAGTGGAGTATGTCTGACCTTCTTTCTGCCTCCTTTCAAGCTGGGAATTTAAGGTGCTCTGCTGAATTCTGAGCAAACAAAGCTTCGGCTAACTTGCTGCTTTGATCTCTGAGAATTCATAGGAGCAAGAAGGGAGGAGAAGAGCCAGGGGCCCTGGAGGAATTAACTGTGAAAACCTGGCCAGGCTTTGTTGGACCGGGAAGCTGGGGTGGGGTGTCGGGTGTCTGGGGAACAGATGTGAGTTTGACTTGATCTCCTGCAGCTGCAGACAGAGGTTTGCCAGAGGTGAATGCGAGTTCCCGCAGCGGCCAAATTTCCTCTTGGTGTTGTCCACCAGTGGTCTACCCTCCCACCCGAGCTGGAGTTCAGTGCAGGATTTTTGCAATTTGATTCCCGCAACGAACAGGTTGGATGGAGAAAAGGTTTCTCTTGAGAAGCCAGGGATTTGATGGGGTTTATCTCTGTGTTATTATATTCATTTCTAAACATTCCAGAGAGGTGATGGAGGGACGGGGACCAGCCTTCCTTAGTAACCTTTTATTGCTTTCTGATCTCAATTAAGATGATGGGCAGGGCAAGGTGGGGCCGAGTGAGAATGAGGTGCTTCCTCCAGAGCAGCATGTCCCTGGGTTTGTGACTCAGGATGCTACTCCTGAGAGGTGCTCCAAAAGGTTCGCGGTCAAATCGGTTTAGGACATTTCGCATGTTGTGTTTTCTCCTCTGGGGAGTCACAAAAATGTGAATACCTAAGGCTCTGAAATGTTCCACAGTCAAAAGTATTCTTTGACTTTATCAAACCGAGAACTTCTCGAACTTAATTGGCCAGAGAGTCATAACCTCTTCTTGGTGGGGGAAGAGGCAGCAATGAATATAAAGTGGATCACACTTCAGGAAGGCCGGTCTACAGATCGGGCTAAGAGGCAGAGGATTTGGCTTAGTACCACCAGAATGGGACTTCCTGAAGCTTCTCCTTTTTTTTTTTTTTCCCATGGTAGCATCCTTTTTTTTTTCTTTCCCATGGTGGCATCAACAATTCAGGAGTTCTTTCTTAGGAACTCACTATTCTGCATTATTCTAGATAGAATAGCTCTGCTTTCCATTTCATTTGAAGAAAATAAATCTATGAGCTGAAACAAGGTTGAGTCAAATTTTACATAGAGGAAGAAAAAATTCAGGGCTTAGAATGAGACAGTTTCTAATCCCCAGCTCCGTATGGTCTTCCTCCCAAAGGAGCCAGAAGTAGCAAAAATGTGGCATCCTCTTGGCCACAGGAAATGTTCAGTAATGGGTAGTTGACACATAAACCAATCAGACCCAAATAGGGCTTATCTCAGGACTTTTGTTTGAACAACTTATAAATGAGCACCGTGTGTTTCACTGCACTTGGAGCTGTGAAGATGTGAGCCCATCGACACCCATCTGGCCACAAGACAAAGCCTGATGAAGGAACCAGCCAAGAGATGGAGAGTGGGTGCATCCCAACGAGTCATTTGAACGCCTGGATCCAGCTACACCTGAAGTCTATACTATTTGGTTTTGCCAATTTGAGTTGAATTTTCTATTATTGGAAATGTGAAGAGTCTTTACTGATATGCTCCTCATCAGAGACCTTCTTGGAATTAAAAATCTGAGAGGACAAGAATTCATTTCCACACACTGCTTCATTTTATTCCCCCCCTAAGAGTGGAGCAAGCAATATTTAAAAAAAATTAAGCTATGATAATAATCATGGATGAATAAGAACTCCTTTTTATCTAGAAGTTACTTGAAAGTTTATCTGGTCCAAAGCCATCTGATCCCTCACCTACCTCTATCCGCTATCTGCTATCTTCTACTCACTAAGAAGTTTTCTGGCTTCTGCTTAAATACTCTCAGGGTCGGACAGCCCAATTCTTCTTGATGAAACATCTGCCATTCTCAGGCAGCTCTAATCAGGCTCATTTGAATCTGTCTGCTTGTCATTTTACTTTTGGGGCTTCATTGGATGCAGACCTCCTCCATAGGAGAGGCTTCCAACTTTCTGCAAATAGTGGAGCCGTCTCTCTGCCACAGCAAACACATCCCCAGCCTTACCCTATAGAGCCAGTTTTAGTCTTCCTCCCTGCTGCTCTGTGAACACACTCTACCTGGCTTAGAAGTTTGTTGGTTTCAACTTGGATTGCTTTTATGTATGATGTCTAACATGGTCCACATCCAGTGTAAAATATCCAGAAAAGTAAGAAGAAAATGAAAATTTTTTTGCTGACCTGCAGGGGATCACACCTGCAGCAGAGCTTCTGCGCCTTCCACCTCTAGGATTTAGACAGTGGGATGCTCAGGGCGCCAATCTGGCAGGGAAGAGAGGTCAAGGTGCTTATGTCCCCGATTCTTCCTGGTGATGTTGCCTGCGGCTGTTGTGCCCCTTGCTAGGTCACTGCTCCTTCTGGGATAGCCTATTCAACCCTTCTTTCTCTCCCTCTTGCCCATACTTCCTTCTGCCCTTGACCCTTTGCTATAAGCTCTGGGCTTCTGTGCTATCCTTTGCGGTCCCATGTTCCCACTTCTTTGTTCATAAACCATCTTCCAGTTGTTTTGAGTATGTCACCTATTGCCAGTGGGGAATTTGGCTGATAGAGTTATATTTTACAAATATGAAACATTCTTTGCAGGCTTGTTTATAATCTGCTCTGACTTTTTTTTTAACATTGAGAATTTATTTTATTTTATTATTTTTTAAAGATTTTATTTATTTATTCATGAGAGACAGAGAGAGAGAGAGGCAGAGACATAGGCAGAGGGAGAAGCAGGCTCCATGCAGGGAGCCCGACGTGGGACTCGATCCCGGGACTCCAGGATCATGCCCCGGGGTGGAAGGCAGGCGCTAAACCGCTGAGCCACCCAGGGATTCCCTGAGAATTTATTTTTTATTTCAACATTGAGGATTATAAATTTTTTTTCTCTAATTTTTTCTCCTATTAATTTGGAAGTGAATACTCTTGTAGGTAAATCTTTGCATGCACTCACAATTACTTCCTTAGGATAATTTATAGAAATAAAATTTCTGGATTGTTAGAAATCAACATTTGAAAAACTTCTGCTCTAGGTTGCCAGCTTGCCCGCCAAAGAGTTTTATTACAACTTACAGTGTTTCCAGTGATGTGTAGGAGGATTTGTTTCTGTACTCTTTCTAACATTTAATATTATAGTAAAATAATACTATGTTTGCAGTGCAGTAGGCGGTCTGTGTTTCTTTTAAATATGGTACCTAGTAGTGAATATGCACACTAGAACAGAGAGGAACAAGATCATCACTTTCCTGGGCTCAATACATTTATTGGCATGGCCTAAGATGACAGTCACTATGATGGACTGAGTAATGATCCCTGGAGATGCTCTAATACCTGAAATCTGTGAATACATTACCTTGCATGTTAGAAGGGACTTTGTAGACGTGATTAAGTTAAGGAACTTGAAATGGAGGCAATTATCCTGGATTCTCCAAGCAGGTTCCACGCAGTCACAAGGGTCCTTATGAAAGATAAAAAGATGATGTGCCAGTGGAAGCAGAGAGAGGCTGATGGAAGCTGAGAGAGGCTTGAAGATGCTCTCTGCTGGCTTTGAGGCTGGAAGCACAGGTCATGGTAAAGAAGGCAGGTGGGCTCTCCATGCTGGGAAATGCAAGGAAGCAAACTCTTCCCACAGCCTCTAAAAGGTATGCAACCTGGCCAACACCTTGATTTTCAGCCTGTACCTCTAGAATAGTAAAAGAACAAATTTGTGTTGTTTTAATCCACTGAATTTGTGGCCATTTGTTGCAGCAGCAATAGCAAATTAATGCTGTCGCTTTTGTGTTTCTTGTTGGCTCATGGTGAGAAGAACATCTGAATCCAATGTTTTTGTTTTTGTTTTTGCTTTTTTTCAACACATTCTACTGCAAAGCCATATCAACCCTCTCTTCCATTGCACCCTTGGTTCTAGGACCTTGGTGTGAAATGACCTTTGTTTCGGTGTTTGAAGTTAGAGGCATCAGAGCCATCCCATACACACGATATTGGCACAGATGGCTGCAGGGAGCCAGGTAGAGTGTGTTTCGGGATATGGATTCCAATCTCTCTACTGCTGGAAGGAGGAGCCCTTGTCTGTAAAGCCTCTCAATTTTATTCCTAATTCATCTTTTCAAATCTATAATCTGAATTCCTTTCCCCCACTCTCATTCCTCTTCTCCATAATTTATTACTCTATTTGATCATCAGAATGAAACAAAATAATACAAGCCTCAATACTTGTAGAAAGATTTTCTATTTCCAAGCACTCTCCTGTAAATGACCTCATTGAATTTTCCCAGCCCAGTGCTTAGCAACTAGTAGGTGTTCATTAATGACAATGCCCCTTTCCTGCAGAGAGACACATATTTACTCACAGGATATTCCTGTATATGACTCCAAGGCTCTTGGAATCAGTAAGAGCACCCATGTGCACACTCACACCCAGAAATACTGGCGCATACCTGTGAGTCTTCTCACTTGGATGTGCACATTACACGTCACTTCTCTGGGCTCAGTTAATATTTTAGGAGAGATCCCTTCTACAAAGACAGCCATCGCTTTTTGTAAGCCCTAGTACCGAAAGAGACGCAGCAAGTCCCTAATCTGTTGGTGACCTGAAAAAGGAAATCACGAAGTCTATCACCAGGACATGCACAGATCACATGTGCCCCCTGTGAGGGCTCAGGCTTAGCTTGGGTGAGTGTAGCCTGAGGCTGGCGGAGGCAGGAGCAGTCCGGCACCTGCGACCTTGGCCAGCTGCAATCTCAGCATCCCAGATGCTGAGCATTTCCAAACCTCCTCTCAGCTCCTGGAGCTTCTGACTTGAACTCAGAGCCCAGAGCTGACAATATAAATGAGAGGAGCCCTGGGAGCTGAATTTTCATCGTCTCTACCTAAAGCAATGCCTAAAAGCTACATTTTACTTAGCTTGTCTTGGGAATCTCTGAGATTTCCATACCTTTGAATTTAGGAAACTGGACATTCATTAATGATGGTTCCAGAGGGCTTAATCCAGACCTGGACCTCCCCATGAGCACTGAGGAAGGACCTGCTGATGGATGCCTTACGACACCCTGTCATATTCAATTTTCTGTTTTGAAACAGCTTTGCTAAGGATGTCAAGAACTCTGTTCTCCAGCTTTATTTTTATTGGAATAATCTGGGAATCAGATAATAATGCCGTTGGGTCCCCAGCAGCCTAGAAAGGCAGCAACCTGTGCATTTCTCATGAGCTACCCTTTGTGCGAGGCCTTGGCAAATAGACAGTGGGGGGGCCCACACCTATGTTCTATGTGCTTCCCCAGGGCTCCTTCACTGTGCGGGCTCTCCGCCAAGTCATGAGTTTTCAGAGGTGGAGAGGAGAGCAGCTTGCTGAATTTTCTGATACTCTTAACTGCTAAGCTGGCCAGACCTGTGGTCTGTTCAGAGAAGAGCCTTGCAGCTAAGTAAGAGCCAAGTACAACGGCTTTCTAACTAATAGGACTTTTTTTTTCAGAGAAGTTGTATGATGAAATGGAAAGAATTCAAAATTTGGATTTGAAAGACCCTGAGTGCAACTGCTGTTCTCACCATGCTAGCTGTGTGATCTTGGGCAAGTGACTTTGTGCCTTAGTGTCCTCACCTGTGAAATGGGTATAATAAAAAAAAAACCTCATAAGGTTGTTTGGAGCCTCAAACGAAAGACTGAATCTGAAAGCATGTGGTGTCTGAGTTTCGGCTTCTACTAAGGTTTGCTTTTTGCAGGTAGACATATCCTGCTTTGACCAATTACTCTATGGAGCATCTAGTTGAGTGCTCGCACATGATCTCTCAGTGGGATTTTACTGACTCAAGAAAATTCCAGATTAATGCAAAACTGAACTTAGGAGTTGATTATTTGGGCATGAGTGTTTTCCTTAAAGCTTCCCAGATGATTCTAAGTACAACCCCAGCTGGATGCTCTGAAAGATGACTTTGGGGCTAACTCATTGCAATGTGATGCTTGCTATTGGCTGAGGGACTCATGGAAACATGGGCAGGAATAAATTGGGAGAGAAGGCTCCTGGTACTTTGTTTTTTTAAAAACTCCTCTCTCAGAACTCCAAACTTTTGAGATTTAGATTTTTATTAGTATTCTTACCAGGTGTGAGAACCATATCCATAAGTGTCCCCTTGCTTTGCTACTTTAGAAAAACAAAAGTAGCGTTTTGGTCACTATTAAGTTGTTGTGTTCTAATGGCTCTTCCGAAGAATGTGCTGTTGTTGTTTAATTTAAAAACACTTAGAGAAGCTTGCAGTACTGTGTTAATGTTTTTATCTGTACTTATTTGTCAATTGTGGGAGCCGAGTAGGATCTTGCATGCCAAAAATTATAGCACAGCTGTTTCTTACCAACCATATTGACATAATGGTGATCACTCTATCATGATTCACCACAGTTGATCAGCCTAATTGGTTTTAGCAACACGTCTGACCTAACTCCAGTTACATCACTGAGGCCAGGCTTGTTTGGGTGAGTTTCATGAAGATCTTTTGATTTCATGTCTGAATTTGCCAACTGGTTGTTTACATAAACCTGTCCTAATTTCGTAGTTGGGCATTTGTACTACTTTATCAGCTTACTCTCCTTATTTCCAGAAACTTAATGAATGATATTTGTTCATTTCACTTATTCAATCAACAAAACTATTGGGTGAAGCTACCCAGCCCCTGGCACCATGCTGAGTCTGATGAGCAATTAGGCTTCATTGTGCATGCCAACCCTGATTATTGATTGCATTGTGTTGAAAAGCATTCTGAATATCCTCCTCGGCTCAGTGGGGAAGAACATTGCAATCAATTAGTCATGTCTGCCATAGACATAGGAGGAGAGAACAGGGTCCCATGTGCAAGAAACTCAGGACAGAAATATAACTAGCATTTATTCCAGTAGAGTAGAATAAAAAAATTAGGAAATAATTTGATAAGCTGTATGAAATTGGTTTATAGAAAGTTCTGTAGCACACAGAGGAGGAAGCAATTGATATAGCCTCAGAGGGTGGATGCAATGGTGGTAGGGGATGAGGGGAATTTGAAGACGTTGTCACAAAGGTAATATTTCAAGGAGATCAGGAATTGTAGGAATTCAGTAGAAAATGGGGAAGAGCAGTCTTCGTGTGTGTGCTTTTTCATACTTTGATATGTTGCTATCAAAATAAGTGCAATTGATTAATGCTCTCAGTCAAGTTAGACACATCAAAAAGCATCGCACCTGATGTGAACAATCCAATCTGATGTCTGTTTATGAGAAATTCAAAGCACTTTGTGAATTCTGGTCCATTTTCATTGTCTTTTTTGTTTCCTTTTATTATATTGCTCTTCTTCTGCTCAAGTAACGAGGTTTATATATATAAACAGCACTGGGTGGCACCTCCTAGGCAATACATATGGGCTGAATCAATGAATGAATGCTTTTGTATTCATATTTGCATATTTCTAAGTAACTGAGATTCTACCTCATAGACAATTTTACATGAAAATTTAGATTCTGTGTATTTTCTACATCATAAATATTCTTTAACATAGTTTTTACTTATTATAACACAGTGACTAGTGAAGTTGCAGTAATGTGTTATGTAACCCCCTACCGCCTTCCTAGGTGCTTTCAATCCTTTGCTGTTTGAGTCTGTCATGAACCTTCTGTTCCTAAGTTTTGCTTGTTTGTTTGTTCTCTATATTTCTGGAAGTGGTCTTGCTGGATCAAAAGGCATGAACAATTGAGTTCTGGTTCTACATGTCAGACTAGTGGCGCTTGGGGCACTTGGGTGGTTCAGTGGTTAAGCATCTGCCTTTGGCTCAGTGCATGATCCTGGGGTCCTGCGATCGAGTCCCACATCAGGCTCCCCACAGGGAGTCTGTTTCTCCCTCTGTTATATCTCTGCCTCTCTCTGTGTGTCTCTTATGAATGAATTATAAAATCTTTTTAAAAAATTAAAAAAAACCCAACTCTGTCCAAAGACCCCATTACTCAGTTTGCAGGTTTTGTCCCTGGGACCCCCAGAAAGATCCTGTTGGGATGGCAACAGTGGGGTACAGGGGGAGAGGGGATGGAGAAAGAAGGAAGCATTATTTTTTGGCTTAATTTTCTAGTTGAATTCTGTGTGCGTTAGGTCAGTCTCTCATGAATAAATAAATAAAATCTTTAAAAACAAAACACACAGAAAAACAAACTGTGGAGCTTTATTTTGAGGTGAAATTGCTTTTTTTCTTGTCATTTTGCCTACTGAGGGGCATGTTCTCAGTTTTGGGGAGGCACAGAGCACATGGAAACAGCTAAGGGATGTACAACCAGCCACTGGGTATACTGGGGCTGGTGACTAGGATGTGGGCCTTGGGGCCGTGAGATGATGGACAAGCATGTAGAGGGGTAGGAGAGAATGAAACAGTGGGCTGGGAAGACCTAATGGTAGTCCATTGTGCCCACGGAGAAGTGGCTTTGGGGTGGGGATGGG
Source organism: Canis lupus familiaris (assembly GCF_011100685.1). Classification (NCBI taxonomy): domain Eukaryota; kingdom Metazoa; phylum Chordata; class Mammalia; order Carnivora; family Canidae; genus Canis; species Canis lupus. The sequence continues at coordinate 47,430,259 of NC_049224.1, read as the reverse complement.
TACCAGGCATCTTGAAAACAGCATGGATATGGATCAGCTCAGAATGCCTGGGTTCAAATCCTGCCCTCTCATTGACCAATGAGATCCTGAGCGAGGATACGAGCTGTGATCCTGAGTGAGGGATAATCTCTGTGAGCCCCAGTGTCCTCTCTGTGAGATGGCAGTCATCATGGCCCTGAGAACTGGGCATGGGAGAGGATTCCTTCATCATATTTGGCCCTGCCTGTCTGAATAAAAGCCCCAGTTACGCTTCCTATCTTAGTCCATTCTGGCTGCTCTAAAAAATGCCACAGACTGGGTGGTTCATAAACAACATAAACGTTTTGCTCACAGTTCTAGGGTCTGGATAGAATAGGTTTCTAGTATGGTGGGGTTCTGGTGACGGTCCTCTGCCAGGTTGGAAACTGCTGACTTCTTCCTATGTCCTCATTCAGTGGAACAGATAGGGAGCTCTGTAGGGTTTCTTTCATAAGGGCACTAATCCCATTCATGAGGTCTTCATCCTCATGACCTAATCACTTCCCCAAAGTCCCACAACCCTAATACCATCACCTTGGGCATTAGGGTTTTATCATATGAATTTGGGGGGCACACCAACGTTCAGACCATCATGTTCCCTAACTAAGGAAGATCTATTTCCCAATTCTGTAGTTTAAAGATGAGTTTTAAGCCCGAATTCTTCATGTACTACATCTCTATATGTTAGTTGCAAATGCAAGCATCTCAGAAGAAAGGCCAAAGGTCCTGGATCCAGACTTCCTTGCTCTCTCCTTCTCTCTCTCCTGAGAGAGGACATGTTTCTACACCTCCTTTCAGTGTCCTCACAGGCTCATGAAAAGTGGGGTGTAGGAAAGGCTGTGGGTCTGGCCAGTGTTTGAATGATCAGCTTAAGGTCTGCAGGTGAACGTGGCCAATTGATCTCCCATGAGTCCCAGCATGTTAGGAGGCCTGGAGACGTGTTGATTACACTGGAAAACTGCTATTCTTAGTGGCAAGCTGTCATCCAGCCCTTTTGAAAAAGGAGAGAAACCACTCAGCCAGGATCTAAAAATACTTAGGGATTGACAACCAGCTCCAGCCAGCATTGGGCCTAGAGCCTGGTTTGGGGAAAACTGAGTAGACAAAGGTACTTACTTTGCTTATTAAAGCATATCAGTGGGACTTTGCAAGACCACAAAGGCCACAGCTTAAACAAGCAAACAAACAAAAAAACCCCAAACACTCTTCTGTATGGACTTTTAGTTATTATTTATCATAATTAAAAATAGCATTTGTAAATATCTTACAGTGATAATGATAATGAGAAAAGCTGCTTAGAGTATTTCCAATATGGTGGACGTTGTTTTTAAGTTATTATGCACATTATATGAGTGAACCCTACAGTATCTCTGTGGGGTGGGCAGTATTATTATGGCTATTTGCTGTGAGGAAAGTGGGTCTCTCTATTTAGCCTGAAGACAGAATCTAATACATGGAGTGATCTGGAATTGGCCTTCAATTTCCATCCCTCCTTTTTGGCAGGGGTGAGTTGCTTGATATTGTTTTCCTAGTTGTTCATAAACTGCTCCCTTTCAACATCTCCAGGGAAGACCTTGGTTGCTGGACCTCTCAGGAAAAATGCTTGGTGCTGACTTGACTTTGGGTGCCTTTGTGGAATTTATGCCTCATGGTCAGTTTAGCACAATGGTCTGGTTTAATGAGGGCTGTTTTGATTTGCATTGAAATGATGCTCCCCTTCCACTGGCCAAGAAGAAAGAGACAAATGTCAGCTCTGTTCATGTGGATTGGCTCAGTGTCAGAAGGTACCATTCTCTGTGAGTATGTTTATAGGCTTTATCATTATTTGAACCAATTAGTTTTCCCTTCCTGTATGCTAGGCCCCTAACATGGTAGAAGCCTCAAAAGTTTTAGGACTAAGCTGACATGGGTTCAATTCTAGCTCATTACTATGTCGGCATGTTCATGTCTGTCCTCATGCATTTCTATTTCAGAGATGTCTGGGAGGGACAGAGATAAGGAAGGCGTGGATCTCAGGCTGCCATCTTGAACTTCCCAATCCATCTGTATTTGCTTGGCTCTGGTATTTTTTATTTATAATTTCTGCTTTATGGTTTTCTTGCTGCCACCTCAAATTCTTAGTGGAAATTGCTGGGCACCTTAAATAAATACTCCAACAAACACAAAAACGGCAACCATGGTTCCCGAGTTGAAAAAGCTGCCTGCCACATCCATGCTTCTTTTCTGGCAGGAGGAGGAAGGGGGGAGGGAAGCAAGGGAGAAATACTTCAAGAATATTGATGATATTGGCAAGCCAAAGTCTCTAAGGAAGCCCCCTTCTCAGTGTCTCAGTGTGAATAAGAGCCAAGGAGATAACACACAAAACAAGATGAAGCCATTGAGTTGGTGAATGGCATCCTGTTTGGACTACCTTCTGCACAGCTGCATTTCTGCCTTTTCTGGGGTGTGGACAGAGCCTTTGTTGACAGTGGCTTCAGTTGGTTCACCCTGTGCTCTTTTGGATTATATTTTGGCTAGAGAAAATGGACTGAAACCCAAAGTACTCCATGGTCATTCTCTGCAAATCAGCCCAGATGATTTCTTCATCAGCCCCATCCCTCACTGGGAACCCATCAGCAGACCCTGAATAATTAAGATCAACCCATTAGGAAGGGGTTAGAGCTGAGAGGAGAGGACATACTTTCCTTGGGTCCAGCTACATCCGACACCACAGGGCTGCTCCTCTTTGGAATGCACATTTCTCCCTGAATTTCACCATCTGTAAATGCCTCTTCGGACAGGCTCTTATGTGCCTTGACCTCTTGCTTCTCAGAACTGTTAATAAACTAACTGCTTCAGAGGTGGGTTCCTAAGTGATGGCTTGGCCGAAGAGTACAGAGGTAGCCTAGCCTTTTCTTCTAGAAGAAAGAGAGGGCTATGGAGCAGACAAAGCCACCTCTCTGAAGTGTTGGCTAAAAGGGAAAGAAAGAATGCAGACATCTTTCATAACCCCCAGATGTGTCAGCCACCAGAGAAAAATGACTGTTTCTGGGTGACTTTCAAAGTTTCTTTCCTAAGAAGTAGGAGAAGATTTCCAAAATAAAGAAGAAGTGAATCTTAAATAGTTTAAGTATCCACTGACCTCTTTCTTGTAGCAACCTATAGGTCCAGAATATAAAAAGCACTCATTAATTCAGGACATTTAGGCAACTGATGGATGTTAGGATAGTTGGATATATGCACACAGTGATCATTCGGCATATCTGTTCTCTTAGCATCTTCAAGTGCTTTCTGTGGTGGGACATAAGACAAAGCCAATGGGGAAGAAATGCAGTGAGCTGGTGATGACTCTGGTACTTCTTATGGCATCCCTGGTTATGGTATTCCTCCTCCCCCTCCCCCCCTTTCCTACTCCTCCTTCCCCCTCCTCTTTCTTTTTGTCCTTTTGTTTTTTTTTTTTTTGTTTTTTTTTGTTTTTTTTTTAATTTTTTTTTATTTATTTATGATAGTCACAGAGAGAGAGAGAGAGGCAGAGACACAGGCAGAGGGAGAAGCAGGCTCCATGCACCGGGAGCCTGACGTGGGATTCGATCCTGGGTCTCCAGGATCGCGCCCTGGGCCAAAGGCAGGCGCTAAACCACTGCGCCACCCAGGGATCCCTGTCCTTTTGTTTTATTCAAATGCTCAACCTGCCTTCCTCCTTTCACTATACTTTCTGCCCCGTCTGCATCTTGAGGAGACATTTAAAATCAGATTCAAACATCTTGGAGAAAGTTGGTTTACACTTGGCACATTGTTGCTTCCTAGGTCTAAGACAAAAGAAAAGAAGGCTTTAAAATGTCATAAAATGTCTGGGAAGGTTTTCTGGATGTCAAGTAGCTATTTCCTCACACTATGTGAATGAGTTAAGTGTAGAAGAATCAGAAATAGACAGATTAAATTTCACTGAAACCCACATGTGTTGGTAAAATATGCTTGGGGCCAAACCTGATTTGGGATCAAAAGAGAATTCATACATGTTGGGGAAGATGGAAAAGTCCAGAGGCAGCTGGGTGTATCTGCTCATTCTTTACCAGGACTCTTGGGGTCACATGTCTTTCCTGGGATGACCAAAGCCAGGCCCCGTTAAAAAAAAAGGAATCACCCAGAATCACAGACCAGGAGAACTGAGGGACACTAGTGCCAGCCCTGTTCTAAACATGGTGCAAAGGAGAATAAGCCTGTGTCTGGGAACATTCTCGTCACATTGGCAGGACTAGCCCTGGGGCAGATGCATTCTTCCAAGTGTCCAGCCTAGTGCCATTAAATAGTTGAGGAATAGAGCCAGTCCTCAATGTTGTTATTCTGGGATCTCAGAGAATTCTTCTGGTGGCCCCACCATATGTGCAGAGCCCAAGCCAGGAGGAGCCTGGCAGTTGACCTTCATGCCTTTCTCTCTGCCTTCTCGCCCATTCCAGAAGCTATTGTCTGGTTGATTGTACTTCCCAAAGGCCCAAGGCATCATCCCAGTTCCCATCCTCTCCACTACCACTCTTCTAGCTCAGGCCGCCATCATCTCTCACCAGACCACCAGCCCTCCCACCAACCTCACTTGCCTCTACCACATTTGCACATGCAATGAGCTTTCTACAACTCACACCAGCTCCTATCATCACCAACTTGAACCCCTTCAGGGGTTGCTTAGGTGCTTGCAAATTCCTTATATGATATGTATGAGCCTTCATGATTTGGCCCCTGCCTTCTTTTATATCTCTGGACAACCCATGCCTACCCCCTCCTCCCTGCTGCCTCCCGGTGCACCCCTACCCCCAAAATACTGCTATCATTTTGAACTCTGTTCAGCCACGCACTGGTTATGGGATCTTGGGGAAGTCAGTTAACCTCTGCATGCCTCAGTTTCCTCTTTGGTAAAGTAGAGATAATAGTAGCATCTGCCCAGAGTTGCTGTGGACAAAATAATTAACACAGTCTTCTTGATTTGATTAGAGCCAGCCAGGCATGGAGCATGCCACCTTTCCTGGCATCTTTGTGGGGTGTTTTTTTTTTTTTTTTTTTTTTAGGATTTTATATATTTATTTGAGAGAGAGAGAGCACAAGCGGAGGGGAGGACAGAGGGAGAAGCAGACTCCCCACTGAGCAGGGAGCTCAATTCGGGGTTTGATGACCCCGAGCCAAAGGCAGATGCTTCACTGACTGAGCCACCCACGCATTTTTGTATGCACGAACTTTGTATCTTGAACTTCCTCCCACTTTCTCTCGCTCACTTCTGTTCGTTCTTGTGGTCTCAGCTAACCTGTCAATTCCATGAGAGGTAACCCCAGAAATCCACATCCACAACAGAGCCAGGATCCTGAGTGGCACAGTGATCACCGCTTCTGGAGAAAGCCACAGTCCACCTTCTGTCTTAATCGCCTGCATTCTAGTTGTCCCTACACCAGGCTGAAAGCTCTCTGAGGGCAGGGACCATTTCTCAGGCACCTCAATAATATTGTGGCCCCTCAATAAATAAATATTTGCTGACATAAAGAAAGAGCAGAACTGGCTGACAGGGAGAGACTGGGACCACCTTCAGATAGACATCGGTCGGCTTTGGGAAGGTCATTATTTCTTTTCATACATTCATAAATGGTTATTTTCTTGTAATGAGGCAAAGGAAAGACAAATTTGCCAAGCAGGCATTTTAGCAAAAGCCACTTTGATATCTAAAGATGTTCCCGGTCCTGGAACTTAGAATGACCTCACACTTTAAAATGTCATTGTCGGGTTGCCTGTGATGTTTCCTCTTTGACTCTTGCCTCCTACCCCACTACCACCATCCCCGCTCGCCCCCCACTTCCCATTTCCCGCCTCAGCCACTGTTCCTCCAGCGCACTTGAACTTTGGCTAGAAGGCCATGTTCCCTGCTCTCCAGTGGAGCCCCCGTGCTCCCCCCGGGGAGCAGCTGGGCCAATGCACTCTGCATTTAGATCTCATGCAGTTGTGACCAAACACAGGGTGGTAGCCCTGGGAGGAGGCAGCTTCTGTCACCCTGGGCCAGCTGTGGCCGCATTTGACATGGCTGAAGGATTCCGTCACCCGGCTGGCCGAGGGTCATTAAAATGCGTGGGCTTGCTGGGGGCTGGTATTGCCATATCTTGGCTGCTCACAGGGCCATGGAAAGAGTAGGGTGGGTGCTTGCCAGTGTGTCTGAATCTCCCGTGGTCCCAGGAGTTGGAGAGCAGAGGAGGGTATGTAATGCAGAGAGGTGCTTCTTGAGATTTTGCCCCTGGAACCTCCTCCTGGGAATATACAATCTCTTACCTTCCCTCATCCTGTAGGATTTACAAGAAAAACCTGTTCTGTCATTTTGGTGTGTTAGGTATTCTAAAAATTGCATTTAGGAATTTTTAAGCATTGTTTTCTCATCTCATAAGCGATGCAGGCTGTTTAATTTACTTTAAATTAATTATGGAAGAAATATGATTTGTCAACAGGCAGACTCACAAATTACATAGTTTATCATACTTGCTTGAGAAATACACGTTTAAAATGCAGATGGAAATTTAATTATGTATTAGCACTGAAAATAGGCAAAAGTGACTTTTGTGACCTCACGTGTGGACTTCCTACATTTTTTTAAAAATAGATTTTATTATTTATTTATTTATGTAGACTGAGCCTGAGCAGAGGAAGGGGCAGAGAAAGAGGGAGAGAGAGAGAGAATCCCAGGCAGATTCCCTGCTGAGCATGGAGCCCAACACGGGGCTCGATCCCAGGACCCTGAGATCAGGACCTGAGTCGGAATCAGGAGCCAGACGCTTAACTGACTGAGCCACCCAAGTGCCCCCGGCTTCCTGCATTTTGATTTTAAAAATCAACTGGTTAATTAGTGTGAACTTTGATTTTTATATCTAAGTGTTGGCATAAAGGAGGCAACTAGGCCATTTGCCATCATTTCTCTTTATTTACCCATTGCAGGAGTGGGTAGCTTCATTCCCAGTGAAGGAAGAAGCTAAAATGACCATATGGCTCAGTATGGTTTTCTCACTGTAATGCTGGCTTCTGAAATGCTGGAGCTAGCATGAAGGACTATGGAGAGTTTTGACAAGATAAATCAAATTTAGAGATTAAGTTCAGAGAACTGTAGGAGAAAATTGGCAGAATTATCATTTTTAGGCTCCCTGTGTGGAAGGCAGCTTCTTTTTTTTTTTTTTTTTTTATTTTATTTTATTTTATTTTTTTTTTTTTTGGAAGGCAGCTTCTAAGAGGGTTCATTCCCCTGGACTATGGGCCAGACTCCGTGACTTACTTCTAGTGAAGAAAGAGATGAGACCCCACTACCAAGGTCAGGTTGTAAAGGACTGTGACTTCTCTTTTGCCCCCTCTCTTTCTCTTTTCTTCCTTATTCATGCTGATGAAGCAATCTGCCATGTTGTGAGGAAGCCCTCTACCCCCCATCCTCCAGGGTGGCCCCCAGCCCTCATCTGTGAAGAACTGACACCCTGAGTCCAATATCCCATGAGCAGCTGGATCCTGCCCACAATTACAAAATGAGCTTGGAAGTGGATCCCTTCCCACTTGAGCCTTTCGATGACTGCAGCCCTGTTTGGGACCTTACCTGTAGCAGGTGACCCATGTAGAACAGAGAGGACTCAGCTAGGTTGGCCAGATTCCTGACTCTCAGAAATAATGGGGAACGATAAGCGTTTTGTTTTAATTCACTAAGGGTTTGGGGTAATTCATTATGCTGCAATAGATAATTAATACACCTTGTTACTTGTTGAATTTCAACATCACCATTCCTTATGTTTCCCATCTTTAATAGTGGATATACATTAAGGGGTACCTGGCAGCTTGCCTGGGCAGCTGAGCAGCAAATCACATGAGGGTCTGAAGCACGAATGTGTTCACCTGCTCTCTCAAACAATCACACTAAAAATGCACAGAGACTGTCACACAGTTTGTTTTAAAGAGAAAACCTGATTATTTCCTTGCTTGACTTATTTTATTTTTAAAGACTTTATTTATTTATTTGAGAGAGAGAGAGAGAGAGAGGAAGCAAAAGAGGGGGAGTGGCAGAGGGAGAGGGAGAAGCAGGTTCCCCACTGAGCAGGGACTCTGATGACTTGGGGCTCCATCCCAGGACCCTGAGACCATGACCTGAGCAAAGGCAGACACTTAACCAACTGAGCCACCCAGACTCCCCTCCTTGCTTGATTAAAAAATGGTGCTATTCCAGGCACTCAGTGGAGTGCCTGCGTCTTCCTCTCCTTCTACCCTTCCCCCTGCTTGCCCTCTGTTTCATGCTCTTTCTATGTCTCTCAAATAAAAAAAAATCTTTAAAAAAAGTATGCCATTGCCAACTTTCATGCTGTGAACCCAGGCTGAGGGGGAAAAGAAGCATCCACCTGACAGCCAGGAAAAGACAGCATGGATGAGCCTAGGGGAGGTTTTATTTATTTATTTATTTATTTATTTTTATTTATTTATTTATTTATTTATTTATTTATTTATTTATTTATGATAGTCACACACACACACACACACAGAGAGAGAGAGAGGGGCGGAGACATAGGCAGAGGGAGAAGCAGGCTCCATGCACTGGGAGCCCGACATGGGATTCGATCCCAGGTCTCCAGGATCACACCCTGGGCCAAAGGCAGGCGCCAAACCGCTGCGCCACCCAGGGATCCCTAGGGGAGGTTTTAATATAAGATCAGGACCAGCGGTGGCAAATATCCCCACCTGGTCACTTTTGATTAGCAGAATTCAGTCACATGGCCACAAAATACTACAAGGGAAGTGGGGAAGTAATAGTCCAGGGTCAGACCCAGAAGGTGGAGGAGATAGGTGTCAGCAACACATAGCAGTACCTGCCAGAGTGATTAACTCTAAACTCTATTACATGAAGTTTCATTGAGCACCTGTGATGTGCAGACACTATACACTAAGCACTACAGATATGGACGGTGGGGAAAAGTCTGGATCTCATTCTCAGAGACAGCAGAGTCTAGCTGGAGGAGTGAGTTGAGAAAAGGTGGTCTGGAAGTAAAGTCTTAGGCCAGCTTCCACCATCCCCATACAAAAAACAGCAGCTACAGAATGTCCTGTTCACGGGCTAAAGGGTACAAGTTAATCCCCAAAGCCCAAAGGAGGCCACAAAACTACTCATCTCAAGATTCTCTTTGTTGGAAGCTGTGCACATGACAAAACCTCTCCTAGCCCTGGTGGAATGTTTGCAACTGTGAACCTCCATGTGGCATATGTGGGAGGCGATCTGGCCAGTGTCCCCAAACTCCAGCAAACTCTACTTGCAGGAATAACAGTCTCCGAGGTAGTTTTCAACAGTTCTGCCAAGAATTGGGAAATCAGAATGGAAGCTAGCACAAACTCTTTGGAAATGTAACCTGGGACTACAGACTGAAGTAAAAAAAAATGCACAAACTGCCACCGAGCAGTGTTCTTCTGGCTGTGTGCCTCGGGGAATCTTTGATCCTGTACACCAACACATGAATGTTCATTTGCAGTGCTGTCTCGAATAGCGAAGAACTGGCGACATGACCAGCATCCCTCAATGGGAGAGCAAATTCTGCTACAGCTGCACAGTGGAATAGTATATGGTAGTGAGCATGTGTAAATTATAGCCTCATGCACCAACACTAGTAAATCTCTAAAATGCAATGCTGGGTGTGAAGAGCCAGTCATATAAGAATATATAAGGATGATTTCATTTATATAAAGTTCAAACAGACCCACGTGAACAATGTATTGCTTAAGTATGTGTGGGTAGGGCTGGCGATTCATGTTAGCACTCCCTTATGCTTGAGAATGTAAGAGGGCATGAGGGTGGCATGGGGAGATTAGGCCTGCATTACTCTGTCTCTGCCCGTTTCTGAACTTCTATCTGCAGAAGAATGAACTTTGTTGGTCATCCTCCTATTCCCCTTGCCAATCCCTGCATTACAGTATTGTCCCAGCCAAAGCTGGGAGACAGAGAGGAAGGGAGAGAGAAGAGATAGATAGATAGATAGATGTGTGTGTGTGTGTAGGATAATATGGTTTGAGAATGGAAGAGAGATCCAGGTTTACTGGCCCCACCTACATGTTAAAAAACGCATATGTGGATTGGTCTTTTATTGAGCAATTACTGTGTCCCTCTCACTGTGCAAAGCAATTCCTCATATTTCCTCTCATTTCATCTTCATAGCAGCCCTGAAAATGCATATAGTTGTTCCCATTTTATTTATTTATTTAAAAAAAATTTTTTTTAAAGATTTTATTTATTCATGATAGTCACAGAGAGAGAGAGAGAGAGAGAGAGAGAGGCAGAGACACAGGCAGAGGGAGAAGCAGGCTCCATGCACCGGGAGCCCGACGTGGGATTCGATCCCGGGTCTCCAGGATCGCGCCCTGGGCCAAAGGCAGGCGCCAAACCGCTGCGCCACCCAGGGATCCCAGTTGTTCCCATTTTACAAATTAGTAATGTGAGGCTCTGGACTGGACAGTTAAGGGATTTACCCAAGGTCATTGTCATGGGGATGGGAACTTTGGTGTTCATGCTCAAAATATACAGGGCAGAAGTTCAGGGACTGTGCTTGTAAAAATCTAGCAAGGTATGACTTCATCTAAACCACTGACTCTTTGAATACTGCTCTCTTGCCCTAGCAAACCCCTTCCCCATTTTAATTTAAATATTTTTTTGCTCCAGGGTGCATCAATCAGAGTGCAAACAAAGCATTAGCAGCATTCTCCCTACATTGGTTCTGAGGCCCACGCCTTTAAGCAGGTGGCTTGGTGCTTGCAGATGTGGCCTAACTTGCACATCTGGCAAGCATTAGTTGGTGGGCAGAACATGCTATTACACAGCCCTAATGAAATTTGGGTCTGCTGCATTTTAATAAACCATTTAAGAAGCAAGATTCCTGGCATTTTGTTGGCAGTAAGGGCCTGGAAGAAATAGAAAAATTTCTACCATCATGATGGATTAGGTTATTTTCATCTTGTACAAAGTTACTCAGAGTTGAAAGGTTGGACAAGATAGCTCTTGATTTAATGAAACTTGTGTCTGACTAGTACATAAATTATGTAGTAGAGCAGCAGAAAAATCTGAGTGTGCTTTTATTAGCTTAGTCCTCATCATGGTTTAACTCAGACTAAAAGAAGCTTTTTTATCTTGCAGATATGTCAATGGCTACACAATTGAAACATTTCCTTGAAGGAATAGTCTAGTAGGAGACTGAGTTTTGGTAATGGGCATTATCTGCTTTGGTTTTTGCCCACTTTCATCCTGGCAGTTGTACTGCTTTGTGTTGGGTTTATTAATCTATTAGTCCTGTCCCCTGCCATGCTTGTATCCATGGGTCCTTTTTCCATATCTTATGGTTTATTTGTTTGGCTTGTGAGCCTGGGAATTGCTTTCCTCATGCTTCTATCCCATGCTTCTAGTCATATAGGAAGTGTAGAGTTTCCTTTCTCTCCACCAACCAGTGAGCTGGCTAATTTAAGCAGTGGGGGGACAACTCAGTCAGATGGAGCCAATTGCATTCCTTTTCCTGGGGATTTGAGTTTAGAAGGTAATAGTAGTAAATAATGTAGTTCAAATATTCCTGGTTCTCTTCTGAACACATGGTAGGACTGCATGTCTTAGTTCCATTGTGGTGTGATAGAGCCTCTCAATAGTTTTAACCAAAGAGTTGTGAGCAGAGGCTAAGTGGGTTATTCCAGGGACATACAAGACCCTCAGAAATCTTTTTCCCTTTGGCATGGCAACCTGCTGGAGCTCCATAGCATGGGTGATGAGTAGAGTCCCTGCCAATACACCATAGACAATAAAAAAGAGTAAGAAATTAAACTTTATGTTTCTAAAGCCTTTCAGATGGAATTGTTTGTTACTGCAGCGTAATCTAGTTTATAATAACTGATACACAGAGAGAAAAAGTATGAGTGAGCAAGAGAAAGAAGAGTGATTACAGAGTTCTTTGATGCCTCTGTGCTGGAATTATAATATATGAACTTGGGAGTTGTGGTTGTCTATTCCTACACTACAGAACTTTTGAGTCTGATTTCTTTCAATGAACATAATGCATTTGCAACTTACATAAGTTGCTGCATATATCAGTAGTTTGTTTCTTTTTATTTCTAATTTGGAATAAGTAGCAGAGGAAACTACCCCACAGGAAGCTCAGAATCTTAGCATTGTCAAATTTTCCACCCTAACCACTTGCAAACCCAAGATAACACTGATACTTTATCTTGCTGTTGATAGAATTTATAATTTTCTTTAAAAAACCAGGAGTCCAGAGGCTTCTGGGCAATCCATGGAGCATTGGACAGGATCTGTCATTTCCAGGAAGATTATGAGGATTAGTAAACATTGTAACTGTGTGTCTCAAACTGCAGTACATCTATTCATGTCAGGAGTTATCTGAAGCTCCCAGTGTATTTTCCAGGTGCACTTGACTTAAATATTTAGAATGAATGCTTAATAATTTTTTATTAAAAATTTTAATTTGACATGTAGAACATATATAGAAAAGTGTTAAATCATAAGTGTACATACCACTGAGTTTTCAAAAACTGAACATGCCCTTGTAACATAGCACTCAGATGAAGAAACAGTTACTGCTCTCAAGAGAGACCACTACTCTGACTTCTGACACTGGAGCTTCGTTTTGCCTGTGTCTGTAGTTTATATGAATGAAATCACACATATGTACTCTTTAGTGTCCATTTGTTTCACTCAATGTTGATTGTGGGATTCGTCCATTTTTTAAAAAGATTTTATTAATTGATTTGAGAGTGAGAGAGAGAGAGAGAATGAGCGAGAAGGGACAGAGGGAGAAGGAGAAGCAGACTCCCTGCTGAGCAGAAAGCCAGATGCGGGACTTGATCCCAGGACTCCAGGACCATGACCTGAGCTGAAGGCAGACGCTTATGGACTGAGCCACCCGGGTGCCCTGTATTTGTCCATGTTTTGCGTGTAGCTGTAGTTTGTCTGTTCTTATTGTTTTATAGTATTCCATTGTCCACTCATGCACCTGTGGGTAGTTTCTGGGTTTTGGCTATGACACAGTGCTCCTCTAAACATTACAAAATTATATTCTTTTGGTGAAGATATGTAAGCATTTCTCTAGGTATCTATATCTAAGAGTAAGAATGCTGGGTTGTAGGGTGGGCATATACTCACACTGAGTAACTATGACCAAACAGTTTTCCAAAGGGATATGTTTTCATTATTTAAAAAATTTACACACATTACAATTATATGGATGTACAACAGTTTGTTTATTCATTTACATAATGAGGGATACTTTGGTTGATAACTTTTGGTGATTATGAATAATGCTGTTACAAACATCTGTATTTTTGTGTGAATGTAAGTTTTCATTTCTTTAAGGTAAATGCCTAGGGAGTGGGATTGATGACATATATTCACCAAAAGAATATAAACATGTATTTAACTTTATAAGACATTATTTTCCAGAGTGGCCATATACATCTCATTTCTACCAGCAATATATGATTTCAACTGCACCAAATCCTCATGAGCAATTGGTAGTGTTAGTATTTAACTTTAAAAAAATTTCAGCCATTATTTTAGTGTGAAATGGCATCTCATTGTACTAATTTGCATTTCCCTAATGACTAATGATTTTCAGTATCTTTTCATGTGCTTATTTTTTACTTGTTTGTCTTCTTTGGTGAGTAATATTCAAGTCTTTTGCCCATTTTTATATTTGATTGTTTCCTTATTATTGAATTTTGAGTTTTTAAATATATTCTGGATAGGATCTCTCTATCAGAAATATGTAGCATATTCTCTTACAGTATATAATTTGTATTTTCATTCTCTTAAGACTGCCTTGGAGGAAGTCCAATTTACCAATTCTTTTCTTTTCTTCATCGTGCTCTCGGAGTCAAATCTAAAAATTCTGTTTTACTCAAGGTCACAAAAATGTTCTGCTACATTTTCCTCCAAAGTTTTGTAATTTTATATCTCACATTTAATCTAATCCATTTTAGTGTATTTTTATATATAGAAGTCATAGGTCAAGGCTGGCTGGCTGGCTTTCTTTCTTTCTTCTTTCTTTTTTTCCCCTATGGATGTCCATGTGTATCAGGACCATTTGTTGAAAAAAGTATCCTTTCTTCTTTTTTTCATCTTTGTAAAAAAATCCACTGACTATATTTGTGTAGTTTTATTTTCTTTAAAGATTTTATTTATTCATGAGAGACAGAGAGACAGAGAGAGAGAGAGAGAGAGAGAGAAACACAGGCAGAGGGAGAAGCAGGCCCCATGCAGGGAGACTGACATGGGACTTGATCCCGGGTCTCCAGGATCACGCCCTGGGCTGAGGCAGCGCTAAACTGCTGAGCCACCCGGGCTACCCATATTTGTGTAGTTTTATATCTGTACTTTTCAGTCTGTTCCATTCATTTATATTTTACTAATTTTGCTAATGCACATTTTTTGGCTAATACATATCTTGATTACTATAGACACATAGTATCTTTTTATTTTTATTTTTTCTCATAGTAAATTTTTAAATTGGGTGGTGTGAATCCTCCAGGCTTGTTCTTTTTCCAAATCATTTTGACTATTCTAGCTCCTTTTCCTTTCCATATAAATTTTAGAATTGGCTTGTCTAAATGTATAAGAAAGTCCTTCTGGGATTTTGATTGTGGTTATATTAAATCTATAAGGTCAATTTGGGGAATATTGATAATTTCACTACTGAGTCTTCCCACCCGTGATATGACAAGACTTTCCATTTATTTACTTGACTTGGATTTCTTTCATCAGCATTTTTAAGTTTTTAGAATCCAGATTCTGTGCATATTGTTTTAGATGTATAGCTAAGTATTTCCTTTTTTTGAAGTATTGTGAATGGTTTTTAAAATTTTGGTTTCCAGTTCTTTGCTACTGTATAGAAATACCATTGTTTTATTTTGTGTTGACTTTGCATCTTGCAACCTTGATAAACTCAGTAGTTATGGGAGGCCTTTTGTAGATTCCCTGAAATTTCCTTTGCCAATCTGGTTGGGAGTGTATCAATTTTACTGAGCTTTTGAAAGAAATGGTGTTTGGTTTCATTGGTTTTCTATTTTGATTTTCTGTTTTCAGTATTGTTGGTTTTTGCTCTGTTTGTTATTTCCTTTCTTTTCTTACTTTGGGTCTATTTTGCTCTTCTTTATCTAAGTTTATAAGATGGAAGTTTAATAAGGTCAGGCCTTTCTTCTTTTTTAATAAATATATTACATAAAATTAATGCTATAATTTTCCCTGTTTGCACTGCTTTAACCGCATCTCTGAATTTTGATATATTGTAATTTCACTTTTAATTTAGTTGCTGATTCTCCTTGAGATTTCCTCTTTTGACTCAAGAATTACTTAGAAGTATTTTATTGAATTTCCAAGTATTTGGGGGATTTTTCTCATGTCTTTATGATATTGTTTCTACTTTATTTCCATTATGGTCAGAGAACATACTTTGTATGACTTGAAATAGTAAGAAGTACAGAGAGGTCCTAGATACTCCTTCCACAGCCTTCCCGTCACCAATGTCCAGCACCAGAGAGGTACATTTGCTACAATCAATTAGCATACATTGACCTGTCATTTTCACTAAAAGTTCATGGTTTACATTAGGGTTCCTTCTTGGTCCATTCTATGGGATTTGACAAATGTGTGACGCAATGTACCCACCATAGGCATACCACAATAGTTTCTATGTATATGAGTTTAGTTGCCAAACGCCCAAGTGCTAGTTGCACTACTTTGACCCTTCGCATTTATGTTCCTTCCAGGGACAAGTTCAGGACCTGAGTGATGACCTGAACCTTCATTCATTTCTCAAGGCCTTTGGTATGCTGTTTGAGGTCTGTCCACAGGGGCACAGTTAGAGATGGATGCAGAACTGTGTACACATCTTTTTGCGATCCATTTCTAAAAACTCCATCCTCCTCATGACTCCCCACAAACTCCCCTAGTCTCTGGATTCTCTTTCTTGCTCCTTGAGCCAGAAAGGTGAGATTCTAGCTTCCCAGCAGTTGTGCATTTCCTATGACTGGGTCTGGCCCCCGGGTGAAGCACCGAGAGGAAAGAGAGAAAGCACCATAATCAGGATTCCCTCTTACTTTTTCATTGTTCGCTAACCATAAAAGTAGGTGCCATTATGGCTGCTGCTGCCACCATCACTGAAATACAGATTTGGGACATTTGCCTGGGAGCAGCACACAGAGAGAAACAAATAAAAAAAGCAAACAAACAGTGGGCTTTCCTCATTCTGTTCTCTGGCCATAAAGAGGTGGCTTCTCTTGGGCTCTT
The DNA here is from genome assembly GCF_011100685.1 of Canis lupus familiaris. Classification (NCBI taxonomy): domain Eukaryota; kingdom Metazoa; phylum Chordata; class Mammalia; order Carnivora; family Canidae; genus Canis; species Canis lupus. Next base: position 47,413,956 of record NC_049224.1, on the reverse strand, counting down.
TCCCCTCTGCCAATGCTGAGCTATTTTGGGATTTGACCTTTTTTCCAAGTATAAGCTGGGAGATATGGGAGCAAAGAAACAACCAGGGCACTCATTGCCATATCCATCTCTCGGAGTGTTTACTCTCCCTCCATCTGCCTGCTCACATTTCCTTTTTAGACTTCTCTGATGATTGCATCATGAATCCTGTCGGGGGTTCTTGGTTGTAATCATTGGGAGAGATAGTGAAGTGTGCATGCTCCATTTGACCAGCTCTAGAAGCTGGCTTCATAGTTGAACTGGAAAGGAATTTTAGACTTTATTTTCATACGAAAATATACGGAGTAAGACTACAAGATTGGCACGAACATTCCAGATAAAGCTTGAGACTTTGAGTACATTTAGCCTTGCAGGGGGTGTAGTCTCCTCTTCTTGGAGAGAAGACAAGCTGGAGAAAGGGTGCTGTCACTGGTACAGATCACAGGGCTCACCATGTGACCCACTGACCTTTCAGGGGCCTGTGGTCCCTCTTTCCCCATAAAGAATTTTCTTTGGAGATTCCCTGCTTCTCTCCCTTTGTGTGATGACTGGTCCTGTCAGAAATTTTACCTGATTGACTGGTCCCAGAAAATACCCCTGCCTGCATGGAACATGACATTTGCTGGGACCGCTCCCCTCTCCCGGCATAACCATCTGAGAGACAGGTGTCGGCACGAACTCCATCTCTCTGACATCTTTGCCCCAGGCAGGGAGAGGATCTCTTGCCATAACAGTGCATTCAAATGATGTTTTCAGGTGCGATTTCTTAGGGAACATGTCATTTTGTTGTACAGATGCTTCTCGCCGAAAAGCAGGGAAGAGGTGGAGGATGCTAAGGGCTGACAGGTGCACCCTCAGGGCGGTAGCAGGAGTGACGGTACCTTGGTGACAGGTGACTTGGTGCTGAGACCTGGTGAGGGCAGAGGGAGAGGAAAGGACAGAGCAGAGGACACAGGGGAGATGAGGCGGCAGATGCCTCAGGGAAGCGGACACTTAGCGACCCAGTGAAACACAAAACAACATGGTGAATGCTTTGCCTTGTCCACCAGTTTCCGAGACAACTGGTGACTGGCCACCAGGGAGCCTCTACCACCCGATGACCTTCACGAAACCAACCCAGTGTACCTTGAAGCAGAATAGGCTTTTCAGGAGTGAAGACTTTCCTAGTTTTCATTCTCATCTTATTGCACATTTTTGAGGGGCTGGGGTGAGGTGAACGGACACCTGGATCTGTTCTCAGGCTACACTCAGCTTCTGGATATTACAGGAAAATCTTTGTCTCTCTTTTTCTTTTTTATGCCTGAAGTGCAGGGCTCAGAAAGACCCACGCCCTGCTGCTGCTTCCAGACCCTCCCTCAGGAGGCAACGACACACAGCCACATGCACCTCAATTGCTCTGGTCGTTTGTGCGAGATGGCTATTCCTCAGCACCAGGGTTGTGATTTGAAATTGGATAATCTTAGGCGCTGGGCCTTTGGCTGCCTTTGGTATTTTGTGTTGTTTTGTGAACCCTCCAGGTGCGAGAATGTGAAGTTTGTCGCTGGTTTCTGTCTACAGCTTGCTCTACATAATCTTGCTGTTACTGTTCAAAAGCTGCTGTTTCTGTTCTTATCTCTAGATGTCAAATGATGCCTATCCCACAGCTCTCCATTTGTTGTGTCCTCCTCCTTTTCTCTGTCTTCATACCATCAGCATTCCTTCCATTTGTGTCATGTAGAAAGCCATGCACAGGGGAGGAGATAGCATTGGGAAGACAAGAGAAAGAAAAGTCAACCCTTCTTTCATTCAATGCTTTAAAAAAAAAAAGATTTATTTATTTATTTGAGAGAGAGAGAGAGAGAGGTTGAGAACAAGCAGGGGGAGAAGGAGAAGCTGACTCCCCACTGAGCAGGAAGCCTGACGCAGGGCTCCATCCCAGGACCCTGATATCATGACCTGAGCTGAAGGCAGATGCTTAACCGATTGAGCCTGGGTATCTCTCAATACTTCTTGTTGTAGAAACACTTGTACCGAAAGTTTGCCAAGAAACAAAAATGGTGGAGGAGAGGCTAGGAGATGGGGAGGAGCTGGCTCCCCTGAACCAGATAAGAAGACAGTCAGCTATAGGAGGAGGAGAGGATGTGGGGTGTGAGGTTTAGAGGGAGACCAAGTTAGATGTGGTTGGCTGGGATGAGCCTGGGGGAAGCAGGACGGGGATGGAGGGATTTTCCATAGTCCACAATAGCCTCTCTTGTGAGGGGTGAGGTAGGGATTGGCTGGTTTGTGGCCCAGGAGTCTGGGCTTAGCAGTGACCAGCAAGAAAAAAGAAAGATCACTCAGAGACCTTAAGTGAGAGTTTCTTAATCTTAGCTGAGCATTTGACTAATGTGGGGGATCAAAAACAATTCCTGGGCTCTACCCTGGACCTCTGCCATGCATTAGAATTATCTGGAGAGCTTGTTGAAATACAGATTCTGATAAATTAGGTCTCAGGTAGGGTCTGAAATGCTGTATGTCTAAGAAGCCCCGGTGATGCTGTTGCTACTCGTTCAAGGACCGTGCTTTGAGTAGCAAGGATCTAGAACAATTAAATCATAATCTCTTGGAGATGGATCCCAGCCATGGATGTTTTTAAAATTTCCCAGATTTTTAGGGTTGAGACCCATTGCCTGAAAGCCTAATAAAAGATAAGAATGCAGGAAGTTGGAGGGGCTGCCATGATTAAAGTTTGCCCTTCTGTGAGGACATGGCAGATGGTCTGAGAGTGAATTAGAAGGATCTGCAGGTTTGCTTGAAGAGTCACAGATAATTCATCATGGCAGATGGCATTGGCTTCTTTGGTAGAAGAGGTTCACTGTGTGGGCTCAGGGCAACCTCAGCTAAGTCCGTGTCAAGGACTTCTGAAATCAACATGTCTCTTGGTGGTGGGAGAGTGAGTCACAAATCTCCCCAAACTCTGAGTCCTCCTATTACTCTAGTTCTCTTTTAGAGATGACCCCAAAGAATTTTTTTTGAACTTCAAAGACTTCACTTTATTTTTAGAATTTATTTATTCATGAGACACACAGAGAGAGGCAGAGACATAGGCAGAGGGAGAAGCAGGATCCCTGAAGGGAGCCTGATGCAGGACTCAATCCCAGGATCACAGGATCATGACCTGAGCCAAAGGCAGATGCTCAACCACTGAGCCACCCAGGTGACCCCAAAGACTTCACTTTAATCCTCAAAATGGCCTAGTCAGGTCTCTGTCCTATGTATAAAATGGAAGAAGAAACCGTATGTAGAACTATCAACCTGGAACTTAGACTCAAAGGAAAGTTGAAATAAAAACACTTTGGAAGGAAAGGAAGTAGACAATAACTGACCAGATGTGGCCTTTGGGGGTCAGTTGGTAGCCCATTGAATGTCCACCTAACTCCTTGGTCTGTCATCCATTTCTGGGCTTGTAACCCTATCATTATTCTTCAAGTAATTTAAACAACTGGCCTTAATATTATTTAATTTGCTGCATGGGCCTGATGTTGCTCCTCTAGAAGCCAGAATTTACCCACCCTCCCACCATATCCTCAGGCCCTATAATTCATTCTGATTTTGATTGCTCTGTCATTCTGTGAAGTTGGATAATAGGCCATTATTCTAGAAATTACCATTATATTTTATTAATAAGAGCCAGGAGAATTTATAGCAGTGAAATGTTGAAAGATTTCCAAGTGGAGCCCTCGTATCTCTTGTAAAATATGACTCCATGGGCCAGCGCATGTGATGTATGAAGACAGTGCAAGCTACCTTCCTACCTCCCTCCCTTAGTGGCCAGATCCTGGCTCTGGGGACCTTTGACTGAGCCCGGCTCAGCGCCTGCCGAAAGAGGACGTGTGTGGGATGGGAGTGTGACACGGAGGAATTAGTATGAAACTATGAGTGGCGTGGCCACTCTCATCTGCGGGTGAGGTCGTGGTCAAACTCCAAGCATGAGCCTATGAAGGAGAAGGCTATGCATATCTTCATAATTTTTTTAATAGCTTTTTAAATAGCTTTCCCCCAGATGATCAAAGAAAAATCTGCTTATTGTAACAGACATTTGGAAGGTAGTGAAAAGTGAAGAGTTGAAGACATGTACTATTCCGAGGCAACCACAAAGCTCACATTTTGGCATATTTCCCTCTCATTTTATATTCTTGCACAGTATTTTCTTTATATAGTTAAGTTCATTCTATCCACACAATTCTATATACTCTTCTGTTTCATATGGCATTGCACTTACCCAAATCATTAAAGAAAACTCTTCCTAAATATCATTTTAAAGGTTTATTTATTTATTTTGAGAGAGAGAGAAAGAAAAAGAGAGAGCAGTGGGGAGGCGCAGAGGGAGAGAGAGAGAGAGAATCTCCAGCAGACTCCACACTGAGCATAGAGACCAACACGGGGCTCCATCTCATGACCCTGAGATCATGACTGGAGCCAAAATCAAGAGTTGGATGCTTAATTGACTGAGCCACCCAGGTGCCCCCTAAATATCATTTTAGACAGCTGCATTAGTGTGCTATCATATGGTTAAGTAATAGTTTATTTACCCCTGTGTATAGTCACCACCTGTCAGTTGGGACCTGTTTTCCACTGGGGGATTCCCCTACAGCACTGTGCTTGGGGAAATTCCATCAGTCCTCTTGATCAGACTTCAGCTTTGTCTTTTGCTAGATTTGTGGCCAAATCCCCCGTGTAACTCTGGGTAAAATGGGAGTCATAATAATTTGCGATGCAGAGTTGCTATATCTTTGAAAGAAGATCATTGCCATAAAGTATCCACACTCAGCCAAGTACTCTTTAAATCAAATAAATCATTTGCCCCAGAACTTTGAGTGTCTTTGCACTTGGTGTTCCCTCTGTCTGGAATGCTTTTCCTCTGGAAATCTGTATAGAAATCTAGTTTGTGTCTTCATTGGAAAAGCTTCTCAGAACACCCAATAAACAGAGGTAATGTCCCCTCATTCCTAACTCTGCCTTATTCTTTGTCATAAGTCTTACCACCACTCTGCAGGTTTACCCAGTTATGGCCTGTGTCCCCACCCTAGAGGCAGAGTGCCATGATAGCCAGTTTTTTTTTTTTTTAAGATTTTATTTATTTTTTTCATGAGAGACAGAGAGAGAGGCAGAGACATAAATGGAGAGAGAAGCAGGCTCCAATGCAGGACTCAATCCCAGGACCCCAGGATTACGACCTGAGCCGAAGGCAAATGCTCAACCACTGAGATCCCCAGATGCCCTGACAGCAGGGTATTTGAGGACTTTTCTTATTGCTGTGTCCCTAGCATCTAGGATGCTGCCTACATGTAATAAGTGCTCAATAAACAGATGTGTAACAAATGAATAAGTTGCTTGGGTGCTGGGGATGAAAAGCGAAGTCTGGGCCTCAACTAGCCTTATCTCTGGGAATGTGACCCCCAAATTTGTTTTAAGAAACCCCATCCTGGAGATGTCTCTGCCCTCAGAAATCTGAGACCTCCCTTCTTGAATGACAGTGTAGCTCCATCCCCAGTTTCTTATTTATTTATTTATTTATTTATTTATTTATTTATTTATTTATTTGAGACACACAAAGAGAGGCAGAGACATAGGCAGAGGGGGAAGCAGGCTCTCTGTGTGCAGCCTGATGTGGGACTTGATCCCAGGACCCCAGATCACACCCGAGCCAAAGGCAGGTGCTCCACCCCTGAGCCACCCAGGCATCCCTATCCCCAGCTTCTTTGACTGAAAGAACCTTCACGTACTCTGACTTCATGTTCCTGCTCTCCTTTCAAAACCTACTTGTCTCTAAGTAGGTAACAGTAATTAAAATGACAATAATAACATTCCTCACCTACAACGTGTTAAATATCTTGTCGTGTTTCCTACTCAGCTAATTTGCTGCAAAGATCGCAGTGACAAGATAGCCATGGCTTAGTGGTGAGGGGGACTCATGTGGGTTTTGTTCAGGGTGGTTACTCGGGATGGCCACGTTGTTTTGGCTCTCCAGAGGATAAAAATGTGAGGCCATCTTTTGTGTGACTTATGCAAACCTCTTCTCTTTCCTCTACTTGGCTCTCATTCCCTGACTGGCCCCTTCCTTCTTCCTCACACTTGGTACCAGCGCTACTTCCAGTGTGTTTTACTTTCTTGAATAGTCAGAAGAGCTAAGACTCCAGGCCCCCAGGCTGTGTGGACTCAGGCTCAGAGGTTAGGGCTGGGTTCAAACGGGAGGCCTGGTGCCCAGTGCTTGAGGGGACTGGCAGGGAGCTGAGCAGACCCAGGTCTTTTCGTTCCCAACTTCACAGCCTTGTGGCCTTTGCCTGCATTTATAAAAGAGGCACACTGTGAGAATGTTCCTCATAGCTTACCCTGAGGCTTGAGTCAGATCCAACAACTAGAAAGCTTCACTCTGTGTCTGCTCAGTGGAAACGTGTAATGAAAGAGAATGAGTCCTGTTTTCAAAAAGTGGTAACCCTAATTCTTCTTTCATCTTCTGGAAAAATCCGTCATGGAGCTTGTGTGGTTTCTGTGATTGCAAACATGTATGGCGGCCTTCTTGGGAATGAGCCTCGTGCTAGGTCCTGGGGGTACATGTCCTTGTTGCGGGACATGTTAGAATTTTTAATACAATGTATTATAACGTTATATTTCTATGGTTATAGTTTTTTAATACAGAGTTAAGTCTTTCCATTTTTGGCTAACTGGGGAAGGACCCATCTGAATGATAGCATATTTCAGAGTAATCACTCTCATTACTTGACACATTATAGGAAATTCGATAAATGCAGATTTGAATTAAATTGAGCTTAATCTTCCTTAAATACATACTGGAGTTGAAACTAGGTTAACAAGTGTTATCTAATAAAGAGATCCTTGGTGAGAACCAGTTAAAATGACTATAATTAGTGATTGTTTATCATTGTCAATTTAAATCCTTGGTTATTCCTAAAGTACTTAGAGGGACTTAAAACATGTTTGCCCTCTTAAGAGGCTTTAGAAACATTTTCTCTACAATCTTGTTGACACAGTTAATTAACAGAACAATAGATACAAACGCTTTCTTCTCAGACTGTGCTGGGGTAAACCTGTCACAGCACAATTATTTCCAAAATTCCTGTGTGTGAAATGCAAGTGAGTGTGTATTGTACATGGTCTTGGTTTGGGTTTGTAATGAGCTGAAAAAACATTTACTTCATGTACTCCCCTGCCCCTGCCCCGGCCTCACCCCTACCCTCCCACCCAGGTCTACCCAGTGATTTTTATTCAAAATGTTTTAGTTATCTCATTTCTTTTCTATTGAATTGCTTTTACATGGCAATCTCCATCTTGAAATGAACCATTAACTAGGGAGCTATGATTATTTTTTTTTTTTCGTGGCCTCTGTTCCTGACAAGGAAATCAGTTATGAGCTCAGATCTGTGGACTGGGATTTCAAAATATAAACAAACCTCACAGGCTGAAAATATTAATTATCTGGGTGGAACCAGCTGTAAATGATGCAAAATCTGTACCTTTTGTTTTCACACACCCGAATGTGCCTGAAGGATACGTGCAGATTTGTTCATAGCAGTTTGTTGATAGAAGCTGAAGGAAGAAGAAAGAATGGGGGAGAAGAGGGTTTTAAGTAGACTACAGGGCGTCTGAAAGTGAGACCCTGGAATCTTCTGGAAATCTCCAGGGTTGTGGGGAGGGCTGTGGTCTGCCTATTTCTCTCCAGGCAGCATTTCATGCTTGTCTTTTTTTTGGACCTGAGTGAGTCAGGTGTGCTGGGATAGAAGTCAGCCTGCCAGACCCCTTTGCCACTTGGCTGCCAATCTGTTGGGAGCCTTTGCCAGCCCCCTGGGGAGACCGAGCTTTGCCACGGCTGGGCTCTTTCTCTCAGCAGGGAGATGGGAGGAAGGAGGCCCTTCTTACAGCTTGGGACAAACGCTGGATTTGAACTCTATAAATATAACCCTTTTATAAAAAGGAGGGGAAAAAAAAGGAAAGAAAAGAAAAATAGAGAAGATAGTTGTCAGATTAAAAGAGGATTTGAATTGACTTTGACTCTTCCTTGCCCCCAGTGCACCCAATGGCCAGGGAGGGAGCCTGAGCAGTGGTCCTCAAGTGTGGTCCCTGGATCAGCATCGTCTGGGATCTTGACAGTAATGCATATTACTTGGGCTGCTCCCCAGACGCTCCGGGGCTGAGGGCCAGTATCTGTGCTTACCAAGTCTCCCAGGTGGTGGGGATATAGTGGAAATGAACCCTTGGTTTAGAAGAGTTTTGATATTTGGGTTTGAATATTCTTCTATTACACTCCAGCAGTGGGATCTTTATTTTATTTTATTATTTTAAAAAGATTTTATTTGTTTATTCAGGAGAGACACACACAGAGAGAGGCAGAGACACAGGCAGAGGGAGAAGCAGGCTCCCTGTGGGCAGCTTGATGGAGGACAGGATCCCAGGACCCTGGGATCATGACCTGAGCCGAAGGTAGATGCTCAACCACTGGGCCACCAAGGCGTCCTGGGATCTTTGTTTTAAAGTCTCAGCCTTCTCTCTACAAGGTGGAGGTGATGTTGACCATCCCTTAATTCAACAGATATGATTTGCACACCTACTAACCCCAGACAGTGTGCTCAATCTGGGGGCATGATCAAGCAAAGCCAGAAAGGACCTGAGATCAGAGAGCTTAGAGCCTGGTGGAAGAGACAGGTGTTGAACAAATCATCACAAAATAAAAGTATAAGGGCCAACTGCACTAAGTGTTCTGGAAGACAGAGTCACCAGCTCCAAGTTTGGAATGGGGCACGAGACATAGTTTGGTGGTTTGGAAAGACTTCCCTAGGACAGTGGGGTTTGAAGTGTCAGTTGAAGGATGGGAAGCTACTATGGGAGGAGAGAGTTTTGTGGGTGGGCTGAGTGGTGCAGGCAGGAGGAAGGCCATGTGTGAGATCCATGGGTGGGTGGGGAGAACACCACCAGGTAAGGAAACGGTGGTTCCCAAATTTGTCCTCCTAGAGTCATCCAGGGAACCTCAGAAATATTGATGCCTGCGCCACACCCCTAGAGATTGTGATTTTGTTAAATTTTAAATATTGGGGTCATTCTAACATGGGACATGTTTGGGAATCACTGAACAGGGAAGAAGATGAGAGCATGTGGAGCCCAGAATGGGGAAGAGGGGTGGAGAGGAAGCGTGGGGCTGCCAGGCTGTACCTCACGTGAAACATCTAATTTCTTCCTTCCTGAGGGCGGGGCTGGAGGGCTCTAAGCAGAAAGAAGACCCAAGAAGTTCTGTATGTGGGAGAGATCACTCCCTCTGGCACCTGGACAGAATATGAATGGATCCATTGGAGGAGGGGAGAGATGATGACAGATGTGAGATAATCGAGCCATCTCAGCAACGAGGACTAGCGATGGGGAATTCATGGTGGCCCTTGGTTCCTTACTTGCAGATATGTAAAGACTGGCAGAGGACCAAGTTTGGGGGAAATCACGCGTTTGGCTCTGCATATATTGAGTTGAGGGCAAGTGGCAGAAAAATGCAATAAACAGGGCTTAAACAAATAAAGGGTTTGTGTGTCTTATGTAACATGAGGGATGAGGTAGCAGGTCTAGGGCTGGAATGTTGGCTCCAAGACACCTTTACAAATTTAAAATCTTTGCACCTTTCTGCTCTGCCACCTTTGTGCTCAGGCTTGTGGCTTTGGGTCCCAGGTGCTGTACCCTCTAGCTCCTTATCCCCGCTGCAGGCAGGAAGAATCAGGAAGGGGAAAGTGGGGAAATAGAAGGCAGTGTCAGGGAAGCATGGGCTCTTCCCTACACCCTCTGCTGTGTCTTCTTGGCCATAACTGTGCTCATGGCCAACCCTTCTGGATAGGCAATGTGGGGAGCACACGGCACCCCAGACAAAAATCAAGGTTCTGTTCATAAGGGATGAAGGGGATGGATACTGAGTAAGTAGCACAGTGTATATACCTCAGATGCTTCTTCCAGTCAAGATGTTGGATAGATCGTCGCATATCTATTCCTCTAGCTCAAAGGCAGGTGAGGGATGAAGCATTTTATGGTCATGATGATAGGAATAGTTTTGTGTCTTTCCAGTGAAAAAAGGAAGTTTTATTTGTGTGTGACTCCTGCTGTTACCTTAGTGAAGACTGTTGAAGATAAACAAATCAGTAATCCTGATGTAGTAAGCATCATTGTCTCGAGAATCATTTGATCCTTGGGCTTATATAAATGTCTGGCTACCTGACATTACTTGAATCTTACAGTAGAGGCAGTCATCAAAATAAATGTCTGAGTGTCTACAATGCTAAGCACTGCATTAAAGTTCTGAGCAGTGTCTGTGTGTGTGTGTGTGTGTGTGTGTGTGTGTGTGTGGTGTGTACCTGCACATGCTCACTCCTGGGTATATGTGGTAGACTATAAAAAATGGCCCCCAATGTCCCCTGTCCTGGCACGTGACCTGTTTGTGATATGACTTCCCTGATCCTCCCATCAAGGAGAGGAGTCTCTTTCTCCACCTCTTGAATCAGACCTGGGTCACATGATTCTTTTTTAAAAAGATTTTATTTATTTATTCATGAGAGACACAGACAGAGGCAGAGACATAGGCAGAAGGAGAAGCAGACTCCCTTCAGGGAGCCTGATGCGGGACTTGATCCTGGAACTCCCAGGATCACGCCTTGAGTGGAAGACAGATGCTCAACCACTGAGCCACCCAGGCGTCCCTGGACCACGTGATATTGACAAATGTGATGTAGATAAAGGCTTACAAAACTGTGTATTGAGGCTTGCCCTCCTGTTGGAGATTCCTGGATCAGCCATGTGAACGAGTACAGGCCAGCCTGCCAGGTGTTGGGTTTGCTCATGTCACCCCAGTTAATATTAATCCAAAACCAGACCTGTAAATTGAGGTCATCCCTGGATCAGTCAGTCTTGGCCAAACCAGCCCATCCCAGAAAAATCATCCAATGTACACACAGAATCATTGAGGAACAATAAATGTTGTGTTAGCTGCTAATGGGGGTTGGAGGTGTCTTGTTACAGAGCAGAAGCTAAGTGATATATGAGTTTCTCATGAATATTTTCTTTTATTGCATTGTTACCACTAAGAGGCAATGTTTGGTAGAAGCTATGCATATGGGTTTAAGGGGCTTAACTCTCTGGGTTTGAAGTCTGGCTTACACATCTCCTAACTGTGTGACTTGTTAACTCTGTGCCCATTTTTCCTCATCTGTTGGGTGGAAAAGTAAGTCTTGACCTCTTAGGTTGCTGGGAGGATTAAGGGAGTTGATGGGGTGACAAGCCCCCTGCACTAGATCTGACTCCTTCAGACATTCCACAATGTCTAGCACATCACCACACTGTGCTAGTCGTTAGTGGTGGCCTTGGTGTGTCCTGCTCAGTAGATACTCATGGTTGTATGGCTTTCTGTGACGCAGGGTTGATTCCAAGGTCAAGTTTTAAGTTCTAGGTTCTAAAGTTCAAAACTCTGTTCTCTTCCTTTCACACATTCACAATTTATCTTGGGGAGAGTGTTCAGTCATGGACAAGGACATCAAAGGTAGCTGATGAGGAAAAAGAAGTTGCAAAAGAGAAAGGAAGGCCCGATCTGTGGGACCCATAGAATTTTCCATTCCTCCAGCTACCCAGGAGTCAATGAAGGACAGAATAATGTGAGTCAGACTCCTTCAGCAAATGGATGAGGAAACACAGCCAAGGAGGTGAATGAAGTGTCTTACAGAGGATGCTGGCAACCCCAGCGCTGGCTCCCAGGTGCCCCTTCTCCCCAGCCTGGCTCATGCTGTCCCCGACCCCTCTGCCCCTTGCTGGGCCATCCTCCCTTGACTAGGGCTCAAGGACAATGGATTGCAACTTTCTCCCCTTAAATTCCTAAAATCCATAAACCTTTATAGGCCATGAGGAATTACGCCCGAATCTGCAGGCAAGGTCTGGCTGGGAGTGGAGGGTGGAGGGGGGGTGGGTAGAGCTAATCAATCAAGTATTGCCATTCTGCACATTTCACTTCCAATGTGGCTCTTGGAAGCAGCTTCCGACAGGCCAGGCCATTTTTGCCCATTCATTCCGCCCCATCTGGTGGGGCCTGAGGCCTTCTCTGTGCCCCCTGGTGTTTGTTCCTGTCCTCTGACATTTTTTGTCTTAAGATTTTATTTATTTATTTCCCACCCTAAAGGCACAACCGCCAATGGACCCCGGGGCCAAAGATGGATCCCCCCCACCCCCAGGACAGCCCTTTCCACAGTGTTCTCAGGCCTGACTGTGTGGGGCAGTCTGCTGGGGGGCGGGGTTCAAAAGATACAAGAGTCTGATCCCTCCTGGACCATTTAAAACAAATCCTTTGGGGCTGGGAGACCAGCTTCTGTATTCTTTGAAAGCTCCTCTGTTGGTATAAGATACTTGCATGTTTGAGAACCACTACCTTACATTCATACTTGAGGGCTCTTTACATGAAATAAAAGTATTTATGGGAAGGCTTTTTTTTCCTGGATTATTATTATTATTATTACTATTATTATTATTATTATTGGTGCGATTGTATTTATTTATTCATGAGAGACATAGAGAGGCAGAGACACAGGCAGAGGGAGAAGCAGGCTCCCTGTGGGGAGCCTGAAGTGGGACTCGATCCAAGGACCCCGGGATCACGACTTGAGCTAAAGGCAGGCACTCAGCCACTGAGCCACCCAAGCATCCCAGGACGGCTTTTTAAAAATATTAACATAAACATAAAGATGGTTTTGATTCCTATGGGATCATTTGGTTGGCAACCATTGTTGAGCATGTACCAGCCAAACCCCAAAGATATAGAGGGGAACAGGACAGATGTGTCCCCAGCTCCTGTGGCTCTTGGTCTGGTGGTGGACAGACACCTGGACAGGAAAGATTACCTGAATACATAATTAAAAGCTGTGACAAGAGGCAAGGATGAAAGACACAAGGTGCTAAAAGCAGAGTTCTGCTCCAGAGGGCTGGGCAGGTGTGGAGTGGGGTCAGGGGTCACGGCCAGGGAAACATTCCTCAGGGGCTGGGAGAGGAGGATGAAATGACCAGATGGAGGAAGTTGCTGAGGTGTTCCAGGCAGAGGACACTGTGTTGGAAACACCTGAGGGTCTAGAACACAAAAAGGGAGAGTGTTTGGGGATGAGGCCCAAGAGGAAGCCAGGATGAAGTTCCCCAGGCCCTTTTTGACACTATCCTGGCCTGCAGAAGGACTTTGGAGGATGTGCTGTCTGGGAAATTTACTCTGGCTGGAATAGGGAGAGCAGATGTGTGGGGACAGGAGTAGATGTTGCGGGGGACCTGCTTAGGGCAACTAGTCCAGGCATGAGGGAGTGATGTCTTAGGTCAGGACAGGAGAAGGAATTGGAAGCTCTTTAGGGGGTCAGATGGACTCTAGATTTGGAAGCAGACCAGGGAGTGGGACTGATGTCAGTCATGGCTTCCTGGGTGCAGAATCCTAGACGGGACGGGATGGGTACTGGTGCCACACGCTGAGGGAGGAACCCCTGGGGGGTGGGGTGGGCAGCAGAGTTGAGATGGAAAGGTGACCAAGGGCCTATCTATGACTCTTTACAAGGGCTTGTCTCTTTGTAGGGACTGATATGCATTAACTGCTCTTGTTGTTGGTAATAAGTGTATGAGGTTGGCCTTGGCCCAGCTCAGGGAGGCTGGAGGGATGGGTGATGGGTGAGAGCTGACCGTGTTGAGTTGGACTGGGGCTAGGCTCTCTTCTATGTGTGGTGCTTGTATGAATTTGGTTACCCTTCCTGACCGTGAGGAAGGTGTCTCTCTTACCCTGCACCCCCCCCAACACACAAGTTACAGATGAGGACACTCAGGCAAACAGAACCAGGACTTGGACCCCAACAGTCTGGCTCTAACAAGATGTTCCTAACTTCTATGTGGCGCTGCCTCTAAGTCAGGACAGCTGTTGTTCCTGAGCCCAGTCTGTTGTGGAGAATTTGGGGTCCCAGGGCAGCAAAGGAGGTCCGTCTCCTGGGGAAAAGCTGACGGACACGAAAAACCACAAGACGCTTGCTCACTTTTCCGATGACCTCACACCGAATGGAAGCGCATTGTGCTCTGTACAGAACAATTATTTCTGTCAGACAGGGATGGGTTAGCTGATAGAGGAATCCACGTTCCCTCCTCGATTTTCCCCGTGGTAGGCTTGGCCTTGTAATCCTGCCCTGCCCAGTAATTTAGAAGAATAGCAGTAATGATGACAACCAAAAGCCAGTTGGATCTGCAGGGAGAGTCCTAGGAGGCAAGCTATAATTATCCAAATTAGACTCTGAGGGGGACTTGGGTTTTACAACCTGATGATCTCTGCCACAGAAAGTACTGTTGCTAATGTCTCTTTTTGCTAAGGGTGTGGCTTGCAGCACCGTGCCTCATGGCTACCTTCCAGGTGATTCCTAAAACTGCTTTGTGTGCCAAAACCTAGTCAGGGAGTTCATTGTATCTTAGAATGGTGATGGTTGAGAGAGCAGCTTCTAGAAACTTCTGAGAGTTCCCATGGTTATGAAGGACATATTTAGGTTTCCTCCTGAATTCTACTCCCATTTAGAAGCAAATAGTTATTGCATATCCTTATATCTTAAGTTAATTATTCCTTTAATATTCCCACAAAGTGACTATTTTTTCCCTCATTGGACAGCACATTTCTTTTTCTTTCTTTTTATTAAAGATTTTATTTATTTATTCATGAGAGACACAAGAGAGGCAGAGATGCAGGCAGAGGGAGAAGCAGGCTCCCCGCAGGGAGCCTGATGTGGGACTTGATCCCAGGATCTTGGGATCATGCCCTGAGCTGAAGGCAGACGCTCAACCACTGAGCCACCCAGGCGCCCCTGGAGAGCACATTTCTACAAAGTGATTTCTTTTCTAATGGTTTTTAATGCCCCTTTCTCAGGAGTTACCACTATGTCAGGACCAGGAGGGCAGCAGGGCAGCCTCATCTGCCTCCGTCCTGCTCATAAGCCTCCCCAGGGCTCACCCCAAATCAGCACCTCAGCAAAAATTCTAACTACCAACTGAAAACCGGAGTTGAACCTGGGCTTTGTAGTCTGGCAGGCTGGTGTTTAAGTCTAGGCTCTGCCTTGTTCATTGTACAGCGATGTGCAAGCTCCTTAACCATTAAAGACATGAACCGAGGACTTCTACCTCCCACGCCACACAAAGCCTGAACACCTGGCTTCCACCGGCAGTAGGTCGTTTCCCTAAAAGCGATCCCAGCCCCTGTGGTCATTTTTTTGCTCAAGAAAGTACAATACAATCACATCACAAAACTTTTTTTGTCCCAACCCACTTTGCTAAACCATCTCCAATAATTCTGCACTCACTCCCTTTCCATAATTTTCCATTTTCTCCATGGCCCCATGGTCCCTCCTTTGTTTCCCCTATTGCATGTCCCCAAAACCCTTTTTCTGTTCCATGTCTGTTGTTTCTATACATTTCCTTTACCTTTGTCTTAGCTGGAGTTAAGCTTGCTTTATACAGGAGTCTCTCTCCACTAGAGAAGTAGTGTGAATAAAATCTGTCTTATCGCTTTAATCATGTGTCTGGCACTGGTTTTCTTAGACAAAGGCTCAGCCTCTCAACCTGCAAAACAGAGATGTTAGTGTTGCCTCTTTTACTATACACTGCTCTCTGATTAGGATTATACGACAGTGACATGTCACAGGCCACTAGGATTGCCTCCCAAAGTGGAAACCATGTTTGTTGAATGTGCAAATATCAGTGGTGTACTGAGTAGGAAAAAAAAACCAACCCAACTATTCAAAAGAGAAAGTAATAGTTAAAAGAATCTTCACAATTTGCCTGCTAAGAAGAATGATGAGGGTATCTTTAAAATGTGGACATTGTATGCAAGGCCGACTTGTGGATGGATGTAGGGGCTTACGTAGCAGAAGAGGTGGAGGGTGCCTGGGTGGCTCAGTGGTTGAGTGTCTGCCTTTGGCTCAGGTCGTGATCCCGGGGTCCTGGGATCGAGTCCTGCATTGGGCTCCCTGCAGGGAGCCTGCTTCTCCCTCTACCTATGTCTCTGCCTCTCTCTCTATGTCTCTCATGAATAAATAAACAAAATCTTTAAAAAAAGAAAATGAAAAGAGGTGGAAAGGTTGAGATTAGGTTGTAAAGCAAGGGCCTTGCATACCAGAGTAATGTGCTTTGATTTCATCCTTGAGCCAACAGGAGAGCTGAAGGCACAGGGCAAGTTTTGCTTGTATATAGGACAGGACACTTGCAGTGGTGTAGGGGCAGCTGGGGTGTGGGGAGCAGATGGGGATATTAATAAAAATATTCTGAGGCACCCGAGTGGCTCAGTCAGTTAACCATCCTACTCTTGATTTTAGCACAGGTCATGATCTCAGGGTCATGGGATTGAGCTCAGAACACGGAGTCTGCTTGAGATTCTCTCTCTCTTCTGCTCCTCCCTCCTGCTCACACTCTCTCTCTCAAATAAAGAAATAAATCTTTTTTAAAAAAGAAGAGTCTGGTGGAAAGTACAAACCACAAGGCAAGAAAGAGATGGATTTGATTCCATCAAAGTGAGGTTCCTCTGGTCAAGTCGCCATGGATAAAGTTAACAGATGACAGAATGGGAGCTGTATCTGGGCTATGCAAGAAAATCTGCAAATCCACAGGAAAAAGATAGCAACTTGTAACAAAATAGGAAAATAATATGACAGCCAATTTTTAGAAGAATCCCCCCACTTCGGGTGATAAACATACAAAGAGGTACTTGCTATCATTAGAATTGGTTAGATGAAAAATCAAACAGCACAAGGTGTCCCTTTCTATCTCTATCAGAAAGTCGGATTAAGGCCTATGTGGTAGGACTGGGGAGTATGGGTGCCCCTGGGCGCCGTGGCAAGGAGGCTAGCTGGGAGAGTAAGCAGTAGTACAGGAGTACCGTGGGGCCAGCCTACACCTGGAGGTCGAACGAAGATGCTCGTTGCAGTGTTATTTGCTGTGTGTAGGGAGCGCCCATCAAGCTGGAAGACCAGACTGGCCTCGTGCTGTGGATGCACATGAAGGACAAGGCCACAGTTAGAGGGGACAGAACAGGCACATACCAGCCCCACAGCTGAATCTTAAACTTAGTGAGTATCTGGGATGCAAAACAAAACTTTGAGACCACTTACGATAAATAAAAATACATATGTGCAAATACATATAGCTTTTAAGGAATATGTACAAAAGGCTATATATCAAACAGATTAAAATAGTTGCTCATGAGCAGGGAGGGGCAAAGGGGGGTGGGGAGTAGGGCTAAAGGGACATAAATCAGTAATAGGAGTGGACACTTGCGTGGGCCATGCTGATCACATTCCCTGGGCTGAGGAATGTGAACATTTCAGCACACCTGAGGTTCACACGAACAAAATAGATTGTGTTTTTGAGGGAAAGGGTTACTTTTTGTTCAATATGTGCTGTAGTGGGGCCTGACTGGGTGCCAGCATCAGCTTTGATTAATCGTGCCCTATAACGTTTATAGTGTTTTCAAAACTTACGCATAGACCAGCACATTGAAGTGTTAGGACACTATATAGAACTATATAAAGTAGTTGGGGGCTGGAGCTATTTTTAGAAAATGAGGAGACCAAGGCTTAGATGGGTAAAGGGACTTGCCTGGAGTTACACAGCTGGGACGTGGCACACTCTGTGAGTCAGACCTAGGACTCTTGACCTGGGTGCTCCGTCTCAGGTCCCTGGGGAGCATGACTGCACCAAATGGGAGATCTTGGCTTCTTTGAGGAAATAAGAATGTAAAATGTCACTTGGCTGGGGTATATATATTTTTTTCATGTGTACTTTTCTGTTTCCACTGATTTCTTTTAATTTAGATTTTGTTTTTGTTGTTGAGGGAGAATTTTCTTATTCTCTAGACAATCCTAAATCAATAGCTGTTAGTTCCCACCAACATGGTGTAGTGAGCTTAATAGAACCAGTAGGAGATATTTTAAATTAAGAAGTATGTTTATTATTTTTTTTCTTATTTCAAAAATGATTTCTGCTCCAGTGACATCCTTCTTTATCCTCCTACCCAGGGATTATCACTGTTAAGTGACTTAAATTCTCCTAAACCCTGCTCCCCGCCAAAATTGAAAGTTGAATTTCCTTCTTCAGGAAAGTAGGAAAAGAAGTAAAATCTGTAAGTAGGTTAGAATCTTGGGAGTGGTATTTCTGAGAAGATAGGTCTGGTTTAGCCAAGTGGGAGGGTATGCCTCCTGAGGCTGGAGATTCAGAAATTGTTGATTTTGTCTTCACAAAGCAACTCTACATTTTTAGATGCAGCTGGGCTCTAAGACCGGAAGTTCGATTCCCTGGAGGGCAGGGCTCTCCATATCTTAGACATATGTGAAGCCAGAACAGTTGGGGAGGCTGAGAGTTTGCCTGAAGAGAATTGCAGTCTTCAGACTCGTTACAAATTTAGCTCAGCTTCTAAGAAGCATTCCCATCAAAGAGAGAGATTTCCTGGCTGCTGTCGGATTGGGTTCACTGTGGGATTTCTCATGTGCAGTTAACTAGGTATAGTTGTTTCTAGGCAGTGGGACCACAGATTTGCCTAAGATCTCTGTTTTGACGATTTGAGGACTGGTGACTTATGTGGTATTAGGAACATCTGTTGGCTTTGGATTTTGCCTGCCGAGCATCCGCACCCTATCTTTTCTGGTATTCATACCCTGTTTTTCTTCTGGTTTACCATCTGTACCAGGTTGATTGGTATCCCCCCATCCTCCACTCCCCATCACGTCTACTTGGAAACTCAGAATGTGACTTTATGTGGAGATAGGGTCTTTGCAGATGTAATTCATTAATATGAGGTCATACTGGGTTAGGGTGGGCTCTCCATCCAATGACAGGTGTTAGTGTGAGGCAGCCATGTGAAGACACAAGGGAAACAAATAGAATAAGATGGAGGTAGAGATTGGCTGGAAATGCAGAATCTAGGAGAAAGGCATGGAACAGATAGATCCTCCTCAGAGCTCCCACCAGGAACCAATCCTGCTGACACCTTGACTTTGGACTTCTGGCCTTCAGAAGTGTGAAAGAATAGATTCTGTTGTCCAAGCCACTCAGTTTGTGGTACTTTGCTATGACAGCTCTGGGACACTAATATACCACTGGGTCAGAGGACTGGGGGGCTGAGCTGCATCCTTGCCTCCAGAATGGCATGTAACACAGGACTGAACAGGGCATAGTAATTCCCTCAGGGACAGACGCATCACTTTATCTAGATCAATAAGAATCAAGTGTGGGAATTTTTCTAGATTATTCAGGAAAGAGGATCTCTTTTCCTTCCAGGTTTGTCAACCTAGAGCTCCTGGAGGTCTACTCAAGAATGAAGCTAGTACTGAGGAAAGCAGAATAAAGATGGAGACAAATTCAGGGCACTTGAGCACCTAGATCTGGCTATACCTGATTCCCACTAGACTGTTCAGTCAAGGCAGTTTTATTTTTTTATTTTTTTAAAATTTTTATTTATTTATGATAGTCACAGAGAGAGAGAGAGGCAGAGGCATAGGCAGAGGGAGAAGCAGGCTCCATGTACCGGGAGCCTGATGTGGGATTCGATCCCGGGTCTCCAGGATCGCGCCCTGGGCCAAAGGCAGGTGCCAAACCGCTGCGCCACCCAGGGATCCCAAGGCAGTTTTAATATCTTCAAAGGCCACTTTGAGCTGGAGTTCTTGTCACTTATAACCAAAGGATCCAGGCTAATAAGTATGATTTAGAGACAAGCATTCATGAACACGATCTTTAAATGACTTTCTATAAAAGACCTGGTTGACCCTGTTGGTTTGTTTTCACAGTTTCTTTGAGAAGATAGGAAAAGGAAAGCAATACAGGAAAAAGAAAACATTTATTGAGTGCCTCCTACCTGCTACGCCCTGTGTGAAGACCTTTAAAAGACTTAAAAAAAACCCAAAACACCCTAACAACAAAACCTACTTAAGACTTGTTGCTTATAAGTTACAGAGGCTTTTAGGTCTGTTTGGTTTTAAAACCCATGCTGTCACATGGCCTCTTGGAAGTAATATCACTGGGCTCTAAAGCCTCTTTGAACATCCTTGTGGGATCTTTTTTTTTTTTTTTTTAAGATTTTATTTATTTATTCATGAAAGACACAGAGAGTGGCAGAGACATAGGCAGAGGGAGAAGCAGGCTCCCTGTGGGGAGCCTGATGCAGGACTCGATCCCAGGACCCCGGGATCATGACCTGAGCCAAAGGTAGACGCTCAACCACTGAGTCACCCAGGTGTCCCCCTTCTGGTATCTTTATCTTCCTTTACTGAAGACAGAGCCTGGGGTTGTGCCCTGGCTCCTCCCCTCCCTCACTGGGGAGCTCCGGGTGCTCCCACCCTATGAGGTAGCTGCTGAATTTCATCCCATCTTGCAGATGAAGAAACAGAGGCTGAGTGAAATACTAGGCTCTGTGCCACCCAATCAGAAATGGTCAAGGGAAGTATTTAAAACTAGGTGTGCTGGGTCCTTGCTATTCAAAGGTGGTCTGTGGACCAGAACCTAAATGATGACGTGGAAGCTTATCACGCAGAACCTTGTCTCTGCCCCTCCCTTGTAGCCATTCTGATTCACTGCACCAAAGGCTCTAGGGGAGCCCTGCAGGTGAGAACACTCTATGCCCAGAAGGGCCAGCTTCCCCCAAAGCAGCTGGTCTGTATCAATGAAGGGAACAGAGTTTCCTCCTAGTGCCTAAGGCTAGCCCACTGCCAGCACAGCCCGGGCAGAGAACTGGCGAGCCCTCGGCCTCTCTCCATGTGGCTGGGAGAGTGGAGGCTTCTGCTGCCGAGCTGGCCATGCTGAAGGCCAACAGAACACCCTTTTCTCTTCCGCCACGGGTTCATCTCAGCCCACCTCGGCCTGTGTCCTCGCCACCTGGGTCCAGCTGGAGAGCCAGCTGCTTTTTGCGCCAGGGATTATGCCCAGAGAGCTTCCCACAGCAGCTCTGAGGATTCCTTGCTAAGCTGCTCTGGGAACAAAGGGCCTGCAGAATATCCCCAGGATGGAGGGGCGGGGGATAAAAGCAAGAGCCACATCTGTCACAAGGAACGTGGGAATAGCTCTTTGCCAGGAGAGATGGGAATACTCTGTCCCTGACTGGCTTTGGTACTCCACGGTTGAAATGCTTTCCTAGTCCACGGGGTCAATAGCTGCTGTTTGCTGAAGTCTACTGTGTAGGGGCTCTGGCCTCCAGATTGGCATGTGGGCAGCAGGCCACCTGAAGAGGTGCAGTATGGTGCTGGTATTCATCTGGCCTGGAACAGGTAGGGGACACTAGGTTAGAGCACTGATGTGATGGCCACACAGGCTGGGGTTCACACCCCGGACATCTGGCCCCAGTCTCTTGCTTCTTCTGTTCAGAGACATTATCTGATGTCATGGAGCAGCTGGGCAGCCAAGCAAAAAGGGCAGTTCCCTGGATAGTGACACTTTTGTGGATGACGAGGAGGGTCAAATAATTTTATTAAAGAAATCTGTGATCTATTTTTTTTTAAAAAAGATTTTATTTATATATTCATGAGAGACACACAGAGAGAAGCAGAGACATAGGCAGAGGGAGAAGTAGGCTCCCTGCAGGGAACCCAATGCAGAACTTAATCCCAGGACCCTGGGATCATTCCCTGAGCTGAAGGCAGATACTCAACCACTGAGCCACTCAGGCGTGTGATCTATTTCTAAGAAGCTTCCAGGAAAAGCTGTTCTTGTCAGGGGACCATGCTTCAGGAAGTGAGGGGACAGGCCAAAGCATGCATTTAACTGTATGGCCCTGGCAAAATTCACTTATCTCTCTGGGCCTTTCTTTCCTTGCTTGTCAGTTGGATGACAGTAATATCCCTGGGAGGGATCATGTTGTAGCTATTCCAAATGAACAGTGGCTCTCTTGTGCCCTAAATCTTTGGTTTTCAACCCTGGCTGCACACTCGGATCCTCTGTGGAAATCCAGAAACTACTGAGGCCTGGATCCCTCCTCCTAAAGACATTCTGATATAACTGTGCAAGGTGGTGTGAACATGGAGATGGTTGAAGCTCCTTGGCGATTTCTCTCTCTCTCTCTCTCTTTTTAAAGGTTTTATTTATTTATTCATGAGAGACACACAGAGAGGCAGAGACACAGGCAGAGGGAGAAGCAGGCTCCATGCAGGGAGCCTGATGTGGGACTCGATCCCGGGACCCCAGGATCACACCCTGAGCCAAAGGCAGATGCTCAATTGCTGAGCCACCCAGGTATCCCTCCTTGGTGATTTCTTTTTTTTATTTTATTTATTTATTTATTTATTTATTTATTTATTTATTTATTTATTTATTTATTTGATTTATTTATTCATGAGAGAGACACACAGAGAGAGGCAGAGACACAGGCAGAGGGAGAAGCAGGCTCCATGCAGGGAGCCTGATGTGGGACTCGAAACTGGGACCCCAGGATCACACCCTGAGCCAAAGCCAGACGCTCAACTGCTGAGCCACCCAGGTATCCCTCCTTGGTGATTTCTATGTGCAGTTGAGAACCGCAGTTCCTAAGGCAGGTCTGGGGAAAGACATGGCAAAAATCCTCATCATTTTTGAAGGTTGGTTCTCCTCTAACCATGGCCTATGGATCTGTGCTGCTTGCAAGCTACTTGTAATTGGTTGGCAAGAGAACTGCAGGCACTAAGTGTTAGGAGCTCCTGTGGCCTCTCCATACCTCCACACCATAAATTCTTAGGACTTAGCCCCAGCCTTTTGGAGCCAGAATCATTTGAATAAGATTTCCGGTGACTCATCTGCACATTAATGTTTGAAAAGTGCTGCTCTAAGTCATTTTCCTGACGAATTAATTTAAATGGAGCCACCAGACAAATTATTTATTTATTTTTAAAGATTTATTTATTTATTTATTTATTTATTTATTTATTTATTTATTTATTTTAGAGAGAGAGACAGAAGGCAAGGGTGGGGAGGGGCAGAGGGAGAGGGAGAGAGTCCTCAAGCAGATTCCCTGCTGAGTGCAGAAGCTGATGTGGGGCTCAATCCCAGGACCCTGCGATCATGACCTGAGCTGAAATCAAGAGTCAGGTGCTTAACTGACTGAGCCACCTGGGCACCCAGACAGATTTATATTTAAAGACTTCTGTTGACATAGGAATCTATACGTGTCCTACTTTAGGTTAAGGTTGGTGACCCTTCAAAACCTTGCTCAGTTATCTCCCTCTTGTTTGCCCCTCTCCTGATCCTCCCAGATAATCACTCTTTCCTCTTTGCTACTTCATCACAAACAAACTTCTTTTCTTTTTCATCACGTACAAACTTCTAATATTGCCTTATAAGCATCCGCTTACAGGCTAGTCTCCTTGATGGCAGAACTGCGTGGTCACCGTCTTGAACCACCTGCACCTGGTTCTCTGCCTGGTACAGTTAAGTCCTCAGAAAGTTTGTTGAGCTGAACTGATAGGTAGGGGAAAAAAAAAACAAGCTTCATTTTTGCTTCTCTCATGGCCACAATGGGAGAAGCATAGAGAACATGTTGGCATGCTTTATTACTTTCAGAAGCTCATAATCTGGGTCCTACCGTAGCTGAATATTTGTTCATTTGCTGAGAGGGACATTCCTTTTTACCAGTCAGTGCTGGCTTTATACTCTTTCCGAGGGATAGCAGCCAATTCTCCCCACCTGCTTCCGTGCTATGGGAACTCCTCTCCCAGTTATCACACGGAATGTGCATGCCTGTTCTCCCCACTTTTCCGTGCAAAGAACCAGTGGGTACTCTGGGCTGCTCACCCTAGCGTGAAAGCCATCTTGGGGTATACCTAATTCTAATGCAGGTGAAAAACAGCTTCAAATTTTCATGGAAAATGTGAGGCAAGAATAAAATTTAGGTATTTCTTTTAACCCTCAAAAATATGTTTTTGTCTTCTTTTTTCTCTCTTGCTGTCTTTCTTTCTTTCTTTCCTCTGTGGGAGGTGTGCCAGATAGCATCTCTAACATTGACTAGAGTCTCTGCCACATTTGCAGGTTTAGAGGCCACTTCCTGTCGGGCTTTTGGACTAAAGGGTCAAGATTGAGGAGGAGACAGAGCTCTGGAGTAAAGAATATTGTTGTGTCTATGGAAACAACTCATTTTTCTTTCTTTCTCAGATGTTTTCATTCATCAACTATTACGGATTTCTGTGAATATTTATTAAACAATTATTATGTACCTGCTCGAGGGGTCAATTAGAAGGGGCTTCACACAGGGAGGGATACCGCAGTGGCGGCTTCAGTCAGGACCACAAGTTCACCAGGTGGAGGACTGGAAGGAAAGAGTTCCCAGCAGGGAGAACAGCTATGCGAAGCCTCAGAGGCATGAAATCCTATGGCTGTTGTACCAGATTTACGTTTAGCTGTCTAAAAGAGAAAACCAAGTAAGTGGCTTCAATTAAATGAAGGCTTACTTCTCTCTCATAAAGAAGCCCCAAAGCAGGCAGTTTAGGGGTGATCTGGAGGCAACTTCTCGATCTCTGCTTTGGCCATCCTTGGCATGTGACTTCTATCCTCAAGGTCACAAGAAGGCTGCTGGAGCTCCAGCCAGGATGTCTATGTTCTAAGTGGAGAGAAAAGGAAGGGGAGAGGGGCAAAACTTATTCCTTCCATCTGAATCAGCCCCTTAGAGAAAGACTTCTCAGTCTCTGCCTAGAATCAAAGGAGGCAGTAGAATATAGTCTTTTCACTGAGCACATTGCAGCCTTGAATAAATCCCAAAGTCTGTTATTACAGAGGAAGAAGCAAATGGGTACTGGGTAGGCTGCCATGGTATGCCTGGAGGGACGTCAAGTTCTTGGTTCTTGATATTGCCAGAGCCTACGGTGCAGAGGGCATGTGGTGAGAGGAACATGGTGCTAGCTTGTCGGGCAGCAGGAGGTCGGGGCAATGGAAGGCACTGGCAAATCCTCATGGCTGAAGTGGGAAGAGAAAGTTCAGGGAAGTGACAGCTCTTGGACTGAGCCTGAAATGTGAACTTGCCTGGCACAGTCCATGGGACTGGAGTGCCCCAGTGTCCTCCCTCCCTCCATTCCCATCCCTGGCTGCCTCCTTTCCTCCCTCCTTCTTTCTCTTCTCTCTGCCATTCCCCACTTCACATTGCCTTCTTTCTTATCCTTTCCCCTCTCTCCTGGCAGGATCTGCAGGATTTGGGTAGGTCAGCAAGAGAAGAGGTGAAAACTTTGTAGCAAGAGATGGGGAGGAGCCCGAGGGCATGCCAGGAGGGCTATAGTGGGAGTTTCCATGGATAGAGAAAGCCTAGGATCCAGGCTAGAGATACTCACGTAGAAGTAGGGAACAGAGCAACGTCATTGGTCAGTGGAGTAACATGATAAATGCAGATTTAAGAAAAGTAAGTCTGTTGGGAATGGTGCCTTCTCTAAATGGCAATTTAATTTTATATTCTTGGCTTAGAGGGAAGAAACCACCATATAAAAGCTGCTAGTGCATCTTTAGGGAGTGATACTGCTGAGGACTTTGTGCCTAGCATCTCTCATTATCCCTGCATGAAATCCCAAAAGAGTCATTCATTTCTTGATGTAGAAATGGGAAAGAACAGCTTTCCTGGAGAAGTGCATGACTTTCTTTTCCATTAATGAAATTTACCTAACACTTCCTTTATATTGTGGATTCCAGGAATATCGAGGGAAGTGGCTGGATTGCTAGTGTTTCCTTTTTCTTCAGTTTGCATTTTCAATCTCTGCTAGTATTCAAATGCTTCATTGGATGTGTTTCTGTATGTGAAGCATGGCAGGAAACACAGTTATGTTTTAAACAGGCGAGAAGAGAGGCACATGCAGTGTAGCTGAGCAGATGGGTGCCAAGGAGTCCTGGCAGGGTGGGGACCCAGAGATGGTCATGGTCCAGGTGGGACATGGAGTGATCACATCAGAAGGAAAGTTTGGGTGAATCCCAGGGAAGTTGCAGAGAGCCCATAGCATGACACCTGGCTGTGTCAGTTTCACAAGGATGATGGTGGCAGGTGGCTAAGTACGTCCAGAGGTATGTGTATGCCAACTTGTATAGCTATTGATTTAGGGCCAGGATGGAGGCTTTAGGCACCCAAGCTAGGCTGTTTTTTGAATTCTTTTGATTTTTACCACTGGTATATTCTGTCTATAGCTACACTCTTTGAGAAGATATTTACTTCCATTTATTCTAAACTAATCCAAAAACTGCTTTGTTGGACAGTTATTGGTCACTGTATCACCTTCCAGGAAATATATGTACCAAAGAATGCTTGATGGGGACAATGCTTTGACCTAAAATAATGACAAAAATAATGGGGGTTTTGATACCATTGAAGTGTCTCTATCATGGCCATGGATACATGGAGAAAAAGCATTTTAGTCAAGTGAAGTTTCATGACCCCAGGACCAGATGAACTCACACCCACTCATGGTGTGTCTGATTGATTCTCCATTGCTAACACCAGCCCCACCTCCTGCTTGACTCCATCCTTCATGGACCCACCTAACCATCTAATCAGGCAACCAGTTACTTCAATGCATCTCCATTCAGGTCCAATGTTCAATGCTAAGAAATATAGAAAAAGAGTTTTATGTATTCTAGGGGCAGGGATTTGGTTTCTTCTAGTTCTGGGCCAGGTTTCCATTCTTATTCTGGCCACTCATCCATTCTTTCACCCCTTCACATAATTATTCACTTCTTATACATTTATTCAACACAGCAATACATTACCAAGCATCTCTGATGTGCCAGACTTTGGGCTGATGTTGGAGAGAAGAAAAGAGACATCATTTCTGTCTTCATGAAGCTCATGTTCTAGTCTAGCATTTTTCTATTATCATTTTTGAGTAAAGATAATTTACTGGGATGGTGTATGCATCATGGGACATTTAGCATCACTAGTCTCACCCTCTAAATGCTAGCAGCGTGCCCTCATCCCATTTTGACAACAAAAAATGCACCCACATGTTTCTGATCTTCATTGAGAGTCTGTTAAGATAAAGTGCGGTGGATTTTGTGATTGGCTCCTCAAATCTTCCTCCTTGTATTATTGTGGCTAGAAAGCTGCAAAGCAAGTTTCCCAGATTCCCTTGCACACAGAGTGTAATAGTTGGTAAAGCCTGTCATAATAAAATGCCACAAACTGGATGACTCAAACAATAAGAGTTGATTTTCTCTCAGTTCTGGAGGCTAGAAGAACAAGGTCTAGGAGTCAGCAGGTTTTCTTTCTTCTGTAGCCTGTAGATAGCTGTCTTCATGCCATGTCCCCACATGACCCTTTCCCTGAATGCACATATTCCTGGTGTCTTTTCTTCTTCTTCCATGAACACTGATCATATTGTATTAGGATCCTCCCCTTGTGACCTCACTGAATCTTTTTTTTTTTTTTTTGAGAGAGAGAGAAAGAGAGATTTAGTTAGGTATAGGGGAGGGGAGAGGCAGAGGGAGAGAGAGAGAGAGAGAGAGAGAGAGAGAGAGAACTGCAGGCAGACTCTGAACTGAGCACAGAGTCCAATTCCGGGCTTGATCTCACAACCCTGAGATCATGACTTGAACCGAAACCAAGAATCAGACACTTACCCAACTCAGCCACCAGGCTCCCTGTGACCTCATTGAATCTTAATTACTACTTTAAAGGCTCTATCTTCATTTCTAGTCACGTTAGGGGTTAAGGCTTCAAACCTATGAATTTGGGGGGAGCACAATTTAGTCTATAACACTGAGGGAAGCATGCGACCTCACTTTGCCTGGCAGATGCTTCTGCTTGAGATCCGGATGCTGAAGTGAGCAAGGTGTCTGCGTGAACTTCTGCAGGTGTTCTGACGAGTATGGTGGTGGAGGTATCTATTCTAGGACCGCTGTGAGTTTTTAGATCCCGGCTAGTATTTTCAGGCATTGAATGGGGGATGGTAGTGGCAGTGCAGTTTCTCTAGAACAGACCCAGAGTGTGGTTGGGTGTTCCTCCTGGCTCTGTTACCCCTGTCATGCTGCATTCAATGTCATCTCAATCATATTCTTTCCCTCTGAAGATTCCATGCACTATTATATAAACCATCTTTTTGCTTAAACTAGTTAGAATAGTTTCTGTTGTTTGCAACTATGAAACTCTAGTACAAGGAAAAGATCCACAAATAGACCAAATAATAATGTAGAGTTCTGTCCAGGATTTTATGGGAACTTAGAAAAAAAAATAACATATCCTTTGAACTGTTATCCATTCATCTCCTAACATTTAACCCTACCTCCTACCACTTGGGTGCTGCTGTCTCTTCATTAAGAAGTTTCTTGCTAGATCTATCTAGTGATCCACTGATCCAAGAATGATACTCCAATTTAGGAACCCATAACTAGTGACTTTAGTAACTCATTAGCTAATCAACTAGTAAATCCATTTATTTATACATGAGAAGCTATTCCCATTACTGTGGTCTGAGACTTAGGACAACAGACGTCTAGAGAGAGCTCCACGTCTCTCTAGTTTCCTCACCTTAAGCTGGTGGCTTTTGCTCCATAGGTCACACTTTCCTCAATGGTAATATAAGAATCAAGCAATCCCAGAGGTCCTTCTCAGCATCACCATGCTATGTGACATAGCATTTCTCTAGTGGAAGCTAAAGCACATTTATCTGCATGTAGGGATGGCAGGAAAACTGCTGAGAGTGTGACCTGTAGTAAGAGTGGACGTCAATTCACTGTCTTAGAAGCACAAGTGTCTGGAGACTGCTCTGCTTTCTTGGTGAGGGAGAGTGAAGAAGAGAGAAGCCACAACTAAAAAGACCTTTCCAAAATGTGTTCTTCAGTGCACTCAGCCCCATGGATTCCATGGTGAACCAACAATGGGAAATTGCCATCCTGGATGTTCAGAGTGACTGCTGGTAGCTTGAGGCCCAAAGGAGACATGCAGTGAGGAAACCCATTTATCAATCATTTTCCAAATCTGTTTGACCATGATACCCTTTGTTTTCCCTATAGCACCAACTAGCATCCTGGGTAACCCCACTTTTGGGGCAACAGTGAACTGAGGTGATCTTGAAGTCTTTCAGACTAAGTATAGACCCTGAGAGGCCTTATTTGGGAGGATGAGTCCTATCTGTGGCTTCCCTTGCTTCTGACTAAACCAGGGCCCCTCAGTGTTCTCCGAAGCAGGAGGCAATGTTAGAGTCCCATATGTGTGGGGGCCACATGGTAGTGGTGAGTCATGAGGGCCCACATTTGAGGCATGACTTTTAGACATGAGTCATGGCCATATGGAAACCTTATTTACATCTACCTTCCTTTGGTCTCTAATCCTTTGTAATGCCCTGGTTTCATGATGTAACTTCAGGGGAATTAAGCTTGGACAGCAAAATGATGTAATTAATTTAACTCAGCTTCAATTAAAGTCTTCCGCTAGCATGACATCTGACCGTGTCAGTTTCACAGGCAATGGTAGCAGGTGGCTGGGCATGTCCAGACATGTGTATACGCGAACTGGGGGTGAAGTCTGCCACATGGGTTTCATCCGGGGGTTTAGCCTAGTCTCTGGTGTTGAGTGTGCAGGGCTTCCCTGAAGATACACTTTTCTAACAATTCTTGTGGTAGTAATAGCCCAGTTACTAACAAGAACCAGCAATCTGCAGCCCAGCTACTAATTTAGGACCAGTACGGATATTTTATGCCCCAGAGCCAGGCTGTTTTCTGAAGTCTTTTGAATCCCACAACTGGTCCTTTCTAGCTTCAGAAAGGAATCACCTTTTATTAATTCAAAAGTAATACAAGAAAAACAAAACCCTGTTTCTATGGACAGTTATTGGTTACTGTATCACCTTTCAGGGACCTTGCTAACTCTATGAAGAGGGTTTAGTGGGTGCAGTGCTTTAATCCAAAGGATGGTATAAATATTGGAGCTTGGGAGAGCACAATAGAGTATCCTCAAAGTTGTTGGTAAAAGTAAGCTATTTCTGTGACTTTTGGGGCCTCCAGCCCACACATTTTCTTATCTCTTTTGTCTTCAAATTTACAATGAAAGAACCTTCTGGAATAGAGAAACATCTCCTGATCCAGCCATCCCTGCTCTCTGTCCAGCTGGTTTCCCTTTGTCACCCCTGGCCATCTCCTTCCAAGTCTTCAGCCAGCCTGCCTCCTGTGGCTGCTGACCCTGTCTCTAGCTGGGGAGCTGGATAGCTCTGGTCTGGCTGGGGCCACACAGAGCTGGAGCTAACACCACCGAGGTTTGAGCTGGGTGTGTGTGTGTGTGTGTGTGTGTGTGTGTGTGTGTGTGTGCATGTCCTGCTTGCCCCCTGCTGTCTTTGAAGACTCAAAATGGCAAAAGCAGCATCAACTTGTAACCATGAGTTAAAGTGAGGGGCCCTGGGGCCAGCTCTGCCTTCTTGCCTGGCTGGCTGGGGACACTTTCTGGGTTGTACCAGAGGGCTCAGTGGGGGCATTCTGATCCATTCTTCCCTAGATATTGTAGCTTCACATCACCACCCCTCAGCATTATTCACTGGAGCCTACTTATTCCTTCTTTTTTTTTTTTAAGATTTTATTTATTTATCCAAGAGAGACACAGAAAGAGAGGCAGAGACACAGGCAGAGGGAGAAGCAGGCTTCCCGCAGGGAGCCTGATGTGGGACTCGATCCCAGGATCCCCAGGACCACACCCTGAGCCTAAGGCAGATGCTCAACCACTGAGCCACCCAGGTGTCCCTTATTCCTTCTTTTATAACTAACACCATCCATTTCTGAGCTTCCCAGAAAGCTAGGAGAATAGCTAATGAGAATCGCTAACTGGTACTGGGCCATGTTGGGCCAGGCCTGAAATTATCTGATGTTGATGTTCTCCTTAATTCAACAATCTGAGGAGGAGTCATTATCATCTCCAGTGTAAACATGGGGCAGTTGATGCCTCAGGAGGAGGCATACTTTAGCTATGGTGTCCCTGCTGATAAGCTGTGGAACGAGCCTTGCTCACTCAATGAACCATTTGTAGAACACCTACTCAGGCTGAGGCATGGAATGGGCTTCAGGGATAGAGACTGAGTACAAGCAAAGAGGGAACTTTAGTGGGAGAATAAGACCAAAGAATCAAGGATGGAAGAAAGCAAAATGAGCACTGGGTTGGAGAGCCCATGGGTGCAGCTCAGGGCCACGGGGGTGAGTCTGGGCAGGTGGGTGACCAGATTCCAGTTTAAGGAGACTCTTATGGGAAGGACAACAGCATAGCCCTGGAGGAGGAAGGAGGAGGAGTGAGAAAGCTATGAAGGAGGGCAGACGGGAGGACATGTGCAAAGAAACAAAAGTGGAGAGTGAGATAGGACATTCACAAAAGCACTGTGTCTCGTGCAGAGTGAATTCTGGCTAATGTTCATGCAGCAAATGAGCAGATGCCTGGCCAGATCTCTCATCCTATCTCCAGCTCCTCAGGGGCAGGATCTTTGAAGGGCATCAAAGAGGGGAAGGCACACTCAGATTTGGAGTTTGGAAAGATCACTGTGGCAGGATGGAGGAGAATGAGTGGGAGTGGCCAGGGAGGTAGCACAATCCAAATGAGTCTTTCTTCTCTTGCTGGCAAAAAGGACTGTGCTTTTCAAGAGTCCTCTTCACCAGAGTTCTAAAGTTGGAAGGAATTCAGGGATCTGTTGTGAAAAAAAATGGAAAGTTCTAGGACACCAAAAGTGATTTTCTGATTTTGGAATAGAAAATGTCACAGTAATGATGTAGAGAAAAGGGAACCCTTGCACACTGTTGGCGAGAATGTAATTTGGTATAGCCACTATGGAAAATGGTAAGGAGGCTCCTCCAAAAATTAAAAATAGAAATATCGTATGATCCAGCAATCTGCTTCTGGGAATCTATCTGAAGCAAATGAAAACACCAGCTCCAAAAGATATATGCACCCCTATGTTCGTTGCAAAATTATTTACAATAGCCAAGACATGGAAATAATAATCTAAGTGTCTACCAACAGATGGATGGATAAAGAAAATGTGAGATATATACATATATAAACATGTATATACACATGTGTACATATACATATATACACACATATGTATATGTCTCTAATGGAGTATTATCTAGCCATCAAGAGAAGGAAATCTTGCTATTAGTGACAATAATGATGGGCTTTGAGGTATTATGCTAAGTGAAATAAGTCAGACAGAGAAGTCTAAAACTAAACAAAACGAAACAAAAAACTGAGTCCATACGTACAGAAAACAGACTGGCGGTTGCCCGAGTCAGGGTCAGGGAAGGTGGATTGGGTGAAGGGGATCAAAAGGTACAATCTAGCTGTTATAAAATAAGTCGTGAGCTATAATGTACAGCACGGCAACTATAATTAATAATACTGTATTGCATATTTGAAAATAGCTAAGAGAGCAGATCTTAAAAATTCTCATCACAAAATAAAATGTTATGACCATATGTGGTGATGAATGTTAACTAGACTTACTGTGGTGACCATTTCACAATACATACAAATATTGAATTATTTTGTTGTACACTTGAAATTGGTTGACATTATATGTCACTTTTATCTCAAAAAGTGTGAATAGGGAGAAGAAACAGAAATGCTCTCCATATCTCATCCTTCAGTAAAGAGAAGTAATTAGTTTTGGAGTGTCCATTGGGCTGATAAAAAATCCCGAGACAGTATCTACATGACTAGCGCATTCCAAACGGTGGATTTCTGACATCTCATCATATTATATGGGTTTGGATTCAGGAGTTTACCAACCTGGAAAATGTTGCAGATTATGGACACGGTGGTTGGTTGTGGGGAGTAGAGCCACTGGGAGGCTCCAGGTGAAGGGCACTGACCCTTACACATCAAGGTGCATTAGGTCCTTGCTGTAGGGTTGGGAGCCTGGATTGGAATTAAGCCCGGGCTTTGGAGCCAGACCAACCAGAGTCTCTACATTCCTGCTTGCTAATCATGTGGTGTGGGCAAGGCCCTCAGCTTCTCTGAGTTTGTTTCTAATCTATGAAATGGAGATAAAATTAGTATCTTCTTTATAAGCAGTCATATGAGAAAGATATGAAATAGTGCTCATAGAACTTATGGTCCCTTATATTAATCAGGATTCTCCAGAGAAACAGAACCGATAGGAGATAGGTAGGTAGATAGACAGATAGACAGACAGATAGATAGGAGAGGAAATTTGTTATGAGGGGGTAGGGGGGATTGGCCAGTCAGTTATGGAGACTGAGCCATCCCATGATCTGTTGTCTGAAAGCTGGAGAATGAACACAGCCAGTAGTGTAATTCTCTGAAGGTCTAAGAACTAGGGAACCACTGTGAAAATTCTGGACTAGGAAGGCCCTGGATGCTAGAGAAAATGAATATTGGAGTTCTGAAAACAGAGAAAACTCCCTTTTTTCTGACTTCTTATTCTGTTTGCCCTCAGAATTGGATGGGTGAAGGTGGATCTTTTTCTCACAGTGTACTAATTTAAATGCTAATCTCTTTGGGAAACACCGTCTTGGACAGACACATCCAAAAATAATGTTTTACAAGCCAGTGGGGCATCCTGTAGCCCAGTCAAGTTGACACATAAAATAAATCATCACAAATCCACCCGTTGTCAACTTGACAGCTATATATATCTCCTTAAACCATACTTACTCTTCAAATAAAGACAATAAAAAGATAAAAATTCCACTGTACGTGATACAACCATCCTGTGTATCACTAAAAGCACACTAATCCCTTGCTGGGAAGAGGAAGTAGAGTCCTCAAATAGTATTTACTCCTCTCCTGATAACCAGTACACCTGAATAGTATGATGTCAAATTAGCAATACTTAGATACTGATTTGAAGTCAGTGCAGCTTATGTTACATAATAAGGGAATAAGAGAGGAAAGAAAACGAAGATAGTTGCTTACTATATGTGTATACACCCACAAACATAGTCATGACAAAATAAAGAGGAAATATCCATAACAATTACAGTCATTGTCACCGTATAGCTGGCCAGGTAGTCACAGCTGGTATTTATCACTACCTTCTTCTCCTCCCTATCCCGTATTCCCTTTGCCCTCAGCAAGCACCTCACCTTGTGGTGGTTCTTTACTTAGTGGGGTGACCCAACCCTTCATTCCTGAGCATCTGGGCCTGGGTTGGGTTGTGTGGTTTTCCAATGACCTTAATCACAGGACATGGTAACATGATTCCCTGAGGGATCTCCTGTATTCAATAACTTCCTTACTCCATTAGGGGGTAGCAGTCCAGTTCCCCCTTGGTGGTCAGGATCAATGATGCCAGCCAACAGACGCGTCCCTGCTGGCCTGTGGATTCAGAGGTGCAATGGGTGCAAAATGGCTCCGTGATAGTCTTAACTTCCAGTTCAATGGGATCAGTGTTGTATCTCCAGGTGGAAGCATTCTTCTGTCTGGAACTAAGATCCTTATGCCAGTACAACATCAAGTGGAGGGAACAAGAAGCCAAAATTTTGCTAGTGGGTCACTACGGATAATAGTGAGTGGTACCATTCTTACATCCGTTTCAGCTTCTCTGAGATTGTTTCTTATGTATAAAATGGAGATAAAATCAGTACTCACCTCAAAGATGGTGGCATGAGAAGGAAATTGAATAAAGCTCATAGGTCTAGCCTCTGGCCCATAGAAAGTGCTGGATGCATGTAAACCTTTAATATAGGCATGTCAGTGGAAAGTGGGGCTCAGAGGGGTTGAGGGCTTGACCCTGGTTTTGGGTTAAGTGGTAGAGGAGACTGGATGTGTCAAGAACAAGACAAAGGCACTTGGGACCATGTGTCCTGAGTAGTGTTTGATTGCTGTGGTGGACAGCTTGGTGGTCCAGCTTCTTTTTTTTTATTTTTTAAATTTTTTTTATTTATTCATGATAGACATAGAGAGAGAGAGAGAGGCAGAGACACAGGCAGAGGGAGAAGCAGGCTCCATGCCGGTAACCCGACGTGGGACCCGATCCCGGGACTCGAGGATCGCATCCTGGGCCAAAGGCAGGCACTAAACTACTGAGCCACCCAGGGATCCCTGGTGGTCCAGCTTCTTCCTGCCATTCTTGTCTATCTCTTATGGATGCGATCATTCCTTTATTAATTGAGAGCTGACCTATTTACAAAAAAATAAAGAATTGGAGGTGACAAAGAGTTATGGGTGGAAAGACAATAAAATGATAAAGGAATGATGATATGAGAACAAGGACCAAGTGTTAGTAAGGGTAACTATCAAAATTCTTAACCAAGCAATTAGCTTTGAACTCTCAGAACTGAAGACAAAAGGGGTACACAGCAGTTTACCTCCACTTTGGGGGAGTTGTGTTTTAGGCTACTCAACATTTGAAGCCTTTAGGGAATTCTGTATCTCATGGGACCTGGAGGACCATAGAAATTGGAATGGCTCATACTCTCATCTCGGCTTCCTTTGCATGCTGAGAGCATTACACAATTAGACTCACCTACCCCTGGGCATGGCCCAGCAGCAACACTGTGACATGTAGCTATGATAAGATCAGGCTCTTATGCCTGCAGTTACAGGGGTGCTAGTGGCAGTGACAGGTGACCAGTGCTGGTGGGGCTGGTGGCAGAAGGCAGGTTGCTCTGGCTGACAGAGAGTGTCCCCCCCACCCCGAC
This sequence comes from Canis lupus familiaris, assembly GCF_011100685.1. NCBI lineage: Eukaryota > Metazoa > Chordata > Mammalia > Carnivora > Canidae > Canis > Canis lupus. The sequence goes on along the minus strand of NC_049224.1, from coordinate 47,378,358 downwards.
CCTCCTGCATCAAGACTGAGGGTGTTGATCCATTCACTCAATAGAGCTATTTATTTATTTATTTATTTTAATTATTTACTTATTTAAGAGAGAGAATGGGAGGGAGAGGGAGAGAGAATTTGAAGCTGACTCCATGATGCATGCAGAGCTTGACATGAGGCTGGATCCCACGACCTCGAGGTCATGACCTAAGCCTTAACCAACTGAGCCACCCATGCACCTCTCCACAGAGCTTTTATTCCTTCCGACTTTTAATTTTGAAAAATTTCAAATCCACAATGAAATTGGAAGAATACAACAGGTATCTTTATTCAGACCCCACAGTGCCGTGTTTCCACATTCAGTTTTAACATTTCATTATTTATTTATTTTTAAAGATTTTATTTATTTATTTATGAGAGACTTAGAGAGAGAGGCAGAGACATAGGCAGAGGGAGAAGCAGGCTCCATGCAGGGAGCCCAATGTGGGACTCGATCCTGGGACTCTGGGATCACACTCTGAGCCAAAGGCAGATGCTTAACTGCTAAACCACTCAGGCATCCTCAGTTTTAACATTTCAACATTTATGGGCACATACTCTCTCTCCACATACAAAACACATATGTTGAACCATTTGAAACTAGATTGCCCATATCACACTCCTCCCCCTCTAAATACTTCAGCATGTGTCTCCTAAGGACATTCTCTATGTACATAATCCCATTCCCACTCTTAAAAAAATTAACACTTCCCTAATATCATGTAATACCCAGAGCTTATTCAAATTTCTGCATTTCCCCAAAACGTCTCATGTCTTCACTTCTTTAATATTTGAACAGCCATGCCCCCCTTCCAGCCATTTTGTGTGTCTGGTGCATTTTTTCAAATACTTTTAATTGCAGATACTTTTGATAAGTTTTTTTTTTTTTCCTCAAACCAAGTCTCTTTCTGTCCTGACTTAAATCTGGTCTGGTCCACACAGCTCTCCTTACTCTCCACACACATGCACAGGAAGATGGTCTTCCCACACGCGCCAAAAGGAGTAGTGGCTCAGAGAATGGGCTTTGGAGTCAGACTTGGAAATGAGCCCCACCACTAACTGGTTGAGTTAGGGCAAGCTACTTAACCACTGGAGGATCAGCTTCCCAAACTGTGAAAACACAAAATAATAATAATCTCTGCTGAGTGGTTGGTTGGGAGGATTATTCAAGTTCATAGTTGCCAAGGGCACTGAACCATTGTCTGGATACACTGTAAGCACTGTGTAAGAGCTCTTCTCACTAATGCAACCTCTTCCCAGTAAGTTCTCCCAAGTCCTTGCTCTCTGGGTCACTAGTTTCCTTGGAAGGTAGCCCCTCATGAGAGACATTACTCTAAGACCTATTTTCCACTCTAGGATGATAGTACCAACTGTCTTCCTCATGAATGGTGGCTTAGAATTTTTATTAAGAAGGAAAAGCAGGTTGTTTTTTTATTTTAAATATTTTATTTATTTACTCATGAGAGACACACAGAGAGAGGCAGAGACATAGGCAGAGGGAGAAGCAGACTTCTCAAGGGGAGCCTGATGTGGGACCCAATCCCAGTACCCTGGGATCACGCTCTGAGCCGAAGGCAGGGGCTCAACCACTGAGCCATCCAGGCACCCCAGCAGATTCTGTAGAATGGTACACTTGGAAGGAACTTCCCCAACCTTTAAACATACCAGTAGCTATCATTTACTTAGTGTCTACCTTAGCCAGAGCCGGCGTGCCTATCTATACTCCTTGCTACCATTACAGAAAGTGGCCACGATCATCACCATTCTATACACTCAGAAACCCAGGCAATTAGTAAGTACTGGTGTTGGCATTAAAACTTCAATCTGGCTGCCAAGTAAAGTTCTTTCCAATAAACCATGTGACTCTCTGCCCAAGGGTGAGTGGGTTCTATTGCATTTGGCTAATTGCTCCCCAAATCATCTATTAAAAAGTGTGAATATAGCAGGGGATTTTCTCTGTAGACAGGAAAACTGAGACCTCATTAGCTTTAATTGGGGCAGCATCAGATCTTCTTTTAGAAAGAGACAGGAGAGGTAATTCCCAGGATAATACTGAGCTGGCTCTTTGGCCTGCATCATCCTAAATCTGGCACTTTGGAAGATCATGGTGACTAGTAATTGGGAGGGATTACTGTTGCCTGATGACACGTGGGTTTGCATGGAGACTTCTGAGTAAGGGGGAGAGGTTTTTTTTTTTTTTACCTATTGTATGTGCTGCTCATGTCACTTGACTCGATAGGAAATGAGATCAAGCAAGCCAAGGGCCTATGAGAGAGGCAGCTCTTCACGTGCACATAAAATGCAGGGGCACATCTGGACTAGCAGGTTTCAGACCTGAAGATGGCCTTCCCTTTGACCCAGTGTTTTCTCCCAGGAAAAGCAGAGGAAACACAGAAGTGTTCCGACAGGATATTTCTTTCCCTTTTTAAAAATGAGATTTAAATGAGAAATTTGTTACTTTGTAATAAGGTTGTTAGAAGTTAGGAAATTGGAAGTGATAGTGGCATTCACAGTCAACTGAGGCAAAAACGCTTTCTCTTTCAGAATGTTTTAAGTTTCTTTTTTATAAGTAAAATTATTCCCTCCCCTTGCTCCAATCCACTTTATATGGATACTCAGAATAAAAGCCTTTGACAGTGGGGCTGTCCTGCATGATATGAAATCAAAGACTGGAGCCCTGCTCCCTGCCTTCCTTTTCCAGAAGCCCTTACAATTCCTCCCTGGGATCCTATGGCTTTGTGGAACACAGTTTGGGAACTCCTGATATATTCTATTGTCTCTTTCTTTAAAAATGCAGATGGTAAACTAGTCATTTCAGTCTACATTTAAAAAATGATCTATTCCACATCTTTTTTTTTTATTCCACATCTTCTATGCTGAAGAATTCTAAGTAATATATGTAGATACACTGTGTGTTTTTTTTTTTTTTTTTTTGGTGCACTGTGCTCTTAATGAGGTGCGTCCTATCATCCCACTCCTGAAGTGTATGTTGTATGTGGTGATTTCTTTCCAAGGAGGAGAGGAAGAAAGAGTAACTTCACAGTAGAGAGACCTGACCAACATGACCTCAGCCAGGTGATCAAGGTCAACACCAACAGTGGTAAGTCATACTGGTCGGATCTACCCTTGGTGTGATTATCCCTCAACTGAGGGATAATCCACAAAATACCTGATCAGTATCTTTCGAATCCATCAAGATCATCATAAAGAAGGAAAATCTGGGAAACCGTCAGAGTCAGGGGGAGCCTCAGGAGACATGACAGCTCCGTGGGATGTGGTGATCTGGGTGAGCTCTCTGGACTGAAAGAGGACATGGGGCGCTCAGGTGGCTCGGTCGGTTAAGCATCCAACTCTTGATTTCTGCTCAAGTCATGATATCAGGGTTATGGGATCGAACCCCATGCTGGGCTCTGTGCTGGGCGTGCAGTCTGCATGAGAGTCTCTCTCCCTCTGCATCGCCCTTCTTTGCTCTCTACCTTAAAAAAAAAAAAGGAGAATTGAGTGAGGGGGTATTCTGTACTATCATTGGCAATGAAAGAATATCCAAACCATTCTAACCTTAAATTTATTGAAAAAAAAGAGGTCCATTCCTTTTTTTTTAATTTTTTAATTTTTTAATTTTTATTTAATTTTATTTAATTTTATTTTTTTTATTTGTGTTCAATTTACCAACATACAGAATAACCCCCAGTGCCCGTCACCCAATCACTCCCACCCCCCGCCCTCCTCCCCTTCTACCACCGCTAGTTCATTTCCCAGAGTTAGCAGTCTTTACGTTCTGTCTCCCTTTCTGATATTTCCCACACATTTCTTCTCCCTTCCCTTATATTCCCTTTCACTATTATTTATATTCCCCACATGAATGAGAACATATAATGTTCGTCCTTCTCCGACTGACTTACTTCACTCAGCATAATACCCTCCAGTTCCATCCACGTTGAAGCAAATGGTGGGTATTTGTCATTTCTAATAGCTGAGGAATATTCCATTGTATACATAAACCACATCTTCTTTATCCATCATCTTTCGTTGGACACCGAGGCTCCTTCCACAGTTTGGCTATCGTGGACATTGCTGCTAGAAACATCGGGGTGCAGGTGTCCCGGCGTTTCATTGCATTTGTATCTTTGTGGTAAATCCCCAACAGTGCAATTGCTGGGTCGTAGGGCAGGTATATTTTTAACTCTTTGAGGAACCTCCACACAGTTTTCCAGAGTGGCTGCACCAGTTCACATTCCCACCAACAGTGCAAGAGGGTTCCCCTTTCTCCACATCCTCTCCAACATTTGTTGTTTCCTGCCTTGTTAATTTGCCCCATTCTCCCTGGTGTGAGGTGGGATCTCATTGTGGTTTTGATTTGTATTTCCCTGATGGCAAGTGATGCGGAGCATTTTCTCATATGCATGTTGGCCATGTCTATGTCTTCCTCTGTGAGATTTCTCTTCATGTCTTTTGCCCATTTCATGATTGCATTGTTTGTTTCTTTGGTGTTGAGTTTAATAAGTTCTTTATAGATCTTGGAAACTAGCCCTTTATCTGATACGTCATTTGCAAATATCTTCTCCCATCCTGTAAGTTGTCTTTTAGTTTTGTTGACTGTATCTTTTGCTGTGCAGAAGCTTCTTATCTTTTCTTTTTAATTTTTATTTATATTTATGATAGTCACAGAGAGAGAGAGAGAGAGGCAGAGACACAGGCAGAGGGAGAAGCAGGCTCCATGCACTGGGAGCCCGACGTGGGATTCGATCCCGGGTCTCCAGGATCGCGCCCTGGGCCAAAGGCAGGCGCCAAACCGCTGCGCCACCCAGGGATCCCACAGAAGCTTCTTATCTTGATGAAGTCCCAATAGTTCATTTTTGCTTTTGTTTCTTTTGCCTTCGTGGATGTATCTTGCAAGAAGTTACTGTGGCTGAGTTCAAAAAGGGTGTTGCCTGTGTTCTTCTCTAGGATTTTGATGGAATCTTGTCTCACATTTAGATCTTTCATCCATTTTGAGTTTATCTGTGTGTCTGGTGCAAGAGAGTGGTCTAGTTTCATTCTTCTGCATGTGGATGTCCAATTTTCCCAGCACCATTTATTGAAGAGACTGTCTTTCTTCCAATGGATAGTCTTTCCTCCTTTATCGAATATTAGTTGCCCATAAAGTTCAGGGTCCACTTCTGGGTTCTCTATTCTGTTCCATTGATCTATGTGTCCGTTTTTGTGCCAGTACCACACTGTCTTGATGACCACAGCTTTGTAGTACAACCTGAAATCTGGCATTGTGATGCCCCCAGATATGGTTTTCTTTTTTAAAATTCCCCTGGCTATTCGGGGTCTTTTCTGATTCCACACAAATCTTAAAATAATTTGTTCTAACTCTCTGAAGAAAGTCCATGGTATTTTGATAGGGATTGCATTAAACGTGTATATTGCCCTGGGTAACATTGACATTTTCACGATATTAATTCTGCCAATCCATGAGCATGGAATATTTTTCCATCTCTTTGTGTCTTCCTCAATTTCTTTCAGAAGTGTTCTATAGTTTTGAGGGTATAGATCCTTTACCTCTTTGGTTAGGTTTATTCCTAGGTATCTTATGCTTTTGGGTGCAATTGTAAATGGGATTGACTCCTTAATTTCTCTTTCTTCAGTCTCATTGTTAGTGTATAGAAATGCCACTGACTTCTGGGCATTGATTTTGTATCCTGCCACGCTACCGAATTGCTGTATGAGTTCTAGCAATCTTGGGGTGGAGACTTTTGGGTTTTCTATGTAGAGTATCATGTCATCGGCGAAGAGGGAGAGTTTGACTTCTTCTTTGCCAATTTGAATGCCTTTAATGTCTTTTTGTTGTCTGATTGCTGAGGCTAGGACTTCCAGTACTATGTTGAACAGCAGTGGTGAGAGTGGACATCCCTGTCTTGTTCCTGATCTTAGGGGAAAGGCTCCCAGTGCTTCCCCATTGAGAATGATATTTGCTGTGGGCTTTTCGTAGATGGCTTTTAAGATGTTGAGGAATGTTCCCTGTATCCCTACACTCTGAAGAGTTTTGATCAGAAATGGATGCTGTATTTTGTCAAATGCTTTCTCTACATCTAATGAGAGGATCATATGGTTCTTGGTTAAGAGGTCCATTCCATTACATAATATTTTCTACTGTAGGAGCGGGGTATTTTGATTCAGTCTAGTCCTTTCTGGTCATACAGGGAGGCTAAAGGGATTTAAAATAGCATGACAAGGGTCTAGACATTAACTTGTATAATCCATGTCTCACTTCACCAGCTTGGGGTACAGAATAAGGTCACATCTTTTTCAGCTTATGTGTTAATGGGCTCCCATCCCCCTCTGGCTGGCTGGAGAATCTTGTTGTCCCATGCTTGGCTACCTGCTGTCCTCCCCAGATGGGGGCCCTGCCTCCTCCAGCCCCTGAGAGAGCCTGGGAGAAGCACCCTGCCTGTGACATCTGTGTGGCTCAGCTTCAGGCCTGGGTCCCTAGTGACCTGAGTCCCTAATGCTCTGGGTCCCTAATTCCTGGGACTCCTCCAGTTACCCAGTTCTTCAGGCCGTGAAAACACAGGCAAGTCTCCCCACCCAGGGTCGTCAGGATTCCCGGTGGCGGTGAGGTCATGAAACCTCTCCAGCCTCAGTCATCAGAAAGCCTCGAGGACTGCAAAATGAAAATATTATCCTTTCCCCTTAATTTCAATCCTGCTCATTTCCCGCTCCAGCATAAGCGATATTCCTGCCCCTCCTTCCCCCAGGGGAGCACTTCACTAGATTTCCCTGCTATTTTTGTTCTGTCGTGGGTGGAGAAAGCCACTGCGGCCGGGTGGCTCTGTGACTTAGAGAGATGTGGCTCCATCTCTCTCAGAGGACCTGAGAGGAGGCATCAAGATGGGGCGCTCCTTGCTTAGAAGAGAAAGGACTTGGGTTCGGGGCCTGGTTCACCCAGCTCTGTGAGTTTATCATATTTCATCTTCCTGGACATCAGTTTTCTCATCTGCAAATTGGGGAGAGCACAGGAAGAATGGGAAGAATCAATTGTGGCTGTTAAGTGTGTTCTCTGCTGGAGTCCAGGTTCTGGGGCTCAGGGCTAAATTCCCTGGGTGGGGAGATGCCCACTGAGCCTCGGAGATCAGAGATCGTGGGGGCGAAGCCAGCCTGGCTATGACCCCACCTTAACCCTAACACCCATTCCAAGGCTTTGTTGCTATTGTTCTCGGAAGTCCGCTTGGGAAAGAGCACTGTTCCTTAGATGCGCTGAGATCCTTTCCAAGGAACAAGGGGTCCCCTCCCCCACCAGAGAGCACATTCACTAGATGGGGTTAGAATTTACTTTTTTGTTTGCAAAATCCAAGTCTTTTCACTTTTCCCCTGCAAAGGGATGAAAAGGAATCCGGTGCCGGGCAAGTACCAAGGAAGATGAAAGCAGCTTTCCTGAGGTTCAATTCTTCCAGAAACAATCTTCCTCTTCCCTCCTCCCCCCTACTCCTCCCCAACTTTCAATAAGCCCAAGTGTATATTGTTTTTAAATGTCAAAGAGAAAAAGAAAAAAGAAAAAGAGAGAGGGAGGGGAAAACCCTCTTGCTCCTGAATGTCACATTCTGGGGAGAAAAGAAGGGAGAAAGAACATGTGGCAGAATTAAAGAGATGCAGATTCTTTTTTTTTTTTTTTGTCTCCTGGTCCCTATTCAGGTCTCTCCTTATCCCTCCCACTCCCCTCCGCGGGTCTCATTGAAATGTCAATGCAGAAGTTTGCAGCTGAAAGGGGGGGTCCCTGGTGGGAACAGACTGCCCTTCTAACCTGCAGGTCCGCTCTGTTCCCTTCTGCCCTCCTATTTGCTTTTGCCCTGCTTTTTCTCTTTCTTCCTGGAGGCTTTCTGCAGCAGATGTTGTTTGAGAAGGAGGAGGCGCAGCTGGGAGCACTGTGCCTGCCACCTGGGGGTGTGGAGGAGGCAGACTAGGACACCCTGGGCCCCTTCTTCCCCCGACCCGAGTTCCTCCAACTTCCAGCTGGCACTCAAAGACATCCTTTCCTGGGAGGGCAAAAGTGGGGGTTCATTTTCCCTCCTGGAACAGAAAGAATGGGCAGAGATGCTCTGCATACCCAGATACCTGGCGCCGTCTGGTCCTTTCTGCCCAGGCATGTTGGAGGTCGAGACACAGCAGAACAGTGATATGCTTTGTTGAAAATGTGTAAACTAAAGCTGAGATGCTTTACATTACTCAGAGTTGGTGAGGGTGTGGGGAATGGGTGTTTCTCTGAATTACTAGGGCGGAGTGGTGAGGTCGGGGTTCTGGTGATTGGGATCAGCAACCTTACAGAAAGTGCAGGTGCTAGACTGGGTAATTCCACTTCCAGGGATTTTTCCAAGAAAACTAATAAGTACGTGAGGAAAGAAAGCAGGGATATCTGTCCCAGGAGTGCTTACAACACAGCATGATTGAAAAACATCCTGCCTGACTTTCTCTCTGTAGGATTAAAAACAAAATGTTGGCACACCACTTAGTGGAATAGTATAGAGCCGTTAAAAATGATCGTGTGGATTTATATTTGCTGATGTGGAAAGATAGCCACAGAAAAACGAAAGGAAATAATAACAGGTTATAAAATACTATGGGTAGTTCTTTCTTATTTCTTTATATCAAATGATAAAGGTGAGTAGAAAAAAGTCTGTAATGATTGGCACCCAGATTATATGTCTGGGGTGGTAGGATTATGGATGATATTTATCATCTTGATAATTTCTAGTGGTTTCTGATTTTTCAACATCCCTGATATAAGTGTTCTTGTTATAATCAGAAAAAAAAATAACAGTTATTTTTTCAAGTCTAAATGAACTTTTTCCCCTAAGGCACTGTAATCCTATTTTTTTCTTTATGTTGTACAAACAAAATTTTTTTTAGTAATTAAAATGCTTCCATTATAAGCCACAAGCAGAAATTCAGTGTTTTTGGCACCTCAGAAGCAAAGCAACAGGTAACTAATAGGTTGTAAAATACAGTAAAGTTTATAATTTTTTCTCTGATCACCTATTTAAACCTGATGGCTCATTAAGTAAAGAATGATCATTCTCTCTCCTGTGCTCCAAGCTAGACTATACCCACTTACCCAACTTCTAGCCGGTAGTCAGCCTTTCTGCTGATTTGCTTTACAACCACCTCCAAACTCCATAGTAGGATATATCACTCCATCTGTTTAAAAGGAGACTGACCTGGATAACCCAGGACACGTGGACATTGCAGCCAAACATATCCTTTTTGAATATTGAGAGATTTCTACAAGCTTCCCAGCTTCTCCTACCCAACATTGCTTCCCAAATGCACTAAAAGTTATTTTTTGAATTTATGCAATTTTTGCTCTAAGAGTTAATACTCGGTCCCTTTCCTTACATGTCTCATAGTAAGGTAAGGTCTCTGCTTTGGATATCATATATCATGCAGGTCAAAGTCCTGACTCTTCTCTTCTAAATATAAATTGGTATTTCTGGGAAACATGCTGTCGGATTGACATGGCATTTCCAATTTGTGCTCAAGTGGGAGTGGCCAGAGGAAATAAGAGAAGAAATTCAAGCAAGGTCAGCACTCAGGATCTTAGCTGCCACCTTGGAACATTGGAGGCATGGCTTAAATAAATGGGGCTGACTCTTGGAGCCCATGCTCCTGCCAACCTTGAGCTGGGCAGTAGTTAAAGTGGTAAAAAACACATTCCATCACGGAACTCTTGCAATAGGGGGAAAGAGAATTCAGTCGAGAACAGGGCTCAGTTCTGAATACAGCGTGGGCAAGTGGGGATTTATAGTCAATGAGCAGAGCAGGGGTTAGTGGATGGAAAGTCACTGAGCAGAAATGTCAAGGTTAAGGAGGAATTCTTCCTGAAGGTGGGCCAGGATGATGAGATAGCTGCAGTGATCAGTTACCGAGGGTGCGGGATTTTGGCTAAACCGATTTACAGGTTTCTTGCTGGGCAATAGCAAGGCCAACACGGAGTCCAAAAGTCAAGGTCTAGATGAGAAGAAGATTGAGAGGAACCTGGCTAGAGTTTGATCAAGAAGAGCTTCTCTGTCAACCTTGCTGGTCTGGCCGTCTAAAGTTAACTTCTCATAGATGGTGAGAGAGGAGAGGGAGAAAGAAGAAAAGGGAAAGGCAGGTTGCATTTGTGCTTATTCTTCTGCTGGGGTGCATATCAGGGAGGGTTGTAGAACCATTTGGGTGACTTTAGCTGCCGTTGGCATGCAACTCTGCCCCCGTGCCAGCCATCACTTGCACAGAGCGGTATGTGTGCTTCAGCCCTTGCTGGGGCAATATTCCCTGAGGGCCACGGAATGGAAAGTGTAACCAAGGAAAAGTTCTTCATCTCTTGCAAGGATGCTGTGGGCTGTGACCCATTCAGGGCTCGGGATGATCCAAGGTCAACCAGCCTCCAGAGTGTCTCCCTGGTACCAGTACCAAGATTTGCCTGGTAATGCAGATACAGTTCGGTATGTGTGTAGTGGGGAGACAAGAGCTTGTGGTGGGAGAGTGAGGGGCTGCTGCTTCCCTGGCAAAGAATAGCTTTGGGGAAATGAAAAACAGCTGGGTAGGAAACAGCAAGGCGCTTCTATGGACGCTTTCACTTGTTAACACAGGCCATGCTAAGCAACAACTAGAAGGAGCCTTGGGCATCCGTATCTGGCCAGAGAACAATTCTTTGTCTTTCACCATAAATAAGGGACCTTTTTCTAGGACTGAGATGTATTCTTAAAATTTGTCTTTTGTTAGGGCTTTCAGTTGTCTTTTCTGATTCTCTGAGGTTCTTAGGTCTTTATAGTCCTGCAGATTGAGGAAAATCATAGTTGAAAAAAAAAAAAACCCAACCCATTTCTAGTGATTGCAAAATATCTAGCTTCAGATCCTCAAACTTTGCCTGTCTTATGTTTTATTCGTTTTTCATATGGACTATAATACCTTTCTTAGGGGGTCCTGGGGTTCCTGTGGCTGATTATAAATGATGTGGTCCTGACTACCATTCTAACCCTATGTCATTTCCCCCAGCATCTCAAGCCACAGGCTTGTTCGCACCTTTGTACCTCTACACCTCTTCACTTTTCTGTCTGTTCACTCCCTGACTTGCTTACATCTCAAGCACTTCATCCTTCAATGGTTATCACAGATTGTGGTCTTCTTGGTGGGATGTGTCTGCCTTGCCTCTCTTCACCCCTGCTGGAACTTATCATAGTCTCTGTTTTTTTGTTGGAAAGCTTTTCTGAAAATTGTCCTTCTCCTGGACTAGTCTCTGAACTTCTCAAGGATGTGGAATATTTATTGCCGAATGGATCAACAGATTATTTAAATGCAGTATGAATGGTAGCTGCTGTCTTTCTCTTTTTCTGCTTTTCTCCTGTCCCCATGCTAAAGAGTCCTTAATCCCCAGTGAAATAAAATGATGTGACCACATTCTCATAAAATGATTTGATCAGGAGTAGGTGGTCTGACTCCCTGTCTCCTGCTTCTAATAAAGCCCCTAGATCAGTGATCTCCAGAGTTCTTCAGGCGGAACGTTGGGAAGTTACTGTATTCTTTGATGGTGGTGGGACAATAGGAAATATTAATATACTTGTGTTCATTATGTAAACTAGAAATAACTGATTAAGGGAATATATGATGAATATAAAGCTATGTAAAATTGCACCCAAGGGCATGTATGTGTGTCTATAAGAAACAAGCAAAGAGCAAATTCACCAAAATCAAAGCCTTTGAATGAATCCTAAGTGTATTCCTCCAATTTTTAAAAATTAATATTTATATGCTGATTTTCTATTCATTTGATCTGTAAGTACTCATTAGTAAAGAAGCAAAAATAGGTGATGAGGGGCACCTGGGTGGCTCAGTGGTTGAGCGTCTGCTTTTGACTCAGGTCATGATCCTGGAGTCCTGGGATGGAGTCCTGCATCGGGCTCCCCTCAGGGAGCCTGCTTCTCCCTCTGCCTGTGTCTCTGCTTCTCTCTGTGTGTCTCTCATGAATAAATGAATAAAATCTTTTTTTAAAAAAATAGGTGCTAAGTCTTTAAGAAAAAAATTTTTGGAGGACAACTTAAAATCGAGAACATTCTATCCATTAATCATTACTCAATTCGGACAGCTTAATAGTCTTGCTTTGTGATGTGCTGGACACTGTGCGAAGGGCTTTGCATGGATTATTCCATTTATCCTCACTCCCTGCCCCCCACCCCCGATGAAATGGGCATTTTTCTTATTTTCATCATCCTGACGAAGAGGTGGAGAATTGGTGTTAAAGGTTTCAGAAAATAAAATGTCTTGCATATAAAATGAACACATGTCAAAGATTTTATTGAACTCATTAATTAATGAGAGAAGCAGTAAGAGGTTATAGTGGGTTCAAAGGAGAATCCACAGACCAGAGCACACACTGGCGGTCAGGAAGGCTGGAACACTTGTCAACTCGTCAATATCCATGGGGCAATAATCAATCAGTTGCCTTTCCACAGGACACATCTGCGGTTCAGTAGAAAACTTACAGTAATAAGCACAGGCTTGTCAAGTAGCTGTGAGTCAATGCAAGGCGTCCAGATGTAACTCAGGGGATACACCCAGTTAGTTATCTTTTTCTGTTCGCTCAAAGTCTTTCTCTGGTTTTCAGGGGGTTACAAAAAGGAAGAGATTAGTTTAAGGTCTCCTGGTGAGGATGCAAATCCCAGCAATCCAGAGTCTCAAAATTGTCCTGTTGCCACAAAAGTTTAAGAACAAATATTAACTTTTTTTTTTGTGAAGTTGTTATTCTGCTCATTTGATTTCTCTCATGTACATATTCTTCTGCATAAAAACATTGCATTGTATATGTTTAAATTTTAGGAAATACAAGGAACTCGCAAGTATTGAGTTGTTAATGGGTGCCGCATATCATGGCAAGTGCCCGAAGTCCAAGATCTCACTTTATCTTAGCAACAGCCACATAAGGGAGGTATTAGTAACCCTCATTTTACAGATGAGCAAATAGGTTGAGAGAGACTCTCAAAGTGGCAAGGCTAACATTGTGGAGCTGTGATTCAAACCCATGCCCCTTCCAACCAAGGCCAAACCAAGGCCAAAACCAACTTTTTTTGAGCTGAGTCAGTCACTTACTATTCTAACAGAAGGAATTTGCATCGTCCCATCTTTTGGAGGCTACATGGTTTGGTGTGGGGGTGTTGTGCTGTGGCCTGGGGGATGCTTCCAAAGAAGACAGCACTGAAAACAAACCACTTTTTTTTTTTTTTTTTTTTTTTTGGTCCTCTGCTCAGGAGACCCAAATTTGTCTGTGTTCAGCAGTCTCAAAGTGACACATGTTCTGCGCCCAGCCCTGACTCATGCCAATCCTCAGATATCGAGTAGGACATTGATTTTGGAATGGCAGTGTGTTTTCTCAGCTGCACACAGGCTGGTTTAGCAGGACAAAGTAATTCTCTTAAGGCATTAGGAGTATTCTTAAAATGCTGTGGGCTGCTGAATTGACTGCACGACATCAGCTATAAGTTATCCCCCTTTCCCCACCAAGGAAATCATGCAGTATTTTCCAGCACTCACTATGCCATACCCTGGGGCTAACATTTATGAACCTGCACGTGGATACTTCCTTCGGGTTCTCCAAGCATGGCCCCTTCATCACCTTCACCGGAATGACCCGATGTTTGTATAAAATGCAGTTTTGTCAACAGCACTAGAGACTTAATGAATCAGAAACACAAGGAGGTGAGGGCTGAAAGTGTCTATTTTTAAGATCCATCCTAAGGGATTTTGGAGACCCCACAAGTATAAATTCTTGGGCTCTGGATTCGGACAGGCCTGAATGTGATACTGGCCACACTATGTGATACTGGGCAAGTTAATTCAGTGCTTGGAGACCTGCTTTTCTCATTTGAAAAATGGGGATAATTATAGTGGTGAAGAGTGAATGAGATAATCCACAGGAAGCATTTGGCACAGGGCCTGGCACCGGCTCTGTTCCCAGTAAGTGTCAGCTATTAATGTATTTCATTGATTCTAAGACGCTCTACACCCCCACCCCAATATTAACATCTCTGAAATCAGTCTGCTTCTTAAAATTGATGGCATGTCATGGTCTCAATGGTGGCATTTTTTCCTTCTTAGTGGTCTCTAAAACAATGGTGTATCTTACAATAGATGATGTCTCAGACCATGCAAATACAGAGTATCTAAGGGCTCCTGGGGGCACTGCGTTGTGATCACAAGGTCTCCTGGAGGAGTGCTGGAATTTGGGGAATCTCGAGTCTCTGTAAGCTCTGCTCATCTTCCCATTGGATCTTGAGCAGGAACAAGTCAAATGACAGCTGAATAAAAATGGCGGGCGGGTCCACCCTTCTCAGGAGGATCTCCCTGGTTTCAAGTGGTCATGTTCAGTCTCCCCTCTTGAGGTCTTGTTTCCTTTTAGGACACTTGGAAGCAGGACAGCTTGAACTGGGTGGGGCTGGGCGGGTGGGGGCACTGCTCACCTGGTTCATCCCCTCCCTGTTTCCAAATCTGTCTTGTTGGATTTCTCTGGGCCTCTTGGCTTCCACAGCCCGCCTTTTCCTTTTCCTTTGGGTCCTCTTTTCAGAAAAGGATTTTTGAGACTGAACCCAGGGTGTCAAAGGAGCCAATAAAATCTAGACCACTGCTTGATCCAAGATAGCAAATCAGGGGGAAAGCCACTCCCCTCCTCCCAATGACCCCCTACTTTGCTCATGGTTCTCATGCTCTCATCTGTGTGATCAAAATGGGATTTGGCAGCACGATACTGGGGCAGTGGTGGTGGGGGAATGTTTGCTTGGTGTTGTCTATAAGGTGATCTATGCAAAGGAATAGGCTTGAGGAGTGGTTGGCTTCCTTAGAAAAAGTACCATCTGGGTTTGGATTTCATCTTTACTATTTAAAACCCTTTAGATGAGATCCCTCCCTGGGGTTTCCCAGGCCTGCCTAGGGGAGTCTGTCTTCAAGCTTCTCTTCCTTTCTTTTCCAAACCCTGGGACAAATGTTTGTTTTTCTCACATATTCATCGAGGCCCACGGCCTCCAGAAAGTACCCAGGGGCTCAGTAGTGGCATGGGAACCTGGTGCCTGCTTGGGGCGGGGGGTGTTTCACTGAGAACAGTGCTTGGCAGGCGCGCTTCCTGCCCCACACGGGCATTCACCATGGAAAGCTGGGGAGGGTGGTCTTGGCACATTTGCCAAGCCCACTGGAAGCCCTCAATTTTGAGAGGGAAAGGGACTTTCTCATGGCTTTTCCGCTCCAAGGGTATCAATCAGCCTCAGAGAAACACAAGCGAGGCAAGAAGTGGTTTCCTAGCAGGAACAGTGATTACAAAGGCCACCGGCCGGCTTTGTGTCTTTTGTTCCTGCTGGCGCCTTACTCAGAATTTCGGGGCCGCCCAAGTGCAGCCTTGGCTTGCGCGGGTCTGCGGATCCTGGGGGTCAGGCGGGAGACAGAGGACGGAAAGGGGGCCCCGCGAGCCCAGCTCCGCAGCCTGTGCTGCGGCTCTCTCCCTCTCTCCTGTCCGGTGGCCGGCTTTCCGCACATCTCTGGGCTGCTGATTCTTGGCGTGTCAACGCGGAACCTTCAGACCCTTCCCGCAGGGTTGTGAAATGTACATGGGTGTCACAGCAACCTGCAGGGCACTTAGCAGGGGGGCCCCCTAAACATCACTCTCTGCCTGCACTTGTACCTTCCTTCTTTCCTTGGAGGGTGGAATTCTTATCTCATGTCATTTACATGATTTTTGAAATGGTGGTGGAAGCAGGGGAGTGGAGGGGGATTTAAATAAGGAGGAAGAAAGTAAGTCATCCCCTACCCTCCCCCCCCACCTGTTTACACTTTGCTGGTATTATTGGGCAGAACGTGCACAGCTGTGGCTGGTTGCATTTCCTTGCCTGGAGCCGCTTCCCCTGGACCCCGCCCTGCTGGTCTGTTTTTTGCTCCGAGGAGCTGTGGGGTGTGGGGTTGAAGGCCCCTTGCCAAAGTGAAGAGTTTTATCTGGCTTCCTGACAACTGTGAGAAATCCTGATTGACAACAGGGCAGGATCCAGGCAGGGAGCTGGGAGGATGGCACAATGTGAAGAAGCCCTCAGGCGGGGGACAGGTCCCCGCGTGTGAGTTTTGAGAGGCATTATTGGTTTCAGATAGATTTCATTCCCATCTTAGAAAGGAGTGCTTCTTTAATATGGGGTCAAAAAATATCTAAGACTCTAATGAAGGGCAGGTGCTCCAGGGCAGAGAATGGTCTGTATAGAGACGATGACCCAACTGCTGGGTGGAATACGTGGACTTTGTGCTAATAACAGTAGGTGAATTTATAGCAAGAGCTGTGTGCTATGAATGGCTCTTGGAAGCCAGCAGCTTCTGGGGAAGAGGTGCAAAAGGGTTTCTAATATGCAAATGAACCTGGGTCTGAAGCCCCCAGGATACAAAAGTCACTTGAACCTCATTCATCATCTGTATACAGGTGAGTTCCTAGAATGATTTTGAGATTTCATCAGTGTGCAGATTAATTAAGCTATTAAAAGGTGATGCCGAAGCATGCACAGGCATCTTTGGCCTTCTCTGACAAGGAGCAAACTGCTCTGGGTCTAATTGTCAGAATAATTATTTTCTCCCCTGCAAACGACTGGCGGAAAATTCAGCACAGTGCACTGGTGTGCTTTTAATTATCCACAGGATCTGAGGATAGGGGGCTACATGGGATATATTTTTATGAACGATCTAGATTTGTATAGTGTAAAAATACCTATTAATCCCTCCCAGCTGGATTCATTTATTTTAAACAAATCACGGTGGCCGGATATAGGCTTGGGGCTTGGGGGTTCCGACGAGGGATATTTACCTTCATGGTATGTGGATTTCATCTTAATTTGCCTGAGTGATATAAAAAAAAATGTCAGCTTTTCTCAAACTGCACTCACTGCTGCAAGCCAGATTTGTGGTGGGCATTGTTGTCATAATTGACATTAACAAGACACTTCAAAATATAGGCCAAGGGCCAAAAGAGAGCAATTGAAGAAAATTAATCTGTTCTGTAGAAGCAAAAACCATTTGGACTAAGTATGTAAGGGGTATTTTAAACTGAAAACAACACAGGTGGCAAGCATTTATTAACTTGGTAAATTGTTGGTGGCTAGGTACTGGGGAATCTAGGGTAAAGTGTTGTCACGGGAACAGCTGGATAAGTATTTGTTCAAATGGCTGGGCATCCACAGTACAGAGTGCAATGAAAGGAGACCCAATGTGGATGGGCAGAGGTGTTTCTGGTTCACCCAGAAAATGGGTCCCTCAATGGTAGGAATTAACCAGAGGAAGTATGTGTGCACACACGTGTGTGTATGCATGGTCGTGGTGCTAGTGGTGTTGACATGGAAAGTGTATACTGGGATCCTGGGGTCGAAAGGTGATTACTACATGTATTAGTTTGGTAAGGCTTTCATAACAAAGTGCCACAGACAGGGTGGCTTAAACAGCAGATAGTTGCTGTCTCACTGGAGGCTAAAAATCTGAGATGACAGTGTTGCTAGCACTGGTTTCTTCTAAGGCTTCTCCCATTGGCTTGTAGATGCCATCTTCTCTGTCTTCACACAGACTTTCCTCTGTGCATGTCTGTGTCTACATTTTCTCATCTTATAAGAACACCAGTCATATTGGATTAGGGCCCACCCTCATGGTCTTATTTTAACTTAATTACTTCTTAAAATATCTTATCTCCAAATATGGCTACATTCAGGGCTCCTTGGGGTTGAGACTTCAACATATGAATTTTGAGGGGGACACAAGTCAACCCATAACACTCTATGAGGAAACAGAATACAAACTTCTGAGATTCAAAATCAAATGCTATTAACAGATGTAATATGTGAGAGGGATCACAGAGTTTAAAGAAATTTAACCCTACCCACCATGAGTTATTATGAATGGGTTGCAAATTCCAGCTATAACAGAGAAACCGTGGAAGGAAGAAGAAACTGAGGTCATCTCCTGCTTACTGAGGGAAATGCAAACTTCGAAAGATTCATAAAATGAAAATCTTCCTGCTAAAAACTTAAAGGAATCGACATGTACAACATTGCCAATGCACTAAATTGTTACTGAATTGTTTCCTTTAATTTTTAAAAAAGATCTTATTTATTTACTCATGAGAAACACAGAGGAGGGGAGGCAAAGACAGAGATGGAAGCAGGCTTCATGCAGGGAGCCCAATGTGGAACTATGGGATCACACCCTGAGCTAGAGGCAGATGCTTAACCACTGAGCCACCTGGGCATCCCTGAATTATTCCCTTTAAAATGATCATTTCATGTTGTGTGAATTTCACCTCAATAAATAAAAAAGAAAAACAAACACAAAACAAAGTTAAAGGCAGCCACTGATAGAATTTTTTTAAATTTAAATTCAATTAGTTAACATTAGATAGCACATTATCAGTTTTAGATGTAGAGTTCAATCATTCATCGTGGTAGAATTTTTTAAATGATGAATATAACGTTCACAACTCTAGAGTAGATTAAAAAACAAAACAAAACAAAATTGACCATAAAAGCAAATGAGAGCAAATAAATATAGCATGACAACCTCACAGCCAAAATGCACAAAATGATTTGACAGACACACGACAACTATGAGCTAAGATGATAAATATAAATGATTTACACTATTTACAAAGGCTTTCAAACTGTATTTAAAAAACCAGTGAGTGATACTCTGTTGACACGATATATCTATAATTCAAGACTGTGGTGAGATTGGAAATACAATAACAAATGAAAGTTGGATAAGCAACACCGATTTAAAGAGAGCAGGATTGGCAACACTACTTTCACAAAAGTGATCCTTAAGGCAAGAAGCATTGAATGGGAAACAGAGTCAGAGTCATGTTATGTTGCTAAGTTGTACGTTCTACAATAGATGTACTTTTAGAGTGCGCACAGTATCCCAGTTACTATGCTGGGCACGCGTCATGCATTATTTCTTGAAAATCCTTTGAGGTATGTGCTGTTACTATCCTCATGTCAGATGAAGGGTAACCAGGATTAGAGCATTTCACAACTAATCGGAGATAGACTAGGAATCTGATCTCAGAGACTGATGCTTTGCCATCACAGCCCACTTCATGCACTCAGGAGCCTCACAGAATATGTATCAACCAAATGTTTAAAATAGAGGTTAATGGTAAAGTAGTATAATGCTTTCACCATCTTTACCAACCTTTGTCAAGAGTGATTAAAACGTATGTGGCCACAAAGGAAATATCAGCAGATTCCAAATTGATTGTGGAAACTGTCCAGGCCACATTCTCTGACTCCAATGCGATAAAAATCGAAGCTACTAATAAAAACAAAACAAAAATATCCATCCAGCCAGCCACTTAAGAAATAAAACAATAAGACCTTCAAACCTCTCCAAAACTCAATCCTATTTTCTTAATAGTTTATTTGGAAATTAAAGGAAAAGGAATGCTTATATCAAAAACATATGAAATGTAGCTAAAGTTGTACTTAGAGGGCACATGATACCCACAAATGATTTCATTTTTTAAAAAGAAAGAATATAGAGAAATAGATGGCATACTCATCCCAGGAAAACAGGTAAGATAACAAGACTGCAAGTCAGTTGAAAAGAAAAGGAAATTCAATGAGAAATTCTGATTTAAAAAGGGGGGAGCTCCTCCCCCTACATCCAGTGTAATTGACTAATAAATCTAAGAGCTGGTCTTCTGGTTGAATTTCCGGAAAACTTGAGAAAACAAAAGAGAAACAGAAATTCAGAAAAATAAGCAGCTACAATCATAGATTTGGAGGAGGTTTTAAAATTGTAAGAGAATTAATACTATGGAAAAAATGGAAAATTTCAATGAAACGGATGATGGATATTTTGCTGGGAAAAATAAAAATTGATCTAAGAAAAACAAAACTTCAAACAAATCATTGTACTTGGAAGAAATGTAAAAATAAAGGATTTATTCTGAAATTTATCCTAGGGCCAGACAAGTTTCTGTTGCTATTTAAACTTTTAAGGAAGAGCTAATTTCTGTGCTGAAAAAAAAATCTCAAATAGGAAAATTATAAATGCATATTCTATATGATGTGGATGCAAAATTTGAAATCATGAAGGCTAGATTCAAAACTGGGATTTATGTAAAGAATTCAAGCAGTTTTGTATGTGGAAATTTTTCTCATTAGTTATGCCATGTGAGCTCAAACCAACCTGATATATCAATTAATGCTGAAACATGATTGATAAAACTCAGCATACACAGTTATGATCTTAAAACCCTAGTCCCATAAAATATACTAACATAAATAGCCAGCTTTGCCATATATATGTGGTCAAACAATAGGGAAAATGTATTAAAATAGCAACAAAAATCATAGGAGTAATACTATCAAGAAATGTGTGGAGCCTTTATATGAAAACTCCCAAATTTTATTAAGAAATAATAAAGGGGGCCCCTGGGTGGCTCAGTTGGTTGAGTGACTCTTGGTTTTGACTCAAGTCATGATCTCATAGTCCTGGGATGGAGCCCAGCATTGGGCTCTGCCCTTAGTAGGGATTCTGCTGGAGATTTTCTCTCTCCCCCTGCCACTGCCCCTCCCCCTTTCTCTCTTTTTCTTTCTCTCTCTCTCAAATAAATAAATCTTTAACAGATTATAAAGGACATTTAAATGATAAGGAGATCTATCATTTTACACGACTTAATGATGCCGAGAAATTGGTTTGTCCCAAGTTAACTATGGGCTTAATAAATATTGGTCACAATTCTCACTGTAATTTTTTTTTTGGAGGAATTTGACAAATAAGTCTAAAGAAGTACATGGGCTGAGGAATATAGGAATGAAAAAAGGATGACCACTTATATAAAATGGTCGAACTAGGAGACCTGCTAGTGATAGGCTGAGTGGTTAGTCTTTAAACTCAAATCTGGGTAAGAGCTTAGTGTATAAGCAAGGACACATACTATAACGGGAAATAGATTGAATCTTTCAACAAATGGTATTGGTTCTTTGTGGGAAAAATCAAGTCAGAGTTGTTCCTTACTTCAAACACCAAAATAAATTCCAGATGGAATCAAGATTTAAATGCAAAAATATTCTGCTGCTTTTAGTAATCAAGCAATGCAAATTAAAATGAAATGTTAGTTTCTTTTTCTGTGATATTGGCAATGATTTTAAAAACACACACACACACACACACACACACACACACACACACACACACAAACACTTGATTTTGTGAGAGTGTGGTGGGGAGGGCCCTTCACAGACTTCTGGTCTGAATTGAAAAGAATTCAGCTCTGCTGAAGAGGGATATTTATTAAAAACCTCTAAAAAAGTTCAAGCTCTGTAACCTACAGATTCTATGTCTTGGCATGTATCCCAAGGAAAAAGATAGATGATAGACAGGTAGATAGGTAGATAGATAGATATGGAGACAGAGATTTACCTACAACTATTTTTATTTTAGTCATATTTGTAATAAGGTCCAGTAACTGGGAATTTGTTAAATATCATATAGTCCCAAGGATAAAATATTTATTTCTATTTTTATAAATAAAAATTTTGAAGACTATGTAATGACACAATAAGATACTTATGACATAATGTTAAAAGGGATGGCACAGGCTCTATGTATCTATATAGGCATATATAAAACAAACTTAATTTTACTAAAAATATATAAAAGTATAAAAAATTGCAAATATGTACAGTGAAATATTAGCAGTGGTCATCTGGTGTGTGAGATTATAAGATTTTTAGTGATCATATTTTTCAAATTTTCTAAATTGAAAATTCAGTAATTTTGTGAATAGAGAAACAATTATTAAAAAACATCAAGTCAAACAATAAAAAAGAGTTAAAGGTAAAGAAATGAAGTAAAAACAAGTGGAAGAGGGAGAAATAAATGTTTAACTCTTAAGGCATGCAGAATAATTTGAAGGTCAAAAAGAAGGAGAAAAATCATAAATACAGTTGTTCAGGGCAGCCCGGTGGCTCAGAGGTTTAGCATCACCTTTGGCCCAGGGCGTGATCTTGGAGACCGGGGATCAAGTCCCACATCGGGCTCCCTCCATGGAGCCTGCTTCTCCCTCTGCCTGTGTCTGCCTCTCTCTCTCTCTCTCTCTGTCTCTCATGAATGAATAAATAAAATCTTAAAAATAAAATAAAATTGTTCATAATGTTTATAAATTAAAAGCTAATTGTCTGAAAATCTAGACCAAATTAAAAAGCTAGCACCAAGCTGAAAAAAAAATACCTGTGGCAAAATTGACAAGATTACAATAAATAAGAAAAAACAAACCCCAACTCACTTTTAAATATAGAAATGGTCAAATTATGTTAACAGATAATTTGATAGTAGAAAAAAATCAAAATCAAAATGTTTAGTATGCACAAGAAAAAAATGTTCCCAGAAATCAAAGAAACACATATTGAAACTAGATGGAAATATTATATCTACAAATATTTACAACATTGTATTGAGGATGAAAAGGTGGATGAACTATGTGGCTCAATTTATGAAAATATGAATTATAAAATGGATAGAAGGAAATATACCAGATATAATAACAATGGCTATTTCTAGTTAAGTGTATTAGAGGTTATTTTGAATTTCTTCTTTAATGAGGTCCTAATGGCTAGAACCTCTAATGAGGTTCTTACATAGCAAATATTACTTTATGAAGCAATTATGAACAAAGAATTTGGTCTTCTACAAATGTGTCCATGATCACTGTCTTTCATGGGAAAGACACCTCCTGAATTATGGACAGGCCTTCTAGAGAATAGAGCATCCACTCTTCTCACATGTCTATCCTGATAGAAATCTGCACCAACTGGGAACAAAGAATGGTTGACAAGCATTTACCACTGGCCTAAATTTTCGCTCTTCAACAGGGCTTCCTGATGTCCTTGCTGCTCAGTGGGGTTTCCCTGGGGGAACCGGGATGCAAAGGGAGCCCCACATGGACCTCCTCCACCTCTCCCTCCCTCTTGTTTCTTCCCTCCTCTCCATCCCTCCTCCAACTTCTTTCCCAGATCACCATCACTATGTGATGAGCACTGGGTGTTATACTCTAAGTTGGCAAATTGAATTTAAATTACAGAGAGAGAGAAAGATGAACATTAAAAAAATCTTTTAAAAAATGGGGTTCCTGAACTTTTAAAGAGAGGATCTGGAGCACCTACCGGTTTCTTTCCCCTTGGCAAGAATCTAAAATATCCCTAATGTGGATGTTTACTTTTTTCTTGGCCTCTTCTGGAAGCTTCAATTCTTCCCATCCTGTTATTCTACATCTCTGTTGGTAGAAATGAGCCGAGCCACTCACTGTTATGTATACGCATCAGTCCTAGCCCATGGAAACCCACTGAACAAACTTAATCCCTTTCCTCTTTCTTCTTTTTTAAAATCAATCCTTTATTTTAAAAATATTTTTTACTTATTTACTTATTTACTAATTGAGACAGAAAGAGGGAGAGAGAGAGAGAGCAAGAGCGCGAGCACAAGCAGGAGCAGAGGCAGACGGGGAGGGAGAAGCAGACTCCCCACTGAGCAGGGAGCCTGACATGGAGCTTGATTCCAGGACCCTGGGATCATGACCTGAGCTGAAGGCAGACTCTCAACGGACTGAGCCACCCAGGCACCCACCCCCCATTTCATGTTAGAACCTATTTATCATAGAAAAATACAGATAAACAAAAGGAAGAGAATAAGAACTAGTTGGAATCCAGCCATCCAAATATAACTCAGGTTAACATCTCTGGGTAGGCACACTTTCATGTTTGTACTTTGTACGATTCCACATAGGCTTTTCAAAAAATGAAGGAATGGAGAATATACTTTTTTTTTTTTTAATTAAATTCAAGGCGCACTTGGGTGGCTCAGTTGGTTGAGCATCTGCCTACAGCTCAGGTCATGATCCCAGGGTGCTGGTATCAAGCCCCAGGTTGGGCTCCCTGCTCAGTGGGAGAGTCTGCTTCTTCCTCTCCCTCTGCCACTCCCCCCAGCTCATGCTCTCTCTCTCCCCCCCTCTCTTGCTCTGCTATCTCTGTTTCTCTCTCAAATAAATAAATAAAATCTTTTTAAAAATTAAATTCAATTAACTAACATATATTATTAGTTTCAGAGGTAGAGTTCAGTGATGGTGAATATACTTGTTTAAACTTCATTTTTTTAAACTTGGCAATACACAGACATCTCCCACTAAACTTCAGTTATTGCCTAGTGAAAATCTGAAGTTCTGTATGAAAATGCTAATCAGGGTTCTATTCCTCATTACCTTCAAAGGGAAAAGTGGTACTGGTTATAGATCAGTGGCAAACTTTCAGTCTATCCCCAGGGCTGTTGTGAGGATCACTAACAACTATTGTGATAAGCATGAGTGATAGCGGCGTGAGATCAGTGCCCATTGGTAAGGTTTGGTTGGTTAAGGTTTGCCCTTGTTGCTTACACTTCTAAGGAAGAATGAGGCAAAATGCTTGCTCATCCATGGAGAGAGTCATGAGTTCTACAAGACCAAGCTGGTTTTCTCTAGCATGAAAGTGGGAAGTCTTGCCTTGTCCCTTCTTTTGTGACATGCCTTCCCCCAGCCCCTCAGGTGTTCACAGGTAAAAGTTTCCTCTCATCTTGCACAGATGGTTCTGAGCACAGGCTATGACTCCAGGGGCCGGCGTGTGTTAAGTCCAATATAAATGATAATAAATAATTTCCGAGTGTCTTGATAGTCCTCTCTATTATTGATACCTACTGAGAAAGGAGTATTGCTGCTAAGGAATGAGTAAAAGGAGGGGAATATTGCCACACTCATGTATTTCTGCAGTCCTGTGGATTTAGAAATTCTACTCGTAAAGCCCCGCTGTGATATTCAGTCAGAAAGTCAAGAAGAGCAGGAACCAGGCCTAGCAGGCTGGCAGGAAAGCCAGGTTCCCATGGGTTTTTATAACACGGGTGATAAACAATGCTGGCAGGCACCTGGCCCTCCTGGTGAAACACGCTTATTGTGTAAGCCGTGTGGGTGGTGGTGTGCTGTGAGAAGCAGCAGCTGCGGTGTGCTCGCATGGAATGCTCTTCCTGGCCAGGTCTGAGTCATCGCTTGAAACCATCTGAGGCTACCCAGGGGGACAAAAGGCACAAACTGTGGCACATGCTCAGCTAAGTCATTGCCACCAGCTGAAGTCCTATGAGTTTTAAGGAAGGGAGAGTCTGTGGGAGGGCCTGGCTGGTGGCTGGCTGGAAGGCCACTTGTCAGTCTGAGCATCAGAAGACATGTCACTCTCCTGGGAGCACATTGGGCCAATGCTTTGGGTGGGATCTAGCCTGATTTTTTTAAAAAGATTTATTTATTTATTCATGAGAGACAGAGAGAGAGAGAGGCAGAGACATAGGTAGAGGGAGAAGCAGTCTCCCCACAGGGAGCCTGATCCAGGACTCGATCCCAGGACCCCGGGACCATGACCTGAGCCAAAGGCAGATGCTCAACCATTGAGCCACCTAGGTGCCCCCTAACCTGATTTTTAAGGTGAAGTTTGCAAAGCTTGAGTTGAGACTTTAATGAATCATCTCTGTAGCTCTGGTTGGCCCGCTATATTACACGTTTTGTGTCCGCCCTGTTATAGAGGGTTGGCTCAAGGAGCAATGACTCTGCATCTGATGGTTGGAAAAGGCCCAAAGCAGCCATCAAGTGAGTCCGTTGGTCTCTGCACAGCCCTGCCCTCAGCATCCCAGCCAAATGTGCAGAGAGGACTTGCTTGGCAGTGATTCCCGACATTGGGCCCTAGGAGAACAATACTGAAGCCAAAGGCTACTGAGGGCTTGCTGGGTGCCGGGTACCCAGGCAGACATTAACATGAATGACAAATGTCTCACCATAGGATGTAGCATCAGACTGCTTCGATTCAGATCTGACTCTCCTGTTCACTGTTGGGTGATGGTGGGCATGTTGTGCCTCTGTTTCCTTTCCTGTGCAGTGTGTGTGTATGTGTGTAATAGGGGTAATCACATCACAGACTTGTCATTGGATTTAAATGGAATACACAAGGAGGATGCTTTGAATAGTGACCATAATGCCTTAAACACTGAGTCTTCTAGAACCTCATTCCAGCAACAATATGAGGGAGTGCCCGCCAGTGCTGTGACTCTCACGTGGTGGGTGAAGCTGCGACATGGGCAGCTCGTGCCCTGACCTAACATCAGGCATCTTGTAAGTGCTGGAAGCAGAATTTAAATCTGAGCAGTACAGCACTGTGTGAAAATAAGCCCCCGTCCTCTCTAGCCTAACTGAATTGAACTGATTTAACCTCGGTCATGCTTTCTATTATGATTGATGCTTAAATTCAGTATTTCTTACTATAATTTAAGACCTTTGTCACTCATCTTGCCCTTAATGGATTAAAAAAAAAAAAGGAGTCTGTTTGGGATTAATTATCCCATATTTTATTCTTGTGGAGAGTTTAATAAGGTTTAAACTTAACATTTCCTACCTCTGATACAGAGGGTTTGAGCTCTCTGAGCTGGTCTGGGAAGCAGACTTCTCCACTCGCAGCCACCTTGCCTACTACCTCCCCACTGTCTATCACTTTGCAGGAGAGAAATACCTGCCAGTAGCAAATGTGCTTGTGTGATACCTGGGGATGCCCCTTCCCACACAAATGCAACAGAGAGGGATTCCATAGGCAAGGTCCACCTAATTTGGCTTGCTACCTGATTTTTATATGGTTCAACCTGATTCACTCAGGCTTGGGAAAGAGGGCTAGTCTTTGTGTATTTTATTGTGGTCTTTGGTCTTTTAGGGCCTTTCCCTCCTATCACAAGGCTCTTAGGTGTGTTTCTATACACCTGAGTTCTCTGTGTCAGACCTCAACTCAAATTTGGAGGCAGGTACTCCAAATCTGGGCTGACACTGAGCATGTAGGCAGGCACCTCACTATGTAGTGGCAAGGCTTCGGACACGCTAGCCTCCTTACCTCCAGCAGGACGATGCTGAGTCCCTTACAGGCAGTGGGAGTGTGTTAGGATCTCCCAGGATGACTCTAAAGTTCCTCTAGCTGGGAAAAAACCAGATGGCTATTTTTTCTCCATGCACATGATCTTGAGAATGTCCCCAGTCGAAACTTACTTACAGATTCTTCCTTCTGCAGCTGGAAAATTAATACTTGGTTTTGGCTGCATTTATCAAGATGCTAGAATTAATTAAATCTGCTCGTTCAGCATAGACCAGTCCTGTCAGCAGTCAGTGATGAGAGGCCCTTGGGAAGTCTCCGACCATGATGGGGGAGCAAGTAGAGGGGAAAGCACAACAGAGTGCTGACCCCCAAATTTGAGACCTGGGTTCTAGGTTCTTGCCAGTCACCTGTCAGATGTGTATTCTTGGTCAAGTCTGCTCATTGTCTTGGGCCTTGGCTGAACATGATGATTAATTAAAAAGGTCCTTTCCAGCTGTAAAAGGCCACACGTCTAGGATTTGGGAAGAACCACATTTTCCACTGGTCATGGTTTTTGAGACAGAGCTGGGTTCTAATCTAGCTTAGCCTCTCTCTGCTTTTGTGCCTCTGGGCTCTTGATGCTTCATCTTTCATGTGGGGATAGTGATGCTTATTTTGCAGAATTGTTGGAGGACCATGCTCATGCACAAAAAAGAATCTTGCACAGACTCAGCATATGGCAGACACCCAGTGCATTTGAGGGCTTCTGTTCCAGTGTGGTGTCCACCTGGCAACCCATTTGTATCTACAAATGCCCAGCAGCACAGGAGGCAGAGTGGCCAGTGGTGATAGAGACAAAGGCAACTTTAGAAAGAAAAAGAAAAGATTGTTCTCAGTGCCTTCCCATGGGACTCCTTAATCAAAGTTGGCCACTTTCTCCCACGTGTGCTGTTGTTGGGTAATTAGTGTCTCAGGCAAAGCCAAGGCCAGGGCACACTGAGTGCCTTTGTTTTAGTCTTGTAAATTTCAACACAGGTTGGAAGGAACAAAACCCCAATTCATTTGAGAGATACTCCAAATCTGGTTCCATGCACTGAGCCAAGGGAGAAACTGCCTGGCAGCCCCAGGAGTGGATGTGGGGTTGGGCAGCTCTGGCAATAGAAGGACCTTGAGGACACTAAGAGATGCAGAAAGGTTGCCTTTTGACTATAATTGGCAGATGCTGGCCAGTGTCAGTGTCCTGACAATGTGGTCTGAACCCTGTTCTAAAATAGGCCCAAGCGCAATACTTTTTTTGGTTCCCCTGGACTCTTGCTATCTTTCAATCTGAATGCTTCGAGAGTCATTGACTTGAATTTTACAAACACTGCAGGTCTGTTTCTCATGTCAATCCTGGAAGGTACAGAGCTGAATCTCACATCTTGATGGATGGGCAGGAATTTGCAAGGTGAAAGTGTTAGGTTGCAAAAGAGAGTTCTAGTAAAGACAGCAGTGTATGAAAAATTCAGAAGTTTGGGACCTGTGAGGTGGCACATATGTATGAGGATGGCATTCTCTGTCCTCATGGATGGAATGAGCCAGTATGACTGGATCACAGATTGCAAGCAGAGGGGTAAGGAGGGAAGAAATTGCCTTCAGTATATGTGTTTGGCTGGATATCAAGTTGAGAGTCCCTGCTCAAGATGAGGCTGGACCACTGGGGTTCACAAATGCCTGGGATGCCCGACAAGCTGGTGAGTAGGTCCGTTCATTTCCATCCCCAGTGGTTGGCTAGTGTTGATCACATAGTTCAGTTTGGTCTAATAAATGTGGAGGCAGGCTAGCTATGCACATTTGAAAAATTCATTTATCTGCATTCTCCCAGGACAGTGTCTAGAAGCATCCCACACTTTTTTTCCTCTGGAAATAGTCATAGACCAACAGGGGGGCCAGACCAGCTGCTGTGCTTTCTATCTAGCAAGGAAGTAAGGGGAACAGGGCAGAGAATGGTTGGAAAATGTATGCAGAACCTCTGACTTAAGCCAACTCTCAAGATCGCTATTCTTTTGTAACTTCCAGGTATATGTGTCAATAAATTTCTGTGTTGTTTATGGCAATTTGACTTGAGTTTTCTATTATTTGCACCTGAAAATGTTTCCTGATAAGTGTGGTTTGGTAGATGTCTTTAGGGTTCCAGGAGAGATGTCCTGGACCAAAGGGACAGTTTCTTCTAGTCAAGGATATATATATTCTAACTGAGAAGATCCCTCCCTGTCACTCTTATGTAGGATGTTTCATTTCTCCCCTCAGAGCTTGGCATGGATAGGTTCCATGTTTGGTATAATCAGCTGTCTCTGTCCATACCCATGCTTCCCATTGAGACATGGGGTTTATGTTCCCTCTTTTTGAATCTGGGTTGACTTTAATGATTTGGTTTTGATCAACACAATACAGTATAAATGATGCTAACCTCACTTCTGAGGTTAGGTCAGAAAAGGCAATGCAGCTTCCACTTTGTTCTTGGGATGCTTGCTCTGGGGGAAGCAGCTGCCATATAAGAAGTCCAGTTACCCGAGGTGGCCATGCTGGAGGAGCCAGGCGTAGGTGCTTTGTTTGAAAGCCCCAGGTGAGCTCCCAATGGATGGCCTGCATCGACCACCAGCCATGTGAGTGAGCCATCTTGCATGTCCAGACCAGTGACGCTGGATTATGGTTATGTGATTGTAGCCCCCACACATCTAGCTGCAACAGCATGCAAATCCTCAAATGAGAACTGCCTGGCTGATCTTTACCTAAATTCCACAAAATTGTGAGCAAAATAAAATGATTGTTTTAAGATACTAAGTTTTTGGATAATTTGTTACAGCAAAGTAACCATAATATAAGCTGCTCATTATTTTGTTTTATTTTGCTTTTGATTTGTGTTATTAGCTTCTCAATAATTATGTGGAAAGGATTTCTTCTTTTCTCTCTCTCAGTGGTAGAAATACAGAGCATTAGCCCCAGAATTCCATCTTATTCCAGCCTTTCTTCATTGCAAAATAGAACAATGTAGAGTAAAACTTGCCAAATAGCTTAAGTAAGAAAGGAATATGTATAGGGACAATACAGAGTCTCCAGAGTCCCAAAGGCTAGTAGTTAGTCTGTTTCTTATCTTTGGGGAATGTCCTCCCACACTGCACCAAGGTTGGTCTGTGTGGCAGCCCTAATGGCATGTCATTCCAATGTTAGGGTATAACATGCTTTTGTTTTCGGCTCTCTCTCTTTCTCTTGGATCATCTACTCTGGGTGGGGGGGAGCCGTGTCATCAGCAGCCCTCTGGAGAGGCCTGTCTGAAAGACAAGGCCTCCCACCAATGGCCACCTTGGAAGCGAATCCTCCTGCCCCAGTCAAGCCTTCAGATAACTGCTACCCAGTCCAACATCTTCATGGTAACCTCACAAGAGATCCAAAGCCACCCCCGCCCCCAGCTAAGCCCTTCTGAATTCCTGACCTTCAGAAAGCTGGGAGAGGTACAAAATGTTTTTATTTTCATTGCTCTGTTTTGGGGGATATTTTGTTATGCAGTCACAAGGTGCAGTGGATACAAAGTCTTACAACCCTTTCTGTCTGGCAAGGAAAAAGATATGGAAATCCCAAAAGGAGTTTCATCTGATGACTTTTATTCAGCTCCCAGTACAATTAAATGGTGGAGAAAATGAAATCTGTTACTTTCCTCACCTTGTCCTAGGTAGTGTTCTTCAACCCAATTGCATCCCCTTTACCCCCATACATGCTCTAGATAGAGAATTCCATTGCAGGCAGGTATGTGTTCCCACTCCCCATGTAGGGTATATATTGTTACATATTTTGGTACCTGTCTGTGTGTGTGGCTTTTTTTTTTTTTTTTTACAGGGGAAGTCATGGAATGAAAAACATTCATTTATTCTTTTTATGTGTCAAACAGCATGATAGATACTTTGTGTACTTTAAGGCAAAGAAAAAGGCAAATCAACCCCAAACCTGCTGATGATAGTCCTTTTGTCTTCTAAGGGCAAGGTGGTGATATAATTTATATCAGTGGGACACTGAACATATGTTTAGACATTGCTGGGGCAAGGAGAAAGTATGTCTGAAGCTCTGACAATTGTTCTGGGATCCTAAGGGTAAGACACATAGCAAGGGGCCTTTTGTTTAAGCAAAAGCATGGAGTCTATGACCTTGGAACTGTAGGTGTCAGAGTGGCAAACTAGATTGTTCTGCATCATATGGAAGTGAATATTGAACTTCTGGGGGCATCTTGTGGATGAAGGACTCCAGAAAACACAGAAGCAGGGAGATGTGAGGGGAATGGCAAGAAAGGATGGGTACCTATGGAGGGGTGGCTTGGCATGCAGAAGGTTTCGCACCTACAGGGAAGGTGGCCAGCGGGAGATTGCTGGTGGTGGGTCAGCCATGAGACTATGGAAATGAGAGAAGCTGGATGTTCATTTTAAAATTATTTGGGTTGGGACGCCTGGGTGGCTTAGCGGTTAAGCATCTGCCTTAGGTTCAGGGCGTGATCCTGGAGTCCCGGGGTCGAGTCCCACATCGGGCTCCCTGCATGTAGCCTATTTCTCCCTCTGTCTATGTCTCTGCTTCTCTCTCTCTCTCTCTCATGAATGAATGGATGAATGAATGAATGAATGAATGAATAAATAAATAAATAAATAAATAAATAAATAAATAAATAAAACTTTAAAAAATTTATTTGGGTTGTAGCCATGTCTTCCCCTTCCCGTGGCCCCAAGCCAGTAGTGAAACCTGCTTCTCATACAATGCCTTCTGTGACTTTGTTCTGAGGGAGAGCTAGCTGAGCTACAAAGTCTTGATTGGCACAAAGCAGCAATAGCAGCTAAGGAAAGGAAAGATGAGCAAGATCAGAGTTTGGAAAGAGTTGGAATTTTAAGTCACAGTGACCAAGAGAATGAAAGGCTCTGAAACTATTGAAGAGGACATGGGACTTTGCCAGGACATGGGGTTGAATTTGAACCAATGTTATCTGAATCTCAGAGGTCAGGATGATCTCAGCTGATATGCTGTTGGGTTTCAATGATACTGTTTCAATAAACGTGATCTCTGTTTTACAGATGAGGGAATCAAAGTATGGAGATGTTCATAAATTGTCCCAGGTCACAGCTCCTTAAGTGGTGGTCCTGGGCTGGAGTGTTTCAGTATTTGTGTGGGCAAAGTGGAGGACCTTATAGAGCTACCAATGCACATTGTCAAAGACTTACTTTCATGATGAAGGGTTGGGAGCCTTTCTTTTGTCAAGGGCCAGGCAGTAAGTGTTCTAGGCTTTGCAGACCATGCTATGCCCATTGCGTCTATTTGACTCCACTGCTGTAGCATGAAAGCAGCCTTAGACCACATGTGAATGCACGGTGTGGCTGTGTTCCTGTCAAACTTTATTTGTGGATATCAACATTGAATTTCATGTACTTTTCATGTGTTTTGAAACATTACTCTTTTTTTTTTTAAAGATTTTATTTATTCATGAGAGACAGAGAGAGAGAGAAAGAGAGAGAGAGAGAGGCAGAGACACAGGCAGAGGGAGAAGCAGGCTCCATGCAGGGAGCCTGATGTGGGACTCGATCCCAGGTCTCCAGGATCACGCCCTAGGCTGAAGGCAGGCGCTAAACCGCTGAGCCACCCAGGCTGCCCTGAAACATTACTCTTAAATTTTTTTTCAACCCTTCAAAAGGGTAAAAACTATTCTTCACTTGTGGTTCATACCAAACCAGGCAGTGGGTTGGATTTCACCCATAGACAGACCCTTACACTACACCATTTGGTTATTTATCAGTTTGTAAATGAATAGACAGATCAACAAGAGAGCTTTAGGAAGGAAAGAGGAATGATAAGTATTGACTAGATAACGAGTTAATTTTTCTTTTTTTTTTATTTTTATTTTTATATTTATTTTTTAAAATTTTTTTTCTAGTTAATTTTTCTTATGAGATGTTTGCTGAAATTCACACAAGGTTCTTCCCAGGTATGTGAACACATTGTAGTCCCCACTCCTTTTAACCTATAGGTCTAAATGAAGCATCTGTTCCCTTGGACGATTTATACTTTCTCTCTTGATCTCATTTGCTCTGTATGTGTACGTGTGTGTACATACGTACGTGTGTGTGGGTCTGTATATGGGCATGTGTCTGTATACATGTGCACATATGTATGTGTCTTTGTGTCTGCATAGGTATGTATGTCTTTATGTGTGTGTATATATGTGTATGTGTATATGGATATGGAGGTAGGTGTATGGGTGCATGTATCTCTGTGTGTGTATGTGTATGTAGTGTGTATACATGTCTATATGCGTGTATGTGTGGTTGTGTGTACATTATGTAGGTGTGTGTGTTTAATTAGAAGCTGTGACTAAGTATGTTCAAAATTGCTTCTTCTTTTTTTTTTTTTTAAAGCAGACTCCCTACTGAGTGTGAGGCCCTGCATGAAAACTCTCTGAAAACTCTCGGATTTCATAGAAACATAGCTGGTTTTTTAGGGGAGATTTTCTTGCTCTCTCCTGCCCCCTTGTTCTCTTCAATTCTGTGAAAATCCACTCCCCACCCCCACCTGCTTTGACCCTCCTCCTCCCTGATACTCTATTTCAAGTCTGGTGGGATTATCCTATCCAAAAGCATCCCAGGGAAAAACAGTCTGAATATCAAGGATAATAGAACAAGCCTTCAAGAGGTGAAGGGGTGTGTCACTGCGCTCTTTGTCTCGACCCTTAAAGCTGCATGCTTCAACCATCTCACCATGACAGGGATTTTCCTGTTTTCTGAAAAGCTGATGTAACACCCTCATGTTTTCCTTTTTTTTTCTTCCTTCTGGGAAAAAAATAAGAATTCATTTTCATTGGGATTAACAAATCTTTCTTCTCCTTTTATGTTGGCAACACGAGGTCTTAGCAGATCTCTGATCTGGTGCTGAATAAAAAATATAGCATTACAATGGAGCACCCAGGCTGGGGGCTTGAACCCAATTTGGATTATCATGCACAGCAGCTGGCATTCTGTAACTAATGGGGGTGGGTGTCTTTGGAGCTGGTCTGAGGGACAGTCCCCAGGGACCAAGCCCCACACACCCTGCCTATTGTTCCACTCTAATCTGGGGCCAGTCCTGGGGAGGCTGAGCCTACAATCAGATGCTTGGAGCACTGGGCTTGCTGCAAACTGTCAGCCCAGGTGGATATGAGGCTCTGTTGTGCAAAAACAGGATTGGCATTAAGCCAGGAGATTTAAGAAAGTTGGGGCATTGGTGAAGGCATTTAACCTCTCCAGTCTCAGTTTCTCTCTCGGTAAACTTGGGTAGATCATTTAGACCCCAAGGCCTCACTAACCTAGAGGTACGGAAGGGATCATGGCTAGCCTGTGGGGTGGAAGGAGAAGGGTTGCCCCAGGGCTGGGGATATCACGGAGACTCCAAGGGCAGAGGAGAGAAATGATAAAGAGAAATGGGAGGTGGAGTGGGCTAGAGGGTGGGAGGTGGGGGGAAGGGGAGCATGGCCATCGTCTCTCAGAGAGCCACTTTTTCTCAGATGTTAGAAGCCACCTGTGTCAGAATGATTCAGGGTGATGGTTTACGATTATTTGGAGAGCTAGTTTAGAAATATGCCCATGGCAGGCAATAAGGCATTAAGGGGAGATAATAATTCCTACATTGAGGGGCGCCTGCCTGGCTGAGTCAGAGGAACACATGCCTCTTGATCTCAGGGTTGTGAGTTTGAGTCCCATGTTGGGTATAGAGATTGCTTAAATAAATACAAACTTAATAATAATATAATAATAAATAATAATTATTATTATTCATACATTGCAGGCCTGTTGTGAGAATCAGAGGACAGAGAACAGTGTGTCTGGTACAATGAAGACGGCGATGGCGATGCCAGCTCTTTTCTCGGTATCTTCTTACTGTGGTTCTACCTCCTTCATTCCCAATTCCACTTTATTTCTTAAAATCTGAAGGAAATCTGGGACGCCTAGGTCACTCAGTGGTTGAATGTCCTGCCAGCAGCTCAGATTGTGATCCCGAGGTCCTGGGATCAAGTCCTGTATCAGGCTCCCCACAGGGAGTCTGCTTTTCCCTCTGCCCGTGTCTCTTTCTCTCTCTCAGTGTCTCTCATGAATAAATAAATAAAATCTTAAAAAAAAAAAAAGAAAGAAAAAGGAAGACCTACCCCCAAATTCTTGGTCAATAGCTGCAAGTGTATTTTCCCTAAATGGATGCAAGTAGAAAGTGGCCGTGCAGGTCTATTTCATTCTGAAATCCTGGGAAATACTGTTCATTTCATCAATATTTATTTTCTGTCTCCTTCAATGCTCAGCGTGCTGGGGGAATGAGTGCACTGATTGGAAGTTAAATGTGACATGATTATGGTCAAACTGGACAAAGACCCAACCACTGCATGCCAGCAGCCCCTGAACTCACTGCCCAGCTGCTGAGGAGAGGCGTGGGGCCTGGGACAGATGGGAAAAACCGAATCACCCTTGGAAGTCAGGTCATCTCCTAAAAAGGTTGATGACGTTTGTTCCAAATGTGCATAAGATACTGGTATTGGTTAGACCCACCCAACTCCTCCAGAGAGCCGGAGAGCTGCAGCCCACTGGAAGCCCAAAGTGGGCACAGTGCCATGAGCCCATGTTTGCCTTGGTCATCCAAGCACAAGTGGCCCCTGTGCTGTGTCCTGGGTTTCAGGCTGTGCTGTCAAGTGTTGGGAAGTGATGGTTACATGTAGGCCAATGGGATATCTCAAGAACACTCTGATTTCCAGCAGCAGAGTGGCCCGGCAGGCACAAACTGGGGGCCAGTGGCTTTGTCTGGTGGACCTTTATGACTTCCTTGGTTGGCACCCCCTGTAAATGTTTGAATGGATGGACTATTCAAACAGCTATACTCCCACTTGCTTGAGAAAGACTAAAATATAGGTCAGGAGTGGAAAGCTGAGTGTATAATGAGCATGTAAGTGTGTGTGTAGATATGGAGGGAATGAAGAGGCGGGCAAGCGCACCACCACTTTGACCAGGCCTGCTGTCAGCCCCGATGTGGCGTACAGTTTTTCTCACTAATCACCCTCAGCAAGCCTCCGTGTTGGGGGTTACATTGTGCATCTTCCAGGTGTGGAAGTAAGATTCAGGGAGATGAAGTGTGCTGCTCAAGGTCATTCTAGCAAGTGGTAGAGCTGAGCCTCGACCCTGCCGTCATTAACACTGGCCACCTCCTCATCATACGGTGCTGATGGGCTCCGTGAGACAGGCCAGGGCCTGACAGCGTCCAGGGGGAAGAAACTGGGACATAATGTCTA
The DNA here is from genome assembly GCF_011100685.1 of Canis lupus familiaris. NCBI lineage: Eukaryota > Metazoa > Chordata > Mammalia > Carnivora > Canidae > Canis > Canis lupus. The sequence goes on along the minus strand of NC_049224.1, from coordinate 47,342,119 downwards.
GGAGGGCCTGAGCTGTATTCCTCCTGCCTGGTCTTAGGGGAGGAAGTGGGTATGGGGAGGGAAGCCACTGGGTGGGGTGTGTCTGGGAGACAGGGGTTTTGGGGAGGGCACAAAGCTCAAACTTTAGGCCCGTGTGTGAGCACTGCTGGGAGAATCAGGACATTGAGAGAGGAACACATTCAGCCTGCAACATAGAGGAAGGCTTTGGTGGCTGGAAATTTCCATGAATGCTTAGGCCTTAGTGTCTGGCATCAGAGGGAAATGGATTTTAGATCCCCTCCTCTCAGCCACACCTGTACCTCCTGGTTACTCCCCTTCTCCAGCCTCCTTTGAGTGAGACTCAGAATGGAAGGTCTTCAACCTGGAGCAAGTTAAATGAAAAGAGGCACGTCTGTAAAGCGCAAAGTGAAGCCTTTGCCCTTTCCTGTCTAAAATCCCGGTATCCATGACAACTGGACAGGGTGAAGAATATGGCTGTCTCCTCCCCATTTCATTAACTTGCAGTTGCTCCAGCAACTGAAGATCCAGGCCGGCCAGATTCTTGGGCCCTTCCTTGTTTCTCAGTCCCCTTTATGGTGGGGCCTCGTCGTCGGTGCCAGCTTTGCTTTGTCCTGCGTTGGAGAAGTCTGTGAGAACCAGGATGGGCAAAGTGTCAGGCTCTTGGTGCTGTTGAAAATCCTTTGAGATGGTTGAAGTCGCTGGAACAAAGGGGAAGGAGAACAAAAAGCCCTGAAATGCTTGGCCCCTGCCTCTCAGGGTCTTTATCATTCGAAACCCTGGGATTTGAGAGTGACTTGGCCTCTCCCAGGGATGGTTTGGCAGGGTTACAGACGCAGGGGGAGTTAGGACACTGGTTGGACAGCCAGCTCAGCAGAGAGAACTTCTCAGGCCCACAAAGCCTTGTTCATTTGCTTGGTGGTCTTTCTCTTCTTCCCTTCTTTGCCTCTCTTTCCTTCCCTCCCTCCCCCTCTCTTCTACCCTCCTTCCCTGGCATAGGCTACTGGTTAGTACTCTCCTACTTGCAGCAGCTCTATACAAAGAGGTAGAGCCTCATAATCTTTGAGCAAACAGTTCCTTCCAATGATTTGTCTTCAGGATATTTGCATAGAGAATCCTCTGGGATGCCTTGCAGTGTTGCTACATTTGTGAAACAATGGAAAAAGTAGCTGTGGCCAGAAATAAGATTGGTCAATTACATTAGGGCTTGTTTGTACAATGGATTGGTTTTTATTCATTCATTCATCCATTCATTCACTCACCCTGTGCTGGTTGCTGGAGATCAATGGGGCATCAAAAAAGATATGACCCCTGCCCCAGTAAAGTGAGAAGGTATATAGTCAGAAAATGCAGAAAGAAATTCAGATGACAAATCATGACAAGTGCCATATGGAAAATGATGGGATGTGATAAGATACGAAGACAGGGTGTTATAGATGACACTTAATCTCATTCAGAGACAGGGGAAGATTTCTTTGAAAGTTAATGATCTCTGAACTGTGATCCAAAGGACAAGCCAAAGAAACATGGCGGATGGATGGAGTGAGGGAAACGCAGGCCAGGCAAAGGGACTGCCATGCCTCTTATAAGCTCCAGTTCCGGGAAGAGCATGGCATGTTCAGAAAGCAAAGAGGAAGTGGGCAGCAAGAATGGAGAGAGGAAGATCAGGGCAGGAGAAAAAGTCAGGGCCAGGGCCTGGAGGCCTTCTGGATTATCTCAGGAGTCTGCTCTCTACCCTAAAAGCAATGGGCAGTTTCAGTGTGGCCAGGAGTGAGAAGACAAGGGATTATAGGGCTGTGAGACAAAGTCAGATTTGCAAATAAATCCCTGTGGCTACAGCATGGTGCAAAGTTTATAGGAGGCTGAGGGGGTGTGCAGAGGCCAGTTAGGGGGTGGTTAGTTCAAGAGTGACAAGGGGCATTTGGACCGGTGGTGGGGATGGAGATTATAAGAGGTGGGTGGATTGGAGATATTTAGGAGGCAAAAGTGATGGGACATGGTGATGAATTGGATATTGTTGGGGGAAGGGGACAGACTAGGAGGGAATGAAGGGTCTGGAACTATGTATTAGGTTCTGAGGGCAGCTGTAACAAAACATCACAAATGGGGTGGCTTAAAACAACAGAAATGTGTTGTTTCACAATTCTGGAGGGCAGAAGTCCAAAATCAAGGTGTTGGCCAAGTTGGTTTCTGGTGAGATCTCTGAAGGAAAACCTGGTCCAGGCCTCTCTTCTAGCTTCTGGTGATTTGCTGCCAATCTTTGGCATTCTCTGCCTGTAGAAGCATCACCCAGATCACTGCCTTCATGTTTCCATGGCCCTCTTCCTGTGCCCAAATTTAAATGTATGTACCTCCATCTCCATGTCCCCCCCTCCTTTTAAATTTTTTTTATTTATTTAAGAGAGAGAGAGATTGAGAGAGTGCATGAGCAGAGGGAGCAGCAAAGGGGAGGGAGGAGCAGACTCCCTGACAAGCAGGAAGCCCAACATGTGGCTCGACCCCAGGACCCTGGGATCATGATCTGAGCCAAAGACAGATGAGTAATGGACTGAGCCACCCAGGTGCCCCTCCATGCCCCTTTATAAATTGATGGTCACATTGGATCAAGGGCCTACCTAGTATGACCTACTCCAGAATGACCTCATCTGAACTAATCATACCTGCGATGACCCTGTTTCTAAATAAGGTCACATTCTGAGATATTGTGGGTTATGCATCAACATATCCTTTCTGAGGGGGACACGATTCAATCCATAACAGACTCCTTCTGGGCTTTGGACCATACTACCAGGTAGATGGTAGTGCTACTCTGTGAGAGTGGAGACACTGGATAGAAGCCACATTTTGGGGAGAAGTTGTGGAGTTGAGTCTTAGATCTTTTGAGTTTGAAGTACTTTTAACTCATTCATTTATCCTCAAGTGTTTAGTAAGTGGTACCAGGCACCAGGCTAAGTACTCGGGACATAGATACGAGCAAATCAAACTCCTGCCCTTGAGTTGCTCAGGATCTAGTGGGGATAGACTTTAAACACACAAACAAGTATAAAGTTGCAAGTGTACATGTGTTATGAGTGAGAAACTGAGAGACCACAACAGAGAGATTCAGCCCAGGAGGAGAGATTAAGAAAGGATTTCTTGAGAAAGAGATACTTAAAGAGAGGTGACTAGAAAAAAGGAGAGCAAGAATCTTCTAGATAGGGAGAACAGGTGAGTCTGAGCAGAAAGAGTATGAGGCATGGAAATGGCTAGTGCAGGGGATGCAGAGAAATGAAGCAGTGTAGGGTCTGGTGAGCATCTGCCAGGCTTTGCAGGGGCTGCGGAAGCCAGTTTGAAGGGCTTTATTTATCCCAAGAGCCTGGGGAGCCGCTAAAGCTTTGAGCCCTTCAAGGAATGGCATGCTTTAGCAGATGAAAAAGACCTTGCAGCCTGTAGTTTGGGGAGTGGCTAGGAGAAAGGTGCTGTGGGTGAGGGAAGACCAGTTAGGCTTATGAGTCCCTGGTAAGAGACAGAGAGGCAGTGGTAATGGAGACTGACCTAAGTAGACACATTCAGGAGATCTCTGGAAAAGAGATGTGAATGGACTGTAATCAACCGGACACGTCTGAAGGAGAGAAAAGCATGAGGCTGGCTTTTGGGTCTCCTGCATCTACGACTACAAGCAGAGGACACTGAATGATTGCCAGGCTCAGGGAGAAGTCGTGGGTTTGCTTTGGGAATGTGGGCTTTGAGGTACATCTGAGCCTTTCAGAAGAGGCTGGGAGGCTGCTGGATCTTTCCACCAAGAGCTTAGGGGAGAGTTTGGCCAGGTCGGGGAAGGTGGAACCCAAAGTAGATTCCGGAAGACCAAGTCAAGCTAGCAAAAGATGGCCTTCTCTATCATAGCAAAGGGAAGCATGAGAATGTGTGTGTGGCTGTGTGTGTGTGTGTGGGGGGGAGGGTTGCAGGTTTAGTAACAGGAAAGTCAGGGAGTTTCTTCTTTCTGATGGTTTCTATTTTTTTCTGAGAAGGAAGAGGTGAGGCTGGTTGCTTCATGTGGGAAGAGAGGAGGTAGGATGGGAGGCTGGTGGGGGATTGGCAGAGAAGGTTTGAAAATGATGCAGGAGAAGAGTAAAATGGGGAAAAGTCTGCAATATATTAAATGCAAAACAAATTGCAAAATAGATTGTATGCCTGACTTCCATTTGGGGCAGAAAAAGTAAAATAGTAACACATATACACACTTCCTGATTAGTTGGACGACCAGTCATTTAGAATTCTTTGTGCTTTTCTGTACTTTCCAAATGTACTGAGATCCACACGTCTTGCTTCTGCAATCAGAAGAACTATTTTTGAAAAGGTTATGAGAATCCTTTGCCTTTATTCTTTTCCTTAAGAAGAGGCTTGGAGCTATTAACTTGAAAACTCCCTGTTAAACCTTTCATAAGCTTAAAACCACAAAATGCATTTGTTGACAAGAAATGTCCTTAGCTTAAGGTAGAAGAGCCGAGGCTGTGTTAATTGTAAGGAAGCATCATCTTTACCTGAAGTTTTACCTTCTCTGCCTGTTGGTCCATGATGGCAAAGTCTTGGCTTCCAGGTGCTGATCCTGTCAAGGGCATGAAAGCAGGGCAGTCCGAGGGCAGCAAGCAATCCTAGGCCTGCTCAGAGGGTGATGTTTCAAGCACCCCACTGGCATCTGTGATAACTCTGATGTCTTTGATTAGTAAGATAATTCCTTCAAAATTGTCCAGGTTCCCACTCATTATGTTCTTTGATGATATTCAGTAGTAGTAAGTTATTAAATATTGTAAACATTTTTTTCCTGGTTTTTAGTTTCAATACCTTTATGTCTTCAAATGAGTCAATTCATGGGTGTGGGGGAAAATCCTTTGCTGTAGCTTGGCATATTGGCTGTGTGAGGATAAGGATAATGCTAAATGCAAGAGCAGAGATCCCCCCAACCCCCCCCAATTTTGGTCCCACTTGAATTACTTAAAGCAATACAGGCAAGTTTAATAACTCGCCCAAGGTCACACGACAGAACTTAAAGTGCCAGCACTTTCAGTCCAGGAACACCTGCACTTTTCATCTCTTGTGTTGCCATCCAACGAGCTAGGACATCTCTGCAATGTTATTTCCTCCCTTCTTCCTCAGATGTGGGAGGGATATCTGTCTGTATTCTTGCTGCAGTGCGCACCTAACTGGGGATGTGGAGGTGGTGGCTATATTACATGTTATACATCAGATACCACGTTATATAGATGGCTATGAAATGAGTCTTGTCCTAAGCAATGTCCATGAAATTACAGGTTAGCTGGGATACGCATCACTAATATGCATTACAATAAATACACAAACTGCCATTAACCATGTTTCCATTTGTACCACCCCAAATCGCCTCATGTGTGACATGCGTAGGGAGGCGAGGCATTAAATCTAGAGGCTGGGCCATGGGTGTACCCAGAGGGTGCTCTAGAGCCCTCCTCTGGGCAGGCACGCAGGCTCATTTTAGGCACAAGCTGCTTCTCTCAAAGAAGGCACAGGGTGGGTGGACCTCACAGAGGTTCTCCAGAGCAGCACAGGGTGACCAGGGAGCCCTGCTGGAAGGGCATCTCTAACTACACCTCCCTGGGCTGCCCCAGCCAAGCAGCAGAGGTGAAAAGAAGAGAAGAAGAGAAGATCCACTCTTCTTGAGATGGCATGGGTAAAACAAAACAATGAGCTCTGTCATGAATGCCCTGGGTGGGAAGCGTCCTGGTGGAGGTAAAGCTTAGAATCGCATTTCTCCCTACAGAGGCCACAGGCAGACCCAGTCTGGATTGGCTTTGTCACTTGGTAGCCGTATGCCATTGGCTACAAATTTCCATAACCCCAGGATGCCTGGGTGGCTCAGTGGTTGAGCCTTTTATAAACTCAGGCCATGATCCTGGGGTCCTGGGATTGAGTCCACATTGGGCTCCCCACAGGAAGCGTGCTTCTCCCTCTGCCTCTGTCTCTACCTCTCTCTGTGTGTCTCTCATGAATAAATAAATAAAATCTTAAAAAAAAACAGATTTCCAAAACCCCAATTTCCTAATAAGTTAGATGGGGCTAGAAACACCACATGTGCATGGTTCTGTGTCTAGCACTCCTGTCTCCGGACCCAGAATTTATTTGAAAGTAATGAAGAAGTGAGAATGAGTCAAATCATTCCACAACCCCGTGGTTTTATCCAACATTCTATGACCAAGTTAAAAAATGCTCACGCAGGAAGGTTTTCTGACTTTGGCAAGTGTGCTGACTGGGCTCACATTCTAGAGTGTTCCCATTTACAGAACACTTACCCGATGTCAGAGCTCTTTCCCTTAAGCCATCTCATAAAATAAGTCTATCATAGGAAGAATTCTTCTGTTGTTTACAAACCGCCCAGCCACAGACTAACCGCCCTCTTCCCACCCCTCCCAGTGGCACCTACTGCACAGGGACATTCATACCCAGGGTCCTATACACCAAATGAACACCAAGCCCCTCCCTCTTGCTCCTGTTTTCTCCAACTGAGTTACAAAGGGAGGCAGTGAAAGTATTGAAATGGGGGAAGGATGCCACTTGTCAGGTGGGTCCTAAAAGAATTCCAGGACCCAGGAGGAGGAGGGATTAGTGCAAGCTGGAAGCGCAGCCCCAGGGAGACAACTGTGTGCTGTCTATCACCCCAGCTTGATGGATGGCATCTGATTCACTGCCTGCCCAGTCCCCGAGGCTCACCAGGGGCTGACATCTTCAGCAGCAAATCATGGAAGGTTCCTTGTTCCTTTCTTACAGGAAGCACGTGGGCCGAGAAATCCTTTGACAGTAAGGATGCGCTAAGCTGCTCTAATTTCTTTCCAAACATAATAGATGGGGGAAAATACAATTACTTGCCCGTATTTGACTTCGTACCTAACTGAACTAGAGTATTTGTAAGTAAGATCATTTTAAGTGGATCCAATAAATTATTAAAAGTTAGGGCCAGTGAAGTGATTTTGTGATCACTGGTAACTAGAACTACTTAACCAGGAGCTCCTGGGCTCCTCTTGGGAGGGCGTGAGATGGGAAAAAAAATCTTATTTTGTGTGAGGCTTAAATTCCTTTGGCCCCTGTGGCTAAGGAAACCTGGTGGACAGGAAATGGAAGTGGGGGCCTTTGGGGTTCCCTGAGTCATAATAAGAGAGGGGGATCTTGCTGAGGGCTCCCGGTGCGCTGGGCTCTGGCCTCAGCACTTATAAGGCAGGAGTTCACTGATTCTTAGGGCAGCCTCATAAAGAAGGTGCTATTACCCATTTTCCAGATGAGGAAACTGAGCTACATGGCAAGAAGATTGGACCCAGGCAGCCTGGCTCCATGCACCGGAACACTCTACGCTTTGCCCTTCTGTATCTAGTAGCTGGAAGGCAGGCAGTTTACATAGGAGAAAGGCTGGGTCTGAATCATGACTCAGGTGAAATGGCCAGAGGGTCTTGAATGCCACGTCCAACTGAGAACACAGGGACCTGGGCTTCTAGGCCATAGACAATGTTGCCTATACCGACACACAGTAGATTCTCAATAAATGTGAACTGAAATCAAACCGAATTACAGGAGCTGCATATCCTGTCTCCCCAGTTCACCCCAATTTTTCTTATTTCTTTGATTTTCTTCAACCAGGGAAACTTCAGAAAATGCGCTTTCCTTAAAAAAAAGATCATCCAGGGGCACCTGGGTGGCTCAGTGGTTGAGCATCTGCCTTTGGCTCAGGGCATGATCCCGGGGTCCAGGAATGAGTCCCGCATTGGGCTCCCCACAGGGAGCCTGCTTCTCCCTCTGCCTGTGTCTCTGCCCCCTCTCTCTCTGTGTTTCTCATGAATAAAGAAATAAAATCTTAAAAAAGAGAAAAATCATCTGGTTCGTGGAGAAAGACAGCTAGACATGTGGGAAGCACCCTTGCTGGGGTTTCAGTGGAAACCCCGAGGGGGGCTTGCTCAGAGGCTGGCATTGGGCACTGTGGCTGGTCTCCTGAGCTCATTGAAGGAGCTCCCTCCCCTCCACCACTGCCCATCCTGTCCTGACCCCCCCTCGCTATCCCTTCCACCTCGGGTGGAGCAGGAATATTTTTATGGTGAGGGGTGGTCTCACTGTGGCACTGCCCACAAAATACACAAGATTCCGGTGAGCAAATAGCCTGCCCAGCTATAGTCGACCCACCACCGGCCACAGGTATGCCAGCAGGAAGTCAGGGTGGTGGTGCTGGCCTCACAGGCATTCCAGAGGGGGGCCGCTGCTGGCCACGTTACTTACAATCTTCTGTTTTCCCAGCGTCTCCATCCCCCCGTCACCCGGCTGTGGTCCAAGCATGGTCAGGGCAGCCTGAACCTGAGATGGAGCCGTGGCTCCAGTTGCCTTGTGCAAAGGTGAGCTGCGTTCCCGGCTACTCTCACCTTCCTGGTACATTCGGTGGATGCTTGGCCCATGAGTGCACGGACTATGTTCGGTTCTCTTTTCCTGGGTCTCAGGGAAAGAGGTGGGTGCCTTGGAGTGCTGACAACCCTCCCAGCAGAGAATTTCTTTCTCTTGCTTGCCCTCACTGTCATTGCTACCAGAATATGCCTCCTTCAAAAAGACAGCTTGTCTGAGAGTTAGGCTTTGATTTCTGAGCCCTGTAGACACAGACGTGCTGGAGCTGGGGCCCCTTGAGACATACCAGTTCCACCAGCGCTCATACCTGCAGGCTTGTAGCTGGGCCATCAGGCAGATTGGCCAATAGGAGGTGGACAAGTTTTGCACATTGGTCAGTACTCCTGGTGTCCAGCATTTGCATATTCCCACCTTAGCTTGAGCTTGGTCAGTCATTCCCACAGCCTGTAGGACGAAGGTCAGCCTGCCACGTGTGGCATCCAAGCCCCTCAGTGCCCTGGCCTTGCTGAGCCCTCTTCTCCAGGGCTCCCTTCTCTCCTTACACCCCACGTTCCAGCTGTGCCGAGTGACACGCTGCTCTTCGACAGTGATCTAAGTAAGTGGCTCTGGGGCTCCACGGATGGGCTACCTCTGCTTGGATGCCCTTTTCTGGTTTCTTCTTCTCATTCACTTGTCTTCATCCTCAGGGCTGGCTTAGCCATCCCTCCATCTGAAAATCCATCCCTGACCTCGCAGGCTGTATCTGCCCCCTCCGCTTCCACTCTTGTGGGGCTTGTGGAGGTTGAGAGTCCTGAGAAAGTAGCATTAAGACATCAGACAGACCAGGGTTCAAATCCAAGCTCATGTCATCTTGGGCAAGTTATTAACCTCTTGGAGCCTTAGATCCAGCATGTGTGAAATGAAGATATTAAGGGCGCCTGCCTTAGGGGGTTGTTTTGAGGATTAGGTGAGCTGAAGTACATCAAGTGCTGTAGTTGAACTGTGACCCTCCGAAGGTATGTCTACCTGGAAACTCAAGTTATCTTGAAGGTAGAGGACCTCAAGGTCTTTGCAACGGTAATTAAGGATCTCAAGACGAGATCACCTGGGATTTAGACTGGACCCTCAATCCAGTGGCAGGTTCCTTGTAGGAGCAAGGCAGAGGGAGATGTGAGACATATCAAGGGAAGGCCACATGAAGTCAGAGGTAGAGACGAGTGATGTGGCCACAAGTTAAGGCAGGCCTGGAGCCACCAGAAGCTGGGAGAGGCAAGAGGAAGGATCCCTCCCAGCACCTTCAGATGGAGCACGGCCCTGCTGACACCCTGATTTTGGACTTGTGGCCTCCAGAACCATGAGAGAATGCATTTCTGTGGTTTGAAGCCACTAGGTGTGTGGCGATGTTACAGGAGCCTCACGGAACAGCGTTTAGCATGCTCTATGGCGTGTTGTAATGCTCCAGCAGCAGGGCCTGCTTTTGTTACTACTGTTTTGAGGACCAGCGAAAGGGGCCCAGTGTGAAGGGCATCATGAGACAGAATTGTTTTGTTTCTGAATCGTTTTGAATCTTTGTTTGCCAGAGTTGGTTCCTTCTGAGAAAGAACTTTCTCCCAGCTTCTGGTGCCTCATTGGAGGTCTTTGCTGTTCCTTGGCTTATAGGGCATCACTGTTGGTCTCTGCCTTCATCTTTATGTAGCCTTTTCCTCAAGTGGGTGTCTGTCCAAATATAAGGACACTGTTCATATTGGATTGGGGGGCTCTCCTACTCCGGGATGGCCTCTTCTGAACCAATTACATCTGCAACAACCCTATTTCCAAATAAGGTCACATACTGAAGTGGGGACCCGGGTGGCATGGGAAGGGCTTCCACATAGGACTTTGGTATAGGGGAGGCGCACTTCAACTCATCATAGCTGATATAAAATTTTTTTTTGTGAACTGCATCATGTGCAAGGACTTGAACTTCAGGGATTTTGGTCTTGGTTTCTCCATTTTAGAAAGGACCTTTTTTTTTTTTTTTTTTTTAGCCATGAAATCAACACCCTAGTTTCGGAGCTTTGGGCAAATCATAACTTAACGCAAAGGAACTCTGGGGATGTTGACAAAACTGGAAAAACAGATGTCTCTAGCCGACTAGAGATCAATCTGAGCCGAGCGGAAGCTTGGGAATTGCAGGTGAACAATCCATAAATAATTGGTCTTGGTTGTTCTTTCACTTGCTGTCTGCTCTAACTGCTTTAATTCACTGCTGATGCTTTTGGCAGACTTCATGGCCTGAGATTTCACAAGTGAACGCTCTCCGGATTGTGGCGAGGCAAAGAGATGATTTAAAAGAACCATATACATGCTCCTGACAAATTGTATGGGATTTCGGATTTCATCTTCCCTCCCTCTCAGCCCCCTTCCTTCCCTCTCTCCCTCCCTCCCTCCCTCCCTCCCAACCTTCCTTCCTTCCTTCCACTTTCAATTTTTGTTGTTTCTGGGCTCAATGGTTTGTGCCTGCCTTTGCTTGTTAATTGTTCTTTTGTGATCTTGTTTGTAGTAGTGGTTTGGGAATTCGCTGCCCAGCCTCCCCAGGGGAAGAGTGTTTCCCTTAACTCCAGTGATGGCCCGCCTGGAGGGGTTGCCTGTGGCCATGGCAGCACGGAGCGCTTCCCGGCGGCGGCGGCCTCTGCTCCCGCTGGCACCTGGCCTCCCGCCTTCCCCTCTGAAGGCAGCTGCGAGCAGGGCTGAGGGACGCAGGGGGGCTGCTCCTGCCCTTCCTGACTCCCTCCCGACCCGCCCGGCCCCTGGGGGCGCGTTTCCGCGCTGGAATCTGGACAGCTTATCCCAGACAATCCAGTCCCTGCCAGAAAGGTATTGTCTCCCCAAAGGTTGTCTGTCTGCCTTTTTTCCTTTTTTTTTTTTTTGGGGGGGGGGGGACAAAGGGACTTGCGGGAATTTTCAGTTTTTTTTAAAATATAGTTTATGTTTCAAATGGGAACACCTGTATCTCTTGTCAAAACAAAAGTTAAAAAAAAGAAAGAAAGAAAAGAAAAAAGAAAAGAAAAGAAAAAACACACTAAAAGAAAGCCCAAAGCCAAAAACACATGGATTGGCCTCCCTAAGATTTTCCATCTGTCCTGTCTCCCTATCCCCCTTTCCTTCCCCCCTTCCCCCAAATAAACCCTTTACAGACTTGAAATAAAACCCAGGTGAGGATCTCCAACTGACAATAGCTACCCCCTGATCTTACCCACTGGCATCAGCATGGAGGAAAAGCCGCACAGTGTTTGGAATCCATTGTTCCCAGAAGCTGAGCTTCTGGGGAGAAATAAAAGGGTCTCAAGTTAAGATTTTGCTATTTCATTTTTCCAGTCTTGACTCCTCTTCCTCCTGTATCTTTGATTCGACATTTGCCTCCAAGGGACTGGAAGACTTTGTGATGCTCTTCTTGGGTTGGATCTGGTGACAGATCCAACTGGCTGGGCTGAACTTGGAGCCCCCTGAAAATAGTGAGAGCCAGCCCAGCCCTGAGGTCAGCCCAGTGTGGATTCAGAAGTTCAGATTCATGTGTGGGGTTCTTCAAGTGCTCCCAGTAGTAGTGTGAATACCTGAAACAAGTCAACTTCTAACCCTTATGCCATGCCTCCCCAGCCCGAAGATCTGGGGAGGGGACAGTCTTATTATTTTTTTTATTTTTATTTATTTATTTATTTATTTATTTATTTATTTATTTATTTATTTAGAGGGGACAGTCTTAGAAGTGGTTCAGGTAAGGTGTGACTTTTATTCAGAATTATTATTTTTTTTAATTTAAAAAAATTCTTGTGAGTTTGGCACTCTGCTCACTGATATATCCATTTTGGTTTTAGGGGTAAGAGTGACCTTTTTTTTCCCACCGGATTTCAATTGCATGTCTCCCATGCAGACAGCCCTGTGTCTCCTAAGACCTGGAGATAGGCAGGTGTTTGGTGCTGACCAAGAGTTTGAATTATCATCAACTCTGGGCTGCTTCATGGAAGGGGCTCAAGAACCCTTTGGTAGCCCTCAGGATGTGTCAGATGCTCCTGTCTTGACATGCAATTCATGGGGCAGAGTGTTTGGTGAGGCTCCTGGTGGGTCCCCACCCCTGGGCACTGTAGACTCTTTTTCCTCAGACATAGGGGACAGTTCTGTGACTACCTGGCTTCATAGTGAAGACTCAGTCTACCTGGCCCTGAGTTTGCCTTGTTCTTCTTACCTCACTCTTGGAGTCTTGGAATAGGGTTCTTGAACTTGAAGAGCCTCTCCTCCCTCTAGCCAGCAGGCATCATTGAATATCTAAGGAGAGACTAGCAAGCTCCTGACCTTAGCTCCTCAAGAAAACCTAAGTGTTTGGTGATGATGTAAGCTCCTAGGGACAAATGGAGGATTGTCAAGGTCTTGGGAAGAGTAAGTTGTCTCTATGTATGTACTCCCCTAAATCTCTTACAGTTCAGGGGGCTGGAATGGTTTCCTTCTGTGAAGTAATACAATGAGTGGGGGGGAGTCACCACAGATTCGTAGACACCTGGTTGACTTACTGGGGTCACCATGAAACTAGAGGGAGAGAGGCACTCTGCCAGGAAATCTTGAACAAGCAACTCAGTGCAATCTTTTGTCCCGCCACCCCTCCCCCGCAAGTTCCAACCTTCCTTATAGGAAGATGCTTCAGGTTCCCACAAACTCCTTTCCAGACTCAGTTTCTTCCTTTTGCTTCCTCTATAATTCCTGCTTCTTCATGGAGACAGATTCCTCTTGCTGACTGAGTTATGATCTTTAAATTCTTCTTCCTTAGCCCACTTCATTTCTCCCCAAAATAATCATAAACAAAATGCTTCCAAATGCATGTCTCTCTCCAGTACCATTTATGTGTATATGTGTGTATGTATTTATTTTAAAGATTTTATTCATTTATTTGAAAGAGAGAGAGGGAGCACACGTAGGGGGAGGGGTAGAGGACAAAGGACAAGTAGATTCCCTGCTGAGCAGGGGCCACCCCCAATACCTAGCGGCCTAGATCCCAGGACCCAGAGATCATGACTTAAGTTGAAATCAGATGTTAGGGACACCTGGGTGGCTCAGTGGTTGGGCGTCTGCCTTTGGCTCAGGGCATGATCCCAGGGTCCCAGGATAGTCTCACATTGGGCTCCCTGCATGGTGTCCGCTTCTCTCTCTGCCTGTGTCACTGCTCTCTCTCTCTCTCTCTCTCTCTCTCTCTCTCTCTCTCTCTCTGTGACTCTCATGAATAAATAAATAAAACATCTTAAAAAAAAAAAAAAGAAATACTGGGATGCCTGGGTGGTTCAGCAGTTGAGTGTCTGCCTTCAGCTCAAGGTGTGATCCTGGAGTTCTGGGATCAAGTCCCACATCCGGCTCCCAGCATGGAGCCTACTTCTCCCTCTGCCTGTGTCTCTGCCTCTCTCTCTGTGTGTCTCTCATTCTTTCATGAATAAATAAATAAAATCTAAAAAAGAAAGAAAGAAAGAAAGAAAGAAAGAAAGAAAGAAAGAAAGAAAGAAAGAAAGAGAAAGAAAGGAAGGAAGGAAGGAAGGAAGGAAGGAAGGAAGGAAGGAAGGAAGGAAGGAAGGAAGGAAGAAGGAAGGAAGGAAGGAAGGAAGGAAGGAAGGAAGGAAGGAAGGAAGGAAGGAAGGAAGGAAGGAATCAGATGCTAAGCTGCCTGAGCCACCCAGGCACCCCCCCCATTGCCTTTTAAAAGATCTTCTCAAAAATCATATTTATGTAGAATTTCCCTCTCATTTAAGTACAATTGCCCCTTGAATGATGTGGGGGTTGAGGCACCGACCTCCATGCAGTAAAAAAATCCACATATAACTTTTCACTTCCCCAAAACTTAACTACTAATAGCCTACTATTGACTGGAAACCTTACTGATGCCACAACCATTGACTAACACATACTTTGTAGGTTATATACATTATATACTGTATTTTTACAATAAAGTAAGCCAGAGAAAAGAAAATGTTGGGAAAATCCTAAGGAAGAGAAAATACAGTTACAGTACTATATTATATTTATAAAAAAATCTTCATATAGGTGGACCTGTGCAGTGCGAACCTGTGCTGTTCAAGGGTCAACTGTATAGCGCATTTTCTCCCCACATCAGTGCTACCCTCTGCTTGGTTTAGGGCTGATCCCTGGAGAATGTGCTAGCATACTAAGCGTACCTGTTTTGTCATTGCACAGACCTGAGTTCAGTCAGCCCTGCCATCACAGGGTTGAGAGGCTGAAGCTGTCTGAGGCTCAGCTGCTGATCAGAAAGTGGAGAACGATGTATCTCCCTCACAGAGACTTGAAAGATTAGGTAAAGGTGCTGACTATCTTTTCTTGAGTGATACCTGCTATGTACAAAGTTCAAAGCAATTGAAGATTCTCTACTCTCTTTGAAGGGTGATGCTTGCTAAATGTGTCATGCTTAGGCTTAGGATGGAAACAGATTGAAACCAAGAGTTCAAGGATTCAGCACATTTTACATTTTACAAAATCCAAACCCATTTATTTATTTTCGAAACACTCTGCTGCTGTTATCCAGTCTGAGTCATTATAACAGAAATGAAGAACCTCAGAGTGAGTACTGAAGAAAACATGTGATCTAGGTTTTAAAGCAATAGACTTAACCTGGGTGAAAAATCATGACTGGGTGCGTAACATTTGCTTTGTTCCACTCAGGGGTCTTACTTTCAATATTTCCATGAGTCTCTAAAATTTCTTCCTTCTCCAGTCTTCATGCTCTGCCAAAGACCTTAGTAACAATATACCTAAGTTAGAAAATTGTGAGGATTAAGTAAGAGTGGCAAACATTTAGCTGGCAACAAATATACCTCAAATTATTCCTCTAACTTGTTATAGAAGGGGAAGGGAACAGAATAGATTATGTTAAATGTATTTGAGGCTCTGATTTACCTTGATTTCCTTAGATCAGTGGTTCTCAACAGGGATGATTTTTACTCACAAGAGACATTTGGCAATATCTGGAGACTTTTTGATTGTCAAGACTTAGGGTTGGGAGGCACAGGGGAGGGAGGAATAATTGTGCATGTGTGCACACACTGTTGGCAGCTAGTCAGCAGTGCTAAACTTCCTTCAATGCACAGCCCCCACCTCAGAGAATTATCTGGTTCAAATGTCAATAGGGCTGAGGTGGAGAAACCCTGCCCTTTAGATGGATCCCGGTTTCCCTAGCCTACGTGTGTGAGGGGAAGGTTTTTCTTCAGTAAATTAGACTAGCCCTGAGTTTTGCAAGGCTATCTACCCATGATCTTTCAAGAAAATATATAGATCTTCATAAAAAGTTCTTGGGTCTTAGCATTTCAGCATTTTTATTATAATGGTGACAGAGTGGCCATGTTTTTAGGCTTTAGTAAAACAAAAAACAAAAAACAAAAAACAAAGAACCCAAGTTATTGCTGTAAAGTCTAACCTGTTTTCTGTGAACTTAAAAATGTTCTAAAATTAAAGTCTAACATGAATAAAATAGTGATTGTGGTCAATGGAGATTTGCGATTTGTCTCTGACTCTTTCCTACATGAAGAGTTACATAGTGAACACTACTGTATAATATACAAGAAAGTTGATGAGAGGAAATCCTACGAGTTTTCATCACAAGAAGTGTTTTTTCCCCCCTTTTTTTCTTTATTTTTATTTTATCTGTATGACAAGATGGATGTTGGGGATGTCTGGGTGGCTCAGTGGTTGAGTGCTGCCTTTGGCTTAGGTCATGATCCCAGGGTCCTGGGATCAAGTCCCTCATCAGGTTCCCCTCAGGGAACCTGCTTCTCCCTCTGCCTATGTCTCTGCCTCTCTCTCTGTGTCTCTCATGAATAAATAAATCTTTAAAAAAAAAAAAGATGGATGTTAGCTGAACCTATTGTGATGATCATTTCACAATATATGCAAATTAAACCATCATGCTGTATGCCTTCAACTATGCAGTGATCTCTGTCAATTCTAGCTCAATGAAACTGGAAAAAAAAAAGGCTATGGTCAAATGAGTTCCAGGAATAAAACTTATTTCTAATAAGATTCTTCAGATTCCTCACATCTTTTCTAACCATTGGATTAAACAAACAAAAAACAAACAAACAAAAAAATCTCATTTTGATTTAATCAGATATGGGAATAAAACCCACAACTATCCTACTATTCAGGGGATTGCAAATCTTTAATATCCAGCACAAATTAAGATTCTGTGTCCTTAATCCTTTTGCTGTTCCCTTCCTCATTCTGTATTTACTACTTTGTTGATCACTTAATTAGTTGGATCTTAGTTTATTCATCAGAAAAATTAGGAGTCGGATAGACAACCTCCCTGGTTCCTCACAACACTGAGATTCTATGCTCTTGTGAAGAATTGTTGGGTGTGTATGTTTATCTGGGTTGGAGAAAAGACATATTTTGATTGGGGGTCACTGTGCGAGGTCTTGATAATAAACATGCTGGGTACTTGTGACCCCTAGGATCTAGGTCTCTGGGATTCAGAGGGTCCCCAAAGCTGTCAAGTTCCCTTTTTGCTTTTCCCAAATATCCACCAGGTCCCAATGGTTCAGTCTTCTCCAGCATCTTCTTTTTTCTTTTCTTATCCTGTGTCTGGGTTGTAAAGTATTGAGTGACCTGGGTCCCAGGTCCCTGTTTCTTGTGACTTTGGACAGGCAGGCTGTGAGGGAGCTCATGCCCCATCTTGACCCAGTGGATCCTGGTCCCAGGAGTTGGGGTAGGCTCAGAGGCTTTGGCTGTCAGCAGAGATGACTCCTGACCGGGCCCCTAGCTAAGCTTGGATTTCCTGTGAAGGATGGAGATAGGTGGTGGGGAGAAGCTCCCCACTCAAACTCCATTCTACCTCAACCGCATCTAACATCAGATCTGGGATCAGATCTAATCCCAATATACCAGAAGAGAGCTCTGGTAGATTGTAACAATAATTGTTCCTGTAAACCACACCTCTTCATATCCTCACCCTGTGTGGTTCCCCCACATCGTTCCAGGCTAGGCCAAATGGCTTGCCTTGGTCAATTGGACACTAATGGTCATGATGGAAGCAGAAGTGTGATAAACTTTTGCATTTGAAACTTGCTCTCTTAGACCACACAAAGAGAGAAACCCAGGAAACAGACAGTGTGAACAGTCAGACAGTGTGAACAGTCATGTGAGTTTAGCCACATTAGACCATCCCGCCCCAGCTGAGCTGCCAGATGGCTGTAGACGTGAATGATCCCCTGAAAGACCACAAAAGAACAGCTCTCCTAAGCCCAGCCCAAACTGCCAACCCACAAAATTAGAAGCAATAAGAAATATTTTGGGTGGCTCCCTGTAAATAAATGGATAACTTAAATTAGAGCTGATTGCTATTCAGCCCTTTGTATATGAGATCTGGAGGCCTGGGAAAATCAGCTCAGGCCTTTGTCATGCTCCCTTGTCTTCCCTATCAGCCTCTTCTTTGTTATGATTTATATACTCCTCTGTGCTCCCAGAAAGCTCTGGGCCCATTGCTCATTATACTGCATTCATTGTTCATTTCATTGCTTGTCCATTTCTTTCTTTGGCCTGATCACCTCAAGGACAAGGACTGTCTGCTTTACAATTTAGTATTTTCCGGGCCTGGAACAGAACTCAGTGGCACTCGATGGACAAATGGATAAAGAGGCCATGAAGCACAGCCATTTGTTCATATTACAGAAAACTTGTAGTGGCAGACATGGCCTTGATCCTTGAAGCCTTCCCAATGTACCAACTTGCTGTTGGCCCACCAAGTCAAGCTATCAGTATTTTGGAGCTAGTCATGATGGCTAATCAGGATTCTTTTAACTCTGATTCTCACCCAACCTTCATTCTGCTCAGTCTTTGCCAGCTCTTGACTTTTGAGTTTTTTGGGGCTTCCATCCTGATCTGGTGCTCCTGGCTCAGGTCATGGACTTCACCAATGACTTGCCATCTGGCTTCTGATCACTTGGGACCTCCAGAAGCCCGACACTGATTCTATCCTCTGTCCTCACTCTATCCCATTTCTCATCTCTCTTTGTCCCCTGACCTCTGCGATTTGGTGAGGGACTGTTAGGGGCAAAGTTCACTGGCAGTTGTGTTAAGTGGCTGAACCATGGGAAGAATAGTGACATTGAGACAAGGCACAAGGTGAAGGCTACTGTGTGCTCTGCTCTAGTCCTATTTATTTCTTTTTTATTTATCTTTTTCCTTCTCTGGAATGACAAAAATACTTAATTTTGTTAGGTGCTTTACTTGAATAGGAGCCTAAAATAATATCAGTATGGAAGAAAGTCCCAAGAAATGTTAAAACTAATAAATAGCCATAGACTTGTTTGATGTTTTATGTTTGAACTCCCCACTTTGGTGTTGTCTCTAAAGAGGGCGATGGTTTTGTATCCACCCAGGCTGAGAATGTTCAGGAGCTGATGGAATCCCTCTAGAACATTGAAGAATATGCATCTGGTCGCATTTATACTAATATAACCTATTATAATTTCTTCAGATGTTAAGTTTATAAAAATCTCATAAATTACTAATCTCTGGATCCATTATAAAATGCATGTGCAACTCTGCATAAAAAGACAGTAATTTATACACACGTGGATACACACACTCAAGGACATACATAAAAAATAAATCATGTCAACAAAGTAAACCAAGCCAAACAAATGTATTTTGCTTCAAACCTCAAAATTCTTTCAACTCGAGGCTTGTGGAATTAAAAGGAAGACAGGAGATTTAAAATATGTGTTTTTAGAGGAGAATCTTGTCTTTTAAATCAGCAACAAATTCTAATTTAACACTTGTTAGAATGTTAATTTTTCCATTGATCTTTAAGAAGACTGGTAGCAGCAGAGCTGGTATTTTAACTACCTTGCAGAAACCCAAAGCCCATTTTTAACTCCTATTACCTCCCAAAATTACAGTTAGCAATCTCTGGAAGATGTGTCATGTCTAGCCTGCTGCAAGGAGGAAATGTGCAGTTTGAGGAATAGGCACTAGGCTTTTAGAATAACCAAGTTTTAGACCAGTCCCTTGTCCTTGGGTAAGGCCCATGAAAATGCTGGTGTGATATCAGTGGCAGCGAGTACTCAAATTTGTCCACCCCAAATTCAGGGGACCCTCATCAGTGCAGGATGCTTCCTGGCAAGTGGCTGCTGAGGCAGGGATGTTACTTAGTTTCACTTGGGAATGGACATGATGTTGGTGGCACCTAGGCAGGAGTGGTTAAGTGGAGTACCTACCTTCCACCTACCTGCAGGAAGATGACCCCCTGGCCAAGTTTGGAAAATACCTGTAGGAAGTGGCATAGACTCTGCCCAGGTCCCTGGATAGACCCTTCATCCTCCACCCCAACCAGGAGCAAAGACACTGAAGTGTTACCAGAGTGAGGACTTTTTCCTGTTAAGCCCCCATTGTCATTTAGGGTTTTCTTTGTTACAACAGTTAACATTATCCTAACAAAAATATACTGTTCTTTGCATTTCTTTTAGGAGGCAAGGGTATAATACGAACTGAAATATAGTGGATAGAATAGCTGGAAAAAGGGGTGGGGTGCCTCTTCACTTCCCCAGAGGGAATATCTAGTTACCTAGTTAAGAAGAGCATATGGATGGCCAGACTTCATTTTAACTATGAGCCTGGAGCGAGAGGGGATGGAGTAGGGGACGGGTGGGGTTGAGGGGAGGCCTGAGTGGCAGGGGAGTGAGGTCTAGATTCTTCTCTTTTTCTCTATAGCCCGTTTGGCACACTTTCAATTATATGAGACTCTCTGGAGACAGAGGAGAGAACTGCAGATAAAGAGAAAAGTGAACAGAAGTAGACGTCTTTAAAATGTCTTGAAAATGAAGGAGCAGAGCTTTCCTGAACAAATGGCTTTTGGAGAGGCTTTGACCTCATGTCTGATTACTCTGACCAGACAAGGGTCTATTTGCCTTGCTTTATTTCTCCCCAAATCTTGGATCCTCTTCTCCAAAGAAAAAGATGAAAAGCACGTGTTTTTTTCCACTCCATAACATAAATCTTAAGTCACTTCCCTTATTCGTAGAAATATGCTTTCCTGGGCACTAAGGTGATTGAATATTGATTTGGTTAAAAATGGAGAATATCTTCGCTTAAACCCGGCTGTTCATCGTTCCCCTGGCTCTCCACCTAACTTCCATTACATTTTCTGAAAATCAATGGAGTTAAAAATGCCACCTATGGTTTACTGAATTTCATCTAAAGAATGAATAATAACAAGAAAGATTGTTTGGTCCCGTAACTGAGCAAATAGATATTTGGATATTTCATTTGGGGAGAAATAAAACTAGTTGTTTAAACATCACTTGATGAGAACATTCTGTTTTGCCACTGCTGTGGTAGAAAAGAACATATCTTTACTTGATAACGAAAAATACTGAGGATTACTTAAAGTAGTCTATTGAGGTAACTGCGTGAGATCTACAAAATTTTTGTGGGTAGCCATTGCTCCTTGTTAACAGTTAAGTGCTGCTCCCAGGTCTATTTCAGAGAATAGAGATGGGCAAGGTACGTTAATAGAAGTATATTTTGTATCATGCTGTGAATTTGTTAATGAAAATGGTACTTTATTCATTGATACAGAAAGAAATCTCTGAATTTTGACTCATTTCAGAGCAGAAAGTTCTTTGGTCTTAAGAGAGAGCAATGATTTCAGGATCCCTGGGTGGCTCAGCGGTTTAGTGCCTACCTTCAGCCCAGGGCCTGATCCTGGAGACCCGGGATCTAGTCCCACGTTGGGCTCCCTGCATGGAGCCTGCTTCTCCCTCTGCCTCTCTCTCTCTCTCTCTCTCTCTCTCTCTGTCTTTCACGAATAAATAAATAAAAATCTTAAAAAAAAAAAAAAAAAAAAGAGAGACAGCAATGGGAAGCAGGCTTTTTCTCCTTAGACACCAATGAGAAACCTAAGGGTATAGGCAACCATCTTTCTACCATGAAGGGAAACTGGCCTTCAAAGGAACTAAAGAATGTCAATAGCAGAGAAGAGAATCCTCTGCAGGCAGGGTTTCACAATTTCAACCCTGTTGATGTTTTAGGCCAGGTAATTCTTTGTTTTTCAATCTGTTCTGTGCATTATAGGATATTCAGCAGCATCTCTGGCTTCTACCCAATAGATGCCAATAAGACCCCCCGCCCCCCCAGCCTAGTCACAATGGTCAAAAATGTCTCTAGACGTTGCCAAATATACCCCGTGGGACAAAATTGCTCCAGTAGAAATAGAATGTGAATCACATATGTAATTAAAGATTTTCTTGGAGCCACTTAGAAAAATAAAATAAACAGGTAAAGTTAATTTAAATAACATATTTTAACTTCGTTTATTCAAAATACAATTTTAACATGTAATAATATAAAGTTATTAATGATATTTTACTTTTCTGGGACAAAGTCTCTGTAGTCCAGTGAGTATTATACATTTAATAGAAACCTCAGTTTTCACTAGCCACATTGTAAGTGCTCAGTAGCCAAATGTGGACAGTGCAGCTTTAAAGCAACCATCACAGGAATTTGCCTTATCTTTGGACTTCTAGTTAATTGTGTTATTGAATTCCCTTTTTTTTTTAAAAGGCCAATTGGGGTGGTACTGTCTGTTGCTTCTGGTTGAAAATATCCTAAAACAAGCCCAGATGGCTCTTCCTGATAATTGAGCTATTAAAAAATTCAAGGTATGTTTGCTAGCATTTCTTTCTTTCTTTCTTTCTTTCTTTCTTTCTTTCTTTCTTTCTTTCTTTCTTTCTTTCTTTCTTTCTTTCTTCCTTCCTTCCTTCCTTCCTTCCTTCCTTCCTTCCTTCCTTTCTTTCTTTCTTTTTTTCTTTTCTTTTCTTTAAGATTCAATTTATTTATTTGAGAGAAAGAGAGAGACAGTGAAAGGAGGGGAGAGGCAGAAGCAGAGTCCCCGCTGAACAGGCAGCCTGATGCGGGGCTCCATCCCAGGACCTTGAGCTCAGGACCTGAACCAAAGGCAGATGCTTAACTGGCCAAGCCACCCAGGGACTCTACTAGCATTTCTTCCTTATTATGCATTGGCCATTAGCGGGTTTTAGTGTTGTGTGCTGTCAAGGAGTTGTTTCTGCCCCGGAACCCGGGGCATCTGCCTGCATCCCCAGTGCTTGCAGACTCATGAAATCTTTCTTGTTCACAAACCATACTTGATTCTCTGCATTTTCTCGAGTCCTTTGGTCGTGGACTCTGTCTTCTGACTGCTAGGTCTTGGCTTGCGTCTTCCCCACATGCGGAAATTTTTTGCCTCCGAGCCTCTGCATGGGCTCTGCTCAGCATTATTTCTGGGCGTAAGGAGTGATAGCTGGACATATATGGGAGGTGGTACCTCTCAAAGTCTGAATGGGAAGAATCGAGGCCCCTTTGTTCACTGACTACCCCTGAAATCGCAGTACAACAAGAGGAGGTAGTTCTCGCAGCATCGTCAAAGTCAGAAACCAATGGGAACCTCACAAGGAAGTTTAAGGAGATTTTGTTTTTCAGAGGCAGCAGGCTTACCTAATCGAAAACACTTTTGGTTTGGAAACCAAAGTGTTTTAGGTGAGAAGTAGCAATTGTTAGGAAATAAAAAAGCAGTCTAATCCCCCGTTCCATTTTACAGAGGAGAAAACTAGAGTCTGAGAGGTTTGGTAATTTGCTTGTCTCTGCAGCATTAGGAACAGACTCAGGACCATAACCTGTTTCAGCTCACCAAGTGTGTCCATGTCACACCGCTGCCTCCTGTTTACTCAAATAAATTCTGTGTTCCTCCCCACGCTCAGGTGTTTTAAAAAACCAAAACCTTTTCTTCTGAAATCATTTTATACATACATAGGAGTTACAAAAATAGTACAGGTTCCATATCTTTCAGCGGGCTTCCCAATGATAAGATCTAACACAAGAGCACAATGATTCAAAACGTGACATTGACCTCAGATCTTATTCAGCTTTTACTAGTTCTTACATTAACTCCTTTATAAAAAAAATTTAGCGTGCATTCAATGAAATTTTACCACATTTGGATGGCCGCAACCACAATCAGGAAAGAGAACTGTTTGATCATCCCCCCAAAACCTCCTTGACCTCTGCATAGGCATAGCTTCCCCGGTTCAACCCCTACTGCTGATCTGTTCTTCAGTGATCACTAAACTTTCATCAGTTTGAGAATGTTATATAAAAGGACGACTATAGCAGGCTACCTTTTGAGACTGCGTTTTTTTCTGTTTTTTTTTTTCCCCTGAGCACAATGGCCCTGAGATCCATCCCAGTTGCTACCATGTATCAATGATCCGCTCCCCTTTGTTGCAGAAGAGCTTCCATTGTAAGGATGGGCCAGATTTTGTTTGACAGTTACCCATTGAAAGGCACCTGGCTTGTTTTTAGGTTTTGGCACCTTTCAAATTGACTTTTAATCATTTTCAAGGGTGGGAGGCTGAATTTTCAAAATTAGTTTCCTGCCACAACCCTTCGTTTGTAACAACCTTTATCTGCATGGTAGGGGAAAAAAGGAAAGAAAGAAACACTGGTTGCAAATCATTGATTCCCCCATTTGGGACATGTTAGTGATGAAATTAAGTTGACTGCAGGGGCTGGACCTCATACGCATGAAGAAATTGGTCATTGAGATCAGTGGTTCTTACAGAGGGTCCCTGGACCAGCGGCATCAGGGAACTGGTTAGAAACATACATTTTTGGGTTCCAACCCAGACCCACTGAATCTAAAACCCCTGGGGCTGGAGCCCAAGCAATCTGCTTTAACCTCCTGAGAACAGTTAGTTAAGCTAATAATAGCTGAGGGATTCCATGTTTTCACCAAAAGGGATGCTGGCTGGGTATACACAGCCTGATTCCATGGCAGTGTTTCCTCTGGGCTGGGTGGGCATGGTCTGGATGCCCTCTCTCTCTCTCTTTTGGCAAAAAGTGCCTAGTGGGTCCAAGTATTCAGGTATATTTTGGAATAACTTGTGTTTTAGTGTTTCTGCTTCCTCATTTAAACAATGTGGGAAGATGAACGTAATTTTAGACACAGTGAGGATGATCTGCCTATCAAAGGGAAGCTCATGGAGAGGCCTACTTAGATCAGCAGGTATTTCTTTCCTTTTAAAAAACATTTTATTTATTTATTCATGAGAGACACAGAGAGTGAGGCAGAGACTAGGCAGAGGGAGAAGCAGGCTCCCCGCAGGGAGCCCAATGTGGGACTCGATCCCAGGATCCTGGGATCACGACCTGAGTTGTGAAGGCAGATGCTCAACTACTGAGCCACCCAGGTGCCCCGATCAGTGGATATTTCTCATTTGAAAAGATACGCTTGTAAATCGCACAAGGCTCTTGGGATCAATGGGTTTTTGAGCAGCAGATGTACCACGTTTAGGAGAAGTACTAGAATGAGCCCCATTCTGGTCTCTGGCATAATTGAGAAGCAGGAAAAGCTGCCTTTGTTGGCTTGCTTCTGCGTTTGATTAGCTTCTGGCCCTTGACTTCTTGCCGGATTCCTGAGAGCTTTTTGGTCTCCCTGCTGCCCTGCCTCACCTCTCCCAGAATTCATCAAAACTGGCTTTTTTTTTTTTTTTTTTTTTTTGGCAAGCTGTTTAGGCCTTCTTCTCTGCCAGGTGACACCTGATTAATCAGACAGGTGAATCCCTCAATTTTGTTATAAATTTGGCAGGTTATCCCAGAGACATGCTGTCACTTTGTTACATACTCCCTACTTTTCCTGGAATGAAGTCATTACAGGATGACAGTAAATGCCAGGTATTTTAGGCATGCTGTATGTAGGCAGCATATGGATGATATTCTTTGCATCGGAGTTACTTAAAATACTTCCAGTTACTAAGAGGGTGCCAACCGGTAAGGTTTGTCCTGTAAATAGTTCTTTTGAATGCCTAGGATTTGAGTGTGTGTGTGTGTGTGTATGTGTGTGCACGTGTACTGGGGGGGGGGGGTGGGTAGTCCTGAACAGAGGGTAGGCATTTAGATGCTTTCCGCAGGATGTGAGGAGGCTGTTCATCGTCAGGTCTGATGTCTGGGGAGAAATTGTTTCAAGTAAGAGGATAAAGGCTCAGGTCAAATTAATCCTAATCATTTGTTTTCACTTTTTCCCCCAGTGCCTTCTGTCTGATTTTAATCACCATTCCTTTTGAATTCATTCTCCTCTGTTGAAAATAAAATGCTTATGATCTGGTGGTGCTTGCCACTTGGGTCCTACTCTGGAAGGTTCTCCTCCAAGCATTAAGGCAGGGGCTGCAGGGGAGGATGGTGACGTGTAAGGACCCTCGCCAGCTCGGGAATCCAGACGCACAGAGGGAGGAGGGACCATTGCCCTGGCTTTATCCTAACTCCCAAATAAACTTCTTAAAGAGACTTTTTGTCTGTTTGTGTGCCCCACTCTGCTCTGCCCCTTCCCCAGAGCACAGAGAATAGAAGGCACCAAACGATGGAGCTGCTTCATAGGACGGATTCTAATTTCTTTCTCTGAAGGCTGCCCTGAAATTCAAAGGAGCATTATTACTTCATCCAATTTAAAACTCTGCCTGCTGCTGAATGGCCAAGCACCTAATTTCACCTTTGGAGGCAAATGGGAAGCTTTTTGTGTTGAAAGACAGAAGAAGAGAAAAGAGGATTCTGGAGGATAATTGAATGGAAATCCCTTTAAGGTGCCAGAAAACAGCTTCCATCCAAAGGGATGAAATGAGGTCAAGCTATATTTGTTAAAAGTGTGGGGCATGAAAGCCTTAATTATTTCTTTGGAAAATCGTGTCTTGTAAAGACTTAAACAAAAGCTTCAAGAAGGTAGAAGCTGGGAGAAATTGCCCATGGCTTTAGAGGAGGTGGAACCAGAGGAAGGCAATTACTGGTGAACAATAGTATATTAGCAGGGATTATTCTTCCAGATTGGGGCCCCTGCATTGGGTTTAGGATGGGATCTAGTAAAAGAGATGGCCTGATGGTGTGCCTAGAAGTGGGAGGGAGAGAGGATGGGGTCGCCCTGACTGTGCAGGCTGGGCATGGGGCAGGGGAGCTGGGCTTACTGGCCAAGGAGGCAAAGAAATAGTCTTTACTTCTTTTTTATTTTTTTAAGATTTTTTTTTATTTGAGAAAGAGAGAGAGAGAGTGAGAAGGAGAGAGAGAGCATGAGTGGGGGAGGGACAGAGGGAGAGGAAGAAGCCGGTTCTCCGCTGAGCAAGGGGCTGGACGTGGGGCTCAAACCTAGGACCCCGGGATCATGACCTGAGCCGAAGGCAGATGCTTAACCCACTGAACCACTGAGGTGCCCCGAAATAGTTCTTACTTCTTATGCACTAAGGAAAACATTATTGCTCTTGGAGCAGAGTGGTGAGCTATTACAGTGAATGCTCTCTGGAGTCAGATTGTGGGACCCAGGAAATATAACAAAAATCACCTACCCTGGACAAGCAGAGCAGGACTAACTCCATTTTGTGCTGCACCGGCCACCTCCTGTATCACCCCCACATGACCTGCTTATTGCTTAAGGCGCTGCCCCACCCTAGTCAGGCCTCTGGGCACACCCTTACCGGAAATCGGCTCGTGACAATGTAACCCTGCCTTGTGCCCGCCAAAACTGCGCGCCAATTCTGACCAGAGTGATAGGCCAGTTCAGATGGATACTATAGGGTAAAATGTCATTCATTTGGCCACCTGCGTGTGGACCGACATGTGTGGACCCACTTTTTTTTCTGCGTATGTTACAATCCCTTTGGCCACTGGCCCCTATAAAGCTGCTACGCCTCTCAGTCTCGGGGTCCAAGTCCCTGCTCCGCCGTGTCGGGTATACGTGGACCCAGGCTCGAGCTTGTAAATAAACCCTCGTGTGTTTGTATCGGTGTCGGCTCCTCGGTGGTTTCTCGGATTCGCAACCTTGGGCACAAGATGTGTTTTCAAATTGCTAGTCCTTCATTTACCATGATCTTAGGCACATTCCTTGTTGCTTGTGAAATAGGGGAAATATTACTTGCCATGGATGGTGAAAAAGCACTCAGGTAACGTGGGTCTGGTACATTATAGATGCCCCAGGGTGGCAGTCCTCGGGGTCATTTGTCACTCCTCTCCTTGGTTTGACTTCTGGGCGGGCTCCCTGCAAGCCCTATGGGTTCTTGCTCTTGAACTTACACTGAGTCACTGATGAAGCATGCCCCGTGTTCTTATCCTTGTGCTGCCCTTGGCAGTCTGCTGGCAAGGCTCGGGGGCAGCCACCCTCTTTCACCTCTCCCTCCAGACCCTTGGCTACCTATGTCTGGTTTCTCTGTGGGAGTTTGCTAACTACGGAAGGATCCATGATCACTCCCACAATTAGCAGCATCCTGGACTGAGTTTGCATTCCTGCCGCCCTTCAATTCCTTGGGTTCCAGGGCAGTGTCTTTCTCTAGGGAAGGAAGAGAGACAATAGTTTTGCATTGGCTAAAACAATTCATACTGTGCCTTTGGGTTGTTTCATGGCACGCAGAAGTCTGCTGTGAGGGTTCTAGTTTGTGTAGGTATTCTGCTCAGCAACCCAGCCAGGAACTCTTCCTGGCTTCTCATCAATCACTTTTCGTGGCAGGAACTGACAGCCCAGCCACACCTTCTCCATGTGCCTCCTTCTCTTATTGACTGACATGACAATTCTCAGGCCTGGGGTCCAGACAGTGTTTTGGGGTTTCCTGGTAACTCAGCTGGGGATTAACAGATCAGTGGGTAGAGGGGGGCAAGGAGCCCCTTCTCAAGGACCTGGGGGGCTTCTTTGAGAAGATTTCCTAGCCTTATTCCAAACAGGCACACCAGAAATTTAAGCAGGAAGGCAGGAAAGATTTCCCGAGCCTCTCTAAGAGTGGAGGATAAGCACAGCTTTTTATGGCACTGTTAACTCAGAGGCAAGAGCCTTGGCCTGGTTTGCTGCATGGGGCAGCATTTCTACAGTATATACAGGCTTTGCAGGCATCCATCTTCTTTGTCTACCCTTAGGAAGTCAAACAGAGTCCATTTTTTTTTTTTTTTTTCTGACAAGAATTGGAAAGAAGTAACAACCTTGTCCTACTTTCCCAATTGACTCAGTAATGGAGGAATTCTGGGTATTTTGATTTTTTTGGGTCAGTTGAGGGGGCTGGACAGGGTATCAGAGATAAGAATGCAAAATCTCGTCCTAGTGGATACCCCGGGTTTTATAGGAATCAGGTGTTGGGCATCGTGTCAGAGGAAATGCAGGATATTAGAGCAGTACTAGCAGCTACTGGATTTTTTAGTTAAGTCCCTCCTTTGGATGCCCTAAGGATAGACATCTTCAATTCCTCGCCTTGTCCTTTTTACTAAATTGGCAGAAATCCCCTCCTGAGGTAGACATAAGTACTAGGTAAAAGAACAGTTTTGGTGAATTTTGGAACAACAGTATTCAGTATGGGATCTCACAGGCCTCTGGAGTGGGGCAGCCATTAAGAGCCACCATGACAATGGCCCCATTACTTTTCTCTTTCACCCTCTCTTGCCAAGGTATGGGTAACGTATTTGTACCAGTAAAATCTAGTAAAGTCAGATCATTATTGGTTACAGTCAGCAGAACCGACTACAGGAAATGCCTTTCTCTCTTTTTCCATCAATTTACTCGATAAGAATTTGAAAGCTGCTCACTAAAGACTTCTGAGTGATTCAGCTGTTATTTACAACCCTGGCCATAAAAATGTTGATGCCATTTTCATGGTCTTCAAGCTTGAGGTTAATTTGGATTTTGGTTGTTCATCTGGGGATGGCAATGGATTTGTGTTCACCATTGTATGGTGTCTCCATCAGCTCTGGCTGCTATAACAAAATACTGCAGAGTGGGGGCTGAAACAACAGACATTTACCTTCTCACAGTTCGGGAGGCTGGAAGCCCAAGATCAGTGTACCAACATGGTCAGGTTCTTGGTGAGAGTTTACTTCTTGACTTACAGATGGCCTTCTTGCTATGTTCCCACACAGTAGAAAGAGAGAGAGACACCTCTTTGGTGTCTCTTCCTCTTATAAGGGCACTAACCCTATTATGGGGACTCTGCCTTCATGACCTCATCTGAGCCTAATTACTTCCCAAAGGTCCTACCTCCAAATATCATCCCATTGAGAATAGAGCTTCAATATATGAATTTTGTGTGTGTGTGTGTGTGGGGGGGAATCCACAATGTGATTTCTACATGGTTTATTTGGCAACTCTCTCTGGGATGTAGGACGTAGATGAAAAATTCACTGGTTACCAAAATGAACTCTACAGTGGAATGGTAAACTTATAAATGGTAAGCCAGTTGTCTGCCATGCACGCATGAGTGAAAAACAAAGAGAGAGAGAAGAAAGAAGGGCAGAGATTTTATCCATTGCTATTGAGGAATGGGGAGATAGGCATGAAGCCACTGGTGGGATCACTGATTTGATCCACATAAGGAACCAAACTTCTGAGTTTACTCTTCTTAGCATCATCTTTAACCAATGGGCTTTTAAATGTTAGTGCATTTTAGGGTAGAAAGGCAAAGATATTTGAACAAATTATGTAGGAATTGCTAGGAATTGGCCTAGGGATATTGAATACATACAGGGCCATGTGACAGAAATAGCATTTGCCTTCAAGATGGAGGTGTGGATTCTTCATCAGCTTGACAACTTGTTGCTAACATGTCTTCATTCATGTAAGTGGGACAAGAAAGGTGGGCTCTGTTCTGAGAATTATATAAAGACAGAGGAGTGATACAGTGCAGTGATTCCAGAAGACTGTCAGCATGAATCTTGCTCTAATATGTGACAGTATTTTCTCTAGTTTGTGACAAGAGGGCAGAATAAGTGGTCAGGTTGTTATGTGATTGAGCTTAACTAACTCTAACCTCCCCTTGCATTTTCATTTCTCTCTTTTTAAAAAGATTTTATTTATTTGTTCATAAGGTATGCAGAGGAAGAAGCAGGCTCTTTTCAGGGACCCCAATCTGGGACTTGATCCCAGGACCCTGGGATCACACCCTGAGCCAAAGACAGATGCTTAGCCACTGAGCCACCTACACTTTCATTTCGGATGACATACTTCCTCTGATGCACTTTGGTTGCCAAAATCAAATCTGCACACACCAAGATTCAAATAGCCCAAGCCTGAGATTCGAAAACTCTTGTTATGCTCCCTCACTCTTACTCCCCCTCATACCTTAGTCTGTAGGAAGGGAGTGAACACACACACACACACACACACACACACACACACACTCCTTTCTTGGTTAAGGGCAGTATTATGTTAGTTCACTTTTTTTTTTTTACATTGTTTTCAAATCATTGCAGGTACCAAGAAAGAAACCACAACTGATGACAGCAAACTATTGAGTGACTGAGAGTCAGCAATGCATGTAATAAGTGAAGAAAAGCAGTGCAAGTCAGAGAGAGAAAGAGAGAGAGAGAGAGAGAGAGGTGGGGGAGAGGGGTCGGGAGGTGGTCTTGCTACTGAAGTGTCATCTTCCTTTTAGTTAGACCAAAGTGCTTTACCTTTTCTTTGCTTTTCTACTTTTGGAAAAAAAATATAGGGGTATTTGGGTGACTCAGTTGGTTAAGTGTCTGCCTTCGGCTCAGGTCATTATCTTGGGCTCCTGGGATCAAACCCCTCATCGGGCTCTCTGCTCAGAGGGGACTGCTTCTCCCCCTCCAACTCCCCCCACCACTCATAGTGTCTCTCTAATAAATAAATAAAATCTTTCTAAAAATTCAGTTAAAAAAAGAAAAATATGTATGACATAATTACAGAAGAAACATCCATGTTTTATGTTTCATAATTTATGCAGATGATTTATTACAGTTTTGAACACTCTATTACACATTCAACAGTTGTGAAATTCTTGTTTTTCCCTGAATGGGAGAATGGGAGGTTGGGGGATTAGAACACTTACCATCTCAGACTTGCTCCATGCTATCTATGTTCCTAGTTTCTGGGCATTGAGGAGCAGGGTTGCTTGTCGGGGACAAGCAGCTCAGCTTCCTAGTTTATGGGTTGTTGAACCAATGATTCTCCTGTGGTGGGATGCCCAGGAGCCCTGCATCATTCCCTGATTTCCCTGGCAATCTGCTTTCTCTTTGAGCCATGGCTGCTTGGCTGACTGTGACTAGGGCAGGGAACCTTGGTTAGCACCAAGGAGGAGAGAGGGCATAGAGCCCTTCAACACTTACGTCTGGACCCTGGAAAGAGTGGCAGGTCTGAAGAGGAGGGTAGAGGCCCATGTGTTGCACCATAAAATTCTAGGAACGCTCCATCTGCACTGCAGGCCTGAGAATACCCAGCGTGACAATGTATATAAAATTTCTGGCTTATGCTTCTTAATACCAATCTATAAAAATAACAGTCCAACTGGATGAGATCATGGCAAGGTTGTGCGGGGCCATATGCCGTGGGCCGAGTTGGTGCTGATGGATATTTGGAGGCTTATGCTCTGGCACTTGTTGATTTGGGAGGAAGAAGAAATCAGAGGGTGGGCATGGGGCCCGGAAATAGGAGAAAGAGAATGAGGAAGAGGATGAGCCTATCTTAGCAGAAGAGAAACCCATCAATTAAAACATAATGAGGAAGGGGTGGGGAAGATTACCACTTATGGAGCATCTATCATGTGTCAGAGAATGTTTATGTTGATGTTTTGTCTCATTTAATCTTCTGTACAACATGAGTCAGACTGTGGTAAGCCCCATTTTCTGAAGGAGGTAAAATGAATTTAGATATAAGTAAGTTTATCTGAGACTTGGCTCATGCCTAGAAGCGGGGGGCGGGGGGGGGGGTGGGTAGAGACAATATGAGCCCAGGGCTTTATGACTCCAAGGTTGTGATCACTGTTATGCTACAGGTTATTCACTTTGGCGTGAAGTCAGTTTTGTGGTGAATAAAAATCTCCAATTAGAGTCTAGATGGCTGGTTGGGAACTCTTTTAGCTGATTCTAGTCTACAGAACTGAGCAGTTGGCTTGGGATCTTGTGGATGAAGGATGAAGTTTTTCTCTCCTTTCCAGGCTTGGGTGATATGGAATGAGCTGTATGGACAAATATGGTTGTTGTTGGGTCAGGCTGTTGGGAATGAGTGGACGGTGACCAGGACCATTGATCAGCCCCTGAGAAAACACCTCAGCTTCCTCGGGGGTAGTTCAGACAGACACATCTCTGACAGATGGACGTGTGTGGACTACTCATCAGGCTTGTTGTGGGCAGAAGATCCATTTGGCATTGTTTTGGAGGGACTCCTTCCTCTGGACAAAACTCCAAGTAATTTTAAAATTTGGTCCTGTTGCATCTCGTATTATATTCCAATAAAAATATAGCAGCTCCCGAACATCTTCTGTCTCAGATGCTTTATAAGCCTGATGCTTTTTGATTTTCACAAGCACCACATCAGGAACATGGAATAGGCTCCATTTTCTGGAAAAGAAAACAGAGGCTCAAAAGTGATAAGAAAGCTGTCCTCAGGAATACTATGATAAGCTGTTGGTTTATGATTTAATCCCATCTGCTTGATTTTGGAAACACTGTCCGTCCCATCCCAAGAGAGACCAGGGAGGATCCTGTCTCCTTAAGTACATCGAGTGTGCCTTGGTTAAGACAGGGCTCAAGATCACATTTGTCACCAACTTAGTAAATTACATAAAGAATTTATTTAAAAAATCTTGCACAATCCAGCTGTTCAATGGCACTTACTTAAATTGGAAACAAACATTTTTTTTATCTCTTCATTGAAAGTGGCTCACATTTTTTAAAAAACAAAATAATATATTTCATAACATACTGTTGAGGTATAATTCACATACCATACAATTCTCCCATTGAAAGTGTCTAATTTAGTGGTTTTTCATACATTCACAGAGGTGTACTGCCCGACGTGGAGCTCGATCCCACGACCCTGAGATCAAGACCTGAGCTGAAACCAAGAGTCTGCCGTTCAACTGACTGAGCCACCCAGGTGCCCCAGACATTACATTTTTAATCAGAGAAAAGAGATTAACATTAAACAAAGCTGAGAGAAAGAGGACCTCTCCCTTTCTAGTCTTTGTGTACTCAAGACACAGAGCAACGTAGTCACAATCAACCTGCACATATTGTTTTATGTCTGCTTTTTTAAAGTGACATTTCCCATCTTGTTACTTTGCATTTATAGTGTCCCGGGGATATTCCCTTACACTGACAAGCAATAATTTACTAACTCACCCCTTTTTGCTGAGCCATTAGGCCTTTTTTTTCTATCATAAATAATGTGGCAGTGAACATCTTTGCACATAAAGCTTATTTCCCCTGTTGAATATATTTCTTGGGGTTGGATTCCCGAGAGTGTGTTACTGAGTCAAAGGGTATCAACCTTTTACATCCCTCTCTCTCTTCTCTCGTGCTTATTCCTAAAGAGGTGACTCTGTTTCACAAAATTAAAAAAACCCTATAATATATGTATCATAGACATATGATATATATATCTTATGCATGTAGAACATTATACATAAACAGTCACTTAATCCTGCCAAGATTTTACTTTCATTATATAAATTGGAG
This sequence comes from Canis lupus familiaris, assembly GCF_011100685.1. NCBI lineage: Eukaryota > Metazoa > Chordata > Mammalia > Carnivora > Canidae > Canis > Canis lupus. Next base: position 47,308,255 of record NC_049224.1, on the reverse strand, counting down.
ACAGGCAAAAATCTGTAAGGTCAAATATCATCCATTTCTTGAGAACCAAGAAAGACTGTCCTTTATGCCTCCCACCTGGTGACTTAACTTCACCATTTCTCTTAGAAAATTATTCCCATGGAAAATGATTCCCTCAACCCCCTGACCTTTTATTGGTTGCTGTCAGCCTGGGGCAGCACTTTGTTTCTAGCTGTTCTTAAAAGCTACTTGTCCAGCTTAACCCTTTGAAGGCTGGTAGGGGTGAACAGGGCTGGAGGATGGGAGTGGGGAGGGTGAATTTACACATCTGTACCCTCAGGCCTTCAGGTCAGAGTGAGCTACCCTTGACACAGGGGCGGCTGAGAAAATTAGAGCATCCCCAACTTGTTCTGTTGCAAATAGCAACAATTTGAGAAGCTCTAATGGGGGTCGAACTTTAATGTCCATACAAAAGGAGCTATGAGTAGTGAAAGCAATGCTGAATTACTGAGAGGAACTTTTTAGAGTGTGAGTGTATTCACCCCAGATGTCTCATCTCCCCAGAAACAACAATTTTGAATTTCAGGATTTTTGGCATTCTTAGATGCCACCTAAGGCCGTCTAGAATCCTACTGGATTCATGAAATTCTGTATTAGTGAGGGTGCTTTTGGCTGTAAGCTACAGTAGATCCAAATCAAATTAGCTTAAAAGATAATAGGAATTTTCATGTAATTGGAGGGTCCAGAGATAGAGTTGATGCCCAACAAAGCTTGATCCGGGAGCTCAGCATGGTACCGGGACTGGATATTTTTTCTTCTCCTTTGCTTTCCATGGCACGCAGATAGCCTGCTTCACGGTCTGCCCCAAAGACACTCACCACTTCCTTTCTTGTTTCCTGGATGTCTTATCTTTTCTTCCATCTTGCCACCTAATTGGGGGTGTCCTGTGTGCTATGTGACATGAGTTTATCACAGTAGCAGTCAGATTCCTCTTTCTGGACAGAAAAGGACCCCTGAAGCTGAGCCTGAGCAGATCTCAGGCTGGGCACAGCACAGGTGGAGGGACAGCAGACAGTCAGTCTTTGAGGGGCAGCCAGATGGGGAATCCAGTGCCTGGTTCCAGGAAAAGGGAGGCTGAGGGCCGGGGCAGGAGGCAGCAGCCAGAGGATGGAGGTCTTGGTGCTAATTCTGGAGAACCAGCATTAGGGTGGCCTTAAGGTAGGTTCTAGAACAACTCCCTGTGTCTCAGGGATATGGTGCATATCTGCAGCCTGGAGAGGGAGCCCTTCTGACCGGAGCTACCCTCGCTTCCTCTGGAAGCCTGCGATTATGCCTAAAGGAACATGAGGCCCTGGAGGCCAAGAGAGAGAGTCAGGGCTTCTCCACCGGACTCTCCTGCCAGTGGCTGTGTGATCTGGGGAAGGCGCTTTCCCTTCCTAGACCTGAGATTCTCTGGGGGTTTGGAGGCCCGTTTGCTGAGAACTCTCGGAGTTCTGCAATCTGAAAGCCTCTTCTGAGGAGTTAATTGTTAACTCAAGTGTAAACTGTTGATGGCAGTAGGTGTGACCCCCTCCTGGGTTATTTGCATTTTATAATGCACTCCTAGGAGACCAAAATTCTTTGAAGACCCTGAAAGAATGGAGTCTTAATGGTGGCATAAAGGGTGTGTGTGTGTGTGTGTGTGTGTGTGTGTGAACGAGGGTGGGGAGGGAGAGTTAAGAGATGGTTTTGTTTAAAATTCCTCACATCTCAGATCTGTCCCAGCTATATTGAAGGATCAAGTTTTCATGACTCATCTGTGATGTTCAGACCTAGGGGCACTCCTGGTGGGATGTGCAGCAACTGTTTAAAATATTTTACTGAACTGCAATAATTCTGTAGGAGCTAACTGAAGCATCAGGGATTGAGTCAGGGCGATCGTCATGACGGTCAATTCGGGATTCCGGGGGTGTGGAATTACCAGGTGAGGGCCTGTAGGTGATGCCCCAAGTCTCTTCAGCAGTACGAGGTCGCCCTGTGAGCCAGGGCTGGCCGTCATTGGTTCTCTCCTTTCCTACCCCTTAGCTTCACCAGAGGGCCCCACATGTGTTCAACACCAGAACATAAGCACCCCCAGGCCAAGCCTGGTCTCGCTGGTTTGCTGCTGGGACCTAGCGCCTGGCAGTGCTCAGTTGAAAGCTGCTGCTACTACCTGCTTCACAGGTGAGACATGGGAGCCCCCAGGAAGTTCCTTCAGCTGGAGAGTGGTCTGTGCAGGCAGCTCCCTGAGCTGGAGGCCGGAAGGCCTCCCTCCCAGGCAGGTGGTCACAGGACAGGCCGAGCTTGCCCTCTGCTGCTGAGTGAGGGGCCTGAACCAGGGCTTCCCTCCCCTCCAGCTGGTAGCTGCAGCCTGGCAGTGTCGCTGCTGGCCTTGGTGGGTTTTCAGGACAGCCTTTGAGAATGAGAGTAAACCACTTCACCTACCTCCCATCCCAGCACCTCCCACCTCGCTTTCTCTGAAATGAATAAAGTTGAGCTGGTCACTTCAAAGAAAAGGACTGAAGGTATGTCAGTGATATAACAATTCTTGCTTTCAAGCAAAAATGAGAATTTTGGAGAACTTGCATCCACCGTCGCGAGCTTGGTAGCTTCCAAGCTACCAAGTACTCTTGGTACTTCAAGAGTCTTCTGCGGAGATCGGTAGTGATATTGACAATGGTGTCTTTTTTGATACCGTAGAATGAGATATGTCAACATTTGGAAGATCTGTACAACTCTGTGAATTGATATTTTCCAAATGATCAATGAATGATGCTACAAGACCATGCACGGATAAAGATCCACTGCAAGTGTAAGACAGGCCAGTGAGATTTTACAGAACAGTGTACAGAAGCTCATCGCTATCATTTTGGATTCCACACTGCAAATAGCCTTTAAGAAGCTACTGTGTGTGAGCTGCGGTATGTTATCAAAGAAGAATATCTAAAATTATCAGCAAAGGCTATTAAAATACTACTTTCTTTCCCAACTACGTATCTTCATATATATATATTCAAACAAAACCATACATCACGACAGACAGAATGCTGTATCCAACTGTCTTTTACTAAGTCACACGTTAGAAAGATTTGGAAAAATGAAAACACAGTTCTCTCTCCTCATTAAATCACTTGTTTTAGAAAGGATAGTTATTTCTCGTAAAAATGTTAATGTTTCTATATAATGAGTTTCTTATTGTTCTTTTTAAATGAGTTAAGAAATCTTTAAAAATGTCTTGTTTTATTTTCTAAAATGGTAAATATTGATGGATGTAACAAATGTAAACCAGACCTCTTAAGTTCTTTTTAAAAGCGTAACCAGCAGCTATCCTCCTGCTCACGATTTGTGAACTACTGATCTAGGGTACAAAGAACGCCCTCAAATCAATAATGAGATAGGATTCCAGCAGAAGAAATGGGCCAAGGATTCAAACAGGTAATTTATAGAAAAAGCCAAGAGGCATATGAAGAGTTGCTTGGCCTCATTATTAATCAGAAAAATACAAGCAAAATTGTGACATTACTTTTTTTTAATTGAAGTCGATTTGCCAACACATAGCGTAATACCCAGTGCTCATCCCATCAAGTGCCCCCCTCATTGCCTGTGACCCAGTCACCCCAACCCCCCGCCCATCTCCCTTTCCACCACCCCTTGTTCGTTTCCCAGAGTTAGGTGTCTCCCATGTTTTGTCACCCTCACTGATATTTTCACTTATTTTCTCTCCTTTCCCCTTTATTCCCTTTCACTGTTTTTTATATTCCCCAAATGAATGAGACCATATAATGTTTGTCCTTTTCTGATTGACTTATTTCACTCAGCGTAATAACCTCCAGGTCCATCCATGTGGAAACAAATGGTGGGTATTTGTTGTTTCTAATGGCTGAGGAATATTCCATTGTGTAAATAAACCACATCTTCTTTATCCATTCATCTTTCGTTGGACACCGAGGCTCCTTCCACAGTTTGGCTATTGTGGACGTTGCTGCTATAAACATCGGGGTGCAGCTGTCCTGCCGTTTCACTGCATCTGTATCTTTGGGGTAAATCCCCAGCAGTGCAATTGCTGGGTCATAGGGCAAATCTATTTTTAACTCTTTGAGGAACCTCCACACAGTTTTCCAGAGTGGCTGCACCAGTTCACATTCCCACCAACAGTGCAAGAGGGTTCCCCTTTCTCCGCATCCTCTCCAACATTTGCTGTTTCCTGTCTTGTTAATTTTCCCCATTCTCACTGTGGTTTTGATTTGTACTTCCCTGAAGGCCAGCAATGCGGAGCATTTTCTCATGTGCTTGTTGGCCATGTCTATGTCTTCCTCTGTGAGATTTCTCTTCATGTCTTTTGCCCATTTCATGATTGGATTGTTTGTTTCTTTGCTGTTGAGTTTGTTAAGTTCTTTATAGATCTTGGATACTAGCCCTTTATCTGATATGTCATGTGCAAATATCTTCTCCCATTCTGTAGGTTGTCTTTTAGTTTTGTTGACTGTTTCTTTTGCTGTGCAGAAGCTTTTATCTTGATGAAGTCCCAATAATTCATTTTTGCTTTTGTTTCCCCTTGCCTTCATGGATGTATCTTGCAAGAAGTTGCTGTGGCCAAGTTCAAAAAGGGTGTTGCCTGTGTTCTCCTCTAGGATTTTGATGGATTCTTGTCTCACATTTAGATCTTTCATCCATTTTGAGTTTATCTTTGTGTATGGTGAAAGAGATGGTCTAGTTTCATTCTTCTGCATGTGGATGTCCAATTTTCCCAGCACCATTTATTGAAGAGACTGTCCTTTTTCCAGTGGCTAGTCTTTCCTGCTTGTCGAATATTAGTTGACCATAGAGTTGAGGGCCCATTTCTGGATTCTCTATTCTGTTCCATTGATCTATGTGTCTGTTTTTGTGCCAGTACCACACCGTCTTGATGATTACAGCTTTGTAGTACAATCTGAAATCCGGCATTGTGATACCCCTGGCTCTGGTTTTCTTTTTTAATATTTCCTTTGGCTGTTTGGGGTCTTTCCTAATTCCACACAAATTTTAAGATTATTTGTTCCAAGTCTCTGAAAAAGTCCACGGTGTTTTGATAGGGATTACATTAAATGTGTAAATTGCCCTGGGTAGCATTGACATTTTCACAATATTAATTCTTCCAACCCATAAGCATGGAATATTTTTCCATCTCTTTGTGTCTTCCTCAATTTCTTTCAGAAGTTTTCTGTAGTTTTTAGGGTATAGATCTTTTACGTCTTTGGTTAGGTTTATTCCTAAGTATCTTATGCTTTTGGGTGCAATTGTAAATGGGATTGACTCCTTAATTTCTCTTTCTTCAGCCTCATTGTTAGTGTATAGAAGTGCCACTGATTTCTGGGCATTGATTTTGTATCCTGCCACACTGCAAATTGCTGTATGAGTTCTAGCAATCTTGGGGTGGAGGCTTTTGGGTTTTCTATGTACAGTATCATGTCATCTGCAAAGAGGGAGAGTTTGACTTCTTTGCTAATTTGAATGCCTTTTCTTTTTGTTGTCTGATTGCTGAGGCTAGGACTTCCAGTACTATGTTGAATAGCAGTGGTGAGAGTGGACATCCCTGTCATGTTCTTGATCTTAGGGGAAAGGCTCCCAGTGCTTTCCCATCAAGGATAATTTGCTGGGGGTTTTTTGTAGATGGCATTTAAGATGCTGAGGAATGTTCCCTGTATCCCTACACTCTGAAGAGTTTTGATCAGGAATGGATGCTGTATTTTGTCAAATGGTTTCTCTGCATCTATTGAGATGATCATATGGTTCTTGTTTTTTCTCTTGTTGATATGATCTATCACCTTGATTGCTTTACGAGTGTTGAACCAGCCTTGCATCCTGGGGATAAATCCCACTTGGTCATGGTAAATAATCTTCTTAATGTACCGTTGGGGTCATGGTGAATAATCTTCTTAATGTATTGTTCGATCCTATTGGCTAGTATCTTGTTGAGAATTTTTGCATCTGTGTTCATCAGGGATATTGGTCTATGATTCTTTTTAGTGGGGTCTTTGTCTGGTTTTGGAATTAAGGTGATGCTGGCCTCATAGAATGAGTTTGGAAGTACTCCATCCCTTTCTATCTTTCGGAACAGCTTTGTAGAATAGGTATTGTTTCTTTAAATGTTTGTTAGAATTCCCCTGGGAAGCCATCTGGGCCTGGACTTTTGTGTCTTGGGAGGTTTTTGATGACTGCTTCAATTTCCTCCCTGGTTATCAGCTTGTTCAGGTTTTCTAGTTCTTCTTGTTCCAGTTTTGGTAGTTTCTGGTTTTCCAGAAATGCGTCCATTTCTTCTAGATTGCCTAATTCATTGGTGAATAGCTGCTCATAATATGTCTTTAAAATGGTTTGTATTTCCTTGGTTTGGTTGTGATCTCCCCTTTTTCATTTATGAGTTTATTAATTAGAGTCTTTTCGCTTTTGTTTTTAATAAGGCTGGCTAATGATTTATCTATCTTATTCTTTCAAAGAACCAACGCCTGGTTTTGTTGATCTGTTCTACAGTTCTTCTGGTCTCTATTTCATTGATTTCTGTTCAAATCTTTATTAACTCTCTTCTTCTGCTGGGTGTAGGTTTTATTTGCTGTTCTTTCTCCAGTTCCTGTAGGTGCAAGGTTAGCTTGTGTATTTAAGTTTTTTTCCAGTTTTTTGAGGGATGCTTGTATTGTGATGTATTTCCCTCTCAGGACTGCTTTTGCTGTATCCCAAAGATTTTGAACAGTTGTATCTTTGTTCTATTAATTTCCATGAATCTTTTCAATTCTTCTCTAATCTCCTGGTTGACCCTTTCATCTTTTAGCAGGATGGTCTTTAACCTCCACGTGTTTGAATTTCTTCCAAATTTCATCTTCTGATTGAATTCTAGTTTCAAAGCATTATGGCCTGAAAATATGCAGGTGACAATCCCAATCTTTTGGTATCAGTTAAGACCTGATTTGTGACCCAGTATGTGGTCTATTTTGGAGAATTTCCATGTGTACTTGAGAAGAATGTGCATTCAGTTGCATTTGGATGTAAAGTTCTGTAAATATCTGTGAAATCCATCTGGTCCAGTGTATCATTTAAAGCTCTTGTTTCTTTGGAGATGTTGTGCTTAGTAGATTTGTCATTTGTAGAAAGTGCTGTGTTGAAGTCTTCCAGTAGTAGTGTATTATTATCTAAGTATGTCTTAACTTTGGTTATTAATTGATTGATATACTTGGCAGCTCCCACATTAGGGGCATAAGTATTCATGATTGTTAGGTCCTCTTGTTGGATAGAACCTTTAAGTATGATATAGTGTCCCTCTTCATCTCTTACTACACTCTCTGGGATAAACTTTAATTTATCTGATATGAGGATGGCTACCCCTGCTTTCTTTTGAGGACCATTTGGATGGTAAATGGTTCTCCAACCTTTTATTTTCAGGCTGTAGGTGTCCTTGGGTCTAAAATGAATCTCTTGTAGACAGCAAATAGATGGGTCCTGCTTTTTTATCCAGTCTGAAACCCTGCATCTTTTGATGGGATCATTAAGCCCATTCACGTTCAGAGTTACTATTGAAAGATATGAGTTTAGTGTCATCATAATACCATTCAGTCCCTGTTTTTGTGGATTATTTCTTTGGGCTTCCTCTTTCTTTTACAGAGCCCCCCTTAACACTTCTTGCAGAGCTGGTTTGGTGGTCACATATTCTTTCAGTTTCTGCCTATTTTGGAAGTTCTTTATCTCTCCTTCTATTCTGAATGAGAGCCTTGCTGGATACAGTATTCTTGGCTGCATGTTCTTCTCATTTAGGACCCTGAATATATCCTGCCAGCCCTTTCTGGCCTGCCAGGTCTCTGTGGAGAGGTCTGCTATTAATCTAATAGTTCTCCCCATATAAGTTAGGGATCTCTTGTCTCTTGCTGCTTTAAGGATTTTCTCTTTATCTTTGGAGTTTGCAAGTTTCACTATTAAATGTTGAGGTGTTGAATGGTTTTTATTGATTTTAGGGGGGGATCTCTCTATCTCCTGGATCTGAATGCCTGTTTCCCTCCCCAAGTTAGGGAAGTTCTCAGCTATGATTTGTTCAAATATGCTTTCTGGTCCTCTGTCCTTTTTGGAGCCCTCTGGAACCCCAATTAAATGTAGATTTTTCCTTCTGAGGCTGTCATTTATTTCCCTTAACCTTTCCTCATCATCTTTTGTTTTTTTCTTTTTTTCTTCAGTTTCCTTCCTTGCCATCAACTTGTCTTCAATGTCACTCATTCGTTCTTCTACCTCATTAACCCTTGTTGTTAGGACCTCCAGTTTGGATTACATCTCATTTAATTGATTTTTAAATTTCGACCTGATTAGATCTAAATTCTGAACTCATGAAGTCTCTTGAATCCTTTATGCTTTTCTCCAGAGCCACCAGGAGCTTTATAATTGTGCTTCTGAATTGGCTTTCTGACACTGAATTGTAATCCAAATTCTGTAACTCTGTGGGAGAGAGTACTGTTTCTGATTCTTTCTTTTGTGGTGAGCTTTTCTTTCTAGTCATTGTGCTTAGTGCAGAGTGGCAAAAAACGAGTTGTACTGGAAAAAGGAAGAAAAAAAGAGGACAAAAAAGAAAAAAAAAAAAAAGAAAAAACCAAAAATTCCCCCCAAATAAAAAAACAAAACAAAACAAAAAAACAAGGAGGGGTATCCTCTGGTTCTATATACTGTAAATCCCTCGACTTCCCCTGGAGCTTTCCAGCACGGCTTGGTCAAGAACTTACTCTTCCCCTGTCTTTCCAGCTGGCCTTCTGGGGGAGGGGCCTGCTGTGCTGATTCTCAGGTGTGTGCACCTGGGGAGCTGCCTCGCCCCTGCCTGGTGCACCGCTAGGTGGGAGCTGTTTACCCGATGAGGCCCCTGTTCCCTGTGGCCCTGCTCCGTCCCAGGCTCAGAGTGACACCAGGAGGGACAACTCCCCTGGCAGCGGCCAGCTCTCCAGCCCTGGAGTCAGCTCCCCAGTAACTCCCGCAGCTCCCAGTCCGCGGGAGCCTGAATGCTCCGGGTGTGGGGGGCGCTGGGGTGGGCGGCACCGATCTGCACAGCTCGGGGGCGCCTGGTGGCAGGAGCGTCCTTGCTGTCCTGGGCCCTCGCGGCCTCCGCCTGTCCTGGGGGAGCGCCGGATCCTGGGCTGTGTCCCCCAGCGCCCTGGGCTCCAGGGCCTGCGCGGCTGGAATCGCGCTCCCAGGGCCGTGCAGCCCCCTCCACGGAGCCGCCACCTGAGCCGCCTCCGAGCTGCTCCCGGGCCCGCCGGGCGCCCGCTGCAGCCCTTTAGGGAGCTGGGCCGCGGGGTGTTGCCCGCTCTCCCCCACGGCGCAGGTCCTGTGTTAGTGCCCCCGGGAGCCTGAGGGCATCCCCGCCCCTCCTGGGATCCTGCCCGAGCTCCCTGCAAGCGCCTTTCCGTGTCCGGGAAGATTGGTGAAGCTCCTGCTTCTCAGGGATGGGGCTTTCCTGTCCTGGGGACACTTGCCGGGGGCCTTAGCCCGGCTCCTCGCGGGGCCCCTCCCCCACTGGATTCTTTTTCTTTTTCTTTTTCCGTCTTCCTACCTTGTTAGAAGCGCAAACTCTTCCCTAGAACCCTAGTGGTTCCAGCTGCCCTCTCTTTAGATCTCAGGTTAAATTCGTAGGTTTTCAGGATGATTTGAACGTTATCTGGGTAAGTTGGTGGGAACAGGTGACTTGGGGACCCTACTCCTCTGCCATCTGGCCCCGCCCCCTGTGACATTACTTTATACCTATTCCTGGCAGGTGTAGAAAGCCACGTAATGACAAGTATTGGTGTGCTGTGAGGACAGAGGAAGCCCTTGCTGGAAGTGTGAAAAGTATAGCCATTCTGGGAAGCAATCTCCTCATTGTTATTTCAATTAAATAGGCACAGTCCTTCTGACCTAGCATTCCTACTTTTGGGTATAGGAACAAAAGAAGTTGTCTTAAGAGTCATTTGACATTAGTGCAGATGTATATCACAGCTGTTTGTGGTAGGGAGCTGGAAGCTTTCTGGGTGCCCCTCGCTGTGGGTAGATTGGCAATAGGTGAATATACAGTAGCAGATTACATATGCCATGAATATATCACAAAGAAAATGCTACGAGACATGAGATGGAAGCAGGAGTGATCCCCAGTGCAATCTTATTTGTGTAAATTAAGATTACAGTCGTATGAAGCAATGCATGCTTTGCAAGAACACATGTGGAAGGGTCCCCATTGTATGAGGTCCATAGGTTTCTAGAGAATATCATGGACTATGTGACTTACACAAATAGAAGTTTATTCTTTCGAAGTTCTAGAAGCCAGAAATCTGAAATTAAAGTGTCGGCAGGGCTGGTACCTTTTGGAGACACTCTGAAGAATCTGCTTCATGCCTCTCTCCTTGCTTCTGGTGGTTGCTGGCAATCCTTGGTGTTCATTGGCTTCCAGATACATCCCTTCAATCTCTGCCTTTGCCTTCCTTCTCTATATGTCTCAGTCTTTCTCTGTGTCCAAATTTATCTCTTCTTATAAGGACACCAGTCATGTTGGGTTTAAAGGCCTACTCTGATCCAATATGACTCGACTGTGACTTCATTATAACTGCAAAAGACCCTATTTTTAAATAAGTTCACATTCATACGTTCTGGGTAGACATGAATTTTTTTTGGTGGGGGGCACACTATTCAACTGCATATAAATCAAACATATGAGAATGGTTGGCTATACAGGGCAAGGGAGCAAGGATGTGAAACAGAGATGAATAAGTTTAAGCAAGCAAACCAACAGTAAGCAAGCAAGGGATGGCCCTTTATATATTTTTTTGAAGTTTTATAAAAGGTAATTTTGTGTTTTTTTATAAATGTATTTTTTATTGGTGTTCAATTTGCCAACATATAGAATAACACCCAGTGTTCATCCTGTCAAGTGCCCACCTCAGTGCCCGTCACCCAGTAACCCCCCCCACGCCCCGCCCACCCCCCCTTCCACCACCTCTAGTTCGTTTCCCAGAGTTAGGAGTCTTTCATGTTCTGTCTCCCTTTCTGATATTTCCCACTCATTTTTTTCTCCTTTCCCCTTTATTCCCTTACACTATTTTTTATATTCCCCAAATGAATGAGACCATATAATGTTTGTCCTTCTCCGATTGACTTATTTCACTCAGCATAACACCCTCCAGTTCCATCCACATCGAAGCAAATGGTGGGTATTTATTGTTTCTGATGGCTGAGTAATATTCCATTGTATACATAAACCACATCTTCTTTATCCATTCATCTTTCCATGGACACCGAGGCTCCTTCCACAGTTTGGCTATTGTGGACATTGCTACTATAAACATCGGGGTGCAGGTGTCCTGCCGTTTCATTGCATCTGTATCTTTGGGGTAAATCCCCAGCAATTCAATTGCTGGGTCGTAGGGCAGATCTATTTTTAACTCTTTGAGGAACCTCCACACAGTTTTCCAGAGTGGCTGCACCAGTTCACATTCCCACCAATAGCGGGAGGGTTCCCCTTTCTCCACGTCCTCTCCAACATTTGTAGTTTCCTGCTTTGTTAATTTTCCTCATTCTCACTGGTGTGAGGTGGTATCTCATTGTGGTTTTTATTTGTATTTCCCTGATGGCAAGTGATGCGGATTGAGTCGTTATAGAGCCAAGGGATGTCCACACAGTCAATCCCACAAAAAGAAACGTCTTTCCATCAGTCATGGCTCCAGATTCAAGCATACAACAACAGCAGCAACAAAACCTAATAAAAAAATAAACACAACGTCCCTTGAGAATTTTTAACTGCAATCTTGGCTTGGAGCTAGAATTTACACTAACTGAAGATCTAAAGGACCCTAAGAAGAGAATTCATTGAGTTTAAAGTAGTAATGATTTTGGACTCCCGGGTGTTCAGTTGGTTGAGTGTTAGACTCTTGATCTAGGCTCAAGTCGTGATCTCATGGTCATGAGTTGGAGCCCCACACTGAACTCAATGTTGGCTATGGAGCTTACTATAAAGAAAGAAAGAAAGAAAGAAAGAAAGAAAGAAAGAAAGAAAGAAAGAAAGAAAGAAAGAAAGAAAGTAGTAATGATTTGGTAACACCTCCTGCCATTTGGCTTAAGTAAATACAAACACTCTTGTAAGAAAAAGCCCTCTTTATTCAGGTCTTAAAGAACTTCCAGAGATAGAATTTCTCAAAAACCAAGAAAGATAAAATAGTGCATGTAACTTCTACACATTTAGAGGGAGAAAATCGAGTAGGACAAATTATAAACAATATTAAAGATACAAGCAGAGAGAAAAAATAGGGAAGAAAACTTGCAGAAAGCACAAAGATAGCATAATGAATTCAAGTATTTTAGCATTCACCATATATACACTTGTGTGTGTGTGTGTATTCTAAGCTTGCTGGTTTGGACAGATTATCAGAATGGCTTAAAAATAAGTAAAACAGCTACATGCTTTTTAACTGAAAGCATCAGGACATACAGAGTTTGTAAACACACAGATAGAAAAAGATTTATTAGCAAATAGTCCATAAGCCCTCATTCATGGAGCTGTATTAATATCATGCAAAATATGCTTTAGAGCAAAAAGGTTTTACTAGAGTAAATCCTGAATGTAAGATTGACTTAAATGGGAAATTAATGGTATTCACTAGATTATGCAGATAAAGGAGAAAAAGCATGTGATCATTACAATTGAGGTAGAGAAATTATTCAATACAACTTAGCATTTGTTCATGATATTCTTAGCAAACTAAGATAACTTTTAGATCTGATAAAGGCAATTCCCTAATCAATCTATAGCAAGACTCATACTTAATGGTAAACCCTTAGAAACACTTTTTTAATTTTTATTTTTAAAAGATTTTATTTATTTATTCACAACACACACACAGAGGTAGAGACATAGGCAGAGGGAGAAGCAGGCTCCATGCCCGATGCCCTATGTAGGACTCGATCCCTGGACTCTGGGATTATAACCTAAGCCAAAGGCAGCCGCTCAACCACTGAGCCACGCAGGCATCCCTAGAAACACTTTATTTTTTTAAAAATATTTTATTTATTTATTCATGAGAATACACAGAGAGGAGAGAGAGAGGCAGAGACACAGGCAGAGAGAAGCAGGCTCCATGCAGGGAGCCTGATGTGGGACTCGATCCCGGGTCTCCAGGATCACGCCCTGAGCTGTAGGCGGCGCTAAACCGCTGAGCCACCGGGGCTGCCCCACCTAGAAACACTTTAGAATAAGAAATAAGACAAGGATGCTTGCTCTAATTGCATCTTTTAAGCTTTGTACTGCAATCCTAGACAAAGCAACGAATTAAATGAAATAAAGCCTAAGGATCTATACATAAAACCTAAAAGATCTACAGGCAAGTTATTAAAATTATTAATAGCTCAAGTGAATATAAAATGAACACAATTCAAATCGCATTTCTATGCAGCCATTAGAATATCTGATAGCATTTAAGACAAACAAACAATGTAAGTTTGGCATCTGGGAGATAAATCTAAAAACAGATATCTAATATTTTTATCTAGCCAAAATACATAAATCTTCATTTAGGTCTTTAGGAAAGACCTAAATAAATGAAAATACATACCATGTTTATGGATAGGATAATTGAATATCATATAGGGGATAGTGTTTGCTAAATGGATCTATAACAATTCCAAATGGACTAGCACAAACTGGTTTTGAACTTTTCAGTGGAATATCAGCGGACCACCAAGTCTTCCCAGAAGAAGAGCAACCTGGGAGGCTATTCATCTAATACAAAGATTTAAGATGAAGCTAGAATAATTAATATCATGAGGATCCTCTTGGATGGGACTTTTGGCTGGCTCTTCCCTGGAAACTACCACCACAAAATCCCACCTACCTTTGCCAGCCACCTGCAGAGGTAAAGCTTGCTCCAGTGCTGTGCCACCGGGCAGGGAAGATGAATTGTAATCTTTTGTCTTTAACTCTCCCCACAAGTAGGTGTAGATGCCAATCCTTATGACCCCTAAATGCTCTCTGTTAACACTTTTGCAGTTCCTTCACTCAGCTTGAGATCAAGTGACAGACCCCATGTCCTGTGGAGGTGTGTGGGAACCTCTACAGACTTGCTTAACTCCTCTGAAGAAACTTCCTCTCCCAGGCCATCTTTTGAAGGGAGAAGGTGGGTGACCAACCCACACAGACAGAAGTGGTGTTGTGCTTCCTGCATGAAGAGCCTGCTACATCTACCACATGACCTCATAATGGGGGCACATGGCACCACTGCTCTTTTCAGTCTTTGGGAGCTCTGCCAAAACTGAAACTCTGAGACAAAAGGAGGAGTTGCATGTCATATCCTGTTACAGTGATTCTAAAGTAGTTTGGGTTATGACAAATGGGACCAGATCAACTCCTGCTGACTCTGCTCATCTCTGTTTCCTTTGCGTGTGTGTTTTGCCCAGCCAGAACAGTGGTTATCAGCTGAGATCACTAAACTATGTATTGAAGCACAGAATTATGTGTGCTGGGCTCTCTCTTTACGTGATGTGATTTGTGGCTGTATCGAGAGAAGAATAGGAGGGGTCGAGTCCCAGACTTGGGAGGATTTGATAGACGTTGATGTGAATTTTGGCTCTAAGTAATTTAGCTGTAGAATTTGTGTTACTTCTCTGAGCCTCAGTTTCCTTATTCATAACATGAGGATAATGATGCCTCTATTCAGGGATGTGTGTAACACCTTCAAAGTCCATAATAGAGGGCTGAGGTTATGGCTTGATGCACCATCTCTTCCCTTTGCTAAGTTTGGAATAGAGCAAAGGTGTGTGTGTGTGGAATGTGTGTGTATACACACATGTTCTTGTGCTTGTGTATGTGAATCTGTATGACTCTGTTTCTCTCCATACTTCATGTACTGCACATAACCACTATCAATAGTAATCATGGTAATAGGTGGAATATTGGCCAAATAAAGTCATAAGCAAGTTGCTCTCATTTTTTAGACCATACCTGCTGGAGCTCACATTCTGTGATATGAAATACTTGATACCTCTGCCCCTCTCTTTCCTATTTGGCAGCAGCCTAGAATCTGGGCTTTATGTGTTTGAAGTGATGATTGCCTTTTCTGCACGTGAGTGCAAGACAACTAGGTGGGGAAGGGGAGAGGTGAGCACTGGGGAAAAGTTACTAAAACCAACAGTCCTAGGGTATCATACTATATTCTTGGGACTATGGGCATCGTAACCCTGGGGTATTCTCTCTCCTGAGCAGAAGGCACCTGAGATTGAGTGAACAGGATTTTTTTTTATTGTGATTTCAGGGCTTTCCTTTGGTGGATGTGATGTCATAATACATTGGGAGTATATGAGCCTTGAAGAGCACCTCCCTGATCATACTTATTCTATCCCTTCCCCAGAATCAGACATTTCTCTCAATATAATCACCTCACTTAGGACTCAGGCTGGTATCTCTGGATTTAGATTTCTTGTCCAGGTGCAAGAGGGCCTGAAGGCAGTGAGGGTGATGAAGCATCAAGGGACAGTTAGTGTGATACTCATGGGTGAGAAGCCTGGTATCCATGTGAAGGTGTCAGGCACCCAGGGGGATATGTTGAGATTCCTTCATCCAGCAAACTAGCTACAGAGAAGGGAACCATAGGGAAGTGATCTAAGGAAGGGATTTGAATCATGAGCTCTCTGCAGATGAGAAGACTACCATCAACAGGCAAAAGTTTCCTTATTGGATGTGAACAAAAATGACATGGGGGCTATACAGTGGAGCTGTGGTAGGAGGGTCCCAATTGTCAGATGAGATGCTGGGTCAAATAGTTTTATATTTCTTATCCACTCTTGAAGCAGTGACTCTAGGGTCTGGTGTTTTTCTTGCCCTCTTCCCCATTTAGGACTGCCCAGCCTTTCCTTTAGTCTTTGTGGGAAGGTTTTGGTTGGATCCTATTGAAGGAACTGAGGTACATTTGGAGGAGACCTTGGCTGTGATAGTCTGTGTTGAAGTGTGATGCTTGGGAGGTTTCAGGGAAATATTTACCTGGAGGACCTGTAATTCATGTCATTTAAGGGCTAAACTCAAGTCCTGGGAACATAGTGAGGCCTTTTGTAGGAAAAGGGGACAAAAGGAAGGGCCAGGAAGAAAATGAAGTTTGGGATGCATTGAAGTGAAGGGTTTGGGTGAATGTGGGGAGAGAGAAAGAGAAAGAGAGGGAAGACAGTTCCTCTGAGCAGTAGCAGGGACCCTGCAGGCTTGAGGGTTAACCCACAGCTGCTTTGTTCTGGGGCAGTGGTCCCTGGACAGCAGTATCACCCTTAGACATTGGAGTGCCCTGGGATACCTGGGTGGCTCAGTGGTTGAGCATCTGCTTTTGGTTTGGATTGTGATCCTGGGATCCTGGGATCGAGTCCTGCATCAGGCTCCTCACAGGGAGCCTGCTTCTCCCTCTGCCTATGTCTCTGCCTCCCTCTCTGTGTCTCTCATGAATAAAATCTTTAAAATCTTTTTTTTTTTTAATTTTTATTTATTTATGATAGTCACAGAGAGAGAGAGAGGCAGAGACATAGGCAGAGGGAGAAGCAGGCTCCATGCACCGGGAGCCTGATGTGGGATTCGATCCCGGGTCTCCAGGATCGCGCCCTGGGCCAAAGGCAGGCGCCAAACCGCTGCGCCACCCAGGGATCCCTCTCATGAATAAAATCTTAAAAAAAAAAAGAAGTTGGAGTGCCCTGATCTAACCCATAAGGAGCGCAGGTCCTGTTCGAATGGTTTCATATGCTGTCCATGATGGTTACTGAGGAGTGGTCAAGAGCATTTCTGGATAATCTAGATGTGAACTCTCAAAGGTAGCACAAGGTCCAGGTAGTCCAGTTAGAAGACTGAGCAAGTCTTCAGGCCTGACCCATTTCCCAGTGGATAGTTAGTAAGAGCACACCTCTACGGCACTTTACCTGCTTGCCAGGCATTTTAGGGTCTATAATGTTTTGAGATGGCAGCTGTTTATCGTTTCAGTTTTACATTGGATGAAACAGACATGCAGGGAGGAGGAAAAGGATGGTCAGAGCCATCCATCCACTAAGCGGCCAAGCGGGGTGCCAAGTTCAGGTCAGCCTGACTCTGAGGCTGGTGCCTCAACCATGCTTAGGCCTCAGGGTCCTCAGGCCGCAGGATGGTCATGTTGGAAAAGACATTGAGAGTCTGTCTCCCAACCTGCTACTTTTACAAAGGGAAAATTGTGCCTGCAGAGAGAAATGCATGGATTTTTTTTTTTTTTTTAAAGGTTCACAGTTGGACAGAACTGGGATTTGAAGCTCTGGAATCCTGACCTGGGTCCACTGCTCTTTTTCTTTTTGTTTGGGTGCTGGCTTCTTACCCTGGTTCCATAATTGACAGCTGAGCCAACCTTAGACTCTTAGTCCTCCAGCATGGTGCACTCCCTCTCAGATGCTGTTATCATCAGGACTGGTCCCATGGTTGGGGAGCACAGAGCCTCTTTTTAGGGTAAAAGTCCACTTAAGAAACACTATTAACATTATTCATTTTTTCAACTACCCTGATCTATTTGTAACTAGAAACTCTTAGAGTTATACATATAATTATATATAATATATAAATATATCTGTATGTTTAAAGGCAGAGAAGTGATCCAAAATTTAAATTACAATTCTTCCTGTCACTTCTTGGTCAGCATAAAGAATATTGAGTTTTCTAAGTGCTCATGTAAGATACGAAATACCTGGGCAGCAGAAGCAATTTGCTACTGAAATTGAAACCTTGCGAATCAATTATCAGGAACTAGAGCATGCATTTTCTCCTAAGTCAAAAAATTTATTTTTCAAAATGACATTTGGCTGCTCACTGCATGTCATAATCAGAGGGAGCTCCTGCAAGGTGGCTCCGCATCCTGATGAAAAAAGAAAAAAAAAGAGAACAAACCTTCTTTTTTAAAAATATTTTTTTAAAGATTTATTTATTTATGATAGACATAGAGAAAGAGAGAGAGAGGCAGAGACACAGGAGGGAGGAGCAGGCTCCATGCCGGGAGCCCGACGCGGGACTCCATCCTGGGACTCCAGGATCGTGCCCTGGGCCAAAGGCAGGCGCCAAACCGCTGAGCCACCCAGGGATCCCTGAGAACAAACCGTCTTATCTGAAAAGTTGTGAATCTTTTAAGGTACATGATTCTATATTTTCAAGACTGAAACAGTCTTAGGAATTTGAGGAGTTTAAGAAAGCAAAATTAACTCCAGTTCATCCCCTAATTGAATCATGGAAAGCAAGAATCCCAAGTTCTTCTGAGTGACACTTCATTGCTATTTCAGCAAGTCCAGAGCCTGGGGGTAGAGAGAGCTTCAGAAGGCTGGCCCCGCAAGGGCTGTCTCCAGGCACCCAGTGTGGCCTGCTCTTCAATGCTATGGGGGATATTTCATAATACAAGAGTGAGAAAGGGGCTTAGGATTCCTTGGTAGGGTGATTGTCAGTCCTGGCTGCATAGTGGAATTTCCTGGGAAGCTTTTGTTTTTATTTTTTATGTATTCATGAGAGACACACAGAGAGAGGCAGAGGCATAGGCAGAGGGAGAAGCAGGCTCCTTGTGGGGATCCCGATGTGGGATTCGATCCCACCACCCTGGGATCACGACCTGAACCAAAGACAGATGCTCAACCACTGAGCCACCCAGGTGTCCCTTTGGGATGCTTTTAAAACCCATGGATGCATGGTCCCTACCTCTAGAGATTGATTCAATTGATGTAGTTGGGAGCTCAGTACCTGTATTAAAGAATCCCCCACCCCCCCAGGTGATTTTAATGTGCAGGCAGGATTGTCACCCTGGCTTCTCACAGAGAAGTAATGTGGGGATAAAATGAGAAAAATAAGAAAAAGCATACCCAGAACAGTTCCTGGAATCTAGGTGCTTAAACATGGTGGCTTCCCTTCCCTTGTCTCCTCTGGCCACCACTGTGTTTGCCCCACCCCCATTGCACTGATACCCTCCATCCCATTGTTCATTCCCTGTCCTTTCTAGGTTCCTGATGAATGTAAACAACCTTTGCAAATCCCATCTAAGTGCTCTCGTGTGTGTATGTGTGTGTCTGCACAAGCACGTGTGGGTTCCATGCCTTCTTCAGAGGCAGGTGGTTGGGTGGGAAGTGTGGATTCTTTTTTTTTTTTTTAAAGATTTTATTTGAAAGAGTGAAAGAGAGAGAGAGAGAGCATGGGCAGGGGTAGGAGCAGAGGGTGAAGAAGACTCCCTGCTGAGCCAGGAGCCCAATCTCAGGACTCTGGTATCATGACCAGAGCCAAAGGATGCGGGACTCGATCTCAGGACTCTGGTATCATGACCTGAGCCAAAGGCAGACACTTAGCCAACTGAGCCACCCAGGCACCCCAGAAGTGTGGGTCTATGATTTCTAGCAGGGTGGAGGGAGCTTATCTTGCCTACTGGAGGAACTTCTTGGAGCATTCACGGTCATTGTTACTTGGGTGTCTAGTCTGCAAGTGTAGACTGTCCTAGCCTGGAGACAGGTGGCCTGAATGTGGTTGAGGTCGGGGAGAGAGTTGCATGCTCCTGTGGCTTGGAGACTCACACTTAGTGGGAGTTAAGGGAGGGTCATTCCAGGCCTGAGCTCAGCATTTGGAAACTGTCCAAATGCCCTGCATGGGAGTAGTGGGTAGTCCTGAGTCCTATTGGGTGGGAACAGGGCAGCAGAAGCTAGGAGGGTCCAGGCATGTGTAGTCAGTTGGCCCCAATGCGCCTTGCTACTTTTTCTCACTACCTTTTAGGTTTCTTGGGCCGTGTACCTATTGCATATTTAGGCCCACAGGGCAAGGAGACCTGCACTGAAATTTTCTTTTCCAGGGTGCGGCTTGGGCTCCAACTCTCAGAGGGTCACAAAAGAAGCCACTTGAGCCAGAGTTTGAAATGTTCTTGTTTCATCATGGCTGGTCTTAGGGAGCAGAGGCAGGCAAAGCACTGGCTGCCCCTTCTCAGATTATTTAAAATGCTGTGGCAAATTGAATGGGAGTTATTTTCAGGGTTGCAGTGAAGAATTGGTTTCTCAGTTGGCTAGTTGCACTGGCCTAGAGAGATCTTAGCCAGGCTCTTCAAACAGCTGAAAGACTGCCCTACATAGCTAGCTGACCTTGGCCTGGCCCTCAGATGCCCTTCTCTTCAGGTACCAGGTGAGGGACCTTTCTTGGAACTGCTAATCTCTCTCTCGATATGTAGCTCTCCATATGTATGTTTTCCGTATATATAAGTATGCTCTCTGTATAGAAATTATCTTATAAATCTCATGTTAAACATATTTATTTGGTGATTTGTTTGCTTTTGTAGTGAAGTGGCTCTGCCTCTGCCTTTTTCCTTTGAAATTGTAGAGGACTTAAGAAACCAAATAACCTTGGAAGTCAATTTGAAAATGAGCTTAACTTTTTATTTAAGATGAGCTTTAATTGACCATAGAAATGAAAAGTTCTTACCAAAGACGGATATTGGAAAGACATACATCAATGATTTTATTTCCCTTATTACTGTTTGTATTGGAATTAACTCTTCCAAATGAAGAGTGTAGGAGTAAAATTATGGACCACTTCTGAGATTAACGCCCCTAATATGGTGCATCTGGACATAGCGTGAGCTTTTCATCAATACTCTGCCAATAGAAGTCTTGCTGCCCTCCAGGATGAAACTGCCCGGCCTAGGAGAGTAATTTGATCTTGGAGTGACTTTAATCAATGTGCTTCTGTTAAGCAAATATTTCCAATTTTTCAGCAGGTTTGTTTGCTGTGTAAATTTTTTTTTCTCTGCCAATATGCTGAGCTGGCACCATTAATTTCCACAGGTGGGACAGGGTTGTTGGCTTCCCTGGGTTCCTTCTCAGCATGTTGGGAAGCTGGAAGGATAGAATTTCATGAGCCATTCCAGCCAGCTGCTGAGCACCTGGGGCAATGGTTTACAATGACTTGGGGTGACCACCCTCTAATGCCAAGTGCCCCCCACGTTGCTGAGGAAGGTTCAGTCGCCTGAGGTTTACTTTGGACGCATTTTTAATCAGAGTGGTTGGCACAGACAGGAAGTCTGGGGTGGGAATGAAATATCTGAGAGCCACAGATGTTCAAGCTCGGGGGAACTTTCTGGAGTGGCTTCTCCTGCAGATTCTGCCGAGGGCAGCGGAGGAGATTATCTGAGGTCTGTTCCTGAGTCAGTAGCTTAGGAAGCAGAATATTGAGATTCTGTGCCCCATGTTTCAAGCTAGAGAAACTGACTACATACAAATTGCTAATGTGCTGTTTAATGCACTTCCAGCTGCTCTAGTTTTAGCCCTCAGTGGGCAGAGAAAAATTTTTCAATGTGCCTTTAAATGTATGTTAGGAGAGAAAAGCAAAGCTGAAGTTCCATTAGAGGGAACAGGACATGGAAATGCTTGTGCCCATGCCCCTATGTCATACCCATACAGAGTCATGCCTGACCCAAGAGGCCAGCCTGACTCCACTGGGTGCTGTTTGGTCAACTTTTATCTTTTTCTGATAATTTTGCCGGTGACAGGGAAGTGACCCCCCTCCTCCTCGTGCTGTAGTGTTTTCCCGTCCAGTTCCCCTGCTTCAAATTTTGCCCGTCTTCAAGGCTCACCCAAATGCTAGACTTAGTAAGTCCAAGACCCCCTATTTATTTCTCCTATGGCACTGGGCATTGGCTGCCTTGTTCCATTGCCTTTGGTAACTATTTTGAAGACAAGGACTCTCTTTGAGTTGGGTTCCCTGCTCCTAGCTCAGTGTCTTGCAGGTGGAGAAAGCCCTTCTGCCTGAGGCTCTGAGTCACCAACCATTTCTGGCCCATGCTCACCTCCAGCAGGTTTGCTCAGCAGCTGGTTTGTCCACTTCTGTAGTCATCACCTGCAGCGACAAATGCATCTTCTCTAGGTTGGTGGGTGACTGGCCATCATTACAATGGAGGCCCGATTTCTATCAACTTTTATAGAAAATAATGCAAACTGGAGAGCATAATGGCCATAATATAGCTTGGTCTTTTGACCAAGGCCTGGGGTGAGCATTTTTCACTCATGATAATGGTGATAGCAACTTCTGAGTGCCATCTGAGATGGCCAATGTTTTCAAGAATGTCCTCTCATTTAATTTCCCAACAAATCTATGGGGTAGGTGGTAAGAGGCACACTTCACTAATGAGCAATTAGGTTTTAGAGGTGAAATTAATTTCCAAAACTAGACCCAGGCCCAGTGAAATTGGGGCTGCTTGGTTTCAGAGCCCTTGCTGCCCTCCATTCCAGGTGTCCAATATTTGGGTTCCAAGGGATATAGAAGCTGGAGAGAAAGACCAAAGTTCTACTAATAATGTATTGATTCTTCATGATGTGTGAGATTTGGGTTAGATTTTTGTGCACAGACTGGGGCTCATTCTAATCTGGTTCTTGGTTACACTTTTTAACAGTGGTCTACAGAGGATTAATCCTTCTACAACTAATTGAGTTGAGGTATGCTCCAGACCACTGTTTCTGTTGGATATACCAATAAATACTAAGAGTTTGGTTCTTATGATGGGCAAGGAAGAAAAACTAACTTTCTATTTTCCCTAAACTTCTATTTCTCTTGTTAGAGTACTTTGGTACCTTTGCTGCTATAGGGGAGACATTTCTGATCTGATGGACATAGAGCTGGACTAGAGTGTTTTGTCCCCTAAAGCCAGAACAGCTTATTATGTGTGATTTCCAAATTGCCAAAGCAAATTGACTTATAGTACTTGGGTCTATAAATAATTGGTTGGTATAAATTAACAGATAAATGTTCCTGACATAAATGATGCCAGCTCTATGGGAGAGCACACAACAGCAACATCAAGAGGGTTTATATCTTGAAGGAGGTATTTGAAATGAGGCCAAGAAACATTAAACAGCACACACACACTGGCAGACACTGCCGTAAATACCTAGGAAAGAACTTAGTACTTGCTGGCAGTAATAAAGGCCCTGATTAGCAAAACAGGACACTTTATTGGAAAGTTCATGGCTCTCGCCATCTCCCCCCCGCCCCCTCCACGCTAGTCCTCACTTCCAGCATTATATGTCATAAGCAGGACTTTTGGGGAAGAGAGCAATCTGCAAAAACACATTTCTCCCCTTCTTGATTTCCACTGGAAAATAAAATAGGAGCTACCTCAGTGCTGTAGTGTGGCATCCACATTCTGGAAACTTTGAGGAATTTCTGCTGCATGGCTATTCATGGATCGAGGAGGAATTTGCCTGCCATTTCACTCGCTTAAAGAAAGAGCTTGCTTGGGAGAGGAGTTAGGGGATGGGGGCATTAAGAGATCTCAAGCTCCTAGTATAGGCCTGAGATCCCCATATCTGCAAATCCAAAACATGAGTGGATTTGAGAAAGCACAGTTTGGACTTCAAAATTGGTACCAAGATAGATTTGGCTGCAAAATCTAGCCTCAGCTGTAATGGATCAGAGTCATGACATTGTGAGCATAGGAGAAAACATTCCCACAGAGGAAGTGTGAAGGCTTGGGACAGCATAGACTTACCCAAGGGAGACAGCAGCTGTTTATTCAAGGGGAAACTGTTTGGGTAGAAACTTGTGGCTAGTGAGAGCAAGGGCACAGGGAAAACTTTGAAAAACCATGCTTCATGGGGTTGGGTCTTCACCAGAGCATTTGCTCCCACCTCAAGGATGCCTGCCTCTAATCCAGTCCTGAAAAACACCCCCTCACCTCCTGGGGCAGAAGCTATTAGCTTAGTTTGACTCAATATGCATTTGAAGTTAACACTGAATACTTTTAAGAAGAAGTGCTAGAGAGTGTATACTTATCCTCAAACTCATGTATGGCTTTTTATATACCATTCATACCTCAAAGGGCCAAAAAAAAAAAAAAGGTGCTACAATATTTATGATCTATGTCTCATTATTTCAGTAGTCTTTAATAATATACATTATGAAAAAAATCTCCAATGTGGTTATTTTGTATCCATTATTCCACTTACTGGGGAATCTTCCTTTTTTTTTTTTTTTTTTAATAGCAGAATAATATATTTGATTTCAAGAGGTTGCCTGAAACCTGTCTGGGATGTCCTGTGATACCTATGTGGTGGGCAAGGTCAGTGTTCTGATCAGAATCCTGGTATCTGTTTTTATCATTTCATTTTCGTATGCTTTTATTTCCCAGCACTGGAGACCCAAAAACCTTCCTTAGAGGACTTCCCTCAGGCTACTGGAGCCTGCTTTGCTCCTGCATAGTTGAAAGTACTGAAAGTACTTAAGAATTCATGCCTTATCTTCCCTCTCCTTCACTCTTAATCATCTACTGACTGGATACCCAGCTTCCTTGTTTCAAGTAGTACATCATGGAGATAGAACTTACATTCCCATTGCCCATCAAGATACTTTGCTGTATGGTGACCTTCTTCTGCCTCTTTCTAAATTCTGAATTCTGAAACCCAGATGGCCTCAAGGGATGAGAAAAAGGATTGAAGACCTGTGTCCCCTTCCTTGGAGGTATTAGGACTGGCAGAAAGTGTAGGCCACAAAGCCTTAGACTCATCTCAATTTCACCCTTACCTCCTGGTTGTTTAGCAGGCACTTTAGTACATATGGCCTGGCAGCCATAGGAAGCATATGTTTCTTGTCAGTCCTGGGTGTGGATGGTCATGCAGTGAATGGCTAACACCTATCAAGGGCAACTTTTTCAGACAATGAGTGGCTCATCTGGCCTGAGTGATTCCTGGCTGCTGCTTAAATACAGACAAGATTTTCTGGATCATGCTTATGGAGCTCCTTTCTCTCACAGCTGTTGATTCTGGAACCTCCCTGCTGTACCCTTGCTGGCTTTCAGAAGATCAAAATAACAGCATACTTTATTCAAAATGTCCCCTCTTCTCTTAATTTGGGCTGGAATGACTAGAGAACTTTATGTTCTCTGATGGAACTTGTCTCAAATGCCAATGCTGGACAAGCAAAAACTTTCCTCTATAAAGATAGGAAAAAGGAGTAAAACATTACTAGCAAGTAAATAAATTGCCTTTGCAAAGAAGATGTTTACACTGAGGAATCAGAATGAATGAATGCCCATGCTACTGTTGCTAAAAGATAACTTTGGAAACATGGGTTAGATGTTAGATGCAGCAAGATTAAGGAGAGAATTCTATCTCTCTGATGATTGTTAGGAAGAAGAAACAGGTGAGGGCAGCCCCGGTGGCCCAGCGGTTTAGTGCCGCCTGCAGCCCGGGGTGTGATCCTGGAGACCAGGGATCGAGTCCCATGTCGGGCTCCCTGCATGGAGCCTGCTTCTCCCTCTGCCTGTGTCTCTGCCTCTGTGTGTGTGTGTGTGTCTCTATGAATAAATAAATAAAATCTTAAAAGAAAAAAAGAAGAAACAGGTGAGATCAAGAAATCCTGCACGGGGATGAAAACCTTGACTGTTGACTTAAGAATGGCAGAGAAGGGGGAGCCTGGGTGGCTCAGTTAGGTAGGCTTCTGACTCTTGATTTGGACTCAGGTAATGGTCTCAGGGTTGTGAGATCAAGCCCTGTGTTGGGCTCCATGCTGGGTGCGGAGCCTGCTTAGAATTCTCTCTCCCTCTCCCTCTATCCCTCCTACCCACCCTCACGGCTTGTGCTTGCTCTTTAAAGAGATTTTAAAAGAAGAAAAAAAGAATGGCAGAGAGGCAATGAACAGCAGATTGGAGACTCTAAAAATTGAGTCAGTAAAAATGCTGGCCTGAGAAATCCTCCCAGGAGTCAATCTAAAATGATGGGAGGATGGGTCAGAGTCATAATGGGAAAGTGGATCAGAGTCATGGATGGAGTGGAGTATTTGCTTTGTAATAAGTTACAATGTACATAAATAGTCATCAAGCCAAAAAAAAAAAAAAAATAGAAGACACTTGCCTAGTTGAAGGTTTAAACACATTGGAGCTCCTCCTGCATATTAGATGAAGTTAATGATAATCATCTAGACTTATACTAGTAGTGTTTTGAACATAAAGAATAAAAAATTTCAGGATCAAAAGATTGGGTCAAACACCAAGAAACCAAAGCCATCATTTTCTGAATCAATAGCAATGAGAGACAATTGAATGATATCAATAGAGATTTGAGGAGGAAGATGGTGATTTAAGCTGACAAAGTCTTTGTGGGTCCCTTCCTCCACAAAAAGATATTAAAATGATATCTGTAGAAGTTAATAATATCCAGGCTGGATCATATTAATTTTTTCTCCCAATTTTTAAAGAAAATATTTTTATGTGTCCCTAATAATATCTTGGATCCTTGTGCCTACTGAGTATAATGGAGAAATAAGCAGTCCTGTACCAGGAATTCTTAGACCTGCTGTGAGGACCCAGACATTTGAAAGATTATCAACTCTTCCTGAAAAATTGAAATGCTTTCTCTCAGTCTTAGACATATAATCATCCCAAGGCTGAGGGAATTGTGGTTTCCTAGAATTGTCAGTGAGCAATGAAGCTTATAAGATGTATAAATAAATTCAAACTGTTATTAATATAATTATAATACTGCAAGTGCCACAAATTATTCCTTAAAGAATAGATGTTAAATATGTTAAGAATATGCATCTACATCCTAGATTATTAAAACCAAATATAGAAAATTATGAAAGCTAGTAAGAAAAGAAAAAGCAGGCCAAATATCATCACTCACAGGTAGGGCTAATCAATGAATGCCATTTAATCTTTGACATTGGCAGAGAAAAAGGAATTCAAATATGGATACAGGGACACCTGGGTGGCTCAGTGGTTGAGCCTCTGCCTTTGGCTCAGGTCGTGATCCCAGAGTCCCAGGATGGAGTCCTGCATCACGCTCCCTGTGGGGAGCCTGCTTCTACCACTGTCTAGGTCTCTGCCTCTGTGTCTCTCATGAATAAATACATAAAATATTTAAAAAAGAATATAGATACATATTTCTAATTAAAGAAATCACTTGTAGAAAAGAAACAATCACAACTTTTAAATCAATGGGTGAAAGAAAACATACCATTTAGCATAGAAAAAATGGAAAAGAGTAAGCAAGGATAAAAAAAAAAACATAAGGCAAAATGACTGAGGTGTCACTAAATTTTATAATAAATTGGTTATAAAACAATACAATGAAAGTATGCACTACTTTAGAAGACTAAAAATTACATATTCAAGTTAAAGGGGAAAGAAATGACAAAAATAGATGTGAAAAATACAAAGCAAAAAAGCACAGATGGTATTTTTAATATTAGACAAAATAGAATTTTGGGCAAAAAAATGAAATGGAATAAAGAATTAAAGACTACAAGCCACAATAAACATTTAGAAATCATTTACTTTGGTATGATGAATAACAGCACAAAAATATAAAGTAATAATTTAAAAATGTGAGGAAAAGTGAAAAATGTAGTAATAACAAAATGTGTCATTCATCTCTAGTAAATAGGAAAAGCTTACATATGAAAAATTTGAGTAAATTAGGTAATAGTATTGATTTAATGTATATAAACTATATTCTGTGCCCTATAGGATACGTTTTTTTTTTCAAACTACTGTCAAAATTTTAAGAAAAGTTGATATTAACCCGGGTAATGAATGAAACTTCAGTATGTTAAAATTGGACCTTTTGGTGATTCTGCTCAAAAATTTAAAAATTAAGGAAGTTTTAAAAGTACCAGTGTTGCAGCCCCGGTGGCGCAGCGGTTTAGCGCCGCCTGCAGCCCAGGGCGTGATCCTGGAGACCTGGGATCGAGTCCCACGTGGGGCTCCTTGCATGGAGCCTGCTTCTCCCTCTGCCTGTGTCTCTGCCTCTCTCTCTCTCTCTCTCTCTCTTTCTCTGTGCCTCTAGGAATAAATAAATAAAATCTTTAAAAAAAAGTACCATTGTTGAAAAGGAAGCTCAGCTTTTCACTGAAGCCAGCTTAAGCTGACAAGAACTGTCAGGACCCACCTTTTCGGAAGTTTGGAATCGAATAAAAATACAACAGTCGGGAGTGCTTCATGAAGAAAGAAACTGCTAAATTTTTGTGAGAGCATCGTGGTGTTTTGACTTTGACTCCCCAGCTCTGTGCAGCTGCAAATATGGAGACTACATCAGCCTATATGCCTGGTGTGGCTTGCTGGTGCCACAGGGGGCAATGGGGGCTATGTTCTAAAAAAATCGTGACTGTGGGTTTTAACTGTTGTGTGGCACCCTGAGGGATGAGCTCAGGCCTTTCCTTTGTTTCATCCTCTTGGAACCCTCCCAGGACCAGGGTGGCTTCCTGGATGGTCATTGTCAAAAGTATTTAATGACCCGAAGGCCCTTGGGGCTGGGGCCAACAGGTGGTCAAGCAGCAGGTGGGCTGGAAAGCCAGGGAAGGAAGAGACTGAGGAATGAGTGAATATGGGCTTTGAAGAGTTCTGGGGAGATTGGGGAAACTGGAATGCAGTGTGCAAGCCCAGGGCTGCGCTGAGCTTGGATGTCTGGCTGATTTTTCAGGCTCTGTGTAGCAGGAAGGGAAGGCTAGGGCAGAACCGTCAGCAGTTGGGCCAAGGGTCGAAGGAGGACAACTCCAAAGCAATCTGCAAAGTAATTTTTGAGTAATTTTTTCTTTTGGCTTTAGGTGTTTAAGAAAATTTTTTCTTTTGGCTTTAGGTGTTTAAGAAAATCTCTGTCAAATCACTAGCTGACCGCTAAGCTAATAGAACTTTGGGGCACCAACACCCCCAAAAGGATACAATTTTTACGAAAACAGTTAAAAAGATCACTGAACAGACAGTGACAAATGATTACAAGCAGCCACAAGAAACCCCGGGGAATAGGCAGAAGCAGATTTCCAGAACCAGCACATTATAAGTACTTCAAAATATCTAGTTTTCAACAAAAAATGACAAGGCAGGGCAGCCTGGGTGGCTCAGCAGTTTAGTGCCGCCTTCAGTCAGGGCTGGATCCTGGAGTCCTGGGATTGAGTCCCACATCGGGCTCCCTGCATGGAGCCTGCTTCTCCCTCTGCCTGTGTCTGTCTCTCTTTCTGTCTCTCTCTGTGTCTCTCATGAATAAAAAATATCTTAAAAAAAAAAAAAAAAGAGACAAGGCATGCAAACGAGAAAGTATGGCCCAGTTAGAGGGAAAAAAAATTAACCCCAAGCCCCCCGGGGGAGGCCCAGACATTGGATTTACTAAATGATGACTTTGACTTTAAATCAACTGTCTTAACTATGCTCAAAGGGCTAATGGGAACCAGGAGAATGATTTCTCACCAAACACAGAATGTCGATAAAGAATTAACAATTATAAAAAGGAACCAACCAGAAATCTTGTGGCTTTAATGTATAGTAACTGGAATGAAAGTTCACTAAAAGTTTCCATTTTGCTTCATTTTTAAGAGTGCCTGGGTGGCTTAGTTGGTTAAGCAACTTATTTGGCTTAGGTCATGATCCTTGGGTCCTGGGATGGAGCCCCGCATCCTCCTTGCTCAGTCGGGAACCTGCTTCTCCCTCTCCTCCCCACTCATGCTCTATCTCTGTCTCTCGCTCTCTCAAATAATAATCCTTAAAAAAACAAGATATTTTAAAAATCTTTAAAACTATTAGATTTACAAGCAAATTCTCACAAATTAAAACCTGTACCATCTTTTGTTAACTATCTCTGGCTTTAAAAAAATCAGACAAAAGAGGGGGAAAGTAACACTGTAGAAAAGTATTGCTTATCAACAATGATACAAAATCTTAAAATACCAACATTTAACATTTTGAAGTGACTAAAAAGGATTTACAGAGGAAATGCATAATGATTGTTGAATGTTTCTATCAACAAGAGTAGGTTAATCATATGCGACGCCTGGCTGGCTCAGTGGTTGAGTGCCTGCGTTTGGATCAGGTGGTGATTGATCCCAGGGTCCTGGGATCCAGTCCCGCATTGGGCTCCCTGCAGGGAGCCTGCTTCCCCCTCTGCCTATGTCTCTGCCTTTCTCTCTGTGTATCTCGTGAATAAATAGAATCTTAAAAAAAAAGAGCAGACAATAATAGTTGATGTTCCAAATTATTTGATAAAACAGAGCATCCATATCAAATAAACTTCAGGAAATTGGGGATGGGTACTTACACAGAAAGGTAGTGAAGAGTTTTTCCATGAAAAAAAAAAAAAGAGTTTTTCCTGAAACATCCTGTATCCAAACTTAAAAGTGAAGCATTAATGTTATTCCCATTAAAGTCAGGAGCATAGGTATTTTAGAAATAACGTTAATGAAACAGTCACCCCAAACTCCTTTGACTTTACTAGGAGTATAAAAGGGAGTCAGGGAGGAGCTGGGAGAAAAAACAATAGTGCACAATGGAAAAGAATTCCAAGACAGAAGGGGTAGGGGACTCTAAGCAAACGGGAAGTCTTTGAACCTCTTTATTCCCCTTTACTACCCACACTGAAGCTACAAGCCCCTAGTGTTATGGTCCAACTACATGTCCTGGAACGTCCTGTTTTTAATTGACCGCAGACCTGCCCAAACATTTCTAAGGCCTAGGACAAGAGTACCAAAGGCGGCTCACATAATGTCTGACAAAATAGAAGTTACAAACCAAGCTAGCAAACTATCAACGCTTACTCACTTTAATGATCACCTGAACGGCTTGGTTCACATTTAGAGCTCTCAGGACTCTTGCATTTGTATATCAGAACATTGCCACACAGGGAGAGATGGCCCCTGGCCTGACTGCTCTTTTTCTTCTCACCCCAAACAGCAGCCCATGCAGCAGAGAACGAGTACTCGCCTGTGAATGACCCAACCTCAATCCCATGCTTTAACTGTACCTTCCTTTCTTGCCCCATGGACATGGACATGGCAGGTTCGTACTGGCAGTGTGGCCTATCTTCAGGAAAACAGACCCAGGGAAGAGTCTTTTGCTGCTGGCCAAAGAAGTGGGCTTGGGGTTCATTGGACAAGCAACTCATCCTTCCCAAGTACCCAAAGCGCGGTCCAGAAGTGGAATGGGAGGCTCAGGCTCTAGGCTACCTGTTGTCCTGGCCCCACACTCTCCTTGTCCTGTACCTGCCCCATCAATCCCCATCCATAAGAGGGTGTCTTTGTGTTCTGAAACCTCCATAATGACTTCAGCACAGCCTCTGAACTCTTAAGTGTCAGATTATTCATGACAAAATTAATACCTGCCTTATCTTGGAGAGTTGCTGTGACAACTTATTAACTTATGATCTATGAAAATGCTCATGGAATAAATGCTCCAACTACATGTAGTCTGATGGGATTGTTACTACGAACACTTCCCTGACTGTTGTACCAACGTGTGGTCTGTGGTCGGATGTGCTTGCACTCTGTTGTTTTGTCAGAAAGTTCTCGCTCTTCCTAGCTTTTCATGCTTTCCTATAGACTTATTTCTGAAAGGCTTAAAAATTACTAAAAACGCTATCAGTATCTTCCAAACTGCTCGGGGACTGTGTCTCATACGTTAGTTACGCATTCATTGTGTGTGAGGTTTCTAATCACCAGGATATTGATGGACTGGCTCTTCTTGGTTAAGCTCTCTTCTCCACCCCAGAGGGAACTCTGGTGGTTAATGCAGGATTTTGTTAGTACCACCCAAGATTAGTGAAGAGTAAATGAACTTACACTCTATGTGAATTATATATATTGACTAATGGTTAACTAAAGCAAAATAAAAAACACATAAAATATTGGTATAGGTACAGCATAGGTGT
Organism: Canis lupus familiaris; assembly: GCF_011100685.1. Taxonomy (NCBI): domain Eukaryota; kingdom Metazoa; phylum Chordata; class Mammalia; order Carnivora; family Canidae; genus Canis; species Canis lupus. The sequence continues at coordinate 47,276,650 of NC_049224.1, read as the reverse complement.
AGTAAAACTGACAATTCTTCCTCGGGATAAGGTTAGCAAAGAAACCAAATGTGCCTAAGTGAACACCTCTCTCCTGGTCTGGTTCCTTGTCTTTTGTCATTTTGTTCAGTGTTATTCTTCAGTGGAGGTACAATAACAAAGTGAACTTCACAGAACTCATTTAACCAGTCAAGATGTAGAGCATTTCCTTTACCCTAGAGCAGGATTTCTCAACCTCTGCACTATTGACATGTGGGGCTGGATCATTCTTTGTTGGCAGGGAGCTGTCCTGCGTAGGGTAGGATGGTTACCAGCATCTGTGCACTAGCTGCCAGAAGCACAATAATCAAATGTCAACATTCACCTTGCTGGATGTTTCCTGGGAGACAAAATTACCCCCGGTTAGAACCACTGCCAGAGAATATTCCTTTCTGGCTCTTTCCAATCAATCCCTTTCTCTCCCAGAGGTAACAACTTTCTGATTTCTAGCTCTACGGGCCAGTTTGGACTGTCCTTGAGCTTAACATAAATGAAAGCACACAGTATGTACTCTTCCATGTCTGGCATCTTTAGATAAAACATACTATCCATGAGATTCATCTCAGTCATTGTGTGTATCAATCCCACTATGTTAATACCAAGAGATGTCATCCATTCCTTTGTTGATGGACATTTGGGTTGTTTCCAGTGCTTGGTTATTATGAACAAAGTGGCTGCAAACATTCTGGTATGAGCCTTTGTGTAAACATGTGTGTTCATTTCTCTTGGCTAAATACCCAAGTCATACGGTAGGTGAATGTTTGATTCTGGGACAAACTGCCAGACTGTTTTCCAAAATGGTCACATCATTTTATACTCCCACCAGCGATACACTGAGAGCCATAGTTGGCTCATCATCCTCACCAACACTTGGCATCATCTGTCTTTTTAATGTTAGGCAGTCTTGTGGGCAAGTGTCATCATTGTGGTTCTAATTTGCATTTCCTTAATGACTAATGATACAGAGCCCCTTTTGCATTTAGTGCAAATATACACAGCTGACAAAGGATTTGCATTTAGAATATATAAAAAACTCTCAGAAATCAATAATAAAAAGACAAAATACCCAATGAAAATGGGCAAAACACTTGAACAGACACTTCACAGAAGAAGACAATATGAATACTATTATCTTTGGCTTTGTATCTTTTTCTGATTCACACTTATCACTTGTGTGTTGAAAGTTGCTCTGTGTTAAACAACAGTGCTTAAATGTGCCAAGCCATGTTCTAAGCACTTGACAATGTTAACTCATCGATTCCTCAGTATGAACCATTCTAGTTTTCAAAGCAGCCTTATAAGCTATTACCTTCATTTTACAGAGGAAGAAACTAAGACATAATGGGGTTAGGTTACTTGCTAAAGATCATAGCTGGTCAATGGAGGATCCAGTTTCCAGCCCAGGCAGCCCGGCTCTAAACTCTGAACCACTACATGTGCTTCTCACCACAAGTTGGATGCTACAAGGGATCTCGATCACTCTGCTACAGTTTTTCAAAATGAATTTTCAAAATTTTATAAGAACAGGAGCACTAGGGTTCAGACATCCAGAAGGCAGGATCTTTATTTTTATTTTCATGGTTACTCCTATTGCTGTTTGCAGTTATACATATTTTCAAGAGACTCTGTCTGAGGGCTGCTCACACAAGGCTCGTTTACTCTAATTCAACCCCCTTTCCCTCCATAGCATTTTTCAATATCCTTACAGATCCCCCTCACCCCCACCTCCTGTCAGCAGTAGCTATGGAGGTAAAAAGCTGCCTTTGGGTGGCAAAACTCTGGCTCACCTGGGCTTTCTGTCTTACTGCCTTACTGCTTCATCCCTATTGCGTGGGGGATGTAACCACCATTTTACTGGCAGCTACTAGCACTTTCCTAAAACTAACAGAAAAGAAAGATTTTGTGAGTCAGACTCCTACGAATATTCTCACTCTTGAATTTGCCTCATCTTAATACAGCAAAATTTAAATTTGTACTTAGGACAGATAAATATCTAAACATAGATTTTTGGATAATCACAAACTTGTGCACACGTAAGAGTAGGGAACTTATTCACCCGAGTAATCCAACTAACATTTATTGAGCACTTGCTAAGGTGCCAGGTACCTTGGGGAGAGACAGATGGGAGCATAATTTAGCCCCTGCCATCAATATAGTGGAAACATAGAGTCAGGTATGCCAAATATCAATTACCACTGAGTTTCAAAAGTTCTTTACCAGTGAAGGGAGGTGGCAGGGAGGGCTTCACGGTGGGCATGGTGGGCGTACTGTGGGTAGCCTTTCATGGCACAACCTTCCATGCCGGCAGAGGAACTGTACTTGGGAGAGACTGGTTGGATTTAGAATAGTGACAAACAGGCAAGTGTGAAGCAATTCTGCAGGTGCCTAGAAGAGTGCTGTTAAAAGCCTGGAGTCAGTTGTCCAGTTTGTCTTCACCCAGGTTGAGAGCTGGGGAAATGGGGGCTGATAGCATGGAAGGTTTGGAGTGGCACTGGGCAAGGGAATATTCCATGGCAGACATGCACAGACCACTCCTAGGGTCTCCGCACAGCAGGGAAGTGAGAAGTAGAAACACATCTTGCACATCCTCCAGGATCACTGTCTTTGGAGGTCACTTGTGAATATTATGAAGGCTTGAAAATTCAGGGGGTAATGAAGTTACAATACAGAGGATAGAGATTCTCTCCAAATAGGCATGATCTCTAATGCTAAAGAAAAAATGGAGAAGCTGTTCAAGCTCCTTCTTCTGACACAGGCTTCGGCCTATTTTTTGGTTTTTCTTTGAATATTTTGGAGGAGGTGTTGACATCTGAGATTTTTCAAAAAACAAAACAAAACAAAACACCAAATATTGCCACGCAAGTGGATATGGTCAAGGAATTGGTTTTGTGTTCTGGACTGCTTCTAAAAGGACCCAAACTTCCCCAAAACCTATTGTGAAGGGCAAGTTGATTTGGCATAAGACATTGAAATTTGGTAAAAGAAAATGCACGTTGGAGTAACCAATGACCCTGAATTATGAACAACTGAAATAATTCCCTCTCCACCCTGAAGAGTCCGGTTGCACCACGCCCAATGGCCCGGTTGTTGTAGGCTTCATATGTGCTATCATTTTTGGCTCACAGAACATTGCAGGAATTCCTTCTGGTCTCTGATACAGAGGGAACAACTCTGGTAGCAACACCATCTTCTCCAACCTGTGCCTTTTAAGATGAGGCTCTTCATTGACCAATGTCGGCCACTTCTTCCAGGCCTCATTCGAGTGAAGACACAATCTGAAAGGTGGCCATTTTACTCTACCAAGCAGAGGGTTCATTTCTGTAAGACATCCTGATCCCCGCCATTTGTCCATAGGACCAGGTAGCCTGCGCTTTGCATTGACTCCCAGTAGAAGCCTTCCCCTGTGGTGGGCAACATGAACTCAAAAACACATATAGTGTGGCCTCTGAATGTGGAGATCACATCCTGAGTTGGAGGAGAGACATACATCTGGAAACACACTTAAGATTTACCAGAGTGGTATGAACTGGAGGTGATGAGAGCAGAGGGCCTGGGGTGGTAATATTTGATCTAGGCAGCTGGGAAATGCTCCCATGTTGAAAGGACACTAAGGCTGGGATTTGTAGGAGGGTCTGGCTTTTTACCAGGTGTGGAAGGAGGAGCATAATAGGTTGAGAGAATACCCAGTAAATGAGAAGATACAAAGTACCATGAGTTTGGGTGACATGAGTGGGGAGGCAGGAAGAGCTGAAAGATGAAGTTGGCAAGGCATTGCCTTGGGGCCATATTGTCAGAGGTCTTGTCCTAGCATATAGGATTTAGACCTGGTCTTTCAAGTCTTGGGGAGACACTGAACATGCTATCCAGGGAAGTACGGGGAGCGTAGTACTTCAGACAGCCTGTGGTAACAAAGGGGTGGGGGCTCTGACTCAGGGCTGGGGCTGGGAATAAGAAATTACTTTGGGAAGATACTTAACTTGTGATTAAATGTCAGTGTTGTGTAGTGGGAAAAGGATGAGCTCTGCCCCTGACATCTTGGGTTTGAATCCTGGCTCTGCCAATTACTCTTCCCCTATTTTTTTTTTAAGATTTTATTTATTCATGAGAGAGAGAGAGAGAGAGAGAGAGAGAGGCAAAGACACAGGGAGAGGGAGAAGCAGGCCCCATGCAGGGAGCCCGATGTGGACCTGATCCCCGAACTCCAGGATCACGCCTTGGGCTGAAGACAGGAGCCAAACCACCGAGCCACCCAGGGATCCCTCTCTTCCCATATTCTTAATACAGGTTATCTCGTCTCTCTGCACCTTGGTTTCTTTATCTATAAAATGGGGACACTAGGACTTACTAGATAGAGCAGAGCCTCTCAAACTGGAATACGAACACCCATAAGCTTATGACAATGCACATCCTGACTTACTTGGCCTGGAGCGGGGCCTGAGATTCTGCAGCTTTAATTAGCTCCCAGATGGTGGTGATGCTGCTGGTTCACAGACCACACTCTGAGTGATAAGGCTCTTAATGGTTGTTTTGAAGATGATATGAATCAACACAAGTAATAAACACCAAGTTTTCTAAAGACATGTGCTGGGTACCTAAGCTCCCTTTCTGGACAGATAGATACCCACAAAGTAGATTAGTATGGCTTCGTTCTGGAGAGGGAATCCAAGCCACCCACAATGATAGGCCTTATGATTCAGCCATGGGAAAAATAACCCCACGGTTGACAAAAGTATGACTATAGCTCTTCCAGGTCCCACATACAGGTGGAAGACAGGACTTAGCCTTTCTTTCCTGAGGACATGGAATATCCAGGTGCAAAGAGCTTCAGGAAGAGGTAGGTGGATGGTCGAAGACCCTTTCAAACCGTAGGATCTGGGCTCCACAGGTCCAGGACAACCTTGAACAGCTTCTACCCTTTTGTTTTTGCAGGAATTTTAGCTCCAGGTACCATTGGGTTTGGGATAGGCTACCTGTTGGCTTTGTCTTAGAATAGGGAAAAAGGAATAGGGAGCATAGTGAAAAAGCATGGGCTTGACTTCTACAGAGAAATTGGAAAAATGGGCATATGAGACTGGATAACAAAGAACAAATCAGTCAAACTTCGTTAAGTACTTGAGTTTTCTTCGCAAAAGTGAGATTCTGGCCAGAAAAAAGACCCTCAAGTCTCTCACACCCCCTCTGCCAATCATCCCCATTCTCGTGTTCATTTGCTCTTGCTTCTGCTGTGGAGAGTACGCTCCCTGTGGGGAAGCAAAGAGTGGTTCTCCAGTAAAGAACTTCCAGCAAAAGGACATATCAAGAATTACTTTAAAAGCCATTATATATGAGAAGGAAAGATGTTTTAAGCAGAAATTCCACAATGTGTACACCTGATTCTTTGTGAAAAGCCATGGCTGCTGAAAAGAAAAGGAAACATTCTACTAAGAAATACAGTGTGATTGGTTCTAGAGATCCAGGCCACAGGTCATTTCTCTACAGTATTTCTGATTATGTGTAAGAAAAAGGAAAATAGGAATGTCCTGGGCTTGCAGTTTGGCTTATTTTCTGACACCTGACTAGAAAACCTTGGTCACTTAACTATGTTACCTAGCCTTAGTGTTAATGTCTGCACAACACAGATTAAATAAAAGACTCACTGTGAACATTACTAATGCTCCTTGTATGCTGGTGAATTCTAGGCACTCCAAAAATGTTTGTTGAATGAATGAATGAATGAATGAATGAAGGGATAGATGGATGGATGGATGGATGGATGGATGGATGGATGGGTGGGTGACTGGGTGAATAGATGAAACTTCCTAAGCAGTACTTTGCTTAGGTAAAGCCCTGTGTATCTTTAAAGGTGAATTTTATCTTATTTTTCATTTTTATTTTTGAAAGGCTAATTTAAATTTCTACTTCCGCCAAGAAGCCCCTTGCATTTTTCCCTGCCCACCTTGCCAAATCTGGCATGAACTCCATCTTCACACTGTATCCATAGTGATAACAGCAACTCTTCATTCAGTATGTATGCCAGCCTCTGTGCCAGGGGCTTTGAATACGTTATTTCAGTGCTCACAAAAAAGTGAGAAAGTCATCCTGTATTATGGGCAAAGAAACAGGCCTCAAGGAATTAATGTCTCTTACTCAAGGTCAGCCGTCGGTGGGTTCAGTGCCCCCAGATTCAGGTCTGGATGATTCCCAGACTCAAGAGAACCTTGACACTTTTGCATGGAGGTGCAGAGTCCACACGTGCACTGTGTTTTGGGGGGCAGGTGTTTTGCTGCCATCCCCACCTGCCCCATCTCTCCTTGCACAATTTCCTCTGAGAAATCTCTTGAGTGCATGGGAGGTGATCTTTGGGTCTGTAGATGCAGATTATGCTTGCGATGTGGGGAAGGCAAATTTTTTCCATGTTCGCCTCTGGAAGAACCCACACTTCCTTGTGCTCTGTGCAGTGAGACACAGAGCCCAGGCGGGTGACAGGGTTCCAATTTGTCCTTTTGGGGAATTTCCCTAATGCGAGTTTCTCCCTCTTGCCATTCTCCCACGGTATAAGTGGCACACTTGAATGAGAGGGGGCTGACCAAAGAGGAATTTAAAGAAGGCTTGGAAAACCTCAACTCCTTCTCTCCTGGTTAAAACTTGGTTACTAGAGTGCGGAAAAATTTGACTTTCCCCGTAAAAAGAAAAAAACAGAGAGCTGGCTAAGGCTCCCGTGCTTGCTTTTTTTTATGAGAAATCTTCCTTGCTCCTCTTTTACTCATTGTATTATTATCATGCCTCGATTTATTTCCTCTCTCTTCTGCAGAATTTTACCACTGGTATCACCATTTCACTGGTGTTTTCTCTGCCCTTGGCCACATCTCTCTCAAAACCACTCTATAACCTATAACCCTGACTCAATATTCAGCCTTTTCTTCTTGAAACTCCCTCCTCCCTTTACTTCCATGATCCTTCTCGTTCTCCCTCTGCTTCTCTGCTCTGAGGCCAGCCTCCCTCCTCTAAGGGATGGGGCTTCTCCAGAACCACAGCCTCAGAGCCCCGGTCACCTTTCTCTCCTAGGCTCATCTCATATGGGCCCAGGGCACTTCGCCAACGCATCAGTTCCCCCAGACATCTTCCCAGCTGCTTGTCTGAGTGCTAGCCCCATCTCTGCAGGTGCTTTCACCTGGCTGGATGCCATTGGTTGGCACACCCATCTCAGTGGCACTGAGTCCACTGCCAGTCTTCACTCCTCACATCTTTTCTGTCTGTATCCCTTTAGTTCCGTGGTACCACTACTTCTCAAAGCCTGTTGCCTAATTAAAACATGTCTCAAATATTTAAGTCATCTCTTGAGGTCAGCTGTCTGAAAGTGTGTGTGCTCGTTGGAGAGAGAGAGGAAGACAGTGTCCCGCCCTCAAGGAGCTCACAGTCTAGCGGGGGTGGCAGACATGCCAGCTGTAGGGCCTGCCTGGGTGGTGGATCTGAGCAGGTTGGGGACGGTGGGGTGGGGAGGGGTAAGGAGGGCAAACAATCATCCTGTCCAGGCAGGGCCTCTCTGAGGATAAGGGCATGCTGCCTGTGGACGGGGGCCTCCCAGCTGTTGTAAGGCCACATTTTCAGCATTGGTCAAGACTCTATGGGGTTTGAAACGCCCTCGCCCACACAGAGGTTTGTATGACCATGGAGGACAGGACTCTGTGATTTGGCTCACTAAGACGGAGCCAGTCTCACTTCTGAATTTTTTTCTTCTTCATAGACATCGCCTGCTCTGGGGTATTTTGTTTGTTTGTTTGTTTTGTTTTGTTTGTTTTTGTTTGTTTTTAACTATAATGCTACTCTGACCTCAGGTGGAGCTGTCTGGGGTCAACTTGACCACTTCTTATCATCTAATGCACTTTTGAATCAGACATTTTCTGTGAGGGTAACTTTCTCATGTTTCTCAGTGTATTAAATCCAGAAGATGAGTCTGTTTCCTTAAAAAAAAAAAAATTGGCTTCTTTTCTGAGAGAGGCCTTTAAGAGCGCTTGAAGGCCTGGAGTCCCATTTTACAGATAAGGACACTGAGGTCCACAGATATGCATTCTTTACTTACATGTGGCCAGGGACTGGACCGAAGCTGAGGCTCAGGAGGAGGTCCCCTCAGCTACTCATCTACATCACCTTCTAGGGATGGGCAGGGTACTAAGTGCCATATGCAGATGCATGGGTGCCTGGCCCTGTGTCACTCCCTGGGTGAGGGTGGGATGGCTGACAGGATGGGGCCCTCCTGCCCTGGCCGGCTAGGTGGGGAGTTGAGGGAGCCCAGGGTGGTGTGTGTTAAGGTCTGAGAGAAAATCAGCGCGGATGATGTGTGTCCAGAGGAGGGAATCGCTTCTCCTCACATGGGGGAAGCTTCTGGACTGTTAACAGGCCTCATTTATTGAACCCTTACCATGAAGCCAGCATAGGTCAAGCAAGGAATGTGTATGATCCTCATACCATCCCTGTGAAATATGGGCTGCTTTTGCTTTACAGAAGAGGAAATTGAGGCACAGAGTAGAACCTTAGAGTCACCTGCAGGGCTGGGGTTCAAACCTAACACTCGTCCCTCCTCTGGTGGACACTGCCCTCTGGGAAAGGGCTACACCTCCAGTCTTCATTTCCAACCCCTCCTTCTCCAGAAGGTCCTCACTCAGCCTCTTGGGTCACCTCTTCCTTCCTGTCCTCTGCCCAGGTGGCTGGCTACTCTATCTCCTTTCCCCTCTGCTGCCTCTGCTTGCAGACCAGTGGGACTTTGGGTCAAGAGTCTGAGACCTTTCTTGGGCGCTCAGGCCTCTTGGTTTCTTGGAGGCAGTTTGTCCTGCAGGACCACTGCTTTCTGGAGCCCCACCTGTGACTTTGGTCATGCTACTCTAGTGGGGGGGGGGGTGCAGAGTCAGGCCTTAGGTGGGCGTGGTACATGCCACTTGACACGATACTGTCACCCCTGCCATACAGAGGTGTGTGCTCCCATCTCCCCCACCTCCCTTCTTGCTTCACCATTGGGGCCACGTTCCTCCCAGGCGATCCTGTTCTCTTTTCCCCGAGGTACTGGTCTGGGGCAGGTCTTTGGTCCCTGGGTAGGCAGTGGGGGGTTGGGGGAAGAGGATAAGGAATCTGTTGGTGGCTCTCACTGGAGAATTTTATCTGAGAAATAGACAGTTGTGGGCCATTGCCATGCACGGCAACCTGGGGATCTCCCTTCTGCTGCCCATGTGCGAATATGCAGGCAGGAATCAACGCAACTCCTCTGCCCAGAGGGGCCTCGGAGCAGACCCGCCAGTCTAGCGGGAGAGACATGGAGATGCTGAGACTGCTCTTCCAGTTTCTGTTCTCTGTTCTGTGATAGTCTCCTTTCTACTTAAAAGAAAGCTCTCTTTCACTAGTGCTAGTCTGGCTGGATTTCGGGTTTCTCGTTCTATCACTGCATTAACCCTTCCCAAGGCACCCTGTGACCCGGCCTCGTGGTCTGCCCGGGCACACAGTGGCATCCTCTGTGTGCTCTGGGCTTGGGGTGGGATGTTCCCTGCTGGGGATCCTAAGGCATCTGTAGGTCCTCAGTGGGGCTTTTGATTGGTGGCTGCCAGGGCTTCCCTGTGAGAGGGCTCCTCTGCCTGCAGATACCCAGTTTCATCAGGGAAGTGTCACCAGCCGATGGTTACTTGGCCTACTACTTGTCGCCAAGAGCAGGCCACAGTGTCTCTGATGGGGTCTTCTTATTTCCCCTTCATTCTAGAAAGGTGAAGCCCGTGTACCAGACTCCTGTCGCGGGGTGCCGTCAGAAGGTCTTCCATTTGGTTGGCTGGACAGTGCTTTCCCAGAGTTTGTGTTGCTGAGCAAGAAGAGGGCTGGTTTGGGGCTTGGCCAGGCAGAGAGGGCTGCCAGAACACAGCTTGTCGGAGGGCCAGGGGGCCAGGCCAAGAAGACCCTGTTTTGTGTCATTTGGAAATGAAGATGGGGATGGTTTCCAGAAGCAGGTGCTTTGCATTTTTCATAAGACCGACTCTTGGGGCTCTGCCCCTGACTCAGGGATGACTGGGGAAAGGCCCCTGGAACCCAGGCTGGGGAAAGGTTGACATAGGAGACTGAGCGGGTAGCAGAGGTGGCGGCACACCAGGCTCCTGGTTGTCAGATCCAGTTGAGGGGGAGGATAGCAGGACGACGACCCTGGGAAAGATGATCAAGGCAGCCAGGACAGTGAATTGGGAAGAAGTTCTGAGTGGAAGACATCCCTAGGAAGGACTGGAAACCAACATCACTGTCCCAGTGAGGAGGGCAGAACCCTGAAGCTCCTTGGAGGCTCTGATGGAGCAGATCAGAGGGAATTCCTAGGGGGAATTGGAAAGTTGGAGACCATGAGAGAGAGAGAGAGAGAGAGGGAGAGGGAAAGGGAGCGTGAGTGCAGCATGTGGGGGGGGGGTGGGCAAGGGGGAGGCTCGGTGAACTCTCTAGTTCTACTTTCAGGATTCTGAAATATACTTAAGTCCAACTAATGCCTTCATTTGATGCTTCTGAATAAAGAGAAAAAAAAAACCTAGCAAAAACGTTAAGAACCCTTAAGGTCTATGATTCCTGCTCTGATAAGCATCCTTGAACGTTGGGCAGAAACCACCACTCGAGCTGGAATTGTGTGTATGAATTTACTTCCTAAGCCCTGTTTTCAGAGCTCAGGGCAAATTCCTTATAGGTTTCTGCATAAACCATCTTGCTCCTGTTTCAACAGTGCTTCAGTGAGCTGGTTCCAATAAAACCTGCACCACCCAAGCTTCATGTTGTATTCTCCGTGGTGCAAAGGGACAATTGCTGATTGTACATAGTTTTGTACCCCAGGAAAAGCAAAAGAGAGTCGAGGCCAGCTATGCAAATATCTTTCCCTATTAAATCTAAATTCTCTTTCTCTTTGCTGAAAATATTCTAATCAGCCAAAACTGTCACACTAGAAGATACACCTTTATATGGCTCATAGCAAATAGCAAAGACATTTATGGAAGGAATGGTCATTCCTATGACCCCTGTTCCTCATGGCAACTTCTGTCTCCTGCTAATTCGAAGGTGGCGGTGTAGGTCCCTGGCTTAGGTTAGCCCCTCCGAGATGGATCCATTTGCCATAGACCCTCCTGCTCCTGCATCTTCACAATTAGACTGTGAGCTGCTCAAGGGCAGAGACTGTTGGTAAGACCACTCTCCATCCTTGTACGTGGTCCATAAGGGGTATGCAGTAAGTGTTGGCGGAATGAAAATGCTTTGCAAATTCCACAAGTGTTGGATTTGAAGCTCTGACTTCTTGCTTCAGAGTATACATATTTTTAAATGAAGTTTGATTACGAAAAACAGCATTAGGCCTTGACCTTGCCATATGGTGTTGTCATGTTCTGCCCCCAGAGGTATCTCTGAGAATGGGGGAATGGAGGGCCACTGAGGTCCCCACAGGGCAGTTTTCTTGGTCTGAGTATTGAATTGCAGGGGAACTTGGAGACCATCGAGAACCCCCCCACCTCCCATCCTTCTAATTTACATGAGAGGAAAAAGGACCTATGGCTTCTGTGATTTTTTTTTTTTCTCAGCTAGTCTGACAATAATGCAACTCCCAGCATAGCCGGAGTATTTGCACCCTAATCTGTACATATTGTGCAAAGGAATATCCAGGCTGGGGACTTCTTTGCTTCTCAAAGTCAACCATGGACACCCATGATTTCATCCCCTTTCTTCCTTCAGAGGGTGATAAGAGGCATGGGATCTTGGCACCAGCAGTAGTCGAGTCCATCCAGATATAAAAACAATTCTGAGAGATTTATATGGTGGGGTGCTTGGGGAAAGGCAGCCTGAGTTATTTTCTAGAAAGGCAGCTCCAGGTGCCTGACTCAAGAGGACCAAGAATCTGAGGGCTGGACTTCCTCCCCCAGGGCTCAACATGGGACGCATCAGCCCATTCAGGCTCGATACGAGGACCAACACATCATCAAAGTCAAGTTCATTAGAAAAGACACAAAAGGCCCCACTCTCAAGATACTTTGCCTTGGAAAGAGCAGCTCATGAACAGAAGGCTGCTGTGGCTCCCTGGGGGTTAGGGACTCATCCAAGGGTATCTTCTTCCAGGTCATTTCATTTGGCTGGACCTCTTCCCTCAGTGCTCAACATGCGCATCAGCCCATCCAGGCCTGATATGAAGACCAACATATCATCAAAGTCAAGTTCATTAGGAAAATGTTAACATTTAGATATGTAAGAAATTATACGACAGACTCCATTCTGATTGCTAAAATTCTGTGCCCTGGGTTGTAAACATATACATGGGTTTGGAAAAAGACTGAGAAGAAGGGAATGTCAAGAGCAAGGACCCAAAGCCTTCTAGAAGAGGCGGCTATAGCCTAGGCTGTGGCCCTGGCAGGAAATGTCATGATGACCAATGCTGAGGATTTCATGGGGCAATGAAGCCTGGGGTGGGATGTGCGGATGTATGCCAAGGAAAATAAGAGCAATGAACAGGATCAATATCATTCTTTGTTTAGTTCCTGGCATCTCATAAAGGCAGAGGAAAAGGGAGTTCTTGGAGAAGGAAGGGGAAGATATTCACCCAACAACAGAACATGCAACTGCATAGGCAGGATTCTAGGTCATTGTTGGTTGGAGAAGGAAACTCAAAGGATCGGTGGTGAGGATGCAGGTTTGTGGGTGATAACCCAGCCTCCTCTGTACTCTCAGGGTCACGGATGGCCTCTGTTACGGAAGGGATTGTCTGGGTGCAGAAAAGGGGTTGGGATCTGAAAGATGAGGTCCTCTGCCTGGCGGGAAGCCAGGGGAGCTAAGCCTGGTCCCGAGGCTGCCGTGCCTACAGCTGTCCTGGGGCTGGGGTGGCACCTTCCCTTCCTCCAGCTCACGCCCGCCTCTCCCTGCCCGCTCCCCTCCCACCAGGGCTGCGGGGACACCAGCTCAGCTGCCGTTCACGCCAGCAAGTCATAAACGGTGGGAAGAGAGGCAGGTGGGGAGGTTCAGGGAACAAAGCCATGAGAGGGATGCGGGTCAAGCCCTCCCACGCCAAGTCTGGCCCCTCTGACACTTTGCTGGGAGCCCAGCTCCCTACACTGGAGAGCAGCAGGAAGCCTCACAGCCTCTGTCGGGATGTGGAAGGGGTAGAAGGGTCTCTCCAATCAATTGAGACTCTCTATTCCTTAAAAGAAGTCAGGTTGGCATGCTTCATTTCCTTGAGCATCACAGCTGAGTCCTGCTCATTTTGGAGTAAAACAGAGTGGGGCCACTCCCAGTTTGGGAAGGGGTCAGGACAGAGGAACAGAGCACCTGACTCCTCCTGGAACAGCTTAGCTGTTTTGGGCCTGTAGGTCCTCTTGCTCACACTTTCTAGGACCCAGAAAGCCTGGGTTGGGAAGGGCCATGCCCTGGTTGCTTTAGGGGACCTTGTAGTTTAGCTGTGAGTGCACATGTGACCCACGGTGTCTGTTTCCATGGGGTATTGTAGCTTCTGGTATGTGTAAGCTGGATGAAGTGAGCTGCGTGCTTGAAGGGAGTAGGTGCAACTGGCTGGATTTGGGGGAAGATGAGGTGAGGCTCTCAAAATCTGAGGGATGTGTATAACCCTGGGCTGTGTGGGGCTGGTGGCTGGGAGCCACCGGGGAGCTTGTCATGAGGAGCGCTGGCAGGTGACAGCGTGGGCATATTTTGGGGGATGTCAGAGCCGACTGGTAAGTAGGAGCGGGCAGGAGGGCCCGGGGCTGGGAGTAGAGGGCTCTGTCTAGCAGCACCTGCTCTCATCCACAGGCTGTCATGCCTGCATTTCTCAGACTCTCTTTTTCAAACCATTGCCAATCCCCTCCCTGTCTCTCATCAACCCATTTAAATATGGCTTGAGTGGTGGTCATGTTCATGGTTCCTATTCTACAACCTGGAGTGGCTAGAACATCTGTTCTCTGGTAGACGTGACAACTTTGCCTTCCAGATGAATCTCACCAGGAAGTTTTCAAGTTCTATAATGGACAAGGCTGCTTATTAATTAGTACTACCACCCTAAGGTGTATTTAGCTGAATTTACATCATTATAATTTACCCCATTTAGCTTTCCAGTTATCCCGGGTTCTTTTGTTTTTTCCTTTTATCATTTTTGAGGATGTCTTTAAGCAAATCACTTTACTTTGAAGATGGGCAAATTAGTCAGTAGTTAGCAACCTTAGTTACAAACTTAGGAGTGGAACTTCGTCAATATATATTATCCAACTGTTTCACAAGCATCTAGGAATGCAATTATTTTTGTGGAAACAAATTTATCTTACTTTCTTCTTGACTATCAGTTCTCAGCATTGTTGGGAGTGCTTAGAAAATGCCTGTTATGATGAGTGAGAAAATGATCTCTCTGGTCTTTATTCTGTCCCTTTCTCTGTAACTTTTGGCAAGCCATTTAAGTGTTCTAAGCTTTAGTTCTTTATTTGATAATGAGATGGTAACCTGACTCTTCTACCTTGATATGTAGATTTGGGTTGGAGAATTATGCACACATATATACACATACACAACAAAGCTGCTGTGCTCGAGATGCCCGGGATTTTTCCCTCCATAACTGATGCCAAGGGAAAGAACGGGGATTCCTTAATACTGGTGGATTATGGTGTGTGACCCCCTTGCTTATGAGTATACATACACTCATCTTTTCCTAGGATGTGCACTATTGGGCCTTCTGTATTTGGCTCCTGCCACAGTCTTGCCTTTGGCTGCCTGGACTTTTGCCTTCAGCATCAAGACCAGGATAATTCAACATGCACTCCAAACACAGACATTTCACCTGATCTTTAAGAGTGCCCATGATTTGTCCCATGTCTGCCCCCTCCCCCCAGCATCATTTCCCCCAGGCCTCTCGGAGCTCCTGACCTCTGGCCCACTGTGGGCATCCTAAGTCTGCCATGTTTTCTTCTCAGGTATCACTCCTGCCAATTCCTTCCACCTAGAACACTGTTCCTCTCTCTTCCCATTTCACCTAGGCAATTCTTACTCATCTTTCAGATTCTAGCTCCATTGTTCACGGAGAAGCCTTACAGCTAGATTAGGGCTTTAAGCTCTCCCAGGGCTATGAACTGCTCCTTTAAAAACACCTACCACAGAGAAGTATTAGTTACTTGTCATCTCCATGGGCTGTCCTTCTGCTCACTATTATATTCCTAATGTCCAGCCCACAATAGGTGCACAATAAGTATTTGTTGAAAGAATGAATAAGTGGGTTTAGTATTTGAAACTAGTGTTTGTGTCTATAGAGATGATGCATCTGGACTTGTTGTCCTGATTCTCAACAAACACCCTTAGCAAAACTCTAGAGACAAAGGCAGCCATGGTTTCTGGCTGTTGAGCAGAGTCTGTTAGTAACCCAATGGCTGGGGAAGAGGCTGAGCCTTTTTCTTCTCCATGGTAGGCTCCCAGCAGAGCCATAGAGGGGTCAGTTTGCCTTCTGGGCCCTCAGCTCCTCTAGGTCCTCACCCCCTCAAGTGCCCTGGACCCTCAGATATTCTTTCATATCCTGGCAGGTTCCTTGCCTGCATCTTTGTTCTTTTCTGTCTCCAGCAATCTTTTCCAGCCCTGGCTGCAGGGCTTCCAGGGGCCTCCCCCTTACTGAGCTCCTCTTTGAAGGATCTGTGTCCTTCCCTGGACTATAATTTCTGTCCTGCCCTGGACCTTGGCTGCAACTGTTGCCTTCAACTGCCATCAGAATGTTCTATCCTTAAAATTCTCAGGGGTTGGTGCCTGGGCTCTATAGCTGGGTAGACTACAAGATCTTGGGCACAAGGTCCCGGCTTTCACCTCCTGAGTTGGCTCAGCCTTCAGTATGCAGTAACCACACAGCAAAGCATGGTGATTCGATTTTCTCATCAAATCCTTACTCAACTTTTCAAGGCAGTCATGGCTGCCTGCCTGACCCCTTTGGCATGGTGTCACAACCTCACTGGACTCTCTCCGCTTTAGCTGAGAAGAACCGTCTTGTTCATCAGTAGACCCAGCTGAGGGAAACTAGGGGCCAAAGTCCTTCCTGCCACCTCACTCAGCCCAGGCCCCAAGGCAACTCAGGCCTTTGGCTGCAGCTGCTCATGGTGGCAACTGCCCCAAAGCCACTCTGGCTTTAAGCCTATAACTACTTCTGCTTCTCTGCCTTAAGGCTAGGGCTAGGCCTTGATGGGGAGGGCAGACCATGCTCATGGCTCAAAGAGACAGTGCAAAAGTGTCACTTACAGTGGCTTCCCCTTGGTCACAAATGTGTTTATCTTTAAGAAGTATGAACTTGTGCCCCTTACCCTCTCCTCCTGAAATCACTTAGGCTTAGCCAGCTCTCTTCTGGGCTTGTGTTGTAACTGGGAAAGTTGGGGCTTCCTTTATTTGGTTGTGTCTTTAATAAAACTCTGATGGTTGATACCTGGGAGCTAAGGGCCCATCCAGTATAAGCTGGCTTAAGGCTTTAGCTCTAGGTGCTTCTGGGACTGGGCATAGTTTGCTCTTCTCTCATTTATCCATTCATTTGTTCATTTAATATATGTTGAACACCTACATGCCAGGCATTAGGTAGGGGCTGAGGCTGGGGATGCTCAAAGTGTCAGGCAAACAAAAATGGATGCTCACCCTTAAGAGAACGTCCAGTCTAACGGGCCTCCTGTGTGAAGGGGACACTTAGCCACAGGGAGGTATGTCAGCCACAGGGAGGTATGTCTCCATGCTCAGCTGGTGTGTAAGCTGAGCATGGAGACAAAAGCCAAGGTGCCATGAGAACTTGCATACCAAGCTTAGAATTCTAGTTTTTGTCCTAGAGAATTCTTGGGGAGCCACAAAAAGGTTTTCAGCAGAGGAGAGACATGGCCACATTTGGGGCTTTTTGAAAAGGACATGAGAAGCTGCGTGGAACACCACTTAGAGAAGGGAAGTAGAGATTGGTCAGGAAGCCCATTGAGTGGCTAGGATTGGAGGGGCTTGGGGAGAAGTGATTAAAATGTGACCCACATGGAGGGGGGTGGCAGACCATGGGCATAGATTGAGGAATCCCGAATGCAGACACTGGAGGAGGGACACAAATGTAAGTAGGTTTGGGGAATATTGAGTTGAGGTGCCTTTGATGGGAGGGGATGTTTGGGTAGGGACCTCCTGGGAGAGGTGTGGCCTGAAGATAGCCATTGGTGAATGATCTGCTTTACGGAGTTACTCCCTAGGAGTGGTGGAGCTCACCAGGGGGAAAGACCACAAAAGTAAGGGCACCTTGAGGGGCAGATCTCACAAAGGAGGCTAAAGAGGAATAGCCAGAGAAGTAGGGGAGATGTCGGGGAGTTGTGGCATCACTAGAGCCTTGAGAGAGTATCTGTTTCCCGCCATAACCATTTGCCTTCATGACAAACATATCTCCTTCCTCCTGAATGTGAGACGTAGGGAGCAGAGTGGGAAACTAGTGTGAATGCCCTCTGGGAAAGGTATTCAGGCACTCAAAGTCTGGACAGGAGGGTCAAGGAAGGCCCTGGTAAACTCCATTAGAGTTGGTGGCAGGGACAGGTATATCTGAGAATCGAGAACTGGTGTGAAGAAGCTCGTGGAAGTTCAAGCCTGGGTGGGAGCATTTTCTCTGTCTACAGGTCCATGGGCTGTGAGTTTTAAGAACATTATAAAGAAAAGGAACAAGAAGACCAAGGTACAGGAGATGAGCCTCCTTGGATGTTGTGGGGATTAAGAAGCCTGATTTGGGGGGAGGTGGTCAGAGGTGAGAGAAAGGCCAGCTCTGACCACTGACCTCCAAGAAGTCCAGCTTCCATGGCCCATTGGGTCTTGAGAGAGGAAGAAGTGTTTTTTTGTCTTCCCCCCCAGCATAGGTATGTTTCTTAGGCAAGAAGCAGAAGGAGTTTGTCACTGTCAAAAGTAAGAGAACAGTTAGAGGGGAGGAGAAGGAGAGCCAGTGAGGCTCTGGAGGTCCCTGAGGAGATCAGGTCAAGGATAAGGACTGTTATTCCAAAATTATGCAGACTCCAAGAAAATCTCTGAAGTCCATCCAGACTTTTTAGAGCTGCTCAGAGCACATAGGCCATACATAGGGCCTAGAGTAAGGGGGAATGGGAAGGCAGGCTGAGAGAAGCTGGGAGGGTCAATGAGGGCAACAAGTTAAGACAACCTCAGCAGATAGATGGGCTTTATCAGATCCCCTCCACCACTCTCTGGGCCAGGATGCCACAGCTAGGGCAGGCAGGCTCCTTCACTCCCTGCCAAGGCACTGGGCTGGCTGCTGTTTTGTGCCTGGCTTTTCCAGACAGCCCCCAACTGGAGTCCCTGATGGTAAAGCTCTACTGCATAGAGGCAGGGGCCATCCTGCCAAGGTGCAGGCTTGAGGTCATGGGGAGAAGGTGGAGGGTGGGCGCAGGGCAGAAAGTGCACTTTCAGACCCCCTTGGATGTGATGTATGGCTTCAACATGCCTTCCAAGGAAAGACATATGTTGAGACAAAGAAATAGGCTTTCAGGGGGAAGCAGGACACTCACTGTGGGTACCAGAGGTGGCCACCATGACACTGAAGGGATAATTGTGTAATGATTCTCCCAAGGATGGGGGGTGGACAGCATTGTACCTCCAGGCCTCGATTTACCCATTTATAAAGTGGGGATAATAGAATAGTCTTTATTCCAGAAGATTGTTGAGGGTTCTAGGAGTTAAATTTTGTATAGAATGCTTAGAACAGCCAGACACATCACAAATGCTGATAAATACAATCACGATTTCATGAGGCATTGTCAATTTACATGAGACTCTTGGACTTTGTGGGCACAAACTCCATCTCCTATTGATATGACTATATTCTGCTCAAAAATTAGACATTCTAATTTAATGATTAAATAGTAAGGATGATAAGATTCAAGTTTAGGATTACATATTGGGATCAGTTTGAAGTTTTCCATGAATGCTTATTAGAGTGGAAAGGGTAGAGAGTTAAGTGTCAGGAGACCATAAATGTTTGTTCTAGCATCTTCCATATATGCTAGACTTCAGCAACCATCATGATGGCACTTGAATTAACAGAGCTAATTACTCTGTTGGGGAGACAGACACAAGTTTAAAAAATAATTACAAATTATGATTAATGCTATGAAGGAGAAAAACCCCAATGGGAATAAGAAGATGGAGGGTACCCAACTTTAGGTCATGAAAATCTTCTCTGATAAGTTGACATGAAACCAATGATTGGCCTCTCAAAAGTGGTTATGGAGGTGTTTGGGAAGTGAGGAGAGCATTCTGGATTAGAAAGTGATTTCCTTTCCCGGTTAGGTGATCTCAGGCAACTCTGTGAGCACTTATTTTACATTTGTAAAATAAGGATAAGCCTGCCTATCCAACTGACCACAACAGAGCTGGTGTTCAGACAAAATTAAAGTAATCTGTTAACCACAGACAGATGTACAGACAAGGAATCCATGAGGAAAGAACTCATCGATAATTTCCTTTCGCCTTTTCTATTCCTTACATTTGGTTCCTGTGTATAACATGACTGTAATACAGAGAGGTTTCTCTAGGAAGGACAGTGTCTAAAGGTCATGTTGAGAAGATATGACCTTGGTGTCATGAATAGCAGTGCAAGGAGAGAGGGGTGTGGAAGGGAGGCAAGGGTGATTCTCTGGACAGGAGATGGCTGGACTGAGCCATAGATGTTGGGAGAGTCTAGGTTTTTCATAAAGCTGAAAATCTGGAGAAAATTTCAGTGGAGTATGGTGGTACATATTTCTGTGTTCCAGTAGATACAAACCTTCTGGTACTGTCCTGGAGGAAGGTCATAGTTAATGTTACTTAATCTTCATCAAGCTGCCATTAAGTTACAGATACAGAGAGGCAGAGGTGCTTCTCCCTGGATACTTAGAAATGTGACTTCCATTCACTGATCTACCACAGGGTAGATCATCACCAAATGTTTGATGCATTGAAGGATAGTCCAAAATGGGAAGTATCAGAGGAGAGCACCTCTAGGCTGGCATGGAATTTCTGGGATATAAAGGAGTCCATGAGAGCTGGATCAATACTTTCTATGGGTTTGCAAAAATATTTTATTTCACATGCACAGTGAAGCAGGACAAGTGCTACAAATGAATGAATCCAGGAAGTGCTCTGCTCTGGGAAGAAACATCTCCCTGATTTGGACAATGAAGCATCAACCATTGCCATGTTTCCCCCCTTCAATCTGAAACCCATGGACTATGCCACAAGGCTCATTATGTCATAGTGTCACTGCAGACATTGGTGACCAGCCAGCTGCTCTGTCTATAGCTTCTGAATGGAATTTTCTGATTGTTACTATATTGGTGGTTTCAAGAAAATTTAAGTAGGAACATCAACCAGTTGAGCAGGACATAGCAAGCTCACATCCTGATAAAGACATTTTCTAAGCTTGAAAGAACTTTTCATCTTGAAAAAACATAAGTGCTCAAGCAGACATTCTAGTGGAAGGGCTGTCAGATGGTCTTCAGGTGAGGGGGTGAGATAGGAATCCTCTGGGAAGGAAAGAGGTAGGGACAAGAGGGTCTGTTTCATCCAGGAGGGGAAAGTCAAATGGAGAAGGGAAAGACTCTTTTGATGTCATGGTGTTCAGGTTTTCTATGGCCTGTTTGGGGCTATTCTCTGCTGAGTTTGGACCCCATGGTCAAGAGCACTTCCAAAAATGGTCCCTGGGAAACACCTTCTCAAGCTAAGAGAGACTGACTTTTGAAATCAAAAATGCTAATTTTTATGAATGGCCTTGTATAGGTAAAAAGGAGAGATAAAGGAAGGCATTTGGAATAGAAAAGCATAGAAGGGGCCAAAGAAACTCAGGGCTTTGAACAAGAGGGGGAATTGGGTCAAGACAGATCAAGAGTCTTGATGAGCAGATTCCTAACATCTCAAGGAAGTAAGTCAAACTCGTTCAGTGTTAGCAGAAATGACAGACTGGCAGTGGTAATCAGGAGGAGGTTTAGGTATGAGCTTCTCTCTACTTCCTGCAGGGGTGAGGAGAAGCCAGGAGGTCAGCTCAGAGCTGCTTGGGCTTTTAGGGGAGTGTGTGCAGGGACAAGGGGCCCAGATGCGAAGGGTTTGACCATTTCCTGTCTTCCATGTGTCTCTTTTTCCACTAACAGCCACCTGTCAGCAGTTTATGGTCAAGCTCCAGATTCAGCAGGAATTAAGGCAACTCACCGCATCTCATGGAGAGAAGACTTCACGCTGCCAGGTGAAGACTTCACGCTCCCCGAATGGATCCCTACATTTGACACAGTTCCGATCAAAATAGCACTGGGAGTTTATTGAATTTGGAATAATATTTCTAATATTTATTTGGAAGAATTTATTTTGGAAGAACAAGTAAAACTCCACCCACACACAAAATAAGTAGCAAGTAAAAGCTTGTATCATTAGAGTTTGAAACATATTGCAAATCTGAAATAGTTTGAACAGTATGAAGCTGGTGGCCAAATAGGTCAGTGACAAAGAATAAAAAGTTCAGATACAGGGCAGCCCGGGTGGCTCAAGTGGTTTAGTGCTGCCTGCAGCCCGGGGTGTGATCCTGGAGACCTGGGACCGAGTCCCATGTCAGGCTCCTTGCATGGCACCTGCTTCTCCCTCTGCCTGTGTCTCTGCTTCTCTTTCTCCTGTGTATTCTCAGAAATAAATAAAATTAAAAAAAAAAAAAAGCTCAGATACGGGTTTCTCTTTGCCTTATCTGCTTTTTAGAGGAGTGGTATTTCCATTTAGATCTTTCAGTAATATAGACGCATCGCAGTTTGGGGAAAAGCAAAGTAAGTGTCCCATTCATTGCCATCATGGTGCAAAGACTGGAACGAGGGTGTCACTGGCCGCAAGATCCCCATTGATTTGTGTCATGTCACATCATGTTAAGCTGCTTAGCCATTTTCCTTTTGGTATTTCATGCTTTTTATAGCCAGAACCCTGAGATCTGCCAGAGTTCTGTACATGTTGGTTTGGTGCTCTTGATTTTCTTTAAAGATATGAAGACAAAGGTGAAGGAGGGCGGTGGGAAGCCTCTGACATCCAGCAGTGCCTGGGGAGCTGATGCGGTGTCTCCAAATGTACTTGCAGCTACTGCAAATGCTTTTCTTGCTGAAATTCATCCACTCGCTCTCTACCTCATCACCAACATGGTTACCCTCTAGATTATAAATGCAGGCTAGTATCCTTGAGCATCTCTAGTGGTGATTTCACTGAATAAATGTGGCATTCCAAATCAGTAAAATGTAAGTCATGCAATAGCTGACCCAGAAATCACCAAATTATCATTTTTCACTGAGTTAATGATCAAGTGCCTGCTTGGGAGCGGGCCCAGGCATTGTTCTGGGTGCTGAAAGCCAGCGTGTGAACAAATAAGTCTCTGCTGTCCCACGGAGCAATGAGTTTCTAGGGAAGGAGAGACTCAATGAACTAAGAACCAATCAGGTTCTTACAGGTGGCTGGTAAAATGAAGAAAAGTAAATCTAGTTGGAGAGACAAACTGCTGGATGGTCAATGAAGGCTTCTTGGATAAGGTAGCATTTGGGAAGAGGCCTGAAGACTCATGAAGGTCCATACCACAGAGCTCTCTGGGGGAGAATGTTTCAGGAAGTGGGTGCAGCAAATACAAAGGAGTGGCAGGTGGATTGGCTACCTGAAGTGGATCAGTGTTTACACCTCTTCCTCTATACAGTGGTTATTGCCAGTATAATCATGCAACAACCAGAAATCATTTTGATTCCCTCTTTCATTTTAAAGTAATTTAAAGAACATTTTCAATATTAAATTTCAGTAAAATATTGCACAATGACCTTAATTGTGTATATTTGCCCTTAACATCCCCCCCCCCAAAAAAAACCCCTACGTCTTACAGAATCACTATGTTCACTGTTTAAACTTTAAACACAAATAAGTCCTCAGATGGAATGACCCTGGAAGTCAAATTTTGTTCTTTGTGTAATCATTGTACTATGGTTGGGTCTTTTGAGTATACACTTAAACTCAAAGTCAGGGAAATGTGGTGCTGGGGAGCGGAGACACAAACTATACTCAAAGCAATTTCTAATTAATTCTGAACCCTTATCAACTAAACTGCAAAATGCCTGTCAGTGAATCTGTGTTTACATAGACCTAACCTTTATCTTTATGCCTATGTGAGTGTGTGAGCATGTGTGCCCTCCTCCCAGCTCCTCAACTCTCCAAAATGTGCTCAGTCACAGCATTTGCCAACTTATGGAGTGTGCAGATTGCCCATGATCACATCTATGGCTGAAATTGGGTTAGGTCAGGTAAATCCACTGGCAGGTTCTTTGAACCTGTGTTTCTATTGCTCAGATTGGAAGAATGAAAAATTAGTATTCATTGAGCTCAGCTCCCTGAGTCTTTTGTGTTTCTGAGTCTCCCACAGAATTTTACTGTCAGGGCGTCTATTTCCATATCACATCCTCTAACTTCTTACCTTGTCCTGGCTTACCTGGCTTACCTCCCTTACCTGGCTTACCCGGGCTATCTGTGTTCCTGTTTGCTGGGAGTTTTAGTACTCTACTGAACAGCCAGATGAACAGAGGTTGGGGGTGAAAGTACCACTCTGGCCACCTTAAGGACATCCATTGTGCAGTAGAGAGGCAGCCATCTAATGTTTTGTTTGGGTGGATCCCAGCCCTGATTGGGTAGTCCTGCAGGGGATGGGATTAAGTTGTTTCTACTTTTTTTTTTTTAAGAAGATAAGGCAGCATTATTTCATATGGCTGTAAAATGCCAGCTTTGGTCATTTTCATTTAAGTTTGCAAAAATTTCTACATGCCACTCAATTTACCAAAAGACTACCTCATGGTCATATTGTATGTGTGTCTGCGTGTTCAGCTTTTACTTTCTTGGGAATTTAGTAGAACAAGAGAGAGTGCTTTTGCCATTTAAAAAAATTTTTAAAAGATTTTATTTATTCAACAGAGAGATAGAGCCAGAGAGCACAGACAGGAGGAATGGCAGAGGGAGGAGGAGAAGCAGGCTCTCCGCTGAGCAGGGAGCCAACATGAGACTTGATCCCAGGACTCCGGGATCATGACCTGATCTGAAAGCAGACGCTCAACTGACTGAGCCACCCACGTGCCTCTTTTGCCATTTTTTAAAAGAAGTTCTGAGTGCCTAATCAAATCATTTTCTTGAGCCATAATTTATGTGAGTGCCTCTGCTGGGGAGAAGCCAGAAGGGGTGAGGTTGAGAGGGACTTTATATCTCTTCATGGCTTTGCTGGTGACAGAGAAGATGCCCCCCCCCCCCCCCCCCCCCCGCCCCGGGAATGTTACTTCTCTGTTTGCTCCCAGGCTGGGTAGTCAATGCCTTTAATGGAGGGGCTTCCCCAGAACATGACTGATAGGGGTATCCTTAGGGATGCTGTGATTGCTCTATTTCTAAAATGTCTAATTGTTGTTGGCTTTAAGACGAAGGGCTTATGTATAGGGGTCTGCTTACTTAGAAGCTGAATGTTGTATGATTTGGGATAAGCCAAATGGGCTGATAGAACTTGCCTCAACCTCTAGATAGATCCTGGAGTTACCAGGTATAATGAGTATACTGGGAAAATAGCCCCAGGTTTCTTGGCTCTCTGACCACAGGGTTTGAAGGAAACTCAGGCCAAAAAAAAAAAAAAAAAAAAAAAAAAAAAAAAATTTCTCAGAAAAATATGTTTACAAACATGCACTCTGAAAAAGGAGACTTTGGTAGCCAGTGGAGACCACTCTTTCTATGCCTCAGTTGGCTTGCAGCATGAAGTAAGCCTGAGGTGAAGAGCTTCACTTCTGCCCAGCCAGGACCCCCTTGGCTTCTCTGTCCATTGTGGGGAAGGCAGTGTTGTTTAGTGTTCTTTATTTTTCACTCACAGCCTCTTGTCCATTGGGTGACAGGAAAAACACCAACTTGGGTTTTGTGTTATTTACATTTTAAGATCCTAATTAAGCTCCATCTGGTGCTGTTTATGTAAAGGGAAGAGGCCTCTGATAAGCACAGCTGGGGAGCAGATTTTCCAGTGCTGCTGTGCCTGTTGTTTTGCTCACTTTCTCCCAGCACAGAGGACCCTCTACAAATGATCAGAAAAGTGAAAGAAGTCTGAAGACAAAAATGTATCTTTGGAATTTCACCAAGTCTTCGGATTTGAATGGAGATAGATGAATGGCATGAGACGGAACTTGACACCCCAGAAGATTCTGGAGAGTCTAGAACTCACTGCCTCTCCTTTAATGCCCCCTGTCCTTCCCTTTCAGCTCCATGCCAAAGTTCATTTGTGGCCCAGCTGAAGAGAAGAAAGGAAAATTGAAGTATCTGTGATCAGAATGCTGGGTCTTTAGATTAGGGAGGAACCTGAGAAGACATTCCACCCAATATCCTACTTTTTACAGAAAAATCTGGGGTTTATTTACTCCCATGACACAGCTGTATCTTCTTCTTCTTCTTCTTCTTCTTTTTTTTTTAAAAGAGAGAGAAGGAGAGAGAGATCATGTAGGAGCAGGGTGAGGGACAGAGAAAGAGAGAGAGGGAGAAGCAGACACCCTGCTGAGCAGGGAGCTCCATGTGGGGCTCAATCCCAGGACCCTGAGATCATGACCCGAGCCCAAGGCAGGTGCCTAACTGAACCACCCAGGTGCCCCACAGTTGTGTCTTCTAAGTGACCAACACTGATCTATAGATAACATGTCAGAAATGCATGTTGTTGCAAAGGGCTATGGTTTTTAATGGCCAGAGACATGTGGGGCAACGATCAGAATTCTCTGGCTCTTTAGTATCCTATATATATTTTTTAAAACATGGACTGGGTTAAAAATTAGAAATAAACCAGAGTCCTTATTTACCCTGTGGGTGAGTTCTCCTCTGTGGGCCTGGAGGCTGAGTCTGTGCCATAACCATATTTTCTGCTCATCTCAGGGTCCATGGAACTGCATTCCATGGCACAGAAGGTCCTATATCCATAGAAGTCCAGACAGCCATTCAGATAACTGTGACACTTGATGGGATGTGGTCATGAGTGTTCCCTGCAGAAGAGGATACTTATCTGATGTGGAAGGAGGGCACCATTGGAAAGGTCATTTGATGATGAAGCTGAATATCCCTTTCCAGTCATAAGAGACTTATAAAATGCTTAGGAGGAGCCTCTTTTGTGAGGAATGCAGGAGTTTCAGAGGCAGGGTCACCTGACAGTCATAAATAGGAGGGTGAGTGGGAAATAGTGGGTGAAAATGGAAGCTGGTGGTGGGGAGAGGGGGCATAGGAAGGATATAATAGGGTATACTTGGGAAGTGTAGAAGGACAGCAGGTGCTATGGTCAGGAGGCTTCTGAGGGAGGGATACTGGAGATAATTAAGAGCCTAGGGATTCTTGGAGCAGGTGTAGTTACAATTTTAAGTGCTATGAGCCTCTGTTTGCGTATCAAACCCATCATCCTCAAAGTGCCTGTATAACACGTTCACTCCTTGCCTCACTTCCTGACCTGGCCCAATACTATCTCCAAAGGGAACTCTTCTTATTTCTGATTGAGGTATGAAGGCAATAGGTACTTCACTGGAACACAGGCTTTTTTGTGTGTGAGTTTTTTTTTTTTTTTAATTTATTCATGAGAGACACACAGAGAGGCAGAGACCTAGGCAGAGGGAGAAGCAGACTTGTGTTTTGAAGCTAAAATGTTATCAATCCAAACTGGATTGTTATAAATTTAGAAGATCAATTGTAATCTGCATGACATTTAAAAAAATAACTAAATATCTAAAATAAATATATAAGTATATATTCAAAAATATAAAGTAGAGAATCAAAAAAGTTCACAATAACAAAAATCAAGGAAGCTCCAAAGAATATGGTACTGGAGGAGACAAATATAAGGTATGTAGAAATCAAAGAGAAAAATGGCAGAAATCCTTATTGTTAATTACATGTAATGGGGAAAACTCTCCAAAATGCAGTGACTGACAGAATGGAGGGGAAAACCAAGATCTAACCTTATCCTATCTACATAAAACTTGCTTCATGTGTAATGTTGAAAAAGATGAAAATGAAAGTATGAAAAAAGTTATTTTATAAGCAGTAACAAAAGAGGCATGGAGTCTATATTTAAAAAAACTAGACTTTAAGTCAAAAACTCTTAAAATAGACAAGGGCATTATATATCGATAAAGGTGAATTTAACAAATACATATAATTTGAAAGCATATATCAAAAATATTCCCCAAATGGGTGCACCCGGCTGGCTCAGTGGGAGGAGCATGGGACTCCTGATCTCAGGGTCATGAGTTTGAGTCCCACGTTGGGTGTAGAGGTTACTTAAAAATAAACTTTTATAGAGTAAGGAGTGTGTGTGTGTGTGTGTGTGTGTGTGTGTGTGTGTGGTGATCACTTAAGGTTAACAAAAACATGTAAAAAACTTCATACATGTCACTTTAAGTAAGAACTACAGTGGCTGCCACCTGACTCTTTCCTGTTTGAGTGAAGGGTGAAAAATGTACCAGTCAGGTGTGGGTGGCTAAGCTAATGCAAGGTGGCTGCTTTGTATGCATGCACTTCCAGAGTGTGTTGGGGCAAAGAAAACATTTCTGTGGATCATAAGTGGGTCCTGTTGAAACCAGATGTGAGGTTATCTAAGCACTCGTTTGAAAGGACTCACTGCGAAGGCAACTGGAACTCTTTGGAGAGAGGCTGAAAGGAATGCTAGCTTCTGGGGGACAACAGAAGGAGGAAGTGGGCATCTGGAAAAGCCAAGCATATGAACACATAAAAGAAAGTGGGAGAACCCTGCCGATAGTCCAGAGATGGATTCTAAAGGATTACAGAAGTGTCCCACCAGAGTATGAATCAGGTCAAAACATCAGCCATGCCCAGAACAAAAAGCCAGCTTCTCACAGTGCCAGGTCAGTAAGAACTTTCCTTATTTCTCCCTTCGTTTCTTCTAACCAATACTGGAGGGGTCAGTATTGCATGTATTTCCCGGGAAGAGAGAAGGAGCAGAACACACACCATTGTCCTGTCTATGGTTTCTGTTCTCTGCAGGCAGGGTGGCTAGGGGTAACAGCAGACAGGTGTTAATATGGATGAAGACTGAAATGTAAGGTATTATGGAACAACATTTTAACTTCTGGAATGGGACTGTTTTATGACAAACTGACCATATGACTCTGTGTTACTTAAGAGTGATCACAAAAGTGTGCCTGGGTGGCTCAGTGGTTGAGTGTCTGCCTTTGGCTCAGGTTGTCATCCCGGGGTTCTGGGACTGAGTCCCGCAATAGGCTCCCTGTGGGGACCCTTCTCCCTCTGCCTGTGTCTCTGCCTCTTTCTCTCGGCATCTCCCATGAATAAATAAATAGTGTCTTAAAAAAAAAAAAAAAGAGTGACCACAAAAGTCATGGGTCAACTGACTTTTCTTCATGGGATAGTGAAAAATGACCCCTAATGAGAAGACTAGTATAAGAATTTAATAGAGTTCCTTTGTGATTGCATCCAACATCAGATCTTGACAAATGAACTTACACATTTTGATGACTTCTCAGTCTAAATCTTGCTGTGAGCTTAGAAATACCATTGCAAAGTTCATTAAAGAAGAAAGAAAAATTGTAGGAATGAATAAAGAGGTGAAGCTTACCCTGCTAGAGGGTATGTAAACAACCTAAATATTTACAGAAACTGACAGTACTGTTGCAATAATTGATCCAAGGATGGATCAAGAAACCAATACGGATAGTGCAAGAACAGATAACAGCTTATATGACAATTAAGGATATACAGACAATAGCACAAACCAGAAACAAATTACTCACTGTAAAGTGCCAAGATGAATGGTTAACTATTTTGACAAACATAAGTTTGGATCATTCAGAAAATAGACTCCAAATGATTAAATAGTTAAATATAAGTAATGAAACTAAAAAAGTATTACACAAACAAGTAATGATTTTTCCCCCCTGGATCACTTAATATGAAGCAATGATAGCAGATATAAAGGAAAGGGATGCTAAAATGGACTTTGTTGAAATATTTTTGTCAAACACACTACAGTCAAAATTAAGAATATGGTGATACTTATGTTTCTGCCAGTATGATGAATGAGGCACCTAGACAGGCTCTGTTGCTGAAAACAGCTAGAAATATTGGAACAAATATATTTTTTAAAATTCCCAAATGCATACACGATGACACAAAATATAAAGAATATAAAGCAAAAATAAAATGACCATGGTATCTTTGAAAAATAAGTAGAACTCATTATCTGGCTTTTGATTTAGGTGTTGGCTTAGGCCACCACTTGCATGGTTTCCAATGTCATGGGTAGGACTCATGTGCCCAACATCTACGCAAGTTGGAGTTTTGAGTAGGAGATACCATCCATAGAGCTGGGATTCTAAAGAAATGTATCATTTTAAGGGCAAAACTCACCTCCCACATCTGCAGGAGAGTGCAACAAAATAACTATTTGACATAAAACTTGGAGTTTTATGAGGAGATGGGAATATTTCCTGAGAAATTGTAACAGACTAGACCTTTTGCCTATTTGCTGCCTCCTAAACCTGCCACCTGAGAAGCCTACAAAAATCTCAGTTTGAGAATTTAGCTTAAGTAAGTCTGGCAATTTCCATAAATGCCTGGCAGAAGCAAACACTGGTTCCATCTGGAAGAATTTATTCTAATTCTCAATTAAATTCTGGGAAAAAAATCAATGCACAGTAAACAAAATTGCAAAGTCACAAGGAAACGAACTACCTTGAGTGAAAGTCAGCAGACACAGCAAAACATCAGATTCTTGGAGATTTTATTTTTTATTTTTTTTTTCTTGGAGATTTTAGATTGAAATTATCAGATGTAGAAAAAAATCTGTTAAATAAACTTCAAAATACAAAAGGGCAACCTGAAACTGAATACAGAACAAAAAGATTCATAAAAGAATAAAATATTCTAGAATTAAAAATAATTGAAATTTGAAACTCAAGGGTTAGATATTTCTTCTTTTAGTCAAAACTGAATGAAACGTACCAGATTTTTATACTTACTTTTGCCTTAAACAACTAGAAAACCAGGCAAAACACATGAAACAACAATTTTTAGACATTGAGTAATAGGCAGACAGGGACTTCCAGCACTCAACAAGGTTTGGAATAATTTGGTTCCCACCAAGTGGAGTGAAAAGCACTCATGATACATGAGACATCAGATAAATCCTCAAAAGGGATCCTTAATAATGGTTCTAAATTAATGTTAGACTAAATGCTACTCTGAACCTACTCTAACAAAGCCTGAAAATAAGTTTTGAAAAGATACGATTGATTCCAAGCAACCTAACTGTAAACCAGAATACAACCCACATTTTTTATTATTTTTATAACTATTCATTTATTTTAGAGCGAGAGTAGAGGGGAGAGGCTTGGGAGGGTCAGAAGGAGAGAGAGAATCTCAATCAGACTCCACAATGAGTGCATGGAGCCCAACATGGGCCTTGATCCCATGACCCTGAGATCATGACCTGAGCCAAAATCAAGTCTGTTGTTTAACCGACTGAGCCACCCAGGTGTCCCCATACAATCAACAGTATTTAAAGGGGAAAAAAAATCCAGGAACCAACAATTTAAATTTTCTAATGTCTGGCATCCCCTCAAATTTAATGTGCATGTAAGAAGCTAGAAAATATGAACCATAGCTAAGATAAAAGTCATTGAGTAGAAACACATCCCCAAATGACAGAGATGACAGAAATAGCAAAGGTCACCGAAAAAAGTGATTACACTCCATGAGTTCAAGAAGGTAGAGGAAAATATCAGCATGGTGAGGGGAGAAATGGGAGATAGAAAAAAAGACTCATATGAAACTATAAGGAATGAGAAATCTCTGAAAGGAAAAATGATACACTAGGTGGGATTAATAAAAGATTAGATACTGTGAAAGAAAAGAACAGTGAACCTGAATACATGGTGTTAGAAACTATTCAAACTGAAATGCATGGAGAAAAAATAAAAGATACTCTCTACTTAAAAAGGGAACAGAGAATTAATGATATGTGGGAAGATGCCAACTGGTTTCAAATAAGTAGAACTAAAATCCCAGAAAAAGAGCCAAGATGATGGGAAAACTATAAAAAAAAAAAGGTAAAAAGATATCTCTCATTTTTAATTACTTAAAAGAATAATTATTTTTTAAAAAATAACAATCCATTGATAGGCTTACAGTATATGTTTAAAGAGGTGACAGCCATCGCAGAAAGGATAGGAGAGGCAGAAAGGATACTGTTGTAAGATTCTTGCATGATAAGTTATGTGTTATATCATTATTTAAAGATGATCAATGCTAAGTTAAAGATAGATGTTGTAAACTCTACAGCAACCCCCCCAAAAAAGTAAAATCAAGGAAGCAAAACAGAGACAAATGGCATAAAAATAGCAAAAGAAGGAGAGAATAAAAGTAGAAACAAAATGCAGTCAGAATAAACAGGAAACAAATATCAAGATGACAGATTTAATAATAATTTATAATTATTTAATTATAATTATTTAAATATATTTAATAATAATTGATAACTATATGAGGTGAAATGATGTAAACACTCAAATCAAAAGGATAGTCATGGAATAGCAAAAAAAATGCCTGATTATATGCCGTCTGTGAGAAACACACTTTAAATATGATACAGCTAGTTTAAAAGGAAAAGGATAGAATAAGATATCCTAGACCAACACTAATCAAACTACTAGGATTGGTATATTAATATCAGACAAAGTAAAATTCAGAACAAGGAATATTACCAATGATAAGAAGGCCTATTTTCATATTAATTAAGCAGTCGTCTCATCAGGATGATCTAACATCCCAAATGTGCATGCTCATAAGAACAGAGCTTCAAAATACATTACAAATGTAATGTACAAACGTATCGTATTGTACATTGCAAAATCTATTAGAACTGAAAGAATAAATAGACAAATCCATGATTATGGTTGGAGAGTTTAACACTAATATTTCAGAAATTGAATAAACAAATAGACAAGACATCAATAAGGATATGGAAGACTTGAAAAATACCATCAACCAATGTGCTTCAACTGACACTTATAGATTGCCAAAACCAGAAAGACACACATTCATTTCAAGTGTAGGAGGAACATTCACCAAGATGTACCACAATATTGACCAAAACACCTCAATAAAGTTAAGGTATTAAAATCATACAAAGTGCATTTTCTGCCTGTAGAGCATGAAACTATGAATAAGAAATGGAAAGATATCTGAAAAAATTTCTTCAAATATTTGGAAAGTAAACAAAATTGCTCTAACTAAACCATGGGTCAAGGACAAAGTCACAAGGGAAATTTGAATTTGCTTTGAATGCAATTAAAAAAAAACAGAACATATCAAAAGTTGAGATATGCAGCTAAAACAACATTTGGAAAGAAATATGTAGCATTGCCTACTTAACTGCTGTGTGCTGAATTGTGTCTTCTCCCCACTTTCCCTTCCAGTTCATATGTTGAAGTCCTAATTTCCTGTACCTCAGAATTTGATCATATTTGAGACAGTATCTTTAAAGAGGTAATTAAGTTAAAATGAAGCTCTTAGAGTCGGCCTTAATCCAATAGGATTGGCGTCCTTGTAAGAAGATATTAAGACACAGAACACAGGGAGAAGATGGCTATCTGCAAGCCAAGGAGAGAGGCCTCACAAAGAACCAACCCTGCTTACACCATGATCTTGGTCTTCCAGCCTTCAGAATTGTGGGAAATAAATTTCAGTTGCTTATGTTACCCACCTTTATGGTGCTTTGTTTTGGCAGCCCTAGCAGAACTAACATACTTCTATTAAAAGACAATGAAAGGTCCCAAATCAAAGATCTAAGTATCCACCTTAAGAAAATAAAAATAGAAGAACAAATGAAACCCAAAGCAAGCAGGAAAAAAGAGATATTATAGGCAGAAATGTATAAAGTAGAAAAGTCAATAAACCTCAAATCTGGCTTTTTGAAAAGATAAATAAAACTGATAAATCTAAAAACCAATAAAACCAAAAGCTAGTTCTTTGAAAAGAATAATAAAACTGATATAACACCAGTCAGGGTGACCAAGAAGCAAAATTAAAAACTCAGGTTAATGTCTAGAATGATAAAACATTGAGATCCTACAAAGAGTACAAGGATACATAATACTGTGAACAACTTTATGCCAAAATATTCAACAACTTAGATGAAATAAATTCTTAAGGAGACACAAGCTACCAAAGCTCTCTGAAGAAGAAATAAATAACCTGAACAGCTTTATATCTATTAAATAATTGTTGATTTATGGTGAAAAATCTTCTTACACAGAAAATTCTTGGCCCAGAGGGGTTTCTTGCTTTACTTCAGTAAACAATTCTACACCAACTCTTAAGCAAATAAAAGAGGAGGGTACAACCCCTCATTCACTTTATGAGGTCAGCATGACCTCGAGACCAAACAATATAAATCCATCACAAGAAAAATAAACTGCAGGGGCACCTGGGTGGCTCAGTGTTGAGAGTCTGCCTTTGGCTCAGGTCATGATCCGGGGGTCCTGGGATCGAATTCTGAATCAGGGTCCCTTCTCAACAGGGAACCTGCTTCTCTCTGTGTCTACATCTCTGCCTCTTTCTCTGTGTCTCTCATGAATAAATAAATAAACTCTTAAGAAAAAAGTAAATTACAGATTGATTCGCCTCATGGACATACATGCAAATGTCCTTAGTAAATTTTGCAAATTGAATTTAGCATTATATAAACAGAATGAGACATCATTACCAAGTGGAGTTCATGCCAGGAATATGTGGTTAGTTTAATACTCAAAAACACATTGTATTTCATCCTATTAACCAAGTACAAAAAAAAGTCAATAGATACTGAAAAAAAATTGATACAGTTTAATATATATTCATGATAAAAATTCTTAGGAAACTAGTAATAGAAGAGAATTTTCTCTTTATGATAAAGGACATCTATTATAAAATCTTTTCAGCTAGCATCACACTTAATGGTGAAAGAGTGAATGCTTTCTTTCTAAGACTGGTAAGTAGATAAAGCTATTCATTCTTACCATCACTTTTATTCAATATTATTCTGGAGGTCCTAGCCAGTATAGACTAGGCAAAGCAAGGAAATAAAAGTCACACAGACTGAGAATAAAAAAATAAGATTGTTCTTATTCACAGAGAACATAACTGTTTATGTTGAATATCCTGGGGAGTTTATAGACGTATTACTAGAAATAATAAGTGAGTTTAGCAAGATCTCTGGAAACAAAAAAAATCCATTGTACTTCTACACACTAGCTAAGCATAATCCGAAATGGAAATTTAAAAAATTATCATTTAAAATATTATCAATATATAGAGCACTTAGAGATAATTTAAAAAATAGATATACAATACCTATACACTAAAAAGATGAAAGATTACTGAGAGAAATTAAAGGAAAACTAAATAAATGTAAAAATGGTGTTCGTAGATTGAAAAACTTACTACTATTAGATAATCAATCTTCCAAAATTTGGTCTATCTGTATGTTCTTTGCAATCTCAAAGTCTCTGCAAGCTTTTTCAAAATTAGAAGCTGATAAGTAAATTCTAAAATTCATGTGGAAATACAAACCACATCAAATAGACAAAACAGTTTTGAAAAAGAACAAATGGGGGAAAATTTCACAATTTGGTTTAAAGATTGGCTATGAAAGATTGACAGTGTGCTATTGGCATAAGGATAGACATATAGAATAATAAAACAATAGAGAAATAGACCCAGTCATTTGGTTAATTTTTTACAAAGTTGCCAAGGTAATTTAATGAGGGATAGGACCAATTTTTCAACAACTCATATTTGAACCATTGGATATCCAAATTAAAAAAAAAGTGAAACTTTCCTCTTATTGTGCACCAAATTAACCCAAAAAGGAAAGTAAATATAGATATAAGAAGAGCAAAGGTGACAAAGTATGTAGAGGAAAACACAGCAGAAGATTTTTTTTTGTGTGATCTTGGAGTAGTCAAAGAATTCATAGTTTGGACATAAAACCATAAAAGAAAAAAATGATAAGTCACACTTCATCAAAATTAAAGAGTTTTGTTCCTAAATAGACACTGTTAAGAAAATACAAAAGCGATCAATAAACTGGACATGCCAACAGATACCTGATGATGTACTTGTATCCAGAATAAATTAAGAACATTTACAGCTCAGTAATAAGGAAAAGTCAACACGATTAAAAAATGGACAGAAGTTTGAATACACATTTCACCAAGCAAGATGTGCAATTAGAAAATAACCCCATGAAAAGATGCTGAACATTATTAATATTAGGGAAATGTAAAATCAAACCATAATGAAATGGGTGCCTGGATGGCTCAGTAGGTGGAAGAACATGTGGCTCTTGATCTCAAGTTGTGAGTTCAAGCCCCACATTGGGTATAGAGATTATTTAAAAATAAAATTGAAAGAAAAAACATGGTGAAATGAAATACCACTACGCATTCATTAAAAAGGCTAGATTAAAATGACTGACCATGGCAAGTGTTGGGAAGGATATCCAGCAACAGGAACTCTTATACATGATTGTGGGGATGCCAAATGTTGCAGACACTGGAAAAAGAGTTTATTTATCCAATGGAAATGGAGGCGTGTATTCACACAAAGATTGTAGTCGAATGTTCAGAGCAGCTGTTTTCATAATAGCTAAGAACTACCAACAACCCAAATGCTCATTAACGAGTGAATAAATAACACTACACAGGTAGGAGGAAGCATGGATACACACTACGACAGAGATGAATTTCAAAACCATTATGGTAAGTAAAAGAATATGGAAACAAAATAATATATATAGTATGCGAAATTTTCCCTGTATGTGAAATTCTATCAAAGGCCACATGATAGTGATGGAAAGCAGACCAGCAGTTTCAAAGCATCAAAGGGCAGAGTAGAGGATTAACTGTAAAGGGCCACAAAGGAACTTTTTGGTGGTGATGGATGTATTCTGTAATTCTCATGACTACAGTTTTTTCAAAACTCACTGAAATACACACAATTGGTGAATCTTACTGTATGTAAACTGCACCTCATTAAAGTTGATTATATATTCACATATAGGTTAGACTGAGATCTTCCAGTACATGTCTCAGTTTCAGAAGAAGAGAGAAAAATCAGGACAGCAATATTTGACGTGGTTAACAATTTTCAAGAACTTTGAAAGACAGCAATACACAGACATGAGAAGCCAGATAAATTCTGAACAAAAGAAAACAAACCCACATCTAGAAATATCTTAGAAAAATTATATATATAAAAAAAGAAAAATTCTATATTACCTAAGACAGAAGCATGTGAAGATGTGTTGAATATCTTGAATGAGAAACTTATACTACTACTTAATAGAAGCAATAGAAAATTATAAGTTTGTGGACTATGGGAAAGCAATGGACAAGCTAGAATTATATACCCAGCAGAAAGTCTTTGATAAAAACAGGTGGCAAATGAAAGATGCTTCATACCAACATAAACACAAAC
This sequence comes from Canis lupus familiaris, assembly GCF_011100685.1. Lineage (NCBI taxonomy): Eukaryota > Metazoa > Chordata > Mammalia > Carnivora > Canidae > Canis > Canis lupus. Next base: position 47,240,152 of record NC_049224.1, on the reverse strand, counting down.
TTTTCTTTCCTAATAGACTTTTCCTAAATTAGTAAAATATGAAGAACATAACATAAGCAGATAGAAAGTTGACCCCAGATGGAAGATTTGAAATATAAGAACAAATTAAGAGTATGAAAATATGTGCTTAATTTAAGCAATCTTTGACTAGGTAAGAAAATAATAAAACCCTGTGAGACTAGAACAAGAGAAAACAAGAACACTCCACAGTAATGGGAGTGCATGTGTGAGCCAGGAGGAATAAACAAGAATGTTCATGACAGCAGTATGTGTAATAACAAAAGCTGAAAATAACTCTAACGTCATCAGTAGTAGGATAGATAAGTGTGGATAGTCCTACAATGGCATATTTTATAGCATGAATTATTGCTATGTTCAGCAACCTGGTTGAACTCCAAGGAAGTAATATTGAGGTACAAAAAGAACCCCAAAGTGAGTGATAGAAGAATACATACTGTATCATTCATGTCATTAAAATTTAAAAACCTGCAAAATGAAACTGCATGCATACCTATAAACAATGTGGTAAAATTATACAGAGCAGTAAAATTCAGCATAACGGCTATATAGGTGAGGAAGGTTTGGACAGTATCAAAAGGGATTTCAGAGACCATTTCATTATTCATTTTTTGAAACTAGGAGGTGAGTCCAAGTGTATTTATTAGTTTAGGGTTCTTTGTATCTTACACGTATTCTTTGTATCTTACACAGACCACACATAAATATATATCTTACATATATGTATCATATATATATACATGATACAAATGTTACAATGCATTACAGTACAATATGTTAATTTCAAATTTAAAAGCACCAGAGAATCTGGAACATTCAGATGTCCTTTCCAATGTCCCCAGTTACCAGATGGGGTGTGCTGTGGTTTAAGGGTGATGAAAAGATGATGTGATTAGAGGCCTTTTCAGTACAGGGATGGGGGAAGGGCTGAGGGATGGTAGGGAGATGGTAGGGAGGGGCCTCTTGGATTAAGTTATATTTCAGTCTAACCCTTATAATGATAAGGGACTAGCTTCCATCCTACAATGGAGCTAAAGTCTAAAATACAAATGGTACAATGGACCATCTTTTTTTTTTTAATCTTTTTATGATAGTCACACAGAGAGAGAGGCGGAGAGACAGGCAGAGGGAGAAGCAGGCTCCATGCACCGGGAGCCCGACGTGGGACTGAATCCCGAGTCTCCAGGATCACGCCCTGGGCCAAAGGCAGGCTCCAAACCGCTGCGCCACCCAGGGACCCCTACAACGGACCATCTTAAAAGCCAAGAATAGGGCAGCCCGGGTGGCTCAGCGGTTTGGCGCCTACCTTCGGCCCAGGGCGTCATCCTGGAGACCTGGGATCGAGTCCCGCATCGGGATCCCTGCACAGAGCCCGCTTCTCCCTCTGCCTGTGTCTCTGCCTCTCTCTCTCTCTCTCTCTCTCTCATGAATTAAAAAAAAAAAAAAAAAAAAAGCCAAGAACATTGAACTCAGAGCATTCTCGTATCAGAAATGAGTACATAGAGGTCCTAAAAACCCTTTGTCTCTCTTTAGGGTTAAGTCTGCAAAAACCCGGGTAAGGACCAAACTGTTCTATGAAAGAACAGTGCTTTGCAATCTAGTCATTAATCTTTTCCTTCTGGGTCACTCCCTTTTTACCCTCACACATACTCGAATAAATTATTTTTATTATTATTAAATTAAAATTTAATACCAAAAAATGAAAATACTAAGATACCATTGGCCACTAGGACCAGAATCACCCAGTAAGGGGTGGGAATCCCCTCCACATAGACGCTGTGATGTTCCCCTTCACAAGCTTTTTGAAATCTCCTCTGTGATCAAACTGTTCATTTTCCTTCCTTATGCACTTTTATAGGTACTGAGAGATGCCTTGAGCTATGCAGACCATTTCTTCTGAATGAAACTTTCTTTTTGGCCTAGCAATCTTCATTAAATATTAGGCCAGCTGAAGACTTTAGGTAATTTTTTCCTAAATCCTTTATTTTTTTTAATCTAGAAAATCATCATCCATGTAAGTTTTAATTTTATTTAATTCTATTCGACATATGCTATATTGAATTATATGATTGTAATCCACTAATTCCCTCCCTTAAAATAAAAAAAACTCTGTTGTATCTTAACTTTGTTGATGCAAATCTTTGTCAAATGTATTTTGCACATTCATTCCTGCCTTCTTAAATAGAACGTAACATAACTTGCAATTTTCTTGATAATGCAAAGTCATTGTGATGGATATCAGGTCTGGTGCTAAAACAGTGATTCTAGAGCTTTTACCCTTCTACAAACATCTCCATTGCTGTGCATTTTCAGCCTGCCATTGCAGGGGTTTTTCTTTTCTTTTTCCCTGATATTTTAAGCTGTTAGCTAATATATAATGGCTTTCCTGCCTCTTTATAGTTTCCTGCATTTTGTGTGTTTTGATCAGGAAGCAAGGCAACCTGTTAGAATTGCATATAAACTAAGAGTAAATGGGTTATGAGGGAGGGCCTGCTTGTTCTCATCCAAATTTAATGGAAATTATATTAGATTTTCTCTGAGATCTTTTCCAGGGAACATTTTCTAGGCTTCTTCTGAATAAAGTATATGAACGTCTAAGGAAAGTGAAACTTTGCATAGAGATTAAGGAACCTTTGGAGCCAAACTCTGTGTCTTTAAATCCTGTGACTTTGGACATAACACTTACTCTTCGCCTCACTTTGCTCACCTCTAAAGTGGGCGTGATAATAATACGACTGTGTAGGATCTTTATGAAGATAAGTCAAGCTAATCTTGTTCAAGTCAAGTTCATCAAGCATGGAGAACATTTTGGGAGTTAAAATTCTGTGAATTAATCACTTAGAATTCAGAAACAAGGTCTGTTACCTTTGCAGGACAGCATATGAAAATCTTCCTGCCTGATACTGTTGCTGAATTATAGCACCTGTATTCTGGCCAGAGTGTGTCCTTGAGGTTGCAGTTTGCAGCCTTGTAGACATTTCTGTATCACAGGGGTCACAGAAACACTAATCCCTTCCAGAAGCCGGTGGAAGGGAAGATTCAGAATTACACTGGGCTTCACACCGGACATGAACACAGAGGCTTTGCAGCAAACAACCCGGGTGAGGACTGGGCCCTGGGGTTGGGCACATACTGTTTGCTTTTGTAAATCATTGTTTCCTTGCTCATCCCACCTATGCGGGACAGAGAGAGCTACCCTCTGGGGTGGGTAAGGCTGAGGTTGGTCCTGCAAGCTGCTGACGGGAAGGCAGACACAATTATAAAATAACATAAAATAGCATCTGATGTAAAGAATAAAAAGAAGACTTGATCAGAGCTGTAGGCAGGGAGCACAGAGGAGAATCCAACTCTGTGGGCCACCTGGAAGAGGCAGTAGTTACACTGGGTTTTGAAATGTAGAAGTTAAGATGGGTGGGTGGAATAAAATCCAGAACTATTTGGGAGGTAAAGCTGTTAGTGCTCGGAGCATGCTGACGGCAGCAGAGGGGAAAGCAGATCCCAGGTTGTCATGAGATTTTGGGGTTAATGGGGAGAGAGAGGAACTGCTCCACCTACTCCCCCCCGCCCCCTCGGCAATGTGTGGCTTCTACGAGGTAGTGTATGGGACGGGTCAGCACACGGTAGGATCTCAACAAATGTTGGTTTCTTTTCTCCTTGGAGGCATAAGTTCTAAATTTATTAGTGTTTGGAAATAAAATGAAGACATCAGGTTTATGAAATGGCTAGGTTTTCTGTTGAAATTCTGGTGGATTGCTGCTGAGCTGCCTTTGGCTGATAAAGCAGGACCTTGCCAAAGTCCTTCTCAGCAGCAACTTTACTGGGCTAAAAACCATTTTTTTTTTAAGTGGCCACACTGGCTGCCTGACAAGTCGATTGGCATAAGGGCACTGGGACTGGGGGAAACTAAGGAGTAAACACTGTATCTGATGGAGCAGCTTCTTTTGCCTTTTGGGTAAAAGTTGCAAGCAGAGGCTTCCGACCAGGGCAACCCTCTCTTGCCCTCAGGGTTCCTTAGGCTGTGGATTATCAGCAGCAGGGGGTTCTTGGCTACAATGTTAGGGCCTCAACTCCTCTGATAGCCCTGGCCTCCCTCCCCACCCTCATCACCATTTTTCTGGGGCCAGAAAACTGCCCTGTGCTCGCTGCTTCCTTCAGATCCCAGCACCGAGGACTGCCTTTGACACTGTCCAGATACCTACCAGGGGGGAGGTCAGAGTTACCGCTTATCCCTCCTCCAGGGGCATTTGAACCCCAGAATCCTGGGGACCCAAGGGCCCAGAATTGCCCGCAGGCAGGGCCCTCTGGGTCGTGATCCCAAGCCCGCCCACAGCTAACAGGGCTGCCTGCCCAGCCGGGAGAGATTTCCTAATTCAGACAAGCTGGCTGGTTCACATTCGCAGGTGCGAGGCTGGGGGGTGCGCTGGCGGCCCTTTGGCACTGACACTGCCTCTAAGGAGAGGGGCGGGTGGGGGCAGGAGGGGGAAACTCAATCACAGTGCAGGAGGCCGGAGGAGGCTTTTAGCCAAGTGCCAGTCATGGGCGGGGGGAGCAGCTGATAGCATCGCCCTCCCGGTCTGGTTACAGCCCCCTGCCTCCCCGGAGCGCTAATGAGAAGCCGGCAGTGGATACCAGAGAAGGTGGTCCCAGTGAGCTGGGGGCTGGGGGGGGCTGGGACACAGGGGAGGGAAGGGACAGTAGGACTCCAGAAAAAAGCCTTCTGTAGTTTTGCCTCAAATCATTCCTTTTGACAGTGACTGGCTTTCTCCACGGGAATCTGGTAATGCCCGAGGAAAGAACCACTTTGAAAAGAACACGAGGTTCTATTTCTTCCAGGACAGATCGTGCCCATTTCTGGGGCGTCCTCCCTCTTCTCGAATACACCAGTCGTTGCCTGCATTTAGCTTGCCATTGCTAGAAAATGTGTGGAACCTCCTCTTTGCTTTGATCAGCGGCTGGTTACTGAGGGCATCTGATGGCCAAGCTCTGGCCACAGACAGCCCGCCGAGACCGGGGGAAGAGCCCTCTCCCCCTGGTGGCAAAGGACAGGGGGCCGTGGGGTTCTGGGTGCATCTGTTGAATTCTCTCTTCATTGATGTGGAATTAAAGCAAAATGCTTCTTACTGTACATAATGTCAACTGTCCCACCAAAAAAGAAGCTTTTTTTCTTCTTTTTTAATCTTTTTTTTTTTTTTTTTTTTTGCAATGGAGTGGTTTTCCCAGGCCTAGTGCTAATTAAATGCTTTGTATGCATGATCTCATTGATCCTCACAGTAATCCTACCGGATGGGCATTGCTATTCATCCCCCATTTTGCAGACAAGGAAACTGAGGTCTAGAGAGGTTAATTCACACCCATAAAGTAGTGGCATAGCAGAGATGTGAGCTTAAGCCTTCTGACTCCCAAGCCTCTTGATGCAAAAGTGTCATCGACTTCGTATTTGGTATCTGTCACCCACTTGTGACAACACCGCCGCACTGCCTTTTCTTCCTTCACCCATCTTACTGAAGTAGTTCTGCCGTCTGCCAGAACTGGGGATGGAAACGTTTAAGAAGAAGTCTCTGTGCCTGAGGAATGTAAGCTGCTGTCAGGGAGCCGAGCCCAGCACTACCACCATGGAAAACCCCAGTGCTGTAGGAACACGGATGAAGGAATGCTGACTACCCAGGTTGATGAGTCAGGGTGTCTCCAAGGAACCTACCAGAGAGGTACAGCATGGCGAAAGGCCCTGCAGGGGGTTGGGCAGTGGTCTTTGGTTGGGGAGGGATCTGGGGCGGGCTACATGGAGCCAAATCAGGAAGGCTCCCCTACCCCTTGCCAGGATGGGCGTTAGACTTTAGCAAGTGTTCTTTGGGGTTTTAGGTGGGGAGGTGATTAGATCACATAGGTATGTGCAGCTTACCTCACTGGATGGGCCCTTCTATTTCCAGATATTTGTGTGATCACTCCTTTCTCCAACCTTCATCTGTTTCCAGGTGATTTTTCTTCCTGGTTTCTAAGTTGGCAGTTTCCTCCAAGGATAGAAGGAAATGCCCCAGTAGGTCTGTGCAGGAATGCATGCTCTGCTGAGGAACCAGAGAGCCTGGAAAGCCATCAAGCTGACTGTGGCTCATGGGGCTGATGAAGCACAGAGGCTTCTGAAGAGTTCTGGATGAGGTCTCCTTGGCCACACCTGAACTATGTTTCATTATCCATGCAGGGAGGAGTCCCCCCTGCCCACCATTTTAAAAAATGCCACACGCTGAGAAAATTTATTTCAGGCCAGGGAAGAACTTGGAGATGAAATCTCAAGGCTTTGCCTAAGGATTTGTCCACATGGTTTCTACTAGACAAACCATTGTAGTTATGCATGAAAACCATCTGTAGAGCTTTGGAAATTCCCTGCTCCATGTGCCCCATTAAGCCGAGGAGGCACCAAGGCTGCCCTGGTCAGAAATGAAAATTGTAAAACATCATGTGCAATTTCAACAGTTGTTATTTTGAATGATTTGTGCTGTTCCTTCACTGACCTCCCCAACCCTCGTGGCTACTTGGACTTTGAGTCAGTTGGAACTAGTTCTTCTCACCCATGACATGATTGGCACATGGGCTGGATAATTCTTTACTGCAGGGGCTGCCATGTGGATTGTAGGACATTTCACAGCATCCCTGGCCTCTCTGCACTAACCACTATTAGCAGCACCCTGGCTGTGGCAATGAAAAATACCTCTAGACCATTGCCAATGATCCTCTGGGGATGAAGTCACCCTAACTAGGGAACCACTTTCACCTATATTCTGAACCCGGCCACTTGACTTCTCAGTTGCATGGTCTTTGGCAATTTACCAAAACTCCAAGAGCCCCAGTTTACCTGCTTGGAAACTGGTGATCTCTGTGTCTGCCTTTTGGGGTTTCTGTGGGTTAATGTTCAAATGCTGACCACTTCACTTGGTTCTCAGAAAACCCGAGTCTGTCTTCCCCATCTTCTAACCCATGGTGCAGGATCCTTTTCATTATGTGTATCGGGCTTCTGAGGCCCATCTACAATGAAATGGCCAAATGGAGCTACAGACAAGTGTGAAGTGGTGGACTTCCTCTTGGCCAGCAAATCATTTTCTGGGTGTATCTGCTCTTTGTACTTTCATAGTTGAGCATCCCATTTGGGACAGGCAACTCTAAGCTGCCCATTGGCCCTGGTGAGGGACCAGGCTCTGCTCTAAGTTGATTTGCACTCTCCAAGTTCTTGTCATCTCACTCTTCCTTGTCTATTTTCTACAGATTCAGTGCTAGAAGGTTTTTTTTTTTTTTTTTAATCTTTTCTGGAACTTTGCTCTCTATGTCCTTTGTTTTGCACCCCCTTGGCTTGCACAGGGCACAAACGGTTAAGGGCATTCAGCTTGGCTGCCTCCCCGAGTCCCTGTAGACTACCTTGGAGGGACTGAATGAAATTGATAGTACTAACGTTACATCGCTCAAATCCCCAAAGAAAGAGTAGCTGGGCAGCGAGAAGGAATGACCGCAGAGAAAACAGCTGTCAAGGGCAGCTATTGGTTTATCTTTCATGGAAAGAGAGACATAATGAATTCTAAATTAACCATAGTCAGAGTATTTTCTGGGTTTGGTGGGGCTGCTGCAGCCCAGGCTGGCACTTTAGAAGTTCTCACTGCTGTCTCACTTGCACGGAGTCCTGGGACAATCTGTGGGCCTGGCCATGTTTGGGAAGGGTGTCTGCATAGTTCGCAGAAGAAGGCCACATAAAGGCCTGGGAGTCTGCATCACGGTGATGCTAGCGCGGCAGCTCACCTCACGGCTGGAGGGTGGGCCGCTGTAGACAGGGTCTATGTGCAGGTGAGGCCCATCAATGGGGATCCACTGCTCAGGGTCTGGCCTCAGAGGACCCAGAGGACCTCTGCTGGCTCCTTTACCATGGCTCTTTCTCCTCCTCCCTGTGTGTGCCTCAGTTTCTCCAAGAACAGGCATCTGCAGGGGCTCTGCAAGGGAGGTCATGAATTTGAGGAGGGGTTGGACTTTGTTGGCAAACTGACCCTTACTTGAAACTTGGATCATTTATCTTTTAAGTATGAGACCCTCAGCAAGTTAATTCATCTCTTGGATAGATAGTTGTTTTTGATGTCCTGGGTACCAAAGCCTCCATTTTATCTGGCTTCTGCTTGCATCCTCAAGTACTCCCCTCTCTCCCTCCTCCAGATGTGCTGGTCTTCATTCTTCCTGAGACATATTAAGCTTCTTCTTGCTCCAGTGTCTTACACTTAGGAGCCTCTCTGCCTGGAGCAGTCTGCCTTGGATCTGCTCCTATGTTTGACTCTTAATTGGGCTTCAGCCTGCCACCTCTTCAGGGTGTCCTCCTTGATGATAGGGGTTTAATGTATTCCAATGCTCTCACCCAACCCCTCCCCCACCTTCACTTGGTTGCATCAATCTACTGAATTTTCTATATCTCTCACCACTTTAGGAAATATCTTCTTGCTTATCTGTTGATTTGACTTCTCCCCCACCTAGACTTTGGGCCCTGCATGAGCTGGAATCTTGTCTGTCTTGCCCATCTGTTTGGCTCCAATGCCATTGTTGAAGAAAGGAACAAAGGGAGGAATAAATGAAGAATGAATGCTGTAGCTGGCTGCCATGCCTTGGCTTGTTGAGTGGTCCCCTCCATAGGCACCAATCTTCCATAGGAAGCATAGGAGGGAAGCAAGGAGGGTAGCATCACAGTTGAGTAGTGGGTGCAGGCTAGACACTGGGTGAGGAGGCATGGCAATAATTGGTGTGGGATAGGAAGAGAAGTGTGTGTATTTCTCAGCTGCCTGGATCCAAGAGGCTTAGTATCCTGCTATACTAGAGTTCAAGTCTGTTCTCTGACTTGAGGGATGGAAAGGGCCAAGGGGAGAAGAGAGTCAAAGGCCACAGTGATGCTTTCCCTGAGTAGAACTGCCAGATGTAACAAATGAAAATGCAGGGAATCCAGACAAATTTGAATTTCAGATAAGTAACAAGTAATTTACTTTATTATAAGTATGTCCCGAATATTGTGTACTCATGCTGAAAACCATTCATTGTGTATCTGAAATTCTAACTTGACAGGCGTCCTGTGTTTTACTGGCAATTTTATTGAGGAGTCTCACAAAACATGTCCTTTTGCTCAAGTGCACTGAAATGGGCTGTTCCTCTGGGCCACCTCAAGGACATTTTCTGGTCATAGCCATGGAGCACTCCTTGGCTCCAGTGGCAGGCCCTGACATGGAGCCCTCCAAAATGGCTAGCTGTGAGGGGAACATCTTGCCTTCTAAGAGCTGTGAATACTGCAGCTTTCCTTCTGGGATTGCCCTTTCAGAGAGTTATGTCAATCCTTCTTCCCCTGGAGCATGTGACCATGACATTCTTGTCTTTGTGATGCTATGTGGCGTCTGCTGCCATGCCTCCTCTTGAAGCCCTGGTTCTCATGTTCATCAGGTGTTCTTCTTGCCCCTCTCCTCAGAATGGACCTCATATATTTGACTCAAGGTTTGTGTTTCATATTTAGACATTTCTGAAGGGAAGTTGGGAAAAGAATAAGTCTTGGGTTGGTTGCCTTCATCTCTGCTCTGAGCCTGGGCCTTTGCATTCCTGTCCTGCTCTCTACTCCCTTCACCCAAACCACTTTTGCACTCACAAGTTTTCCTGTGGTTAGTCCTCCATGGCTGTTGGCTTTCATGGAGAGAGCCATGCTGGCCAGTGCTGTAAACTGGAGTTAGTCTGGCTGAGAAGGAAATAATCATTGTCTGATTGTGGTGTGGTTCTTTGCCCAGTTTCAGGTGTGGTAGAAACATTAGCAGGTCCCCCTCTGGCAGGCAGAGTCATTTTCAAAGGCCAGTGCTTGCTGCCTTGGCAGACCCAGTACACTTTAGGTGAGAGCTTGAGACCTTAAGTCTGGGTGGCTGGTCCTTCTGTGTCTCAGGAAGTCATATTACCTCCCAGCCTTGGGGTCACAGGCTTTGGGTTTGGTTGGCCTGGAGTCCACATCTTAGTCCTGCAAACTCTTGATGATGAAAGCAGTTCCTCCTCAGGCAACCTAGTTTATACTATATGCTCTAAGAACTAAGTTCTCATCTAGTGGAAAATAACCTTAATTTTTTATTCCTCTGAATAACTGCCATGACTAGGACCAGCTATGTAATTTGTGGGGGGCAGTGCAAATGAAAATATGGGCCCCATGTTAAAAAAGTATTAATGATTTCAGGGTGACTTGGAAGTCGGTTGAGCTTCCAACTCTTTTTTTTAAAGATTTTATTTATTTTTCTGGGAGAGAGAGAGAGTGGATGAATGAGTGGGGGGAGGGGCAGAGGGAAAATCAGACTCCCTGCTGAGATGGGAGCCCCACATGCGGCTCGATCCCAGGACCTCAAGATTATGACTTGAGCTGAAGACAGCCACTCGACTGACTGAGTGACCCAGGCACCCTGAGCCTCTGACTTTTGTTCTTAGCTCAGGATCCTGGGTTCAAGCCCTGTGTTGGGCTCTGCATGGGGCATGGAGCCTATTTAAAAAAAAAAAGTATTAATGATTTCAAAACAGTAACAGCAGAGCATGAAGCCAACCATGAGGCCTTCTAAGTGCAATGCCCAGAGTGCCTGAATGTGTCACTTGCCTGTGGAGTTTGCTGTAGTCATGAACCCTTAGAGTGTTTCAAGTTCATATGCCTTTTTATGCTCCTGAACACTGTGAGTCTCTTTCTTTCTTTTTTTTTTAAGATTTTATTTATTTATTCATAGAGACAGAGAGAGAGAGAGAAGCAGAGACACAGGCAGAGGGAGAAGCAGGCATCATACAGAGAGCCTGACGTGGGACTCGATCCAGGGTTTCCAGGATCACGCCCTGGGCTGCAGGGGGCGCTAAACCGCTGTGCCACCGGGGCTGCCCAGTCTCTTTATTTTCATACAATTTTTTTTTAAGTGTCTACTCATTTATTCATGAGAGACACAGAGAAAGAGGCAGAGAAAGAAGGAGGGCCCCCGCAGGGAGCCTGATGCAGGAATCAATCTTGGGACTCCGGGATCATGCCCTGAGCTGAAGGCAGACACCCAATTGCTGAGCCACCCAGGCATCCTGAGTCTCTTTATTTTCAAATGTAATAGTTTTTCCTAGTTTGACTGCTTGGGAGGCATGGGTCCCTTTCCCATGGATTGGTGCTGGGCTAATATTCACTCAAAAGGGAAAAGATAAGTTTGATGTGTTATGAACAGAGGTATGAGATCCCAGGCTTCTCTCTGCTGGTTGGTCCTTCACTTTTCTTTCTGCATGCAGATGTTCAGTATTAACAAGGAGAGCCCTGGTTCAACATTTTATGTCTATGTTCTTTGTTTTCATAGCAGGAGCCATTTATGTTGGTTAAATGGCACCATCATTCTCCTGTCATTTTCCTTGCACGATAAGTAGGGACAGCTCAGGCTTGAATTGTTGATGCAAAGAAATGACTCCTGCAATGTTTGGGTGCTCTGGAATTGTTCACTTATTGTCCTCCTGTCATCCGGTCCCAGATCTCTAATCACAGTGAAACAAGACATTGGATCTTATAAGGGACCAGGAACTGGGCATCAGCACAAGGTTGAGGAGCAGAGTGATGTTGCCGTCAAGCTCTGTGTGCGTCCATGTGTACACACATCGGAAGAATCTCCATGCCACCAGTTTGTTCTTGTTCAGACTTAACATCTTCCGGGTGATGCCAGATACTTGCTTGTGTGTGTGAGAGAGTGGCCCTCTCTCCTCTGGTGATGTTCATCCTGATGTGAGGGCTTCAGGACCAGTCATGGAGGAAGCGAAGTGGGCTGTCAAGAACTTATACAGGCAAGGAGGTCTAGACCCCTAGGATAATGGGAATGGATGGCAACCAGAGTTCACCCTGCCTTTGGTTCTTAACATGTCTCAAAACCACTTGGAGAAGGTTTTCAAGAAACAGGTGCCAAGGCCCCAGCCCCGGAAATGCTAGATTCAAGAATTATCTAGAATAACAATTGGCTTGAGAATTTGACAATATTTTCAGGAGATTCTGATTCATATACTTAATTAAGAACTGCTGGGCTAGTGCACCCCCTCCAGTTTAGTTAGAAGGAAGCTAAGAGCTGGCATCATACCCTCCCAAATTCAGAGGTTGATTTTAGTTAAGGATAAAAATAACATTCAAGATTTGAGGATTTTTAAAATAATAAAACCCTATCAATGCAAATGGTAATGGTCCCAAACTTCGGGCTCCTTTAATCATTTTCCAGCAGAGTTGGTAAGAGAATTAGCTAATATCATACATTTAGTCAAAGTGAGAAACAGGACTAGAACCAGAGTTACCTGAATCCTGAAACAGTATTTCTTTCCAGTATGTTCTCTTGTCTTGTTTTGCTTAAAACTAGGCCAGTGTGGTCAATGGATTGAATTGATTAACTCCAGTGATATCAATACTATCTATCTCAATGAGCAGATTCATGCTTATACCTCCCAAGATAATGTTTACTTTGTTTAGGAGTTTAGATTTATCTTCATTTTTCCTTATTGTGGAGGGTCATGATTCAGCACTCCCTGGGCTCAGATGGTCCATTTTCTGGGGGATAGGTGGCACAGTTCTCCAAAATGCAGTGGGTGAGATTCTGTCCCTACTTCGAGCATTGGCTGCCTTTCTTGGTTAAGCCCTAACCATGGCAGCCCATCTTCCTGGTAATGTCATCATGGTTATAATTACTACCACTCTGTGTAGCCCAAGTATGTGTGATTTCCTAAATAAAAGTAGCATTTTCTGAGTCCTTGAAAATACTCCCTGTTTTAGCCAACTTTGCACACTTATACCATTTTGTATATCTTTAATTAAACACTGTAAAGGTCCTTTGCCTTGAAGGACAAATTGGGTTGAAGGCCCTATTATGAGCACACCCACCTTTGGAGAAAAACAATCCAAGCCCTGATTAAATGTATATTGGTGCTTAAGAATAATTGGCCTCCGTGGTGTATCCACCAACGAGTACCCTCACCCAATTACTTCTTCACCGCATGTGGAGTGCCCGATGCATCACGGCTCCTGGCTTTGCAAGAGCTGAAATCACACCCTCCTTAGCACAGAGATCGATTTTATTTATTTTATTTTATTTTTTAAAATATTTATTTATTGTGAGAGACAGAGAGAGAGAGAGAGGCAGAGACACGGGCAGAGGGAAGAGCAGGCTTCTTGCAGGGAGCCTGATGCGGGACTCGATTCCAGATCCTGGGATTATGACCTGGACCGAAGGAAGGCGCCCAACCGCTGAGCCACCCAGGGGTCCTGAGATCTATTTTAGTATAGGATCAAAATAAACATCCATAATTTGAGGATTTTCTAAAGAAATGAAATCCTATCAAGGCAGCTGGAGATGGACACAGGTTTTGAGTTCATATAATCATTTCCCAGCAGTGACAAATGAGCTGTAGGTGGCAAGTCAGCAGAATTTTTCCTGAAAAAGGCATTGTGATAAGGCTCGAAGTGTCTACAAACCCACCCAGTGGTCCTGGCTTGGTAGTACCTGCCAGGACAGAAGACAGAAACTCCCCCTCCTGCCCCCACCCCCCCCATTCCTCAGCCCATGGCCTCCACCATCCAAGGGGCCCTTCTGTGTCAGGCCCTGTATGAGGTGCTTGCAGTGTTTTATTTCCTTTAATAGCTTAGAAACCTGTAGCATTTGTCAAAAAAAAGTGCTAGATAACAGAATATGGCTGCATCAGTGTGAACTCCAAAAGGAGCAAGAAAACAGTTCAATGATTTCCTTGCTGTTGCTCAGTCTGTAGCATCTTTAGAAAGGAGCAGCACAGGGATCCCTGGGTGGCGCAGCGGTTTGGCGCCTGCCTTTGGCCCAGGGCACGATCCTGGAGATCCGGGATCGAATCCCACGTCGGGCTCCCGGTGCATGGAGCCTGCTTCTCCCTCTGCCTGTGTCTCTGCCTCTCTCTCTCTCTCTGTGTGACTATCATAAATAATAAATAGAAAAATTAAAAAAAAAAAAAAAAGAAAGGAGCAGCACAGAACAGCATACACATGGATGTTTGTGTCAGGAGCAGCTATGTCTTAAGGGGACAGTCGTTTCGCCCCTCTTCCGCATATATCTCTGAACAATTATGAAGTCCCCATCCTTTGGATACATAGGGCTTGGGAAAAAGTTTAATTGCTGTTTGTAAAGGAGCTAAAATATTTTTCAACCAGGCTGGACTGACTTTCAATTACAGATTATTTGAATGGAGAGACAAAAGGAGGGAAAATGTTTTGTCATCGGACTAAAATACCCCTGTGTGCATTTTAGTATATTTCCCCATAATTCTTTCCTCTATTATATGTATTCGTTATCTATCTGCTCCACAACAGACTGTCCTAATTTAGTGTCTTAAAACAGGCACTAACAACTGCCATAATTTGAGGATTTTTTAAAAAATAAAATCCTATCAAGGCAGCTGGAAATGGACACAGGTTTTGAGTTCATGTAATCATTTCCCAGCAGTGACAAACGAGCTCAAGGTGCAAGTCAGCAGAATAATTTTTCATAAGAGTTTCTGCCAGTGGAGCCTCCCAGAATGGTTTAGTGAGGGAGAGCCGGGAGGCTCGGGTGACTCTCTCCTGATGCCACCACCAAGCTGTTGGCTGGGACTGCAGCCATTTCAAGGCTCAGCAGGGGAAGAATCTGCTTCTGAGCTCAGGCATCTCATAGGCAGAGGGAGAAGCAGGCTCCTCGAGGGGAGCCCGATGTGGAACTCGATCCCAGTTCTCCGGGACCATGCCCTGAACTGAAGGCAACTTCTCAACCACTGAGCCACCCAGGTGCCCCTCTTTTTCTTTCTTTTAAAGACTTTATTTATTTATTCATAGAGACGCAGAGAGAGAGAGAGAGGCAGAGACTCAGGCAGAGGGAGAGGCAGAGGGAGAAGCAGGCTCCATGCAGGGAGCCCGACGTGGGACTCGATCCAGAGTCTCCAGGATCATACCCTGGGCTGCAGGCGGCGCTAAACTGCTGCGCCACCGGGGCTGCCCTTCTTTTAAGATAATGAAAAACTTTTTCATGGCTGCAGACTATAGCATAAAGTGGATTTTCATAATTTCACCCAATACATTCCTCTACATACATACGTGCATTTTTACGTTGTTTTCTAAAGTCTATTATCAGAAGTGATGCTGGATGCACAGTTTGGTCACCATCCTTTGCATTATTTCGTTTGGGATGGATCTCTACACGTGTGACAACAGGGTCAAGCATACAGATATCTTTTAGGATTTTTAAATACCTATTGCCATTTCCTTTCTGCAAAGGGTTGAATCAGTTTACAGTCTCACCTGCCGTGTAGCAGATCCCTGTAGCAGTTAAAAATCATGTTCTAAGTCTTGCAGTGATATATACACAATGTGCAACGACTCCTTTAGCCCCGAAGAAGGGAAGAAGGGCGCTGGCTGCTCCTTCACTATCCTGGGTCTCATGGGCAGATACGGACCTAATTAACACAAAAGGTCACATTTTCCACTCAGATTATAATAAGCAGGTAGGCTTGGCTAAATTAAATTATAGCAATTATACGATATAGTGTTACATCTATGTACAGATCAAAAATGTATTCTTCATTTCAGTGGAAAATTTTATTTTATTATTATTATTATTTTTGAAGATTTTGTTTTTAAGTTTTTAAGCCCTACACCTAATGTAGGGCTCAAACATACCACCCCAAGATCAAGAGTCGCATGCTCCACCAACTGAACCAACCAGGCACCCCTCAGTGGAAAACATAAAAAAAAATGATCGCCAAGGTAGTCAAAGTTGAAATTATTTTTTCAAATATTTCCTTGCCAAAATGTAATCCTATTATGAAAAGGGTTATTTGAATTGCTTAGTTCTTAAAAATAATTGTATGATAATGACAGCATCATTACAACTTAGTTCTTTTTGCTAATGTCACAGCTTTATTGACTTGTAATTCACATATCATACAATTCACTTTTTTTAGCACATTCACAGAGCTTTGGACACATGATAACATGACATGCTCATGACCCTCAACAGAAGCCCAGTACCCATTTGCCGCGTGACTTAATTCTTTTATTTTAAAAAGAAATCCTCACAAATACCTCCTTTTTATGGGTGCCTGAAACAATTTTTGAGTCTCTTTTCAAATATGGGGAGACAGTGACTTGCCCAACACTCCAAAAATGCTGTTTTCAGATGCAGGAGCAAAAGTCAACCCTCTGAAGCTGATGCCATCATTCTTGGTTTAAAGCGACAAGCCCTTTAGTTCCATTTTGCTCCTACTGGGGAGTTAAAGACTTTTTTTTTCTTTAAATCTCTCTTAGGGTGTGTGTTTCAAATACGTGGCACATATTCTGGCAAACATCTTGATGAAATCTTTAATAGAAAGTTAGGCCACATGCTGAAAAAGAGTTGTAGGCAATCAGCGATATATGCCTGGCATCTCTTTACTGGCCATAATTCAAATATATTTTTAACAATCGTTTTCTCTTAAAGAGACAATGCTGGTGACTTCATTTCTAGGTCAATAAAATCACTGCCTACTGGCATCAATAGCAAAATCATGAAAAAAGAAACCATTTTGCCCACAAACAGAATGGAATGTTAGTTTGTGACCCAGGGCCTCCAGGGTGTAATTCACTTCCTCCAAACGCAGAGGACACCAATTTCCTCCCCAGGAGGTCAGTAGCGAGGTGTAGGGTTACCACCGAGTCTAGATTCCAAGAGAAGTTTGAAATGTAATTGCCCTGCTGGTTTTGTTTAGCTACAAGATTACTGTTAGACTAGGGCAGTAATGAGGAAATAATAGCTGGTATGGGTCTGAGTTGACCCATGCAGAGAAGGATGAACTTTTTTTTTCTTTAATACAGGACGATGGTCATTATAGATTGCCCTTTCTTCCAAATCCATTTGGCATTGGTGGTCAACTGAATGAGACAAGGATTCTTAGGTCAGTCCATTTTCCTGAATCATAAGACATAAATCAGAGCCGAGTATGAAAACTTCAGACTGTCTGTGACTCTGTACCTCTGTAAATGGGGATGAGAGCTTCCCCTCTGGCCCTTGGGCAGATGCCTGCTTATTTGTATTCAGTGACTGAATTGGGGTCCTGGTGACATAAGCTGTGCAGACTTGGAAGCAGTAAATAATTCTAATGAGAAGCCTGCTATATACAGCCCAAAGCTATAGATATTTCCATAGCGTAAGCCAACAAGCGAAGAGGGAGAGACCCTTTATGGCCAGCTGAGGACACCCACACACATCTTGCAGAAGACTGAGACATTGCCTGCCTGTGTTTCCTTCTAGAGGAGAGAAAGCAGAAACCTCCCTTATACCAATTCATCTGGATGTGAACCCACATTGAAACACTTGAAAATTTTGATAAAAATATCTTCTCTCGCCTCAAAATGGAAATGCAAATTTTGAAAGCCTGACAGTTTTTTAAAATGAGTTCTGGAAAAACAGCTCTTGTCAAAGCAAAATGTCTCTGTTCAAAAGCATCTAGAAGCGCTGCAGAATTTTACCTCCCTCTAAAAGGTTGCAAGATTCTCTCTTTTTAAACTTTTAGACTTTTGTTCATGGTTACTGATCCAATCTAAGGTGAAACTGTTAAAATTTCTGGGAAGACTTGGTGACATTTCAAAGTATTCTTATTGCTGTCTCTACACAAGAAAACCTGTGTGCTCATGTTCCTTTGTTTAATGTCTCATTCAGATTTTAAAAATAAATGTTAAAAAATCAGCATCTAGCATTTTCTGAATAATGGAGATATTTCAGTCTTATGAAATCTGCATATTGTATCATAGAAATTATTTTGATTAGGAAACAGACCTTTGGTGAATGCAGTTTGATAGTACTAACTCTGCTCAGTTCAAAATGGCATTTTGAAGAGCAAAGGATAACATTTAAAAAATGTTAGACTATAGTAGTGTTTTCTTCTGTTACTAATTTTTATACTGTTAAGGAAACACTGTTAAATGTGTTTTCCTGCTGTCCTAAAGTTTTTTTCTCAAAACTTTGGTATTTTGGAAGAATGGCCATTTGTGATGTCTTCAAGGATCTTCTGAGCAATCTTTTGAGGGTTCAGCAAAGATATTTAGACCAGTAGGTTCAGTCTTGCTCTTTATCTTTTATTTGATAACAAAATAGATGGGAAAAGCACACCTTCCCACAGTGTGTGTGCTGCCCTGTTGGGTGCTGGAAAGATTTAGGAGCATTGTTACTATTTCCCTGGTACTTCCTCCTTGGGGCTGTGATATTAATAGAGGTGTGCAGTTTAGTTGTGACCAGCTGCCAAGTGGCTAAGGACTGAGAAAACAGAGGGATATCTGGGAAATATTTGGCATAGCCCAATGGCCTTTTAAACTAGCCCAAGATGGCAGAACAATGTCTAGCAAGATGGAGTTGGGGGTCCCCACAGCAGCTCTTCAAACCTCTCTCCAAGCAAAGGTTGAGCTTGACTCTGATCTTGGAATGCTGCATATCATTTGTCAGTGTCTTTCTGTGACCACTGAACTCAGCTCACCCCCTCAGCTTGGCTCTTGCCTCTCAGTCCAGATGTGATGTGTTGGCTACTCTCTATGTGAACTCTTGGGGGTGGGCCTGCTTTTTTTTCTGGCTTTATGGGCTGCATGCTGCAATACATGCCTAATTTACTGACATGGGAAAATCATGATCAGGAAAGCACAACTCTTTGGTTGGATTTACCTAGTAACAGTCAAGCTCACTGGTTTAGTTTAAGCTGACAGGCTTGACATAGAGAAACTGGGTATAATAACAGAGAAGCAAGGAAAAAGGGTTATTGATCTGTCAGGAATGGGGAAGTTCAGCAGGCAAGCTTGGGTTGCTTTAAAGGCACTTAGGGGACACCTGGGTGGCTTAGTTGGTTAAGCATCTGACTCCTGATTTTGGCTCAGGTCATGATCAGAGTCATGGGATGTAGCCCCACATTGGGCTGTGTACTCAATGTGGAGTCTGCTTCAGATTCTCTCTCCTTCTCCCTCCCACTCTCTCTTTTTCTTTCTCTCAAATAAATAAAGTCTTAAAAAATAAAGGGCAGTTAGGCATTTTGGGATGTAGTATTTATTATTTTTTAGTTTGGAGGTGGAGAAAGAGTTGGCGATCTGTACAATAAGTTAATTTTTGGCATTTTGGGGTTTTTAAAAGACAGCTTCTCTATGCTGTCCATCTAATTCTCAGCCTGAGTGTTTCAAATAGTATGGAAAGACTGCTACAGGTTAAATTGAGTCCTCCCAAAATACGTTGGGGTCCTCACCCTTTGTACCTTTGAATGTGACCTCATCTGGAGATAAGATCTTTCCAGAGGTAATCATGTGAAGATTAGGTCTATGGGGGGGTCCTCATCCAATATGACTGGTGTTCTCATGTAAATGGGAAATTTGGACACAGAAACAGAGCACAGGAGGAAGGCAGCGTGCAGTGACGGGGAAGGTGGCCATCTATATGCCAGGGAGAGAGGCCTCAGAAGGAACCAACTCTGAAGACACCTTGAATTTAGACTTCCAGCTTCCAGAACCATAAGAAATAAATGTCTGTGGTTTAAGCCACCCAGTCTGTGGTACTTTTATATGGCAGCCCAAGACAATCAATATGAAGACCTGTGAAGAATTTTGATTATAGCACCTAAAGAAGATCAGAGAATTTTGAAAACTCTGGTCTAAACGAATTAAGGTCTTTAAAAAGAAGGAGGTGAATAGATATAAGAAGTTTGAAAACACGGCTTGTTTTTTAAATAAGAGATATAATCTGTTGGGTAGATCAATGAGTCAAGACCAGCCCAAACAAAACTCCCACTTTGTATAAAGAGAATGACTAAGGTCATAGTGACTAATCCCTTCTCCTGGGACAGGCATTATAAGAAGTGCTCCATCTGCACCAGTGGATTTGCTGAGCCTGGGGCCATGTAAGCAAGTTCTCTCTTACTTTCTTTCTGGTTCCTGGGTTTTATTCTTCTTCACAGTCCATTGGAAACCAACAGTTGCAAAGGCATTTTGAAGAATGCACACTGGGGTATAGGGCCACCTTTTCATGGTCTAAAGATGCAGCAAAGAGATCAGGAATCATAAAGAAAATCCACACAGCCTAGCTTTTATTCTTCGACAAACATTTCTGGAGTGCCTGTTCTGTTCCAGGGAATGGCCCAGATCTGGGGGCCAATGCATGGTTGACTAAAAAACACACAGTCCCGGCTCACATGGCACTTGGACTCATTATTTCAGAAGCAAGCTTGGACCTGAGCAGCACCATTGGGGAGGAAGTTCAGATTCAAGAGGCAGGAAGAGACAGTGTTTTAGTAATCTCAGTGGTGGCAGGCGGGGGAGCAAGGAATGGAGAAAGTTTGGAGGGCTGGCAAAGACAAAAGGCCCCCAGCCCATCTTTGAGTCAGCTTAGGCTCTTCTGAATCCACACACTGTTGTGGTTAGCTTCCCCCTGTAGGAAACTGGCCTCATCTTTAGTCAATTACGAGTTCTAGAAGAAAGGGATGGGCTTTGAGTAGCCATGACTGTGTTGCCATTGCTGAGTCTTCCAGTGTGTCAGAAGGAAATGTGTGAGCCCGAAGACTGGAGCAAAAGCAAGGGTTTTTTTTTTGTTATATTTCACTTGAAAAGTAAAATTTACTCGTATGTTTCTAGACTGCTCTCTCCTCCTGCCTTAAAGAGAAATGAATTTTTTTAGCAGTTTTTACATGAAAATGAATTTTTGGAAGTTTTTTTTTTCTTCTTCCAAGCAGCTTTTTATCTTGAAAAAAAGACAAGCCCTTAAAAATGTGTTGCGATATGTACACTCTTAGGTGTGAAAATGGTCTTGAAGAGTCTTGTAGATACCTGTAAACTTCATGAAATCCTGGTGTGTGGTTTGAGTCTTTCTCTCAATGCCCCCACGTCCCCGTCTGCTACCTACACATTGGTGCTTTCTAGCAATACACCTTGCTTGTAAGCATCTGGTTGACCTAGCTCTTCAAGACTCCTGTTAAATAAAGAAGGTCATTAGATCGAGGTGGCTCTAATACCATGATGACCTATGTAAGCAAACCAAAATCTGAGCCTGTAAATACCTGAATGTTACGAAATCTAAACGCTAAGGACAATCAGTCACAAACAGCCAATTAGGCTTCAAACTCTAGCTAATCAAATACTTTCTTTTGTTTCTATTCTTTATTTATTAAAGATTTTACTTATTTATTTGTTTGTCTATTTATTTA
Organism: Canis lupus familiaris; assembly: GCF_011100685.1. NCBI lineage: Eukaryota > Metazoa > Chordata > Mammalia > Carnivora > Canidae > Canis > Canis lupus. The sequence continues at coordinate 47,218,930 of NC_049224.1, read as the reverse complement.
TATGTGAGAAAGAGACTGAGAGATTGAAAAGGAGAGAGAGCATGAGCTGGGGTAGGAGCAGAGGGAGAGAATCCAAGTGGACTCCCCACTGAGCATGGAGCCTGACACAGGGTTTGATCTCATGAGCCTGAGATCTTGACCTTGAGATCATGACCTGAGCTGAAACCAAGAGCCGAATCTCAATCCACTGAGCCACCCAGGTGCTCCCATTTCCATACTTTATGTCTTTTCTCTAGCTCTTGTTTGGGGAGTGCTCCTAACTACTTCTGGTTTGGTGCTGCCTGATTGGAATGAATTTTTGCTCAAACAAACTCTTAAATTTTTAAAAATATGCCGAAGTTTATCTTTTATCACCTTTCATCTTAACTTTCTATCTGGGAATTAGAGAATGACAGAGTTGTCATACCTGATGAAAACTCCAACAGAAGAAGAGCTACTTTTTCCATAGTGCAGCAGCTTTACACTACCCATTCGGTATATTAATATGATCTACAAAGGCAAAGGAAGCCAGGGAACTCTTAAACCAGAGAAAGGAGACTGATTTGACTTCTCATTCATTTGATAGCTGCAGAGGGCTTGTACATTTGCCCACTTTTGGGCTTGGTGTGGAGATAAGTAAGACTCTATTCCTGTCCTGAGACCTTAACCATTTAATAGGGCAGAGAAAATCCAAGCCTTTATAATACGTGCAGCACAGTGTTGTAGAGCCTCTCTCCAGAGGGACCTGTGTGTGGGGAGTAATAGATGAGGCAGGATCCAGAAAGGAACTGGTGTTGGAGTGTAGTGGGGCAAGCCGATAGTTGGTGGCCAGTTGAGAAAGGAGTCTCAAAAGAGGGGAGAGCAGAAAAAAATGTTTGAAGACATGGAGAGTATGGCATGCCCACCAAAGTAGCAGAGGTGGAGAGAATGTGGCTGGCAGGTAGGGTATGATGGAGGTAGGGGCAGGAATGGCAGCAGGAAGGGTAAACAGGGCTCAGATCAAGAAGAACCTTATGTGAAGCTGGACTTCATCATACAGTTGATGAGCCACATGGGGGGGGGGGGGCGGTGGCGACAGCCAGAGGGTCAGGTTTGTGATTTAGGAAGAGCAGGCTGATAGCAGATTGGAAATGGATTGGAGCCCTGTAAGCCTGGGAGCAGGGCGGTAGGAATAAGGCTGTAAACATCCTGGCGATTCATGTGTGAGCAGTGTGACCTCTGGTATGTCTGTCTGTTACTATGATGTCAGGATCATTCACCCTGTCACACTGAGAACATTGACAGAAATGCACTCCACTTACTTAAAGATTGACTGGACCAATTGTTCGATAAGCATACTAGTGGCTTTCCTGTGTATCTTAACTGTGACACTCAATCTAGTCATGGGGATCCTGTCTGACACTGAGGACACAGCAGTGAATGAAAGGGACTCAATTCGCTCCCCTGGAGGAGCTTGCATCCTTGTGAGGGTGGGGGAAGAATGTAAGTAATTCCACCTGAGATTCTAGGTACCGATGCAGGTGCTGGCCAAAAATACACCGAACACCTGCACCCCGATGTTTCTAGCAGCAATGTCCACAATAGCCAAACTGTGGAAGGAGCCTCGGTGTCCACTGAAAGATGAATGGATAAAGAAGATGTGGTCTATGTATACAATGGAATATTACTCAGCCATTAGAAATGACAAATATCCATCATTTGCTTCGACGTGGATGGAACTGGAGGGTATTATACTGAGTGAAATAAGTCAATTGAAGAAGGACAAACATATGGTCCCATTCATTTGGGGAATATAAACAATAGTAAAAGGGAATAAAGGGGAAAGGAGAAAAAATGAGTGGGAAATATTAGAAAGGGAGACAGAATATGAAAGACTCCTAACTCTGGGAAATGAACTAAGGGTGGTGGAAGGGGAGGTGGGTGGGGGGTGGGGGAGACTGGGTGACGGGTACTGAGGTGGGCACTTAATGGGATGAGCATTGGGTGTTATTCTATATGTTGACAAATTGAACACCAATAAAAAATAAATTTATAAAAAAAATACACCTGAGTGGAGACTAGGGAGTGCTGGGGTGAAGCTTGCAACTTCAGTAGGCACCAGTACAGCTTCAGTGAGGAGCTATTTTAACAAATGTGATCCCTGAGACCTTCACTTTGAGGGCTAAGTTGTCTAAAGGGAGGCTACCTGTGATCCAATAGTGCTTGAAGAGGTTCTTAGGACCCCCATGGTGCCAAGGGATTGCACATAATGTCTCTGGAGTGGGCAGCGAGGTTGACTAGACAAGACTCTAGCTCTGGTGACCATGCTGGAAAGAGGTTCTAGTAAACACTTTCTGTTTCTCAGCTTGGAGCTGCTTGAAGTTTTCAAACAACTCCCCACTCCCTCCTCCCCTTGGGCCAGCCCCCAATTTATTTACTTCAAAAAAATGTTCAGCTCCGCTGTAGCATCTGTTTTCCAGTGAGGCCCCTGTATCTTGCTCAATTTCCCAGCTGGTTTGACTTATCAGGACACAAGCAGGTCACCTGACTGGCCCAAGGCCACACAGTGAGCAAAGGGTTCAGCCAAACATAAACCCAACCTTATTATTATTATTATTTTTAAGTTACACAGTTCCTGGAAGCTCCATCGTTGTGGCAGATGGGATGCTAATCACATCACTGACAACTTTAACACAAAGAGATCAGTGCAGGCTCTGCATCTGGCTTAAGGAGCCTGTATGAATTGGTTTCCCAAGTGGAGAAGACAAAGCAGGGAAATGCTCCCCCTCACTGCCTCCCCACCCCTGATTAAGAGGCCATCTTGCACATGACTTGAAGGCTGCCTCAATCAGATGCCATAGTTCCAGGGCAGCAGCATTTTGAGTTGGCATCTTCTTCAAAGACCATACCTCAGGGGCTTAGCCTTGCCTGATTAAATTATCCTTTTTTCCCCCAGCCTACTTCTCCATGGCCCTCCCCCCTCCCCCTTCCTGCAAGCAATTTCAAGTTCCTAAGCAAAGTACTGAGTGTGATGGAATTTCTGGGTGCAAATTGCATGCAGTTATGGGTGAGATTGTAGCAATAATTGCAGTGAGGTTGAGGGTGACCCAAATGTAGAAACTTTGAAAAGTAACTTTTGGGCACTCTCATTTGTGACTCTCCTTTATGTTTACATTAACCTTTGGGTTACATTTTTCAAGGGATAAGCATTCATCTTTAATTTTCTAAATCTTTGATTTTTGTGCCTTGTTCAAATGAAGATCAATGCAAACACTTGGTGTTGCTTTTATAGAAGTTTCCTTGGATCTCTCCTTGATAGGCTTTTCCATTCTCCTCCCCAACCATTGGCACCCCTTTGTGACTCAGGCCCCATGGGAACTGAAGCAAAGATCTTTAGCTCTCTGGGCCTCAGTGTTCCTATCTATCACTTAGGCACAATTACATACTTTATGGGATTCATGATGATGAAGTTTAATAAGATCTTGTAGTATAGTGTGTGTGTGTGTGTTTTTTTTCCAATATCACCAAGCAATTCTCTGACACAGCTGGGTATCTTACAATTCAACTCAGTTTTGATGCTCTCTACCTGGAGATAGCATCAGATCCCGTGGGTTAAGGGCTCAGGACCTACAAGATTGGCCTCTCTCTTCAGATGCCAATCCCAAGCCCAAGTTTTCCCCTGGGCTTCTGACCTATAAATAGGAACTATAGATAGGAGCTTCCCATAATCTCCTCCTTGAGTTTGATTAATTTGCTAGAGAGGCTCACAAAACTCAGAGAAACATCTTACTAGGTTAACAGTTTATGGTAAAAGAACATAACTCAGAAACACCAAATGGAAGAGGGCAGGATATGGGGGAAAGAGTGCAGAGCTTTCTTGCTCTTCCTGAGCATGCCACTCTCTCAGGACTTTCATGCATTTCTCAACCTGAAAGCTCACAGAAGCCTGTCCTTTTGTGTTTTTTTTTTTTTTTTTTTTTGTATTTTTGTTTTTTTTTTAATGAGGACTTCATTACAAAGGCTCAATTGTTTAAGCCATTGACCAGCTGTGACTGAACCCAATCTTTGGCCCTCTACCCCCAAAGTTGGGGAATGGGGCTGAAAGTTTCAACCCTCTAATCACAGAGTTGCTTCCCCTGGCAACCAGCTCCCATTTTTGGGTTACCAAGGAACTTTCCCAAAAATCATCTCATTAACATAAATTTCCACGGTTTTAGAAGCTCTGTGCTAAGAATAGGGATGGAGAGCAAATATATATTTCTTATTATAAGCCACAGTATCACGTGCATACATAGTAACTCCAGACAAATCCCCCTCACCTCACGGAGCTCATTTCTTGGTTTTATCAATTTTCTTGTCTTTTTAGGTGCCCCCAACACTTTCATTCCAGACCATTCCCTCCCAGGCTCTCTTCTCCACCATTCCTGTCTAAGCATCATCACTCACCAACATATTTTCTTTCTTCCTTTTTATTACAAAAAATTTTGAATACATAGAAGTGGAATGGTTATGAGAATATTACAGTGGACACCTATATACCTATCAACTAGAATTGTTGGCATTTTTACTTTATTTCCTTCATCTTCTTTCTTTTTTTTTTTAAGATTTTATTTATTTATTCATGACAGACACACAGAGAGAGAGAGGCAGAGACACAGGCAGAGGGAGAAGCAGGCTCCATGCAGGGAGCCCGATGTGGGACTCGATCCTGGGTCTCCAGGATCACACCCTGGGCCGAAAGTGGCGCTAAACCACTGGGCCACTGGGGCTGCCCTTATTTATTTCTTTTGCTGAGGTATTTTAGAGCATTTTCAAGAAATCGTGAATTGTGTCTGTAAATTTTGTTCATTTTGTGCATATGCATCACTAAAAAATGAAGATATTTTATGAAATATTCACAATAATATTGTCACACCTTGAAAAACCAAAGCCAAATAATTTGTTAGTGTCATCTAATACCTACTCCATATTTGGTGTCTTTTTTTAAAAAGAGGGTTTTATTTATTTATTTGAGAGAGAGCACGAGACATAAAGAGAGAGAGCACAAGCAGGGGTAGGGTGGGGAAGGGCAGAGGCAGAGGGAGAAGCAGGCTCCCCACTGAGTACGGAGCCTGAAGCAGGGCTTGATCCCAGGACCCTGAGATTATGACTTGAACTGAAGGCAAACGCTTAACTGACTGAGCCACCCAGGTGCCCCTTGATGTCTTTTTTATGTTTAGTTTGTTAGAAGTAGAATCCCAAGAAGGTCTGCATGCTGTGTTTGTCCCCCTGGGTCACTCATTCTGCTTTCTCTAGTTCATTTTGCTGGGACAAGTCCTGGTCCCTGGGTTCATAGTCTTTTCTTCTAGACTCTGCCTGGGAAACGATCCGAAGGCAGCATCAAGGACTAAAGACAATCCCCATTTTGGCAGGGTATTTTGATTGCTCCTCATTGCATTTTCTTTCTTTTTTTTTAAAGCAATAATCGCCCCTCGGATAAACCTCATTGACTACGATACTGCCACTGAGCAAAGCTATCTTCTTCTTTTTTTAAAGTTTATTTATTTTTAAGTAACCTCCACAGCCAATGTGGGGCTTGAACTCATGACTCAAGATTAAGAGTCACATGCTCTTCCAACTGAACCAACTAGGCGCCAACCCACCCCCCTCCTGCCCCTGCAATGTTGCATCCTCTTAAGTCTACAGCCCTGCAATAAAGTTTATTTGTTAAACTTTATTCTTTTGGGAAGGTAATATCTTGTTAAAGATGCTCTCTGAAGATTGGTATGAGGAAAACTAAGATGGCACGTGTAGAATGCTTAACATCAATACTGAAAACCTCAAAAAGTTTATGGATTCTTAATTGACAATGATAATATTTACAATCCTTACATCTCAGAAAGCGAGTTTTAGGGTCAGCCAATCTAGGTTGGAAATCTGGGTTTTCTACTTGTTATTCGTCACATTGTAACAGAAGCACCTCTAAATCTTCCTTTCACCAAGTGTGAATTGAGAATAACATTGCCTGGCACTTTGAGGAAAAGTGATATTGTTGACAAGACACATATTATATTGCTGGAGCCCAAATAGGACTTCAGTAAACAGGATTATATATACTGTGTATGTAAAATATAAATATTATATCATTCATTACCACCTATCTTCTTTTTTAGCCTTTCTCTACCTCTTACCCTCCATCTATTTTTTTAAAGATTTTATTTATTTATTCATGAGAGACAGAGACATATGCATTTATTTATTCACAGAGAGGCAGAGACATATGCAGAGGGAGAGACAGGCTCCTTGCATTGAGCCTGATGCGGAACTCGATCCCAGGACCCCAGGATCACACCCTGAGATGAAGGCAGACACTTAACCACTGAGTCATCCAGGCATCCCATCTTGCCTTCCATCTTTATCTCTCTCTATTTTTCAATGTCTACCACATGGGAATAAGAATCTATATCCATTTCATGTGTACATGTTTTAGCAGAAAGAATATTTATTTAGGATGTTAACTCTGGACTTAACTTTTAGTAGCAAACTTAGCCTTAGGTGATTCTTTCTACCGACTTGAGCACATTTATTCATTTGTAATAGGAATTCAATTTGTCATAGGAACAATTTTATCTGTTGGGAGAACCTGATAAGGTCAGTGTAACACTCACATAGGTTCTACATGGCTGAGAGGGCTTTGAGAATAGTAAAAGTGCCTATAGACAGACTGAGTCCAAAGTACATTGAATGGATTTTTTTTTAAAGTAAATGAATGCAAATTCCAATGGTACGATTACGTTCATTGACCATTTATAGGTATTGTCTTTTTAAAAAATCATGTTAATCTTCTTGGGTTTAGCTGCTTTTCTTTGCCATTGACCCATTCCAGCAGGATTTCCCATATTTGGAAGACCAAGAACCACAAAATTCTAAAGGTAGGCTGGATCTGGGAAGTCATATTCTAAGTGGGAAGCAATGGTACCCTCCAAGTACATTACCAAGCCACCCAAACTGCAGAGATCAGGGACATAAAGGCTCAAGTGCCAAATTAAGCTGTTTGCATCATATGGTTTAACAAACTGGTTTCAAACATGCAGTGAGAAGCAAAGGGAAAGATGAAATAGAGAAGTAACACGCCCATGGTGAGTACAAACAGGGTTAAAAGGATCACACTCCCTGGATCGTGTATTAGGCAATGCTCACAGTTTCTCTCTTTCTCTCTGTTTCTCTGATACATCAGCCTTCTCTCTCTCTCTCTTTTTTTTTTTAGAGAGAGAGAGAGAGAGAGAGAGAGAGAATGGGAGAGGGAGAGGGAAAGGTGTGTTTTAGGCAGAGCATAGGTACAAACAAGATGGGCGTTCTCAATGAGTGGCCAATTTAAGGCCTGGTGAATTTTGAGTGCTTCAGATATCCTTACTGTAATTTTAAGTATTCCATTCTTCTCACCTACCACCAGTAGGCACCAGTATGCCCCACTTACTTTATCTGTGTTTAACATGTCTCACTAGCTACTTGCATCTCTACTTTATCTCCTTTAACCTTGTTGGTCTGTTTCTCTTCTTTTCTTCTCTCTCTCTCTTTTTTTAAAAGATTTTATTTATTTATTTGAGAGAGAGGGAAGAAGCAGGGGGAGCGTCAGGCAGAGGGAGAAGAAGAAGCAGACTCCCTACTGAGCAGGGAGCCTGACACGGGGGTCGATCCCAGGACCCTAAGATCATGACCCAAGGGGAAGACAAATGCTTAACTGACTGAGCCACCCAGGTGCCACAGTTCCTCTTATTTTTTAGAGTCAAATTGAACATCCTTAAATAATACAGCAAACATATATGGCATCATGCACTGCAGTTCTTGCGTGAAACAGAACTGGATTGAACACCTAAGCTGAGGATGGGAGAGGCAGGACTGAACATAGCCCCTCTCATTCTTTTAGTGCAGCACACCCTCCACTGTTCTGGAATGTTCTTCTTGTGCTCAGACTGAGATGGGGAGGCTTGAGGGAGGAAATGGAGACCAGTCTCTGCCATTAGAAACACACAAGCAACTCAGCACCATGCTGGGTCTTTCTGAATAAACTTGGAGACGAAAGGGATATTCATGCGTGGCAACCTTTTGCGGGTCACGTGATGCAGTGGGAAAAAGGCAGATAGACCCGGGTTGAAACCCCAGCGTTCCCATTTGGCTGAGTAACGTGATCTGGAAGAATTGCTTAACCTCCCAGAGCCTCCTTCCCCTTGTTTGTGAAATAAGGAGAGTAGAGTTGTCAGGAGAACGTACAAGAAGAAGCATGTAAAGTGTTAATTGTCCAGACTGGCCTTCAGCGGAGACTCAAATAAATGTGATTCTGTTGTTTTTCCACACTCTTCTCACATCTTCATTCTAGGCTTCAGATGGTCCCCAAGCTGATGGCCTCAGGATACCTACCAGACTCCTGCTGCATTTTTTTTTCTTTTTTAAGATTTTATTTATTCATGAGAGACACAGAGTGAGAGGCAGAGACATAGGCAGAGGGAGAAGCAGGCTCCCTCCAAGGAGCCTGATGCAGGACTCGATCCCAGGACTTCAGGATCATGACCTGAGCCAAAGGCAGATGCTCAGCCACTGAGCCACCTAGGTGCCCCCCCCTGCTGCATTTACTTGGGTGGTAACAGGCAATGGTGCTGGGTTGGAGGCACACCCCCCACCCCGGCAGTGAAGGGGCTTGCCTCTTTTGTGTGGGCACCATTGACCTCTTCCAGTGGGGTCTGCGTGAGGGATGCTTCTTTCTAGACCAAGAGGGGCTTCAAAAGAGGGCAGAAGAAATAGTGCATTGAGCTGCCATCCACGGCTGCCAAGGGCAGAGCTAAGGACGGCAGGCCTCCTCGTTCTTTTAGAAGCACTCTGGCCCCTGGGGTAAAGTTTCCTGTAAGTGTGGGTGTTAAAGTGGTTTGTGTTGGTGTTGTTTTTGATACGTGCAACTCCTCCCAGAGGCTAAGACACGAAAAGCCCTGCCAGAAAATCATCACAGAGGAATAAATCATATCCTAACCGCATCCTGAGGCCCAGAGTCCTTCTACCCACTCTCGCCCCCCAACGCCTCTCCTCTGCTCTCCAGCTCCAAACTTGTAGAGGTTTCAGCAAAGAGGCGCGAGGCAGAAAAATGTTCCAAAGCTGTCTTGGCTCAGCAGGGCCCGCCCATGCTGGGATGGGGAGACTTCCAAGCTAAACAGGCTGCCTTATCATTCCTGACTTTCTTGGCGTGAACAGCCTGTTTCCAGCTCCGAAATCTACTTTGTGCAGATAATGGACAATCAGTCACAGAGTAAACACAGGAGGAGTGTGCAGGTGCTCTGGTGCTTTGTCCAAGCCAACCAGATATTCTTCTCTGAGACTTGCTCTTTGCTCCCTTGGACACCCTGAGCTGAGCTGAAATGTCACTCTTTCTTGACCTTTTCGATGACATAAAGCAAGTCTCTCGTGGGAGATTTCCCAAAATGAGCTGTAGATTTCACTTGAAAACTATTAATCTATTTGTGTCAATATCTTCTTTTTTTTTTTTTGTCACCCCCCCCCCCCCAGTCTGGATTAGGCCAAGAAACACCAGTCAAAATAAACATGTAAATCTTGACCTTTAAAAAGTAACTACTACAGCGGAGCTATAAAAGTTACTGTGGGGAACCTGGGCTGCACAGCTGGTGAGCATGTCCTGGTGCTCTGGCTTGGCATGGGGTGCGGTAAATGCTGCCCCCCGGCTCCCCCGCCCTGCCCCTCAGTGCCCCAAACCAAGGCCAAAGCAGGGAGGTGCCAGTGCTATTTCTATTGCTCCTGGTCAAGACGTCCCACATGCAGGGGACACTTGAGGATATGTGGACGGCATGTTCCCTCTCTTTTTGGCCAAGTGTGCTGTGGATGCGTGGGTCAGTTTGGAGAAGCCTGAGTGCTTCTGAAACGGCTGACAGATCGAGGGAGGCAGTGAAGTGGATGCACTTGAGTTTAGAAGCGCAGACTACAACAGAAAGCCACTTGGAAATTCAGTCTCCTGTGTCATTAGTCTAAAAGGGTTTCTCCTGGTTGTTGTCGAACAAGCCTGGGCCTGAGTACTGAACTGGCTGACCAGAGCAAGGGGAAGAGTACATGAGCCACCCCCCCACCCCGCCCTTACTATTGAACCTTAGAATTCCTGGGGCAGAAAGGAGCCCCTCGTTCTTCCTGCCCACCTTCCCGAGCCCGGGAGTAGTGTCAGGCCATCACTCTTTAGTTTCAGAGTTTTAGACTCATCTGATGTTTCTAAGATAGACCAGTGCAAGGCAACGTGGCCCTCTAGAGTATCCTGCTGTTTGAGATCGTCCCGTCTTTCCCCTGCTGGTGATAAAAGGGGGGTGGCCCTAAAAGGTCCTCGCACTTGAAGGTTGAGTATGGGAATGCACACAGCATGGTGGGCTGCATAAAGAATTCAGTGTCGCGCATACCGTGTGCTCTTCAGAGCACTGTAGTTATCAGATCTTATTCTTGATCTGATCTGATCCTAATTAATAATACCTTATGTTACCATAAGTAACTGTGGCTTATAAAACACTTCGGATTACTTTCTTCGGGATAAATTCATGAGGCAGGTGGAATTAGACCTCCACAGGTGAATTAACCTGGTCTCAGTGAATTTATGTGACCTACCCAAAGTAATAGGCCAGTTGGCAGCAACACCCAACAGCAGCTTTAACCTCTTGCCTCCAAATCCAGGGCTTCTGCCCGCAGGCTGAGAGTTCAGCGGGCTAGGTGCCACCGCTCACGTGCTGGAGAGAACACTGAGCAAGGGTGAAATACTTTGCCCGCACAAGGTCCTTTGTGACAGTCTCAGAAGCCATGTTTTCTGACTCCTAGTCTAGTGCTGCTGCCAGGCCCCCAGGAAACCATGAGGAGGGGAATAAGGGAGGATGAGAGAGAGTTTGTGATCACAGGAAAAGAAATCTGATCCTAGAGGCAATTGCAAATTTGCAGCATGTATATGTCATCATGAGGCATAAAATAAAATAGTGGCTCAAAAGGTCTCTACTACTCATCTGTTTCATTTATGAAATCTATTGCCCAACTCTCCTTCTATACTGTGGCAGTTTTTCTATGTGGAATGTGTCTACAGTGTGAAAGCAGTAATTTTGTATTCAAGACGTGATGGGTAATTATATACAGGAGTCGCACTTGAATTTCCTATCTGCTGACGGAAATGATAGAGTCAGTCACAGCCTTTCAATGAAACACGTTTGTTTTCCTTTCCAATTAGAGTTTTATGAGTAAGATTCAAGGGTCACTCTAGACTGACAGAGAAAACGGTGACTCTGGAACTAGTTCTGTCACATGCAGGCGGACTTGCATCCCTCACTGTCAGTGTGCATTCAGATGGAAAAGCATATCCGTAGGAGATGTAGCCACTCAGGGTGACCAGATCTGCTTGGTGGGTACTGTGTGGTAGGTGTGTTTGGACTTCATCCACATGGGCTTGCCCAATGGACTACCATGGGGCAACTCATGTCTAAGGCATAGACCCCATCTTCCCAGGCCAGATCTAGAGTGCCTGCTCTGGAGTTCCTCTGACACATATTGTATCGTGCGGCCTCCTGACACTTCTACCAAAGCCTTGTATGTCTATTTTCATCATGATTTATACTGTGGAGCTCTAACATGGTGCCTGGCATCCTGCAGGGACTGATGTGAAGCTATTGAACAAATGCACAGAGGAATGACAAAGGAACCCTAAATGTGGCTTATAGTGACGCTGTGTGTCCCCATAGATCAGACATTTCCATGTCCACTCAAAATTCAGCCTAGCCTGAAGGACTGCTGTGTTTAATTCCCTTAGCAAAATGAAATAGCTCTTTGCTCGTGATAGATTTGCTCTTGGACCAAACCTAAATGTTCTGAGCTTACTTGTTAAAGTTTGGGGGCAGGTGTCTGGAAGCACCCTCATACATTCAGTCTAAACTTCTCCTAAGGCTGCCAAGATCTACCTATTGGCACCTGACTTTGTGGTGTGGAGTCAGGCCACCTGCCCAAAGGACATGGTTCCCTTGGCTGGACTCTCCAGAAACTCTTGTACCCTGGCCCCTCATACATCGTGCTCTCCACCAGGAATGCCCTTTCTTGGCCTGGGAAGCTCCTACACATATTTGGTGACCCTGAGTAATGCCACCTCTTCTTTCTTCTCCAAACTTTAAAACTCCCTCCCTCTCTTCCCACCTTTTACTGGTATCTCTTATAGCATTTTGTTTGTGTAATAATTATTATATTGATCACTATTAATTGGAATTGCTAAAAATCTTTGACTGGATCTCTTTAAGGGCAGGACCTGGATTCTATTAATCTTGATCTTAATCAAGATATTAATCTTCTAAAGAGACAGAAAATGCCTGGTACAAATTAAATATAAACAAACACTTTGTTTGGTACACAATTGAATGAGAGAAAGGTAGAAGTAGAATGACTAATGTGTACTTCCTGATTTATGAAGAAAGATGACGGGGTTCACCCACAATTTCTTAGCATGATCTATGGAGTAACAAGTTTCTGGAATATCAGCAACCCAGCTCAGTTGCTGGCAAATACTGGGAGCTTGGTAAGGTTTTATTGGCTGAATGAGATAAATGCATGAACAAATGGTCCAAGATTGTCTTACGAATCTGTAGGTTGACCATTGGCTTCGTTCAACCATTCATTTAGCTTATTATTTAGCTGTCTTTTTTATAAAAGCTGCCTTCCCTTATGCATTTATTTTCCCTATCTCTGTATAATCTCTAAGCACTGGGGACACTAATTATTAAGATATCGTGAAAAGTAATCCAGGGAAGTTAAGAAAGTTTGTGAAATATGGTATACCAAGCAAAGATTCACTGGTTATTTTTAAATCTGACTTTCCTTCCTTGGGTTTCTAGCATCCGAGATCATTAAAAATAGATAGCACAGTAGACCATTTTAAACACCTGTCTTACATTATTTCCACCATTAATTTTGCTTGTTCCTCCTGTGGTTCTTTGGGGTTGGAGGGAGAAACCTCAAGGTCACTTTCAATATCAGACAGTTTCCCTGCTCAGGCCCCACATTCCTACTAATAGGTGAGTTTATTCTCGCATTCTGCGCCTTCTTGTGGAAAGATGGTCTGCAGGATCATACACTCAAAACATGGGGTTCTTCAAATTTGAAGGTCTGCAATTAGCATATTGCAAGTATCATTTGGATTTAAAATGTGAAGAGAATATTCGACTAAATGATCTCTCTATCCGGTGATGAGATCAAATTCAAGCCGCCTGTTGATGTTAGCATTTCCACATGGACTTGATGGAAGAACAAGCCTCTCCCTTGAGCCTAATATTCTCTCCCTTTGGTAATCCATCTGGGACCCGACTAAAAAATCGGTCCTTCCCCAGCACCAACTCAGCTCAGACCACATTCCCCATTTCCCACTTCCTCACCCACTTTGATTTACTTCTTCCTGGCATTTATACTCACGTCTGTTTTCTTTTCTTGATTCTAAGTTTCCTTGGGACAAGGACTTCCTTATTCGTCTTCTACTCCCTACTGCAAAGCCTACCATGATGCGTAAGAAATGTCTACTGAGTGGGCACAGACTTTTTCAAAAGGATAACAGACCACCCCCCTACCCCTTCCACAAAAGTATCAAAGACCGAAGCATCAGAGCATGTTGACATTTTTATTCTGCTTGAATCTTGTCAACACCGATGGCTGAAGGCTTTCTCTTTTCTTCCTTCAACTTTCCTTTTTTTCTGGTCTGAGCACTCGATGTACGCTTGTTAAAATAATGAAAATGTTGACTGGCTGCGTCATTGATCGAATCTCAGGGAGTGAGGAAACAAGCCTCAGAGGGCCAGGCTCTGCTTTCAAAGGCACCAGCTCCAGGCTGCCGGTGCTAGGCCCCTAGTGCAAGGCTGGCTGAGTGCTTGACAAGACGCTGAAACAGTGTCTGAAATCAATACCCATCGCACAGAATGTGGAGGAGGACGGGAGGCTTGCAGGGCTGCTTCTGACATTTCAAGAGCGTCATGCCTGTCCCCAGGGCTGGTCTGGCCTCATGCAAGTCCAATGTGGTGTTGGGGGGTGTGGGAGAGCCTGAGCTGTTCTCTTCAGAAATCCTGGAGCCTGTGGGAGGACATGACACTGTTGGCTTGTGTTTTGTTCTAGCAAGACCTATTTAGATTCATTGTAAGATTGATTTGTAGGACTGATGTCACAAAAAGAGTGATTCATCTTGCTGCTGGGCAAGAGAAATAAAGCAAAGTAGGATGCTCTTGGTACATCCCTGGGGCTGATGGCACAGCGTCCATGCTCCTGAGCATTACAGCCTTTCTCCAATGTTCTCACATGGAAGTTTTTTTTCTTTTTTCTTTTTTCTTTTTCTTTTTTTTTTTTCTTTTTTAAGGAGAAGCAGGCTCCCCCCTGAGCAGGGAGCCTGATGTGGGGCTTGATCCCAGGCTTCTGGGATCATGGCCTGAGCTGAAGTCAGATGCCTAACTGACTAAGCCACCCAGGCACCCCCTCACATGGAAGTTTTTTATTGGAGTTAAAATAGGTGTGTCCTCATTAAACAAGATATATGTAAGGACTATGAATATGTATGAGGTAGGGAGCTATTGTTGGCACTTCTCACTGGCCAGTTAACATCCAGTATCCCTTGTGGGTTTGGGGTTCCCCCTTTCTTCCTGACCCCATTTCCCAGCAACTCCCAGCATCCCTAGTTGTTTATTTGATGTGTCCTGGGACTGACAGTTCTCCTAGAATATGGTAACAGGCCATTCTAACTGGTCTTTCTGCTTTGAGACTCTCCTGTGCTTTTAGAGTGCTTGTTCTGACACAGATAGAACCATCTTCATGCCCAGTTCTGCTCTCCAATGCCTTTCTTTATCATCTGCAGAGTATTTCCAAAAACATTCGAAATGGATCATTGCATTTTTGCCTCAACTCACATTCTAAGCCCTGTCTCTGGCTTCTCTTTTCCATAGAATTCTTTTCTAGGATGTAGGACTGGGTGTCCCATTCCAGATGTCATTGTACTATTAACTTACTCACAGGGCAAGCTCCTCTCCATCTGTCAAGATGCTGCTCAAATGCCATTTCATTTCTATAACTCTTCATGCTTCCTCAACATGATGGATTACTCATTCCACCCCTTTTTGCTCTAATAATGGTTTTACACACCTTTATAGTAATGCTTATCATTCATAGTGCCATTTATATATTATTCATTATATAATACATATTATATAATATAGAATATAAATAAAACATTAGATTTATTTATATATTAATAAATATAAATTAATATAATTATAAGTATAAAATATATTTATAAATGTGGTATATTTATATATTTATTTATCAAATAATAGTGTAGTTTTACTATTAATATTTATTTTCATAAAGTCATCTATCATAAGCTGGAAAGGAAGGAACTCTACCTTAATTCATGTTTGAATTTCTTGTGCACACCTGTGCCTGCTAGTTGTCTAGGAGGGGCTTTGAATCTTCAAATTTGAGGCACATGTGTTCCTTGGGTTTGACCATTCAAGAATATGACATAGTAACATATTGATACTTATCAGCTATTGCTATTGCTTTGGGGATTGGGTATAGATAGCGAGACATCTTGGAGTCAGATCCCATTGGATCCTGGAATTAAAGTTTCTTAATAGGCTTCTAGATCCATACATTTCTCTTGGTTTAGAAGAATGCTTCTTAAATTTTTTGTTGCCAAAAATTTGGGGCCCTGATACATGCGTAATTCTGAATATATTAATGACGTGTCCATAGGCTTTCTAAAGTGTATGCAAGAGATAGACTTACTTAGAAATCTCTAATGGAGAAGAATCTTTTGGAAGGAAGATTCCATCTTGATTTTTCTGCTTAGTGACTTGACTATGGGGAAGATAGGTTTATTAAGGATTTTTTTTTTAGGGATGCCTGGGTGGCTCAGTGGTTGAGCATCTGCCATTGACTCAGGGCGTGATCCAGGAGTCCGAATCAAGTCCCACATTGGGTTCCCTGCGGAGAGCCTGCTTCTCCTGCCTGTGTCTCAGCCTCTCTGTGTGTGTGTGAGAGAGGCCGAGACACAGGCAGAGGGAGAAGCAGGTTCCACGAGGTGAGCATTTAACACTTAAAAAGTGGGACTCAATCCCAGGACCTTAGAATCACCCCCTGAGCCAAAGGCAGATTCTCAACCACTGAGCTACCCAGGCATCCCAAGATAGACTTATTTATGGAGAAGTCAAGTTTTGTGAGTTGTATTTTTATTACCTGGGACCTGCCTGGAACTAATTTGTCTAGTACTGAAAGCAGCATGATCCTCCTGTGGTCATATGTTTTCAGAGAACTGGTCTAATTCATAGCTAACTTAGAAGCAAGAGAAACTCACATGCACATCCATATGTGCTGAAGTATAATTCCTGATGGAAAGGTGCATAGGGTTTGAGTCTGAGGGTTTGGATTCCAGTCCTGGCTCCATTAAGGGGTATGACCTTGGACATGTTACTTACTCTCTTCTTTAACTTTCTCATATATAACATGGGAATAATAAAAAATTGCCATGGGAGATAAGATCACAATATGACACATCATAGAACATCAAAAGATTTATGTAGAAGGCTTGGTTTGATGCCTGGTGCAGCCTGAAAAAATGAGCTCGTTAGCATGATTATTTTTATTTGATGCTTTCTGCATTGGGTTGGCTCTTCTAGACTTGGTTTTGACTTATTTTTCATACATTTGGTAAGTGTTACTATTTGGTGGAAGGGAATGTGTGATTTTGAATGTCTAAAATTGCCATTCTTTAAGATAACGCACATCCTACAAGCCAAATGATTTTAGGACATCAAATATCAGGAGAAAAAAAAAGGTCAGCGAGCAACTTAGAGACCGAAGCTTGCCAAGTTTGAAGAATTTAGGACTAGAAGTTTATTTCTTATGAGAGTATTGTTTGATATCTTTTGTATTTTCTTAAAGCACAAACAGGAGAAGTGATTAGTGTCCTAATTCTTTGACTTTTTCTTTACTCCTATAATTATTCAGTAGGCAACAGGAGGTGAAACAAATTATAGTCTTAGTTCTCATATGATGTTGGAAAAACCGACTGAAGAAACATATTTGAATTGATTATTTAAACGATTTTGAATATGCACCATATAAACTACTGCCTTCCTGTATAATGTCCCAAATTTCATACTTTTCATAAGTTTGTGAGATGGCTCTGATTACTTGATTTTAGAGATAAGGAAATTAAGGCCTGAATAGGTTACAAAATGGTCATTTTAAAAAAGAAACTTTTTCTATCGGATTAATATTAATTTGGTCTTTTTTCCCTGGTTTTACTGATTTCAGGTGAAAGAGACGAGGGCAGTTTGAGTCACTGACATGATAGATGAGTTCTCTTATTTGAACGTCATGGATTTTTACAGCCTGTTTCCTCAGGAGAAACATTCCTTCGAATCTTGCTTTTTGTTTAAAACAGAAATCATCGTGTTAAATGCTTCTGATTTGGCTGCAGAGCAAGCAGCAACATGCCCTTCAAAAATACCAAGGAAGGAGAAACCTGACTGCCTGGCAAATTGCCTCCACTTTCCATTCAAAATAGACCTTTGATTGAGGCTATGCCAAAGTCTGTTCTGTGTTCCACATTTAGTGGGGTTTAGAGATGATCTCTTTGGAATAATACGAACAGCACCATTTGCTTAAATATTAATTTGACACTATTCTACGTTTTGTCATTAGTAAAGATTTGAAAAGATAGTAAGAAGCATCTTTTGTGTGTGGTTCTCAAACAGGGGTCAGTTTAGCCTCCCAGGGGAGTAGGAATATTTTTGGTTTTCCCACCTAGGAGTTGCTGCTGGGATCTAGTGGGTAGAGGTCAGGGGTGCTGCTAAACATCGTACAGAGGACAGGCCAGCATCCCCCACCCTCTCAACAGAGATTTTTCTGGCCCAGAATGTCAGTAGTGCCAGGAAACCCTAGGCGAAATTAATCTGCCTCAAAATCTCTCCTACATTTCTAATCTGAACCTATTTAAAAATATTTCTCCCTTTCAGCACCAGCAGAGTTAACGTGGTGCTGAATTCTGTGGCTTTGTCTCAACTCCTGTGTCTGAGGATGATCAATGCCTGGGATTCTTTACCTGCTGTCAGTTATGGACTTTCCCTCAGCCTCTGGCACCTGAGCCAGGAAATGCTCATGGGAGAGCTTGAACCCTTTCCCACCTCTCTGAAATGTGCCTTTAATTAGATAGAAGGAAATCATCTAATCAAATAAATTTAACACCAGGCCAATGAAGAGATTAAGGAGAAAGAAATAGATGATCTTGCTGGTAAGGAGTAGAAATATTACTTGAATGTTTTCGAGGAAATAATTTATTTATGAGGTGGATAGATTCCTCTCTCAAATCATTTAAAACTATGACTATTACATTCCTAAGATTAAGAATCCCCCATTTACCTGCCAAACATTCTAGGTGTTTCCCCTGGCATTCCATCCAGATGCTTTTGTGGTTATTTTGGGTCACATTTCAATCCAACTTCCCAAACCTTGTCTGTATGCGTGCATTAATTAACAAATTAATTTTTTAAATTGTGTTTTTTATGCTCTCTATATTTTAGCACTCTATTAGCCCTTGAGCATTGCAAATGTGAACAGAATATGGTTCTTGTACTTGAGAAACTGATGAAGTCTAGTGGAAGAGAAAGATTTTGAAGTAAATATTTACAATTAATGGGATCAGTGCTATTCAAAGAGAAATGCGAAGCACTCTGGGAACACACACAGAACAGATTCTGTTTAGGGAACTGAGAAAAATTTTATGCCCTAGGTGACAAATGAGTTGGGTGTTGAAGAATAAGGAGAACATTTTCAGGCAGAGGAGTGAAGAGGCAAGACGATATGAAAGAGTGGGTTTGCAGTACCGTGGCAGGAATGTGATGTGAATGGGGATGGATGGCAGGAGTTGGAGGTGGATTCCATCCTCCAAAATATGGTAATATCCTTGGGGGAAGGAATTCTCCCTTTTCTTTTTTGTATCCCCAATGCCTATAACAGCACCAGGCATATAGCATCTCACCAACATCAGCATCGACGCTGGATAGCAACAAGGGATTGTAGATGGTATGCTTGGAGACTCCAAACAGAGAAATGATGATTAGTGTTAGAGGTACTAGGGGAGGATAGATAAGAATGGAAGTAGGAAGTCTGCTCGTAAGGAAACTCTGATCTGTGCAAGTAGGGATAAGGGTCATGGAGGAAAGAAAGAAGGGAAGAGGAGGGATTGTAGTGGAACTTGGTAGGAAAATCTAACAGAGCTTGGTAAATAAAAGAAATTGAAATGCGATGTAAGGGCTAGTTGGAGGTGTCATCATTCATAGCATACACAGACTATACCAAGGGACATCAAACATTCATAATATCATATTTGAGACAGCACCTTTAGAGCCATGGAGAGGGAGTGCTGTGGTTGAGAGATACCAGTGCATCTGTCCACTGTTAATGAATCTGTACACAGAACCACATTCTTACATTTGTTCCTTATGAGTGGTTAAGTGTGATCATCAATACATTACTAAAAAAGCATGTGAGAGTTTTGATATCTCTGCTCCCAGAAGGAAGGCTGTGGGCATTGACTGTGTTAATAGAAAGGAGGATGGATTAATCAGGGTGGTTAATCTAAGGCTCTACCTATTGTTAGCAGGAGTTTAGCTCAGTCTCTGACATCATTGTCTCCACGAGTCCTGCCCTGTTCCCCATCAAGAAGAGTCTGAGTTTTATGGGGTGGGTGAATGGCACTCAGTGATCAAAGCAGAGACATTACATAACTGAGTTGCTTGTTCCTAACATTCAGTGTGTGGTTACTAGAGTTTTCTATGAGCAGTCTAGGCTGGTCTAGTTAATGTTTAACTACTATTTCACTCTAAGAAAGGATTTAAGCCACTTTTGAAATATGATAATAGCAATAACAGCAGTTTAAATGGCAATAATGGGAGAATAAAATGAAGGCAGGAGTAAGTCAACACACAAAGCGTGTATCTCAAAGATTCATCATTGAATACCATAAATGTTGGGGCCCATTTCCAAGATTCCTGGGCTTAGGATGATACTAGTTGTGGCTCTGACCTGGAGCCTGTACCTACTTATGCCCTTGGGACAATTCACCCTTTGCTTATACATGGTCTGGAGGTTGGGATTTGCAGAATTCTGCTAGGTTATCATTTCCTAATGGCTTCCTGTTGGAGGATATGTTGAAGGACAGTAACAGCTAAGAAAGCATAGACACAAAGTGTTCTGGGTCAGTCAACCTAGTTCTGGATCAGAAGCAAACTGTCCCGGTATTCCATATGGCACTGTAGGCAGGAACCAGTTCCTATTTATGGAGAGGCAGTCTTACCCAATCATTAGGAACGTAAGCTATAAGTTAAAGTAAGACAGGTTGAATCCCAGCTGTGCTATGTTCGTTATTTGCTGGGTCACCTTACATAAGACATCTAATTTCACCGGGTCAAGGATAGACAGGCTTTCCAAGTTATTCCTTAACACAGATTTCCAGAAGAGTGCTGTTTAGAGTGAAAACCCTTAAAATGGCTAGTTTTAACACAAATTAATGCCAGAAAGTATATATACCTATCCAGACACCCATCATGCAAAAGTTAGATTATCGATACTGCCCAGAAATGATTAAATGTCATCTAATAAGCATGCCATAGGTAATGGAGACACGATAAGAGGCTTCATCAATCAGTTTTACCTTAGAAATGTTAACTCTTGGCCTGATGTAAGACTAATCGTTCTCAGAAAACTTAGGTAAAAGGATTAACTGGAGAAAGAAATGAATTAGGGATGGGAGTAAAGAGGAAGGCAGAATAGTTGAGGACCCTGAGCTCCCCTTCCTACTTCTTGGCACACAGGAAGGCAGATGCAAGTGGAAGGTGAGGAATTGCATTTTATTCAGTCTGAGGAAATTATTTCCTTTTGAGCATTTTCTGAGAAGGAAAAACAATGAATGTAGCTTCAACCTCTTTTTACTATGAGTGTTAGTGACCCTGGGCTAATACTTTAAAAATATGCTAGACCATTATATTTTATTCCTTATCAATGATGGTGTACAAAGAGCAGCTCATTTTCCCAAAACATTATTTCTTTAGGGTGCACTTAGACCTAGGAGATTAGTACTCACTTTTGAGTTTTCAGAACAGATTTTCTCGAGTCTTCATTGAAAGCTAGGGTTTGTTGAAAGAGAAAATGATTATCTAAATCCCATTCATATACCATGTGAATGGACAAGACAGTGAAAAAGGAGCAAATAAAAAGTTTAAAGATATGTCCTATTAGATGAAAATGGTAGAAAGTTGTTCTACATGGAAATGAGGAGCCAAACCAAAGGCAGCAAGAATTAGGGGTGAAATGCTCATGGTGCCATTCAAAGGGACCCAGGGACTCTGTACCTGGAGGAAGGTGGGGGCAAATAGGGAAGTAAGACTGAGGAGGGAGGTCAAGGTAAAGGATCGAGGGGAAAGAGGGCAGTGATGTTCTACCTCTGTGCCCTTCTTCCTTGTGGATTTCTGGGGGACTATCTAGCAGAATGCCAGACTAAGATGAGGATATGAGAGTTGATGAGTACAAATGGGTTTGCATAAGGAAGGTAGAGAGAATTTGAGCTAGTCCCCATGACCTGTGTGTGGTCTCTCAGAGATCCTTATCTGAGATCCTCTGGGGCAAGGGGCCAGTAAGGTGGTGGAGAACTAAAATTCCGTGTCTTCAATAAATATAAATAGTATGAGTTCCAAACAAGTGTTGGTGACATAACCTAGATCATCTGAACTGACTTCTTTCCAGGCTATTATAAGGATTAGCTTAGACACTGTGTATTTATGTGTCAGGATCACTTTGGATCCCGTACAGCTCTAGAATAGAGCAAGTAGTCAATAAATGGCATCTAACCTTATAGTTACTAATGGAAGATAGGCATTGGTTTGCAGGTAGTGATTGATTTTGAAAGTACCAGTGTAGTTACTCTGGAGGTTTCATCCAAAAAAGTCTGAAAGATATTAAGAGTTATTAGGTTAAGAGTAATTCTGGCTCAGTTGGCCACTGGTGAATAAGAGGTAGGGGTGTGAGAGAGGGTCTGTATGGGATAAAGGTAGTGATGTCTTCATGAGTGCAGCCACAAGGGTAAACATGGCATCATATCCAGAGACAGGCCAGACTAGTATAACCTCATGGGCCTAACACACCCTGGACTGGCCTCAGCTTATCATATCATTGCATGTTGGGGATTGGCGGGATCACACTTTGGGAAAAAGACTGGGGTCGGGGGGATGGACAGATGAAGTTAATTCACTTGCAGGGAGGGATTTGTGGGTCAAAAGAGCATGCTAGATAGAGTGAGGATAAGACTGTTTTTGAGGGGAGAGATCATGTTTACTCAGTCTTGTGACCCCCAAAAGCTCACACAGTCCCTGTACATATTAGGTACCCATTGGGCCCTCAATTCATGATCAGAATGGCTGTCGACAATGGCAAATGGGCCCCAACCAGTGGAGCAGGGCAGAAGGTGGTTTGGTGATCTGAGCTGTGGTGTCTGTTAAAACCTTATGGAATGGGGCATAACCAGAGGATTTCAACTTTAAAACAAGAGTCAGGAGACTGAATGCAGGCTCCAGCTCTTTGTCATTATGTGATGTGCCATGTATGTGCTGCATGAATAAGGAACTTGAAGAATGTTGGGGACTTTCCACCAAAATTCAGCAGTAATCTGCAATGGTTTTCTTGCAAGAGGGTCCAGTTCTGCAGAATAAAGTTCTGACATCTGACCCTCTGAGCTAACAGATGTGATTTTAAAACAAACTTAGGGATTTCAGAGTCTCACTGAGAATGAAAGAAGAAAGCCTCTAAAGTGAAAGACTCATTCCTAGCACATGAGTCCTCTCACCGTCTGTTTGATGCACTCTGGCACTGGAGGTGGGGGGTCCACAACAAATGTTAGCTGACTCTCAATTATTTAATAGATAATTCTGTAGTCCCTGGTGTGTGCCAGGTGCAATCATACTCCCTTCAGCAAGGCGTTTGGGTCCAGTGGAGGAGAAGGGCAAAGAAAAGATAAAGTTTGTGTGACATGGTACATGTTACGACAGAGAAAATAAACAGGATTTTGATGACAGCAGAGGTCCTCTTCCGTATCAGACACCATCATAGGATGGCTTGTGGCTGAATGCCACCTACACGCATCTCTTATTTGAGTCTCCCAGTGTCGGCCAGCTCAGCATGAAAAAACAATTCTTTTTAATCTATGGCTGGCATTGCAAATTAGTTTTGTGTTCCTGTGAAAATCTGAATTACTGAATTTTATCAAAAATTCAGAAGTTCCAGGAACCCTGGGCCCAATTTCCACATGGTAAATGAGTTGGGAGCTGAACTATGAAGGCTCCACTCAGATGGGGCCCATTCTTGGCCAGCCCCTCCACAGTGTGGCTACTGTTGGCGGCCACTGACAATCAGGCTTCCAGTGCTCTTTCCTTGTGGTAAAGTTACAGAAGAGTTGAAATATTTCCTTTACCCATCTCCATCTAAACTGGAACAATGAGAGATACATTGAGAGGGTACTACATTGCAGGCAAGAAAAGGAGAGAGCAAATTTCTTTGCACACTCCTAGGTGGGGAAACCAACTGTGTCTGTGCAAAGAGATGTTATGGAAGACATTCTTGGGAAATAATCACACCAAGAACCATGGGCTGAACCAAAAGTAAAATTACTAGAATTTGAACAGGTTTTGCATTTGAACAAAAATAAGGATGCTGTAAAATTCAGTAAGAATGGAAAAATTTCCTTGGCAATGAAGTTTTTAAAGGGGGCAAGTTTATACCAGAGGTATGGTGGAAATCTTGCATCAGGAACAAATGTAAACATGGATAACTAGAAATATTGGCACTAGTGTGTTGAATGTTTGAAGACCCAGGACCAACTTCATAGGCACAGCTCCATGCTTAGAGTTGAATGTTCTATGGCTTGTGTCTTAAGATTCTGCATAACTTCATCTTTGAACCTGTGATTGGTAAATGAAGTCTGGTGCACCAATGAAGGATGCATCAGGTTTCAAGCCTTAACTCATATGCAGTCCTATCTTCAGGGCCTCACTGCTTCTGTCGCTGGGAAGGACATTTGGTCACTTACTTCCCCACCTCGTGGTGCCCCAGACCTTGTCTGGCACCCCTCTTATCCCTACCTCATGACTATTGCCACCAGCTACCTCTAGTAGGAACCTAGGCACAGATGCAGGGAAGGTCAGGTTGGATATGCATGTCTTATGGCATCTTGGATCAGGGCATGGTGGTAGCTATCTCCACCCTGAGCTGGCAGTGCCAAGGTGGTTTGGTGGGTGACTTGGCAAGAGTTAGGCTCTTATCTACCCCCCAGCCTGGGTACCTGGTATGTTGTGGCTTAGAGATTGAAATAGCCCTGATGATTGCCCATTTTCCAAGAGTTGGAATGGTAGGCTCCGGTAAGAGAAGGTACATGGCTCAGCTTCCTCCTTCATGGTGGGGGAACGGTGTGCTAGTCCAGCAGCTTACGGGAGGAAGATCTTGGCAATTGGTCGAACATACACATGGAGTCATGAGGAGGAAGAGTCTATTTTGATTCCCCCACTTTACCCTGTTGAAGTCAAGGTGAGGGAGAGAGTTCCACCTTGGGATTGTGGGGCTGGATGAACACATGACACTGGGCAGATGAGACAGACAGCAGTTTATTAATCACATATATTCATAGCTCTAGGCAAGAAGAAATCACATGCCACCCAGGGCCACTCAGAGGTTGTATGTAGGAACAGAATGAACAAGCAGAGGCTCAGGGAGGTAGGCTTCAGAGTAACAAAATGTAGAGATAACCCCTGGTTACCGCTGGAGAATGGGATCGGCTTATTTGAACATTTCGGCGGGCTGGCAGGAAATGAGATCTGCTACTTAGGAATAAACAGGCACTATGCCTGGCCCCATTATAAATTCTTTGGGCAGAAGACCTTATTTGCAGGGTTGGAGGGGAGAGGAACCTGTGGTCAGGCCATCTGAGGCCCTCCTGGCTTCAGATGTCAAGGCAGCATATGGCACAGAGTCTTGATGTGAAGTCTCACGCACCACAGGGTCTGTACTCACTGCATGAGTATCCCTGTGTTGAAGAAATGCAACACTAAATAACATAGAAAACATCTTGAGGAATAGAAGGAATCTGGGGGTGGGGAAGAGACACAGAGAGACTGGGGAAGAAGGAAAGCCTTTATATTTTAATGGCTTCAATACTACTTTTTTTCTGCTTTATGAATGAAGGGGCTGGTGTTTGTATTTTGCACTGGACTCCACAAATTATGCAGCCTGTCTGGCTGAGAATTTAAAGGATAGGTTGTATAAATTGGTTTACCTGGGAAACGCATGTCAACTTATTTTGTTATGTGTTTGACCCGGCCAGTATTGAGCTCGGGGCCATAACACCTAGGATGAATCTTGAAATGAACCATGAGACCTTTGGTCATGGTCTCCAGTGATGCATTTACTGTCTATGAAACCCCAGAAGCCAGATAATCCGCAATGTCCCCTGTAGTACAGTGATGCTCTACTGCTCTTCTCAACAATTATTCCAATTCTCTGTATGATCGTTAACATGTAAATATGAGTCGTAAAGCACTGAAATGGTTCCTTGATTATGGCTTTTTCAGCTATTAATTCTTGCTGTGGACCATCTGAACGTAAACCTGCTCTTTTTTTTTTTTTTTTTCCAGGATCTGATAACCTGGTCCAGTGAGTCTTAACCTGGTTGCCCGTGCATTTGTTTAAAGTCCTCGTGTTGCCTTCACTGATTATTGACTTTTATTATTTAAAAGCTAAGAAAAAAACAACTAATTGAACACATTGTGAAATATTTTCCCTCTTGCTAAGAAAAAATGTTGGTTGCTGGCTGGGGGCTTGTATTCAGGGGAATCCTGGAGCGGCTGAGCAGGCTTTGTTTGGCTGTGTATACTGTGTCCTATACTTGCATTATGGAGCTTCTTGATTTTACTAGTACGGAGAGCTGTGTTGCTTTCTACTTACGAGTTGGAAGTGTTCCTCATATTAATTAAAGAGGGGAAGAAGTTAGAGATGTCTAAATAAAGTCTTAATGATTCATTGTTATGGGGGAGAATATTAATCAGATTTATTAAATTTCCCTCCAGCCCCTTTTAATAAAAATAATTTTATTGCTTTCGAGTACAAAGAACATTTCTAATCAACTGCTAAAAATAAAAAAAAAAAGTTGGTACTGCCAAAGAGAAGTCCTACTGGGGCTAGTTAAAGAATAAAAGAGGTTTATTTATAATTAAAATTGTTCCTCAGAGGCAAATTAACATGTGTGTTCTTAACCAAATTTCTCTATGCATGTATATGTGTGTGCATGCGAGCAGGTTGAATAACTACTATATTTGCTTACAGTATTGAATTGCAGTGGGAATCTTCTACTTGATAAGCAGAGGCAAAATCCACCCTAGCTTAGGAGCACATTTTCTAAAGTATGGGTGTCAGATCATAGAGTGTTCCCAGTAAATATCATTCCTCTTCCCCATTGGAGTTTTGAACCAACTGAGAAATAAGCTAAAGGAAGAAGGTAGGTGGAAAACAAAATATTACCCTTATAGGGGTATTATTTCAAAGCGGTGACTATGAAATGTGGCTTGAGAATGAGAGCCAAATGGACCTCTCAGTTGCAAACCTCTGGTGCTGGTAAAGCTCAACATTACAGGCATGGGTAGTTGTAGATGGGGCTGTCCTTTCCATATTGGGAAGTCAATGCTGAAGTTATCAAGGAAAGTGGAAGTTCTGGAAAGTGGGAATACAGTTCTGTTGAGATATGTAGAGAGGGGAAGGGGTAGGTGAGGAGGAAGTAGATAGAGCACAGGATCTAAAGCCAGATGAGCCAAGGATAGGATCCTAGCTCTATTATTTACTGACGAGTGAACTGCACTTACTCTTTCTGGGCATCTGTTTCCTCCTTTTAAAAAGTAATGCCTACTTTGCATGATGATTGTGAAGATTGGCCTGGTATCTAAACATGTCTACTGAGAGCCAGGACTAAAGAAGGCACTCAAGAAGTGGTAATGAGGGGCCCCTGGGTGCTCAGAGGTTGAGTGTCTGCCTTTGGCTGAGGTGTGATCCTGGGGTCCTGGGATCAAGTCCTGCATGAGCCTGCTTCTCCCTCTGCCTGTGTCTCTGCCTCTCTCTCTCTGTGTCTTTCATGAATGAATGAATGAATGAATAAATAAATAAATAAAATCTTCAGGGGGAAAAAAAGAAGCGATAGTGATTGTTTTAGGATTGGAGGGTGTGATAAAAATAGAGTATTCAGAATTGAAGTGACGAGGGTCTACCAGGGAAATGTGACTTATAGGATTAGTGGGAAGAAGCAATGAATTCATGTCCCTGTGTTTGAACAATTTCACAGGTGTTGTCAACAAGGAGAGGATCTATTTGTCAGCTATTAGGAATGTGTAGAGTGGGAAGGAAGAGGAAGTGGGCGGGAGGAGACTTTTCAGATCTTTCCTTAGGGAAGCATCATTATTAAAGTCATTTGATAAATGTCCGATGGGCCAAGATCTATGATAAGACTAGTGTGATAAATAATGTACAAATGCTTCTTTCCATAGGTTTGTTAGTTCACTGTCCTGTCCATGAGTTACGTACTTTGATTAACCAGAATGGGTAAACATGACATGCACATAGCGATTTGATGTAATGTGTTTCATATCTTCCACGCAGAAGGAGAAGAATGCTAGGCCAAAACCTTTTGCCAAACAGACTCTAGGATATTGTTTTAGTGACATTGTATGTTAGGACTCAGTTTCTGTCTCTACTTATAACAGAGATCTCTGTTTAGCATCCACATAAATTAGAAGTCTCATGGGGATAGGCGTCTCGTGGGGATAGACCAATGTTTTGTGGTATATTCCAGTGTTACCTCTGGGTGTACTGGAGCAAGAAATTTCCAGTGTAATTGTGGGGTCTGTGGTGTCCTCAGTAAATCCATTTATGACAATTGCATAGGATAGATTAAGAATAGCATGAGAAATATTTAAGGGATGTTTTAATGGAAGGGAAGCATTCCTATATTTATAAATAAAACCTCAGGGGAGTTAACAGTTTTTCAAAATTCTTATACTTTTTAAAAAACAATTCAGAACATTTAGAGACATTGATTTCTCTAGTTCCCTTCTCTCTCTCAAAATGGATTTAACTTTCTCCCATCCATCAGAAACGTCAATATTCTGCCCAGAAAAGGGGACAAATAGTTTATATTATTCCCTGAAGGATCTAGTTATTTCTGATCACTCAGAAATAAAAGTAGAAATAGTGTTTTAAAGAAATTTCTTAGATTAACCTCACACTAGGGCTTTGGCGTTTTGCCATGATGGCTGAGTGAGAGATGAGTCATATTGAAAACATAGAAATTCAGGTTCTGGAAATCTCAGTGTAGTGATCCCTTCTAACTCCAGATTATGTTGGGAGACTCTGAGACAATCTTGCCTCATCAGGCCAAGACCTTGAGCATTCTTGTGTCAATTCCTTCCTTATTTGCTAGCATAGGGACTCAGTGATACTGTCACTAAAATAGCATGCGAGAACAGGCTTGAGTCATTCTGTGGAGTAAAATTTACTCATTTGATATTCTCTATGGCTTGGAAAGGGAAGAAAAGTATGAGATATTCTCCTTATGTATTGAGAATATACATGTATACTTGCCTTGTTTTTAGATTTTTTATTATAGAAAATTTCATTTGTATATAAAAATAAGGAAGATCACTTTCTCCTCCAAAGCCACCAGGTACCTATCACCAAGGTTTACCAGTGATTAACTCTTCGGTAATCTTGTTTTATGTACCCTCACCTACCCATTCCTCCTTTACCCCATCTGGATTATTTTAAAGAAAATCTCAGGCTTCACATATTTTTATCTCAGTGTGTATTTCCAAAAGAAAAAGGCTTTAAAATATGCAACCACATGCCATTAGCTGCTAACAAAATTTACAGCAACTTCTTAGTATTAACAATTATCTGTTAGCATTCATACTTTCCTGTATATGTGTATGTGTGTATATGTGTATCTATTTTCTATCCATCTATCTATCATCTATCTATCTATCTGTATGTTTTAGTAGGCTCCACAACCAACATGGAGCTTGAATTCACCACTCTGAGCCGACTGAGCCAGCCCGGCACACCTTCCTTGTGTATTTGATGTATCATGTATTATAATGGGCTTTTTATAATAAGGATATACATGATTTTTATAGTGTCATTGTTAATATGTTCGTTAAGTATGTTTTAATCTATTGAAAACTCCATTATTTACTTTTAATCTTTTTCAGGCTCTATTAGGTATGATTAATTGCAAATTGTATTATAATACAATACAAGCTGTACATACATTTTGAAAGATGTTTATAGCTATGAAATATCATCGCCACAATCAAGATTATGAACATATCCATCACTAGCCAAAGTTTCCTAGAGCCTTTGGCAATCCCCTTCCCTGCATATCCTCTACTGCTATCCTAGGAAGGTCACTGATCTGCTTTCAGTCTCAATAGATGCGCTAGCATTCTCTATAATTTTATATAAATGAAGTCAAACTGTATGTACTTTTTGTTTTGTTGAGATAAAATTCACATAACATCAAATGAACCATTTTAAAGTGGACAATTCAACGGGATTTAGTACATTCAGTGTTGTGCAACCAAAACGTGTATCTAGCTCTAAAACATTTTGATTGCTGCTCCCCACCCCTGACTCCACACTTCCCTTTCCCTTCTTTTCCCAGACCCCGGTAACCATTAATCTGCTTTCTCTCTCTATGGATTTACCTGTGCTTAGTATTTCATATAAAATGAGTCATACGCTATGTGGCATTTTGTGTATGCTTCTTTCTCTTAGAATATTGTTTTCAAGGTATATGCATGTTGCAGCTGGTAGAAGTAATACATTCCCTTTTGTGTTTGGATAATATTCCACTGTAGATTTGGATTATTCCAAATCCACATGTAATATTCCACATGTGGATTGGTTTATTCATTCATCTGTTGATGCACATTTGGATGGTTTCTACCTTTTGGCTCTTCTGATAGTTCTGCTATGGAATATTCATGGACATGCTTTTGTTTGAATACCTGTTTTCAATATTTTGGGGCATATATTTTAGAGTACAATTGCTGGGTCATATTGTAATTCTGTGCTTAGCGGTTTTCCATAGTGGCTGCATCATTTTACATTCTCATCAGCAATGTAGGAGTATTCCAATTTCTCCACATCCTCTAATAACACCTGCTATTTTCCACTAAAAAATTATAGCCATCCTAGTGGTGTGAATTGGTATTTATTTCATTGTGGTCTTGATTTGCATTTCCCCGATGAGTAATGATGTAAAGCCACAATGACATAATGCTGTGACCTTAACAATACATTTTCATATGTTGTTGGCATTTGTATATCTTCAGAGAAATGTCTGTTCAAATCCTTTGCCCATTTTCTGATGGGTTGTATGTCTTTGTTGTTGAGTTGTAGTGTTCTGTCTATATTCTGGATTATAGACCCATATCAGATACATGGCTTGCAAATATTTTCCCTTATTCTGTAGGTTGTCTTTTCACTTCTTTAATAGTGTTCTTTGATGAACAAAAGTTTTTAATTTATTTATTTTTTGTTTTTTAAATTTTTTAGAAGATTTTATTTATTTATTCATGAGAGACACACACACACACAGAGGCAGAGACACAACACAGGCAGAGGGAGAAGCGGGTTCCATGCAGGGAGCCCGACGTGGGACTCAATCCCGGGACTCCAGGATCATGCCCTGGGCCGAAGGCAGGTGCTAAACCGCTGAGCCACCTGGGCTGCCCAAAAGTTTTTAATTTAGATCAAACATAATTTATCTATTTTTCCTTTTATTGCTTTGTACTTTTCATTGCCTAGTCCAAGGTCATGAAGGTTTACCTCTATTTTCTCTTAAGAATGTTATAATTTCATCTCTTACATCTGTGTCTTTGATCCATTTCAAGTTTACTTTTATATGTGGAATGAGGTAGGAGTTTGACTTCATTCTTTTGCATATGAGTATCCAGTTGTCCCATCCCTATTTGTTGAAAAGACTGTCTATTCCCCATTGAATGCTCTTGGCACACTTGACAAAAATCAATTGAACATAGATGCATGGGTTTATTTCTGGACGCTTAATGCTATTCTATCTATTTCTCTATCTTTATACCATTACTATTTTAATTATTGTGTCTTTAGCATAAAATTCGAGGTCAGGAGATGTGAATCTTCAAATTCTTTTCCTTTTTCAAGCTAGCTGTTGTGACTAATTGGGATCACTTGGAACACCAGGTGAATTTTACTGTTATTTTTTTAATTTCTGCAAAAAATTTGACTGGAATTTTGATAGTATGCCTTGAATCTGTATACTATCCTTGACTTGTTTCTTCCCCTCAGCATGATTATATTGAGAGTCATCCAAGCTGTATAAAGTTCTTTCTTATTGTTAAGTGGTATTCTATTATATGGATATACCACAATTTGTTTATCCATTCATCTGTTCATAGCCATTTAGTTTATTTCTAGTTTTTGGCTATTAAAAATGTAGCTGCTGTGAACATTTATTTACAAGTCTTTATAAAGACATATAGTTTTACTTTTGGGGGGGAAATACCTATGAGTGAAATGGCTCAGTCTTACAGTAGGTTTATATTTAAACTATTTTTCAAAGTGGTTGTAATATTTTATGTTCCTACCAGCAGTATATAGAATGAAAGTTCCAGTTGCTTCATATTCTTGCAAACACTTTGTACATTCAGTAATTTTAAGCTGACATGTTCTAAATAACATCATATTGTGGCTTTAATTTGCATTTATCTAATAATTAGTGGTGTTAAGCATCTTTGCACATGCTTATCACCTGTATATCTTCTTTGGTGAAAGGACTAGTCAAATTTTCCATACACTTAAAATTTTTTTTCCTTATAACTACATTTTGAGAGTTCTTTGTACATTCTGGACATGCCTTTGATCAGCTATGTGATTCGCAAATGTATTCTCCCACTCTGGCTTATTTTTACTTTTTTAGTGGTATCTTTTGAAGAGTAGAGGTTCTGAATTTTTATGGGGCCCAATTTTTTTTTAATCATGCTTTTGATATATCTGAGAAATCTTTGCCTGGCCTAAGATTACATATGCTTTCTCCTATCTTTTAAATGGTTTATATTTTTAGATTTTATATTGAGATCTGTGAATCATCTTAAGTTCATTTTTCTTTGTGAATAAAGCACAGATTGAAAGTCTTTTCCTCTCTTTTTACGTGTAAATATCCAATTGTTAATGTGTCATTTCTTGAAAAGACTACCGTTTCTCCAATGAATTGTCTTTGTACTTTTGTTGAAAATCAGTTATCCATGTAAGTGTGAAGTTAGCTTGCATTTTCTACTATGTTTCACCCATCTATTTGTCTATCTCTAGCCAGTATTAAACATATGATGCCTTTTTAGTAAGGATTTAAATCACATTGGGATAGTGTTTCAACTATGTTTTCCTTTTTCCAAGCTGTTTTGGCTGTTCTAGGTTGTTTGTCTAATAAATTTCCTGTGAATTGGCCTTATATACATTTTAGAGTCAGCTTGTCATTTCTTTATAAAAATATTCTTGATATATTTCTCCATTTACTCACATCTTTTCTAAATTCTTTTAGTAGTGTTTTGGGGTTTCCAGTATAGAAGTTTTTTATATATGTTTTGTTAAACTTATCTCTAAGTGTTTCATTTATACTCATGTTGTAAAAATGGTAATATTAAAAATATTTTAAATATCTAATTACTTGTTGCCATATGGAGAAATGCAACTGGCGATTTTTATATATTGACCCTGTATCCTACAAATTTACTAAACTCACTTATTAGTTTTACATGTTCTTTTGTCGATTTCATAGGATTTTATTCATACAGAATCATGTTATCTTTAAATGAAGGCAGTTTTATATTTTCCATTCCAGTTTTGATGTCATTTATGTATCATGTATGTATGAATTTATTTATTTATGTACCCTTATTACATAGGCTATAATCTCTACTGTATCATTAAATAGAAGTGATGAGAGTGGGCATACTTACCTTATTTCAGGTGTTAGGCTAAAGTATTCAGTCTTGCAGAGCCTGTTCCATGCATCATAAAATGAGTAGTAACATCTCTTGCTTCTATTCATTAGATGCCAATATTCCCCAACTGCATTATAACAACCAAAAATGTATTCAGAAATGGCCGGATGACCCTTGCTGGGAAAATAGTTCCTGGTTGAGAACCATTGATATGGGGCTCTTTCGGCTATTTATTTATTTATTATTTAATTTTGAAGTGAGCTTATATAGTTTGTTTTTCAAAGCTTTTTTTTTTTCATTTTTATGTGAGTTGTTGAATTTATTGTTATATAATTATTCATAATATTTTCTTATCATCCTTTTGTTATCTTTATGATTTGTATTTATATCAACCCTCTCATTCATGAGTTTGGTACTTTATGTCTTGTTTCTTATTCCTAAACACTCTGGCTAGAGCTCTGGTTCTTGACCGGTGGAACTGTTGCCACAGATCCAACAACGTGGGTACTAGAAGTGCTCACTTCTATTGAGTTGGTTATTATTTCTATGCTAGAGTTAAGAAATACGTTTTTAAAGATAAAATAATACATTTATTCTAATATTTCAATTTAAATTTAGAAATGGAACTTTTTAACTTAGTTTCATCAACTTATATCTGCATCTCTTTTCTCCATGTCAAAAACCTTGATTCTCAATGGCACTAAAATTGTAGATTTAGGGCAGTCCCCGTGGCGCAGCGTTTTAGCGCTACCTGCAGCCTGGGATGTGATCCTGGAGACCTAGGATCGAGCCCCACGTCGGGCTCCCTGCATGGGGCTTGCTTCTCCCTCTGCCTGTGTCTCTGCCTCTCTCTCTGTCTCTGTGTATCTCTATGAATAAATAAAAATAAAATCTTAAAAAAAATAAAATTGTAGATTTATTCCACAATATATGCAAAGGAATCTCAGAATAGTGGTATCACTATTATCAACACTGAAATTGCTGTGTTTCAATGTCAGTTGAATAGTTCTTTGCATGGTTATGTCCTCAACTGAATACACAGTTTGATACATTTATTTCATTTTGTTTTCAATTTCCAGGAAATAGTTTTTGAATTTAATTTGATTTTATAATGATATAAAATTTTGTTATGATTTCAATATCCAATCAGTAAATATTCTGAGAAGTGTGGCTTTTATCTTTATTTTTTACATTCCTCCTTCTCCCATTGGTAATATTTAGCAATTTTTATGTTACTGTTCCAGCAGTGAATGAATATATGTACACATATATATTTATGTATATACACACACACGTATATGAAAAAATATATATTCCTCATTCTTAGATACGTGATAGACACACACTACCCATACTTTTTCCCACTTTGCGTATTTTGCTTTCTACTACATTTATTACATCCTGGAATTATTCCATGTAATATATGGAAATACACTTTATTCCCTTTGATGGTTTCATATTACTTCATTGTTTTGATTTATCATAATTTTTCAGCCAGTTCCCTATTGATGCACATTTGGGATTGTGAGTCTTTGGTTATTAAATTTGTGCTTCAATGAATATGCTTGCACATGCATCTATATATATATATATATATATATATATATATATATATATATATATTTGACAGTGTATTTTTGGGATAGATTCCAGAAATAGTACCTCAGGATACGAGAGTTAATTTATATATAGTTTCATTTGATGTTAATCAAATTCCTCTCCATAGGTATCACAGTATTTTTAAACTTTCTTAGCAATATATGATTAGGACTGTTTTCCCATCTCTTTCATCCAAAATAAAAATTTGTGGTCAAACTTTTGGATAGTCACCAATTTTATCTCAGTGAAATCTTAGTATGCCTTACTTTGAGTAAGGCATCAGCCAGAGTCCAATTTAAAAATCAGAACCACTAGGAAAGATTTATAATAAACCACAATTTGACGTATCTGACCTTATGCAATTGTGAGAGCTGGTTAGGCAATTTATATATGGCTGCTGCTTCTGTGTGTGATGCTGGAGCCTGGAGTCAGCAGGTCAGGGAGTTTAGAAAATAAAGAATGTGTAGTAGGGAAGCGAAGATCAGCAGGAACCTGGGAGGCTGAGCCAGAATCTATGAGCGCTGATTCGAAGCTGAATTAGTTCTTCTAAGCCTCTGACTTCAGTGGTGAGTTAGCTGTAGGAAGAACTACTTCCCTTTGATACAGAGCTAAAAGGCACTTGGTCCAGGAGAATGAGAAGCTGAAGGTGGGGATCTGGTAGGAGTAGGAATGGCTGCAGGCTCTCTGTAAACCTCCCACAAGGTAAGTAAGCCGATAGACAATATGAGAGCAGCAGCCCTGCCTGGTGCCGTACCCTAACCTTCTGGGTACAGAAGGAACATGGCTCCTGCTTGTCTTCCCTCCTGCAAGTCCCAGGAACCGTCGTGTCTCTTCTGATGCGCAATGACCTGGAGCTACATAGTGAAGGGAATCTTGGGACACCTTGCTCAGCCTTATCTAAATTAGCATAAGACACATCCACCACAAGCAAGGTTGAGGAACTTTCTGTGCAGGACAGGACCTCTTGCCTTTTTTTTTTTTGAATCCATGTACTGTCTCTTATTGTCTCTCTTATCTCTAATCCATTTCATAAAAATAAAGCTATTGGTTTTTTTCTTGCCAACTTTAGAAGCCCTTAATATATTTGGGATAATAATGCTTTATTCATCTGTAATATAAGCTGCAATGCCTACTTTTTCAAATGCCTTGCACAAGGGAAACCAAGAAGCCAACTTCTTTGTGTCTCCAATAAAAGAACAACCAAAACTGAATTCAATCACCATTCATCACCTTGATTATTAAATAAGCACTAAGCTTTCTTCTATGAAGAAGACAAATGACTAGCTTGTTTTTATAAAGAGTTGATTATGGATTGAACAGCAATTTGTGTATTTCTAACATCAGGTTGGGATGGGGATAGATTGTGAATGTTGATTGGTCCTTTCAAATAGTTCAAGAATGAAGACTGCATGCCAGTAGAAGGCAAAAGACTAATGTGGGCAAAATAAGAGTGTCATTTTACTGTTATGACAGAAATAACAGAAAATAATAATAATTTGCTAAAAATTTCTGTCTCCCAACATCTATCTCATTCAACAGAGTCTTGTAGAAATCCCTCTGCGTGAATTGTTTTGGCTTCAATTCATTCATCACAATGGCTGTGTAATCCTCTATGACACAAGAACTGTGATTAATTCAGCTGTTTTCTTATGGATGGTCCTTGACTTTGTTTCAATTCCTTTGCCACTATGTGTGTGTTTAGTTGGGTAAACACATTGGTGCCTTGCTTTTTCTAAAAGAGACAACCTGGACTGGGATCAGTAGTTAAAAGAGAAAAAGGTTTTTTTGTTGTTGTTGTTTGTTTGTTTAGTCTAATAGACTTTTCTTGGTTACTTTTCCAAAAAGTCTCATGAGGTATATTTCAGCCTGCAGAGTATGAGAGCATGGTCCCCTCCATTTTGTCACCAGCAGTAAACATTAACTTTGTAAAAATAAATTTTGCCAATCTGATGATTATAACTGTTATTTTACTGTTACTTTAATTAGCATATTCTTGATTTTTAAAGAGTTTGTGCATCTTTTTATATAATCACCATTTGGATTCACCCTTCTGTGATTTGCTGTTCTTTTGCCAAGTTTTCTACTTGTTTTTTTTTTTTTTTTTGCTTGTCAGTTCATAAAGCTTTTTATATTATATAGACATTACTTTATCTGTCATTTGCATTGAAATATTTTTTCCTATCTCTTTCATTTGGATATTGATATATATTTATGATACACTAGTGTTTTCAACTTCTCATAGATTCAAAAACATTTATAACTTCTCGTTTTTAGGTTTCTTGCCTTGGTTGACATGTTCTACTCATGTGTAAATTGTCCAGGCAGCCTCCTGGGTTTCCTTCTAAGATTGTTAGTTGATATAATTGTAGCTGTGCTTCCTGTTTTTGTGTTTAGCCTTTAATCCATTAGAAATTTATAGTTTGTGTATGGTGTGAGATCCGGAGGCTTTCCTTCTAATAAATAACTAGCTACTCCAATACTATTTATTAAGTAAACCTTTCTACTTTTTTCAAAAAGGATTTTATTTATCTATTTGACAGAAAGAGAGAGAGAACATGCAGGGGAAGTGGCAGAGGGAAAGGGGAGAAGTAGACTCCCTGCTGAGCAGGGAGCCCTAAGTGGGACTCCATCCCAGGACCTCGAGATCACAACCTGAACTGAAGGCAGATGCTTAACCAACTGAGCCACCCAAGTGCCCTTAAACCTTTCTACTTCTATTTGATTTTTATAATAGCAATATAAGATAGGGCTACTGCTTTTCCATTTTATTAGTGAGAAGGCTGATAGATTACGTAGGTTTTCCAAAGTCATCCAAATAATTAATAAGCAATGCAGCCGTGATTGGAGCCAGAGTCAGCCTCCAGATCTGGTGCTGATAATACCTCTACTGTAAGTATTTTCCAGGCCACCACACTGCCTCTCACTTAAAGAACAAAGAATGCAAAAGTTAAAAAAAAATCTGTGCATAAATCAGTCTGGGAAATTCTGGTTGAAACCAAAGCAAATAGGTTTCTTTTCTGTATGAATGTTCAGAATCTTTAAGGCCAATCTGTCATCACTCGCCACCCCACACATTGGGGTCCCATGCATCACTCTTTTGTAGATATTAATTGTTCTTCTGGAAAAAAGGGTCACAGACTTGGAAATATTTGGAAATACAGCTCTTTTGGCTTATGTAGATCTTTGTGCAGGGCAAAGGCAGAGATGTACTCATCAGCCAGAAGTTGGGTTAGTGCACACCATAGTTCATAGAAAATTGCTTTTACGGTTTTTTTTTTTACACATGAGTACAAGCCTTTCCCCCAAACCATGCAGTATCAATACTTACCCCCCTTTTAGAAATTCCTTGTGATACACAGGAAAGCAGGCCCGGGACTCACATGTGAGAAAGCCATCAAAGTATAATTGAGGAGAGACTGGTGGCACACACTCAGGAAGGGAGAAATGTACACACAAATTTGAAAAGATGCAACACAGACATTTGAAAACAAAAGTGGTCACGTCACAGTATTTGTTCAGAAGAAAACAGACTGACATTGAAGATCAGGAATAATTATGCAGATAATTTATCATGTAGACTTCTGAGAATGGAAGGAACTGTTAATAATTATGCCAGGATAACAGGGAGAGCTAGAATCACCCTATATAAAAGGGTCAGGCTGTTTGAGTTTAACATTCAAAATACATGACATGAAGTTCTGTGGATGGTGGAAGTTCTGATTTCCTGGTTACTGTGAATCTAGGCAGGTATTGCACAGTCCATTTTCCATAATTTTAGCTTCACTGTGTAAATTAGTTCATTGAGAATGGAAAATAAAGCCTCTGATTTAGGTTCGATTATTGGCTTCATTTTACACGGGCTTAGAAAGGTCAAATAACTTGCTTTAGCAACACAGTTTCTAAATGGTAGCACTACTTTTAGAACCGGATAATCAGACTCTAGAGTCATTGATATTAACTACCATGCAATACTCAAGAGTTCCATTAACACTCTTTCTTCATAATTATTATGTAATTAAAATTATATATTTTTATTTGTATTGCAAATAAAATATGTATGCATATTTGAATGCATGCACACATATTAATATATAAGTTGATGTATACAAAATAATTGAACTAATACTTTGTGGTTAGGTAAAGGAATTTTCAAGACTAATTTTGTTATATAAAATTTTCCCTCATGTATTGACATTACAACCTAATACCTTAAAAGATTGTATATTTTGCATTGAATAATCACATTAAGTCTCAAGAATTATATTAAGGATTTTGATTTTTGATTTTAGGTATAATGAGTAGCCACTGAAGTGACTTAAGTTGGGAGCAACATAATCAAATTCATGTTTTAAAGAACCCTTCTATAGTGAGAGTAGGATGAGTGAGGCTGGAGAATAGAGAGATAAGATAGATGCTAGTGAAGAGATCTAAGTAAGTGAGTTAGCTTGGACTTAAGGATGATGGTGTAGGAAGAGTGTACTCAGAAGTGCCTCTGAATAAGCTCAGTGGGTGTGTCTTATTGATCATTGGTCTGGAGCTCAGGGGAGAGGAGATAAGTTCAGGAGTCACTGAAATTTAGATGGTAATTGCTGGTCAATGGGCAAAAGTGGGGACAGAATATACAGAAAAAAAATACAAGGAACTCTAAACTTTGATACTGTTTAGAGG
The DNA here is from genome assembly GCF_011100685.1 of Canis lupus familiaris. Lineage (NCBI taxonomy): Eukaryota > Metazoa > Chordata > Mammalia > Carnivora > Canidae > Canis > Canis lupus. The sequence continues at coordinate 47,179,574 of NC_049224.1, read as the reverse complement.
AGTTTACCCTGTGGAGGAGAAAACAAATGGGCGAGAGAGAAAAACTGAAGAGATAAGAATGCCAAAGGAAGATAAACTTTCAAGAAGGGGGGATTGTCAACATTACTTCATGCTACTGAGGAGAATTGGGGCACCTGGCTGGCTCAGTCCCGGTTAGATGTCTGACTCTTGGTTTTGGCTCAGGTCATGATCTCAGAGTCTTGAGATTGAGGCCCACTGGGATTGGAGTCTGCTTGAGATTCTCTCTCTTCCTCTCCCCTGCTCATGCTCTCTCTCTCTCTGAAATAAACAAATACATCTTTTTTTTTTTTAAAGGAGAATTAAATGATCCTGTTGGGATTTAGCAGCATGAGGTGATTTATGATCTCAGCAAGCATCATTTTGGTGGGAATGTGGGGCTGGAATCCAGATTGGGAGGTGGGATCAAGAATGAGTAAGATACTCTATCACATTGAGAGAACAGTGCTGGACAACTATGTAAATCAGTGTAAGTGAGGAAGGGATGCTTGAGAGCAGGAGGCAGAGGGAGGAGTACGGTGGGAGAGGACGCAGTGAGCATGCAACAGGAATGTGATGGACTCCAGAACAGGAATTGCCAAACAATGGACTGTGGCCTCTCCCGAAGCTGGTCTGGTTTTGTTCTTTCTCTTTCGGAGGGGAATGCCCCTTCCTCCAGCAATGGTTCTGAACATGAGCTGCCAATCAAAAGTCTAAATAGTAGTCATGACTTGTGATCCAGCTTACTTGTTAACCAGCCGCCATACTCTACATGTCATCACTGATCTTTTTCCAGACTGCATTTGTCCACTCATGGTTTATCTTGCTCCCTTATAAACGAAGACTGTCATGACTTCTCAGGCTCTGTCTATGTCTGGAATCTTTCAAAACTTTTAGCTTTTGCTCTTAAAACTCCTCTGTCCTTCAGTTTACTGTACCACAAATCCTAGCCAAACACTCATCCTGGCCAATTTTTGTAAACCAGGCATCTCCTTTAGGGGGCTTCTCACACCTTAGTCTAAGGATCACATGGGACAACACAAACTTTTGCTCGTTTCTTTGGGAAGAAAGTATGGATTCTCGGGTATCCTAAAGCTCTGTTTTGAAAATGCTTCCATGGATCTCAAGGGACTTTAGCATTGGGAATAATAATGGTAGAGTGGAGGCAAGGCTACCATTTATAAATATAAGAAGGTCAAAAACTGGATCTTTAAGGGTGCCCTGAAAGTGAGTTTTTTCTTATGAATATGAATATGGTTTCTTGAGACAATTGTACTTCTCTACTGTCACCACATACATATTTATGCCCTAAAAGTAGCTCTAAATCCTGAGATTAGGATTAAAAAATAATTCATTCATCAAAGATAACTTTGAAAGTCTCTGGACTAAATTTTCCTCTTATGCATTCATAAATCTTTCCAATCACAGTTTCTCAAAAAGTCTAGGTTTAAGCTTTTTAAGGAGCAAGGCCAAACATGTCCTGGCCTCATATATAACCCATTTATTTGCTTACTGATTAATTTACTTATTCCATGTCTCCTTTTGATTTGTTCTAGAGAAGCATTAACTTGTTCAATAAATCACAGCACATTGTGCAACATGGCACTTAAAGTGCCCATTTGATAGGTATACACCATAGTAAATTGTGCCTGCAATTTGGTATGTCCTTGTGGCTTTAATTGGGAGCTCATGTTCAAAACAATTGGAAGTTCTTGTTTTGTTTTTGCTTTGCTCATAGTTTCTTCATATGATGAGTTTCTACAGACATACAGCCACATAAGTCTGTTACTATAATTGAATTTCAGCTACTCTAGGGTATGTCTTAAAACTGCACCCATCCCCAGACCCTTCAATATAAATTTTCATGTATACGCTAGTCTTTACGTTAATACATAGTTTTGATCCCACTTTTGATGTATTTTAAGAATATGTATAGCAGTTTTCATCTGACATGGTAATTTTTTTAAAAAATGAAAATTTATTTATTTATTTATTCATTTATTCATTCTGCATGTATTTTTTCTCCTATAGGTTTTTTTAAGAGTTTTTTTCTAAATTTCAGCTAGTTAACACACGTTTATAATATTAGTTTCAGGCGTACAATTTAGTGATTCAACACTTTGATACAAGAGATGGTGTCCATCATACCAAATGCACTCCTTGTTCTCCATCATCTATTTAACCCATCCCCCTACCCACCTCCCCTCTGGTAACCATCAGTTTTTGTTCTTTACAGTTTAAGAGAGTTAAGATTCTGTTTCTTGATTTGACTCTCTCTCTTTCTCTATGCTTGCTTGTTTTGTTTCTTAAATTCCACATATGAGTGAAATAAAACAGAATCCCTCTGTGATACAGCAATTGAGCTACTAGGTATTTACCCAAAGAATACAAAAATACTAATTCAAAGGTATACTTGAATGCTGATATTTATAGCAGCATTATCTATAATAGCCAAATTATGGAAACAGCCCAAATGTCCATCAGCAGATGAATAAAAAAAGAATATGTGGGGTATATATATATATATATATATATATTCCATTATATATATATATATATAATGCCATTATATATATAATCCCATTATATATATATATATATATATATATATATAAACACATTATAATGGAATATTATTCAGCCATAAAAAAGAATGAAATCTTGCCATTTGCAATGATGTGGATGGAGCTAAAAAAAGATGAAAGTTTATTTTTCCTTTTCTATATTGATTGATTGACCTATCAATCACACTGTCTTGCCCCAGTTGCAAGTAAGAGTTGAGTAGGATGCAATCAAACATAGAAGGCAAGGCAAAATTAGATGTACACATTCATTATTAAAAAGCCAATGAAAATAATGTTTCAGGGACCAGTGTATAACAGAGATATTATATGCTGTGAGTAAGACATTCAGGTAAATTCCTGGGGGTGGGGGGAGGCAAAAATGAAAATTGTGTTGTGTTATATAACTCTTAGTACCAAAAGGAGGATATGCATTTATACAAAAGGGTGAAATTTGTCTTGATGTTGACTTTCAGGTAGAATTTATTATGTGATTCTTATATGCAAGACAGTTGATAATAGATGGAATTTTTAAATGTAGTTTTCTAAATATTCAATGATTTTTTGTTTTAACATATGCATCTATTTAAAAATCCAGGTGGTGGTGGTAGTGGTAGGGATTGGGGGAAAGGTAATGGTCAACATTAACTCTACTCAGAGAAAATATTGTTGTAGAAATCTAAGGAAATAACAGGAAATTCATGGCATTTCTGGAGGCAGCTTGTGTTCTAGGAGATGCTAGTTGCATGACAAGCCCATTGACAGGCATTTAACATTTTGGGGAACTGTGCACGTGCATTCTAGAATATGCAATGTAGGGGCACCTCAGTGGCTCAGTCAGTGAAGCATCTGACTTCAGCTCAGGTCATGATTCCAGGGTCCTGGGATTGAGGCCCGTGTGGGGCTCCCTATTCAGCGGGAAGCCAGCTTTTCCCTCTCCCTGTGCCATTTCCTCCACTTGTGCTTTCTGGCTCTCTCTCTGTCAAATAAATACATAAATAAAATCTTTTAAAAATAGAATATGCTATGTTACAACATTTTTGTCCCTTTAGTGCCCACACTTCTTGGTCCCGCGGCTTCAAAGAATGAAGAGGTAGAACAGATGACAAGTGGTGAGCAGCAAAGCCAAGTTCATTGAGTGATTGTAGAAAGGTCTTGTAGAGGGGACCTGAGAGGGTGGCCATTTTGGAGTTCAAATCTAGGGGTTTTATAAGTTCTTTTGTAGAACTATCTTGAGCATCCTGAGTGTGGCTCCCCCTGTGGATTGGCTGCTCAGGTGTACCCAGCAGGGCTTTGATCATGCACCTGCCTACCTATCAGGTTATTGTTCGTGTGTTGATGGTCATTAGGGCTGACATTTGGAGATAGCTGCCTCCACTTGTGATAGTGATTTTATGGTTAATTGTTTTGTTTCAGGATGTTTTGCAAAAGTCACTCCTGTAGAGACTGCTAGACAGGATGCTATTGTGGTCTGGTCTAGGCTATAAAACTGGATGCTAGTGCGGTTTTGTCTTCACTGTCCTGGCTCCCTGTTTGCTTCTTGGGGACCCTGAATACCTAAGTGTCCAATTAACTCCAAACAACATGGACCTTAAGTTAACTGGGTAATCCTAGAACAGAGAAATTTGATCCATTTTGCTTAATCTACTGTTTTCCAAACTCTCTTGTTGATGAAACATTCTTTAAAAGTATTATGGAAAAGATAACAGACTGGGAGAGAATATTAGCAAATCATTTATCTGATGAAGGTCTGGTGTCTATAGTCTATAAGGCACTTGAACAACTCAAAAATAAAAGACAAATAGCCTGATTAAAAATGGGCAAGGGATATGATAGCTATTTTTTCCAAAGAAAATACAAAGATGCCAATAACACATGAAACTATGCTCAGCATCATTAGCCATCAGAGAAGTAGAAATCAAAGCCACACAGAAATACCACTTCATGGCCACTAAGGGGGTTATAATAAAAAAGACAGACGCTAACAAGTGTTGGAGAAAAAAAACCACAAAAACCTTGAGGTCATTGTTCCAACCTTCTGATTTTACACATTTGTTGGACAAAGGAGGCATAGAAGAGAGATATGACCTGCTTAGTGTAAAACCAAGTCCATGGCAAGATGGTGTCTAGAAACAATGCAGGTTTCCCCATTGTCTGAGGTGTGTTGCTGTTTCCCCCTTGCTATGTGGCCCACTGGATCAAAGATGACCATGAGCAGTTCCCAAAATAAATAAATAATGTCACTGAGAATTCACAAACCAAAGAGTGCACATGTTAAAGATGTTCAATTCAATGTTTTCTAGTACACTGGAATTGTGCCACCACCACCACAACAACACATTTTGGAATATTTCTATCACCCTAAAAGAAAATCCCATACCTATTCACTGTCATTCTAATGATTCCCTCCCCCAATACCCAGCAACCACTATTCTTTCTGTTTCTATACATCTGAATATTCTGGACATTTTGTAAAAATGAAATTATGTGATAATCTGACTTTTGTGACCAGCTTCTTTCATTAAGCCTGTTTTCAAAGTTCATCTATGATGCAGCAGGTATCAATATTTCATTTCTCTTCATGGCTCAATAATATTCTATTGTATGGATACACCACATTTTTTTTCCATTCACCAGTTGACAAACATTTGGGATGTTCCTTTTTATGGCTATTATGAATAATGCAGAGGTCTATGAACACTGTGTACAAATTTTTATATATGTTTCCATTTCTCTTGGATATATACTTAGGAGTGGAATTGCTGAGTCAAATAGTAACTCTAAGGTTAACCTTTTGAGGAATTGCCAGACTTTTCTTCCAAAAAGGCTGCATCATTTTGCATTTCACATTCCCACCAAGAAGGTATGAGGGTTCAAAATTCTCTGCATCCTTTCCAACACTTGTTTCCAATACTTGTTAGATAAACTATGTTTATCTCTCTTCACTGCTAATTTTGTAGCTCGCAGTGTACTGGATATTTTCTATCTTCCGCCTTGATTTCCCGGTGGATCACTAAAGTGAGCTAGAGATAGAAACAGACGTTGTCTCAGCAAAATGTATTTGGCGTGCCTTGCTGTATGCTTTGTCATCCCTGGCACTCAAATGGTTTTATGTAACTATGTGCTGTCTTTTTCATTATACCAAAATAGACCCCATATCATTGTGTCACAGAAGAAAACCCTGCTTCATGCCTGAGCTTCACTGCAAGCTTGTATTGAGCTCCCAAGATGCTCCGATCAATAGCTCTAGCTTCTGCATTTTGCAAATAGGGGAAGAGTCACATATTTCCTCCCTCTTGGCCCTTGGAAGGCTGCCTTGCTCTGGAAGTTCCAGTCCAAGGCATTTCATGATTCATCCCTGGTCTTTTATCCCACACAGAAAAGGACTACTTTGCTCTAGACTGTTGTTCCATTTGCTCATACCCATTTCCTGCCAATGTAACTATTTCCCCCAAAGAAAATAAAAGATGTTCTGAGTCGTTCATTAATTTCTGCATGTGGAATGAATTCAGAATTGATGTGTGGAGCCCAGCAGGAACGAGGTGATGACCAAAATGGGATAGGATGACCCAAAAAGCAATCTCTTGCAACGAACAATTAATTATTAAAAATGGGAGCCCAAGTACATTATATTACTAAATCAATCAGCCTGAGCTTACAGGCTTATTAAAATTAGTGAGTTTAAAGCCAATTTATTAGAAATAGGTTACTGTTTTCCATTTGAAGCCTATACCATTTGCTAGGGAGAATAAAGATTTGGATAATCATATCTTCCCCGGATTATAAATATACAACCATTAGTAAATTATTTATGGAATATTTACACATATGCATGTCTGTATCTTTTCTTTTAATTTCTAAAAGCACAGAACAATTGCCTGTGCTCATTGCTGAGTGTATTAGATGTTCATTCTTATTTTTCAGAAAACAAGCAAATAAACATATTTATAAATAAAATGTGTCTTTCTTAAAGATTTGAAGACAGGATGCCCTGAATGAATAAATAATGGCTAAATGGTTATTTTGCACTTGGCTAATAAAGAGAATGATATTCTTTAAGAGAAAAAGGAGAAACATTAGTACGTACGAATCTGAAAACTATATACATGGCTCAACAAAAAGTTTGTACCTGGGGCAGCCTGGGTGGCTCAGCGGTTTAGCGCCACCTTCAGCCCAGGGCGTGATCCTGGGGATCCCGGATCGATTCCCACGTCAGGCTCCCTGCATGGAGCCTGCTTCTCTCTCTCTCTCTCTCTCTCTCTCTCTCCCCCCCTGTGTCTCTCATGAATAAATAAATAAAATCTTATAAAAGAAAAAGTTTGTACCTGAAAAGTATTTGAAGTTAAAATAGTTCTGATTCACGCGGGTAATTTTTTCTCTTCACTTTGCAGCTCTCAATGTCTTTTTTTCCTCTTTTCCCAGTTTCTTTTCTAATTTAGTACCTTTGTGGAATCTCCTTCCTCCTTTTAGTCCTTTTAATCCACATAGAAGACCAAAAGTAATGGTCAGGACAAGGATTGTCCAGTAGCAAAATAGCAGTGTTTATATGCAAATAACCAAATGAATATGCCTCCTCCACACGAAAACAATAAAACTGCCAATGTCTATGATTTCTGGAAATTACTTCTATTTTTTCTTGAACTGGAGCTTTGCTCTTCTACAAGGAGCCAAGGTCAAAAGCTTTCCTATTCTAAAATCATACAGGAGTGAGTTTGGAAATCTTATACAACACACACACACACACACACATACACACACAGGTTATTTTCAGGCTTACCTTTTATGTGTTCACAAATGCAGTATTTAAAGAGGACAGCATTTGGAACAATGTAGATATGTTTGAGACCTCCTCTAGAGGCTGGAAGTATGAAGATGTTGAACAGTCCTCACTAGAAAAGGTGAGCTCCATGAAGGCAGGGATTTTTTGTGTGTGTGTCATTGCCTGTTTTGGTCATGGCAATGTTTTCTGTGCTTAGAGTAGTACTTGACACATAGAAGGTGCTCAATAAATATTTCTAAAATGGAAAAGGCAGTTAGCCTCATGGGTCCAAAGAGAAAATCCTAAGGTATTTATTTTAAAGTCTCTTGGCAGTGAGTTCTATTGGTTCCCTTTAACGCAAAACCCTTGCTTTTAGGAAGTGACTTTTTGAACAGGTAATAAAATTTCCACTAAAAATTAGGAAATGTATCACCCACATTGATTTCCTATGTCAAGCTTTAAAGTCCAGGTGTTTTATTTATTTATTTTTAGAGTAATATTTGGAAAAAAAGGAAGACAATCCAGTAAAAATGTCAATTCATTTTGACATTTGATGACAGATGAGCTAAATTGACTATAAGTTCTACACATCCCAATAAACAATGTTGTCAAAATTTACAAGGTATTCTAAAATATATATAAAAATCAAAGGACCTGTATAGTCAAAACAATTAAAAAAATAATAACACTGTTGAAGGACTTATACTACCTCATTTCAAAACTTATTATAAAGTTATAGGAATCAAGACTGTGGTATTGGCATAAGGATAGACAGGTCCATGGAGCACAATAGAAAGCCCAGAAATAGACTCAGACTTCCACATTCAATTGATATTCATTTAATGAACACTGTTCAGTAATAAAAAAGAAATAGATTATCGATAAGCCAGTTAACACAGATGAATCTCAAAAGCAATATGTGAAGAAGACATAAAACAATACATACAGTTCGGTTCCATTTATTTTATTTTATTTTATTTTATTTTATTTTATTTTATTTTATTTTATTTTATTTTATTTATTTTATTTATATTATTTTATTTTATTTTATTTTATTTTTTATTTTATTATTTATTTATTTATTTATTTATTTATTTATTTATTTATTGAGAGAGAGAGAGAGAGAGACAGAGACACAGGCAGAGGGAGAAGCAGGCTCCATGCAGGAAGCCTGATGTGGGACTCGATTCCGGGTCCCCAGGATCACACCCCGGGCTGCAGGCGGCGCTAAACCGCTGCGCCACTGGGGCTGCCCCATTTATGAGATTTTAGAACAAAAAAACTGTACTATGAAGAAAGACACATGAACAGTGTTTAACTATAGGTGATAAAAGTGGGGAAACTTTCTGGAATGATAGAAATATCTTATATCTTATGTTGATTATCCAAGTATAGGAATTTATCAAAACAAAGTTATACCTTATGTACAACCCCCCCCCCCCCATCATTTTGAGAAGTACCCTCACTTTATGTCATAGAAGGTAGATGTTCTTTTTGTGTAAAAGAAGATAGTGAGTATGCAAACAATCATAATCTATTAAGAATAATTTTGTGGGCTCTCTAAAAATCATAATTATTGGAAAATATTGAAAGGAGAGTTTAATCTTATTTATTTAAAAAATATTTTATTTATTTACTCATGAGAGACAGGGTCAGAGAGAGGCAGAGACATAGGCAGAGGGAGAAGCAGGCTCTCTGTCCGGAGCCTGATGCGGAACTCGATCCCAGGACCCCAGGATCATGACCTGAGCTAAAGGCAGACACTCAACCACTGAGCCACCCATGTGCCCCTGAAAGGAGATTCTAAAACAGAGAAAGACATAAGAAAACCTATCATCGGCCACTCTTAAAAACATATTGTCAGTTTCATAATCTACTCCTAAATGAGTATGGAAGTCAGGTCAAACTTTTAAAGATAGATATCGAAGAAAAAATCAAACGTCCCAGCAGCTAAGTAACTAACTCTGTGTAAGGGTGCACTTATGTTACTGGTTTGTATGCTGCCTCGTAAGGCTTTGGAATTTCCTTTGGCAGACAAGGAAGTACTGGTTGGGATAAAGAAAGACTAACTAAAGCCTATAGGAGACTGCCTTCTCTACCAAAATCATACTAAATAATTTATTTTTCAGTAAGAGTATGAGAAAGAAAGTTCTTTAGCAGACTCTAATGCTTATTAGCTAAGGTAGTTAAAATCATCTGGAATTTCCCCCTGTCCTAATTTAAATGTTTTCTTGTGCATCGACATCACTCACACATTTTTCTAAGTTTTGTTCATATTCGACCCTGTGATTTTGACTAATTTTGGGGAAAAAGTGAAATTCTATATTTAGAACTTTGACTCTAAAAAAAAAAAAAAAAAACAAAAAAACCTTTGAATCTGAGGGATACCTGGGTGGCTCAGTTGGTTAAGCATCTGCCTTTGGCTTGAGTCATGATCCCAGGGTTCCAATCCAGTTCCCCACTGAGCTCCCTGCTAAGTGGGGAGTCTGCTTCTCCCTCTGCCCTTCCCTGTCCTTGTGTGTGCACATGCACTCTCTCTGTCTCTCTCAAATAAATAAAATTTTTTTAAAGGACTTTGAATCTGAGGTTGGATTCCCCAGAAGTGGCTCGAGGCTTCATGTTCAGGAGGTGCTCACAGGGAAACCTCAAAGGCATGGGGCAGGGTGGTGGGAGGAGAATGCAAGCCAGAAGGCAGTCGTGTGCAGGGTCCATTCCATGAGTGGTAAATTTGGCCTGGCCCTTCGGGAGAAATATGGACAGTAAGCTTCACCTCACAGTGATCCAGGACTCCAGTGAGGCCTGAAGGCTGGTGGCCTTGTAGACTGCTGCTCCTGGCCACCACTGCCAGGTACTCAGGCTCTCCATCCACAGGAGTGGAGTGGGTTCCTCTGAGAAAGAGTGGGAGCTGCTGTTGCTGGAAGCAAAACCACACTGGAGTGGTGCCTCAATATGGTAAAGAGAGACCTGAAGCACCAACTTTATTTTGGAACACCAATATTATTACCTGTTAAACACTAAAGCATTCTCTAAATGTTTTGCCACCCTTTTGTTTACCGTGATATATTTGGATTTGTTTTCTTCTTGTATCTCTTGTGCTCTCTTTACTATGTTTTTGCCCACGTAGTGCTTCTTTTTCCCCTCTCTGTCTGGTTTCTTTTGAATTGTTTGGATGTTCTTTCTTCTTTTCTCCCCTTCGTACTGGTTTGAAAATCATGCTTTCTCTTCTGTTCTCTCAGTGGTTGCCCTTGGATCTTTGCCATTCACATTTTACTGATGAGATACCAAGTTACTGGTGTTTCTATCATTTCTCTAAACACATAGAAGCCTTAGGCTCCTTCAGTTCTTATTATCCTCTTACAGTTTCTCTGTCATTTTTGTACACTGTTCTTTTTTTGTTTTAACCCTCCCTTTGGCTGCTGCTGCTAATTGTGTAGTCAATGCTTTTCTAGATTCAGCAACATGACGACTCACTGCTGCCATGTGCAAATGGCTCCATCTTTCTGGATTCAGTTTTCACATTACTGAGGTACATCCCTTAGGAGCTGATTTCTTTCTTCTCTCAACGAATATTGATTGTATGTCTCCTCTGTGGGAGGAGTATTCTAGGCAACAAAGATTAAGGTGGGGAGGACACAGAGAAACCTCCTGCCCTCATGTGACTGTTGTGAGAATGGTGGTAAACTCTGAGCACCTGTCTGCTATGCCTGCATTGTCTCCTCATTCTGAAATGGTAGTTGAGGATATAGCCTCTAGATTGATCACATTTTCCCTCAGCATCCTGGGGGTTACCGTGGTAGAATCAATTCCTCTCCCTTCTTCAGGGGTCTTCTGTCTCTCTTCTCCAGCTAATTTTGATTGTCTTTGTTTTGTGTTTTCTGATTTCACTACTATATATCTATGCCTAGAATTATTTTTATTTACTTTCCTCTGAACTTGAAATGTTTTTCTGGTGTAAGGATTCATGTTTTTCTCTAACTCTAGAAAACTCAAGAATTTTCTTTCCAAGGGTTGTTTCTCTCCATTCTTTCTATTCTTACCTTCTGGTGCCCCTATTAGGCACAGGCTTAACTAATTAATTAATTAATTAATTAATTTTAAGAGATGTGAGGAGGAGCTGAGGGAGAGAGAGAAAGAGAATCTTAAGCAGGCTCCATGCCCAGGTCAAATCCCAAGAAAAGACTCTTCTTTGAGTGATTAAATGACTATGTGTTTCAAGAAACAAATGAGAAATTGGTAATCAATTCAGTGCAAACTACCATGCCAAAGGCCAGACAAAGAAAGGGGTAGTGACATCAGTAATGGCAAAGGCATTTTCTTGCAGTTAATCCTCCTGGAAGATCATCAGGTTAAGACAACAAAAAGCAAAACATGCGCAGCAATGTTCCAACTCCAGTGTGCTCCTGAACCATTGGGCGCACTGTGTAAATTTATAAGAAATAGCAGCTTGGACAACCAGCTAAATACTTAAGGCATGAAACGGTCTCTTCCAGAAGGGGAGAACCCTCCATCATGAGTCGTTGGATAGATGTTTATGGCTGGGAAATACTGTAACCCTGTAATTTGGCTCCTGAAGGCCACATTCTTCTTTGGGACAGAAGCCACAGGTCAATTATTGCAGTTGGTGAGCTTTTCTTTTGGGTGTGAATCAGGACCAATTTTGCATGAGGGAAGGGTTTCCCTTCTGGCACTGGCTCACTACAATTATGGAATCCTATCATGGGATTATTGAACACAGTATTTTCCAGGGAGCTCCCAGGGGATCCTGTGAGGTTACTACTTATGGGACACTCTACCCTGGTTACCATTTCCCACAGTGGCACCCAGCTTCTAGTCTCCATGACGCTCTCTGTGAATTTCTCTTCCTTCTCCAAGATTTTGGGTTCTAGAATCACAAAACATCCCTTAAGAAACCCATAGCTGTGGTTATATATTCATCCTTGGGATTAAGGAACCCTCTGGCCTGAGTTACCTTACCTATATGTATCTCTTTCTACCTATAGGAATACATGCCCCTTCCCTCCTTCCTTCCTTTTCCTTATAATTATTGATAAACCTGTTATATGAAAGGCATTCTTCAATGTTGTGTTATACTCACATTTGGGGCAACTTTTACACTTTCTCTGATATGCTTCTCATGATAGGCCTGGGGGAAGGAGGAAGAATGATATCTCTGGAAAGTGATGCTCTTGGAGAGAATATGAAGTTGAGAGACATATGAGGATTCAAACCTTTTCCCACATGTACCACTTATACATTATAGAAAATAATTCCAGTGCTTTGAGGCTTCATGTTCACATCTGTAAATCAGCAATAATAACCTTTCCTTCATAGCATTGCTTTGAAAATTGGAGATACTTCAAAAAAATGCCTTGCACATTGCTAATACATACAATTGCTTGATGCATTCTTGTTATCATTACTCTTTTCACTATTAGTCTGAATTTGGACATACAGAAACCAAGCCTTGAGGGGGGAAGTGACTTGGCAGAGAACACAAAGGTAACAAGTGGGAGAGCCAGCATCATCTCTATGGCCTTTGGACTACCATTATCATCCATTATCCTTCCTAACATGGAATGTGCTGTGCTGCCATCTCCGCCAAGGGTAGAGGTAGGTGGAGAGAGCCAGAGTCCCCACTGTGTCCTTTGCTCAAAATGGCTTCAAGAAAAAAAGGCTCTTTCTCATGTGTTTGAGTTGAAAGGGAATTCGTTATTTGGGTTTGTGTCTCCTTTTTTGGGTTTTTGTGACTTAAGATGAGTGAAACATTTTTTTTTTTTTTAGTCTTTAGAGAAAACACAGGGAAGTATGGCAGTTTTGTGCATGACAAGAGAACCCATGGAAGGTACTGGAGAACACAGAAGACCCCTACTGCAGGATTATCATCCTCAGGGAGGTGGGCCATGGCCCAAGCTGTCTAAAGGTGGAGGTTGTGAAGGGTGCTGATTTATTTATGTTCTCTACTACATCCTCTTGTTCACTTGCTTGAGATGTATCACAGAGTTTTTCCTGAGAGTTTACTATAATACCAACAGAGTGGTATTCAAGGGAACTGACTGTATGTCTTTTCTCTCCTAGCAGAAGTCAGATAAATAACAAAGATGATTTATTGAAGGCTTTCTGCTTCAATGATACAAGACAGAAGGTAACTCCAAAGCAGAGATAGAAACTTTATGTTGTATGGTTTCTAATTGTTCCTATGAAATATTCTGTTCAGAGGGGTGGGCAGTAGTTTCCAATACTAACGACACCTACTCTGTACTAGTACCATTTCTACCTACAGTATATCTCCTTTACATATTGTTGTAGGAGGCAAATAAATGTCTTGTGTATTTGAAAATGCTAGAATTACCCACGTCAGTGCTCTGTTGTCAAAAAATCCCCTGGCATGTTATTTTAGTACCAGAAACACTGACAAACTGCTTTGAGAATTGTCTCTTTCATTCCTTTCTGTACTTTGAAAGTTCACCCAATTGCAGTTCCTGAGTTAGGTCATTAGAAGTTTTATTTTCTTCCACTTATTTCCCTTCTCACCCACCTTCCATACATCCAACACACTTTCTGGTAACTTCCTTTGACTTTAAGAGGCAACAGCCGGGAAACTTTTGTTATGTAAACAGTATTGAGAGCAGGAACTCCATGCAGTTTCAAAAGGCATTTTTTTTTCTTTTTTTTTTCAGAATGATTTAGAACTGTCTAGAAAAAAAAATGTCATGGGGGTATACTTGGGATTTTGAATGAATCACTTCTTTTGTGCTTGTACCCTGAAGAAAGACTTGGTTTAGTGAAAAAAGAACTATGGGACATGCAAGAATAATACATCCTCATAGTTATACTGTCACACTGGCTTCAGTACTAAGTTGTACAGATGGGACATTTAGAATGATATTAAAATTTATTCTGATGCCAAATGATATGAAATGGGTCTTTGAGGACTTTTTCTAGAATTCTTGGTCACTAACAAACTGCATTCATAGAAAGACATACTTACCTGTTCAATCATTCCTTACATTTCCTTGAATGACCTGAACAGTAAGGTTGATTAAATAGTCCCATAAAAATCAGTCAAGAAAACACACAAAAAATCATTTATTAGTGTGACTATTTCTTTTTTTTTTTTTTTTTTTTTTTTTTTTTTTTTTTTTCTACTTTTTTTTTTTTTTTTTTTTTTTTTTTTTTTTTTTTATTTTTTTTTATTTTTTTTATTGGTGTTCAATTTACTAACATACAGAATAACACCCAGTGCCCGTCACCCATTCACTCCCACCCCCCGCCCTCCTCCCCTTCTACCACCCCTAGTTCGTTTCCCAGAGTTAGCAGTCTTTACGTTCTATCTCCCTTTCTGATATTTCCCACACATTTCTTCTCCCTTCCCTTGTTTTCCCTTTCACTATTATTTATATTCCCCAAATGAATGAGAACATATAATGTTTGTCCTTCTCCGACTGACTTACTTCACTCAGCATAATACCCTCCAGTTCCATCCATGTTGAAGCAAATGGTGGGTATTTGTCATTTCTAATAGCTGAGTAATATTCCATTGTATACATAAACCACATCTTCTTTATCCATTCATCTTTCGTTGGACACCGAGGCTCCTTCCACAGTTTGGCTATCGTGGCCATTGCTGCTAGAAACATCGGGGTGCAGGTGTCCCGGCGTTTCATTGCATTTGTATCTTTGGGGTAAATCCCCAACAGTGCAATTGCTGGGTCGTAGGGCAGGTATATTTTTAACTGTTTGAGGAACCTCCACACAGTTTTCCAGAGTGGCTGCACCAGTTCACATTCCCACCAACAGTGTAGGAGGGTTCCCTTTTCTCCGCATCCTCTCCAACATTTGTTGTTTCCTGCCTTGTTAATTTTCCCCATTCTCACTGGTGTGAGGTGGTATCTCATTGTAGTTTTGATTTGT
Source organism: Canis lupus familiaris (assembly GCF_011100685.1). Classification (NCBI taxonomy): domain Eukaryota; kingdom Metazoa; phylum Chordata; class Mammalia; order Carnivora; family Canidae; genus Canis; species Canis lupus. Next base: position 47,164,346 of record NC_049224.1, on the reverse strand, counting down.
ATTTCCCTGATGGCAAGTGATGCAGAGCATTTTCTCATGTGCATGTTGGCCATGTCTATGTCTTCCTCTGTGAGATTTCTGTTCATGTCTTTTGCCCATTTCATGATTGGATTGTTTGTTTCTTTGGTATTGAGTTTAATAAGTTCTTTATAGATCTTGGAAACTAGCCCTTTATCTGATATGTCATTTGCAAATATCTTCTCCCATTCTGTAGGTTGTCTTTGAGTTTTGTTGACTGTATCCTTTGCTGTGCAAAAGCTTCTTATCTTGATGAAGTCCCAATAGTTCATTTTTGCTTTTGTTTCTTTTGCCTTTGTGGATGTATCTTGCAAGAAGTTACTATGGCCGAGTTCAAAAAGGGTGTTGCCTGTGTTCTTCTCTAGGATTTTGATGGAATCTTGTCTCACATTTAGATCTTTCATCCATTTTGAGTTTATCTTTGTGTATGGTGAAAGGGAGTGGTCTAGTTTCATTCTTCTGCATGTGGATGTCCAATTTTCCCAGCACCATTTATTGAAGAGACTGTCTTTCTTCCAATGGATAGTCTTTCCTCCTTTATCGAATATTAGTTGCCCATAAAGTTCAGGGTCCACTTCTGGATTCTCTATTCTGTTCCACTGATCTATGTGTCTGTTTTTGTGCCAGTACCACACTGTCTTGATGACCACAGCTTTGTAGTACAACCTGAAATCTGGCATTGTGATGCCCCCAGATATGGTTTTCTTTTTTAAAATTCCCCTGGCTATTCGGGGTCTTTTCTGATTCCACACAAATCTTAAAATAATTTGTTCTAACTCTCTGAAGAAAGTCCATGGTATTTTGATAGGGATTGCATTAAACGTGTATATTGCCCTGGGTAACATTGACATTTTCACAATATTAATTCTGCCAATCCATGAGCATGGAATATTTTTCCATCTCTTTGTGTCTTCCTCAATTTCTTTCAGAAGTGTTCTATAGTTTTGAGGGTATAGATCCTTTACATCTTTGGTGAGGTTTATTCCTAGGTATCTTATGCTTTTGGGTGCAATTGTAAATGGGATTGACTCCTTAATTTCTCTTTCTTCTGTCTCATTGTTAGTGTATAGAAATGCCACTGACTTCTGGGCATTGATTTTGTATCCTGCCACGCTACCAAATTGCTGTATGAGTTCTAGCAATCTTGGGGTGGAGACTTTTGGGTTTTCTATGTAGAGTATCATGTCATCGGCGAAGAGAGAGAGTTTGACTTCTTCTTTGCCAATTTGAATGCCTTTAATGTCTTTTTGTTGTCTGATTGCTGAGGCTAGGACTTCCAGTACTATGTTGAATAGCAGTGGTGAGAGTGGACATCCCTGTCTTGTTCCTGATCTTAGGGGAAAGGCTCCCAGTGCTTCCCCATTGAGAATGATATTTGCTGTGGGCTTTTCATAGATGGCTTTTAAGATGTCGAGGAATGTTCCCTCTATCCCTACACTTTGAAGAGTTTTGATCAGGAATGGATGCTGTATTTTGTCAAATGCTTTCTCTGCATCCAATGAGAGGATCATATGGTTCTTGGTTTTTCTCTTGCTGATATGATGAATCACATTGATTGTTTTACGGGTGTTGAACCAGCCTTGTGTCCCAGGGATAAATCCTACTTGGTCATGGTGAATAATTTTCTTAATGTACTGTTGGATCCTATTGGCCAGTATCTTGTTGAGAATTTTTGCATCCATGTTCATCAGGGATATTGGTCTGTAATTCTCCTTTTTGGCGGGGTCTTTGTCTGGCTTTGGAATTAAGGTGATGCTGGCTTCATAGAACGAATTTGGAAGTACTCCATCTCTTTCTATCTTTCCAAACAGCTTTAGGAGAATAGGTATGATTTCTTCTTTAAACGTTTGATAAAATTCTCCTGGGAAGCCATCTGGCCCTGGACTCTTGTGTCTTGGGAGGTTTTTGATGACTGCTTCAATTTCCTCCCTGGTTATTGGCCTGTTCAGGTTTTCTATTTCTTCCTGTTCCAGTTTTGGTAGTTTGTGGCTTTCCAGGAATGCGTCCATTTCTTCTAGATTGCCTAATTTATTGGCGTAGAGCTGTTCATAATATGTTTTTAAAATCGTTTGTATTTCCTTGGTGTTGGTAGTGATCTCTCCTTTCTCATTCATGATTTTATTAATTTGAGTCTTCTCTCTCTTCTTTTTAATAAGGCTGGCTAATGGTTTATCTATCTTATTAATTCTTTCAAAGAACCAACTCCTGGTTCTGTTGATCTGTTCCACAGTTCTTCTGGTCTCGATTTCGTTGAGTTCTGCTCGAATCTTTATTATCTCCCTTCTTCTCTTGGGTGTAGGATCTATTTGCTGTTTTTTCTCTAGCTCCTTTATGTGTAAGGTTAGCTTTTGTATTTGAGTTCTTTCCAGTTTTTGAATGGATGCTTGTATTGCGATGTATTTCCCCCTTAGGACTGCTTTTGCTGCATCCCAAAGATTTTGAACGGTTGTATCTTCATTCTCATTAGTTTCCATGAATCTTTTTAATTCTTCCTTAATTTCCTGGTTGACCCTTTTATCTTTTAGCAGGATGGTCCTTAACCTCCATGTGTTTGAGGTCCTTCCAAACTTCTTGTTGTGATTTAGTTCTAATTTCAAGGCATTATGGTCCGAGAATATGCAGGGGACAATCCCAATCTTTTGGTATCGGTTCAGACCCGATTTGTGACCCAATATGTGGTCTATTCTGGAGAAAGTTCCATGTGCGCTTGAGAAGAATGTGTATTCAGTTGAGTTTGGATGTAAAGTTCTGTAGATATCTGTGAAATCCATCTGGTCCAGTGTATCATTTAAAGCTCTCGTTTCTTTGGAGATGTTGTGCTTAGAAGACCTATCAAGTATAGAAAGAGCTAGATTGAAGTCACCAAGTATAAGTGTATTATTATCTAAGTATTTCTTCACTTTGGTTAATAATTGATTTATATATTTGGCAGCTCCCACATTCGGAGCATATATATTGAGGATTGTTAAGTCCTCTTGTTGAATAGATCCTTTAAGTATGATATAGTGTCCCTCTTCATCTCTCACTACAGTCTTTGGGGTAAATTTTAGTTTATCTGATATAAGGATGGCTACCCCTGCTTTCTTTTGAGGACCATTCGAATGGTAAATGGTTCTCCAACCTTTTATTTTCAGGCTGTAGGTGTCCTTCTGTCTAAAATGAGTCTCTTGTAGACAGCAAATAGATGGGTCCTGCTTTTTTATCCAGTCTGAAACCCTGCGCCTTTTGATGGGGTCATTAAGCCCGTTCACATTCAGAGTTACTATTGAGAGATATGAGTTTAGTGTCATCATGATATCTATTCAGTCTTTGTTTTTGTGGACTGTTCCACTGAACTTCTTCTTAAAGGGGAATTTTAAGAGGCCCCCTTAAAATTTCTTGCAGAGCTGGTTTGGAGGTCACATATTCTTTTAGTTGCTGCCTGTCTTGGAAGCTCTTTATCTCTCCTTCCATTTTGAATGAGAGCCTTGCTGGATAAAGTATTCTTGGTTGCATGTTCTTCTCCTTTAGGACCCTGAATATATCCTGCCAGCCCTTTCTGGCCTGCCAGGTCTCTGTGGAGAGGTCTGCTGTTACCCTAATACTCCTCCCCATAAAAGTCAGGGATTTCTTGTCTCTTGCTGCTTTAAGGATCTTCTCCTTATCTTTGGAATTTGCAAGCTTCACAATTAAATGTCGAGGTGTTGAACGGTTTTTATTGATTTTAGGGGGGGATCTCTCTATTTCCTGGATCTGAATGCCTGTTTCCCTTCCCAGATTAGGAAAGTTTTCAGCTAGAATTTGTTCAAATACATATTCTGGCCCTCTGTCCCTTTCGGCGCCCTCGGGAACCCCAATTAAACGTAGGTTTTTCTTCCTCAGGCTGTCGTTTATTTCCCTTAATCTTTCTTCATGGTCTTTTAATTGTTTGTCTCTTTTTTCCTCAGTTTCCCTCTTTGCTATCAACTTGTCTTCTAGGTCACTCACTCGTTCTTCCACCTCGTTAACCCTCGTCGTTAGGACTTCTAGTTTGGATTGCATCTCATTCAATTGATTTTTAATTTCGGCCTGATTAGCTCTAAATTCTGCAGTCATGAAGTCTCTTGAGTCCTTTATACTTTTTTCTAGAGCCACCAGTAGCTGTATAATAGTGCTTCTGAATTGGCTTTCTGACATTGAATTGTAATCCAGATTTTGTAACTCTGTGGGAGAGAGGACTGTTTCTGATTCTTTCTTTTGAGGTGAGGTTTTCCTTCTAGTCATTTTGCTCAGTGCAGAGTGGCCAAAAGCAAGTTGTATTGGGAAAAAGAGAAAAAGAGAGGAGAGAAAGAAGGAAAGAAAAGAGAAAGAGAAAAAAAAAAGGGAAGAAAAAGAAAAAAAAGAAAAAAAAAAAAAACGAAAAAAGAAAAAACAAAAAAAAAAAAAAAGAAGAAAAAGAGAAAGAAAAAGAAAGGAGAAAAAAAAGGGGGGTGGGGGAAGGAAACAAATCAAAAAGCAAAACAAAACAAAAACAAAAACAAAAACAAACAAACCAAAAAAGAACCACCGGGGAGTATCTTCTGATTCTGTGTACTTTAAGTCCCTTGGCTTCTCCTGGAAGTTGTCCGTCTAGCTGGTGTTCTGGGGGAGGGGCCTGTTGTGCTGATTTTCAGGTGTTAGCAGTTGGGGGAGCTGCTCTGCCCCTGCCTGGTGCAGGGCTCGGTGGGGGTTGTTTACTCCGTGAGGCCGCAGGAGAAACAGCCCCAGTGGCGGGGCAGCTCTGGAAACCTGGATTCAGCTCCGGCAGGAACTCCGTCTGCAGGGCCTGGAGGCTCCGGGCGGGGCCGCTGATCTGCTCAGCTGGGGCAGGAGCGTCCTTGCTGTCCTGGGCCCTCCCGGCCTCTGCCTGTCCCGGGGGAGGCGGGATCCTGGGCTGTGTCCCGGCGCCCTGTGCTCCGGAGCCTGCGCTGGTGGATTCGCGCTCCCGGGCCGCGCAGCCCCCTCCGCGGAGCCGCCGCCCGAGCCCCTTCAGCTGCTCCGGGTCCCGCCGGGTCCCCCCGTGCGCGCTGCAGCCCTTAGGGAGCTCGGCGCACTCTCCTGGGCGCGCAGTTGCTGTTACTGTCCCCGGGAGCCCGAGGGCATCCTCGCCCTCCTGGGTCCTGCTCCAACTCCCCGCGAGCCCCTTTCCGCCCGGGAAGGTCGGTGCAGCTCCTGCGTCTCCGGGACGGGGCTCTCCTGTCCTGGGGACACTCGCCCCGGCCTCAGCCCGGCTCCTCGCGGGCCCCTCCCCCTTGGAGGCCTTTGTTCCTTTACTTCTTTTTCCCCGTCTTCCTACCTTGATAGATGCGCGAACTCTTCTCACTGTCGCATTCCAGCTGGTCTCTCTTTAAATCTCAGGCCGAATTCATAGATTTTCAGGATAATTTGAAGGTTTTCTAGGTAGTTTGGTGGAGACAGGTGATTTGGAGACCCTACTCTTCCGCCATCTTGCTCCTCCCCCCAGTGTGACTATTTCTTTCATCATGTGGTGAAGTCCCTCTGAGCTTCTTGGTAGCTCAATGGGATAGGCATTGTCTCCATTTTAGGGATGAAGAAAATGATTCACAGAGAATAAAGTAAAAATCCCAGGATTTATTACTTTGTAAGTGACAAGGTATTAAAGCAATCTCTATATCTTATTTTAGAGATCAAGCTTAGGACAACCACACAAGTATACCACTTCCTCAGACAAAGATTTTTTTTTCTGACAATAAATAGCAAAGTAAAATTCTCACTTGTCCTGGGTATTAAAAAAGACAAATGTCCCAGTTTAAATAGTCAGGCAGGAAGATTTCCCTCTTACTTAGCCTTTTGTTTGATTCAGGCCTTTAATTGATTGGGTGAGGCCCACCCCCATTAGGGAGGGCAATCTGCTTTACTCAGTCCACTGATCCAAATACTATTCTCATCCAGAAACACTCTCACAGCAGACACACCCAGAATAATGTTTTACAAATATCTAGGTACCTGATGACCCAGTCAAATTGACATACAAAATTAGCCATGAGAAGTGGATGTTATAGACTGAATATTTGTGTCTCCCCCAAATTCATATGTTGAAGTCCTAATCCTCAAAGTGATGGTATTGGGGATGGATGGGGTATTTGTGAAGTAATTAGGTTTAGATAAGGTCATGAGGGTAGGACTCCCATGGTGGAATTATTGCACTTATAAGAAAAGATACAAGGATTCTCTCTCTGTGTAGGATATGTAAGTACACAGTGAGAAGAGGGCCCTCACCAGAACTGCACTGAGCTGGCACTCTGATCTTGAACTTCTCGCCTCCAAAAGTGCAAGACAACAAATCTCTGTTATTTAGGCCACCTCGTTTGTGATGTTTTGCTATGGTAGCCTGAACTGATTAAGACACTATCTGTAACAATTAGGAATACACCAAGCCACAAGGTATAGAAAAATCCGGCAATGAGTCAAATTAGCAAATGGGTCGTTTCTCATATTGTAAGAAATCTAGAGTGAGGTGACAGCCTAAGGCTCAGGAATGGCACAGCCTCTCCTCTGCCAGAACTTCTTGCATTTACCTGAGGGACATGATCATCCTGACCTGCCAGGGATGCTGGGGATTTGAATATTTTGCTTTATAATTTCTAGAAAAGGAGAATTTGAATATGTCTTAAATGAGGTGACATGTAATGCCTGCCACATTGTAAATGAAAAAATTGGAACAAGAAGGTCTAAACAAAATCTAAATTATCTAGGCCAAAATAAAAAAATATTTTTATTCCCTTCCTTCTTATTCCACTTAAATAAGAGTGTCAGATCATCATGAGGTAAAAACCATTTGAAAGATAGGTCCTTTCTAGCAGATACAAAAATTAATTAATAAATATTTAATGAACACTTGGTGTCTTTCTGTACTAAATCCAATGCTTCACACGAAGCACTGAGAGCCGTTATCTATGGCCATTTGTCTTGAATGAACAAAGCTCCTTTATCCCAGCACAATATTTGTCAGAATGTAAATCATATTCAACTATATTCAAAGGGCAACTATGTCTACTCTAGACTAGACCTTAAAAAATGATTCTTTCATGCCAGAGCCTCTGGTTTACCTTCTAAATCCAGCCCTTTCCAACCCAGTTCCTCTCTCTCTCTCCCTAATTATCATCAGTGAGAGACAGTCTTAATTTGTCCTCCTCTGAGATGGGCTGACCTTTATCTCCATATCCCTATCACTTTGCCCCAGCTCTTCCTAATTCAGGTCGAAGCACACTCAGAATGGATTGCTCATCAATAGCAGGCCCCAGACTTCTGTTTCCACTTCTCCAACAGACTCATGGGGCTTCTGCTTCTCTTCCAACTGCTCACCTAGTCCATCCTCACAAGGACTCTGTCTGTCCTCTTCTACTCAGTGAATCCTGGGACTTTCCCCGATCCACTTGCACTCTAGCTCCTAGGTTCTTTCTAGTCAGCTAACTCCCTGGCTCCTTCTTTCCAAATTTGCTCCGCAGGTCTACCAATTTGGGGAAAAGTTCATGAGGTGGTGATGGTCACAAGGATGCTTTTGGAAGAAGATTGCCACGCAGTGTTTGCTTTTCAACATAATGACAAATTCTAAAGGTGAAGTACAAGGATAGACACCCCTATTTTGTGTTGGCCGGTGACTATTGATTAGAGACCAAACATTTGCCAATAAGCAATTTTGTACTCTGGCTCCTTGGAGTGTCAGACCATGATTTCAGATAGTGAAACTGTCCAATTTGTGCTAGTACCAAACAAATTTCAGATAGTGAAACTTCAAGTAGATCCACGAGGCAGAACAGAACAGAAATTCTCACGGGGAGGCAGGTGTATTAGGGTAGTTTGGGTGGTTATACATTAGCTCCAAGTCATAGCAGCAGTGCTTGAACTAACTCCTACCTTCTACCTACCACACTTGACCAGAATTTAGTTCCATCATTAGCTAATTAATTCAGAATCACTTATGTAAATAAACTGATTCCAGATGATTAGACTGTCTACCAGGAAGCCCATTTGTTAATGTATGAGGCTGTTACCTAACATCAATGCTTAGCTAATCCTCTCTTCAATCACTTTGATGAGGACAAGATACTTGCACTTTCTAGATAAAGGTTTTTAACTGGGGTTCATGAACTTTGTGGAGCTATATGCACAACTGAGATGCTGCCCAGTGTCTGCCACATTGCCAGTGTTCCCAATAGATATTTTCCAAAGAGATGAATGTGTGAATCAATGAAAGCTCATTTTGTCAGAGACAATGGGGCAGCATCACTTTAGGAAATACCTACATTCATGCCCTTTTATAGACCTATCACTTTTCTGAGATCTGAAGCCTATTCCACACACTGGTAATTGAAATCTAAGAGGTAAATCCCATTTAAACCGGCAGAGCCTGCTTTTTGTGCAGTGCCAGAAGCTGTGATATATGTGTGTGTGTGTGTGTGTGTGTGTGTATATAAAATATACATATATAATATAGACATGTGTAAAATCTCTTAAATGAGGAGAGATGGAATTATGTCTTAGGGCATCTGCCTGTACCATTTCTTGGGCTACTATGCACTAGTTCTTTCAATGACACATTTGGTTCAGTTGACCACTCTGTCTCCCATGACTCTTTTGAAAGCAATGAATGAGGGAAAGCAGAGGAAAAATCGCACATGCAGTCTGATGACTGGGCCATGAGCCTTGACCACAACAAGTTCTGGTCATGGTTTTTAGGAGAGCACAGCCTCCAGTCCCCTCAGGCTTATTAAGGATGAATAATAGTAATAATAAGGTTAGCATGAATATGAAACCTTTTCATATCAAAGCATGTTATAAACTGCAAAATGTTACCTTGTTCTGAAGAACTAATATGATGGCTTTTATTATTAGCAGCAGAAAATTTTCCATAGACAGAAGTGAATGGCTGAGGAAGGGCTTCTGGCCAGCCACCGGAGAGAGGAAGGTGACTAGCTTGTGGCACGAGCTCCCTTGTGACCCATCGCCAGGCTGAGACTCTTCAGTGGTGGTCCTGTACCCTAGCAGCCACAGAATCAAGCCCCAGGCAGGCCCTGTGTAGTAGGACCAGCAGCAGCTCAGCAGAAGTTCATGTCCATAATTTTCCTATGATGCCCACTTCACCTTCCGTGGCTCTTTTGCTATATTTATTGCTGTTATGTTACTCTAAGGCCATTTCAGTTTAACAAACATTTACTGAGGACAGAGAGAAAGCCAGAAATATTTATGACCTAAGCACTACTGCTATGTAGCTTCTGTTCCTAGGAGGAGATCTGTCCATGTCTTCATATCTTCTAGGATAGAAAATTATCCTTTTCCAGAGGTCTGAGAGATATCATATATAATATCCTTTTATAGAAAATACAGTTTTAAATTTTGTCTGTAATTCTCACAATTAATAAATATTGAATGTCAACTGTGTGCTTGGTATAGTGCTATATTTATTTTCGTGTAAGTATGACATGAAAGTCTATTTCTCCAAATTGTTACCAGTTTGCAAACCTTTTGTTGACTAAATCTGTGTGCCTGTGTGAATTGTTAACCATTTCTCTTTGTTATAAAGTGACTCTTCTGCTCACTTTCTCCATCTGTCCAATTTGTGCCAGTATCAAACAATTTTCAGTACTATTTTTCTGTACTATGCACTGCTATCTGATAAGATTGTTTCTTCTTTGTTACACATTTTCAAAATTATATGTACTCTGTAAGTTTTTCTTCCTGGTGCCATTTAGAGCAATTTTTCAAGTAAAAAAGTGATGTTGGGATTTAGATTCAATTTACACAAAAGGTAAATGATTTGGGAAAATTGGTCCTCTTATACCATGTTGTCTCCCATCTGAGTCCAGTTGCTCTTTTTCACTGACCCAAGTCTTCATTTTTGTCTTTTATTAAAGTATTGTGGAGTTATTCATGTAGACCACACATATTTTTCAGGTGAATGAGTTTTCTTTCCCTCGTTAAAACTTCAGCTGCACAATGAGAATTGTAGTGTGCGTGCATGTCTGTGTGTGTGTTTGTGTGTTTGTGTATTTATCTTCTTCCAGGTTACCTGTAAAATTTTATTTATTAAAACAGTTTCTTAGCTTATTCTCTTTGATTATCTAACTATAAAATCATACTGCCCTGCTTGTTTTATCACTTATTTTTCAATCATCTAATTGTTCATGCTATCTCATTTTTGCTTTCAGTGAACAGAATTTTTACAATGCTAATAATAGTGGAATCAGGCAAATTTATTTTACCATGGATATAGCTTTTAGATGGAAATGGATGGCCTTTATTATGGTAAAACAGCTTTCCTCTATTCCTGTATTTTAGTATTTTATCAAAAGAATGTCATCAATTTTTAACATTTTCTCTACTTATGCTAGGAACATTAACCCACTTATGCTAGATATTATGCATATTTAGATCATATTTTTCTTCTTTAATCTACTTGCGTCAAGTGCTGTATGAATAGATTGAATAGATGTCCTTATCTATTTATAGCACTTCTCCCTGAAAAGAGTGCATCTTAGTAAAATATTTTCTCAAACCAGTTCACCCGTGAAATAAAAATGTCCCTAGTCCAGAGTATGTGTCCCTAGGCCAGCTTCTAATCTGGGCTGCCATATTGAAAGCAAATTTGTAGTTTTCAACCCTAGCCAGAGTAAGGGGCTCCTTTTGGGAAGCACGTGTGTAGACCGAAGGTCTACCTCAGTGGTCTGAGCTGTTACAGGAACAGCCCTCTATTCCCAAAACTTGCTTTTGTGATACTGGTTTTAAGTTGTTCAATTTGGGCCTCTGAGGGAGGCCATTACTGTTGTTTTTCCCTCTACTCTTGGAAAAAATTAGCCCAGAGAACAAAGAGACTGATGATTCCTCAGTTTTTCTGTAAACAGTTGCCTGAGTGATCTATCCCAAATGGCATGATTTTCCAAACTGGGCTCCATGGCATCTTGTAGAGGGGTTTGCTGCAAGTATTAACAAATAATTAAAGGGTCTGGGTATTTGTCTTCTCTCTCTTTCTCTTTCTCCACTGTCTCCAGTCCCTGGCCCTTTTGATTAATCTTCACATTCTCTTTTGTCTATTTCCTTGTTGTTGGACACTTGCCTGTCAAGATGGCAGGATTGGTGGCCACAAGACCTCATAAACTCCAAATGCTGAAAGCTACAGAATTTCACAAATTCCCGTTGGCACTCTTGAAACAGTTTTGTGGTGTGCTTTCAACCATGGCTGAATTTCAGAATCACCTGGGGATCCTCTCAAAGATGTTGATGCATGGGCCCACAATACCCTAGTTATTTTTTTTAAAGATTTTATTTATTTATTCATGAGAGAGAGAGAGAGAGAGAGAGAGATTGACAGAGACACAAGCAGAGGGAAAAGCAGCTTCCATGCAGGGAGCCTGATGTGGGACTCCATCCTGGGATTCCTCCAGGATCACGCCCTGGGCTAAAGGCAGGTGCTAAACTGCTGAGCCACCCAGGGATCCCCCACTATACCCCAGTTAAATGTGTTGTGTCTGCCACTCCCTCCAGGGCTGGTTGTATATAATGAGGTCTCACCCAAGTCCTTTGGTGCTTGCTTGGTGGCTGCATGGGAGCTGTCTTTCCAGATATAACTGCCACTTCTTGCTTCCCTTCTCAGGATAACTAACTTCTTCAGGTACTTCCTTTCAGTTTTACAAGTGTTATATTTGTTTGATTTGTTGTCTTGGGGAGCAAAGGGCTGAGTCAGCCATTCTTCTCAGCTCCTGGCACACTATTACCATGGTTAATGGTCATTCCTGCTTCCTCCTCACACTTTCCTGCTCTGTTCCTTAGTTTTCATCTAACATTCCCTTTCTGTTCCTACTTACATTTGGTTATCATGTCTCCCTAGGGTCCTCCTGGCTGTGATAATTTCTCAGATTTTCCTGTTTTTGATGACTGTGACACTGTTGAACACTACCAGTCAGGTATTTTGTAGGCTGTTCCTCAATTGGAATTCGTCTGATATTTTCCTCATGGTTAGATCCAGGTTATGGGTTTTATGGAGGGAGACCATAGAGGTAAAGTCATTTTCATCTCATGATGTAAAAGGTAAAATGTGCCATCAACATGACTCATCACTGTTGATGTTGACTTTGATGACGTGGCCTAGGACATGTTTCTCAGCTTTCTCACTGTAAAGTTATTCTTTTTCCTCCCTTTGCATGCAGTCTGCTTTGGAAGGATGTTCTGACCAGAGCCCACTGTTAGAGTGGGAGGTTGTATTCTAACCCCTTGAGGTGGAGCGTTTACAGAAACTATTTGGAATTCTTTTCAGGAGAGATATCTCTTTTCACTTCTGTTTATTTACTTAATCATTTATTCATATCAGCTCATGAATATTTATTTTATACTTGGATTCTAATCCAATATGACTTTATTTTGTTGCTCAAATTAAATTGTTAAAGCTTGCCTCTGAGAATGCTTTCAGTTGGCTTTTGTGTTCTTTTTTTTATTTTTTATTTTATTTATTTATTTATTTATTTTTATTTTTTGGCTTTTGTGTTCTTTTGACATTCAACACCTCTCTTTCTTTTTTTTTTTAAAGATTTTATTTATTTATTCATGAAAGACAGACAGCGGCAGAGACATAGGCAGAGGGAGAAGCAGGCTCCCTGTGGGGAGCCCAATGTGGGACTCAATCCCAGGACCCTAGGATCACGACCTGAGCCAAAGGCAGGCACTCAACCACTGAGCCACTCACATGCCCCTCTTTCTCTGTCTTTTACCCTTCCTTTGCTCTCTCTCTTTTAAGTATTTCCTGCCTTTCTGGCACTACAAGATGCTCCAGATTCATCTTGAGCATTTTCTGCCTCAGTTCTAGAATCAGTATATGCTGATTAGTCAAGGCAAACAGCAAACATGGCTTCTGATTAGGTGTTAACATCACATTGGTAACTAGCTGAGGCCGAACGGAGGCTTTCCTATGTGGCTGACCCCTAGTGAAGATGTGTTCTGGTAGGGGCTCCACATACACAGCAAACAGTAGCTGAGTCAGAGAAGCTTTGAACAATTTCCTCCAGCGATTGTGAAATTGATGAAATAGAATAATTGATGGTTGCCACTGAATAATTTACCGATCAAATCATTCAGAAAGGCACTAAGATGTGAAATGAGAAAACAAGGGAGAAATGAGTGTAGACCAGGGAAGGATCAATAAGAACCAGCAAGATTGAACACTGCCATTCAGGGCTGGGTATGTTGAAGGAAGACGAGTGTCTGCTGGCCTTGCTTCTGACTTCAGAAGGTAGAATGTGCTAGACTGCCCGGCTTGCTGCCTGCCATACAGCGCTGCTGGAGATCCTGATCCCCTTGCAGTGGACTCTGAGTTTGTCTTTTTCTCACTTGTCCGTCCTTTCTGCGGGAATGCCTAACTTATTGCCTAGAGTGTGGAGCAGCTCTTGGTATTAGGATTCTTCCATAGACTCCACAAGATTCTTGTTGCAAATTGGGGAACACTTTGCCATTCATGAAGGATTTTTCCTGTTATCTTGTTTAATCTGTACAACTGCTGTTTTTACAAAAAATATTTTATTTATTTATTTTAGAGAGAGAGAGAGCAGGAGGAGGAACAAATGGGGAGGGAGAAAATCTCCAGCAGACCCTGTGTTGAGCATAGAGCCCAATGTGGGGCTTGATCCTAGGACCCTAAGATCATGATCCTAGTGGAAACAAGAGTCAGATGCTTAACCTACTGAGCCATCCAAGCATCCCTGTACAACTGCTTTTAAGGTCTGTATCATTATCTGTGCTTCATAGGTGAGGACCAGCGCACAAGAAGAGTAAACTGTCCTGTTCAGAGTCACAACAACAATTCAAACTTCTGACTGTGAATTACCTTCTTTCCACTCTTCTCTGGTTGCCTTTGCCTCATATGCCACAGGGAAAGAAAAATCCAATCCAAAGTCAAAGAGCTGGCTGTCTGTGATAACAACTCCATTAATTTTTGTCAATTCTGCCTTCTTTACCCCATCTATTATCTTACGTAGACATCTGTGAAATATCACTTGGGAATCACAGACATTTCCCTTGTAGTATAACTTCAAGATTAAATGGCCATTTTGAACATTCATTTTTCTAATCTTGTTTAGTGCCTGTACCATGAACACTTTTGCCTCTCTCCAGGCTTTCGTAGTAACTTATCTTAATTAACTGTGAAGAAACCAGAGTGACCAGGCGAAGAGAAATGATGTCAGCTCTAGAATCCATTCAGACATAATGAGATGGAACAGAATTTTCTGGAAAGGTCTTACAGATAGTCTCCAAGCCTTGTTTGGAGAATCTCGAGAGAATTGTACCTAGGAAATAGCCAAGCCTAGTTTTCCAATTCTCATGGTTGAGATTCCAGATGATTCTTGTACAATGACAATAATACACTAATTCTGTATATTAATGAAGAACTCACAAAGTGCTTGAGTCAGGATTTACACGTGTCCAGCTTTCTTCCAATTCTTATGGCACATGCTGAGGAATAAGACTTCTCTAGCATTCTTGTCATTTTGCCTAAATAGATGGGCCATGAGCAAGGGCATCAGATTTCTTTGCTCAGTGGTATTTACCTTCAATTGATCTTCTGTGTTGTAGCAATATTTGCACATCATCATATTCCATAAGAATTTGGAATTTGTATACTTCAATGACCATCTAGCTGGATTTTAAACAAATTGGTTTGGGACCAATAGCTTTGAGATATTAATATTGACATGCCAAAGAATAATCTAATGAGAGACAGCATAAAAAGAGATTTTGTTCTAAGTTAACTGAATGCACTATGAAAATTTTAGGCCATAATTTGTTCAGTTTCACAATATTAGCACTGAAAAGAAAAACTCTTGGTCTTTGTTATACATGTTCAGAATTCTTCTAAGCAGAGTTTCAGTGATGGTTAGAGGTCAGGTCCATCATGGGCCATTTTTTCTTTGAGGGATTCCCTGGATAATTGGCTCTTGTTATCAGCCTGATGTCTTTAGCTTTTGCTCTGAAAAATGACAGCTTAGCAAAGAAGAGGTTGCTCATAATCATTCCCATTCCTTATTTGAAACATTGTAGATGAAGCAGCAGTTCTGCAGATTATGCCTCCTGCCCCCCACTGCTGGTCAGCTGTTATTTGTCTGCTAACATCCCCCCACATTAAGAAGTTTTAGTGGAAATAGGATTATTGCTTGTTTTATTTTAGGATAAGAGATTCGATTTCTCAGATGGCTCAAAGTCTCTAAATTTCTGTAAAACACTGTTTTAGTGAAAACTACAATTGGAGAACTTCAAATCAAAAGAATGAATTATTACAATAACATGCAAATAGCCTCTCTCTAATTTTTTTGTTTTTAATTGGCTTTTAGTAACAATTTTTTTATAATTTTAGAAGGAAGTCTAAATACATTTGTCATATATCAAAATATCAAATACTGTAAGAGAATATAAAAGTGAAAAGATAATTGGAAAGACCACTTTATCAGTCTAGGCTAGCTTATGTAATAGTAATAACCCAAGTCCTAATGGCATATAAAGAAAAGATGTGTTTCTTTCTCATGTTACACATCCACCACGAGTTGGCTGTGGGCTCTGCTCCACTCTTGCTCAGGCACTGGGAGTGCAAGAGATGCAGATGACAGCAACTACATTGGAGAGGGAAAAGCAGGGTACATGAAGCCTTGGGTTTTAAAGCTTCCACCTGGAAGTTACATAGGTTGAAATGTACTTTGGACATTTCATTGTCTAAAGAAAGTCACAGGGTCATACCTAACTTCAAGGAGGATGGGACAATGCATTGAAACCTGTACAGTTTTTGTTGGATAGCACTAATGACCATTGTATTGATTTTCATATTTAAAGCTCTTTTTTTTCTCTCCATTCATAGATTTGTCTATTCTTAAACCCACCCAACACTGTTTCAATTACCAGGACTTTTTGGTATTCTCTGACACCTGATGGAGCAAGGCCCTTTTTATCATTTGAAAATGTTGGGGAGATACTTGCATATTGATAACAATTCAAATAATTTTCTCAGGTGAGTAAAAATAATTTTTGGAGAATTATGATTGAGATTGCCCTAAATCAATAATTTATAGTGAATTGATTTTTTTCTAAATTAAGTCTTCAGAAACATGAGGTTTCTGCAAGTTTCTAGTTTTCATTTAGGTATGGAGGTGAATTTCTTTTTTTTTTTCTGATGATAAAACTATATATTTTTTTAACATAGGACACTTAAATAAAAAAATTAAGCCCACCAACTGCAAAATTGATGGGGAAAGCATCCTAAAAAATACCATTAAAAAATACCATAAATACTGTAGGGTGTGTACAAAAGAAGTAACTAATACCAAAACATTCCCTGTCTCTCTCTCTCTTTTAACCTTTTTAAAAAAATTATTTATTTATTTATTTATTTATTTATTTATTTATTTATTTATTTATTTATTTTAAATTTAAATTTAAATTCAATTTGCCAACATATGATATAACACCCAGTGCTCATACCATCAAGTGCCCTTCTTAATGCCCATCACTCAGTTACCTCATTTCTTCAGGCACCTGCCCTTCTGCAATCCTTTGCTTATTTTCCAGTTAGGAGTCTCTCATAGCTTGTCTCCTGGAGGTGAATTTCTAATATCTATAACTATAAATTTCTCTGTAATTTAGTTCTGTGGGTGTTTGTATTAACATTTTATTCTAAATATTTCTCAATTACCTTTTTTTTTTACCATGAATTATTTTGTTAATTGTGACTATATTACTAAATGTATAGGATCTTTTTAGCTTTTGGTTTGTTATTTTTATTTTTATTGAATAAAATCAGTGACATAGTATGCATAATGTCTCTTCTTTGGAATTTATTGAGACCTCCTTTTCTGACTTATTACATGTTCTATTTATGTTACTACTCTCAACAAAATGTACTTTTTGTTTCTTTGCTATTATTAATTGTATTTTTCAGCTCTTTAAAATTTCTTATTTTTCTTCCACTTGCTTTGGAAATGGATGAGTTAAAATCTTCAACTATATTTGGTAATCTAACTACGTACCCCTATATTTCTGTGAGTTATTGACTTTTGTATTTTGAGACTATTTTCTTAAGAGCATACCTGAAAAAGCAAATTTTAAAGCAAATATCATATGAAGCTTTCTTCCTATTAAATATTTCTTGATAACTTTTGTTGGTCTTAAAATTTATTTTTTTTTCAGATATTACGATTGGAATCTCAGCTTTTTCCCTTAGATTTGTACAGTGTATGTTTTGATAGTCTTTTTATTTTTGAACCTGTGTGTTTGTTGTTTGTGGTGTGTCTGTGTGTGTGTCTCTCTTTTTTTTTTTACTGTGTAAAACCAGTATTTTATTTATTTTTTGTTTTGTTTTATTTTATTTTTTGTATATTTTTTATTGCAGTTCTATTTGCCAACATATACTATAACATCCAGTGCTCATCCAGTCAAGTGGTGTGTCTCTTATAGACAATATTTTGATCTTGTTTTCTTTCTTTCTTTTTTTTTTTTTAAATATTTTATTTATTTATTTGAGAGAGAGAGAGAGAAACAGAGAGAGAGAGTGAGAAAGAGAAGCAGACTCCCACTGAGCAGGAAGCCTAATGCAGGGCTAAACCCCAGGATCCTGAGATCATGACCTGAGCCCAGGACAGGTACTTAACCAACTGAGGCACCCAGGTGCTCCATGACCTTGTTTTTGTTAGCCAACTCGGTAGTCTTCATCCTGAGTGACTTTATTTTGGTAGAAAGATGATTTTACCATCAGGTGTACTGAGGTTCTGATTCTTGTAGACCATTCACCTGGGGAAATCCAATAGGCAGAAACCAGGAATTTGAGGGCAGAATGACCCCTGATAGTAGTGTGAAAGGTCCAGGTGCCATATAAGACAGTTATTCTTTTTTCTTGAGGGGCCTTAAAATCTACTTTTGAGGTCAAGTTTCCATTTTACAGGCAGCAATAATACAGGGAATGTAATTCAGGGCTAAATTGGCACGACACACTTCATTTGTTGTAGAATTTAGGGGAAAAGTGAATTAATGACTTCTTAGGGACATTGAAAACGTGCATTGATCTTGATGGTTGGGGAAGGTTAGTTGGGTGCAAGAGCTGGGAAGGTTGACATTGACACTGTCTTGTAAAATTAGTAGGTATCTATATGACAGTCACCATGAATAGAAGTCTTGATAACTAACTACCCTGCTGAAGGGCAGACACAGAATCCCCACAGATTTCTGGTTTTCTGTACTTTGTACCCTACTTTGGTGTTGCATGTACTGCCATCCACACTAAATCTAAAGTGGGTCTGTGTCTCAGGACTGTAGCTGGCACTGGGTAGCTAGCTTAATGACAGATACAAAATGTGGAACTGGGAGGAATTTATATGCCTGTAAACAAGATGGTGCTTAATCCCTTGAAAAGTAATACAATGCAAGATTTTATAGTCTTTAGGTGATTTTCTTTTCCAGGAAAGCCTAACATGAATTATGCAGTGTATACCCCCAGGACTGGCATCGGCAGACCAAAAAAAAAAAAAAAAAAAAAGAGTACCATTTTATCCCTTTCTCCCACCTCACAAAGAACAAACTAATCTTGCCTCAGATTTCCCACAGCATTCTCTCTCTACTTTCTAGGAAGAGGGAGTAAAACAAATGATTGACGTGTATGTGTGTGTGTGTGTGTGTGTGTGTGTGTGTGTGTGTGTGTGAGAGAGAGAGAGAGAGAGAGAGAGAGAGAGAGGAGGTATTTGCTAAGAGTTCTACAGTACAATATGGGGAAGTCAAATTTCTTCTGAGGTCTCACTGATTCCTGTGTGAAACATTTGGCCTAACATTCCCCAGGCCCTGCTCCCTCTGGTGATCATGTAAGGGGATATTCTGGAACCACGGACTCTGCAAATGGAGAATTGCTCCCATCTCCCCAGACTGCTCCTGCATATCTTTCATGACTCAGCTCAAGTATTGTGATTTCAAAAGAAGTACTCACCCCAACCCAGACTCTGCCCGGTATCCCTTCACTCCGTTCCTTTAGCTGCATTTAAAGCACTGAGCTATCTGTTCATTGTTGGTTGAATTGTCTGTGTAGATTTTGAACTTCTTGTTGGGGTCTAGTTTGGTTATTTCTGGATGCTCAACTTTAAGACCTATGCTTGGCCATCACAATCTCTCCACAGAGGCTTGGGAGTGCTTGGATGAATGGATGGATGGCATTCAAACATAGCCTCTGATACATTTTGTGTCCATATTTTGTTTGTAGCCACATTCATGAACCAGACAGTTATTGTTACTCCATGTGAATGGATAAAGTAGATGTGGTATCTATATGCAATGGAATATTGCTCAGTCATAAAAAGAATGGAATCTTGCCATTTGCAACAACATGGATGGAACTAGAGGTTATAATACTAGTCAGAGAAAGACAAATACCCTATGATTTCACTCACATGTGGAATTTAAAAAACAAAACAAATGAGCAAATAAACAAAGAGCCCAACCAAAAAAGCCACTCTTAAGTATAGAGAACAAACTGCTGGTTATCAGAGGGGAGATGTGTGGGTGGATGAGTGACATAGGTGAAGGGGATTAAGGAGTGCGCCTGTCGCCTGTCGGAATGAGCACTGAGTAATGTATAGAATTGGTGAATTGCTATATTGTATACCTGAAACTAACTTTGTTACTCTGTAAAGTCTAAGTCAGTCTTTGAAATAATTCCACAAGGGAAAAATAGTATTCCAGCCTGTCAACAGGACATTATAACCAAATGATCTTGTCTTCTCAATTCAATCATAATATTCTCAGCCCCAGTCCCATGGCAAGGATGAATTCAACTTTAGTGATGCTTTGGCATCTGTGCTTGCGCTAGTCATGGCCTGAGGTCACTGCCAGAAGACCGCAGTGGCATAGTCTGCCATCTGGGTCTCTGGAAGAGCTAAGCAGCCCTCTGGCTTTCAGAAGAATTTAGGCCAGCAGCCACATGGGGTGCTGCAGATCTTTCCCTCCAGGCATGGAACCCACTCTCCCTCTTGCCTGCTAGAGATTTGGGTGGATCCAGATGCAAATTCTGAGGATATTGTCACTCCTCTTCCTCACACAGGATATTACAGAACTCACTGGGCCAGAATAGTGAGACTGAATTCTCTGAATGTGTGAGTAGCCTCTCAAACTTTTCACTTCACTGCGATCAGAGAAAATTTCACTGCCCAGATAGAGGCAGGGGTCCACCCCTCCTGGACGTTTCTTTCCTTTTCTCCCTACTTTGGAGAAAATATCAGGTGGAAACTGAAATGCCCCTGGCTTCCCTGCCCTAACTAAACTGAACACTGCCTTCAATATCAATGGTTTGGCACACTTGCAATATCTCTACCTGCAAATTACCCCTCTGCTCCTGTTGTGCCACCCTTGAGAAATTCTTCTTTTGCTTTCCTAGGAATGGATGTTTGTGAAATGGAAATATGGAGGCCTTCGAAATGCTCCTTCCCTGGGACAAAAGCTGTAACAAACTGCTCTCTGTGGGGTTCCATTCAGAAAAATGGATGCACAGCATTGTCATTGTCATTAGCAGAGTTGTAACCCATCTATTCACATACTGACAAAGGCAACACAAGTAATATTTCTTTATGTAACCATCCAGGGAAATAGAATGGATTATTTATGTTGTATTTTAGGAGGTGGTAGAAGGAGGACATAAGTTGAAGCTGAATTAAAAGAATTTTCATGTTTGGGTAGAGACAAAAAGATGTTTGAATGGATTACGGCTTTGGATAAGAAATGGAGATCATATGTTGATTTGAAGATCTCTAGGGCTCTCCAGTCTTAGAGTTTCAGTTTTTTTTTTTCTCAACTAAAATGGAATCATGAGCAGATCCAGCTGTATTTTATGCTACAGAATTAACCTTTCATAAAGGATAATGTGTCACTAGCTGACTTATGTAGCTGTGCAAGGGGATGATGATGATGCATTGTAATTCCCGAGTGCCTCGCCACACATGGGGATGATGGTGATGACGATGGTGATCCTGATGAAGAAGATGATTTATCAGCCGGAATTCAGGCTCAGCGGTATTCACCCCAAATCAGTCCAGTGGGGAAATAAAGGTTCTGTTGTCACATAAATCACAGCAAAGCAGTCGTCTGAGTCTCAGCAAGGGAGACATGGGTGTGGAATTCCAAGTGTGGTTTGGATCCAGAAACAGCTTCAAAGGACCGAATTCTGAAAGCATGCAGGGACATCTTTGGCACAGGACACTCTAAGTGTTGCACAAGGACCCAGGGGCAAGGAAGCTGAGGAAAAGCGAGGCTTGGCTGGCTTTTCGTACAATCCCATACCTCACTTTAATCACATAGATGCACCATCCTGCTCTAATACACCATACCCACACAGTCCCTATGCACACCCTTTCCCGTTTCACATGTACCCAGATACATACACATAGCTCCGTGCCCACACTTCCCTCCTATGTCCACACACCTACACTTGCCACCCCACCAAGCACAATGCCCTTTATAATTTACACATATCACCTACATACTCCCATATATATCTTCTCTAATCCGTCCAAGTTCACAGCACAGCTTCACAGCCCTCATTCACATACCCTCCACATCCTCACCCATATCCACTCCCTCTTATGTGCCCTCTGCATATATCTTATGCTCATAGTCATTCTCCCTCCCCCCACATACATGAATGTACACACAGACATACAGATACACCCAGACACACCCACATTCATAGTCATCCACACATACCAATGGTTGTACAATAAAGAGAGGGACAGAGTTAGGGGAACAAGTTAATCTGTGTGTAGTATTACACCTAATCTATCTTTCTCTTCCCCTGTTTTTGCCTCTTTCTCCTTCTTCCCTCCTACCCAGACTATTCTTTGTAGAGGAATTATTTTTATTTTTTTCAAGTACGTCATTTGCTTTGCCTAACAGGGAGTATATTGCTCAAATTACCATTTACCTACTTTTTGATTAACTCAGATGAAGAAATCTCTTCTTAAGAAAAATTGATTTGGGGGATAATTTTGTACTTATCCAGCTTTTTTTCACTACCAGGCCACCCAACCATGTTAGAATCTTGAAATCCATTAAGATGAGATTAATTTTGGATGTTCAGGTGGAGGATGGAATGACTATAGTAAGTAGTATCCTGTAGCCTGCCCAGTGCTTTTTCCTTGGTGCCGATCTCTTGTAGATAGAAAGGCAAAGCCAGCCCTGAACATGCTGGAACTAATGATCCATGTGCCAGAAGAAGCCCACAGGTGCACCCAGAGCCAAGCTATTGGCTTCTCATTTTCTCTTAGTTGAAAAACTATTGGTTCAAAGACACTGATTCTATCTCCTTGTGAGGCATAAGGCACATACATTTTGCAACTTCTCTTTAGCAGCTCAGCCAAATGAGATGACATTTAAAAACCCTGTGGCATCTCTTCTGTCATATACAAAAGGTCTTTGATTTTTGCACAGCCATAAAATGTTTAGTTGCTTGTCTTCTTATGCCATCCAGATCTGAAGCTCTCTGGGAACAGAAGGGACTCTTGCTTCTTGCAGATTTTACAACAGGGGCTGATTGTAGTGCAAGCCCATGGAACTGTAGTGGATTTCACACCCCGAATGGAACTTATACTTCTAGAAGACAGAAAAGGCTTGGAAATAAAGCCATTCACTGAAAAAATAAATGTCCGATTTATTTCCAGAGGGTATTTCCAAAGAGGAGTGTTTTCACTGAATCATGGCCTCACTACTTCACATTGGGAACAGAAATAACTGGCCCAGCATGGCTAGACACACAGGCCAACAGAGATGGAAGGAGGAGAGGATAAGCAGGCTACATGTAGCTTTGGGAAAGGCAAATAGACAAAGTTCAAGTGTACAGACTTAATTCTTGTGGTTTCTTTCCTTTTAATTTTGTGCCATCATCCCAGTTTTTTGATGAAGCTGGAGAGGCTAATGGATATAATTTAAGAGTGGGTATATCTGGCATAAGATGCCACGTCACTTGTAGTGTAGTGAAACTGTATGCGAGGGCCTGGGTTTGAGCCTCCCTAACAATACTTCTGATACCACTAGAGTTGTGGTAAGAATTGAATAAGATTAGGTAGGTAGAATCAACTAAGATTAAGTAAGATTAAAAGGGCTATAAAATAAAATTGTGAGGAGTCGCTAATTATATTTAATTTATTAATAACTGTCCTTGGAATATAGAATTCTTTTTCCAGAAATTTTATAAAGTGGGAATTAGTTTATGGACACAATGAAACTCAGTCTTCTTCAAGATGGGGAGAAGTAAATTTGCCTTTAAAACTTCTCCAGGAGGAGATCCACATCCCAGTAGGTGACTGGAAAATCATAAATTAATTGGTTTCCAAGCAACCAGGGACTCTGTGTTAGAGTTATAAACAGGGGTCTTCTTGAGTGCAGGTCCAGCCTCATGGATATCTCTGTTCCCCCAGGGATTTATGGGAGTAGAGAAGCCCTCAGAGTGAGTAAAATGAGAGGCGAGAGAAATAAAAAGAGAAAATGAGAGTGGCCTGAAAAAGGTCAAGGCCAGGAGTCAGATGCTTCATGAGCTTTAACTCACTAATTCTCCCCGCCACCTTATGAGAAGTGTCCACCATGTTCTCAAGCCCTTCTCCCTCGCCATCCAGAAGCTGGGGGCATGCCTGGTCTCTCAGGCAGTTGAAAACCCCACTGAGTATCTCCATAGATTTTGTTTGAGTGGTGGTGATGGTTTCTCCCAACTCAGTCACTTCCAGCTCTGTTATTGTCATGTACTTTTTTTCTCTCCAGCTCTTTATCTCTCCCTATCCTTTTTTTTTTTTTTTGTACTTGGATTATAATCCTTACTCCTCATTTCTCATGCTAACATGAGGTCTCCTGGGAGTGGCAAACGCTTACTAGAAGTTTGAGGACTATGCAGCTGGAGGTTTGTATGAAGAGGTGGCACAGGGCAAATGAAACATCTTCAAATTTGGCCTTTGATTTGATCAGGAATCGTCACTGGGGCTGTCTCTTTGCAGACCCGTGCTCAGGGCTCTGGCGACCTTACCTGGCTTTGCCTGAAGGAGGAGGTAGCCCTTCATCCAGGGCATATGATTTGGATTGACTTGAACAGAATTCCAGGTCAATTGAGTCACCTCCCCATTGCTGGCCATTTTGTGCAGGACCTATGTGCTTATGCTTCCCTAGTGGGCCTGCCACTGCCTCTCACACAACTTTCGGATACCTCTCACTGACCCTCCCTCCCTCTTTTCTCTCCTTTATTGAAACTCCTCTCCCTAATCTAGGGTTAATGGGGAATGCTAGCATTCCTCACACATTGTTGGGCATAGAAACCTGGGTCTTCCCAAATCTACTCAGGCATCCTCTTTATCAACTCCAAATGATTGATCATCATCAGACTGAGCATTTTTCTAAATACTCCAGAGGGTTATTCTACCAGCCACACAAAGTAGAAATGACTACACTTCAGGTATTTGTTAAAATTTATTTTAATTAATTTATTTACTTATTTATTTTTTAAAAGACTTTATTTATTTGAGAGAGAGAAAGGGATAGAGAGAGAGAGAGCACAAGATGATGGGGGGTTGGGGGTGGGGAGCAGGAGAGGGAGAAGCAGGCTCCCTGATGAGTGGGGAGCCAGATGCGGGGCTCCACCCCAGGACCCTGGGGTCATGACTTGAGCCAAAGGCAGACACTTAACTCACTGAGCCACCAGGGGGTCTCCTTAAATCTATCTATTTATTTATTTATTTATTTATTTATTTATTTATTTATTTATTTATTTATAAACAACATCCTTTTTTGGGTTAGTTTTTTATACAGTTATATATGAGTAGCCTATTTTAGAAAACAAACAAAAAACCCCCAGAGACTCAATGAACCTAAACAACCTTCCCAGCCAATTATAATACTCATTACTACTAAAGATAGAACTGGAACTGAAAGTCAAGGCTATGGGCGCCAAGTCCCATTATTTTCCCATTTGCTGCGTGGTCTGTTGAAAGACATCAACTTTGGGCCAGCTGATGTTCACGGATAGTGCTCATTAGGCTCCATGGAGCAAACAGTGCTGCTGATAGAACCCTGCCTTTGGCAGATGGACACTTGGGGATGTTAGAATGGGCTTTAGGGGCTTCCTGGTTTCTCTAAGAGATTTAATGAGAACAAGCCTTCAGTGTGTGAAAAATATCAGTCACCTTGCACGTGGCTGGTCCCCTGCCTCCCTCTCCTTGAGTCTGAAGCATGTAAGTTAAGGCAGTGATGCTCAGGGGGACAGCACTATGCGTTATATCCTAATGGCCTACTGCATTCATTGCTAAACTTTGTCACAAGGAAACACTCACTGCAAAGAAATATATCTAAGGAATGTTGAGCCCAAAACCCATTTGCAAAAGGAACCTGAGAAAGGAACAAAATGAAAAGCAAACAATCTTTCCAGTATTTTCAAGACTCTGATATTTGGCGTGCGTGGTAAAAGAAAAAAAAATTAGATTGAAGTACTTGGGACACTTAACGAGAGCACGTGAGCCAGGATGAAATTCCAGCTGCTTTTATTAAAAGATTTTGTAGAAATCCACAGGGACATTATTGAGACCATTTTAATTTTAGTTCTCCTCAAATGGCCTCTCCTCTCACCATTCACCGATTAGTACATTTTGTGAGTTGTGGCAATGATTTCCCCTCATTGACCCAGTACATAAGGGGATGCCACCCACAAGGGACAGGACAAGGGATGTATTGTTCCTCTAGTGAGTGACACAGTAGAGCATCTGAGAACTCACCCTTACTAAATACTCTTTGATGAAGACGACCAGTCATATTGAGACATATGTTTTTAAGACCCTAACATAATGAGAATGTTATTTTCTGTTTTGTGTATTTACACATACAATTTTACCTGATTTTTCTCCTCCTTCTAAAACTTAAATTCTCTTACATATTCTGTGATATTTAAACATTTTTATTAATGCAGGGTTTTTCCTTTGGGTGACCTGTGAAAATTGGAGTTATCCATAATGGAAAAGGAAGAGGTTGTGTTGTGGAATCAGATAGGCATAGGCATAGGCTATCCTGCAATTGCTCTGTTTAGTCACTTCACCAGCTTGAACCTTTGTTTTCTCAATTTTGAGATGAGGATACTAGTATCTATCTAATAGGATTGTTCTGAGGATTAAAATACAGGGCTTATGTAAAGGGCCTGGGATCCTGCCTGGTATATAATAGGTGAAGAAATGATTCTTCTTCTTCCTTCGTTGCTACGTAGAAGCACTCATAATAACTATTTTTGATGCTTGATTCTGCAACATGATGTGTTAAGAACATCAGAACAATCAGACGAGCCTTTGATGAAATTAATGTATCACCTCATTTATTTGTTCAATAAATGTTCATTAACTCCAGATACAGTAAATGGAGTGAGCCAAAGTAAAATATAATGGACTTGCCATAGTAGTTTCTTTAGTCCTGGGATTTAAGTGCCCTTGATTTTAAGTAAATAAACTCTAGTGTTTTCTGAATATCCAGGACTATCTTAGAGAATCAACAGATTCAAACATAGAGGAAGAACAAGTTAACATAAAATTTGGTTGTCAACTGATAGATTTAACTTCTACCTTTGGTGAACATGTATCTATGTATAATGCAAAGTGCCATCTTAGTAGGGAAGATTTGCTGGCTTACCTTTGAAATTACATTGATAAGAGTAAGAGTGATGTCTGTTCTGGTTTTTCCCATGTACGGGTGATTTATATCTATTGACTTGATGTAATTTTTAATAAAACCTTTCTCTACTTTCATAAGTATTCCAGGAGATGATAGATTACATGGTCTTCTCTCAGAAACAGTGGTTTTGTGGCTCCTTTGGAAGAGTTCTGGGAAGCAGTTTCCTTGACCATTTCCTCTTCTTCAGGGTCTGGGATTCCATCGTAAAAAGCTCTGGAAGAGCAGAATCAGGCTATCCAAGAGGTCGCTATGATGGATGGGAACCTACAAGGCACCTGGGGCCACAAGGGTCAGAAAACAAATGCCCAGTTTTGTAGGATGCACCAATGTTAACGGTTCCACTGCTAACTAGTTAAAGATCAGCCTTGTGAAAAATGACTTACTATTTCCAAGCTATAATGAGGACACAAGTCTGAAAAGACAGATGAGACCATGCACTGAGTAATCCTTGATAAACCTGGTTTGAGAAATACAACCATTTGTCTCTCCTTCATCTGGCTCTTGTTATATAAAATAGCTGTGTAATTATCTTAAGCCAGAATGGACTGAAGGGGCCAAGGGACAGAAACCTCTGAGTCTTATGTTTCTGTCATCCACAGCTGCTCATCAATAAGACAGGAGCAAATGTTCCAATGAGCACCTTCTCATGACAATACTGAACATTCAAGCATATTTTGAAAAACAACCTCCAAACCTGCCATTTGTGAGCACTTGTGCACTGAGTTTGGCTCACTGGTTTTAACCCTGATCATAAAAATCAAGAAGCAAGTCCTTGCTAGGAGCCTGTTGTTACCCTGAATGAGTTAACCCTGGAGCCCAGCTCATTTCCAACCATTTGATTATTTACCATTCAAATCTTCAGTGGTGGCAACACCTGGCATCTATCCTGTCTTCTGCTGAATTTGCCATGTTGCTAATCCAATCAGTTATTAACAGTCTAAACTGTAGAAGACTTTTGGGGGAGAAAGTGTGGTCTGTTGGAGAAAACTCTGGAAAAGGAATCTGGTGATATAATTTTCTAGTTCTCTGTATAACCTTGAGAGGTCACTTTGCTTCCTTTTTTTTTTTTTTTTTTTACCTTGCTTCCATATGACTTCCTTTTATTTATCACCTATAAATAGGACTTACCTGGCTCACAGAAGTGCTGTGATCCAAACATTAGTGGTTCCTTGTACGTACCCAGTTCCTTCCCACACACTTGGCTGGACTCCTGGACTCTCCTCTCCATCTGTATATATATATATATATATATATATATATATATATATATATATATATATAACATCTGTTATATATATATATAATTTAAATGTATTTATTTTACAGAGTAGGGGATGGTGGAGATGTTGAGGAAGAATCCTCAAGCAGACTGCGCTAAGCACAGAGCCTGATGTGGGGCTTGATCTCATGACCCTGAGATCATGACCTGAGCTGAAACCCGGAGGCGAATTCTCAACTGAGTCACCCAGGTGCCCCCCAAATTAATAGTATTTTGAGATGCAACACAAATGCCAGCTTTACCATGGGACAGGTCCTATTGTCCCAGGTCCTATAAAGGAAATGATGTTAGTTTCATCTGAGGTCATTAGTGGGTTATGTCTACTATTTCTTTTTTTTTTTAATTTATTTTTTATTGGTGTTCAATTTACTAACATACAGAATAACCCCCAGTGCCCGTCACCCATTCACTCCCACCCCCCGCCCTCCTCCCCTTCCACCACCCCTAGTTCGTTTCCCAGAGTTAGCAGTCTTTACGTTCTGTCTCCCTTTCTGATATTTCCCACACATTTCTTCTCCCTTCCCTTATATTCCCTTTCACTATTATTTATATTCCCCAAATGAATGAGAACATATAATGTTTGTCCTTCTCTGACTGGCTTACTTCACTCAGCATAATACCCTCCAGTTCCATCCACGTTGAAGCAAATGGTGGGTATTTGTCATTTCTAATAGCTGAGTAATATTCCATTGTATACATAGACCACATCTTCTTTATCCATTCATCTTTCGTTGGACACCGAGGCTCCTTCCACAGTTTGGCTATCGTGTCTACTATTTCATGGTCTTATCCCTGTTATCACTTTCTACGGTTTACTATTACTTTCAGGAGCATGTTGGATGTTTTGGTGGGTTGGACTTGTTGCAGCTCCATTTACCGGTTGCCAGAGACAGAAACTTGCACCTTTTCTTTGGCGATCTATCCATTGTCTTCGGCTTTCCTCCCTAGTCTCCACCCTCAGTGCAACCAGGATAGCAGTTCCCAGTTCTTCATTTCCTCTTGGATCCTATCTGCACCTCTCCAACCCTCCAACCCTGTGGCCCCTGGATGCTTAGTTCAGGCTCTCCTCCTCTTTAACTGCTGGCACACTTTTCTTCCAAGAGATTTCCCCAGGCCTTCTGCCAATAGTTGTCTCCACTACATCTGCAGTGATTGTGCTTAAAGATCTTTCTTAAATCGATCTCTCAAGAACACTTGATAGCCTTTATTAGGGTTGGCGTCACAGGTGTGTGAACATGCGGGGGCACGGGACTCCCTACTGGTTTTAATGCTCTGTGGTCTCCATCTTGAACTTCTTAGTAATTTTTAATTTTTTTAGATTTTATTTACTTATTTTAGAGAGAGCAAGAGAGCATGCATGTGTACATGGGCTAGGGGAGGAGGAAAACGGGAGGGGCAGTGGGTAAGGGAGAGGGACAAGCAGACTCTGTGCTGAACTTGGAGCCCTATGTGGGGCTTAATCTCATGACCCCTAGGACCTGAGCGGAAATCAAGAGCCAGACACTTAGCTGACTGAGCCATCCAGGAGCCCCCTTAATAATTTTTAAGTGAGAGGCCCTGAAATTTCATTTTGCACTGGGCTCCACAACATATATGGCTGGTCTTGTCTTTGGTACAGAATCCAAGTCCAGTAAAGAGCCTTTATGCTTCACGTGTCTGCCTCCTGTGGGAAACAACTTGGCTAAGTTCTCTGACCTCAACTTCTTGTGCTTTTCTACTTCTTTCCATGCATCCTCTAGCTACTATATTATTTGATATATTTGGTGTTATTTATGCAACAATAGTTCATCTCACGCCTCATACACAGAGACTATAGTAGGCTGCTGGGAATACACAGATGAGAGCACAGACTTGGTCTCAAGGAAGAGACTAATTAAATATGCTAACAACACCACTATGTGAGATGTGCAAAAAAAGAAAACTGAAGGTCTTATAAGCCATTTACACACACACACACACACACACGACTTCTATTTGCTTGATTTTACTGAAGTAGAATATGTATTTTACATATTATCTTGACTGGTATTTATCTTTTGAAAATTTTCTCCACATTTATGTAAGGATATTTGCTCATTGTTTGCTTTTCAAAAATCCACATTGTACATTCTTCCCTTCCTTTACTTGCTCGGTAATTTCATGTGTAAATCTCCTAAATCAATAATGTGAACAAAGTTTGGATTATTTTAAGAATCCCCTTTTAATCAGTTCTTTTGTTTCCATCATTAGAATAGCTAAGCTTAAATTTCATTTTCATTCCACTACTTTGGAAAGGGACATTGGAGAGTAGCTGCTTTCCTACTTGAGCTTTTTGCTTATTAAAATTAGACATTCGATTCCACACTTGTATTTACTCTTTCAATTAGGCAACCTTGAATAGTATTTGGAAATTCTGTTTTAAATGCTGGCTTTCCCTTACAATTTTGTTCTTGAAGCATCTGTTTAAGGAAGAAGCATGTAAGTCATAAAAGAATTCCATAAATAATATTCAAATCAAAACTGCCAGCTCAGCCTAATTTTAGAGCCACATTACAAATACTCTGCTTAATGACTTTCACTTGCATTTTTGGACTCCTGTCACTTTCCTCTTTTGGGGACAATCTGATTTTTCTGAACGCTCCCCTTCCTCCCTCCCTGGGGCTCTAGGTCACTGTTGACTCCGTGATTCCCTATGTATATATCCACCAAGACCTGCCTGTACCCGTAGCTAACTTAGCCTTTCTTGTTCAGCTGGGGGGCAGTTAGCAAACTGAGCCTGGCTTTTTCCAGCAGATGTGCAAAGGATGGCAGTTTTAATATACATTTTAGGAGTCAAAAGTTCTTATTTTGTTTTTAGGCCAAAGTACCTTTAGGAAAACTCAGTTTTGACTGGGTACCTGGAGATACAGCAGGTAGCAGGAAAAATCAGAAAGCAGAATCTCTGTGGGCTTGGAAACAAAACAGATGCAGGGAAATCCGGAGATGTTCTAGAATATTCTCCTACAGCTTTCTCCCCTTCTTTATCCCTGTACTTAAACATGTTAGACATATTCCACGCTGCACTGTGCCGCAGATATACACCTTCTCCCACAGATGATTCATTCCTTCACTTAAATTTCACTTTTCTTTCTTTTTTTCTTTTCTTTTTTTAAAGATTATTTGCTTATTTATTTATGAGAGACACAGAGAGAGAGAAGCAGAGACACAGGCAGGGGGACAAGCAGGCTCCCCACAGGGAGCCTAATGTGGGACTCGATCCTGGGACTCTGGGATCATGCTCTGAGCTGAAGGCAGATGCTCAACCACTGAGCCACCCAGCCATCCCGTAAACTTCGCTTTTCAAAGCAATGTGAAGTCTGGGATGCTCCAGGGAAGTCAGACCACACCCTGCAATCTCTCCAAGCACCCAGCACCTTCCCTTTGTGTCACTATCACCAACTGTGTGATGGCTGATTTGAGAGAGTATGGGCTTTTGTCCATCTCCCTACTGGCTCATTGCTCTTTGAAGGCAGGGTCTACCACACAGAAGAAAACATAGAAAGAGGGATGTAAGTAAGGAGTGAGTTTCATAGAAATTCTGTAATAGTAGAAATGTTCTAAATCTGTGCTGTTGTGGTAGCAACAGACTGTCTGTTGAGTATTTGAAATATGACCAGTAAGACTGAGGAATAGAGTTTTTAATTCCATTCAATTTTAGGGATGCCTGGGTGGCTCAGTTGGTAAGTGTCTGCCTTGGGCTCAGGTCATGATCCCAGGGGTCCTGGGATCCAGCCCCACATTGGGCTCCTTGCTCAGCAGAGAGTCTGCTTCTCCCTCTCCCTCTGCCTGAAGCTCCCTCTGCTTGTGCTCTCTCTCTGTCAAATAAAGAAATAAAATATATTTTTAAAATAATAATGATTTTAATTCATTTGAACATAGTTGGAATAGTCCAGTGGCTTCTGAGTTGGACAGCATTGCCTGGGAGCTAGGCTGGAGGGCGGGTGTACGGAACACCACCATCACTGAGGGGGTGAGTTCCCAAATGTGGAGGCAAGGGAGAGTCAAAATCATCAAGGGTGGTATTTGTGCACTTTTTATACTCAACATATACACTCATCCACACACATCCACATGACCTTGTACCCTACTAGCTGGATTGGCCTGAAGGCAGGAGGAGGACGCTGGTAGCCTCTCAAATTGCTTCTTCTGTCCTCTCTGACACCAAGTGAATCCCTAGTGCAATTGAACAGGGTAAGCTCATCCCCAGCCCTGTTTCAACCCCGTACGCAGTCTGGCTCGCCTCTGGCGCAAGAAGACCTTCATCAGAGTTTGTTGGTGCGGTCCCCTGAGTCACCAGGAAGCAGCAAATCCTCACTGGGTGAGTTGCCTGAAAGGAGAGGATATCCTCAACGTGCTATAACCTGAAAGAGGACATGTTTACCTGGTAGCATAAAAGGCCTGTGTTGGCCATACACCATTTGTTAATCCTGGCCTCTCTCTAAGCCTGACTCAGTAGGTGGTAGGTAAAGAAATGCATTTACCATTCCTGTAACCCGTTGACTGCACATGCCCTGACTGGAGGCTGGGTTTTGCTTTCCCAATGGGTCTGTTTTCCAATAGTACGTTGATCCACGTCCATCAAAGAGTCCCTTACCTTGGATAATGTAGGAGGTCACAACCCAGATGGCTTGGTTCTCTATTTACAAAAGCCAAATTTGAAAGGCCTGACTTAGAATGTTCCCACTTTCAAAAAGCTGTGTTAGCAGGAGAGCCTCAAAATGCTCTTCAGCTAGTACCTGCAGACCCAGAAGGAAAAGGTGGCATGTGCTCCCAGATGAGATGCCTGGCTCCAGGCTACTTGAGTGACAAAAAGCTTTCTGACCTTACTGAACCCAACAGAGATATTTCAACAGCCTTTTCAATTACCTGTGGACATGTTTCTCTGCTGCTGCCTCAATCTGGGGGGCTTAAGTAGTTGGGACACCACAGCTGAACTGTCTCCAGGAAATCTGCCTTCTTTATGGCTGGTCTGAGTTATTTAAAGGATGTTTCATTTATTTAGTCAGAGGAAACAGAAAATTCCAGGAGATGAAGTATATATTATTTTTGGTTTAATAATATGTGGAGTAAAGTAATTGCTACACGCAGTTTTATTCCAATGGATTTCTATGCCTTTTCAAATTGCTCCAGCGGCTTGCAAAGGGGCCCTGAAATGAACCCATATATCTATGGGAATTTGGTGTACAAAAAGAACAGCATTTTGCCTTAGGAGGAAAAATGCTGAATTGATATAAATATTTTGGGGGCAATCTGTTATTTATCTGAAAAAAAATCCCAAAACATATGCAAATGTAATCTAGCCCATTTCCAATACAATCTAAAAATAAACAAGCAAACAGCAGTAGCAATTCTAGAAGGAAAAGAATGGGAGATTCTTGCTTGAATCAGTTTTGGGTAGGAAAAGCTTTTCTAAGAAAAAGATAAAAATCAAATTTTATAGAGAAAAAGAATAAAAAGATTTCACCACTACAAAAACTCAGAACATTTATATGATGAAAAACCATGTCAATGAAAGATAAACAAATGGCTGGGATATTTTCATCAGCAATAAGAATTATAAAGATTAATAATCAGAGTAAAGAATTTCTATAGATTAAGAAGAAAAAGACAAGCAGCTAAATGAGAAAAGGAGCAAATATTATGAGCAAGTTGAGAAAATATGAATGCCCAAGAAACATGGGAAAAAATATTCAACTCTGCTAACACTCACACAAATGCAACTTGAAGTAATACTGCTTATTATGCCAGCAAAATATTTTAAAACAATGTACATGGCTGATGAGAATGTGGAAAATGGGCACTCTCTTGTGCCTTATGGGAATCTGTTTTGACTCCTTGCTTTTTTTTTTTTTTTTAAGATTTTTTACTTATGTATTTAAGAGGAGAGAGAGAGAGGCAGAGACAGAGGACTCAGAGAGAGAAGCAGGCTCCATGCAGGGAGCCCGACATGGGACTTAATTCCGGGTCTCCAGGATCACGCCCTGGGCTGAAGGCGGCGCTAAACCGCTGAGCCACCCGGGCTGCCCTGACTCATTGCTTTGGACAGAAAATCCACACTATCTATTAAAATTCTAGATGTCCTTGCCCTTTGATCTGGCAATTCATTTCTAATAATTCATCCTATAGGAATATTTGCCTGTGTATGAATAGATACAAGTATACAGTTCTTTATTGATGTGAAAAATTCAAACTAAGAAAAACGTTGTAAGTAGGAACCAGCTGTATGACAACTTGCTCTGCTGGTCAATGCTGCTTCTTCCGTTTTCATTTTTTTTTAAAAGATTTTATTAATTTATTTGAGAGAGAGAGAGAGAGAGAGTACTCAAGCTGGGGGAGGGGCAGAGAGAGAAGCAGACTCCCTGCTGAGCAGGAAGCCTGATGCAGGCTGGATCTGGGGACTCTGGGATCATGACCTGAGCTGAAGGCAGACGCTTACCTAACTGAGTAACCCAGGTGTCCTGTTTCTTCCATTTTTATGTAGGCCTTTCCTTTTATATTATTATGAAACGGTGAGGCTAATAACATTGGGCCACTGAGAAAACTTAAGGCTCCTGATCAAAATCCCACTGGGTTCTGGGCAATCTCCTCTCCAATACTTGAAATTATGCATATCATTCCATAGTTCTACAGCTTTGTGTGTTTCTTTTAGCCTGTAGCTTTGTCTACATTGTATTTTTATTAACATGCCTTGACACATATCCCCCTCCTCTTCAACAGGTGCCCTCTTCAGAACAATCCTGTATATTTGTGTTGACTAAAGTTTGTGGCTCTCTTACATTCAGAACAAATGGAGGGACCCAGTGAACTGAATGAGGGTAGCAACAAGGAGCAAAGTTCTTGAAAGCAGTTGATGTTCTTCTTCTGGCTGGCTTGTTTCTCTTCCCATTACCCTCTGCTCCTCTCCCTTCCCATCCCTTCCCCTTCCTCTGGGCTTGCAGAAACATCAGCAGGGGTAGGGGGGTGGTGATCTAAGGGCAGAACTGAAGAAAAGCAAATGGAGAAATGACATTTTATAATTAAGATTGTTTGTGGGTTTAGGATCACAGGAGTCAATGCTGGAAAGGGCCTTATGGATTACCCATGTTTCTTACAGAATAAGTGACCCTCCCAATAGCACATACCTAGAGTTGAGACTCAAGTATAATCAACAAAAATCACTTCCAGAAAGTTCAAATAAGATGCATGCAGTATCTCTGGAATGAATAATAAAATAAACCTCCTAACTGAAGTTTGAAATGAAGGCAGGGCATTGGGCTTCTTTGCATACTATTTATTATGCAAAATAATAAAATTAATTGATGCAAAATATTACTGTTACTTTAATTTTATAAGCTGATTTATAATTATCCAAGCATTTTGGTATAAATCCCCATTTAATATTCATGACAATTTTGTGAAGTCTGAATTATTATTCTGTTTTGCAGTTTAATTATTATAGGTTCACTAAGGTTAACTGGCTTTCACATGAACATGGAGCTGCTAAATGGTAAAACAAGCTTTCAGATACAAGTCTCATCACTCTGAGGGTAGCACCAACCAGAACCCAAGCAATAAAGGCACTTCTAACACCAAATATGCATCACCTAATGTTTCCAGCAGAATTAAATCAATGATCCTCTTTCCCACTCTGGTGCGCCTCATTTCAGGGTCCACCAGCCCTCATTTTTAGTGTGATCCCAGTTAGTAAAGAGACCAGAGAGGATCATGACACAGCACGTTTCCTTCAACAGTTACAACTTTGGTTTTTCTTTAATAAATTAATTTTTTATTGGTGTTCAATTTACCAACATACAGAATAACACCCAGTGCTCATCCCGTCAAGTGTCCCCCTCAGTGCCCGTCACCCACTCACCCCCACCCCCCACCCTCCTCCCCTTCCACCACCCCTAGTTTGTTTCCCAGAGTTAGGAGTCTTTATGTTCTGTCTCCCTTTCTGATATTTCCCACACATTTCTTCTCCCTTCCCTTCTATTCCCTTTCACTATTATTTATATTCCCCAAATGAATGAGAACATACACTGTTTGTCCTTCTCCGATTGACTTACTTCACTCAGCATAATACCCTCCAGTTCCATCCACGTTGAAGCAAATGGTGGGTATTTGTCATTTCTAATGGCTGAGTAATATTCCATTGTAGACATAAACCACATCTTCTTTATCCATTCATCTTTCGATGGACACCAAGGCTCCTTCCACAGTTTGGCTATCGTGGACATTGCTGCTAGAAACATTGGGGTGCAGGTGTCCCGGCATTTCATTGCATCTGAATCTTTGGGGTAAATCCCCAGCAGTGCAATTGCTGGGTCAACAGTTACAACTTTGAATGTCACAAATGACAACAGAAGCCAATATTGAGGTCATACCATATTAGTTTTTTTTTAAATAAAAGTTTCTCTGCCTGGCATTTTTATTTATAGTAGGTCAAATAATAATATAGTAGGTTAATATAATCTATTGATTATAGAATCAATTATGCATTTGAGAAGAGAAAACATAAATAAAACAAAAAATACTTTATGTCTAATTATAGGCGATTTACAAGGTTTCAGGGGAAGTATTGGAGGCTCTTTAGTCAGCATCCAAAAGCATCCAATTCCTTTTTTAATCTCAGCATATTCCTCTCAGCATATTCCTATAATCTATCTCCCCATGCTGGAATGATTCAATTTCACATGTATTCTAACCCATGCTGTACCCAGGATAATGCCAACCATTCATGTCAGAGACAGAAAGAAACATGCTTCCTTTGCTGGAATTTTAGAAGCTATTCCGTGCAAAGTTAAATTCCTGCAAAATTGGAAACTTAAGGGTGGTTTGTTGTGGTTTATAGCTTTAAGTGATCATGGAGGCTGTCCTATTGTACCATTTTATGTTGAAGTGAATGAACCAAGGGGTTATCCAAGATATCCTAGGTCTTCTTGGCAATTCCTTGAGAAATAATGATACCCAGTGGCAGAACTGAGTTGAAAATACATTTGTGCAGGTCTGAATCATGTGGCTTTCTCACTCTTTCTAGCTACAAGTTTTACTTTGTTCTATACTCCTGACATGTCATGATACTGGGGAGAAAGTTCATCGTTCTGTCTCTTTCCTTATCCATAAATTCTGACACATGACTTCTCTTTGTAAGACTGCCAATGAAGAAAGTCTTTTTTCCCCCAGATCATATTTTGTATATTTATTTTTAAAATGGCACTTTTCTATTTAATTCCTCTTGCAAATAGCTACTGCTTGGGGGGATAGGCTTGGCAGTTCTTCCTTAAATTCATCATTGACTGACACATTGTCCCCTCTTCCAGAGCACATAACCATCTGGTATTGTTGTTGTCGATTTTATGTTCTCTGTCCTTGATCTCTCTGTGTCCATACACAGAAGAACCTCATAGAAGAACTGCTCAATCTTCCCTCCTTTGTCTGAATCTTCACAGTGCAGATGAACTGGGGAAATCTTATTTAAAATTTTTTTAAATTTAAATTCAATTTGCCAACATATAGTATAACACCCAGTGCTCATCCCATCAGGTGCCCTCTTCAGTGCCCATCACCCAGTTACCCCATACCTCCACTTACCTCCTGTTTAGCAACCCTATGTTTGTTTCCCAGAGTTAAGAGTCTCTCATGGTCAATGCTGCTTCTTCCCTTGTGGTCTCTTTCACTATTTCTTATATTCCACATATGAGTGAAATCATATGATAATTGTCTCTCTCTGATGACTTATTTCACTTAGCATAATACCCTCCAGTTCCATCCATGTCAATGTAAATAGTAGGTGTTTATCCTTCCTAATGTCTGAGTAATATTCCATTGTATGTTTATACCACATCCTTATCCATTCATGTGTCAATGGACATCTGGGCTTTTTCCACAGTTTGGCTATTTTGGACATTGCTGAACATTGAGGAGAAAGTATCCCATAGTTTCACTACATTTCCATCTTTGGGGTAAATACCCAGTAGTGCAATTGCTGGTTCAAAATAGCTCTATTTTTAACTTTTTGAGGAATCTACACACCATTTTCCAGAATGGCTCCCCCAGTTTGCACCAACAGTGCAAGAGGTTTTCCCATTCTCCACATCCTTGCCAACATTTGTAGTTTCCTGTCTTGTTAATTTTAGCCGATTCGGGGGATCCGTGGGTGACTCAGCAGTTTAGCTCCTGCCTTTGGCCCAGGGCGTGATCCTGGAGACGGATTGAGTCCCATGTCAGGCTCCTTGCCTGGAGCCTGCTTCTCCCTCTGCTTCTGTCTCTGCTTTTCTCTTGTATATCTCTCATGAATAAATAAATAAAATCTTAAAAAAAAATTTAGCCTATTCTCACCAGTGTAAAGTAGTATCTCATTGTGGTTTTGATTTGTATTTCCCTGATGACTAGTGATGTGGGGCATTTTTTCATGTGCTTGTTGGCCACGTGTAGGTCTTTGGAGAAATGTCCGTTCATGTTTTCTGCCAATTTCTTGACTGGAATGTTTGTTTCTTGGGTGTTGAGTTTGATAAGTTCTTTATAGATCTTGAATACTAGCTCTTTATCTGATATGTCATTTGCAAATATCTTCTCCCATTCTGTAGGTTGCCTATAGCTGAGGGAACTAGTCTGAAACTGGCTAAGGGCATTTCCCTAAGTTGAGTGTTGGAACCTGGAACAAGCCAGTTTCACTTGCTGTGATATTTTGCCTCTGACATGAAGTTGTGGGATCCCAGTAGGAGTGAGAGATGCTTTGGAATGTAAGATTTCTTCCATGTTTCAGTTCCTTATCCAACATTCCCACCACGTGGCCCTTGTATCTGTGGACATCTGTTTTATTTATGCTGTTCCACCTTTACCTGTTAAAAGGGCCATCCTATGTCAAAGCCAGAGCTGCCACCTTTGTGAATGCTGTTTCTGCCCTCTAGGGTCATGGGGAATCATTTAACTTTTCTCTATGAGCACAGATTTCAAAACTTCTGAGACTTTTTTATTCCTAATTGATCACCAGCTAGTACATCTAGTCTGTGTATATGAATGTTAAGCTCCTTTACAAAGTTGCACATCTGTATCTGACACCCTCAGTTTGATAATGTGCCTCATAAGGAAAGCATTAACTCCACTCCCCCTCAAAATTGGTTATGTACTATTCCAAATGCTAATCATGCCTTCCTCATCATAGCGCATAAGTCTCTTTAGTTCAAGGACTAATTGTGTGCAGGGAAGTCATTGGTTGTCTGGGAAAGGAGAAGAAAATGTAGCTTCTTGTTGGGTGAGTGTTGTCTGCATTTCCAAGTTCCCTTTCTGTCTCCTCTGGTGTATTAGCTGCCTTCCACCAAGACCTCTCCTGGCCATCTAGTATCACCCAGTTTTTCCTCTGACTCTGAGCAGTCTCTACCTACTGACGCATGTCTAACTCTCCCTTTGCATTTCCTGGGTTACTTAAATAGAAAGGGAGACAAACCATAGAGACTCTTAACTCTGGGAAACAAACTGAGGGTTGTTGGAGGGGAGGTGTGTGGGGGGGATGGGGAAACTGGGTGATGGCATTAAGGAGGGCACGTTATGTGATGAGCACTGGGTGTTACATGCAATTGACGAATCACTACATTCTACCCCTGAAACTATTAATACATTATATATCAACTAAATTGAATTTAAATTAAAAATTAAAAAAAATTGACATCTTTCCATTCAGGTGTTTGTTTTCTTGATAATGGTAGTGGTTGAGAGTTTTCCAGAAATATTCAGGGAGTATTTTCCTTCCTTCTTTCTTTGTTCCCTCCCTTTCTTTCCCTTCCATCCCTCTCCTCTCTTTCCTCCCTTTCCTTCCTTCTTCCATTCTTTCTCCTTTATTCTTCCTTCATTCCTTCCTCCCTCCCCCTCCCCTGCTTTCTTTATTTCAAAACACACAGACCAACTTCTTGAAATACTTTAAGTTATAATATTTTCTTAATGGGATTGGAGATAAGGAGCAAGAACACATTGTTAGAAAAATGTACAGGTACTTGTGCTATATAACACTCCCATGTCATTTCCTTATTTATACTCACTGTTTTTTACTTGAAGGAATTCTGGAAGTCTCTTAATACTGTGTAGTGCAATGTGCTCATATTCTCCTACATAAGAAATGTCTATAAGATTTGACACTATTTCAAACAATCAAAACTTTACTGAACACTAAGCTAATGGATTTAGGAATGTCATATAAAAATTACCAATATTTAAACAGTCTTTGATGTGACTATTTTGTTTTAAAAATTATAAATTCCCTTTAGGTTGGTCCCATCATGATTGGGCAAATGTTGTGAAAAGGTTTTAGTCCTGGTGAATTAGACACATGGGAAGTCAAAAGGAAAAGGAGGTTCTGGTAAGGCCCTTCTTCTTGGGGAAAAAGGAGACATATTGTATAAGTGGTGTCTCTTTAGGCTTCCTAGTAAGGGTAGCAGAAGTAGTAGTCCAAGATAAAGAACTTACTGAACTAAAATAGCCTGTAAGAATAAGAAAAGCATGGGGCACTTGGGTGGCTCAGTCAGTTAAGCATCTGCCTTCAGCTCAGATCATGATTCTAGAGTTCCAGGATTGAGCCCTGAATCAGGCTCCCTATTCTGGGGGGAGTTTACTTATACCTCTGCCCCTCTCCGTGATTGTGCTGTCTCTCACTCACTCTCTCAAATAAACAAACAAATCTGTAAAAAAGATAAGAAAAACAAAAGAGGGAAAAAAGCCCCATCATTTACTGTAGCAAAGAAATGTGGAAATTTTAACTTCTGAATTATGAAACTACTTACCTTTCCTCCAACTAGAAGAGAGAAAAGCCTCTCTTTCCATGGAATTTCCTGCTACTATGGATCTGGGAGATATTCAATATTAATAATTACAATAACAAATAAGAAATCAGTACCTGTGCAATGTTGTTATAAGAAGAAAATATAAATTAGTGTTAAAAGCTTCAGCAGATGAAGATATTGGAAAAAGGCAGGAAATGAGGATTATTGCATCAAAACAGTCTTGCAATTAAATATCATTAAAGGAAGCACTGCACATATGAAGAGGTACCATGAACAAAACAGAAAAGCAAAGAACAGGAAGCTATGAAATAGAAGGTGACAGAACTCAGAAAAGAAACTGAAACAAAATATAACAACCATCTCAGAATAGAGGGTAAATTAAAAGGTGCTTAAGGAAAAGCAGATGAGAAGGACAATGGAGAGAGAGCAATATAAATTGTAAATGTTGAAAAGGCTAAAAATATTAGAGAAACTTCCTATTCTGGCTCCAATTGAAGAATAGTTATAAGACTTATGTTTCTACCATAAGCCATTATTGAACTAGACGAAATACACAAAGTATTTCAGTACCTGAAATACTTCAGGTACTGAACAACAAGCAATGCAGAGCTTTAATCATTGAAAGAATGAAAACACTCAAGGAAACTCCAGATTCACTCTGGATTTTTGCCTGGGAGTATGTTCCAAACTACTGCACAGGGAATTGGAACTTCAACAGAGAGTAAGACTTTTTCTGGGTAGAATTAACAAACAGCAGAGCAGAGGGCTGCTATGAAACTGGATTGAGCTTGATACCAAAGAAGAGATATTCTCAGAGGAGGGATTTCATAAATCTGCAAGAGGACCCCTTCAAGTTTTGGCCAAATACTGAGCTATGCAGCTGGTCCTTGAATCCTGGCAGAGAAAAGCTGAGTGAAGATTTTAGAGATTACATAATATTGAGAAATGTTAAGTGTCTGACTTACCAAGTATCTCAGCCAGGTTATTGGCCGAGATGCCCCCACTCCAAACCTTATTTTTGAGTATGGTTACACCTTCTCCAGGATAAAGACTTCTCTGGACCATAACAAGGAGGCCTAAAAATAAACCATGGTTGGATCAAGCTTATCTTTAAAAACAACAACAACAGCCTACCTGTCTGCCATAATAAAACTCTACATTCTTTATAAAGGATGTCAAATCCAGATTCTTAATGTCTTCACATACACAATGCCCAGTATACAAAGAAAAATTACTAGACATGAGAGGAAACAAGAAAATGAGAACCAAAACTGAGAGAAAAGTCCCATAAGTAGAAATAGGTTCAAGAATAAGACATATGTTGGTATTAGCAGGTAAAGACTTTAGGACAATTACAATATGCTTGAAATTTAAGGGAAAATATAATGAATGAACAGATGAGGAATAAGGGCAGAAAAACGGAATCTATAAAATAGAACTTAATGGAAAAAGAACTGAAATATACAGTTTCCATTTCTAGATGGTGTCAGCAGCAGATTGGCTACTATAGAACAAATATCAATGAATTCAAATAAAGGACAGCAAAAACCATACAAAGTGTAGTACAGAGAGAAACAAATGCTAAAACATATGAGAGAATATATTGGTGACTTGGGGAAAAGGAGATAAATCGGGCCAGAAATAAGATTTTAAGAAATAAAAGCACATTTTTTTCTTCCAAATTTGATTAAAAAAAATATCAACCTACAAATCCCAAAAGTTCAACAAACACCAAGAAGGACAAACCCCAAGAAAACCATTTCTAGCTAAAATATAGTCAAGTTGCCCAAAACTACAGATAAAGAGAAATTCTTAAAAGCACCCTGAGAGTGGGAAGTGAGGTGATATGGAAGAGATTAATATATGGGAAAGTCAATAAAAGTTCTGAAGACTTCGTTTAAAATGTAAGGGAGGCTCTAAAGCAATGATTCTTTAAAGGCATTGCAGTGAGTGGGAATTGTCAACCTAGAATGCAAAAATATGAAACAAAGATATTTTGACATATATCAAAACTGAGACTTTATCACTAGTAGACTTGCACTATGCAGAATGCTGCAGGAAGATCATAGATTCAGATCTACGTGAAAAAATGAAGAATGTGAGAAATGGTTAATATGTGGGTAAAGATTTTTAAATTTTTTTAAAAATTAATTTCTTAATATATATAAGAGGCATTTTGCTATTCTAAGAGAAAATAATCATCAAGTATTATGGTTTTTATAACCTTTGTAGAAGAAAAATCATAGAACAAAAATAGCACAAAGGACAGAAGTTGGTAAATGAAAGTATGTTAAGAGAGT
The DNA here is from genome assembly GCF_011100685.1 of Canis lupus familiaris. Taxonomy (NCBI): domain Eukaryota; kingdom Metazoa; phylum Chordata; class Mammalia; order Carnivora; family Canidae; genus Canis; species Canis lupus. The sequence goes on along the minus strand of NC_049224.1, from coordinate 47,121,282 downwards.
CTCTTATTATACATGAAGGGAGATAATGATACAATGTGGAGCAAGATAAATTAATGATACAAATGTAATCCCTAGAGTAACCACAAAACAAGGAAACAAATAAAGAAATCCAAAGTCATATAGTCAAAAAGCAGTAGGAGAGGTGAAATGGAATTGTACATACACATTCAATTTCAGAGCTTCAAAATGCAAGAAGCAATAAGTGAAAGAACTGAAGAGAGGAATAAACAAATCCATAATTTTGAATGGCTATTTTAACAATATTTTCCTTATAATGGATCTAGAGATTCAATATACTCCAATCAAAATTTTAGCAAGTTGACAAGCTGGTTAAAACATTTATATGGAGGGGTGCCTGGGTGGCTTAGTTGGTTAAGCATCTGACTCTTGATTTCGGCTCTGGTCATGATCTCAGGAATGTGAGATCTAGCTCTGTGTGGGGCTCTGCACTCAGTGGGGACCCTGCTTGAGATCATCTTCCTCTCCCTTTGCCCTTCCCCCTGCTCATGTACTTTATCTCTGTCAAATAAGTAAATCTTAAAAAAATAAGAAAATTATATGGATATACAAAGAAATGACAATAGTCCAAATAATCTTCAAAAAGAAGAAGAATGTTCAGGAATTACACTATTGATTTTCAATACTTGCTTAAAGTTATGTTAATCAAGGTAGAGTAGTAATGGCATTAAAATAGACAAATAGATTAGTAGAACAGATTACAGATTCCAGAATAAAAGAGCCACACTGAATATGATCAAAATATTTCTGACAACAATGTCAATGTGGCTGATAATAATCAGCAAAGAAAAGACTTTGAACTTATATTGCTGTAACAATTAGATATTTATATGAAAAGAAATCAATCTGAAGTCATTTCTTATGGCATTGGTAAATGTTAATTTGGGTTGAGTCAGACACTGAAAGGTAAACTAAGGACCACACAGTTTCTAGAAAAAAAACAGGACAATATCTTCACTTCTTCAAAGTGAGCAAAACTTTCTTAGAGGACCCAAGGCACTCACAATAATTTATTTTAATTGATAAATTGGAATTTATCAACCTTAGAACATTATGCTTATCAAGAGACATCACTAAGAAAGTGAATTGGCCAGGAGAAATTATTCACAGCACATTTGACAAAGTATTTGTGTCTGGAATATGTAAATAACACTTACAACTCAGTAATAAAGACAAATAACCCAATTAAAAATGGCCACGGGAAAAAAAAATGGCCACGGGGCTTGAGAAGAGGATCAAAGGCTGAAAGACATATGAAAATGGGCTTAACATCTTTAGAAATCAGGGAGATGGAAATTAGCCACAAGATACTCTTATACAACCCCAGGAATGATGAAAGTCTTAAACTCTTGGTAAGATTTCACAGAACTGTAACTTCCATGTAGTGCTGTTGAGAATGAAGAACTTTACTACTACTTTAAAAATTTTGATAATTTTCATAAACTTAAACTTTCCCTTACTTTATGAGTTAATAATTCTACTACTGGTATTTACCTAGGAGAAATAAAACATGTATATTCCCGAACAACTTAGAATAATTATAGAAGTTTTATTCATAATATGTCCAAACAAGGAACAACCCAAATGATTTTCCATAGTGTAGTGGATAAATAAATTGTTATATATTCATTGGAATACTATTAGCAATTAAAGATAATGAAAGACAAATATGACAGCATCAATGAATCTGAAAACACAAGGGTGAATCAAAGAAGAGACACAAAAAAGTATATGATGTATGATTCTATATACTAGGAATGCCAATACCATTCTGCTACTTCTGGGAGGCTGAGAAGCATAAGGAAAGTTTCTATGTGAAGGAAATATTTTATATCTTAACATGCCTATGGGTTACTGTGATATATGTCTTTATTGACCTGTATATTTCAGGTCTGTACATTTTATAGCAAATAAATTCTACCTCAATTAATATATATAGAAAAACGAATAGCAATGTGAAGGTAGGAGGGATAATAGACACCGATAAATTTACATTAATTGTTGCAGCTGGAATTGAATTTCACATTTGTTTTCCATACAGTTTTTTCATTAAAAAAACAAAAAGGGATCACAGGCAGGCGGATGAATGGAAAATCTGGGCAAAAAGATCCAACATGATTATAATAGGTATATTTGTAAAAGAAAAATAAAGCGAAGAGATAGGCCTAACATTCAGATTTAGAATTCAAGAAATCTTTCCTTAAAAAAAAGGTCATGGGGACACATGGCTGGATCAGTGGTTGAGTATCTGCTTTCTGCTCAGATCTTGATCCTAGGGTCCTGGGATCGAGTTCTGCATCAGGGAGCCTGCTTCTCCCTCTGCCTATGTCTCTGCCTCTCTCTGTGTGTCTCATGAATAAATAAATAAAATCTTAAACAAAAAGGCCATGGATGAATGTATTAAAAGAATCTACCGAATACCTGGAAAAATGATCAATTCTAAGACATAGCCAAATAAAAATGTTACACTTTTGAGAGAAAGTAAAAACTTTCTATGGCCTCCAGGAATAAAAGCTGTTTTTTAACAAAGAGGAGAAAATCATCTCAGGATCAAATGCCATTCTTTTTTTTTTTTTTTTAAAGATTTTATTTATTTATTCATAGAGATGCAGAGAGAGAGAGAGGCAGAGGCACAGGCAGAGGGAGAAGCAGGCTTCATGCAGGGAGCCTGACGTGGGACTCGATCCACGGTCTCCAGGATCACGCCCTGGGCTGCAGGCGGCGCTAAACCGCTGAGCCACCCGGGCAGCCCAAATGCCATTCTATAATCATGATGCAAGTTGACGTGAGCAAGTGGAAAGATATCATAAATATGTCAATTCTCCCTATGTTAATATATAAATTTAATATAATTTCAATAAAAAACCTTTTTCCTGAAGATAATAATAAAGTTCATATGGAAAAAAATAAGCAAGTATAGCCTGGGCGGGGAGGAAGCTATGAGAAGAGATGAACATTAGGGAGGGGCTACTCTTACAAGATATTTTAATTATATGGTTTTGGCACAAATAGACCAACGACCTACTATAAAAAGTCCAGAAATAGACCAAGTACATATGAAAAATTGGCCTACAGTTTCCTCAATATATCCTGCCAGATCTGGATCTCAAGTTTTGAAATGTACTATTTCTATTGTTATTTAATCATAAATATTCTTCAAGTTCATACTTTTGTTTCTTGACCCATGACTTATTTGAAAGCATATTCTTTATTTTTCTATGCATACAATTTTCTAGTCATTATGTTGTTACTGATTTTAACTTAAGTGGATGATAGAGAATGTCATCTGTATGGCATTTTAAGAAATTCTTTTCAGAGTTAATTTATGTTTGAAACATGGTCAATTCTTATAAATCATCAATTTGTGCTTTAATACAATATTTATCCTCCAATTGTGGGGTGCAATGTTCTATTGTCTGATTGATAACCTGATTGTCTGATTGATAAATTACTGACATATATATATGCATATATATATATATATATATATATATATATATATATATAACTTTCTTTTTAGATTTAATTTTATTATGGTAAGAACTCTTAGCATGAGATCTACCCTTCTCATATTTTTAAATGTATGATACAGTATTGTTGACCATAGGTACAATATTGTATATCAGGCCTCCAGAGCTTATTCGTCTTGCTTAACCAAAACTTTATGCCTATTGATTAGGAACTTCCCAACCCCTCCTCCCCCAGTCCTTGAGAAACACCATTCCACTCCTTGATGCCATGAATTCAAATATTTTAGAAATCTTGTATCTGTGGAATCAGACAAAAAGTATTTGTCTTTCTGTGATTGGCTTATTTTACTTAGCATAATGTCCTCAATATTTCTCCATGTTGTATATTGGAGCCTTTCCTTTTTTTATTTTTAAGACTAAAAGTACCCACTGTATGTATATAACACACTTCCTTTATCCATTTATCTGTCCATGGACATTTAGTTTGTTTCCACAACTTGGCTATTGTGACTAGTGCTTCAGTGAACATGGGAGTGCTGATTTCAGTCTTTTAGATAAATATGCAGAAGTGAGATTGCTGGATCATATAGTAGCTCTGTTTTCAATTTTTTGAGGAACCTCTTTTTTTGAAGATTTTATTTATTTATTCATGAGAAACACACAGGGAAAGGCAGGGATATAGGCAGAGGGACAAGCAGGCTGATGCGGGACTTGATCCCCAGGACCCTGGGATTATGCCCTGAGGCAGAGGAAGAGGCTCGACTGCTGAGCCACTCAGGTGCCCCATACTGTTTTCCATAATGACTTTACTAAATCTTGCAGCCCCACCAACAGGATACAAGTGTCCCAATTTCTCCATAGCCGCATCAGTATCTACTGCCTCCCCCCCCCTTTTTTTGGTAGTATCATTTTGACAGGTGTGAGATATATTATTGTGGTTTTGATTATCTTCTACTCTATTGAGGGATTTATCAGTTCTCTCTATAGTTCCACTAACTTCTGTTTCTTATATCTTCAGGGAAAGTCAATATTTTCTTCTTAGAATGACTTAATTAGTTTGAAATTATCTTGACATGTTTTGGAGTGTCATGTTTGTTTCCATGTTTATTTAACTATATCTCAGTCCCTTCTATTGCTTGAAACAAACTAAGCACATAAATTTTTAAATCTAGGTCTGATGATTGAAAACTCTTAGGTTGTTCTTTATACGGTTATTCTTGTTCTTAGTGTATTCTTACTTAATTTTGTGTTGACATTCTCTCCTCCAGAGAAGAATTGTACTCTCTTTTTTGCGGATACACGAAGCAGTAACAATCAAGGACAACTTTAATACAAATTCTTGGCTGAAGGGGTTTACATAGAGTATAACTCTGCCTCAAATTCCAATAAAGTCTGACTTAGGTTTACAAACCCTCACAGGAATTTTTCCCCTTTTTTACCCAACACCTACTTAGGATTTGGCAAATTTCTTGCTCTCCTCTTTGCTTTATGACCTTTTCCCCTGTTCACCTAAACACTGGGGGAATAGGCCTTAGGAATCCCACATTTATACAGGCATTTTGTAGTTGATGGCCAATATTCAGGAAAACCTGGGCTTAGTCTCCTGTTGTCCATGCTGCATATTAGTGGAGATAAAAACTATGACTCATCAATGTCAATGAATCCAGGATAAGAGCTAACTTCAGAAATTGCTAGCCCTTTGGATTTCTGCCTTTTCTACATATTTGGTTTTGAAGAATTGGGTTGGTTTTTTTTTTTTTTTTTGCCTTCTTGCAAATAAAGTGCTTTGTTTAAATTATGAGCATATGTTTGTGCATGTGTGTGTTTATGTGTGTGTTACATACACATATATGTCTCCATATTTTTTGGTTATTTTTCCACAATTTTTAATTTTATTTTTTAATTTTTAAAATAAAAAAAAATTATATATTTATTAGAGAGAGAGAGAGAGAGCACAGGTGGGAGGAGGGGCAGAGGGAGAGGAAAGGAGAGACTCTCAAGTAGACTCCCTGTTAAGTGAGGGGCCTAACACGGCTTAATCTCAAGACCCTGAGATCATGACCTGACCCACCCAGGCACCTCTCATGATTTAATTTCAATTATATATCAAATTTTAATGTATGTGTGTATTTCTTTTAATACTATCTATTTTTCATATTTAATTTATTCATGTCACATATTTAGATCATTATACTTTGCAGTATGAATTAAGATTGGATTATCAGATTCCTACATATTGTATTTCCTCTGTAAAATTGTCTTGGTTATATTTGGCTTTTGATTTTTCTTTCTTTTTTTTTAAATTTTTTTTAATTTACTTATGATAGTCACACAGAGAGAGAGAGATGCAGAGACATAGGCAGAGGGAGAAGCAGGCTCCATGCACCGGGAACCCGATGTGGGATTCGATTCCGGGTCTCCAGGATTGCACCCTGGGCCAAAGGCAGGCACTAAACTGCTGTGCCACCCAGGGATCCCCTCTTTTTTTTTTTTTTTTTAAGATTTTATCTGTTCATGAGAGACACACAGAGAGACACAGAAACAAAGACAGAGGGAGAAGCAGGTTCTCTGTGAGGAGCCCCGTGCAGGACTCAATCTCAGGACCCCAGGATCATGACCTGAGCTAAAGGAAGACACTCAACCACTGAGCCACCCAGGTGCCCAGCCTTTGCTTTTTCATATCAATTTTAGGATCAGTTTGTCAAACCTCACAAAAGTTTTGTTGTTATTTGATCAGTTTGTATATTATATAAGTTTGCATTGTATTGTATTGTATAAGTTTGTATTGTATAAGTGATATTGTATATCACTTGTATTTTAATCTTATCCACTATAATTTTTTCTAATATTTTGTCAGTAGATTGTTTAATAATTTGCCATTAGATATAATATATAATATTTATTATTTATATATGATTTTATATATAAGATTTATATGTATATCATCTATATGATATATATATACACATGTATATAATCAATAATCTCAATCTTTCAAATTTTTATAATTTATTTCTTTGTCTTACTATACTATACTGGCTGGTAACAATATCTGTCTGTATTTGTATTCCTTATGGATTCTGAGGTGAGATTTTTAGATACCACATATCCCAAGTGTGAAAACTCATATACACACAAATACAAACTAAAAGGCCATATAGGCCTAAAGAAATAATTTAGAATTATTGAACACCTGAAAAAATGAGGAACTTTAATTTTGTTTTTCATGCTATTAAAGACAATTCTAAAGTTCAATTCTTTAGTTTGATGATATCTGTACATTTTTTGACAGAAACATGTAATCAAGCTGCTTTTGAGATTTTCTGTTTGTCTTTGGTTTGAGAGCTTTTATTACAAAGTTCTTAGGTTTGGTTGTCTTTGAGTTCATCCTGTTTTGTTTTCTGGAGTTGACTGAATCTACCACTTGAAGTCTTATGTCTATTTTAGAAATTTCTTGCCTGTTATCTATTAAATGCTACCTAATTATCCTCCATTTTCTTGGGTTCTTTAATTATATGTACACTAGAATTTTTTACTATGTCCCATATATTTTTTAGTACTATTTTCTGAATGTTTCACTTTTCTCTCTCTGTATTTCAATCTAATTTATCTACTGATTTATTTTCCAACTCACTAGTTCTTTGTTCTGCTGCTAAACCCACTTTCTGAGCTCTTAATTTCAGTAAATAATTTTCTCAGTTCTGAAATTTCTTTTGGATTCTTTTTATAGATTTCGGTTCCCTGGTAAAATTCTGCATTTATTTCTCCACTTTCTTAACATATCTATTATAGTTCCTTTTTTAAAAAAATATGTCTTTCTTGGGCAGCCCTGGTGGCTCAGCGGTTTAGCGGCACCTTCAGCCCGAGGTGTGATCCTGGAGACCTCGGATCGAGTCCCACGTCAGGCTCCCTGCTTCTCCCTCTGCCTCTCTCTTTCTCTCTCTCTTATGAATAAATAAATAAGATCTTTAAAAAAAGTCTTTCATGTCAGATGATTATAATCACTCTATCACTTATAAGTCTGTTTCTATTGTCTGTTTTGTTCAGTTGTTCCTATCATGCTTAGTAATATTTGATTGAATGCTAGGAATTGCTTATGAATTATTTTAGAGATCTTGGATGATGTAAATTTCCTACATACAGACTTTAAACTTCCTGTTCGGCAGTTAGGTTATTGGACCATTATCATGATCCAATTATGGTCTGTTATGACCTAGGCCTGGTCTATTTTTGGTTTGATCTTAAATCTGGGTGATGCCCTGAGATTTTATTTTCACTCTAATACTTGACAGAAGTTGGTAAGCTAGTCTTGGAATGATAATCTAATAATTCTTCCTAGAATTACAAAGTCTCGTCATATTTGTGTGATTGTGGTCTCTGTGGCTAAGATTCTTAATTATTTTATGGTGCCCTATAACTTCATGGACCATAAACTTAGTATGAAAAAATAGTAAACCTGGAAGCCCATAATGACCATGAATAAGTGACCTTAAAGTCTGAATACTTAGAATTTATGGAATAACAATGTAATTTAATGGTGAGGGAAGCAACCTAGTGACTATTCCTTATGTCCAGATTCACTAATTTTATCTCCCTTTGGCTAGTGGGTCTAGGGAAGATGTAAATTATGTATATTAGTGTAACAATAGAGTAAAATAAATGAGCTAAGATCATAAAGCTTTGGGACAAGGCATATGTTCAATTTGATGGTTTTCCTCTGGCAAGATTTAGCATGTTCTCACTTGATATACATTTGCACATTTCTAAAGTTACTGGTTCATTTTTTGTCTCTCATGGAAAGCTTTTGGTGAAGATCCACTTCAGAATTTCTCAGTGGCATATAATCTGGATGTGACCTTCCACCAGCTGGACACTCAGAGAGGTATAAAGCACACTTGTGTTTGCCTTTTCTGTTTGTTTGTCTCTTATGTGTTTTTTTTTTTTTTCTTATGTGTTTTAATGGTTTTTCCACAGGCGTGATCTAGGCAATCTTTCTCAGCCACAAATTTGCTGTTGTGTTTCTCCTGTAATATGAATAATTTGACTTTAGGCATGCATGCAGTCTGGTTATGGTTAATTTCAGACTCTGACTATTGAGAAACCTCTGCCCTAGTGTGGCACAGAGTCTCTTCTCATGAATTCTCAGACACTTGTTTCACAGAAGGCAAAACTTCCAAGGGTTAGGAAAAACCCTCAGCCAGATGGCTACAGAATTATGGGGAAGTTTAAATGATAGAGACCAACATGTATTCCAGCGGACAGCTATGGCTGGGCGGGTGTGTTAAGGTGGTGAGATACTTAGAAAATGAAATACGTCAGATCCCTGATTTTAACCAGCTGCTCACCATGTCCAGATGGACAGAAAAGAGTTCAATTTCCCCCTTGTCTTCTGTGACAAACAATACCTTATTATAAATTAATGTTTATTCAGAAATGTGCATAACAGCTGTAGGTTGCCTGCAATAGTATAAGCATATTTAAAAAAAGATAAGCATCCAAAAAAATGCCTAATGTGAAGTTTTCAAGAAGAAGGAATTGTCAGGCTCCACAAAGCAGAGACAATTCATTTTGCTTGTTTTGTCTCTTGTGTCTTTTCAAAAGATGATGCTAAATCCTTGTGTCTGTAGAGGGATTTTTGCTGCTACTGTTTGCTTATAATCTTACTCCCAAAGAAATTTTATTCACTTTGTTTTGGAGGGCATAGTTTGCAACAAGTCATAAGGAAGAAACTCACAGAGGTGTTTTGTTTTGTTTTCTGTTTTTTTTTTTCTAATGAATGATCATGTCTTGTTAATTTCCAAACTCCTTCATTATTGGTGCTTGGAAAACCAGTTTCAAGAACAAATGAATCAAAGTAAGTTTTCTTGTTCTTGAGAAAACAAACTTACCTATTATGCTCTACTTCAAACTTCCATTTTTTATTTTAAAACCCTCTGGGATGACATCGTGTTGGAAAGAAACTGAGAGTTTAATTTCTATTTCAAATTTGCATGTAGTGTGTTGAGAATAGACTTATCCTTTTGAATCACTTTCTTCTTGGATCTGTCTGGAAGAAATGGACATGAGGCACTTGATGACTTTCAGATGCACTGCTTGACTTTCCAAGACAATTGCACTGGCTAGAGAGAACTTATGGATTCTCTTTTCCATGGATTCTCAATCCAAGGTAATTGTTTCCTTCCTTTTAGCTCTTTATTTTAATTCCAGAGAAGCTACAGATGAGAAACTCAATCCATGTAATGGCTCTGAAAGAGGTCACCCTGCCCATTTTGTTTTTAAAATAGATGTCCTCTCGCCACCTTAATGTGGGACTGAAATGTCCTTGGTTTAAGGAGATAATTCCTTTAGGGATAAAAATTCTAACTTATCTTATTGGCTCATCTACCTACCCATTGAAAATCAGATGCATTTTCTTCTCTCTCCCCACAGTAGGCAGGAGTTATGAATCCTCTCGAAGTTATTTTATGCACACCAAGTACAGAATCCCTGATTTAGAGACATATAAGTAGATATTCAAAGCCCAGTTTTTGCAGTTAGACAGAATTGATTCTGAAACTCAGTTCTGCCACTTAATAACTGTGGGAATTTAGACAAAATACTTAAAATCATAGCACATCAGTTTCCTCATCAATAAAATGAATATTACAGCACATACCTAATGGATTAGTTATGGTGGATATCAAAGTGCTATATAAACCATGAGAAAAAAATCCAGAAAAAAATCACAACTCATAATACTGTTCTATAACTCACAAAACAGATAAAATGTCTTAAACAATAATGTGCAACAAAAACTATTAAAATTCAAGTTGTTCAAATACTAGGTCCTTCAGACCAGTGTGTTCTGTGATTAGACCATAAAAAAGTGCTTTCCTAGTAACTCAGTATGGACCTATGTGTTCCAAAGATAAGATCACTGGCAGTGCCAGAAATTGGTTTAATTTATAGGTTCTTTTCAGTCTCTGCCCCGGCTTGATTAATAACTATCTTAAAACCAGTCTATAACTTCCCCTTCCTAATCCCCCATTTTGAGATACTACTGATTCTTTTCATGACTCATGGATTTCCCTAGTGGTCTTCGTGTGTTTGCTTCAATAACTACTGAGAGCCCCCAGAGTACTAATATTGTCTTTTTTACTTGCTTTTTGAAGCGTTTTTCTTCCAAAACCCAGTTTTAATTTGGGGACAAGTGTTCCTCCAAAGTGTGTTGAGTTTGTTTACTATTCTTACTCATAGAGCCACTTCCAGGTAAGAAAGGTAGAGCAAGGCTGAGTGAGTTATCAGCAGCCCTTTCCTGTGAGTTATAGATATATTTTGCCTATGTCTCTTGAGCTGTTGGTCTTTTTATTTCTAGACACTTCTTATACTTTAGGGAAATTAACCCATTACCTACGATATGAGTTGCAAATATTTGTTTCCCAGTTGGTCATTTGTCTTTTGACTCCCCTTATAGATTTTTACATGTTTATTTTGGTTTGTCATTCGGAAGAACTTACTATCATGTAGACAAATTTGCCAATCTTTTAATCGTTTCTGCTTTTTGAGTTGGATTTATAAAGGTCTTCCCATCAAAGATAAACTTAAAGTTTGTTGGGAAAGAACAGGCAATCAAAAGTGGCATGGAATGTTTTTCAAAAAATAAGAACAAACAGTAGAGTCTAGCTCCTATCAGATATGAAAGTAATTTTGAAGGTGTGGTAATGGCATAGGAAGTCATAGGTGGAATGGAAAAAACTAGAATACAATAGGAAACTAAAAGCAAAAACTTGTAAGAATTTACTATTTAATACAGGTAGCATCTCAAATGAGTGGGGAAATTGTGGGCTGTATACAGACTGGAATTGAAAGAACTGAATCATCATCTGCAAAAAAAGTAAAGATGAAACTTTACTCTGGATAAATTTTGAAATGGATCAAAGATTTAAGTGTGAAATCCATAACAATTAAGTAATGAAATCCATAACAATTCTAGGAGAAAAGGGAGGAGAAATCTTTTAGAGGTTTGATATTTTTACCTGGCACACTGGGTATTTGCTCCTTTCCTTACCGGCATGATTTCATTTTTATAAAACGTCTCACAAATATTTAGATATGGGGAGTCCCTGAGTGGTTGCCTGGCCCTGGTGGGGTGAGGGACAGGGATCCACTAACCATAAAAGGGCACAGGTGATCTTTGGGGTCTAATGGAAATATCCTAAAACTAGTCTGTGGTGATGTTACAATGATTGAACGTACAATTTAAAATGAATGAATTCTACATTATGCAAATTAGACTTCAGTGAAGATGTTACAATCTGGCTTAGTGATCACCATCCCTGGGCAGAATAAGCCCCAATGCGCCTTCACACCAAGGTCTACCTATTCGCCAAATGGTCAATTCTTCACCCCAAGAATAGGATTTGTTAAGAATGGAGGTGACTCTAAGGCATAAAGGGGACAGGACTATAAGAAAGGGAAGGTTTTCTTCTGAAGGTCTAATTTCCTTCTATCTGTTATTTGATTCCAGTAGGTTCTGACAACCTTTAATGAAAATGGTGTCCTCACTTGCTTCCACAGATGGTGACCAGAACGGCCTGCCTCATTGCTGAACAATAGCCAACATCCTTCACTGACCTCAGCCCATTTGTTGCTTCTCTTACTTAATTGGCTTTACATGGAAGTGCTTCAGCTGAAAGCATGTCATTTTTTTACGGAACTGTGCCAGAAAACAATTAATTTCAAATACGCAGCTTTTATTTTTGATGCTGCAGTTCCTGTCTGAGGCAACATTTATTTATGTTCCTGTCTGAGGAAGATAACACACCAGCTGAAGGAACAAGCAAATGCAGACCCCAGGGAATAGCATTGTTGTTGGTCGAACCCTCCTGGCTTTTGCATCCTGCAGCTGGGGCTGCCTTTGCAAAATGGTAGCACTGTACCCGGGAACTGGCGCTCTTCTTTCTTTCTTTTTTTTTTCAAATATAATTTATTAGCTAGTTCATAATCTGGCTAGAACCCGAACAACTGTGGGAATGTTCCCATGAAATCCTACATGCAAAAGGATATTATTCGAATTCCGTGGGGATTTTCATGCCCATCTCAACCCCAGCTCTGTGGGAAAAAAAAAAGTAGGAGAAAAAAGAAAAAGCATGCTATTTATTCTGTTTATGTCCCTCAGGAGCCTACTAATGTTTCATTTACCCTATATGTTTCTAAATCTATGTTTTAGTATGCTCTACTTGGGTTCTGTTGCTTTTACTTAAACTTGCAAGGACACTGCAGAGATGGTCCCAGAAGGACAACCACACAGCAGGGTAGGAACCCAGGCACTTGTCATATTCCAGATCCCCTCTGAGTGGTGGATGAAGGCAGCTTCAAGATGATCCCTATTCGGCAGGCAGCATGATCTGTAGCTGTCTCACTCTCCATGGCTTGTGTGTGAGCTGGTAGCTTAAGAAGGAGCAAAAGGTTAATTTGCTTCCATGACTTGTCTCTCAAACATGCCAAATAAAGAGCTTCACAACTACTTCTGCTTGGAACTGAACACCTGTCTCTTTGACCAAGGTCCCCTGTCCTGGTCATCTAATTTAAAACTTTCCCTTTGGTGCAGGTGAAGCCCGCTGTTGTGATTTGGCAAAAACAAGTGATGTAGCTTGTGTTAAAGATCCTTCCTATTTTCTTAAGAAGCATTTGGTGCTACTAAAAATTACCAACTGTTTGTTTGCCAGTGACGTCAAGCAGGGGAATAGGAAACACTGATCATTCTTGTTTCCTTGAGCAGTCCAATCCCATGTCAACAAATGGGTTACCTCCTTCCCTCCCTCCCCAGGCTCCTCCCTCCTTTCTGCTCTTAGACAAACATAAAGAATTTAAAAAAATCACAACCAATGAAAAGACGACTTACAAGAGCAATATATAAGTAAGATCCCAATACAGGCAACCTCAGTGACACTTACATTGTTGTTCAAGTTGAACTGAAAATTTGGCTTTGAGCTTCCTAGTGGTCAAAGCAAAATAGAATCATCTTCAGTTGTGTGGGTCCCTTTGACCACACAGAGAACATATACCAGTTTCCCTAGAAAAGTAACATATTCTTGGCATTTGTTCTGAGAGCTACCATCTGTTGCTCTACATAATATATGAGCCAAGCATCATGATGTATGCAAAGCAATAGCTTTATTATAAAATTGATCCTGGTTCTAATAACTCCAATTCTGTAGCATTTCCAGGGAACACTGAGGCATGCTTTAAGTGTGTGATTTAGTAAAAGGAGTCCTGAGAGCCTAGACCGTTTCTACAAATTAACCTAGCTTTCTGCTTCTCTCTCTTAATCTATAGATGAAGCATGAACTATGCTGAGAAATGGATTATCTGATTGATTTTCAAACCATTCAGTATGAATATCAGTTATCTTGACAAGATTTTTGATGTAAATTGGGCAGCAGATAGCTGGGAGCTATGTCCTCTGTCAAATATGGTCATAGTGTATTCTTTTTCCTCCCCAAACTCCTAAAAACTCACAAGACTGAAACCCGAGAAAGTGCTCAAGGATTCTTGAATGGTAAGGGTTGAGATTCATTGAATCTCAAAATGGGGAGGTGATGGAACCTTTGGGTATCTTCTATGAACGTTGATTGCCTCTTTTTGACAAATGAAGTAGTCCAGCTCTGCGATGCTGTCCATTCATTTTGTTGGAGGGCTATTGCTTTTTGCCATTTCAGATTCTGGGTGAACCATCCACATTCATTAAGCTTGCTAGGATGTTGGACAGAATGGATAAATAATGCCATCTCATTTCACAAAGATCTGGTATCACAACTTCAGTTTATCTAGAAAACCCAGGCCAATATCTACTTTTCTTCTGTAAGACATAGGGGTCCATCCAGCCTGTTTGCTAATAGTGGATCATTTAGCTTTCCATCAACAACCAATGTTGGCAAATGATTAAAGGAGTTCACTTGAAGAATTATCACCAATAATCAGTTTTCAGGAAGCTAAGAGGTTTCTAAATATGGTCATGAATTAAGACTCATGTTCCTTTGTCTTACTATGAACTTTACTCAACAGTGGAAACTGCTCTCCAATCTCTTGGTACATAGTAGAGGGTCTCTTATCCCTAGCTCTTGAGCATGGAATCAGTGGTGTTCTAGACAGATTAATGAGGATCAAAACTGAAGACTCATCCAATATCAGTTAGCAGAGCATGGGAGTGAAGATGCAGTGAAAAGTCCTAGAGGCAAAGGGGTATATAGTTAAAAAATACTTTGTACTGTTAAATAATTTCAGGCTTACAGAAAAATTACAAGAATAGTACTATGAGGATCCCTGGGTAGCTCAGCGGTATAGTGCCTACTTTGGCCCAGGGCGATCTTGGAATCCCAGGATCAAGTTCCACATAGGGCTCCCTGCATGGAGCCTGCTTCTCCCTCTGCCTGTGTCTCTGCCTCTCTCTTTCTCTGTGTCTCTCATGAATAAATAAATAAAATATTTAAAAAGAATAATACTATAAAGTCATGATTATTCTTTACATTCCCCAGTTGTTAAAATTGAAGCATATTTTCTTTTTCATTTTTTGCTAAATACTTGTGTTTTCTCCCTTCCTTCCTTTCTTTCTTTCTTTCTTTCTTTCTTTCTTTCTTTCTTTCTTTCTTTCTTTCCTTTCTTTTCCTCCCCCACCCTATACCTCCTACTTCTTCTTCTTATTTTGTGAAGACTTATTTTTTTTCAGAGCACTTTTATGTTCATAGCAAATTTGAGGGAAATGTATAGAAATTTCCATTTACCCCCTACCCCCAATATATACATAGTCTTCCAAACTATCATTTCTCACCAGAGTGGTACCTTTATTTCAATTGGTGAACCTGCATTGACCCATCATAATCCCCCAAAGTCCAAAGTTGCCATTATGGTTCACTTTTGGTGTTGGACATTCTATGGGTTTGGATAAACGCATAATGACATGTGTTCATTATCGTGGTATCAAACAGAGCCCTTTGATTGCTCTAAAAATACTCTGTGCTCTGCCTATTCATTGTTCTCAACCCTTCAGTCCCTGTAAATCACTGATCTTTTAATTGTTTCCATAGTTTGTCTTTTTCAGAATGTCATATAGTTGGAATTATACAATATGTAGACTTTTCGGATTGACTTCTTTGACTTTTTAATAATGCGATTAAGATTCCTCCATATCTTTTCATGACTTGATGGCTCATTTCTTTTTAGCACTGAATAACACTCCATTGTCTGGATGTACCACAGTTTATCCACTCATCTACGGAAGGACATCTTAGTTGCTCCCAAGTTTTGGCAATTATGATAATGCTGCTATAAACATCTCTGTGCAAGTTTTTGTGTGGACATAAGTCTTCAGCCCCTTTGGGTAAATACCAGAGTGTGATTCCTGGATAGTATGATAAGAATATGTTTAGTTCTGTGAGAAACCATCAGACTGTCTTCCAAAGCAGCTGTACCATTTTGCATTCCTACCAGCAATGAATGAGAGTTCCTGCTATTTTACAATTTCAATAGCATTTGGTGTTGTCAGGGTGCCAAATTTTGGCCATGTTAGTTTAGTGGTATCTCATTTTGTTTTAATTTTCTTTTCCCTGATGAAATATGACTTCAGGCATCTTTTCAGATGCTTATTTGTTCTCTGCATCTTCTTTGGCAAGGTATTTGTTAAGGTCTTTGGCCAGTTTTTTAATCAGGTTGTTTATATTCTTATTGATGAGTTTTAAGGGTTCTTTATATATTTTGGATACTAGTTTTCTATCAGATATACCTTTTGTAAACAATTTCTCCCAGTCTGTGGCTTGTCTTCTCATCCTCTTGACATTTTTCACAGAGCAGGAGTGTTTAATTTAATGAAGACCAACTTATCAATTATTTCTTTCACAGATCTTATCTTTGGCATTGCATCTGAGAAGGTATGACCTTATTGAAGATCATCCAAATTTTTCTTTAATCTTCTGGGAGTTTTATTGTTTTGTGATATGCACATTATTTGTTTTATGAACCATTTAAAAGTAAGTTGCAAATACTATGCCCTTTTTCTCTTAAGTGCCTTACTGTGTATATCCTAGGAATGAGAACATTTTCCTATAGGACAACAGTACAATGATCAAAATCAAGAAATTAATATTGATGCTATTGTATCATCTATGAACCTTATTCATTTTTAATGTCTTCAGTGATAACCTTTAGAGCAAAACAAAAGAAGGGAAGAGGCAGAAGCAGAAGTAAAGGAGGGAGGGAGAGAGAGAGAGGAGAAAATTTTTGGTTCAAGAAGCATCCTAGGATCAGACATTGTGTTTAGTTGTTATGCCTTTTTATAAGTCTCCTTTAATCTAGAATGGTTCCTCAGGCTGTCTTTGTGATCCATAATCTTGAATTTTTGAAGAATAGAGCAGTTATTCTACATAATATCCCTCTGTTTAGATTTGTTTTGTGTTTTCTCAATATTAGATTGAAGTAAAAAGTTTTGGCAGAACTCCACAAAAGTGGTGCATGCTTCTCATCAGGAGGTACATAACGTTAGTGTGTCCCACTGCTAGTGAAGCTAATTTTGATCACATTTAAAGTGGTGTGTATGTTTCTTTATTATTCTCTTTGAGTTTCCTTTCTGTCTGTGACAAGACCATCTTATATGGGAGTCCTGGAAGTTGTCCTTCTCTCTCATTCTCCCTCACATTCCTGAGAGTAACTCATAAGATAAACAAAATTTTCTCTTGGTGACATAATTTTCTCAAAACAAGATTTTGATGAGTTATGACAGTCAAAGAAACTAAGGAGATTTTGGAAAGAGTCTAATGGCCATGTAGTATAAACAGACAGGATACTTGATAGCAATATGAAAACCTCATGGACAACCCTGAAAACAAATATAGAGATGAATGTCCCAACAAACCCCAAAATATAGGCTGGTAGAAAAAACCACCAACAGCCACAGGGGCCACATCCATATGTGGGTAAAAGCAGAGTGATACAGAGGCTATCTGATGGATTCGAGTCAGCGGAACTGAAAAAATAGGCAACAGGTATTTTCTGGAATGAGAACAGGCAAATTTGGGAACATCTTAAATTGGAATGTTACCAACGTATCAGAATAATGTTATATGCTACTCAGTAAAGGGACTTGAGTACAAAATAAAAAGGAAATATCTGTCATATTTTTGCAACTTTTCTGTGAATCTAAAATTATTTTAGAACAGAAGTTTTTAAAAAATATATGAAGGTGACTTACAGAAAAGTGTGAAGGTTTAATCCCATACAAAGTCACTATAAGAAAACAGAGTATGAGGAGCAGAAAAATTTCCCTATGGGTGGTGGGATACCAGAAAGTCATAGTCATAAAAGAGTCAAAACTCTAATGATTGTTTAAAAGTAAGTCAGAAGAAATATAAGATGGTTCAAGACATAAAACAACAACATCAATCATGTTTTTTGTTTGTTTGTTTGTTTGTTTTAGAACTCAGAAATGAGGTGACAAAACTCCAGAAGGAACTAGAAATCAATAAAAAAGTCATTTTTGGAACTAATGGCTAAGGTAGAAGAGATACAAGAATGAAGACACACACAACAAATAAAGCCATAAAAGAATTAGGTAAAAGAAGGAAAATTTTGAAAACAAAAAGAGTGAAGGCGATGGAATTTGAGAGAAAGTGGTACATCGAGAAGACAGGCAAAGAAGTTCCAACTTGGGGATAATAGAAATTCTCAAAGGGAAGGAGAAAACAAAGCAAGGTAACAGAACAAATATTAAAAATTATAATTCAAGAAAATTTGTGTGAAATTGAGAAAAAAAGTGAAACTAGATATTGTAAGAGCAGGTGGTTAATTTTGGAGGAGAAGAGGGGTCTTATTGAGATTTAGCAGGCAGAGGCTTCTGGGTTGAGTGGAAAAGCTCTATTTATTGACTTGGGTTGTGGTTAGAAGGGTATTTGCCTTGTAATAATTCACTAAGCTTTAAAAAAAATAGATACTTATTATCTTTGGGAGAGAATAGTGGTTGAAAGGCAGCATGGGAGACTTCTGGGGTTGGTAACAATGTGTTTTGTGGGAAGTCATGGTGCTGGGCAGGTGTTTGCACTTTCCTAAATGTAAACTAGTTCATTTAATAAAACTTGTAAAATCGAATCATAAAATTATTTTAAGAAAGAGAATGCCCTACCATAGGTGAGGATGGGGGGGTACAAACAGAATTCCATCTTGCCACACGGCCGTGTGTGTGTGTGTGTGTGTGTGTGTGTGTGTTTGCTACCATGGACATATAGAATTCAGTAGAGCACCATATAGGATGCCAACTGTCCCTGTTTGCTTGGGACTCAGGGGTTTCCCGGGGTGTAAAACTTTGGAATCCAGAGAACCCCCAGTAAACCAGGAGTGCTGTTCACCCTACCTCTAGTATATGTACAATTGGGGCTGTGAAAGACAGTCGAAGCTGCAAAAATGCTTGCTGGTGAGGCTGCATTGAGGCTGCGGTGGCAGCTGAACCTAATTACATTTCATTGACCCCAGGTGGTGTATCACCCAAAGGTTAAAAATGTGTCTTCTGTTACTTGTAGTAGACTCTTTACAATAAAGTTGCTTTGTACTATGTAGTGGCAACTCTGCTCTAGCAAAGTCATCTTCTTGGGTGCATAAAATCTGGATGAAGCTCTAGAGAGCTGCTGGTGCTGAGAACAAGGTAAACATGAAGATACAGGACACACTGAGGCTGAAAATTTGAAAATGAAAGCACATCTACTCATCCCATGGCCTATATGTATCCCTGCATCTTTCTTATGGAAGGGAATATGCATGCATGGTCCCCCTCTACAATTCTAAGGAAGTTGCTTAATACAGAAGCCATAAAATAAAAATGTATTTTAAAAAAATAAACACATTAATGATAAGCCATTTTTCTGAATATAAAGTATTTTTCACAAGTTTACCGGAGTAAAAGCCTTCTGTTTTGAATTGGTTATAAGGAATGAAATGAAGGCTGTATTGGATGGGGTTTATTTTAGTATCTTGCTATTTCAAGTGTGGTCTGTGAAATGGTAGCATCACAGGTAAAAAAATGAAAAATCCTTCACATCTACTAGATCAGAATTTGTGTTTTAACAAGACCCTTGGGTGATTTGAGTGCATGTTAAGGATCGAGAAGCACTACTCCAAACAACCAGACCAGTATGTGGTTTGCACGTGCATTTTTGGTTTACCTCATTACAAGTATCCACTTAGTTGTGATGTGGAACAGACATACTTATTACTTCTTAGGTCAACCTTGCTATTTAGCAAGATATCTCTCTTTATACTCATTGCTCTAGTACAATCCTTCTCAAAAAGTGGTTCTTTTTTTTTAAGATTTTATTTATTTATTCATGAGAGACACAGAGAGAGTTGGAGGCATATGCAGAGGGAGAAGCAGGCTCCCTGCGGAGAACCTGATGCGGGACTCGATCCCAGGACCCTGGGATCATGACCTGAGCCAAAGCAGATGCTCAACCACTGAGCCACCCGGGTGCCCATCAGAGTGGTTCTTGGGCCCAAACAGCAAGAACCCCTGGGAATTTGTTAGAGACCTAAATCCTCTGAATGCATTCCAGACCTACCAAATCAGAAACTCTGGGGTTGGAGCCCAACAATCTGTTTCAACAAAACTTCCTGATGATTCTGGTGGCTTCTAAAGTTTGAGACCTGCTACCATAGTTCTTAGCTGCTCCAATAGGCAGTCTATCTTGTTACTACAAAACAATGCACCGGAACTTAAAGGGGTAGAAATTGAATGAGTAAGGGGGAATTGGTAATTACATGGTTCACTTACATTCTTGTCTTAAAATTAATTGCAAAATTGACAGGTTCAATAATTTTTTAAAATCCTTCTGCAAAACACTTGGCCAACACCTAGATTTTCATTTTTAATTATGATATCCTTCCTGATCAGGGAGACAGCCTTTGGTGGGTGCCACAGTAATTGCCATAAACATTGCTTACTACAACCAAGTGAAAAGAATCTGTGCAGTCAATAATCCACTTTAAATCAATGTAATGTTCTAATGGAATAATTTGAATGATTCACAAAGGATGTTTCAAGAAAGTTGCCATTTTCTCAGATTGAATTTCTCAGCCCTCTGAATTTCATTCCCTAGTCAAATACAGAGGAGGGTTTTGCAAGTGAGTGCTGATTTATGGCTGGACAGGGATTGGAAAGTCCAGGAACAAGAAGGCACAACCAAAGCATTTTTTTACTCTGATGCGGCCCCCAGAAGTGCCAGAAAAGGTAGTGCCCATTTCAAACATTTAGGTGCAAATGTCAAGGCAGTGCATTCTCCCCAGGGTAAAGCTGCATCCTCCTAAAGCCAGTCATAAATGTGGAATAACCACTTCATGGCTTATCTTGTTTTTAGGTAAAAATATTATGGGTGAGTTTGCTTTTATTAAAGCCAGACAAACAAAACTTCAATAAATTCTTCTTAGGATAAATAAATATTTAACCATAAAGTAATGTGAGTTTTAATACATGGGCTTCTGGACATTTCAGTAATTTTTCAACTATTTTAATGTTCTGGAAAAAAGAAACATTAAAAATACATAAAGACACACGTATAGAGGGGTGCCCTGTACATTCCTCAGGCTCCAAGGTAGATTGATGAGGTACTGTTGGATTCTGTCTTTATTCTAATTTGAGATTTTGTTCTTTATGAACAATTGTTCTCATTAATTTTGTTTTAAAAATAATTCATTAAAATAATATTTACCTTGATTACTAATATTTTGGCACTCTCAAATTTTGTGCCCGAGGCAAATGCTTCGCCTCACTCCACCCCAGGGCCCACTGTGAAGAATTGAGCTCTACTCATTGGGTTAGAAATAATTCTGTTTTCTGCCTTAAGTATCACAAAAACGAAGACACATTGTGCTTTGGAATAAAATGGAACATCTTTTCAATCTTTGCCCTGTCACCTATTAGGCTGTGATTTTGTCAATATCATATATACAAAAGATTATTTCATTGGTGTCTTAACCTCACTAATAATTAGAGATTTATGAATTAAGATATCTTCTTATCTTTTTCTTAGCCACTATTGTTCCATTCTGTAAATTGTGTATTCCTTGTACATTTTCCTACTGGATTTCTTATATATTTTTTTGCTGATTCTGAAGAAATTTTTATATATATTATATATTACTACCATACTAGTTTTATTTGTTATTAATTTTTTGTTCTTATCTTTGGCTTTAGTAACTAAACAGAAAATTTTAACTTTGGTAGGGTCAGATTTTTCCTGTACAGTATATGCCTTTTGATTTTTTCCTTACAGAAGAACTATATAGTATAGAATCTTTCTCTCTGAGGACAAAAAAAATATATCATATATCGTTTTTATCCTTGTATTAGCTTTATAGTTATGTTTCATAATTAAGCCTTTAATCCAGATTGATTCTTTCTCTCTGTTGGATTACTTATTCTCTTTCAAACGTCTGCTCCCCAAGATGATCCAAATAATATAACATCATTATAAAATTAGTTCTTTCTTTCCCCATTGATTTGTGATGCAAAGCATGCATGGATGGGAAGAACCGACACTGTTAAAATGTTCAGACTGCCTGAATCAATCACTTTCCAACTTCCAGTGGCATCTTTCATAGATGTAGAATGAATAACCTTAAAATTTGTAAGGATTCATAAGAGATCCAAATAGCCAAAGCAGTCTTGAGAAAGAAGAACAAAGCTAGAGCCATCGTACCCCCTGATTCAAACTATAATACAAAGCTATAGTAATTAAAACAGCATAAAAACAGGCAACATAGGTCAATGGAACAGAATAGAGACCTAGAAATAAACTCATGCATATATAGTCAGTTAATTTATAATAAGAATCCAAGAATATACAATGAAAAAAAGAAGAATCTCTTCAATAGTGTTGGGAAAATTGTACAGCTACATGCAAAAAGATGAAACTAGATCACTGTCTTACATCATACACAAAAATTAACTCAAAATGGATTAAAGGCTTTAATATCAGACCTGAAATCATAAAAACCCTCGAAGAAAAAAGCATAGGCAGTAAACTCCTTGACATGGGTATTGGCAATAATTTTTTGAATCTAACACCAAAACAAAAGCAACAAAAACAAAAATAAACAAGTGAGATCACATCAAACCAAGAAGTTTCTGCACAGCAAAGGACCATCAACAAAATGAAAAGGCAATCTATTGAATGGGAGAAAATATTTGCAAATCATATATCTGATGAGGGGCTAATTTCCAAAATATAGAAAGAAGTCGTACAACTTAATAGCAAAAACAAACAGAGCCTCCCCCCCCCAAAAAAAACCCACCCAAAATTTAATTAAAAATGTGCAGAAGATCTGAATAGGCATTCTTCCAAGAAAAAATGCTGCTATGTTTAATGCAGCATTATTTACCACAGCTAAGATATAAAAACAACCCGAGTGTCCATAGATGGATGTGCTAAGTGAAATGAATCAGATAGATGAAGACAAATACCATATAATCTCTCTTATGTGTGGAATCTATACATACATACAGACATACATAGCTCAAAGATAGAGGGATCAGATTGGTGGTTACCCAAAGTGGGAGGGTGGTGGGAGAAATAGGTAAACTGGTTTTGGTGTGTGTGTGTGTGTGTGTGTGTGTGTGTGTGTTTGTGTCTTTTTTTTAGTTTACTTAAATTTAAACTAAATTTAACTAAATTTAATTTCAGTTACATTTAATTTAAGTAAATTAAATATTTATAAAAAATATATGCTATCCCTTAAAAAGATCTATTAACAGACTCCCTGA
Source organism: Canis lupus familiaris (assembly GCF_011100685.1). Lineage (NCBI taxonomy): Eukaryota > Metazoa > Chordata > Mammalia > Carnivora > Canidae > Canis > Canis lupus. The sequence goes on along the minus strand of NC_049224.1, from coordinate 47,098,020 downwards.
GAATGCAGGTGATAATATATAATGCTATTTCAAAATACTTATCCTATTGATTTTCATTTCTTCCCTTACTTCCCTCTTCTACACCATGACCAGTGTTGTATTTCTAAAGCTTAGTCCTGATCATACCACTTCTTCCCCAAAACTATCATTGACTTCATTTTCCTTTCCTTTATTTCTTTGGGGAGGGCTTCGGTTTTAGTCTTTATCTTGTTCTTGTGCCGGATTCGTAGGATCTTTATTTCTTTAGCTCGGTGATTTCGTTAGGGATCCTAGTCTTTAGGTTTTCGTTATGCATTTCTTTCTTTCTTCTTTCTCTCTTCTTTCTTTCTTCTTCTTTCTTTCTTTCTTTCTTTCTCTCTTCTTTCTTTCTTTCTTTCTTTCTTTCTCTTTCTTTCTTTCCTTCTTTCTTTCTTTCTTTCTCTCTCCTTTCTTTCTTTCTTTCTTTCTTTCTTTCTTTCTTTCTTTCTTTCTTTCTTTCTTTCTTTCTTTCTTTCTTTTTCTTTCTTTCTTTTCTTTCTTCATTTCTTTAGGCTAAGTCCTGACTCCTAGCTTTCCATGCAAGCCCTTTGATGCTCTCATCCTAAACTCATCTCAGTCTCAGCTCTGTGTTCTGGTTTGCTGTTATTTGCTGTTATATACCACCTGGTAGTCCTCTAAAGTCATGACTCTGATATTGGGATTCTTCCATCATTCCTTCTTCAGGAAGCCTCCCAAATGCTGGCATCCCTCCTTCTGGATGCAGGCACTTTGATTTATATTCCTGGTACTGCTCATGCTTTTGTGTGTATGACAAGCTCATTCAAGGAGCTTATTAAAACATAGATTCTGATTCACTAGGTCTGGCCTGGACTGGAGATTCTGCATGTCTCCAAGGTTCTCTATTGATACTGCTGATGTTGGTCTGGGGACCCCACATTAGCAGGACATTTGTACAGCACTCATTACCACCTGTATACCTGATTAATTGTGTGGCACCCCTACCTGTACCCCAGCAGACTCCGATCTCCTGGGAGATTAAAGACTGCGTCTTGCTCATCCCTAACGTCCATGCCTCTCACCAGGGGCCCAGCCATCGAACTGAACAGAATTAAATTAGATTTGAGGCACACTGGAGAATATTGGGACAATTTGGCTTTGGTTCTGCTGCTTTCTTTCTGCTGCTGCAGTGCACTGCTGGCTCTGAAGAGGTTAGCTCAATGTCCTCCACCAGCTAAGGAGAGGCCAATGGCCATCGATCTTCAAGAATCACAGCTTCTCTGCAATATTTCTATGCACCTGATCAAACTCTGCCTCAGAGAAAAGAAATTGTTTAAGCAGATAACATCACCCAGCAGGTCCAGGCCAGAGCAGCTAGGAAGGGAGAACACATTTTGCATGATGTTTGTGGAATCACAAAAAAAGTGTATTTTCTCCACAAAGGTGTCTCCATTTGAAGCATATGGAATGAAATGCCAAAAATTCTTGTTTGGAGGTGGGTTGGTATATTCTGCTGCTCTCTTTTGGACATAACTGGAGAGAGGGAGTGTTCAAAGTTAAATACATAAACATAAATAAAAACAGTATTCTTATGGGTCCCAGCAGACTATTCTTTCAAGGGACAGAGATCACCTGGTGCGTCTCCTTCTTATGTCTCCTTGGTGGAAGAATTAGGCAAGTGAAGAGGTGACACAGAGCTTTAAAAGCAGAGAAGGGAAAGAGCAGGTGGGTGAAGATGCCCCCTCCCCCTCTGCCCTGAGAACTGGAAGTTACAGGGATTTGACCAATAGAGCTGCATGGGTACAGGTAGGGTGACCATGTTGTCTTGATTACCTGGGACTTTACTGGTTTCAGCAATGAAAGTCTCAGGCCTCCGAAAACACCCCAGTCTCAGGCAAGTGAAGGTTTGTCACTACAAGGAAAGTTTGGGATCAGTTCATTTGGCTCTTTGTTGTCTAAGTTCTTCCAACTCTGTTCTTACCTCATGATAGTTTCCACCTGCCTTCCTGGCTTCTCGAGAAGAGGTTACCTTCAGTGCCTTTCTCCTTAATCCATCTTAATGCTGGAAACACTAGAGGGGTCTGCCTTCCAGGAACATTTGCATCTGCAAGTGAGCCCCTGGGGACTCTTCCAGTCGGGACCCATTTGTACACGCTTGGGTACATATTTTTATTAATAACCACAATGTCATGCATTTACATGCAACTGTATTTTGCAAAGGGTTACCCTGTATGATCAAATTTGCTAATAATAATGACCTTCTCCCCATCAGAAGATTCTGTTGGGAAAGATATTGGCAACTCTCAACTACACTTGAAAAATACTAGCCTCCAAAAAGTACAGAGGTGGCTGAGAGTGACCAATAATTAGGGGGAGAGCTGGGGCCTCAAACTCAGGAATGATCCAAATGCTGGACATGTTCTGCCCCTGCCTCATTGAAAATGTTTTATCTTGGGGCAACTAGGTGGCTCAGTCAGTTAAGCATCTGCCTTCAGCTCATGTCATGATCCCAGAGTTCTGGGTTTGAGGCCCCTGTCAGGGTCCCTGCTCACCTGCTCAGTGGGGAGCCTGCTTCTCCCTCTCCCTCTGCTCCTCCTCCCTCTCCTGCCCCACTTATGCACTCTGTCTCTCAAAAATAAATAAATAAATAAATGAATAAATGAATGAATGAATGAATGAATAAATAAATAAATAAATAACAATGTTTTGTCCTTATCTGTATAACGGTGGTGTTTCCATTCTCGTTATATGTATGTGAAAGTCAAGTTCTAAATTGGCTCCATGACAACTACTAAAAATATCTCCTGTCTTATCTATACTGGAGATATAATGACTGTGTTTCATGTTTTTTATTTATCATCTTCCATGACCTCTGAGCCCTCAAGCCCATTGGGAGAATTTCCTGCATCTGATAACTTGAGATTTAGGCAAGAGCCCGCAGTCTGCTCCTGTAGCCAGAGGCAGGTGGAGAGAAGAACAAGGTCTGACCTAAGGCCCACTAACTATGTCAGTGTTGACCCTGGGAAAATGGATTCAGATACAGAGGTCCACCCTGGCCATCTAGTGGGGCTGGGGGAGCCACTGTCTAAAGAGAAGACCCGACTCACTGTCATTTTATACCTGTGGAGGAAATGTCAATCATATACTAGAGACAAGAAGTTTGAAGTGTCTTCATCTGAGAAATGAAAGATCTGTACAGAGACAGCCTGGTCTTTAGAGGGATTTTTTTCCTGACAATATTTGATAGCAGGTAAATTGTAGATAGATGTCTGTGCTTTGTTTGCTTAGTAATACAGGTTTTAGCATCCAGCATGCTAAAGAGTAACCCAGGAGAAAATGGAAATGATTCATCTCCTTTTCCCCCTACATACACATTGTTATTGGCTTGCATTTTTTTTTTTTCATTTTCGTAGCTGGTTTATTTAACTGTAAAAAAGAATTATAAATGAGGAATTGAAAATGGAGGACTTGACATTTGGCCTTGGAATTCTTTTTATTACTTTAAATTAGAACTATTAATGTGCTAGCCAATAAAATATTTTTAAAGCCTGCATTATTGAGGCACCCAGCAGGACACAGTAGATTCAAATCAGGATGATCTGAGTAATATTCAATGAAAGACCTTTTAAGATTGTGTAAGTCGAGTATAAAAAAACAAAGGATAAAGCAGGACTCTGGGCTAGTAACTCAGTGGGGGGCATCATTATCACCCCTATCATCAAAGGTAAGGGGAAGAAAGAGTTACTGGAATGTTAGTTGGAGCTGGTGACCTGGTAGTTGCTACCATCTTGGGTCAAAGTGCATGAGGAGCATGAATAACCGAGCTGGGAGGAAGCCAAGGAAATACAGTCCCACACTTAATCTCCTTCTTCATTCTCAGGGAATTGTTCACCACTACAAAACCAACGTGAAGCCAGAGGGAGGGTACAAGGCAAGTGAGATCTACCCAATGGGACTCCTGGGACTGAGATAAGGCTGGAGGAGGATGGAGAGGGGATTAATACAGGCAGACAGAAGCTACTCAGCATACAGTTTCGATAATTATTCCAACTTTGGACTCTTACAGTGATCCTGTGGAAAGGCTATCCAGTTATTACCTCCATTTATAGATGAGGAGACTGAGAGCAGAGACGCAAGTTAGTTATATTACCCAGCAAGCCTACATCTTTTCTTTACAAATCCCATACTCCTTCTTATGCTTCAGAACAGCAGTGGGCTGCTTCATTATGGTGCCATGTCCAATGCAGCACTGTCCCAAGGGGGATGGATACAGAAACTCAAGTAACTCTTGATGTTTTTTTTTTTTTTAATCTCTAAATCATCTTCCTATTTTTTTTTTGGTGCCAAGGCTTGAATCACCATCATTTCTGCTTCTAACGAGTTTCAGTAACAATTTGACCTCTGGTGAGCATCCCGAGGTTGTTCAGACTCTGGTATCATATTTTACAACTCTTCTGGGGTTGGTTGAAAACATTATGCGGTGTAGGACTTGTTATATTTTACAGTTCAATTCGCCCATGTAAAAAAATATTCTCCTGTCCTCAGACCTTTCTCAGTTGCCCATACTCCAAGTTTGGTAAATCGCATGGAAACTATTCCATTACCTATATTTTCCAAGGCAAAAGGGCATTTCTTCCTGCCTGGACACAACATTCCATAAATCACCCAGATTGGGATGCTTCCCTGGTCACAAAGAAGTCTGTGAGTATTTATGCAGAGGTGAGAAGGCATGCTTTTCCTTCCTCATCAGGTACACGTGATTTGCATATCCCATTATCAGCTTATTAACCAGAATGCCTTATAACAATGGCAGACTGTGAAATATGCACACACAGGCAGTTAAACAACAAGCTCTCATGGGTTCATCCTGCGATTGCATCCCTGGTAGTGAAGAGGCAAATGGCAAGGATGTGACAATGGGATGTTCCGCAATGGGATGAAATCAGAATTTGATCTAATGCAACATGACTTTCTCACAGTACAGGTAGAGTATCAAACAGTCCATGTGAAATCCAATCCTTGGTATGATCTTCCTATTAAATCCATTGTTCCAGTTGTCTGAATACCACGCAGAACAGTATGTAAATCAGGTTTCATTAACAGCTGCTTCCTTTTATTGTCATTCAGTTTAATTGTGACTTCTATTTTTTTAAGCTTTATTTACTCTGGGAATGTGAATGTTCTGGTAAATTTAGCAATATGATGGGAAAGGAAACAAACAAAACTATTCACTGATGTCTAAGTTGCATCTTTAGTACCATCAAGGATAAATATATAAAAGCAATTTCTTTGGAAGCTGGTTATCATCGGAGTTAAAACAGGATTTTAACTAAACTGCAGAAAGATCTTTGGAACTTTGCTGTATATTAATTTTATACCTAGGAACCACCACCACCCCTGAAATGTAATCTTTTGGATATTATTTTATGTTATAACAACAGATGTACTAAGACATTTTTGCAAGGAGGAGAACTAACAGTTATTTAGTTACTCTGGGCCAGGTGCACTGCTAGATTCTCAACAGATAGCATCTGATTGGATTTTCACAACAACCCTTGAGGTAGCAATTATTATGAATCCGTTTCTGATTTTTCTGAGTCGGTCCCTGAGCCCATCTCTGAGCCCTTCTCAGCCTATCATGGATGCTCACAGGAAGGAATGATGCAGCGAGAAAGGTGTATATGTGTGAGTTTGTTTGATTTTTTGATTTTTTTTGTTTTTTGTTTTTAAACAAAGATCCTCTCTACTTTGAGCTGCTAATGTGTAGGTCATCCCAAGGCTCTTGAAATTTCTGCTATTTGAAATATTTAAACCCAGGCATCAGGATTTCCAGCTCTGGGCTTTGGTTGCTCTGCCAGAGAAGTACACGCTGCTTAGGAAGAGTTTGCTTTTGTTCCTTCCTGGTACCTGGGTAGTCACCACTGGGTCCATCCTCAATGAAGGTGGCCTGTGTTCCTCTCTAGTCCTGCTGCCTCTTCTATTTTCTGTGATGGAGTTATAGGAAGTGAATTTGCTTCAGGCTTTCAGGCCACCTTATTCATTTCTCAGTCCCGTCCCAGGAAGAGCCCGTTATAAATGTTGTGTAAAATATGGGATTGGATCTCTTTATCTGGAGGTTTTTCAGAAAAATGGGTAAACTGTCTCTTTTATTAAATGTAGAAATACTTAGCAAACACAGCACAGCTCCAGGAATTCAGCCAATGTATTTATTGTTCTGGAGAAGATATCTAATGCCAATAAAAATTAAAACCAATTTCTGTCTCTACTTAGAAAGAAACCATTGGAAATGAGCCTTTTTAAGAGAAAGGCAAGGTTCTCAGCTCTCCTGACCATTGTAATTTGGCTGCATTGCCAGGTCCTGGTTTAAATTTGAAGGTCAAATAGTTAACTTATGATAAATGATACTATATTGAGGTTTGAGCCAAGGCAGAGAGTGTGGGAAAGCTTATAAGAAAACCATTAAGGCTCCAATTTTGCTGACCTGTGGAGGACTCTGGACTGAAAAAAGTATAGATTCTTGCAATACGTTTTTGTGAAGAAGCCAGAGAAGGTATTAGTAGCTGAGTTGAGGTCAGAGGAAAACAGAGCATCAGAACATGACAATAACCCCATTTTAAAATATTTTTTTTTTTTTTTTAAAGATTTTATTTATTTATTCATGAGAGGCAGAGAGAGAGGCAGAGACACAGAGACACAGGCAGAGGGAGAAGCAGGCTCCATGCAGCAAGCCTGACGTGGGACTCGATCCCGGGTCTCCAGGATCACACCCTGGGCTGAAGGCGGCGCTAAACCGCTGAGCCACCCGGGCTGCCCTGACAATAACCCCATTTAAGTGTGTGTTTACAAACCTGTCCTCTGAAATTTCAGATTTGCCTCTTTTTTTTTCTTACCTTCTCCAATTAGATAGAAGAACTATTATAGAGTGCACACTGAGCATTTGGAAAGGCCTTCTAATATAGCTTTTTTGGTGTGATATTCTTTTTTATGTTTGGTAGGGCTTTGCAGCCATGCTGATTCTGATAGGGCCTAAAATAGGCTTCAAATTCATCCAATTCTCAGTTTTAATACAACTACCATAGTTCTTTGTTGTTATTTGTTTGTTTTGCTTCAAAAATCTGTAGGCTCATGAATAAGTACAGTCTAATAGGGCTACTATGGGAAATTCAAGCTGAATTCCAGTGTAGACTTGAGTAATTTCACTTTATTTCTCCTGACCTCATATTCTTGCCTTTATAATGAAAGTATAATAAAGTTCCTCTCCTTTTTTAACTATTAGAATGAAGTAAATGCTTGCTTCTTGCCAGGAATGACCAAAATGCTCTACATTTATACATACATTGTCCCATTCAATTTCAAAATTACCCCATGAGCCCATTATGATTATTATTCCTAGTTCTTTAGGGGAGAACACCAGTGCTCAAAGATGTCAGATTACCTAAAAGGCTAGATCATGAATTCAGCATCCTTAAAAACTGTACTAAACTGTGTATGTAACCTCCAGCCTTAACATTCTTTGACTCCATTTTTCAAAATAAAGATTCTCATTGGTTTAGCCATGCCAAAATATTAACTGGAATGAAATCATCCTTTGGATGACAGGGGAATATTTGATCCCTTCTACACGTTAACATAGTTGTACCTTGAAATATTTGCCTCTAAATAAGTCCATCTGTCAGAGAGAGAGAGAGAGAGAGAGAGGAGAGATCTCTGTCCTAAGCTGTCTGGCATTATTTTTCAAGGAAGATACTCAAGGATAATAATGGAAGTCGCTTTATATCTTCATCATGCAAGCACAAATGGCAGAGGTACGAAATCAAAACAACATTAACTAATGTATACAACCATCAGGGGTGGTTGCTGCTTCTTATGACAGCATGACAACAGAAGCAACATTTCTACTGTTGAGAAGATTGATGTTTATTTAAATTTTTGTTTCAGGGTCTCCAGTTTCTCATGCCTCTTAACTAAGGTGTCCAGCAGCTCCATGATGGATGGAGAAAGTGGGGGAATGGATCATTTCAGCCACATTTCACATGATACCTTTGGTATCATCCATCTCCCTATCTGTCCATCCATTAATTCTGTCCTTTATTTTTTTATTTTTATTTAAAAAAATTTCTTTTTATGGTAGTCACAGAGAGAGAGAGAGAGGGAGAGACATAGGCAGAGGGAGAAGCAGGCTCAATGCACCGGGAGCCCGACGTGGGATTCGATCCCTGGTCTCCAGGATCGCGCCCTGGGCCAAAGGCAGGCGCCAAACCGCTGCACCACCCAGGGATCCCCTAATTCTGTCCTTTAATAAATATGTATTGAGCATCTACTATGTACCAAGCAAAAGGCAAGCTTTAGCAAAATCAAATTAATAATGAAAGTCTTGCTCCTTGGAAAACTTCCAGTCTAGTGAATGGACAGAGAAGTGAACAACAACAACAACAACAGCAACAAAAACACTACAGGTGACTACAGAATGTAAATAGTGTTATGAGAGAAGATGGTACCAAATGTGCAGATACTTATTCCAATCCCCATGAGAGCCCACCTATGCTGTCTAGTCCAGAGCCTTAAATGTTGGGTAGGTATTCTCCAAGTGATGAAGAAGGGAGAGTGTCCCAGACATAAGCAAATACATGAGAATTCAGGTCTTACCAATGAATCATTTAATAGGGCCACAGCTTACCGTGGAGAATAGGGAGAGATGAGATAGGTAGCATAGTAAGACTCGAGTCAAAAAGGCTTTTGCATACTGTGCTGAAATACCTTGAATCTTTCTTAAAAGAAGCAGAGAATATTAAGGCAAAAGCTGTCATACTCTCTCTCTTTTTTTTTTTTTAAGACAACACTGGTAGATAGGGTAGAGCAAAAAATGTGTACTTATCCAACTGCACTATTGGATTCTGCATGTGGAACCCCTTTTATTCATCAGCAAGGACTTTCAAGAGCCTTCTAGAAATGACTCCCCTTCAATTATGAGACCAGCCAAACCCAATTTTGCAAAAAGGCTGAACACAGGCAATCGGCCACCAGTTTAGAGACAATATGACACTCACACACTTGTTTGCATAATTTGCAAATGAAATATAAAAGGTGCAGAGTCATAATAGAAGCAGTCATGGGAGATGATTTATTGGCTGATTTTGGCCAATAAAACATCAGTGGAAAACTAAATTTGTTCTACTTTGCTTATCTTCACCCTGTCCTTAGCCATGTAGCAGCTTTAAAAAATGTTAGCACAATATAGCAGGACTCAGAAGTTAGGTTGTTTACTGCCAACTCATCTGTATGATATTTCCTTATGCAAGCTTTGGACTGAGGGTCTGACAAGGGTGGGTAGGTTGGAGGGTAGGCACCTGGCAAGTTGATTTAGTTTGGACCATAGTAATAAAATGGAAACTCATCTGCAAATACTTCATTAGTTATGTAACCTCAGCTCTTCGTATGGTTATCGGTCCTAATTATATGTTTGTCTACATTACTGGATTCAGTTTAAATTGTATTATCTGGGCAGCCCTGGTGGTGCAGCGGTTTAGCGCCGCCTGCAGCCCAGGGTGTGATCCTGGAGCCTCGGGATCGAGTCCCACATCAGGCTCCCTGAATGGAGCCTGCTCCTCCCTCTGCCTGTGTCTCTGCCCCTCTCTCTGTGTCTGTCATGAATAAATAAATAAAATCTTTAAAAATAAATAAATAAATAAATTGTATTATCTTAGACAGAAGGAACTAGACCTATACGCAACTTGACTTTAGCCTAATAATGGGGAGATGCAAAAGGCAATGTTTAAAGAAATGCTACTTGATGTTGACATTTCCAAAGACAGTAAGGGCCAGTGATAGGATAATAGTTTAAATAATGAGTAAATAATTTAAATCTTGGGCTATTAAAAGTGACTTAGAGTTTTGGGGTGTCTTATTATTTTAAAATATTCTTAGATTCATTGCTTCATGTAATTCTCTGAAACCTCTGCTGTATCAGGGTGGTAAGTATGAGCTCCATTTTTAATGTCAAATGTGAGGTAAGGGCTTTAAGAAGCTTCCCTGGCTCATCCTCTTCTTCCAAGTGCTTTGTGAATTTTATTTCTTCCACCACAACAAACCCAGGTTTGCATGACTGTTCTGAGAGCATTAACTCTGCAGCCACAAAAAAACTGCACTTGCAAATCCATCTTTTGCTCTGACTTGTGGATTACTCTGCTCATGCATAAAATGTCATTTTGAATTTTTATGGATTCCAGGAGAAATCTGGCCAGTTGGAATCCCTTCATCAATTTGCTTCAACTTGGCTGCGTGGTGCTAGGCAATATTCTCCAACTGGTCTGCTGCATATGTGCTAATATTTCCCATCATGTGCTCCCCTGGTCCCATGTTCCCCATTGCCATTTAAAAAAAATCCCATTTTTGATTACAGTTGATTTATCCCAAAGGAGTATAATGGCCATAATATAAAAAGGAATATATATATATATATATATATATATATATATATATATATATAGAGAGAGAGAGAGAGAGAGAGAGAGAGAGAGAGAGAACAAGTGAGAGCTAGCTTCTCAGTTTCAGCCTATGGTGAGGGGGTTGTGCAAAAGAAAACTGTTTCAATCTGGAATCAATTATCTGGTATGATAGATGACAAGCAAGGAACTAAACAGATGGAAAGAGGGGTGAGTAAAGAGGACAACCCACCTGATCCTAATTACGTACACCTACACTTGGAAATCTTTTTGCCAGACATCTTGAATAGCTCAAGACTAGGTGGAAGGGAGCTCCTAGAGACTCAGTGTAAAAATGCAAACTTCAGTGATGAACAAAGGGGTCACGTGGGAAGAAATGGGGGAAATCATTGCCTGACCAAGATACCTGTAATGGAATATTTAAGGTCTTACACTTTATAATAATATGTGTTCCACAGATCTTGGCACCCTCTAAGGGCTTAATACATTTTAGATATTACTTTAGAAATGGAAGGCTGGAATGTTTTAAAACATAGTTTCCATTATTTAAAAAGGAAATTCAGAGGGGCGCCTAGGTGGCTCAGTCGATTAAGCATCCAACTCTTAATTTTGGCTCAGGTCATGATCTCAGGGTCGTGAGATCGAGCCCCACATCAGGATCCACGCTCAGTGCTGAGTCTGCTGGAGATTCTCTGAAGAGAGAATCTCTGCTCCTCCCCCGCCCCACTCTCTCTCTGTCAAATAAATTAAGAAAGAGAATCTTAAAAAATTTTAAAAAATAAAAAGGAAATTCAGAGGGCATGGTATATTTAAGAATTATTAGAGCACTTAGAAAGATTCTATGTATCCACCGGGGTCGTCGGTAGAGACCAGAGCTGACCCATGGCCAAAGATCGACTGTCAGACCCTGAAGCAGAAAAATAAGAAGAGAAAGGTAAAGTTGGGGAGAAGGTGGGTAGTATTTGTCAAGATGCTGCTGTGTAGCAGGAGGCTTTGCTTATAATTTCTCATGTGATTTTTGTGATGCTTTGAGTTATGTTTTATTATTCTCCATTCACAACGGAGGAAACTGAGTCTCACAGACACTAAATAACTTGTCCAACATCACATAGTAACTGCTGCAACAAAGAAGTGACATCATTCTCACTAGAGCAAAGTATTTTAATAAAGATCAGGGAGCGGCGGCTGGGTGGTTCTGTCAGTTCAGCGTCTTCCTTCAGTTCAGGTCATGATCCCAGGGCCCTGGGATCGAGCCCCGCATGGGGCTCCCTGCTCAGCGGGGAGCCTGCTTCTCCCTCTCTCTCTCTGCCGCTCCCCCTGCTTGTGCTCTCAGTCTCTCTCAAGTAAATAAATATAATATTAAAAAAACTAAAGACAAGAGATAAGAAATGTGGAGTCAGAGTTTCCCCAAACCCTGAATCCTGAGCTGCTGCCTCTTATCCCTCTTCCTCCTCCCATTATATGGTATTTTCACCCTTGCTGTAGCACACCCTTGGTCTAACTGGTTGTACTGGATTTTTATTGACAACATAGTCACTCTCTGACCAGCATTTCCTGGGATCTCCTTTGCTGTTTTGTTCCAAGTTTAAGTTGGGCTCAAAGAGGAACTTCTCATGTACTGGAAGGTAGAAGGAAAGCAGTTGCTCTTATTCTCTGAATGTCTTCATCTGGTTAAGTATGGCTAGCAGAATGATGCTGAGGGGACCAGAATGATCTGCAGGTCCTGGCTTATCCTTGCTCCCTACTATTCTGCATCAAGCTCATCTTCCTGACTGCTGATGCTGCTGACTAGCAGTCATCCTGGGCTTCCCACCTGATATTTAGTGGTGGATCTGCAGATGTCATGGCTTCCCAAACCTTCCCCAGAAGCTTCCCCTTTCCTGGCCTCTGAACACCTGTTCCTGTTCTGACTGTCTACACACACCAGAGCTTCAGGCAGGCTGGTTAGTGACCTTTCCTCTCACTCTCCAGCTTCCCTATCATGTCTTCATTTCCATCAGTAACTCCACAACTGTGAAGGTCAGAGTTCTGTAACCAATCCCTATTCTTACAGCACTCAGAGTGTCTCTGCTTTCCTAACTGGATCTACTGATTGATACTATTACAGGGACCTATGCATTTCCTCATCTCTTCTAGTTCTTCATGGGGGGAGGAACTCTGTTATTCCACACAATGTCCTGCTTAGTTCCTAGCATGCAGATGCTCAACATATGAGTGTTAAATTTTCAAATTTTTATTAAAGTATACCTGAAGTACAATATCTTATCAGTTTCAGGTGTACATCAGAGTGATTCAATATTTGCATATGTTATGAAATGATCCTCATGATAAATCTAGTTACCATCTGTCACCATACAGGGTTATTGCAATATTATTGACTATATTCCCTATGCTCTACATTACATTTTCATGACTTCTTTTATAACTTGGAGTTTTTACCTCTTAATCCCCTTCACCTAATTTACCTGCCCCTCCCTTAAACCTTCCTCACTTTAGTACCAACAGTTTGCTGTGTTTTTTTAGATGCCATATATACATGAACTACTATGGTATTTGTCTTTCTCTGATTTAGCTCACTTAACATAATGCCCTGAAGTTCTATCCATGTGGTTGCAAATGGCAAGGTCTTATTCTTTTTCATGGTGGAGCAATATTCCACTGCGTATATATACCACATCTTCTTTATCCACTCATCTGTTGATGGACACTTGGGTTGCTCCCATATCTTGGCTGTTGTAAATCATGCTGCAGTGAATACTGGGTGAATATATCTTTTTGAATTGATGTTTCCATTTTTTTTTCAGATACATAATCAGAAGGGGAAAAAAGTCTTCTTTGAAGAACTAGTGAAGCTCCTCCATTGAATTTAAGATATGAAGAAAGTCCTTCTCCAAAACTGGAAAGTTTTTATTCTTTAGCTACGGTTTAATCACACCTGTGAGATTATTGTTTATAACGCCAGAAATTCTATATCCTGGGATTTCTCATGTCCTTTGAGTCTGGCAAGAAATTCTAAGAGTTACTATATTCCTTAGAACTTCTGGGGTAATTGCAGAATAGGGTGGAATAATAATGGTGTTTTGGGTTAGAAGATGTTGGTTGGGGTCTCAGGACTATAACTTGCTGGCAGCATGACTTTAGGCAGAGGTTTCTTTAAATTTCAGTTAAGGATTAGAAACACCTAGTTTATACTTTTGATGTGAGGCTCAAAAAGTAAACATGAAAATTTTATGTAAAAATGTTACATACACTAGTTACTAATTTACCTATATGGGTATTAGGTAAGTATGTGAAGCACTTTGGAGTTAGTGAGTTATATAACTAGTTAATTACTACTATATATTTTTATTTTTTATTTATTTATTTATTTATTTATTTATTTATTTTTTAAACATCTAGATTTTACTTTTTTTTTTTTTTAATTTATTTATGTTAGAGAGAGAGAGAGAGAGGCAGAGACACAGGCAGAGGGAGAAGCAGGCTCCATGCACCGGGAGCCCGATGTGGGATTCGATCCTGGGTCTCCAGGATCGCGCCCTGGGCCAAAGGCAGGCGCTAAACCACTGCGCCACCCAGGGATCCCCTACTATATATTTTTAGAGAATCAAAATATAGTTATTAATAATTACTAACTTGATACTTACTTGTCTGTAGGTCTTCACAGAATGGGGTATGCCATCACACACCATCAAAAGCCCTGTTCTCTGTTCCCACTGAGTTGATTTGACATGTACTTATTTCATTATACAGTTTTTGCCCAGAATAATGAAGGTAGAGTACAATTTCTCCCTTTTGGATATTGGCACAATTTCTCATTTAAAGCAAGTTATAGGTATTTTAGGGCTCCGATCTGCCATGTTATTATTTGTATTCTTTTTGTTCCTTTTGTTTTCTGTTCCTTCGTAATTAAAAAAAGATTTATTATTGATTTGAGAGAGAGAGAGAAAAGATAGAGAGAGAGCATGCAAGTGAGGGGGTAGAGAGGGAGAGAGAGAGAGAGAGAGAGAGAGAGAGAATCTCAAGTGTACTCTGTGCTGAGTGTAGACCCCATTGTGGGGCTCTATCCCATGACCCATGAGATGATGACCTGAGCTGAAATCAAGAATCAGATCCTTAACTGGCTGAGTCCCCTAGGTGCCCCTTCCTCTATATTTTTTTTCATGCTTTCCTATAGGCTACTTAAAAATATTTAGATTTGATTTACTTATAATATTTTTGAGCATATCTCTTTGCACAGTTTTCTTACTAATTGCTCTAGGTATTACCACATATCTATCTATCTATCTATCTATCTATCCCATATATTCCATTTAGATCCCTTTATTTCCCCATTTTTAAAATAAAATTGTCTTAAGTACTTTATATACATTGTGTATATATATGTATTCTATCTTGTTATAATATAAATTATATAAAAATAAAATATTATTAAAAGCATTCATGTGATGAGGATAACCTTTTATGTTTACTTTTATTAATGGCAGCTCCAGGCAGCTTACATTATTGTTATCTTTCTGTTGGAAAGCTTCTATGAGTCATTTTTTTTTTCTATGAGTCATTTTTTAAGAGTAAGTGGGCCACCAACAAATTCTCTTAGTTTTCCTTGTCTGAGAATGTCTTTCCTCCCATTTTGTTCCTGAAGGATTGCGTTGCCAGATCTAGAATTCAGGGTAGACAAGACTTTTCTTTATGCATCTGCAAGAATGTAGTGCCACATTATCTGGCCTCTATGGTTTCAGGGGAGAAATTCACTGTCATTTGAATTGGTGTTTCATTATGCATAATGTGTCTCTTCTATTTGGTTATTATTATTTTTAAAGATTTTATTTACTTATTTGATATATAGAGAGAAGAGCATAAGCAGGCAGAGAAGCAGACAGAGGGAGAGGGAGAAGCAGCTTCCAGTTGAGCAGAGAGCCTGATGTGGGGCTTGATCCCAGGACTCTGAGATCATGATCTGAGCCCAAGGCAGAAGATTAACCAATGAGCCCCTCAGTTGCCTCTGTCTGGTTCTTTTTAAGATTTTTTCCCTTGTCTTTAATTTTAAGAAATTTAATTATATTGTGTCTTTGTGTGAATTTATTCATGTGAATTTATCCTATATGAAGTTCATGTAGCTTATTGAATCTGTATGTTCATGCCTTTTGCAATTTTGAAACATTTGCAGTCATGATTTTTTTAAACATTATTTCAATCCTACGGTTCTTCTTCTGGAACTCCAATGATACAAATATTCAGTTTTTTTTTCTTTGTTGTTGTCCCAGAGATCCCTGAGGCTGAATTCATTTTTTCAGTCTATTTTCCCTCTGTTCAGAGTAGGTACATTCTATCGATCTGTTTGCAAGTTCATGGATTCTATTCTCTGTTATCTTCACTCTACTATTAAGTCCATTCAGATAATTTTAAATTTTGGTTATTTTATTTTTTCAGTGATATCATTTCCCTATTTGATTCCTTTTTATGATTTTCATGTCTGCTGAGATTGGCTGTTTTGCTCTTTTTCCAGGAGGATTTATAATTGATTGTTTATAATTGATTGTCATAAAACACTTTTATGACAGCTGCTTTAAAATCCTTTGATAATCCTAACATCTGATTTATCTCAATGTTCGTATCAGCTGATTGTCTTTTTTAATTCACATTGTCATTTTCTTGGTTTCTTGTACAAGTAAATGCCTTATTTTATTCTGGACACTTTGGTGATTATGTTGGGAGATGCTTGACCCTATTTAAATCTTCTTTTTTAGCCAGCAGTGGCCTTGTTTAGGTTTACTGTTTTAAGTTCTAGCCTATTTTCATGAGCTTTATTTCCAATGACATGTTAGTGTTCAGACTCTTACAATGTTGTCTCCTCCTCCTTTTCTTCTTCCTCCTCCCTCCTCTTCCTCTTCATCCTTTATCTTCTTCTCCCCTTTCTCCTTTTCCTTCTTCTTCTTTCTCTCCTCCTTCTTTTCTTGGCATTGATGGGACTTCTAACTCAATCCCAGCTGGTGACATGTACAGGGCAGAAAGACATTTCCCTGAATTATCTGAATCACTGGGCCACCTTCTGTGTGTATGCATGTGTTTGTGGGGAGAGGGCAGAAACCATTGGACCTGAGTGTCCTGTATCACTGGGTGGAGATCAGGGAGATGCGGGCTTCCATGCTGATGCTGCTGTCAGCAGATTGATCTGCTCACCAGTTCCTGGTCGTGGGTGGGAATTGGGATGGCTTGGAATTCGCTGCTCTGGTTCATGTGACTCAGACCACTTGTTGGTTTAGAGAGAGATGGAGAAGGGCCTCTCTTTACCAGTCCTTTCACTAGACAAAGAAGACTTTGTTTGTTTAGTTTCTCTTTGTCCCTAGTAGTTCTGGGTTGTGATCTTTCCAGAGCCCATAGGAGGGTGTATTTGGGACGCAAGGCCATAACTCAGTGAACTAACCACATTTTTGTTCCTCAGTCTTAGGATTGTTAGTCCACCTTCTTCCTTCCAGGGTTCAAAGTCCTTTTATTATTGTCTGCTGAATAATTTCCTGGGTATTAAGTTGAAGTGAGAACAGGGAAACTGTCTATGTTATCTTTTTTCCAGAACTGAAGTCTATCCAATGTATATCTTTGATAGGAAACATTTTTAAAGGTTTTATTTATTTCTTCATGAGAGACACAGGGAGAGAGGCAGAGACATAGGCAGAGGGAGAAGCAAGCTCCCTGTGGGGAGTCTGATGTGGGACGGAATCCCAGGACCCCAGGCTCACACCCTGAGCCAAAGGCAGATGCTCAACCACTGAGCCATCCAGGTGTCCCTAATAAGAAACATTTTTAATAAGAAAAAATGTTCATGTAAAGTAATAAGTGAATTTTTAATGTTTGAAACAGTATGTATGATAGGGACCCATTTTAAAAGATGCAGGTTCTACTTACAAATTTGCATAGAGAAAAAAAACAAATATGCATAGAAACTAGTTCAAAGAAATATATAACAAAATCATAGCTTTTTAAAAGTAATAGTATTACTGATAATTTTTATTATGTCTTCATGTTTGTGTGGATTTTAAGATAATTTCTATACTGAACATTTACTGATTTTTATAATCCAAAAAGAAAAATTAGGTCTTACCACTTAGCTCGTCTTTGAAAAAAATTATATTGAAGGGAAAATGAAACACAATCATAGGGGATAGGGTTCTAATTTTGACAAGAGCAGGCTAAGGGTATGTAATACTCTTGTGGTTTTTAAATCCTTAAATAACTATTAAAGAGGAATTGCACTTGTAATACGCTTCTCCCAAAGGTAAAATTTCAGGAGGACCAGAAATTATAGGAAGGGACATTTTGGCTTAATTTAACAGAGAACTTCTGTGAAAGAAATTTTGTTCAACAATGGCATGATCACTTGTCCAGTGTACTATGGAGAGAATGTTCTGTGATAGGAAGGTCCTTCAAGGTGATGGGATCTCTTTTCTGCCCAGAGCATCCCTGACATTCTAATTATCTAGTATAACACGTGAGAATGCTTGACTGCAACTTAGCTGTTGATTGGAAACCACATTTGTCTTGTTTGGAGAAAGCTAACATCTAAGAGAGTGAACATTTAATATTATGGCCTTCCTATTTATCTTTCCCTTGAAAGGACCATATGTTTCTTTGATTCTTTCCTGGTGCTGCTCATGCAAATCTGATCTATATTTTGCAGGTGAAGAATGGTAGAACCCCCCCCCCTTTTTTTTCACCTTCTCCTAATTGTGAAATAAGAAAAAAAAAAAAAAAAAACCCTGCTTACAACATCTTGCTCCTGTCTGTCCAAATCTTTGTCATTTTGGAAATTAGATAAGGAGTCTTTCCCTGAACCTTTTCCTTTGTATTTACTAGGTTTAAGTAACTTATGAAGGTAGACTAAATTTCAGGGGTGTGGAAGAGAGGTAGGGCAGTGGGACTGGAGATAGCCCTTCATGGGAGGGCAGGAGCCCCAAGTCCAAATGCTTGTGTTTCTTTCTTGTATGCCACTGAGATTCCTACCTGAATTTCTCCTCAGCCATGCTCCTGGGAGATAATCCAGCACATGGGCCATTCAGTAGGTGTTTGCTGAAATAGCAAATACATACATGGCCCTGTAAAATACTGTGGTTGATCTATGCTAGCAGTTTATGAATCTCTTGCAGTGAACCTGAGAGTCCAGTAGATTGTTTCAGGATCCTTTGTAAAGAGAGCAAAGAGGTTGCAGAGAGAAGTTTGGATATAGTGTTTTGCATAAAGTGACACACAGGCAGAACCATGTGGCGGAGGATCAGCTTTGGAGAACTGTGCAGAGCATCACAGAGCTTTAACAACTCAGCCTGGAAGAGTTTTCCATTCTGTGTCTGAGCAATTTAAAATATCTCTTTTAAGAGCTAAACAGAGCCAAGACTACATTTCAATATCAATAGAAAAAGCCACAGGCCTCAGTGCAAAGCATGAAAGAAGCTTTGACTGCATAGACTGCATCAAATAAAAATATTGAGTGTACTTTAGAAACACATGCACCTTAAAATCTTTTCGTTCTCATGATGAATTTAAAGAGCTCTTTCTGCCTGCTGGGAACTCCAAGGGCTAGAGCCAGCATCCTCATAGTTGTGGTGAAGAGGCCTAACGAGAACTGTAGAAGGTCCCTGACTGTCTTCCCAAGGCTACCGGCCCTTTCTCTGCCTCAGTCCTCTTGGGATCCAGCTGCATTCCTTCTTTTGTTTCTACAAGCTTTACCCTCCTCTTTGTTTTCCTGAAGGCCTTTAAAACTTTTCGTTGATGTAAAATCAACCTGATAAATTTTCACAAAGTGAATCTTGATAAATTTCCCAAACTCATCTGTGTAATCCACACCCAGACCTAGAGAGAGCATTTACTAGGACAAGCGTGGCACTCACTGGGGCCCAGTTTCTCTGCTATATGCTGGACTGACTTTTAGCACAAAACATTTGTTTTCCGAGGTTTTGAACTTGGTATAATTAGAATTATACAGTAGAAATAGTTTCATGTGTGACTTCTTTTGCTCATTGAGATTCATCTATGTCATGGTGTGTCATTGTGTAGCACATGACTGCATGGAATGCAATGGCAGAGATATGTCGAGGTTTATCTAACATCCTGCTGTGGATGCACATTTGGGTTGCTTCCAGTCTGAGGCTATCATGAATAAAGAAGCCGTGAATATTCCTGGATGTGTCTTTCAGTGAAAGGTTGAGTATATACATCTAGGAATGGAATTTCTAGGTCCTGGAGGATGTAGCTTGAATAAATCCTACTAAAGAGTTTCCAAAGTGAACTGATTTGCATTCTCATCAGCAATGTATGAAAGTTCCTGCGGCCTCACATCATTGGCAACTCTTGGTATAATTTCTCTTTCATTGTAGCCATTGTGGTGTGTATGAAATACTATTGCCTTGTGCTTTTAGTTGGTATCTCCCTGATGGTTAATAAACATGGGTCCTTTTTATTTATATTTTTTGGCCACTTGGATATTGTCTTTTGTGAATCACCTAAGTTTCATTGTCCTCCCTCTTTTTCTTCTCTGAGGTCATCTGCCTTTTAAAAAATTGTTTTATTGTAGTTCTTTTTATTTTCTGGAGAAGAGTCCTTCATATATAACACATACATTTTGATATATGCACATAGATGCATTTTAGTAGTCTCTCTGTCTCTGTGGCTTGCTTTTCACTCTCATGATAGCATGTTATAAACATAAATTCTTAGTCCAATGTATCATTTTTTTCTATGTTTAGAGGGTTTTTTTGATGTCATATTTAGGAATATTTACCTACCACACATAGACTTATTTTCCTATGTCTTCTTTTTAAAGTTCTGTTGTTTTTATTTTACATTTAGGCATACAATATATCTAGAGTTGATGTTGTTTCTAGTATTATGTGGGGTTCAGGGTTGACTTTGTCCCTACGGCTATCAATTCATGCAGTATGTACATACCTTGTGGAGGAAAGACCACCTTATTCCCAGAGCATGAAGGTATGCCTTTTGTGCTAAGTCAGGTGACCATCTAGAGCTGTGCTGGTTCACAGAAACTCTGTTTTCTTTCATTATTCTATTTGTCTCCCTCCAGTTGTTTTGAAGAAATAAAATATCACAGAGACACTTAAAATCTCATGTTTCCTTATTAAACCTATTTTCTACTCTTTCTTTCCAGAGATATCCATGATCCTGAGTTCCTTCAAATAGGTGTTGATATTTTTGCCACTCCTGTATGTATCCATAAAGGCATATAATATTATCATCTCTGAAATTTTTCTAAGTGGTATCATGTGGGGCATATCTTTTTGTGACCATATAATGTTTTGAGATATATTCATGTTGATAGATGAAGCTTTTATCCATTTAAATTTTAAATTCTATATGTACTGTAATGAGTAAACATGGCATTGATTTATTGTTTATCTTTTTTCTTTCTAATGACTAATTGCTGTGTTTTAACATTTTTTTATTATTAGTGATTATTAGTGAAAATTCTCCTTCTGCATCTCCTTATGTTTACATGAGCTTTTTCCAGGGTAGATATCTAGAAGTGGAACTGTTGGGCTGAAAAGCATCTGTACCCTCAATTTTTCCAGATAGTTCCAAGTGCTCTCCAAATAGATGCACCAATTTATGCTTCCTCAGCCTGGTATAGAGGCTCCAACAGCTTGCTATGTCCATGGAGACAGTGGGACTTTCCATTGTCACATCCTCACCAGCACTTGTTTTTGTTAGATGTTTAAATTTTTCTGCTCTGATTTGTGTGAAATGAGATCCTGTTACTGTTTCAAATTGCTTTTCCTCTGGAAGAGTAAGTGAAGCAAGTTTTTAAATATATACTGATGACTTGAGTTGTCTCTTTCAATTGTGAGTTTATATGTGGTTTTTACTCTCCTGTTAGGCAGTTCGTCTTATCAATTTGTAAGTGTTAAAGAACAAAGGCTCATGTTGAATGATAAATTTAGCAGTATTCAGAAGCACTTTGGTTTGAAAACTCCAGCAGAGAAACAGAACAAGGATTCTTTCAGACATGATTATGTCCTTTTATAGTAGTTGTCTTGTCTATGGAGTTTTTTTTTTTTTTTTTTTGCTTTGTTTTGTTTTGTTTGTATTTGTTTTTAGTTTAATTACTGTATCTTTAATTTCAAAGATTTAGAATTATTTCTAATAATCTTTTTAAAATCTGTGTTTGATTAGTAATTTGTTTGCTAATGGATATAATACCTTCATTTGTCTCTGGGAGCATACTAAAATTAACTTATTTTAAACTCTTTGGTAGATGGTTTTACAACATTGGTGTCACTTTGAAATTTGTTCATTTTCATTAGTTGTTTCTGTTAGACATGTTATCTTGTATATCTTGTGCATTTTATAATTCTGATGTGTTGACTCATTCTGAGTAGCAGGGATACTTGGTTTTCTTTTGTATGTTGTCTTCCCCTCTTAGACGTCCCCCCCTCCCCCATCATCCCTTCCTATAGAAAGGAAGGATAGGGGAACCAGGGCTTAGTAGGTTGAATTTTTCTAGACTCTTGTTTCTGCTCAGGTCCTGATCTCATGGTCCTCTGATGGATCTTGGTTTCAGGCTCTGCACTCAGCATGGAGTCTGCATGTCCCTCTCCCTCCACCTCTGCTCCTCCCTTCACTCACTTTCTCCCGCTCTCTCTCAAGTAAATTAATAAAATATTTTTTTTAAAAAAAGAAGGACAGGTAAGTTATTTCAGTAGGAGGGACATTTCAATAAGACAGTTACCAAGAACCCATGGTAATTAGGAAAGAGACACAAATTTATAGGACTTAGCAGGAAAAACAAACCTCTTCATAGTTTGGGGTTAATGTAAACAATTATAGTGCCAAGGGCATTTAAAATCTCTCCTGATTTTTTTAGTGAACATTTAGTAGTTATCAAATAAGGTAGAATATGAAAATAAGGTGATTATAGTGTTGTAAGAATTTACAAATATATAACACTGCTCTATTCAACTCCCCCAACCACCTGCTTACACCATCCTTCTTCTTCCTTGTGGAAGAAATAGGCAATCGGAATTTTTTTTTCTTTTCTTTTCTTTTCTTTTCTTTTCTTTCTTTCTTTCTTTCTTTCTTTCTTTCTTTCTTTCTTTCTTTCTTTCTTTCTTTCTTTCTTTCTATGCTGACCCATGAGGAATCAAGTCCTGTGCAATAGGTTGGGAACAGGATTTGGAATCCACCACACTGCATCTGACTCTGTTTGCCGTTTACTGGCTTTTTACCTCAGACAATAACTTCAAACCTACAGTACGGTTTTTCAAGAGGAGCAGAAACACCAAGCAGCATATGAGGATTGTAGAAGATAACATTTGCAGAGCACTTGGAGAAGTGTTTGATACCCAGGTGAACAATAAATGTTACCTTTCTTACCAATAACCACCCCTTGTGGGGCCATTCATTCAATTTCTCTAGGTCCTTTTATCTGTAAAAGTGAGAATAACGTCTAAATTACAATCTGATGTCAGGGTTAAATGAAATAACCAAATCCATAGAAGTGCTTTGAAAGTGGAAAATGATTGAAATATAAGAGAAACTTACCATGCTTTGTTTTCCTCATGGTATATATCACCCCCGAAATTCACTGATGCATGTATTTTTATTGTCTTTTTCCAAGAGGGCAGGAGCTTTATTTATTGTTAGATCCTGAGAGCCTCTTGGCACATAGTGTGTACAATAAAAATTTGTAGAATGAATGAATAGTAAATGATTTCTTTCCTGGTATTGCTATTGTAAAATTGAATTATTTCCACTCTAGTTTTATAGTGATAACTCCACTCTTCCTCCTACTCAGAGCCTCACAATCTATGATCTCTTTCTGCATGTGTTTGATTCATTAATTTCTGTATTCATTCAATATGCATTAAGTGAATGTATTAGATGAACAAGATTTCCCTAACTTCTTCTCTACTCCTGTGAGGTCAACACTTCTGGGATGCTTTCTTAACATTAAGCGATCACAAAGGCATTGAAACCCAGGCTGCTTATCTCATCACGACTTACTATCTACCTGCACATGAACTTGAGCAGGGAATTAAATATGGCAACTTTAACACTTAACTGCACAAGAAAGGCATTGTGATCTGTTGATTTGAGTAGATATATTTGCTCTTTCATTTGTTTCCAGTTCTATTGTTATCAGTTCTGAGCAATTTCCAATACTAGGCTTTCACTTATTTGCAGAGTCTTCTGCTGACTCAAGGACTTTTGTGATAATTACATCAAATGTTATTCCAGCCTGTAACCAAGAGCCTTTTTAATCACCATTATAATTCTTATATTGAATATTACTTAAAGCAAATTTTATCTTTTATCTGAAAGAAAAAGCAACCTCATAAATATTTAACCTCTTGGGAACATTGTCCATGTTCAAGAAGATAGTGTTGTGTGTTAATAGACTTACTGTGGAATCTGTACTCATTTCCTCTTGGAGAGAAAAATAATTAAATTTAAAAAACCCATAAAAATTGCCTTTAACTCCAGGACTACTCACTGTTCTCCAAGCATAACATGGCATTTTCTACTTCCATAATATTGCCTTGCTTTATTATTTGTGCAAGCAATTCCCTTAGCCTCAAAATGTTCTTTTCCGTTATCTTACTATAGGTTCTCTACCAGCCTTTCATAGCTGAACTTAAACATCACGTCCTCCATAAAAATTTCATCAGTGCTTTAAAAGGAATCATTCCCTCCTTCCCTCATGATTATATAGCTGTTCCAATAATCCAAAAAAATGTTTTTCATCAAAGAATCTTTTCTAGGCCAGAATATATGGGGAATCCATCTTGACTAAACACATACACTTCAACCACAGCATTACGTGTCTCCAAGGCACTCATAGTAGCTGTGCTCATAAGACTACTATTTGAAAGTTGATAATCATGGGGATTTATTTTCAAGGCAACTTGCTGGTCATGAAGTGATTAGTGTTGTCCCCTGTCATTCTCAAAAATGTCCAAGATTGGAGGTGCATTATATGGTACCATTACTAATGCATGAGCCTTTAACATAACTGTATATTGTTTAATTGGTTGGCTGCTTATCTTAGAGTTAGAAGTTATGGTATTTCATATTTTTTCTCGGTGTGAGATTTTCATGACTAACTGAGCTTTAACCATCCTGGGTGGTACAGTCAAGCCCCTTCTTTAGCATTGTCAGTGAGTCAAGCCCATAGCTATGGATACATCAGCATCCTTGGTGGATGCTCTCTAGACTCTGAAAGACCACATAGACTCAATTTCCTCAGCTATGAAAAAAACAAAACAAAACAAAAAACAAAACAATAAAGGCCAGCTCTCAAGGCTGTTGGCAGTATTTAATGAGATAAAATGCAAATGAAAGACACACTTGTGAACAGGGAAATGCTATCTGGAGGTGTGGGCTACTGGCAGAAGTCCAGAATGTTCTGGTGAGTTCATGCCCTTCTCTTGACCTCAGTGTAATTTCTGCTTAAGTACACATTTTTAGAATAATCAAACTTTAACTTTGCTACCTGCTTCCTTGAGAGAAGGATGAGCAACGTCAGTATGGTCATGTGAGAAAAAATGGTTTTAGATTCAGAGAATGTTCTAGGGAAATGGACACAATTATGAGGGCTGGGAAAGGGTGGGGATGGAGAGCCAGTTGGGGCTGCTGCTCTATCTGGAGGGAAGGCACACTGGGGGCCGTGCCATGACTCTCACTCTACTGGCAAGGAGGAGTTGCTTGCTGGCTCACACAATGATGCATGTGGATTGGTGCCTTGGGTGGCTAAGGCCCAGGTGCACCTGGAGCCCGCCCACTTGGCTTTTTAAGAAGACTTCCTCACCCAACCATGGATGGACTCTGTACCCTGGACAAAAGCTGCCTCTGAACCTTTAATTACTGAGGGTTATTTTTCTCTCTGGGAAGAAACATAGAACTCCCAGCTTAATCATCTCTTTGGCAGGTAGGGCACAAGCTTTTCCATTAATTAATCTTTAATGTCATTAATTGGCTGTCTGTGTGGTGACAGGGAAAGGAGTAAACACTGTTGCAAATCAATTGAATTCTCATCTGAACCAGCATTTAGTTTTCAGGGTGAATAAAAACAATTACAAGCCTTTCAGTAACTGGACTTCCGGTGCCTGGCTGATAAGATTATTGAAGCAAAAAAAAAAAAAAAAAAAATACAGACAATGATCTCTGTTGCAGATGTGTTAATTGAAGGTTTTCTTTGCCACCAGCGCCTCCTTTTGAAATTGGCTCATTGATTTCTTTTTTTGCCTCTGTGGTCTATTTAAATCAAAATCTCTATCCCATGCAGACTTACTGATGAGCCATTTGGTTGGGGTCACCTGCTCTCCCAACACCTATGGTAGAGACTCAGTATGGTACAGAATAGTAGTCCCCATAGTGGGGCCCCTGAGGGGCTGGGACAGCATTTTCTGGAGACTGTTAGAAATGCAAAACTATAGGCCTCAGCCCAACCTAGTGCATCAGAATCTCAGGGGCTGGGGCCATGATTTGTGTTTTAATTTGTGTGGGAACTGCTGGTATAAAGCAAGGCTGTTTATACTTCTTTTGAGCAGGAGGTATTGTTCACTTTCCCCACTCAGGGGATTTACTTGATGTGGGGAAATATAAGAGGTGACTTGTTTTAATGGGGTGACTCTACTTGTCTCCTTGATAAAAATGTTGTGAGAAGTAAATTGCCTTTTCTTGACCTCAAATGCCCCTGTAACATTTGGCCTTGAGCAGCTTCTGACTTCTGGTAGTGGAAATGGCCATTGCAATTTGTTCAATTTCTGATGTTGCTCCTAGTTTACTGAGGCAAAGAATTAGGGCCAGGGAGGTGGCTTTGAAGGAGAGAGGAGGCAGAGGACAAGCTACCCCACATGAAGGAGAAAATTCTCCCATTTTGAAAATGGCCCTCTGCTGAGGGACAGAGAGGGTTGAGTGTTGACCTTGGAAAATTGTTAATACTTCCAGGTCTACATGAGAGGTCGCAAAGATGCTGAGAATGGCACCTTGCCAATTCAAGGTGGAGAATAGAAAGGAACAGAGCTTTTGCACAATGGCTAAGAGGAATGAACAACTCTCTCTGGATGATCCATGTCACCTTGGTCAAGTCCTTCTGGAAAGGAACAGACAGAAAGCCCAACAGAACCAACTCTTCTGTCAAGTGAGGAAAACAAGACTCAGAGTTCATCCCACTGCTCTGACTGACTTTCCTCAAATCCTCTTCTAGGCTTGCTGAGCTGTGCTAACATTTATATTTTTGCAAACATCCCAGGACCCAAAGCCAACGTCACATTTGCAACTGGAAAGCAGTGACCCTTAGCCAATAGGACTATTTCAGGTTCTGAATAGGAAGGAACAAGAGCCACATAGTTCTCTTGATTAGAGGAGGATAATGGGGACCTTTGGGCATTAGAACTAATTTCATTGTTTATCTATTCCTTTGTAATTTAGGAAGCCAAAGACTGCAAGGGTGGAGTGTGAGGGATTATGTGATAGATTGTTGAATGGGATAAATTAGCAGCAAATGAGAACAGGTCATCTTGAATGGCCTCCTTATATACTGCTAAATTTAGGATATTAAATTTTCCTTCTTCTCCCTCCCCTCTTCTCCCTCTCTTCTCCCTCCTCTTCCTCCTTCTTTCTTAATTGCTAAAGTTTTCGTGGATACAAACAGATAAAGATAAGGCCTCTACACGACCACCTGCCAAGAAAGCAGATTACTCTTGCCTTATATTGGCATAGATTACAAATATTTCTTCATAGAACATAGCAGCCCACTTAAGGGTATGTATCCTGGGGAAGATCTGTTCATTAAATATGGGAAAATCAGATTTATTTTATGAAAGCTCATATATCTTAGAGTCCTCACTTGGAGAGCACCATGTTCAATGAAATGTGTAAATGTCAGAAAGGTGTTCTCACTTTGCACAGTCCCGTGGTTGTTAATGGCACTCTGAAGCTGAAACGATCCCTACAATAACTAGTTGTATATTATACCCTTATAGTAAGTAGTTGTTGGGCGAAGTCTCTACTCAAGATGGGGTATAATCTTTTTTTTTTTTTTTTTTAAATGGGGTAAGATGGGGTCTTGAGTGGGCAAGCTCTCATTGGCTAAGAGTAATTCCTGGGAGAATCCACACTTCAGCTGACATCGGGAAATATACTTTGGCAATATACCCGGGGATAAGTTCCTCAGTCTTAAGGAGGGTATCTTGGTGCTGCACCCCAACATAATCACAGTCCTCCTCCACTGCTTGGATCCATTTGCTGGATGTAAATTCAGTCTATCTGGGAACAGCTTTTATAGGATTCTGGTTGATCTCCTTTTGTGGGGAAATTTATGAGGGTAACATTAATGGGACAATTTAAAGCCCCCACTGCTACCCTTGTGCTAGGGGCCACAGCTAATACTCCTCATCTTCCTCCTGCATGGCACATTGGGACTCCCCTCATGCTCTTTTAGCATCTCTTCCATCATGGCCTACCTGATGAGGTGACCTAGACATTCGTCCCTAAGGGTTCTGGGCCATGATCACTATGTTATTCACAGGCCATGAATGTTTCTTTTGCCCACTTAGCATTACAGTTGGGCAGGAGATCATCAAAAACTCCAGTGGATTGACTAAGATTTTCAGCATACTTCCTCCTATCCCCATTGCGTAATGGAGATAGTCTAACATCCTCCTGAAGATCAGAGTCAGTTATTCCTTCAGCATAATGAACTTTCTTTGCATAATGCTGGTCTCTCTAGACAAGGAACCTGAAGTGACAGGGGCAGCAGCTGGGGCTAATAGTTTAATGGGACTCTCACTGTATCTCCTGGTAGAAGCATCCTCCCTGTGGGAATCAGATCCTCTAGACTCATGAGCTACATTTGTGTGGATGAAAGAGAAAAACTCAAGTAGCTTACTGACAGTGAAAGGAAGTGGGCTTGCTCCTACTTTTACTCCTTATTTCTCAGATTTATGGATTCTGCCTATTGGGGCACAGAACCATACCATGGATTTAGGGCATATTAGGGGGTGTTGGATGGTGGTACTCATCTTCCAGTGTATCATCTTCAAGCCAGTGCCTCAGTTGTGTTTTCAGAGGGTTGTCCTATGGGTCTTTTATGTGGCAGTTTCTAGGTGGTGTAGTGTACAATGTACAGATCCTCTAGTTTCATATCAACTGCCTCACCTACTTCGTTGTAAGGGTCTCATGAAATGTTGATGAAGATCTTGAATCAGTAAGTTAAACATTTTTTTAACCCATCATGTATTGGTGCTACTAGAGCCTGCAGTCAGAAGGGCAAGCGTATATTCAGAATATGTGTCAATTTCAGTTAGCATGAATGAAAGAATTTCAACCCTCTTTGGAGCTCCACTGTAATTATAATTAGTTCTTGAGCCTGATCCTCAGCCTTTTCTGCCACCTGGCTACAGGAGATGTGCCTTTTTTCCCCCCCATTGCTGCCAAGGAGGCCTTCTGTCTTCCATTCTTTGTCTTAAATTGGTAATCACTATCAGCCTTTCCTTGTCTTTCTCTGATTCATTAAGAGCCCCAGCAACAATCATCAAATTTCATTGTGCTTATAATTGCTGTCTCTCCCGAAATCCTCAAACCCCTGTGATATTGTACTGACCTTACTTTTACCATGCACACAAGTACATTTGCTTCTGTCTGCAATCTATCCCAGTTTTCCCACAGTGAAGATTTTAAGTCACCTGGTGACAATGTGCAAAGAGACTATTAGTTCCAACCTACCCCCAAATGATTTACTCTCATTAATTGCCAGCAAGCAAGCACTATAACTCCAAAAATCCCATTTTAGTTTCTGCTTCCTAGAGCTCATCCTGGCACCAATGCCATATATTGGCTTCCTTGGGAAAGTCTTCTCTGAGACTCTGAAATGGATATTTGTGTGAGTTGGTTTATTGGATAATTTGCTAAGGAATATTACTTGTGAAGGGGGTGAGGGACATAGGACCAGGAAGGAGAAGTTGAATTGCATTGTAGGTGCAACAGGTAATTTTCCAGATTACCAGGGGATTACTGCTAGGCAGCCCAAAGCAGCAGATGCCTAGTAACTTCCCTAGGAATTCTTTCCTTTTCATCTTCTTGAGATGCATATTTTATACAGATTATAAGTTATAGATATGTATCTGTCATTAGCTCTTCTGTATAAGGATAGTTGGGTGTCTGTGTGTGTATGTACATCTGCTCCTATTTACGTAAACGTCGAGCCACCTTTTGGATTTCACATCAAGTAGAAGCAAAGCACTTTGGATTGGAGTTTTTCTATTTGCTTGTGTTTGCTTGTGGGAGAAGCCTCTCTAAGTTAATTATGCTTGCTTTTCCAAGAGAATAATATGCTCTCAGTCTGGGATAATTAGGCAGTCTAATTAACCTTTAAAAAAAAAGCAAAACATAGCTTTATAGTGGCTATATCCCCTTCATTAGGTTAGTTTGGCTCATCTTAACTGGCATAGTTAATATTGCTGATTTGCATATCTTTTCCCCTGGCATTTAGCACCATAACTTGTAATGAAAACACATTTTAGAGCACACTAGAGATTGAGTTAATGGAATTGGCTATATCACAAGCAGAGATTCTTCCAATGGCTATAGCTCTATCTTCATATTTACTGCAAGGCACTTAAAGGTACAATTTAAAGTGGGAAAGCTTTTTGAGTAATCATTTTTTTTAATAATTAGCTTAGGAATAATTTGGAAACTACCTCTTGCAGCACTTTAATAATGTAAAGTAAGCTATTTCTGGAAATGTTAATGGAAAGTAAGCTCCTTGGAGATTGCAGAGTTAAAAGATCCGTAAGAATGGCTATTAATTATGGCCCAAAGCCCTCTTTCTGTTATTAGGCAACACAATTATAAAGCAAGATATTGCAGCATTCAGAATTCATAGTACCTTTCCCATTAGACACGGAGATAATCTAAGCCAGTTTGTAATTCAGGCAGTGGTAAGAGCAGACCTGTCACAAATGGAAGGACTTTTATCTCTACCCTTGCTGTATTGGCATGCAATTTCCTTTGGCTTAATGAGGGGGGCATGCAACAAATATTTAGAATTAAATTAGCAAATATACCCTATTCAAGAATTCCAGTATTAAAACACTAAAATTACTATACTTCTCAGGACATACTTTTTCTTCTAGTATATCAAAGAAAAGCACACATTTCACAGGATCAGTGCAGAAATGCCCGTGAACTCTTGGATGTGCATCTGTCCACTTGTTTTTGATTTATTTATTTATTTATTTATTTATTTATTTATTTATTTATTTATGAGGGAGGGGCATAAACAGGAGAGGCAGAGAGAGAGGGAGAGAGAATCCTAGCAGACTTTACGCTGAGTGCAGAACCCCATGTGGGGCTCAATCTTATGATCCTGAGATCATGACCTGAGCTGAAATCAAGAGTTGGCCACTGATTGAGCCACCCAGGTGCCCCAGTATCTGCCCACTTGGAAGTGTTCTCAGCCTCAGGCCTCAACCCTCATGTTTCCCCATCCCCCACCTTCCCTGGTCTGTGCAATCATCTTCTCCTTGAACAGAGTTCTGGGAACATTTGGGATGTGTCTCAAATGTGCCCAATAGGTTTTGTCTTTTCATTTTCATCTCCTGCACAACCAAACTAGTGATAAAACATCAGTTTCCAGAAATCTGATGGATTCACCTGCCATAGGCTACTCCCACCTTTTCCTTGGCTTAAAAGCAGGAGTATATTCTGCTTGTGGCTGCAGGGTGTTTTTGACCTCCATCTCTCTGCATCTTGCTTTTGACCAATCATTGGAATCACAGGTAGTATCTAACAAGGCTATTTTTATACAGTGCTCCCTGCCTAAGTGGGCCTTGCTCATTTCAAAGAAATGCTCCAAGTGATCCGCTAAAGCTTTAACATTGTGCAGGAAAAATATATTACAGTTTATAATAGAGAGCCTGTAACAAATGTAAGACAGCTGTGAAGGCAGAAAAGAGAAAGGGTCTGACAACAGCTTTTAGACTGTTCTGCTTATCTATACCTCCAACTGGTTTAAAACAAAAGAATTGTAAATCCTTCTTTTGTACACACTTCTATCTGATATTTGTCTTCTCAATAGGTGAGCTTTTTTAAAGAAGAAGACTCCTTTGCAATCAACGATATTTGTTCTCCCTTTTTTTTTACTTAGTGGCTCAAACTCCAGAGCATAAATGAATTAGAGATTTGTTATTAATTGAGAGAAGTTTTAGTAAGTTTGCCAACAACAGAGGCATTGCCTAATCTCATTGCGGACATGCCAATGGCTATACATGTGTGAAATTAAGTCGATTGAGCCTGAGTCCTGCCAGCCTATCTATTTTTATCTTTAGACGATGTTTTCTATCATACAATCCATTAATGGCTGCTATAGAAGGTTTACTGTAATATACAAGACACTGGCAGTGTCCCTTTGATAGCTCTTCAAATGTTCCAGGAGCTAGGATCAGAAAGTCAGATTTAATAGCTTACAAGATTTATCCCAAGCGAGTGAACTCTGAGTGAAAAAAACAAACAAACAGACAAACAAACTTGTAATCTTGGCTGAGGAGAATGGATGTGTTACTGACGGACTCAGATTTTGCTGGAAAAAGAGGCTTTAAGATGTCACACCAGGAGCTGTTTCAGCACCTGCTGCCGAAGCACCTGTCAATGTGCTCTGTGCATTAGAATGAAGAGTGATTCAGGACAGAAATAAAAGGTGAAAAACTGAAAATGTCAGTCCCTCAATCACCATCAAGAATTGGTTAATAGGAGAGCCCTTCTTAACTGTCTTTTTCTGTTGTTTGAAAATAAGTAGGTACTATCTTGCTGTTGTTTGAATAAAGGAAAAAAACATTGGGTAGAGAAAAAAAACACCTAAAAATATCAGTTGTTGATAATAAAGGTGCATATTTACATATTCAACCATGCAGCACACATATATTTAGTGTCTACTGCCTGCTAGGTGCTGAAGATCGTATAGTGAGTAAGACATATAGGTCTCAACTTTCAAGGAGAGACTACTGTGAAAGAAAAACAGTAAAGAACTCAACGTAATAAATATGTAAGATAATTTAAAGCACCTGGTAGATGCTAATTAAATGATTGTTAGCTAAAGAAATGGAAATGATAAGACGCTATTAAACAAGGAGAACTTGATATGATCTAACATATCAGAGGCTGAATGGGGAAACACATCATTCATAGCAATGTCCTATCTACAAGAGTAGGGTGCTGCTTCTAAGGCATGCTTTCTTCATTTCACATGCATTTATGGAGCTCCAACCGTAACATGAAAACAAATAAGGAAAAGTTTTGGATTGCTGAAGAGGCCTTGATTAGCTTCAGGAACCTTCCTCTGACAAATGTTTCCATTCTTTGTTCAGGTGGGATTGAAAATACTCAGGAGTTCCATTAAAAACCGGCACAGACAATCGGTTTTGCATATCCAAGAAGAGTATGCTCCGGTTCTTGTCTTCCAGGAGTGAAGCCAGCTATGCAGATGCATAACTGCAAGAATACCTCGTGAGACCTGCACACAGGAGATTCAGGAAGAATGGGACACTCTCAGAGATTACCACTCTGGAAACCAATTTTATTTGTACATGTTGTCACAACGAAGGAAGCAATCATGCCTATTTGGATAGTATTATAAATGCTCATTGCACCCTGCTCATCATGAAATTGTGTGTATTAAAATGGAAGCCTAATTTGTCTTATGTAGTGTATCAGAGGTCTGTTATAGTAACCATAATCAACAGTATCATGAAGTGTTCACTCATGCCCTCTATTAGTGAAGAACTAATAGCCCATACTTGAGAATCTTGATCTTTCTCCACAAGAAGTTGGTAGTGCAGGATATCTGTGAATCAAGATAGAGTCTTCTCTAAACACTTGGGACAAGAGCATAACTGAAATCCCACGATCCATACACTGAATTATGGAAAAGTTGTATATCGCATTAACAAATTTGATATATATGCCTTCACTATGATAAAACATGTGTACAGGTATGTTTTTATTTGCCTCAAAGTCAACAAACTATCAAAAAACTGTACTCCATTGTTGCATGTGTTTGGGTGTTGTTTTGAAGAGCCAGTGGTGTTTACATAAGCAATTGTTTTATTGTGCAAAATGTTCCTCTGCAAACTTACACAGTTGTGTATACTGCAATAATTTAAAAAAAAACCTCTGAAATAAAGAATTGAAAAAAAAAAAAGAATTGAAACCAAAGAGAAGCAAGAAATTGGATACTCAGCACTATTGGGAAATGATAATTCATTTCATTCATTTTATTAGGGCCCATTGTATTTATTTTTAAAGAATATTTTATTTATTTATTTTGAGAATCAGATAAATAAAATAGTGGGGAGAGGGGCAAAAGGAGAGAGAGAATCTTGAGCAGACTCCCCATTGAACACAGAGCCTGATGCAGAGCTTGATCTCAGGACCCTGAGATCATGATCTAAACCAAAATCAAGAGTCAGATGCTTAACCAACTGAGCCACTCAGGCACCCCAGTTCCCATTGTATTTCTCTCTGGGGAGACAGATGAGACAAGTAATTTTGTCTTTCCTCTTACCCATGGTTCTTCCCTATTAAATCTTTTCCACACCCCAAAGCAGTCCATCTCTAACCTAAGAAGTGACATAACCTAAAAATTATACAGATTTTGAATGCAGTTCTTCTTGTCTGGGCATGGGGCAAGAGATGTGGAAAAGCATTTTCCTGGGCCCAAACGGTGCTAGTATATGAGCAAGCTAATTAGGGTTATGAGTCTCTCTATGCAAATACTATATACCAGATCCAAAGTGACAGAAGTGTCTATGTATTTTGAATGAATATAATTTTGGGGGTGTTTGTAATATGTGCATCCCTCTAAAGAATATACTACAGAACAGGGGACCCTCTTGCCTGATCTAAGGGGGTACTATCTGATCAAACACTACTCCCAAGGCAATTGAGTGCTATTATCATCAAGAAAATTGAAAAATATCAGGGTAATCAAAATTTGGTGTATACTATATATTCTTATTTATAACCTAGTAATTGAGTAGT
The DNA here is from genome assembly GCF_011100685.1 of Canis lupus familiaris. Classification (NCBI taxonomy): domain Eukaryota; kingdom Metazoa; phylum Chordata; class Mammalia; order Carnivora; family Canidae; genus Canis; species Canis lupus. The sequence goes on along the minus strand of NC_049224.1, from coordinate 47,063,563 downwards.
GTATTTTTAGAAGTGTCCAATTCTTTTTGAATCACTCTGTATAAGGAATAGTCTAGTCCCAAAGATGCAGTGATGCCTATGGGAAGATAGGGTGGTTTTTCAGGGGACATGACCATTGGATGATTCCTTTTTTTCTTTTTAAGATTTTCCTTATTTATTTGAGAGAGAGAGAGAGAGAGAGGAGCACAGGGAGAAGGACAAGTAGACTCCATGTTGATCATGGAGCCCACCATGGGGCTCAATCTCATGACTCTGATATGGTGACTTGAGCCAAAATCAAGAACTGGATGTTCAACCGACTAAGCCATCCAGGTGCCCCTGGACTGAAGGAAGAGTAGAAATCAGCCAACTGGAGCAAATGCAGGAGGGCATTTCTGGCCAAGGGCAAACAATACACAAAACTCCACGGAGGTATGTCCAAGCAAGTGCAGATATTTTGGGTGGTTGAATGCACATAGATGAGCTGGAAGAGGAAGATGAGGGTAATGGTCCCGTCCCAGGAGAAATGACAAATACTGAATTGAGGCAGAGGCAGGGGGGAAATGCCACAGTAGTGGCAGTTGGACAGATGTTAGATACAAGGGACTCCCAGGTTCTGGCTGGAAAGGTTTTGTAGTGCTCCATGCTCTGGCTTCTGCTTGTACCCAGTATAGCTTTGGCAATATGGCAGTTAACAAATTAGGTGCATGCTAGTATGATCTCACCTTAAACCCTTGTCAGTAAGATCCAGTGTGATTCAGTGTGTTAATCAAAAGAATGTACAGTCCATTCACTGCACAGACCCAAGGCATGAATGGAATTTTTCAAAGGCAATAGAACTCCATACTAGGTAGCTGTCATGTGCCCGTTCTGGAATGAGAAATTAATAACCTCCTAGAATCGTTCATTATAAGATTTGAGTAAAGAAAAGATGATTAAATCTCTAAGTGATAGACTTGCTGATTTCTCTGATTCAGAATGATTAAGATCAGCTGGCCAAGGGCATGAGGACTCCTACCTTCCCAGGGGGAAGTACCCCTCTGTGTTTGCCTGCCTGCCTGCTTGGCTGAGGATGTCTTTAGGGGGACTTCGAGGCAATGACCCCATCTGGCTGCTCACCCTGATGTTTGCTTCACATGCAGCACCGAGTGGGGGTGCTTCAGACTTCAGTGTTGCTGCAATGCACCACAGTGTGGGTTCCCAGCCTCATGTCATCATGTCTCATTTGAATTATTTCTTTGCCCCATCCCATAGGGGCACCTGGGTGGCTCAGTTGAGTGTCCAACTCTTGGTGTCTGCTCATGTCATGATCTCAGAGTCCTGGGATCGAGCTCCACCTCGGGCTCCCTGCTCAGTGTGGAGTCTACTTGTCCCTCTACCTCTGCTCATTCCTTCTCTCACTCTCTCTCTCTCTCTCTCTCTCATAAATAAATAAATAAATAAATAAATAAATAAATAAAGTCATTAAAAAAGTAAAGTATAATCCAAGCAAGTTGGGAACTATATAACCACAGTGGCTATGATTCTGAATACAAAAGAAAAAAAAAAAACCCAGCAGAATGTCAAGAGTGAGACTACTGAAAAGACTCGCCCAATACATCTTGATTTTCTTCCTCTGGATTCTTCCCCATCTGTGCCAAGGATTTTTGTAAAGACTCAAACACCCTGACTCATCTATTCCATCAGTCCCAGTGAGATGTTTTACTCCAAAGGGTGGGGTGGTCCTCTGTGTGTCCTGTTGTAGAGGAAGAGGGAAATGTCTTCATTGGGAGGCTCATTTGTAGGAAGAGAAGAGAACAGCATCCCCTTCCTCATTTTCCTCCCAGGTGGGTCTGCTGATGTCCCCCTCCTCTGAGCAGATGCCCCCTCACTTTCCCTATCAATGTCATCAGGCCTGGATGTGTGTTATGATGACACCCTCCCACCTCCCCAGAGAAGTGAGGGCTTAGAAGAAATCAGACATACCCGTATTACTTTGCTGAGGTTACTGTAGCAAAGCGATTGCGTGGCTGAGACAACAGACATTTCTTTTCTCATGTTTCTGGAGGCTTGGAGTCAGAGATCAGAGCATGGGCAGGGGTGGTTTCTTCTGAGGCTTCTCTCCTTAGCTCGTAGGGGACCATCTTCTCGATGTGTCCTTGCATGGTCTTCCTTCCATATCTATCTGTGTTCAAATATCCTCTTCTTTTAAAGACTCCAGTCCTATTGGATGAGGGCCCACCCCTCTGGCCTCATTTTAATGTAATCACCTCTTTAAAGGCCTTACCCCCAAATATAGTCACATTCTGAGGTCCTGGGCTTAGGACTTCAACATATGAATTTTAAGAGGGCTCTTCTTACCTCCCTCTCTTGCAAGCATCTATTGATAGAAAGCTTGGAGCTGGTCCTTTGCGGGGAGTTTCTTGGCCTTCACTTTATCTTTGAGTCTCAGCCAATTGCTGTGCTTCTCTTCATACCAGGTCACCAGCCTCCCTGGGACTGAGTTTTCACCCCATGGACTTGTCTAGGATGGAAGTTTCTCTTTTGAGATACCAACCTTTTTGACAAGTCTTTGGTGCCTAATTAATGTTCACTATTTTCTTTCCTGGATTTGTCCCTATGTTCCCAGCCTCCTGGGGTCCCTGGCTTTAGCTTCCCATGGCCAAGTGTTCCAAAATAGCCGGTTTCATCCATTGCCCCACTCACTGGAGGCCTTAGTTTCCTGAGAATCCTGTTAAGCCCACTCAGCCAACTGAACATCCTTGGCCAAATCATTTTTTTAAGGACTGGGGCTCTAGATCTACAGAAGTCTTCTTCAGAGGTTAATGTCTATGGAAGACAAAGTATCCCTACTCTTTAGCCTCTTCCCTAGTCCCAGGGAGTAGATACTGACTTGTTATTTTGCTTTCAGGATCCTAGGTCTAAAATGAAGGCTGAGGATTCAGAAAGTGTGTGTATGTGTGTGTGTGTGTGTGTACAAAAGATGTGTGCATTTCAAAAGGAAACTGTCTTCCATTTTTCTTCTTTATTATAACCTCTTTGCTGTCCTTTGCTAAAGAAGCAAAGTGATTCTAGCATGCATCTTCCAATCGGTGAAGAAGAATGCATGGATGGTTTCCTACTAATGTGGGTCCCACATTCTGGAACTCTGGCAATTTGAAGAAGAGAAAATAACACAAAAGGGGTTGGGTGGGTTAAGCGAGTTTGCTTCACTGTGGTGGTCTTCAATCTCCTCGTCTGTAACTAGAGTTAGTAATGCTTGCCTTCCCCAAGTTGTTTTGAACTCTGAATACTGTGAGTGAGAATCTCTGCAAACTATAGTAGACTATAACAAGTCAGAGTTTTCAAAAATGTACATTTATGATTAAAACAACCGTCACCATATGGTGTGGGAAGAAAGAAAGGGCTGAAAGGGAAACACTGAATTATTATCCCCAGAAATTTTTAGCTTTGCAAGAAACACGCGTTAGGAATTATAAGGGCAGACAGATTTAATCAGGGGTCCCTACAAAAGCAATCAAGATCAAATGAACTGTAATTACAGTAATCAGTTCATGAACTTTAATGCCACGTTCCTAATTTCAAATATTATGAAGTCCTGCATAGTGAATCAATCTGTCATTGCAAAGATAATAAAATTTTCATGTCTGATGAGATATATTCTATTTGACTGAAAATTTGTCATTCTTTTCATCAGCAGCCTCATTAGGGTCACTGTTTTATAATTTTAATTAAAGTGAATGAATCTTATGAATATATCTATCATCTCTCTTTCTCTTTCTCTCTGCATCTCCTTATTTATCCACAAAAGTTTAAAATAATAGATTTAATATAACTGGTTATGCTTATACGACTCCCCTCCAAATTTCTCCTTAAAGATTATTTTCTCCGAGAAGCCCTCCCTAGACCCCAATTAAATCAGGTTCTCTGATTATCAAACCCCACAGTGGGCCAGCATCTTTCTGTAGCGTGTCCCAATCTGTAGTTCTATCTTTACTTTTGTGACTATGTGTTTAATGTTTGTGCCTCATGGTCCAGACTGGAAGACTCAAGAGGGTGGAGAGATTGACCATGTCATCCACATGGCCTATGGTGGGACTCTTAGATTCAATCAACCTCACTCTCTGTGGCCTGTGAGGTGCTTTGTGGGTTGAGGTCTATTTCCCATGCCACCTCCTTTTCTGTTTTTCAAAATCCCTGGCACATTTCTACTACTGGTCTATTATACTTGATGTTTTCTCTGCCTGGAACTTTCTTCCTCCAGATTTTGCCTGGCTGTCTTCCATGCAAAATGTCATCCAAATGTCACTGTCTTAGCAAGCCTGTCTCTGATCTCACACATCAAAACTAGAGATGCCCCCCTCTGCATTCATCCTTAATTTTATTTCCTTCTTTTGTTTTTCTTTCCATGCACTTGCCACTATATGAATTATCTTTCTTATGTACATATCTATGTTCTTAAGTGTATTTTTGTATATTTATTACCTGATCCCTTCTAAGATGTGAGATCTCTGAAAGCAAAACTCTATCTCTTTGATTTAATGATGCTTGATCTTTGTAAGTACACAAATACTTGTTATATGGATAAATACATGATCAATACCTATTTGAAGGTATATTTTGGATGAGTGAAATGAACAATCACTAAGTGAACTTTATTTGATTGATTGATTGATTGTATATTTTTTTCTTGGAGTTCGATTTGTCAACATATAGTATAACACCCAGTGCTCATCCCTTCAAATGCCCCCCTCAGTGCCCATCACCCAGTCGCCCCATCCCCTCGCCCCCCTCCCCTTCCACTACCCCATGTTTGTTTCCCAGAGTTAGGAGTCTCTCATTTTGTCACCTTCTCTGATTTTTCCCACTCATTTTCTCTCCTTTCCCCTATAATCCCTTTTACTACTTTTTATATTCCGCATATGAGTGAAACCATATAATTATTGTCCTTCTCTGATTTACTTACTTCACTCAGCATAATACCCTCCAGTTCCATCCACGTCGAAGCAAATATTGGGTATTTGTCATTTCTAATGGCTGAGTAATATTCATTTTTATTTTTCTTAAAGATTTCATTTATTCATGAGAGACACACAGAGAGGCAGAGACATAGGCAGAGGGAGAAGCAGGCTCTCTGCAGGGAGCCCCATGTGGGACTCAATCCCTGGACTCTGGAATCATGCCCTGAGCCAAAGGTAGATGGGCTTAACCGCTGAGTCACCCAGGCATCCCTAAGTGAACTTTATTATAACAAGTTTATTCAGGTAAGATTTAAGAAAAATTACAAATCATGCTTTGGCATTCCATTGAAAATAAGAGTTCTGTTAGGAACTGATTTGCCTCTGGATAGTCACTTGTAAAAGCAGACAGGACTTCTCAAGTAGATATGAATTCCATTCGGAAGTGGGTGAAAGGTGTTGATGCTACTGGGCCCAGGTGTTCCTCAGCTCCTTTTGGCTCCTGGCCATGCACAAGGTTGATATGGCTCCAAGTTCCTAACTGGAATGTGTCTTCAGAGTTCTGTCCTTGAGAAGATTCTACTTTGAGCCATAGAACTCCCCGGCATAGATTATTTGTGAGTAGAAACAAGGATTAAAATCAATGCCTTTGAAGAGTGCCTAGGTGGCTCAGTTGGTTAAGTATCTGACTCTTGATTTCAGCTCAGGTCATGATCTCAGGATTGAGAGATTGAGTCCTGTGTCAGGCTCTTTGTTCAATACATTCTGCTTGTCTCTTTCCAACCACCCACTCAAGTTAATAAATAAAATCTTAAAAAAAAATCAATGTCTTTGAGGCCAGGTAATTGTTCCAAATAGATTCACTGTGAATGTAGGTTTTGTGTTGACTCTGAGCCATGCCCTTTGCACTCTTTCCTTTGAATATCTGAGGCCACCTGGTCTTTAGCTGAAGAGATGGTCCTATGTAGACTCAGACAAACCCTCTGGAAGGCATGGACACTTACAATGCTTTAGCTCATCACTCCAGCCCCCAGAACTGAGTTATATTTTCCACTGTATTTCTTGACTTTGACGTCTAGTCTTGTTATAGCATCTTCAAGGATTCCATTACTTTGCTGTAGTTATTGTTGACAATTCATCACTTGACCCTATGGAAAATTCCTGAAACCAGTGCTTTGCTAGTAACCTCTCTTGACATTCTTCCTGCAGCGAGTACATCTCTTATTCCACAGTTATCTTTGTTTATCCTGGTAACAGCACTTCTACAGTATTTTTTTGTTTTTTATTGATAATGGTTTAAAATTTCCTTAACTTGGGTACTATTTTTTAGTAGTAATATGCATATATTAACCTTTTAAGAATTTTACTAAAATTACTTAATGCAACTTAAATTTCTATATTCATCTATAGGTTTTATCTGTTATGGATTGGAATTCAATCTTTCTTTCTTTCTTTCTTTCTTTCTTTCTTTCTTTCTTTCTTTCTTCTTTATTTCTTTCTCTTTCTTTTATAGCAGCTTTATTGAGATGCAATTCTGGTAGTAAGAAATTTGTCCTCTCCTAAAGAAAGGGAATTCTAGCAGGCAATTTTAAATACCTTTTAGTTTCCTGAAGGGTAAGAGTATCTTTGTCAAGCAAGGTAGGTCATTTGGATCACATCTGATAGTTTATGCTAAGGGAGATGCTAAGTTATGCTGAAGAGATGATACTTGGTCATGCCAGAAAGACCAACCAAGTGAGTAGACAGTTGGGGCTTTGAAGTACCTGATATCACTAACACCACTTTTGGGCAAGGAAGAAGGCCTGGAAATTGACTTTAGCCATATGTGCCATGATTCCATCAGTCCTGCCTACACAGTGAAGCCTCAACACAATCTCTGGCACTGAAGCTTGGGTGAGCTTCCCTGACAGGCAATACTCCATGTACATTGTAACGCATTAATGCTGGCAAGGTAGCACATCCCTGAGAAAGGTAGAAAGTCCACTTTTGGAAATCCTTCATACTGCCCCCTTTTTAAAAAAAAGATTTATTTTTTTATTTTAGAGACAGTGCGGGGGGAGGGTAAAGGGAGTGGGAGAGAGAGTGAATCCTCAAGTAGACTTCCCACTAAGCGCAGAGTCAGACACAAGGCTCGATCCCACAACCCTGAGATCATGACCTGAGACAATATCAAGGATCAGACACTCAGCTGAGCCACCCAGGTGCCTCTTTCAGGCTGCTTCTTACATATCTTTTCCTTTGGCTGATTTTAATTTGTATCCTTTCATTATAATAAAACTATGATTGAAAGTCCAGTGCTTTCCTGAGTTCTGTGAGTGATTCTAGTGAATTATCAAACGTAAGGTTGGCGGTAAGAAACCCTATAATTTGTAGTCAACTGTCTGAAGTGAAGGTAGTTTTAGGGACCTCCAAATTCGTGTCTGGTGTGTGAAGTAAGAGCAGTAAGAGCAGTCTTAGGGGGACTTAGGTTCTCTAAATTTCTTTGCAAATTCACATAAGTTCAGTGGCATTTAGTAAATATACAAAATTGTGGACAAATCACTACTAATTCCAGAACATGTTAATCACCCCCAAAAGTTTTGTACTCTTTTTTTAAAGATTTTATTTATTTATTCATAAGAGACACACAGAGAGAGGCAAGGACATAGGCAGAGGGAGACGCAGGCTCCCTGGAGGGAGCCCGATGTGGGACTCAATCCCAGGACCCAGGGATCATGACCTGAGCCAAAGGCAGACACTCAACTGCTGAGCCACCCAGGTCCCCCAGCTTTGTACTCTTTAGCATCTACTCCTCATTCCCTCTTTTCCTCCCACTACCAGCCTCTGGTGACCATTAATACATTTTCTAACTGTACTTACTTGCTTATTGTTACATTTCATTTAAATGGAATAGTACAAGAGTGCCTGGATACCTCAATGGTTGAGCAACTGCCTTCAGTTCAGGTATCCTGGTATCCAGTCCCACATTGGGCTCCCCGCAGGGACCCTACTTCTCCCTCTGCCTATGTCTCTGCCTCTCTCTCTGTGTCTCTCATGAATAAATAAATAAAATCTTAAAAAAATAAATGGAGTAGTACAATATGTGGGGTTTTTTTTGTGTGTGTGTCACTGGCTTCATTCACTTAGTATAATGTTTCAAAGATTCATTGATGTTGTAGAATCAGGACTTCATTCCTAAATTATATTCCATTGTGTGGATATACAACATTTTGTTAATCCATTTATCAGCTGATGAACATTTAGGCTATTTCCACTTTGTGTCTATTATGAATAGTGCTTCTGTGAATATTAGTGTATGAAGTTTTGAGTAGACATAGATTTTCAATTCTCCTGGATATATACCTATAGTGGTTCATATAGTAATTTTATGTTTAACTTTTTGAGGAGTTGGCAAACTGTTTTTTTTATTTATTTATTCATGATAGAATGAGAGAGAGAGAGGCAGAGACACAGGAGGAGGGAGAAGCAGGCTCCATGCCGGGAGCCCGATGTGGGACTCGATCCCGGGACTCCAGGATAGCGCCCTTGGCCAAAGGCAGGGTATCACTTGCAGTTTTAAGTTGGAATGCCTGTTAAGGGAAATGCTTAGCTCAAAAAGTTCAAAGTGAAATTAGACCTCTAATACCTTCAACTGTAATCTTCCACGAATGTTAAAAGAATGGAATGTCAGGTATAATTGCACTTAGCCAAGGGAGTATTTGGTTTTTAGGAGGGAGGTTATCTATCATTTCTGGAACCATGCAGTGTAATTAACCATCTGTTCTACATATAAACATAAATTCTATTGACCCTACTTGTCCTTGGCATAACTGTTTTTCCAAATATACCCAGAACCAAGAGAAGATTATGCTGACTTACTCTTAGCATCATGTTGAAAGCTTCTTCCTAGTAACAGATTTTTCTCTATACATGTTTTAAATTTTTTTAATTTAATTTTTTTTCGTTTTTTCAAGTGTGGATTATGAATGACAGATATTTCAGATAAACATTTGATAAATTCATTCTATATTCCAGGAAAATGAATTAGCATTTGAATAAAACACCTGAAAGGCAAAGCCATCTTTATTTATTATTATTATTAAGTACAAGCTGATCATTGGCTTGATTAGATCTTTCATATAGCCTAAAATTATTGAGACTCATTTTCAATTTTCCTTTTCCAGTTTGAGTATCAAAACTTTATGCCCAACACAACATCATTTGCCATAGAAAATAAAGTTGCTACACTCATCCAAATCAGACAGTACTTTACTTCATGGAGACGAAGAGGTATTCTGGATGAATAACTGTGAGAATATGAGAGTTGTCTGAGAGTTATGCTCACAAAAATCTACCATCCTAAGTGGGGAGATGTGCAATACTATGAGTAAATAGGTGCTGAGAGGATGTGGAAACCTCGAAAGCTGTAATTAAGGCTTTCCGGAAGTCATCTCAGAGAGGTAGTTTGGAATGGATGCAAATGCAACTCAGGCATCTGAAATCTTATTATTTGTGCTTTCTCTGGACAAAGCTCATGGAAAATAGATGGTTCACAGTCAAAGAAGTATGAAATCAGAAGAGTACCATGTCATGGGCGGCATTGTATACTTGCACCAGCAGATAGCTGGTCTTGGCCAAGTAAACTGATGCATCTTACTTGTTTGGGCCACATTATTCCTTCAAAATGGAGCCCCCATACCTGAGAAGCAATTGTTGAGAGTAGCTCATATTCTTTACTTGAGTTTCCTACTTACCAAGTGACAATGATTTTCCATTTCATGCTTTCTCCTTGTAATAAGGGAATGAGTTTGTGAGTCTTATTCCAAGAATGGTAGTTTTCCATCTTACATTAATATGTTGGAATTCTGTTTATTTTACTTATTTATTTATAAATATATATTTTTAAAAATGTTATTTATTTATTTTAGAGCTAAAGAGAGAATGAGTGAGAGAGACAGCACAAGTAGAGGGGAGAGCAGAGGAGAGGGACAAGCAGACTCTGCGTTGAGCATCAGCCTGACATGGGGTTCGATCCCATGACCTCAAGATCATGACCTGAGCCAAAATCAAGACTCAGTGCTTAAATGACTGAGCCACCCAGGTGACCCTGAAATTCTGTTTAAATTTGACCTTGTTTCTGAGAGACAGAACTGCTTCTGCAGTTCCAACCAAGTCTCCTGGATCACTAGATTTTGGACCGCGGGGAGTTCACTTTGTCTGTCCTTTCTGAGCAGCTGTCTGGTCTTCATCAGGTGGCATTTGATCTCACTTTATTCACCTGAGATATGCGTCAAAGAACAGGACACTGTTAGAAGAAATTAGGCAGTGAGGCAGGTTTGTTTTCTGTTCTTTTAATCTATCAATTCTGTGCCTAGTTCCTCAGTGTCAAGTTTCTTTTTTTCACCTGGCAATACAGCTTACCTAGCAATGCAACAAACCAGTCTCATCAAGGTGTAAATGATGGATAATGTCATCCATCTTGCCATCTACATGTTGCTGTACTTTAGATTGGAGCAAAAAATGTTGGAATTATCTATCTATCTATCTATCTATCTATCATCTATCTATCATCTATCTATCATTTATTTAAAGGTTTTATTTATTTATTCATGAGAGACACACAGAGAGAGGCAGAGGCAGAGGCAGAGAAAGAAGCAGACTCACTGTGGGGAGCCCAGTGTGGGACTTGATCCCAGGATCCTGGGATCACAACCTGAGCCAAAGGCAGATGCTCAACCACTGAGCCACCCAGGTGCCGCAAGATGTTGGAAATTTAGACATCACTAAGCTATACATGCTGTGGGAGACAGTTTGGGTGTTCATTCCTATCCACTCTGACTCATCTTCTGGTGCCGAGGAGGGCGACATTCTCTGATTTCCTTTGCAGTTGGCATCTTGTGACAAGTTCTGATAGTGGACTGTGAGCGGAGTGATGTATGTCTCTTCTGATCTAAAACATTTTGTGCTGGTGCAAGATCCCCCAGAACTCTCTCTCTTCTGGGCAAAAGAGAAACTTTCATCTTTATGTCTATGATCAAAATGACAGTCCCTCCAACAGCCTGGGTTCCTGAGAGACTGTGTGGAGAAGTACAACCCTTTTCTCTTCACTGAGTTTGTATGTGTGTCATTTTGTGTCATTTATGGATATGGACCATGAATAAAAAAATTACTATTCTGTTTTTTTTAAGATTTTATTTATTTATTTGTCAGAGAGACAGAGAGTGTGTGCGAGCGTGTACACACAAACAAAGGGAGTGGCAGGCAGAGGAAGAGGGAGAAGCAAATTCTCCACTGTACAGAGAGTGAGTGCGGGGCTCAATATCAGGATCATGGGATCATGACCTGCGCTTAAGGCAGATGCTACCCTAAGCCACCCAGGTGCCCCCAAAAATGACTATTCTTATATTATTTACTACCAAAAATTGAAAGTTTTTCTGTTATCTCAGCATCATTTGGACCAGTATGGTATAATAGAAATAGAATGTGAGCCACATACATAATTATAAATCATAAATTGTTCAGTAACCCCATTAAAACATGAAAGTAAATAGTTGAAATTAATATAATAATATATTTTATTTACTCCAACATTTCCAAAATATTATACTTTTAACATGTAATTAAGGTAAAGAAATCACTAATGAGGTACTTTTTTTTAAAAAAAATAATCCTGAGTCTTTATTTATTTATTTTTGAGATTTTATTTATTCGTGAGAGAGACAGAGAGAGAGAGAGAGAGAGGCAGAGACATAGACAGAGGGAGAAGCAGGTTCCATGCAGGGAGCCCGTTGTGGGACTCCATCCCAGGACTTTAGGATCATGCCCTGGGCCGAAGGCAGTGTCAAACCGCTGAGCCACCCAGGCTGCCCATATACTGAGTCTTTAAAACTAGATGTGTATTTAGCTGTAGTTCATCTTATTTCAAACCAGTTATAGTACAAGTGCGCAATCTCCACAGGTGGTACTATATTGGACAATGCAGGTCTATACCATCTTGGCTAAACATATAAATTCTGTAAGCAGAGATTCTAAATCAGTTATGATTTATCATCCTGGGATTGTTATTGTGATAAAATTAAAGAATTCTTTCATTCATTATCTTTAACTTCTGGACATTTCTCTTTGCATGTTTTCCCAACTATTTGGGAACCCCAAGGGCTATCTTTGTTGTGTGAATCACAAACCATAGCTCTTCTTTTTTTATTTTTTATTTTTTATTTATTTATTTTTTTTACCATAGCTCTTCTGAGGGCTTCTTGAGTTGTGCAGCACACTGCGATGTGAATATATACAGAATACTTTGCTGGGTGCAGGAGACAGCCACAGGGTTATAAAGTTTTATGCACTGGCATGTCGAGCTGTTTACTCTTCAGGGAAGGCACACAAGTAATAACATCCGATTCAAGCAGACACCTGCCAGGGCATTGATACTTCATCCATCTATTCTCTGGATGTTAAAAGAAGAGAGAAAACATAAAGAGGCTCAAATACCAGAAGCAATACTTTCAATTCAGTTTAATACCCTATGTGTGTCTTAGTTCAGATTTCCTCTGAAGCCCTGAGAATGGATTTCAGTACAAGTAGTCCACCTGAGCTGTGCAGAATGGTATAGTGACCCAGGAAGGGGAGTGTGCTCTCGTAAACCAGCTGCCACTGTGGGCAATTAGTATTTGACTCTGAAAAGAAAGTCTGGAGAATAGTGTCAAATACAAGGTGTGAAATTAACCCAGTCTAAGCACAAGCAGGCTGAGGAATTTACACACCAGCTCTGAGTCATGGGTTGTGGGTGTTCCCAGGGGAGGTTGGTTCCCGACACTCCCGGGCAGGAGCACCTGCAGGCCCAGAGACTTCAAGACACATATTTAGAACCTACCCAGATAAGAGAAGTGATAGGTTGGACAGCTATGGGTGAGACATTGGCAGAGGCTGTTCTAATAGGACGTTCGTTTCAATATTGGAAGAAATCATAGAATTACGGAGCCAGATTTGACTAATCAAGCCAAGAAGGAGGATTTCTGAGGACAGATTTAATACAGTGTTACAAATTTAGGTTAAAAAGGGGAGAGTTTGAGTGCCAGTGCTAATCTTTAATGAGGAAATTGAGGTGTCAGAGATGAATGTGGCCTCAGATCTTACACTTGAGAAACCGAAAGCCATGAGGCTTTGCTAAAAGTTGACAACAGTTTTATCGGTACAAAGGTATGAGGAGGGGCTGACTACTGCTCTTGGACATCATGGTGGAGTGGCAACTTAATTGATGACCTATATACTCTGCAGAGGCTACTCAGAAGAATTGGACCCCAGACACTGACACACTATAGACAGAGCATCCATCCGGCAGATTATACACCCTGCTAATTTGCAAAAGACATTTCCTCCTTGATGATTTTTTTCCCCTTGATGAATTTTATAGCTTTATCATAATCAGTCATTTTTCCCTGAAAGCACCCATGATGTCACTTTGATATCACTTTGATACAGTAGATAAAGGGTAGAGCAACATCCTGGTCCTAGCTTAACAAACTCAGTAACTATCAATCTTTTTGGTTGGGGCAAAACTTATCTTATATTTCAGACTTAATATTAAATATTGAAGCTCTGGTAATTAATCTTCTTGTTCCCAAATTCTGAAAGTATCTTGTTGAGGAACTGTAGCTCTCTGGGTAAGGTGTACAAGTACCTTCATATTGTCAATCCAGTGGAAAAAGTTAAGCCATTTTTTCCCTTCCTAACTTGTGTCCTATTCAGAGAAATAAAACAAAATTCAATGATCAATTATTTATTTAACATCCACTTTTTCTAGGTTTCAGACAGAAGGAAGAGGGTAGAGATAAAACAAATATAAGTAATAGTCTTATAACTAGACCTCAGAAGATATTAAAGTCTTTCATTAAAAAATATTAGGATGCCTGGATGCCTCAGTGGTTGAGTGTCTGCCTTTGGCTCAGGTTGTGATTCTGGGGTTTTGGGGTTAAGTCTTGCATCAGGGCCCCCCAGGGAGCCTGCTTTTCCCTCTGCCTATGTCTCTGCCTCTCTCCGTGTGTCTCTCATGAATAAATAAATAAAAATCTAAAACAAAAGTCTTTCATTAAAAAATATTTACTGTGAATATCCTATGTGTCAGGCTTGGCTAGGTGCTGAGGATATAATGTGAACAAGATAGATGTAAGCCTCGAGCTGGTGGGGAACCAAGATAAGTCAAAAAGAAATTATAATACAGTGTGATGCATGTGGTGATAGGATGACAACAATATGTCTCGGGAACTGAGTTTTTTCTCTCCTTGCTGTTAGCCATTCCATGGCCAAATTGGTTGAGGATTTTAGTGTTATCACCCTGCTGGAAAAAAGAGAAATATCCTTCAGTTTCAATAGGATGATGATCTAACAACTGACTATGAGTTGAATTTTAAGAGCCCAAGATTGCTGAATAATTCTTGCTTTGGCACTCGATTCTATTTGCTCAGGTGTTCCAGAGACATTCTAAGAGGCTAGATCTCTAGAAGAAGAATGTCCCAGTGATTGCAACTCTGTGCCATTTTTCAATGGAACAGGATTAAGAGAGAATAATGTGAATGTATTTTTTAAAGGTAAACATGCCAAATGGATATGGGGAGGTTTTCATAGTATTTGTAGTAGGATCTCTGGTTGAGTTTGCATTGTCTCTACATCTGAGTCAGTCTGGGCTGGTCGGCTGGGCTTGTGAGGCAGGTCTATCAGGAATCTGTTTTCATGAGAGTCTCCCAGTTAAGAACTTATTTCAGGGAAGGAGGGAGTCAGGCATAACCATAGAGTTGGAGGGGAGGAACAGAGTGATATTAGTGCTGAGTGATGAATAGCACTTCAGTTAGAGTCCATCTCAGCCACAAGGAAGGACTTTTGTTTTCATCATAAGACGAAAAAAGTTCAAAGTAAAAACTGGCAAAGTTATTTCTCCAAAAATATGAGTCAGGGTAAGCCAATCCTGTCATATCAGAATATAAAGGGGGAAAGGTAAAGGTTTTGTCCTAGACCTTTACCCAGCATGGGCAGCGTAGGGGTCTGATGCACTAGAGTAGTATTAGGAGGGAGGTGACAGACATTGCTGCTACCTCCGATGGAATTCTGAAACACATGGGGGAAGATGGCAGAAATTTCTTAGTACCAGTAGGCAAAGCTCATAGCAGTGACAGCATTGTAAGGTGTAGCTAACTCAACCATTGCTAGTGTTCAATGGCTGGCAGTAGCAGTGGCACCCAGCAGAGATGTGAGCCTGTTAGGGATTTAGCAGTGATGTTCCATGGATGCTGATGCGCCTATACCTGAGCACATGGGAGACATTCCCTCAGAACTGCTAGGAACCCTTGTTGGTGGACGGGAGGCTTTACAGGGAATAGAGTTCCTTGCATGGTACCATCATCTTCTTGGAAAGACAGTCTCCTGACATTGCAGGTGAGATGCTATGGGGTCTTCACATAATTACAGCTTCATCCCAATGGCCCTTTGGGTCTTTAACATTCCATCTTCCTTTCTCCCTCTCCACCAGAGCTCATTATTAAACTTGCTATTTTCTGCCGATCTCTTTCAACAATAAAGCTGGCTTTTTTGTTTAGTTCCCTGCCCCTACCATTGAGGGTCCATCGAGATAGATATTGCCCTTTCACCTTTGAATTGGGAGGTTTCTCTTTCCATCCCTTAATTAGGGTATAGCTCCTTTGATTACCTTTACCTAAAAAAGTCAGTACAAGAGTGACATAAATGGCTGTGTACTTCGGTTATCTCCACTAGAAAGGCAAAGTAACCACATCTTGGTGATTGATTTCAAGAGGTCCAGAAGATTGTGGGCCCCACTAGGACAGGGTGCAGGGAAACACTAATATGGAAGCACATCTGAGTGCCCTCCACCCCCCAGGCTGCCAACTGCTCTGCATCCTTGTCTTTGAAAGAGATAGACTATGACTTCTTGTGGCAGCTTGGGAAGTTTAGAAATTTTCTAGAGAAAAAAAAAACTGAGTTCGTTTAGGTTAACAATTATTAGCAGTTTATTTCAGTAGGTCTGATTATAATACGTGAGTGAAAATTTACGAAATAAACAGCCCTTTTAAAAAGCCTTGGGAATGAGCATGTGAATTTGTCTCTTTCTGCTGAGTGACTGACATTAAACATTCAAATCACTCTTCACATTCATTATGTGGAGTTTGAATAGATTCGTATAATCCTAACCTGCTGTGTTCTTCACTTGCTAATCTCGTCCAACACCAGTGGAATATTAATGATTACGGAGCCATAACACTTTCCATAACCTCTGCTATTTATTCTGTGACAAAATTAAGTACAGTCTGTATTTAATTACTCAGCATTGGACTTCAGCAGGAAAGAATTCAATTTTGTAAAATAATAAACTTTTGGGTAATGGTATGCATAATCAATGCATATTTTGTTCATTCAGTGGCTATCTTGAGGGCAGTCATTATTTCTTTCCCTGTTTAAAGGAATGTTACACTTTTAAGGTCACTGTCCTCATAGCCTTCCTTAATTAGCAGCAAAAAAAGAAATGAATTGAGCTTTGGACATTTCTTTTCTGGTTTTAAAATCACCTTTTTGCATTTAGCATTAAGGTCACAAATTTTTGAGGCCAAAGCAGGGTTTTCCCTGGATATTTTTCTTGGACCACTTCTCCATCAGAAGTAGTAAGAGGTGGCATATTTTCTTTTTGTCAGAAAAACATGTATATAACTGTGTTATTATCCAGGGCTGAGAAAAAATAAAAGCCCTGATGACAAAGGACAATTCCTCCTTGACACGAGAGTACATTTCTACGCTAATAAGGTGACCACCAGCTATTGGAGTGCCAGCTGGTTCCTTACAAGCATTTGTTTGGTTAGGAAAAGATAGGTACTGGAACTTTGCTTCAGGCTCTCAGATGTTGGTGTAGCTCTACGTGTCTGGTTTTGCTTCCAAATTAAGACCTGAGTTTTAGCTGTAGTCTTCTAGGTCCAACATGATAGCATTA
The DNA here is from genome assembly GCF_011100685.1 of Canis lupus familiaris. Lineage (NCBI taxonomy): Eukaryota > Metazoa > Chordata > Mammalia > Carnivora > Canidae > Canis > Canis lupus. Next base: position 47,046,679 of record NC_049224.1, on the reverse strand, counting down.
TCCAAGAATCTTTTCTTCTCTTCATTATTTTTTTTTGCCATTTCTCATTCCTTCCTTCCCTAACTGTTCTCAAAAATAGTGTGGACACACAGGATTTCTCTGAAGTCAGAAGGTGGCCCCTGAAAATAGAGCCCTTTCAGTGTGGTTCACTCCAAGTCTCCTTTGAAGACAATCACACTCTCAGGTTTTCAGCTGAGAAATTGTATTAAGACCTTAGGTTGGTAAACCGCGGGAGGAAGGACGAGGGGCTGTGAGATGGATTGCTGACTATGGGGGGATCGGAGAAAGAGTGAGTTCTGACTTTCTCTGGACTTTTCATCCTTGATATTTGTGGAAATGGGATGAGGTGACATACCTAGACCAATCCTAACAAGTTGAGAAAGTGGAAAGTTCAGCATCTTGTTCTTGGTACAACACTCCCCACCAATCCAATGTGTTATCTATATTTCTTCAGGACTTGAAGGGAAGGCTTTGTTGGGAGAGAGTACCCTGCTTCTCCCCAAGCTTAAGAAGACCAAAGCGCTTCCTTTCATAGAAGTAGAACCTGCAGCTCTGAAATGCTAGGTGACATACTCAGAGCTGCAGACCTAAGATGAAGAGAAGCTCTTTTGAGTTTTATGTCCATATGCTGGTTGCACACTTACCCATCTACAGCAGCCAGTCCACTGTAAAGTCTTTATAAGAGGCAGCCCAAAATAACCATATGCAATGAGAAGATAGGCAGTTTTGGTTTTGTGGCTTTTTTCGCCTTTGCTTGAAGAGCACACAGCTTGTCAAAAATGAACCATAGGTAACATAAGACTTAGATCTCCTCAGCTGTTGGCCAGTTGTTTAGTTTCAAGGTTTATTGGTTCAAATTCCTGTAAAATTAGATCCAGGCTCCACCCTTGTCCACCCCCAGCCTTCTCCAACTGCTAACCTTATTCAAGAAGGAATCGATGTTTGCAGCTGGCTGCATTCTCCTCCTGCCCCCACCTTCCACAGTGTTAAGCGAGAAACACAAAACACATGGATGCTCATGAATAATTCAAGCCCCCAAGAGAAGGCTCTTCCATACTGACCCAACACAAACCTTTCCCATCAATCTGCATTTTTTTAAGCTAACCCTGGGAAAGCCAACCTCCTTCAGACGTGCGAATACAAGGCAATTCTGATTTGCAAGCCTAGAAATGTCCTCCAGTAAGAAAATCAATTCAAACCCAAAGTGACATTTCACTTCTATTAAGTCAGTGTTGTCTGGCCTGCATTATTTAATAGGGTGTATCTCTTATAACCTCTGAAGAGTTAAATCTCATGAACAGTGGAGCAGAATGCTATCTGTTATAATTTCAACGTTAATGATTGGAAACACAGAATTCATTATTCTGCTGCAAGTAGATTCTGAAATGGTTTTCATTTCAGTCCATCCATCAAAAAAGAACATGCCTCAGAAGATTTTATTGACCTTATTTTATTTGGGTGACCCATTTGTTTAAACATTTAGAATTATTACCCCAAAGGAACAGTACTCAGGGGCATCCTGCCCAGCCCTGGTTTCCAGGTAGAGGGTGGCATCCCTTATTTGCAAGGTGAAGCACTACTCAAAGAGAATAGCCAAAAGCCTCAGAGAAAACATGAACTGTCTCAGAGATTTCCTTTCAAGAGGGATACAAGAAGAGTCTAGCAGGAAATATAGGTATGAGGAGTTACTTGCTTGAAAGCTGTAACTGAACATTCATAACTCTTTGGGATTAAATTTAAGGCTACTGTAGTCACTGGAAAAAGTCAAGATTAAAAAGTAGTTCTGGGGTCCAACTTACAACTGCCAGTTCGATGGATTATTTTTTCCCCAAAACTATATTAGCTGATTGGTTGGATTATCTAATACGTAGTTTATTTGGAGGTAAGACATTTCCCTCACTTGTAAAACGGATAATAGTAAGTGAAAATAAATAGATATTTATAAAACTTGGATTAGAACATAGAAGGACGAATTAGGTCAGGGTTTGACAAATTACGGCCCACAGGCTAAATCCAGCTCATATCCCATTGCTGCAGATAAAGTATTATTGAAACATACTTGTTCCATTCATTTTCAAAGTTTCCACATCTACTTCCACATTACAGTGACAAAATTCAGTGGTTTGGGAAGAATTGAGTGGTTTCAAAAGATATCATCAGGCTGGAAAAGCCAAAAAATATTTACTCTTTAGTTCTTTTTTTTTATTTTTTTATTTATTTTTTACTCTTTAGTTCTTTATCCAAATTGTTCATCAATTCTTAAGTTAGACTACTGTACTCATGACCCATGAGAGATAGTATCTACAGATCCTTTGAAAGAACAGGTATTTATTAATTCAAAAAATCAGAGAGAGTTGGCTTGGAAATATAATAAAGGCTAAGTTGCCAAAGAAAAATGACATTTAATGACATTATTTTTTTTAAGATTTTATTTATTTATTCATGAGAGACACAGAAAGAGGCAGAGATATAGGCAGAGGGAGAAGTAGGCTCCTCGCAGGGAGCCTGATGTGGGACTCAATCTCTAGACCAAGATCATACTCTGAGCCAAAGGCAGACACTCAACCCCTGAGCCACCCAGGCGTTCCAAGTTAATGACTTTTTTATAGTTGAAGTGTTAACTAGGTAACACATAGGAGCAAAAATTTGTTTCTGGTGCCATAGTGAAGGAAATCACCAAATTCAGAATTTGTCAACACCATTTATACCAAGTTTAGGAAACTGAAGTTTAGTCTAGTCCAAGTTCAGGACACTGAAACCAAGAGATATGGAACATGTATATTTCATCAGATTTTGCTATAGTCTAGATCAGGGGTGGGTAAAATCATTCTATAAAATCCAGATAGTAACCTTTTTAGGATTCTCAGGCCAATAGACAAAAGCAAGCAACTGTTCTTGGAAGGCTAATCCATTTATTTTACTGCTGTTCATACAAGGAGATGTGGGGCATAGCTTGTTGACATCTGGGTTAGAGGGAAGACTCCTTACTACTTCCACTTCTTTTGGTTCAGCTTCTGTGCTCATTAACCTTTCTTGTAATTACTAAATGCTAATTTTGTCCTACTGAGAAACCAAAAAAAAAAAAAAAAAAAAAAAGGACTGGAAATATTGACTTCCAGCAAAGCGAAAAGCTACCCCCAACCCCACTAGTGTGTCAACACACTTGGATCCTCAAAGCCTAGCCTAGTGCCAGGCATGTGATGGGTATTTAATAAATATTGCTGAAAGAAGGGTGATGTTGCCAAGGCAGTTCTGCCCTGTGATGGCCCATCTGGGCACACAGCTTGTTTCCATAGATAAAACTTCCACTTATAGATCTCTGTCTCTAACAGACATTTGAAAATCTAATTTAGCAAATATACCAGGTGACATCAAATTTGTTCTCTTGTATTATTGCTGACCTAAGAGGTAACCTGGTGCAATGACCTGATTGCTCTTGCTATTCAGGCAGCTTTCTAGCTTTCTTTAAAGTCTGTAGGTGATTTAAATAAGGATCTTTTCTACCATCTTATTGTTGAAGAAACTGTTTTTGAGCAGATAACACTTCCTCAAGTAGTACTTACTTTGGGATATCGTGTCTAAATTATTAGATACTTATTTTATTTTATTGGGAAAATATCTTTCCATCGTAGACTATCACTCATTACCTTTATGGAAAAATATGAATGAAACCATAATTCCCTCTTTTTTGAGGCTTAGGCTACATCCTCTTTCTAGCTTTACTGTTTTTGTTTGTTTTCTGGCTCTGTTGTTTTCGACACTTGTTTATCAAAAGTTTTGGCATCTGACCCAAAATATTTCTCTCTCCCCACATCCTTGCTATGATCATGGGTGATTTCAGTTTCCAAGTGGTAATTTATACCATGATCTCTCAATTTTTTGACCCTCAGTGCCAGGGTTTTGTCCTCCACTCGTCCTCCACCTCCCATTATATCTCTGCTCAGGTCATCATCCACAACTGCCTATCCCCTGAGAGCTCTGATTTGGTGATCCCATTATTTGCTTCAAATGTCCCCTGGTCTGGTGTCTTGTTCAACCTCCCCAATTATAGCCAATCTTCAGACACATCAGGGTTCTTGGTCCTTGTATACCTCTACCTTCTCCCAATTATTGATCCTGCTCACATCTTTCTTTATTCCTAATGCAATTTATATTGCTCCTTTCCCATAAAGCCATTTATTAACATTTCTTTGGCTTTAAGGGAAAGGTCTTTTAAGATTCCTATTTGTCAATAATGTTTATATTATGACTCTTTTGAAAATTAATTTCAGGGCTTTGGCACATTCTAGAATAGTAGGGCAGGACAAAAATATGATTTTTGAAAATCCCTTATTTTCTTTATAAGGAAATGTTCCTTAAAAACATCTATTTACTCTCCTTGCTTTATCTAAAGAGTTCAGCTGTGTTTTGAGCATTTCAAGATGTATCTAGATAAAGCTAGTAATATTGAATTTTCTACAAATTTTCTCCAGTAAAACCTGGCTATGTAATTACTATCTTTCTCAGAAATATTCACATAAATTGAATTGACCTTGTGGTATTGAAAATCTGAATTAAATGACCCAAGCCATAAAGGGAAATAAATGTAGTAGAATTCTTCTTAATCTCTTGAGTGTGTTTATGCATATCGTTGGACTATTCTGCTGGTAATATAAGAGCAATGTGTCATTTGATATAGCTACAAGCCATAAAAATGAATATTTTTAAGAAATAAAAATCAGACTGAATTCCATGCCTAAGCTGATAAATAGACAAACAAACCAAAGTCAAAACCAAAACCAAAAACATAGCTATTAAATCACTGGCACCTACACCCAAACATATGAATAGCAGCTTTAATTCAGAACAAATAGTCATGCATTAATTGACTTTTACTGTTTTCATGAACACAGTAGTTTTGTTTTTATTAATTAAAATAGTGCTTATGTCACAAAATGGGAAAAATAATTTTCTTATTATGTATAAAGGGATTTTTCCTTTTAATCAATTGTGAATGTTATAGAAATTACCTTTAAAGGGATTTTGAACAATATTCTTCATTCTCTCCCGCCCCATCTCCTAATTTAATAAACTTTGCAGACCTAAGGGAGAGTTTAAGAGTAGTTTATTAGGAAGAATCTTTCTGCATTTATATTTGAATTATATTTTGTCAAATAAAGAAACATGGAGGTTAATTTTAGTAATGGAGGATTAGGTAATTCAAATCAACCATTTTACTGAAGGCAAGAAAAAAAAGCTACGTAATACCTAAAAAAAGTGTTTGCTTGTAGGAGTTGGCAGGATAGTGAAGGCGAGAACCTCAGAGGCCAGAGCCCAGAGAGCTGAGTCCGTCATCTGGGACCCCACTTATAGTGGCAGCTAGGAGGTTCCTTAGTGCTTTGACAACCTTGCTGGGATAAGTGATAGGACTTAATAAGATTAATAATGAGTTTAGTGCATTTGCTACATGGACGGTCAATACAGAAATTATATTTCTATATTAGAGCAACAAACAGAAAATGAAAAATAATTATTACAAAATATAATCTATACATATTATTATCGTTTTTTAATCTATACATGTTAGAAGATTAAATACTTTGGAATAAACCCAACACATGATGTTCAGGATTTCTTCACAACTATGAGACACTTTTAAGAGAATTTAAAGAGTGATGAAGTGGAATTTGCCAGGTCTTCACAATAGCTCAGCTTCTAATGGTTCCTAAACTGCTTCGATCATTGATCCTAGATCAGTTCAATCCCACTCAAAATCTTACCAAGTTTTATTTTGTTTTTCTTTTTTTTTTAAACATCTTTTTTTAAAAATTTTTATTTACTTATGATAGTCACAGAGAGAGAGAGAGGCAGAGACATAGGCAGAGGGAGAAGCAGGCTCCATGCACCGGGAGCCCGATGTGGGATTCGATCCCGGGTCTCCAGGATCGCGCCCTGGGCCAAAGGCAGGCGCCAAACCACTGCACCACCCAGGGATCCCTTGTTTTGTTTTTCAGTGGAACTTGACAAGCCGATTCTTCCAAAGGACCAGAACACACTTAAAGAAGAAAACCAAATGGGAGGATTATTGCAATATATGTAGTTAAGAGATTAACATATAGGTACAAAGATCAATGGTTAGCACCACCAATAGTATAAAAAGAAGACCCATATGTATATAGCAAATGATTCATGATAAAAATAACACTTCGGAACAGTAGAGAAATGTTGGTCTTTTCAATAAATGCTGTCAAAGTAATTGGATGTCCACACCAAAGGAAATGAAATGTGATCCCTATTTTAGGGCATATACAAAAATTAATTCCAGGTTGTACTGTAGACTTCCAAATGGCTAGTGAATGTGTGAAAATCTTCCCAATCTCATTAGTTATCAGGAAAACACTCATTAGAAGCATAGGATCACATTACTCAGCCACTAGAATGGTGAACATGTAAAAGACAGGTAACACCAAGAAAGGATATGAGACAAGTAGAACGCTTATGTATCATTGGTAGGAGTAGGATTGGTATAACCATTTTGGAAAACATTGTACTTCTATTTATTAAAGTTAGGATAGGCAAATCCTATGATTTGGCAATTCTACTCCAAGATATATTCTAGAATATAAAAGCATGCCTAGGGACCCACAAGAGACACATAAAAAATGTTTATTGCAATATTATTGTAAAAGTCCAAGTGTACAAATGACTCTAATCAATGTTCATCAACATTAGAGTGTTAAATCATGATATAATTCTACCATTTTATATGCCTGTAATGTAATATTACAGAGTAATGAAAATAAAATACAGATTCATACAGTATGAGTACATAGCATAAATATAATTTTTATTAAATAAACTAGGTACAAAAGAGTATATACTATATAAGCCCATTAAAATGAAGTGCATAAAATAGGCAACAGTATGCTCTGGGTGGTAAACTATAAAGAAACACAAGTGTTACTTAAAAAAATAAAGATATTAGTTACCATTGGGAACCGTACATTGGGCATTTATTGGGATTTGATATATTGGGGTTTCTGTACTGTTGGTAACATTCTATTTCTTGATCTGGGTGGTGGTTTTATAAATCATTGATCTGAATTTTTTTTTGGTGCATATTTCTCTCTTTTTTTTTCACCATAGTAAAGAAATAAATTTTGATGTTTTTCTTTTTATTTACTTGTTTTTTTTATGTGAGAAGACAAATGCCCTACCAAGAATAGTTTTCTTTTTTTCCTCCAAGTAATGATAACTTAATATTTGAATTAGATTCTTGAACAAATAATTACTGAAGTATTCATCTTTTATCTCTCTGAAAATGGAAGAATTGGTCTCTACATTAACAAAGACTTTCAAAATTTTATTAGATATTGAATTGAATTTTAATTTGATATTGGGAATCCACGAGGAAAATGTACTTTTCATAAAGGATACAGGCTAAGTTCACCATGTGTAACTCTTTCTTTCTTTCTTTCTTTCTTTCTTTCTTTCTTTCTTTCTTTCTTTCTTCTTTCTTTCTCTTTCTTTCTTTTTCTTTCTTTCTTTCTTTCTTTCTTTTTCTTTTTATTTCCTTCTATCCTTTCCTTTTTCTTTCCCTCTCTTCCTTCCTTATAAGCACATTTGAATTATTGTAAGAAAATCTAAGGAATGAAAATTCATGCCTAAAATAAAAATATCAATGATAAGTGTTAACTTGTTAATGAACGTATTAAGAAATATATTATTCACCATCAGAAAGTGTATTTACCTTGGTGGAAAAATTCAACAGAAATAGTCTGAAACAGCACAGTCTAATAATTTCAATTAGTAATTTTGAAATTAATTTCAATTAATTTTTCATTGTCAAATTAGTTTTGCAAAATATAATCTACCTGTTATCATTCCACATCACTGTTTTGGATGACCTGTAAGGTTCTCTATGTAAATTTCTCTATGTAAATAATCAGAATTATAGGATATTTAAAAGAAATACAGTTCCAAGTCTTTACAAAAATACAGTAGTAATAATCCTAAATTCTAGCAATGCACCCTTGATTTAATGAATAAAGAAGATTCTTTCTTAATCAGAATTTAATTATTTTTATGTAAATGAAAGCTATTCTAATACTCTAAAATAGTTCTCTTTAGTTGGTTAAACATTTCCCTCTGAAATTTTGTTTATGTTACCCCTTTGCTTAGCAAACTATAAAACAAACTAAATGTCTTTTCAGCCCTATTTAATTTGCACAGAGACCAAAGTAGCATATCCTAATTTAGCGAGGTTTTATTATGTACATTTCTAAACTTTGTTGACATTTTATTGGTATTTCAGTTTATTAATTCAGATACGCAGACTTTATACAAGGTATTGATTGTCTAAAGTCCCACAGGAAGATTATCTTTATCAGGTTTATTCATCCACATTTTACAAAAGAAAGTGATTATAGTTCATAGTTTTTGAGAGGAAATAAATCTGTGGCACTGTTTGTAAAGTACAGAATTTATATTTTATATATTAGGAAAGAATAATTTCCCATGTAACTGCAAATATGTAAAAAATCATGGCTGTCTTCTGCTCAGAGTATATACCTTCTTGATTCTTTTTTTTTTTTTTTACCTTCTTGATTCAATTAATCAATGATTGGGTTTTTTTTCTAGTTTTATTGAGAGATAATTGACACACATCACTGAAGAGGTTTAAGATATACAGCATGGTGGTTTGATTTACATATATATTGTGAAATGATTACCACAACAGGTTCAGCCAACATCCATCTTTTCTTTTTTTTTTTTTTAACATCCATATTTTCATGTTGATACAATAAAAAGGAAAGAAGGAAGAATAAAGGAAAGAAAATTCCTGTGATGAGAACTCTAAGATTTGCTCTCTCAGCAACTTCCCTATATATCCTATAGCAATGTTTGCTATAGCTGTCATGTTGTATGTTACAGCTCCAGTACTGATTTATCTTATAGTGGAAATTATCTTTTGACCCCTTTTTCCAATTCCCTGTCTCCCCACCCTCTTCATTCGGTAACCACAAGTCTGATCTCCTTTTCTAGGAATTTGTTTCAGATTTCACAAATAGGTAGAATTATGCATTATTTGTCCTTTCCTGTCTGCTTATTTCATTTAGCATAATGCCTTCAAGGTTCAGGGCCTCTGAGTTAGTAACTGAGCTACTGATAGAAGTCAATCTTGTGACGTGGTATGAACTCAGCACCTTCTAGATATTCCCCCCTAATATTCAGTCTAGAAAGAGTATGGGTTATTGATTTGGGAAGTATATGGTGGGGGTTTGGAGCCATATCCCCATCTTCACTGTCTGGCCTTGGGTGAATCACTGGTCTAGTAATTGTATTTGCACAATTGCATCCACCCTGCAGAGTTTTTACATCAATGTCTGGAAAGCAATGAAGAAATTCCATAAATGAAAATGTATTATCTGAATGAAAGGGTCCAAACTGTTAATTTTATTGTCAAGGGACAAACACCCACAAGGAGAAGGAAGTTGCTCAAGATCACATAGCGGAAACTGGGATAAAATTTAGGTCTTCTGACATCTAACTAGTTGTTCTTTCCACCATCTTCTTTGCTTCCCAAATCATAATGAGTCTTGGCCCAACAACTTACAATAGAAAAAAAAAAGAAGAAAGAGAAAGAAAGAAATAAAAGGAAAGAAAAGAAAAACAGCTACATTGCAGCCCCTTCTCTAAAATTTCCAGGCTAATTTTATAGATTTAATTGGATTGGCATGGACAAGATTTGTCTTAATAAGAGAACGCATTCATTAGGTTGTAAAGTACAACCCCAAACAGGAGACAGCATGTGACAAATTACAGAAATAACAAGGCTCCGAATGGTCGAGCAAGTGCACCTGCAGCCGTCCCACCTGGGGCTGTGATTTCATTACCCTCATAAACCAAAGCAAGGTCAGGCTTAGTCAGACTTCGATTAAGAGGCCCCCAAGGAGATCCCAGGTGCAAAAGGAACTAGTGTAGATGCAAAAAGAGATATTTGAGACCTCCTCTTTCCTGTCCTGAAGCAGGCCTTGTTGGGACAGCTAACGGATGAGGTTTAGTAAACTAGGTGCAAAGAGTTGTCACATGGGGCGGTGGGCCAGAGGCCAGAAAACTTGGGTTAGATTCTTCTTTGGCCTTTGTTAGGTGTGGGGGCCAGGGAAGGTTTTCATAAACTGCATGAGAACCTAACCTTGCAAGTTTGTTCAGGTGCAGCTGTTCATCTTAGGGGGCAGGAAGAATAAATCTGTTCCTTGATTTGCTGGTAAGTGGCCTATGTTCCATGAGCCAGGTTGGATGAGAGTGAAGCCAAAATCCTTGAACTTGAGGAATGGCATATGAAGCCAGTTGACCTGGCCACATTTCAGGTCTCCCAATTAGATCTGCTTTTCTAAGTGGCTCCTACAGTTTCTAATTTTCCTTCTCAGAGTTGACCATGCAAAACGATCCTGCTTATGGAATGCCTCTTCCAACACCACTTGGCAAAATGCCTTGGGTCAGACTTCAGGCAGAGGTGACACGGAATAGTTGGTGCCAGGCTTTCAAATGTGTTCTGTGTGAGGTTTTCTTAGGGCTTTCTTGAGAGACAATGTGGTTAATTCAGCCATGGTTGGCTTGGGGCAAAATGTTCTGTGGCCTTTAGTTATGCATACATCCTAGCAAGGTCTGAGTTTTCCATTCCATGATGTCCAGAAATTACAATGGGCATTGAATAAATAGAAGTACCTCTTGACTGAGAATCAGGACCCAAATACTAGGTTTGAATATGTTATGATCTTACCAGGCCCCCTAGATCATTCACTTAATTTTTGGCATCTAAGGTCTACACTATTTTTAAGCAGTTTTATTTATTCCATATCAGGTAAGTGGAAAACCTAAAGGCTGGAATGTGGCTTCACAGTGATTTGATCAGGGCACACTGATGGAGGAGGTGATCCCCAGAGATTCTTGGTTTGAAGGGAACTAGTTCAGATGGGATAGTTACTGGAAATAACCAAAGACTGGAAAATCAGAGGATGTGTAAAAGCTACATAGAAGGACCACCAAGGGCGAATGGGGGAAACGGTAAATTTTGTCTTCCAGCAGAAAGACCAAGCTTATGGCAGGGAACGGGAGGCAAAATCCTACAGGGCCTGAAACAATGTATATATTATGATGATGTGGGAAAGATAGGGGAGTGACCCACCAGAAGCCTGAGAAGTTGTGTTTTGCAGGAGCCGGGTTCTGGTGCCTTTATTTCATTTCATCTTTTGTTTTGGTTGGCTCTGAAGTTCATGAATATACGCATTTCAAGTTCTTTATTAACTTTCTTGAAATCTGTTTGGATTTTGTTGTTTTTGCTAGAATGACCCAGACAAATGATTCCAAAGTACACCTTGAGGCTCAGTTATTGATTGATTTGGCGAGGTCCAAAGCCTGTTTTGTTAAACCTTAATTATCTAGCTGGTTTATGTCCACATGTGCATTACAGATTTTCATTGAGGGAGAATATTGTGAAAGCAAAATAAAACGTGATTTTTAAAAAAAGGAAAAAAGACAGGTGACTGCCAGAAACCCTTTGTGACCATATCTTGATAACACTGAACTCTCATGAACCTTAATAATGATGATTGTTTCTGTGCTGGTGTTGACCTAAAGAGGAAAGCCATTGGCATAGCTTACTGCAGGTGAGTGAATGTCCTCCAAATATTCAGGATTTGGATGTTAGCTTTGCTTGTTGAACACTTGCCCTGATTCAATCTAGTGAAGAAATTTTGTGAACCATGGTCTCTTTCTCTCCTTCCTTCCTTTCTCTCTCTCTCTCTCTCTCTCTCTCTCTCTCAATCTCTTTCTCTCTGAGTAACAGACTGATTCTAACTTGGCCATGAGTTTGAGATGAAGAAAACTTAGCAATTGCAAGAAGAACCTGAAGCACCTATTTCTCTAAAAGCCTGTGGCACCTGGCTGATGGTCAGTGTGGCACCTGTGGGGCAGTCTAAGAGTAGTTGGGAATCTGCCACAGAGAAACTCCCTTCCATGTTATGCTACTGAGCCCATATTTAAACATTCTCCCATAAGAAACATCTAGGAAGGCTCCTGGGGAAAGATCTGAGGCTTCTGAGCAGTCATTTGAGAAAGCCCTCAGTGGGTGGAGGCAGAAGTAGACAACAATTGTAGGTGATGTGATGTAGGAAAATGGGGCCCCCACTACTTGGATCCAGGCCATCTGAGATGCTGCAAGCTGGAGGGGGATCATGACCCTCTGAGCACTCAGATGGTGGGAATGAGGGTAGAGCTTATTGTGACCATGAGGTTGATGGTATAAAATTGCAGGCAGAGTATGAGATGGCTAGTGGCTTAGTGAGAGAAACATAGGTGTGTCTTTGATGTAAGAGCAGTCCCTATTGCCAGCTAAGTGATGTTGAGTCAGGCTTTTACTATCTGTGCCTGCTTTCTTATTTATGAAGAAATGTGTGGGAAATATCAGAAAGGGAGACAGAACGTAAAGACTGCTAACTCTGGGAAACGAACTAGGGGTGGTAGAAGGGGAGGAGGGCGGGGGTGGGAGTGAATGGGTGACGGGCACTGGGGGTTATTCTGTATGTTGGGAAATTGAACACCAATAAAAAATAAATTAAAAAATAAAAAATAAAAAAAAGAAAAAAAAAGAAAAAAAGGAAACTAATACCTAGCACATAGGATTATATAAGAAAGATTGGATAAGTTAACAAATGTAAAATTGTTGAGCTCAGCATCTGGTACTCACTGATAATCAAAATAAGCAGTTATAAGATATTTCCCATTCTTTCAATTACATGTTTACTGAAATATGTAAATAGAATATGTATTCTGAAATATGCTATGTATTATAGTCTTGCAGGTAGATCCAGAAATAGTTTGCATTTCTTCAGCCTTCAGGATTTCATAAGTACTTATATTTTCTTTTTAATTGAATAATTCAAACTTGAGATCATTCTATGCAAAATATTTGTGGACTGCTTTCCCTTTTCACCTGTAAATATATTGGGAACATTTTCTTATGCTAGCAAATAGCTTTCAGAGGCATAATTTTTAATGGCAGTATAGTACTCTTTGAATTAACATTACACAGTTGATTTAAAAAAAACTACGTTGCAGGATGCCTGGGTGGCTCAGTGGTTGAATGTCTGCTTTTGGCTCAGGTAATGATCCTGGGGTCCTGGGATAGAGTCCTGTGTCAGGCTCCCCCCAGGGAGCCTGCTTCTCCCTCTGCCTATGTCTCTGCCTCTCTCTCTCTCTCTCTCTGTCTCTCATGAATAAATAAATAAAATCTTTTTTAAAAAGAAAAACTATGTTTCTTCTGATTAAAGAGGATAGTGCTGGTTCTAGTCATTCTCAAGGAGTTATTGATTTTCCAGTATTAGGACCCCCCTGTAAGCACCAGGAGAAAAACAAAAGTTCTATGTGTGTCCTTTGTCATTCCCAAAGTAAAAGCGAGAAGAAAAGCATTGTCTTAGCGAAGGCACGTTTGATTATATGACTGCCTGTGAGTGAGTGAGTGTGTGTGTGTGTGTGTGTGTGTGTGTGTGAACAGAATGGTAGAAAGGAAAACCGATTTGAAAGTCCTAATATTGCCAAGAGGCCAGTCCTAGAACTGCTTTGCTATCTTATTGGGATGTGAGGGGCCCTGGAAGGAAGCCAAGAAAGCCAAGTCATTGAAAACAGCCTAGGGATGGGGGTGGGGGTGTCATACTGCCTGGGTTCCTATCCGGGATTTACTTCTCACAAATTTTGTTATTTTGTGCTTTTAGTGCTATACTAACTCTTTTGTTAGTGTTTTAGTTTCCTCCTTTGTAAATTGGGATAAAAACAATGAAAATTAGATGAGTTAATACATGTAAAGTTCCTAGAACAGTGCCAGGCACATAGTCATTTTACAGTAAATGTTGACAACTACTATTACTCAGGACTCCGATGAAAGCTCTGGAAACTCAACCCACAAAATCATGAGGATTTGTACACAGTAAATTCTGCACATGAGGTGCCCACATAGCACACCTAAGGATGCTGGTGATAGAAATGCCTCCTGTCCATCAGGAGACAGGCTGGAGTGGAGGAAGGCATCAGTGGCTGGACACAAAAGAGAAAAGCCGGGAAGCAGAAGGGTGGCGCCTGACCCTCAGCTTTGTGGAGGAGTTCAATTGTGTTGGCACTTTTTCTGAGGACCAGTGACTTTCAAGAAAAAAAAAAAAAGTCTTCTCTTTCTGCTGTATCTAGCACCAAGCACAAAATGAACTTTTTTTTAAGATTGATTGATTGATTGATTGATTGATTGATTTATGATAGACATAGAGAGAGAATGAGAGGCAGAGACACAGGAGGAGGGAGAAGCAGGCTCCATGCCGGGAGCCCGATGCGGGACTCCATCCCGGGACTCCAGGATCGCGCCCTGGGCCAAAGGCAGGTGCCAAACCATGAGCCACCCAGGAATCCCCCACAAAATGAACTTTATATGATAGGTGATAGAAAATTCTAAAGGAAGATAATCATGCAACTTCATGTTCATTTAGCAGAGAATGCCAAAGGATCATTCCATTAAAAAATACCAATTTATTGAGGCACCTGGGTGGCTCAGTCATTTAAGCATCCAGCTCTTAGTTTCGGCTCAGGTCATCATCTCAGGGTCGTGAGTTCAAGCCTCATGCTGGGCTTTGCTCTCAGCAGGAAGTCTGCTTGGGATTCTCTCTCTCCCTCTTCCTTTGTCCTTCCCCCATTCTTCTGCTTGAGCTCTCTCAAATAAATCAATAAAATATTTAATACAAACAATTAAAAAGAAATACTTACCAGTTTATTTGTAATCTTGATTCACTCACACTTAATTTTTTTCCCTTCATTTTACATCTAATCCAGTTTGATACTTCTCTTATTGCTGACATGTAACCAAATTCTCAAAAAGAAATATGCTGGCATCAAAGTTATAAGAATAACTGTTGTCACTTAACTGAACTGAGGTGTTTACTCGACTCCAGCTGTTTTCCAGAGAGATATTTACTTCTCTTAATTATACAGAAATTAAAATGACCAAAATAGTTCTTGTCCTATTGTTAAAGTTTAGGGAAAACATCCCTTAATTCTTAGTGTAATTTAAGACAAATGACTCTGGTACCTTGAGACCTGCATTTTTGTCTTCTGGCCCTAAGAAGGTATATAACCCCGTCATTGCAAGGTAATCAAACTCCACATACACTACTGAACAATGTGATGGTCCTGGGCATGGGAAGGACTTCATTACTGCTTTCCGGTTGCTGACAGCCTGGTTGAAAGTCACAGAGGAAGGTGTTCACCTAGACTAGGTGTTAAAATCTTTACCTGAAAGGTATACGTGGCAGAACAGGTGAGTGGATCTTACAGAATGGCCATTTTAAAGTACAGGAATGGTTTCATGGGGAGAGACAAGAAATGCTAAACCTAGGTGGAGCCAAAGGGAGAGCTGTTAGAAAGTATGCATGGGGCTGTGTTGTAGGCGAGTGTTCCCACTCCACCCCGCCCCCACCCACGCCAGGTGTGCTGCTTTCTATCTCTCTCCAGTCTATCTTTGCTTTTCTCTGGGTCCCTTTCTATTTCTCTTTGGAGGAGCCTCTTAACTATTATTCTTTTAATACAGCTTCTTCAACCTGCTTCTCTGCATGCCAGTTCATGTGCTTTTTGGTACACATGGCAGATCTGGCTACTCTAAGACTCCAGGAGGGTTCTCTCAGTGCCAGTAGTAGCAGAGATAGGTTATAAAATTAGTCTCAATTCCAGATACCTGGAACAGTGTATTTGGCTCAGCTCAATCAATGGCTCCTCGTCAGCTTCTGCCCCAGTCCACTCCAACCAGTGAGAGGTGGGTATCCATTGCTGTAGGGTCCATCCTGAGGGTGAGGATGGGTAACCACCTAAAGAGCTATCTCCTGAAAAAGCAGGCACTCTACACTCTACATATCTTGGTTCCTTCCCTCTCCTGCCAGCCTCTTGTTAAAGATGTGGATTCCCGTCAGTGATCATTGTCTGACAAGTGCCAGTGGTGATTGGCCACTAGCTTCAATTGGGTCATGAAGATGCTGTGTGGCCATCAGTGCCTTAGCTATCAGGCAACACGGCTCCACTGACCTACCCACAGGGGAGAGTCAGGGTTCAGCAAGTGGTTGCATCAGCAGAGAATCTGTAACATTGGCCTTGCCTTTCTGTTTTCCCCTCTTCTCATGAATCCTCCTATTTTGGAAGTGGTTTTAAGTAAGTATGGCTTAGATGATTAATAGAAATAATAATTGCTGATATCTACATGGTATTTTATGGTATTAAAAAAGATTCCATAGATCTCAAATATCACACAAATCTTATCTTATTTATTGCTTGGCAAGTGGGCCAGATACTCTGCTGTATCCTGGCGTATAGTGGAGAACCAAATATTGGAGAGAAAAACCATACAACATTCAAGTGTCTGCATGTGTGTGTGTGTAAATATAATTACCTTTGTAATAGTGTTAGTGCTATGAATCTAATAAATAGAGTGTTTAAAAATCAATAGGGAAATGATGGTAAAACAGTGAACTGAAGCCTAAAAAAGAACTGGCAATATGAAGAGCATTCGAGGCCCAGGTGCCACTGCGCATGATGGCATCAAGGCAGGACAAAATGCAAGGTTTTAAAGGAAATTAAAGGGGAGCAATGTGCCTGGACCATGATGAGCAAGGTGTGAGGGAGTCAGGAGAAGGGTGGATGGAACCAGTTCTTGCAGGGCCTTGAAGACAATGGTTAAGAACTTACATTGGCCAAGGTCATGGTTAGAAATTTTATGAGCAATGTGAAACCATTGGGGTGTTTTGGGCTGTAGAATGGAATTAGATTTGTGTTTCTAACTGGTTGCTATGGGGTAAGTAGTGGGGATAGTCCAGGCTATTTGGACCAGGGCTCTCCTTATCTTCAAGCAATTCCACTTACTAGGTTCCTGGCATTTCCTAGCACTTTTCTAAATATCTGGTGCAAAAACCCAAACTGCTTAATGCATAAACCACAATGTTTATTCCTCTCATGCAAGACTGCTCTTACATTTGCTCCAAAAAAAGGGAAGCCAGTGTGTCCAGCCATGCAAGTTCCATCAGCTTCTCAATATGCTGGGAGAGTGGAAGACTTGTGCGCTCTGCTGAGCCTACTGGTGAGTGCCTGCCTAGACCAAGTGGTGCTGGTAAATATTTTCCCAAATGCTTTGCAACAATCTCACAGCTCCTGTGCAGAAAATGAACCAGAGAGGAGAAGGCAGATCCCCACCTGGGTAGATAAATAATGATGCTGAGTGAAGGACTGTTCAGGGCTGACCTGTGTTTCCCCCAAATTCATATGTTGAAGTTCTAACCCCCAGTACCTTGGAATGTGGCTGTATTTGGAAATAGGGCTGATTTTAAAGAATTGATTAAGGTAAGATGAAGTCATTAGGGTGAGCCTTCATCCAATATTACTGGTGTCTTTATAAGAAGGATAATCTGGACACCGAGAGACAACACACACATGGAGACACAAGGGTAGATCATGTGAAGATACAGAGAGAAGATATTCATGTGCAAGCTAAAGAGAGAGAACTCTGAAGAGGCTGAATCCTTGATCTTGGACTTCTAGACTATCTCACTTCCTCTCTTTCTGTTTCTCTGTGTGCAGGTACCAAGGAAAGGCCATATGAGCACACAAAGAAAAGGTAAACCAAGAAGAGAGGTCTTTCCAGATGCCCAACACTGCCAACACCTTGATCTTAGACTTCCAGCCTCCAAAACTGTGAGAAAATGAATGTCTGTTGGTTGAGTCAGTCAGTCTGTGATATTTAGTTATGGCAGCCCAAGCAAGTTAACGCTGGGATCTAAGTCAAGAAGAACAAAGGAACTTAGCAAACTTAACATCCAAAATCAAATAATCCAGTCAAGAAATGGGCAGAAGATAAGAATAGAGATTTCTCCAAAGAAGACATATAAATGGCCCCAGACACATGAAAAAATACTCCACATCACTTGTAATCAGGGAAATACAAATCAAAACCACAGTGAGATATCTCCTCACACCTATCAGAATGGCTAACATGAACTCCAGGAAACAACAAATGTTGACGAGGATGTGAAAAAAGTGAAACCCTCTTATACTGTTGGCGGGAGTGCAAACTGTTGCAGCCACTCTGGCAAACAGTGTGGAGGTTACTCAAGAAGTTAAAAATAGAGCTACCCTATGACCCTGAAATTGCACTACTAGGTGTTTACCCAAGGATACAAATGTAGTTATCCAAAGGGGCACCTGCACCCCAATGTTCATAGCAGCAATGTCCACAATAGCCAAACTGTAGAAAGAGCCCAGATGTCCATCAACAGATGAATGGATAAAGAAGGTGTGGTATGTATATACAATGGACTATTACTGAGCCATCATAAAGGACGAATACCCACCATTTTCCTCGACATGATAGAACTGGAGGGTATTATGCTGAGTGAAGTAAGTCAATCAGAGAAAATTATCATATGGTTTTATTCATATGTGGACTATAGGAAACAGCATAGAGGATCCTAGGGGAAGGGATGGAAAAAAATCAGAGAGGGAGACAAACCATGAGAGACTCTTAATTATAGGGAACAACTGAGGGTTGCTGGAGGGAAGGTGTGGGGGGGATGGGGTAACTGGGTGATGGGCATTAAGGAGGGCATGTGATGGAATGAGCACTGGGTATTGTATACAACTCATGAATTATGGAATTCTACATCTGAAACTAATGATGTACTATATGTTGGCTAATTGAATTTAAATTAAAAAAAGAAGAGCGAAGGACAAAATCCAAGAGGCTGACAAGAGCTAACTAAGATAGGGACAAAGGCTGTGAGCTCAGCAATGGAGTCATTAGTAAGGTCTACCTATTCTTCCAGTGCTTCTTTTTAAGGCACAAGGCTGGACTGTATTTCCTCCACCCTTTGAAGACAATGGTGGTCCTTTGACTTTATTTGGCCAAAGGAATGTGAATGAAGGCGACATGTGCCCTATCCAGACAGAAACTTCAAGAGCAGTGTTCTTCACACTCTCCTTTCTCTTCTACCATGGTAATGGACGATGTCTCCCATAGTGGCTGCTCTGTTAGCTTGGGTTAACGAGTAGGGTTATGGGAAACAGTTCCCCATGAACCTGTGAAGGATGTATAGTATGGCAGAGAAATGAGTCTTGGTTGTTCAAGTCACTGAAAAATTGTCACCATGGTTGAACCTGACCTATCTTGAGTGATGCACCCATAACTACTGAGCTTCTCCACTCATATGTGGAGAAAAAGCAGAAGCAGCTCACACTGAGGAACTTCAGAAAACACTCCAAGCTATGATGCAGATGTCACCAATGCACCCACTCAAGATCTGGCATGCTAATCCAAGAGCCTGGCTGAGATTAGTGAGCATTTGACAGCTGAACTCACACAGGGACTGTGACTCTCCATGTGCTACTTGCAAACACAACATTTGCCCACATGCTAGATAGTATTGTCCATTCATTCCATGTCTCGTGATAAAACTGTAAGACTCAGTGTTTGTCTGGTAGTTCAGTTATTTCGGGGAGCTCTTGGGCAAAAGTGGAAAGACCAAACTTGCAGTGTTCCCTGAACCTTGTGATTCCTGAATGTGTAGGAGAAAATGCACTCATGCAAATAGTATAATAAGATTAATTTGAAAGGAATAAGATATAGAAGCAACTATAAGAAAAAAAACCCCAACAATATAATACACCAAGTGTAGGGATTAAACTGGTGATTGCGGTTGAAGATAACATTTGGTCCCACACATCCTGGCCTTTGCAGTGAAATTCTGGTTTAAGGTTCTTGGAACAACAACAACAACAACAAAAGATCCAGAAGATCTGGATTCAAATGTGAGCATTCTCACTAACTAGTTATGTGATTCTGGACCAGTCACTCATTTTAACGAGCCTCATTTCTTTTGTACAAATGGGAATAATAATATTAATGTCACAAGGCAACTGTAAAGGCACATGAAGTGATTTGTGTAAAACATCTGCATGCTGCCTGGTTCAGTTAGAGTTGGTTTCCTTCCTTTTTCCCTTTTTCTTCTCTCCCTCCCTTCTTTTTTCTTGAGTAAAGAAAGGGCAGTACTGGGGAGATGTTCTCAGAGCAGTGATCAAGGGCTCCTCTTGTAACATGACTCAGTTCTCCTCAAGAACCTCCATGTTCTATGAGAGACTCCTAACTCTGGGAAATGAACTGGGGGGGGGGGTGGAAGAGGAGGTGGGCGGGGGGGGTGACTGGGTGACGGGCACTGAGGGGGGCACTTGATGGGATGAGCACTGGGTGTTATTCTATATGTTGGCAAATTGAACACCAATAAAAATATATATATATATATATATATATATATATATATATATATATATATAAAGAACCTCCATGTTCTGTTTCACCTTCATCTTTCAGCCTAACATGAGCAAGACCCGCTCCTGGGGTCTCTTTCATACGTTGGTAACAGATTATACAAGACCATCTTGTTTGTGCCAACATGCTGGGTTATGTTTCTAGTCTCTATTTTTAAAGGAAATTATTTATGAAAATCTCCAGTGATGTGCTAGCACATCCACTGCAGGTGCATGATTGATACTCACTCTATGGACCCACTCTATGGACCAAATTATTTTATTCTCATAGCATTCCTTTACCCTCACTCAAGCATGGTGCCATATTTGTTGCCTTTTCATGTATAGCCTACTGATCAAGTACCCAGTTCAAAGTGCCCCATCTAAGACAGAGATGGCCTTTGAACTAACTCTGTGCTACATATGTCAGGGAAAAAACGTAACAGAGCAGTGACATCAGCTCACATATGATTTCTATTTTTTTAAGTCTATTCTTAGAAATGTGGATTTAAAAAAAAACATATATTTATTTATTTTAGAGGGAAAGAGAGAGACAGTGAGAGAGCACAAGTGGGAGGGGCAGAGGGAGAAGGAGAGAGAAACTCAAGCAGACTCTGCACAGAGCATGGAGCCTAACATGGGGCACTCTCTCAACCCTGAGATTACAACCTAAATTGAAATCAAGAGCTGATAGCTTAACAGACTCTGTGTCACCCAGTCTCCCTGGAAGTGTGCATTTACAATGATTCTATATACTTCTCTCAAATTTAGAATGTAAAGGTGATAGATGACATTAAATAAATTTGTGATTGCCTTCAAATGCGAAAAAAGTCCAAATCAGAAACATGCACCTCAGCCATTATGCACGGCAACCTAAGGACTGCAGTGGTGGCAGGCTGGTGAATCAGACACTCGCCCACCTGCCTGGTCCCCACACAGCTGACTCTTGCTGTTCCATTTCCAGGACTGCTGGGCCTGATAAGAGAGAAGGGGCTATCAGGATGACTCCAGTTGTACATGACTTTTTCATTATTCTTTGAATTGTTAAAGCCCCTGGGTTACCACTTTCTAATCTGGCCAGAGGTATTGGTGGGGCTTAGGGGAAGGCGGGGATAGAAAGGAAAATCTTTAGAAAATTGGAATATGCAACAGAAAAAAAATCCTTTGTGAAAAAATAAAGAGCTATGAGAAATGTATTGAAACATTATATAATGAGTACTATTCTAAATAGTGGCTTGGATTTTATTTTGTGTCAAATTAGTATGTCTTAAACATCTCTAGGTCCTGAGAATTGTGGTTGGTGTCTTGTGCTGCTGAAATTTGATTTGATTGATCCAAACTGGGTTTTGGAGATCCTCTTGGCAATAAACCATTAGAAATACTTTTTTCCTCTTTGCTTTGATGGCTTTAGAAGTGAAATTGTCCTCCATGGAGCATCAGCCATGCTTTTGTACCTGGTCCATGGGGCATGTTAACGCAAATAACACAGATTTTAAAATGGAAAATGTGGTGTACTTTGTCTGTTTGTGTTTCTTTAATTTATTCTTCATTATGTTTTTAATGCAACTCAGAATTCTTAATTCTGAATGACCATTATCCTTACATTTATTTATGTATTAATTTAACATTTTAAAAATGAGTGACTATCCCCCATGTGCCAGGCACTGTTGTAGGCACTTGGAAGATAATGAATAAAACAGACAGAAGATCTCAGCTCTCATGGACTTACTATCTCCAGGAGGTGACAGAAAATAAAAGTAAGTACAAAATGGTAAGTTATATGGAATGTTAAAAGATGTGAATACTACAGGAAAGTGGAAAATCAGAACATGATAAAGGGATCAGGAGTGCCTTGTGAGAGCAGGTTCAATTTTAAGATGGTCACTGAAGATGACAGTTGAGCAAATATTTGAAAGATTTGAGGATGTTAGCCACATGATTATCAGGGCGAGGTGTCTTTCAGGCAGAAGAAGGACTACCAAGTGTAAAAGCCCTAGTGTGTTTGCCATATTCCAGGAACAGCAAGAAGGTCTCCTGACCTTGGAGAAGAGTAAGTAGATGGGAAATAATGGGAATCGAGTCAGGAAATATAACTGGTCCAAATGGGCAAGGGTAGAAGACCATATAGGTTGGTCCATAGAAGACAGCATAAAGACTTTAACTTGTACTCCATGTAAAATGGCAAGTAACTGGAGTCCTTTGAATAGAGAGTTTTATAAGAATCATAATTATTTTCTGCTCTTGGATGGGCTTCACTTTGCAATTCTTATATATGTCAAGGTGTCAAACTCATCAGAGTTCAGCCACCAACTACAAAGGAATGTGCAAATGGCTGAAAGTTGTTTTGAATTGTATACCAGGCTTTTCCTAAGCAACAGGTTTTCCCCATTATTAGTGGGTGCATTCTTATTGCTCCATCATGCAAAGAACACTTATGAAATTGTCACTTTTGTTTTGTACATCTTACAGTTTGGTTTACGGATTTTGTCTGAATACTATTCAGGTTAGGTCTTAAAAAAAAAAAACAAACGCTACATTAAATTCATTATTTCCTTCATTCTGTTACTCCAAACTTTGGTTTTCTTTAGTTGCCCAAATATCTTATAGTGAGGTATTAATTCTAGAAGATGTGAGTAGATGTTAGGGGAAAATGCTTTGTGGTTAAATGGATTTGGCAACCTCTGGCTTCTTAGGCTATAGATTATCTGCTGATTTACCCCATTGGCCACATTCCCTAGGTTTTTCTATAAGTATATATATTTGCTAAGATTTGCTTTGGTGATTTGCAAACAGTCTTTATTGGTAGATTTTGTTTTCTCTAAGAAAATACTGATATTCAATTACTTGGTGGTTTTGTTTTCAATTTGGTTATTATTTTCTGGCTTTATTAATCACATAGTTAGAAAATTCAGCCTGTGTTATTTCAAAAGCTTAGATTTTTTTGTTCTTAACGAAATAACGAATCCATTTTTTGTGGATATTCTATTTCATTCTTAAAAAATGATTTTATTTATTTACTTGAGAGAGAGTTAGAGAGCATGAACATGGGGAGGTTCAGAGGGAGAAGCAGACTTCCCACCGAGTGGGAAGGCTAATGGGATACTGGATCTCAGAACTCCAGGATCAAGACCTGAGCTGAAGGCAGATCTTTAACTGACTAATCCACCCAAGTGCCCTGGATATTCTATTTCTAATAACACTTAAAAAAAGATGCACTGTTACTTCTACCTCATTGTCAGTGAATCAACTCATTCTTTTGATAACTAGTAAGTACAGTCAGAGAATTAAGCACTTATCCTGTTTTTACTATGTAAAATGTATCCATTTCAGAATTAAGGCTGCCAGATAAAATTTTAGAATGCCGATAAGCAAGTAGAGAATTATTATTAAAATGTGTTCTAAATATTATACTAAAAATTATTTGTTGTCTATTTGGAATTCAAATTTATCAGTATGATCACAAACACACATACACACACAGACACCATCAGAGTTTCACACTTATATAACTGAAAACATGAAAAAGGAACAAGGGACTATAAAATAGCAGTAAGGCATATTTTAGAAATAATGAGACAGAATTTCCAGATAGGACATAAAAGATAAAAGATAAAATTAAACAGCAAAATTGACATATCAAACAGCAGATTTGAAACCACTGAAGAGAAATTAGTAAACTAGAAGATAATTCCAGTGAAATTACCCAGAATGCAGTCCACAGAGATGTAGAGATGAAAAATATGGAAGAGGTATTAAGATATAGAAAGAGTAAGAAAATACATAGTACTTTTGACTTCCAGAGGGAGCTAATAAAGAGAATGGAAAAAGGATAATTTTCAATAATAGGTAAATATTTTTTGAAATTATGGAAAGAAAACAAACTTCAGATTAGGTAGCCCAATGAACTCCAAGTAGAATGGAGAAGCAATATGGACTTAATATATGGTAACAAAACCACAAAATATAATGGTCAAGAGACTCACCTATGTGCTTGTTATATGAAACATAATTGAGACATAAAGGCACAGAATGGCCGAAATTAAAATAAATAAAAATATCATGCAAATACTAACCAAAAGAAAACTCATGTGTTTATATGAATATGAATCAAAATAAAGTTTAAGGCAATACATATTGCCGGAGACACTTCATAAGGCTAAAAGGAACAATTTAAGAGGAGGATATAAAAATCGAATAGCCTGTACCTAATATCATTGTTTCAAATTACACAAAGAAAAGGTTGACAAGAATTGATGAAAGCAGTCCTCACAGTCATTACCCAAGGCTTCTCTTCATATACACTGAGTAAGCTCTCTTAACTTTAGGAAAAGCACTGAGGCTGAAAGAGCATCATTGGTACTTGATATGAGATGTTGTCTGTGTGTACAAAAACTTTCCAGCACAGGAGTTAGGTGACTCCATTGGTTAAGTGTCAGCCTTTGACTCAGGTCATGATCTCAGGATTCTGGGATTGAGCCCTGCATAGGGCTCCAGGATCAGCAAGGAGTCTGCTTCTCCTTCCCTCTCTCCCTCTGACACTCACCTCCATTCATGCATACTTTTTTCTCTCTCTCAAATAAATAAATAAAATCTTTAAAAACAAACAAAAAATTTTCCAGCACAAATAGAGCTAAAGTTAAAAATGAACTGAGGAGATACGGGATAGGACACAAAAAGTGTTTGCTCAACTGACTTAAGAAAATGCTAATGGATGTTTTTTAGGCAAAAGGAAAATGATATCATAAGGAAGCACGGAGATGCAGAAAAGAATGAAAAGCAAAAGAAAAGATAACTATACAACTCAATCTTAATGAAATATTGGCGTTATAAGTCAATAATGGTAATGATGATGACATTTTGTGAGGGTTAAACTATATACAAACAGACAATATAGTACATAAATTGAGATATGGTAAATGGGGTTAAAGCGTTTTAAATCTCTTGAATTGGTAGGATTAGATAAAAATGTTAACTTACACTAGACTGTAATCAACCAAGAACATTTGTTTAAATCTTCAAGGCAACTATTAACACAGTAGTAAAATCATGTAAAACCAGCAAGTTGTTAGAGGGGGTAAGGGATAGTAATACCCTGAGGGAAAAGAAAAAAGAAATACAGAACAGATGAGACAAATTGCCACAAGAAAAAGATGATACATACAAAATCGAACATATAAACTTTCCTTAAATGAAGATTAGGCTAAATATTTCAGCTAAAAAGAAAAGAAATTCAGACTAAATTGGAAAACAATCATTTGCTGCCTATATGAAACACATTAAGTTTGGAATTCAGGAAAGAAAGAGATGGAAAAATGTTTTATGTGAATCCTAATCAATAGCAAACCAGTGCAATGATGCTAACATCGGACAATATAGATCTTAGGAAACAAATATTTTTAAAGATCAGGACTGATTATTTCATAATAATAAAAGGTTCAGTTTACTAGGAAGACTTATACATTCTAAATTTGTATGCTTGTAATAAGAGCACATCAAAATATATTAAGCATCTTTATTAAGCACAACTCAAAAGATAAATATAACAATTCATAGTCATTTTGGGAGATTTTAACACAGTTCTCTCAGTAATTGGTTAAATAAGCAAACACACAAAAAAGCCCATTACTGTAATGTATATATGAACAATGTGATTATCATACAAAATCTAATTTATTTACATAATATACTGCAAGCAATAACTGCAAAATGCAAAGTCTTTTCAAGAGCACAGAGAATATTTACCAATAAACAATGTTGAGCCATAAAAATAAGTCTCAGCAACAAGGAATTAAACACCTTCAGAGTATTTTACCTTATCAATGGAAAATAAGCTACAAATCAGTAATTAAAAGAAAATACTAAATTTTGTAAATTAGCAAATATGCTTAAAATAACCCACAGGTCAAAACTGAAATCCACTGGGGTGAGAAAACATTTTGAACAAAATGATAGAAAAAGAATGGTAGGATGGTGATAGATCTTCATATAAAGGAAAATTTGTGGCCCTAATTTCATATGTTAAAAAAAACCACCAAAATCTGAAAATCAATTATCCAAATATTTAACCCAGAATGTAGAAAAATATTTGCAAATCAAATCCAGTAAAAAGCAGAAAGAAGAAAATTATAACAGAAAACAATGTTACAATAAAACAGATCTTCAACGCCAAACAGTAGTGCTTTGTAAAAGCTAATATAATCAATAACTCCTGCCAAGAATAATCAGAATTGGGATTTCTGGGTGGTTCAGTTGGTTAAATGTCTGCCTTTGGCTCAGGTCATGACCCAGGTCTTGGGATCAAGCCCCATATTTGACTCCCTGCTCAGCAGAGAGTCTGCTTCTTCCTCTGTCCCTGCCCCTGTCCCCACACATGATTTCTCTTTCTCTCAAATAAATAAAATCTTTTAAAAAAATAATAATCAGAATGGAGAGACAAGGCACAAATAACCAACATCAGGAATAAAAAAGAGAATATCACAATTACAGATGCTACGACATTAAAAAGTTCGTCAGAGGAAAATATAAACTATAATGGTAATGATGATTACAGATATAATAAATTATATTCTAATATATTTGAATACTTTGTGGATAGACTTCTAAAGTGAACATCTATATCATCTGTTATCTGTTGAAGACATTGAATCAGTATTTCAGATCCTCCCACAAAGAAAGACCAGATGGCTTCACTGGAATATTCTACCAAAAATTTACCTGAGAAAGGACATCAATATTACACAAACTCTTCCAGACAATCAGAAGAGAGGGGAAACTTCCTAATCATTTAATAAGACCAGATTAAGCATGACATCAAATCCTAACAAGAATACTGTAATTAAGAGAAAAGATAGTTCAGTCCCTCTCACAAACCAGTATCTACAAATACTTAAAAATTGTTACAAACCCAGCAATATATATAAAAAATACATAGAAACCAAGTTTAGTTAGTTCAAGGGATGCAAAGTTGATTTGACATTTGAAACCAATATAATTAACCTCATTAACAAAAAAGAGGGGCAATCATGTGGTCATTAATAGATACAGATACCAACTGATACAATGCAATGTATAATTCATAATAAAAATCAATGAAGTACATAAAAGAAGGGAACTTCCTTGATCTATTAAAGGTTACCTACAAAAAGCAAGAATTACTATTATGTAGAATGGTGAAATGTTGAGTGCTTTCTTCCTTAGATTAAGAAGGGAGTAGGATACCCCTTATTAATATCTCTGTTCATTACTGGACTAGAGGACCTGGTCAAATCTGTAATATTAGAAAGTGAAACAGAAATTATGAACTTAAGAGAAACTAAAACTGTCATTCACTGAGGGTATGGTTGGAATGTGCAGAAGGTCTAAAAGAACCTAAACATGAGTAATTCTAATTACTAAGTGAATTTTTCAAGGTTGCTAGATTCAGATTTGACATCAAAGACCAAGTCTATTTTGAAGTCACTGACTAAATGATAAAGTTTACCCTTTCAAGATAGAGTGCAGTTTATAATGGCATTCAAAATATCAAATAAATGCAAAACAGATCTATTGAGATACATGTATAACCACAGAGAAAATACAAATATTATTACAATAAAAACAATCTAATAAGTGAAGGAATATGCTATACTCATGAAGTTAAAGACTCAATATTATAAAGATTTCTCTCTAATCTGATATAAAAATTCAAGGTGATCTTTATAGACATCCCAGCAGGTTGCTTTTTCATGTGGAAATTGACAAGCTGATTCTAAGAGTTATATGAAAATAAAAAGTGCCAAGAATGGCAAAGAATAAGAACAAAATGTGTACTTTGACTCTATTGGATACCAAGAATTATTAGAGGGGCACCTGGGTGGCTCAGTCAGTTAAGTGTACAATTCTTGGTATCTGCTCAGGTTGTGATCTCAGGCTTCATGCTGAACACCTCTCCTCAGTCATGTGCCAACTCTCTCTCTCTCTCTCTCTCTCTCTAAACCTCTTTCTTCCTAAAATAAACAAATAAATCTTCAAAAAAAGAATTATGAAGCTAGAGTGATTAAGACAAATGCAACAATTAACAGAGTAGACCAAATTTTAGATGATGGCAGAAAATTACTGTTAATTTTCCTAAGTGTTTTTACAGTCTTAGTACTGCTCATTGGAGTTTTCTGATTTCTGATGTTTTTCTTGTACACCTGGTAAGTAATGTTTTACTTTTCAGTCCTTTTGAATTGAGGTATGGCCATGTGACTTTTTTTG
Source organism: Canis lupus familiaris (assembly GCF_011100685.1). NCBI lineage: Eukaryota > Metazoa > Chordata > Mammalia > Carnivora > Canidae > Canis > Canis lupus. The sequence goes on along the minus strand of NC_049224.1, from coordinate 47,018,089 downwards.
ACTCCTGAAATGGAAACATGTCATTTCCAGGGCTAAGTTTTTTTTTTTAATTTTTTTTTATTATTTATTTATGATAGTCACACACAGACAGAGAGAGAGAGAGAGAGAGAGAGAGAGGCAGAGACACAGGCAGAAGGAGAAGCAGGCTCCATGCACCGGGAGCCCGACGTGGGATTTGATCCCGGGTCTCCAGGATCGAGCCCTGGGCCAAAGGCAGGCCCCAAACCGCTGCGCCACCCAGGGATCCCTCCAGGGCTAAGTTTTAATAATTACGCCTGGGTTTTTCAATCTTGATCGAGACAATATTTAGTACTTAGTATAGGACATTTCCATAACAAAAATCTATAATTTGGGTGGCTATTTGGTTGTTAGCAAAACCTTTATTCAAGGCTCAAAAGATGATGAGTTGTGTAATGCAATGGTGAAATTTTTGCTGAAACTCTTGTCCTTGATATGCATGATTAATGAAGTTGTAGAAGTCTAGTGAAAGAGGTTGGAAACAGTACTTACTGAGTGATGGATAGCATTGGCTATAGTATTTGTCAAGTTATTACAAGAAAGGTACAAGCCCAGAAGAGAAGCAGCTAGTTTATAAGCAAGAATAAAATGGAACGGAGGTATTTCAGAGACTTGTAGGGTAGAAAGAAGCAGAGTTTTTTCGAGTGGTAGACTTGAGTGGTAGACTATAAAACACAAAGTAGAAAATGGTCAATTAAAGCTCATTCTTTTAACAAGGGACACATCAATGGGTTAAGGTGTCTACGAGTTAAAATTCAATCAGGAGGTACCATTCACTTAACCTCGTATCTGAAAAAAATGTCTTAGATTAATAATACTAAATGTGTGCCTCTCCCATCTTGCAAGTTCATGGTACCTGGCATTGAAAGAGGGCAAGACCTGGTGGTGATAAATATATATATATATATATATATATATATATATATATATATATATAGTGAATATTATCTACCTATCTACCATTTATACCATAGGTGTGGCTATCGCTACATGGAATTGATTGTATTTCTTTAATCTCCATGTTAAGGTCTTTTCCCTTTTTTATTCATGTCTCCCCAGGCTGAAGCAGATAAGCAATAATTTAGCATAACATGCTGGGTAAGTGGTACGAAGGACCAGGAGTATTAGCAAGTAGGCTTACTGTGTTGTTGTTCATTAACTGGTTTAAAGAAAAGTCAGTTACCTTTTTTTTTTTTTTTTTTTGAGAGGCAGATCAATAAGGGTTGAGAAAATGACTAATCAGGCAAAGAAGGTAAAACATCTAAATGGGAGCTAAGAACATTGGAAGCCACTGTCACCTCTCTGATTTGGGAGCAAGATGAGGAAAATGGAAATATGCAGTTCAGAATCCAGCACACCAGCTGACTTAGATTTTGTATGCTCTGTGGTACTTCCTTTCGTTTGCTCTAATGTAGAAGAAAAGGCAAGAAAATGAAGATGCTGATTACATATGTTAAAAAGTAAAGGATTGAGAAAAACTAGCAGCAAACGTCTATCTCAAACATTGTCAGCTTCTTTGGCCCCATAAATCGGATGTGGTTGCAAAGAATTGTTTTGCCTCCAAGTTATTAACATTATACAGGTGAAAGGAGATTCATGCAATTAGTATGCTTGCTGCTGTGGCAGCTAAGTCGGACGGAAAAAAAGTGGTTTTAAAATTATGCCTTTGAGGCTCTGGCTTGGGTTTTCCATAATTGGATACAAATACGAAGCCCTGGAAGGGAATTACTGTGAGATTTAGCATGGGATTATTTAATCATGGATTTAAAAAGGCAGAATTCTGTGGGTGCCAAGAAACCACAGGATTGTAAAGCATAGTTGTGGTTACAGAAGAATGAGCTACCACCTGTATGTCTGCTGCACCTGGTTATCAAGAGAATAGAATTTGTTTATTTAGTCATTGATCCATCCATTCCCTCATCAGGACATGATAGAGCATCTACTGCATCATAGACATGGGTTGAACTGTGTCACCTACATAAATATGGTGAAGTCCTAACCCTTGGTATCTGTGACTGTGACTTTATTTGGAAATAGAGTCTTTGTAGATGCCATTAAGATGTAGGTCATAGTGAAATGAGTTGGGCAGTTAAGTCAGCCTGACTGGTGACTTTATAAGAAAAGGTCAGGAGAGACAGACAGACACACAGAGGGAAGGGTGTCTCGTGAAGATGGACACAAAGATTGGAGCAAGGCAGCCACAAGCCAGTGAATGCCAAGGAGTGCCGTCAACATCAGAAGCCCTGTGGAGCCTTGGAAAGATTGTTTTCTAGAGCCTTCAGAGGAAGCATGCCCATACTTTTAGACTTTTAGCTTCTAGAACTGTGACACGATAAACTTTTGTTGTTCCAAGTCTTCAAGTTTGTGGTCCTTTTTACGGCAGCCCTAGAAAACTAATTAATATACCATGCAGTATGTGGGGTGCCGGGCGGACTGAAAGGAACATGTTTCCAATCTCGCTCCTCAGCAACTCCCAGCCAAGTGGCTGGGATAGGAACCAAGATTTCAATATCTGAGATGACAGCTACATCGAGATATGAATTGGTACTTAGGGAAGCACAAAGGCAGAGCACGAGAAAGGTTTTCAAGGGAGATGCTTTTAAGGTATATCTCAAAAGATGGTTAGGAATTTGCCAGACAGATCACAGGATATAATATCCCCACTTCAGAAAATATCATGCCAGAGAGAGCTGGTGGGAGGAGCAAATAATTAGAAAAGGAATCCCCACCTTGCATGAGTAGCAACAAAAATGAACATGTTTCTCATCTTTGACAATGATATCAATGAAGTTGATGATGAAGATGTGTCATCAACATTTGCTGAATTTCTGTTGAGGCAGCTACTCTAGTATCAGATGTTGTCTCATTTAATTCAGCAGATCTACATAGGAACTATTACCATCTACATTTTACCAATGAAAAAACTAACTCTTGAAGAGTGTAAATAACTGCCATAAAGGCCTCACAACTAGTAAATGGAAGCAATTCTTGATATGCCCTTCTTACTCTATGGCATATGTCTTTTTAAAAATCATAAGCTTGAATAAAAGTCAGTGCTCTGAGTTTGGTTTATGTTCTAGAGTTGATGATAGATTTCTTGTTGCACATGAATTGTCTAATGCTTTGAAATTAAATTCTTCTCTAGGGGGACTCTACCAACAGTCACTTCCAACACTCCATTCATTCATTTATATTCATCCATTCAACACATGTGCCAGGCACTGTGCTAGGCTCTGTGTGCCAGATGACACTGTGTATGCAGTTTCTTTTACTACATTGACTATTTGGCTGATTTCTGTTTTTTTTTTTTTCCTGTGGGGTGGACCCTGTCTGAATTCTACTTGTTAAAAAGCACTGGATGTCAACCAGATGAGCTCCTCCCACTAAAACTGATCAGCCAACTGCATGAAATAAAGGACACTCATTCTTCTGTAAATAGGCTGGCAAATTTCCTTTTTTCTATTTTGCTTAGCACTTGGCACTCTGAATGAATATTGGTAGCTTATATACGTCTTAGAGTTTCTGATCACTTCCTGAGAATATCTAGTTACATATAAATGCGTAAGGTGTTAGAATGACACAGTATCCTTTCATCCCTTCTAGTTTTCAAAGGATTACAATATGATTGGTAGACTGTCACAGCCATGCTGAGCCTAAAGAGACATGATGACTAACATAAAGAGGACATTAAGTAAAAACTGAGGAAATCTGAATCAAGTATGGATTTTAGTTAACAATAGCATATCAATATTGATTCATTTTTTATGGCAAATATACCACACTAATGCAAGATGTTAAAAGTGTGGGAAACTGGATATAAACTATATGGGGATTCTCTGTCCCTCTTTGCAAGTTTTCAATAAATCTAAAACTATTCTAAAGTGAAGAAGAATTAAAACACAATTTCTGTCACAGCTCTTTAAATTTCTATCTGGATAATTCCCTGTCTGCTCCTTAATTTGAATTCTTCCGGATTTCTTTCAGACATATTTCCATGACTTAGAAGGAGCTGCCTTAGATTGTTTGCAAGAGCTTGTGTTAGAGGCACTGAATCTTTGTGAGGCATCTCTTTCAAAAATGAGAAAGTGGTAGATAGGAACAGACAAGGAAGAGCCCTGTCCAGTACTCCGTGAAAAGGTGAAAAGTATGCAAAATTCCTGCCAAGAAGCCTTAAGGAAAATTCCTCCCTCATTGAAATTTATTGACTACAGTAACTCAATCTATGTCAGAGATGATATTAAAAGCCATATAGCACGGCACATCTATCACAAAATCCCAAGCGAGTACTTTCAGGGTGAAGCTTGTCAGAAAAAACAAAAACAAACAAACAAAAAAACCCCGACTTCTTTCCTGTTGCTTTTTCAACTGAAGTTTGTTTTTATTCTTCCATGTAAAAGTAATAGATTTATTTTAGAAAAGGTAAAGTTAAAGAAATTGAAAAAATCTATTTTTTTCCATCTAGAGGGGAAAAAAAGCTGTTAATGTTTTGGTGTACTCCTTCCACTTTAAGTAAGTGTTGCTGAAAGCTTTTATTAAAGCTTTTTTCAAAAAATAGATTATCTTATTTTATTAAAAAAAAACAAGGATTATAAAAACAGGGATTCTGTTTTTCTTTGAGTTTGTTTCATCTTTTTAAAGTTTTTATTTAAATTCCAGTTACCATCTAGTGTAATATTAGTTTCAGGTGAACAGTATAGTGATTCAACACTTCCGTACATCACCCAGTGTGCTCATCATAAGTGCACTCCTTCATCTCTACCCCCCATTTCACCCATCCCCCACCCTTCTCCTCTGGTAACCATCAGCTTATTTGCTAGAGTTAAGAATCTGTTTCTCTCTCTTTTTCCCTTTGCTTGTTCGTTTTGTTTCTTAAATTCCACATATGAGTGAAATCATATGGTATTTGTATTTCTCTGACTGACTTACTTCACTTCGCATTATACTGTAGATCCATTCATGTCATTGCAAATGGCAAGGTCTTCCCAAACTTGAAAAATGTGGGGCTGCTTTTTTTCTTTTTTGGACACAAGAAGACATATTTTAAGTTAGAGAGTATCTGGGGTGCTTTAAACGCAGGCAAATTCCTTCTGTGCATTCTTTCCTCATCCTAGACTCCTCTCAGACTGTGCTCTGAGGAACCATTACCAAGGAGCCAGGGCTCCTGGGAGGAGCTCAGATAGGGTGACTGGAACACCAAAGAGGGAGAATTTGGGGGGAAATGCAGCAAGTGTCGGACACCTGCCAAATGCAATCTCACAGGTGTAGGTGGAGATTGCATTTGATGGACCTTCTTTGTAAACCCATCCTCGTCATGGATCCCCACCTTCAGAGAGAATAATCCCAGGTGACCTGATGATGGGGGAGGCAATGTGAAACACTGAGAAAGAATATAGACTTTCTCATCAGGCACACTTGCATTTGAATCCTCACCCCAGCATCCACTACCTGTGAGTTGTGTAAATTACATCATTCTGTGGTACCCCAACTTTTGATCTGCAACACAAAGATTAATACACTGACATGCACTTGCTGAGCAATAATTGCCAGTTATTTTATAATTCCTTCTCTTAGCTATGTTTCCTTGTGTTCTGTGCCAAGCTTTATTTACCTTGTTAGCCTTCCTGATAGGTTCTTTTGTTCATGTTAAAAAAGTAAGGGGGCAAATGCAATTTTAAATATTATTTTGGTGGGGGCACCATTTGGTTTTTGGTCTTTGATCATTTCATTTTCATGCAGATCACTTTCCCTTGTTGAGATTTAAAGTAATTGTCCTCTAGGACTGTGCCACTATGAAGTCCAAGCTGGCCAGTCTAGGCAGGAAAAGTCAAACTGCTTTGCAATTTGACCTTCTGTAGATGCAGTAAATCAACTGATTTATTGAGTCTTTTTTTTTTCTTTTATAAGCTGCTTATCTTGATGCAGTGTTCCATTTCTTTGTTTTCATCCTATTCCTAGAACTGTTTTCAGAATCAAACAAATAAACGAACATCATGGAATATAAAAAGGTAGAATTATTGCTTTCTAGACACCAAGCACAGTATCTCTGAATGCAAAACAGCTCTCAGGTGCTATTGCTTATGGCTAGCTATTGTTCTTTCCCAAAGCCCAAGTCATACTGGTCATATAATCAACCCTGAACTGAGCTTTGACAGTGAAACATGTCCCATAACCTATGTCCTTGGACCTCAATACAGTCTGATTGGAGTGTGACCTATATAACATTAAAAACCAGTTCATGCCCAGGATTATGTCATCCCATTAGAGGTCTGGTGGCTAACGGCAAGAAGCCATGGAACTTCCTTTCTTTTGGGTTATGGGCTTTGCCATCTCACAGTGTTTACATTTTTAATAAATGATGAGAGAATTTGCAATAGTCTGTGAACATCTTGACCCAAAAATGGAATGATTTGAGTAGACCCTGGCCTTAAATGAATAGTTACTGTTCATGCCCCTGTACATATTCATCACTAGCAAAGTCTGAGCTCATGTCTGCTTCTTAATACACCAAGAGTCTATAAATTCAATGACGGTCGAACTTCTTCTAGATCATTAAATTATATAGTGGGATTTTATCATATGAGTCCTGGCCTTTGAAATTCATCAATTTGAAGAAATATTATGGCTATCTGTAGCTGTAAAATTACTTCCAAATAAATATTCTACTTAGAAATATGATATTTGCTCTAACAGAAACAGTGACAAACAGAATTAATTTTCTATTGTTTGATATATGACAATGGTCTTATCTTTTATTACAAGAATAATGGTAAAAGGCTTATACTAATTAAAGTTTAGCAAGTATATTATAGAAACTGGAGGCTGTGTTGTTGGATTGCTGATAAAATAATTAGCTGGGGAACCATAAAATATATCTTCTTTTCATCTCGTTCCAAGGTTCTTCAAGAGCCATGATTTTTATTCCTTTATTTTTATTTTATTTTTTTTTAAAGACAGAGAAAGAGAGAGGCGGAGACATAGGCAGAGAGAGAAGTAGGCTCCATGCAAGGAGCCTGATGTGGGACTTGATCCTGGGACTCCAGGATCATGTACTGGGCTGAAAGCAGGCACTCAAACGCTGAGCAACCCAGGCGTCCCAAAAGCTATGAGTTTTAAAAGGGCTATGACTGTGGACATGATTATGAAATTAAATCCTTTTGTTTTAGTTTTAGTTTTACCTCAGCAATCTATTTTTAGCTTGTCATTTCAATGTGTTGCAAGGCCTCACAATCATAAAAATACTGAGTCCTAGAGGGACTAAAGTGGTCATCCAGGTTTATTTTATAGGCATAGATAAGACCAGCCTGTCTCCATGTCTTAGAATTCCAGGGATGGAGAATTTACCTTATTCTTTGATATAATTGATCATGAGCCAGAACTTTTTAAACAATAAATCTGATTCCATGGCACAAACTCATTTTATTTATTTTAGTTGCTCATTATTGAGATTGAGCATGTATGGGTTAAATTGGTTAATCAAGTAATCCATGATATGCCAAATGTCCTGTTATCTATGGTTATTAAATTAGATCTTTTAAAAATTATTTTCTGGTTGGTTAGAAATACTTGAAGTCTTCCAAATCCTTCTGGCAAGGAACTTAATATTATTCAGAACCCTGTCTCAATATCAAAAGCTTTAGCTGTGGCAGTTGATTCCCCATTCTCTGAAGATATTAGGTACTTTCTCATCTTTGCATTGTTGTTTTATTCTGTGCCATGGTTTCCATGTCATTCTTTCCCATTACCTGGTGAATTCCTCTTTAGCTGTCAAACTTCAAAGCACACATTGCCTTGGCTAACCAACCTTCTCCAATTTCTTCAACCACTATCCTGTCCCAATAGAACATGTCTCCCTTTATCTTTCAATGCAAATTAGCCAGCATCCACTCTCTTCTCTCTGCTCTCAAACTCTTTGTGTAGAAGGTAAACTTGTTAATTCCAGGATCCTTGTCTATCTTGTTCACTGCTACAATCTGAAGATCAAACAAAATACTGAACATATGAGGGATCCCTGGGTGGCGCAGTGGTTTAGCGCCTGCCTTTGGCCCAGGGCGCGATCCTGCAGACCCGGCATCGAATCCCACATCGGGCTCCCGGTGCATAGAGCCTGCTTCTCCCTCTGCCTGTGTCTCTGCCTCTCTCTCTCTCTCTGTGTGTGTGACTACCATAAATAAATTAAAAAAATTTTTTTTAAAAAAGAACATATGATAGGCACTCAACAAATATTAGCTGTATCAGTTAACATGGGTATTATTGCACCAAAGCACAATATCTAGCATATTTGTTTTTAATGTTGTAAACTCTGAAGGAAGTTATTGTTCCTGCTCATTAAAAAAAATTTTTTTTTGCAATGCCTATTATCTCATTGAATGGGAACATGAATTAAAAATTCAGTTGTGAGGCACCATGTAAACATATTCTTTAACCAAAAAACTCTTCCTTATGACCAATGGAGCCATTTAAATAAGGAAAAGAAGTGGAAAATTTAGCCTTATCTTTGGATCAATTTTCTATACTTTTAAAGGTAAAATTGTTGTTCTTGTAACCTGCAATATCCTGGAGGTATATAAAATAATCCAATTTTCTATTTGGAGGTGTTATATTACAAAATAGGAGTAGCAAGTTAATTACCATGAGTTGCAGTATTTTTCTAATATGATATCATGGCCTTTGTCACCTTTCTGTGTTATCTTACTCTACTTCCCTTCATCCCCTTCACCTCACTTCTCTTTCCTTGAAACTAGAAACATTTAGCTCTCACTTTAATAACAGATATTATCCAAGCAGGATGTAACTATATTCTCTGATGGCTCAAAAAAGAGTCTGCAGGAATGTGGTTGTGTGAAAGGGAAATGAGCTTTCAAATCAAGCAATTGGATGGTAAAACTTGGGAGAGAAATCCAGCCTGGCACGGGGATGTGTTGAGTAATAGGTTCTCTGGGACCAGTGCTCACTGTGGTGACTACTGCATGTTCCTTTCCTCCTTCTCTGGGTCTCTATCTTCTTTCCCCTCTTTCTAGAAAGTAAATCCCATGTCTGCCTCTCTAGGCCAGACCAGCACTCTGAGTTTCCAGTCTGTGTTCCTGGTTGCCAAATCAGTATTTCCATTTATATTTTCCACCAGTATGTCAAACTCAACACATCTGAAACCAAACTCATAATCACCTCCTGAAATGTCAGCACTCCCTGTCCTAGCAGATGGATCCATTTTCATGCTTTGCTTTCTCACATACCTCATGTCCAGTAGACTGTAGGGTCCCATTCTACCTACCAAGTCAATGCTCTCTCTTGAAAGTGCTCACCCTCCTGTTTAATCTCCCTGACATTGTCCTTGGTCTTGGTGCAAGTTATGGTTATCTCTTGCTTGGATCACAGCCGGGGCCCTCTTAACCAGTCTTGATTCCATCTGATTTTATTGTTCTTTACTGTGACACCAAGCTTATCCATTTAAAATAAAATCTGATACACCAGCCCCTGACTTGAGAACTTCAGTGGTTTTCTACTGCTTTTAAAATAATCTCTATACTCCTCACTATGGTTGTAAATCTTTGTGTAATATATTTTCTGTCTCCCTATCCACCTCATCTCCTACCACTCGAGTCACTCCACACTGTGGCCCCCTGAACTATTTTCAAGGGTCAAATGTGGAGTTATCTCCATGGCCTCTTGGCTCTTGCACAGGGTGGAACACACTTCCATGGGTGCCTGCACTTTGCCAAATAATTGCTATTCATTCTAGATCCTTAGATCTTATTTTAAACACTCTCAGCTTGGCCTTCCCTGACCTTCAATGCCAGATGTGGCCTCTCTGCTATTTTGTTCTCAATATACCCTGCTCTTCCCCATCATAAGTTACCTTCAGCTTTATTTGTATAATTTTCTATCTTCTCTACTTCATTGTAAGATCCATGAGAGAAGAGATTGCACTGTTTTTATGATACTGCTTGTATTTGTTTTGTACTGCTGCTAGAATTATTGTCATGAGCTTGGTGGCTTAAACAACAGAAATCTATCCTTGCTGACTTCTTGAGTCCAGAAACCAGTATCAGTAGGCCTAACTTGGGCTGTTATCAGAGTTTCACTTCTTCCAGAAGCTCATGGAGAGAATCCTTGTCTTGCCTCTTCCAGTGATTACTGGTGGCTGCCAGGATTCTCTGGTTCACAGCTGCATCATTCCAATCCTGAAGGCAAGCATCTCCAAATCTCTTTGTTCCTTTCCACATTGCCACATTCTCTGTGCATGTCAGATCTTTCTTTCCCTCCCTCTTCTAGAGACACATGTGATTGCATATAGGATGCACCAAATAACCAGGATAATCTCCCCATCTCAATATCTTTGACTCAATCACATGTAAAAACCCTTTTTCCAAACAAAATACCATCGACAGAGATTAGGACCTAATATCTTTGGGAGCTATTATTCAGCCTATCACACTGCTGAGCTCCTAGTCCTATCTTCCATCTCAGTTAGTTATGTATATATATTTGCATATAGACTCCGTAATTTTATGGACCTACTCATTTTAAACTTTTGAATGTATATAAAAGGAATATTTTACTTCATTGCAGTCAATGCCACCTCGGATGTGAATAAATTTCCACGTGTACACAAGCTGAAAACTCAGATATCTTGCTTTTCCCCTATTATTGGGAGTAAGTCTAGAATCTTCTAACTCCATGGGTTAGAAGTTAGGCCCTGCCTACTGTCTAACTTCAATTCCTCAGAGATCAAGCCTTCTCAGAAATGGCAAAGATTGAATTCAGTAATGGGAATATGCTAGCACAAGAGAAAGTTTCATTGTATTGACTGGAAGGCAAGAATAAGGCTCATTTTTCAGGGTTATAGTAAAAACAGATAGCCATTCATTGGTGAGAAAAGAGTTAGAGACATAGGGGCAAGACCCCTTACCAGTTGTGTGAAATAATAATATTGGTGTAGATGACCTTTAGCTTTTATTCCAACAATAAAATAAAAAGATTCTATCAAACATATGTTTCAGATCAATGGTATTTTTATTGCAGAAAAAACAGGGCTTTTTATGAGTCCACTCTCCTCTCCATTTAAGTTACGCATGCCACATCATCTTTTCTTCCCTCTTGTCTTGGGGATGCCGACAACTGTATCACCTTTGTCATGTGGATTGCAGATAATCTGATGCTGTTCTGGAATCCCTCTGATTGAGATTGGACCAACCGTTACTGAATTTTATAGATAGAGCTCTCAGATTTAATCTCATTTTATTACCATAAGAAAACTTTGAGGACGATATTCTTATTCATTCCCATATGAGAGTCAATTTCAGTGTATATCTGATAGGCCTAGAAGTGGTGTTTTAACTTGAAGTTTAGGCATCCGGGTTTATCTCAAATTCCATAGGTTTAGTAGCTGAAGAAGAAATAAGATCTACTGAATATTCACTATTTGTCCTCTATCATGAACACACCAGGCTTCTTCACTGTCACTCAACCCAGCATCATTAATACCATCATTTGGGGTTGGTAAAGAAACATGTTTAGAGGAATTTCTCTGAAACTCCAGAGGGATAAAGTGGCAAAGGTGAGATTTAAACCCAGGGCTGAATCTTTAAAAATGTCAACTGTCTCCTTCTACCTTGCATTGTCCTCAATTTAAAACTTGTGATATTTGAGATAAGCCAGACACCAAAAGACAAATACTATATGATTCCACTTGTATGAGGTGCTCAGAGTAGCTACAGAGTTAAAACATAGATTGATGGCTGCTCAGGGCTGGAGAAAGAGGAGAATGAGGAGTTGGTGTTTGATGGGTAGCATTTCAGTGGGGGAGGATGAAAATGTTCTGGAGGTGGGCAGTGGTGATGGTTGTAGACAACGTGAAGGTACTTAATGTCATTGATCTCTGCACATGAAATTGGTTAAACTGGTAAATTTCATGTTATGCATATTTTACCATAAAAATGTGATTTTCTATATAGGTTCACTAGTGAACTGAGAAATATTCATGAAGGCCAACGACACAGGCCCCCAATATTTGACAATCAGAAGGGATTAAGTGGCATTTTGCTTCAGAGAGAGCCATAAGCACATTTATCTCTCTCATCTCAGATCTGTTATTCTTTTATTTTTATTATAAAAGTTTTCCAGAGGCAATTTTTCCCTTTGAAAGGATGATTAAGACCTCCTTTTTAAAAATGAAATATTTATCCTCCCATGACCAAAACTGAAGTTGTCATAAAGAGCAAAATGTAAATTGTTTGGAGAACAATAAATGCACAGAACATAGCCCCCAGCTTCCTTTCATGGAACATTCGTCATTTAAATGAACTGAAGCAACCTTGAAAGGAGATGCCTGGGACAAGACTTTCTCTCTGTGCAGGTACTCCAGGAAAAGAAGAAATGGTTAGCCAAAATGTAATGTAGGTGAAGAGCAAGATAAAGCCATGAATATAGATAGAGGCATGAATACAATGAGTCGTCTATCTATTACCTTCATGCACCAAAGAGCTAGGAGCGGTGATTAAGCAAATGGATATAAATCCTGTAATTTCTGCTTTCTGACGTTTTCTTGGTTTCATCTCCACAGGGGCCATTCAGCTCCAATTAACTTTGGTTGCCAGGTCCATGATATAGAACTGTCTTTTGAGTCAAGTTGGCACCAAACCTGCTTTTGCTTGGGTTAGCTGAAAAAAAAAGTGGATTTGAAGGAGCAGATTTGCTCCTTCTGGATCTGAACAGATCTGACTGTCTCCCCATTAAATGTGTTAAGACAACTTCTTGCAATTGAGTCACTGAATGGATATCTTTAGGTATTTATATGTGGCATCCATGAAGCCAACAATAAGGAGGGCTAAGTAGCTATTGCTTTGAAACTAAGTTAAATATAGGACTAATTTTGTTTTATTTAAAATCTTCCAGACTTCATTGTATGGGAGGAGAGAGTTCACTTGAATTACATTTTAAGTTTAAAGAAAGTGAAAAGGAGTCAGAGGAGGAATCTTCCTGTGTGAATGTGAATCAGTTTTCATCTTGCGGGTTTATATCAAGGGTGTGTGTGTGTGTGTGTGTGTGTGTGTGGTGGTTGTATTGAAATAGTGTTCATTTGTGGGCTGATGGCCTTTTTAATCTGTAGGCACTATTTGCATGGATTTGTTTGTAAAGTGTGGAAGGAGGAGGTCCTGCAAGAAGCTTTCTTCAAATGTGCTTGAAGACAAAGAGGGGAGAGTGGGATAAGGCAGTGCTGGGAAATGGAGAGCCCTGGATGCTCTCTCTTTTCAGGAAGATCTCCTTGGCTGAAGCTGGGCCCTTTGGAGGAAAACAAAGCAGACTGGAGACTAAGGTGAAACACTTTTCCTAGGGACTCTGTGAGGCTTGGAACATAAGCAACCCCACTCTGGGTCCAAGAGACAGACAAAATGTGATTTGGAGTTGGGGAGGAAGTATTTTTCCCTTCTTTTTTTCTTTTATTTTTTTAATTATTTATTTATTTGAGAGAGAAAGAAAGAGGACACTAGCAGGAGAGGCAGAGGGAGAGAGGGGGAGAATCCCAAGCAGATTCTGCACTGAGCATGGAACCCCACTTGGGGCTCGATCTCATGATTCTGAGATCATGACTTTAGCGGAAACCAAGAGTCTGACCTTAACCGACTGTGCCACCCAGGAGCCCCTCTCTCTTCTTGGAAACATCTTGTCTTCAGTTTGGCAAAAACCAAAGGGCAGGAATTGTTATTTGCGTTGGTGACTTGGGGAGGCCTAAGGGGTTGGAACATTTAGCATGAAAATTTTCTCAAGAAAGACCCTAGGTTCTTAGGAAGGGACTTTAGCAAGAAGAACATGGAAGGGAGCAAAAGAACATGGAAAAGGAGTTGAGTACCTGTGGGATAATCTGAGAACCTCCATGTAATGAAGACAGGAGATTCCTAACCTCCTGTTAGGAGCAGGATGTCCTGCAACCTGTAGGCAGGAGCCATACTGCGGGAAGCCTCAATGACTCCATTAAACCTGTCTGTGAAGGGATGATGTCTGGGAAATGCTGGCTTCTTCTCTGCTTTTCACTAGACTTTATGGGCCATGCATTAATTCCATATTTCCAGTCATGGGCTTTTTTTCCATTTTAAGAGAAATAAATATAGGAAACTTTATTTCTAACAAATGTTTAGACTTATGAAAGAAATAACTGAGTCCATCAAGACAAAACCCTGTGTTTCTCTCTTAAACATTATCTCCACTGACTTTTACCACATTCCTCCATGACAGGTGTTGTCATTTTTAGCTTACAGATGAAGGAAAGGGCCAAGGATATTAACATTTATTAAGGCCTGAATGCATTTTGGGTGCCATAGCAGGAATTTTACCTTTTTTTTTTTCCCATTCAAGTTTCACAGCCACCTTGGGTTGTAGGTATGAGTGGTTTTCATGGCCAAAAATAGAAACTAAAACTCAGGAAGAGCAATAGCTCTAGAGCAAAACCAGCTCTTTCCTCTGCGTTCTCCTAACACAATGGGGTGCTAGAGGTTAAGGGGAATCTCAAAAGGGAAAGACAGTTGCTCTTGAGGATCAGCTGCAGAGATCCAAGAGGGAAGGGTACTCAGAGAGAGAGTGTGAGATGAAACCTGGACCTGGACTGTCTCTACCCAGTGCCATGTGTGGTCTTTGCACCCACTCCTCCTGAGGCAATACTACAGACAACTCAATTTCTACCACGTGGTTTGGTGCACTCTGTCCCAGTTCTTCAAAGATACCCATTCACCTGATCTGCCATGCACTGTCATGGCCCAGAGGCTGCCTTTCCAGCACCAGCTTCCAGCTTCTGTAATAATTAAGCTCCAAACTGTGTCTCACCCCTGTAATGGCAAGTTTTATGCCCCTCTCCCTCCTCCAACCCTCCTTCTTGGGCTGCTAAATGTTCTTGTCAAAAGCAACTATTTACAGGCCATTAACAACAGAAGGGATGATTAGGCTCTTTCCAGGCCTGATGAATAATGCATACTGCCAGTCAGTGCGTTTACCATCCACTACAGGGCTCTTTGAGGAAAAGTGTCATTGAAGAATGTTCTGTTCAATTTCTGAGATCCAAATGATTTGAAGAAATAATTGCATGTTAGTGCGTGGAGGAAAAAGTTATTCTTTGTGAACTCTGCTCGTTTGGGCAAGAGCAAAGGAAAGGTAAGCTCATTCAGTTATTTTTCTTCCAGATATTTTCTTTTTCCTTCCTTCCCCTCACCTTCTCTATCCCCCTGCTCCTTTGTGGTAACACAGCCTGCAGGTGAATTAACCAGTGAGGTCCAGCTACAGCTGTTCACTCAGTTCTGCTACCTAATCCATGCCTAGAGGCATCGCTGCATTTACATTTAAGTCCTAACCACGTTTGCTCTCCAGTTTCCTTTAAAAAGTAAGACTTATATGAAGTAACTGTATTCACAGGACTAAGTACTATTTGTACACCATTAGTCCTGTGGGTGGCTCTCTACTGTGTATCCTCTCTAAATACATACATTTTCAAGATTTGTCTGGGGATATGTTTGGCAAGATCTACCAGCTTGCAGAGATTCATGGGGAAGAACTTCCCCACGAGTGGAGAAAGTGGAGATGCACAGTACTAATCCAAAATAACACAGTTAATCATGGGGCAAGGCCAGTTTGGGGAACTCCATGGTACAGATTGTTTAGATTGACCTATATAGTCCACTCTGGAAAGACTCATCCCACCCATCTCCTGCCCATGTCCTACGGAGAAGAGGTTATGATAAATTTGGGGAGAAAAAAAGGAAAAATCTTTCCCAAAAGTGTGTCAATGTCAGATGCTGGCTGATTTCCTGGAGCTGTGGAACCATCTGCTATGTTTCATCTTTGTCACATGAGTGACAAAGGGCAGCAGTAAGGCCTCAACGGCTGCATGCACCTGATGGCACTGTCTGAATGAACAGGCAGAAGGACTCCTCCAGAAACAGAGAGTTCAGTATCACCCAGGAAACAGAAGCATCCAACACTTGACTGGCTTTTGAGGCCCTCCCTCGCTGGTTCCAAGACCCACTTCTCTTGGGTCTGTGCCTACATCCCTCACCTTTATGTATAGTCTTCTTTAAGGATTTGTTAATGACTTCCCTCTTTAATGCCCTTCCTAAGTGTGCCGAACATCTGCACTGCCAGAATCATTTATGAATCTGGTCGTGGCTTAGCTTCCTCACAAACAGGGCTTCAGCCTCCATGGTAGTCTCTTGCTATGGATTCCTTAGCATCCTTCCTTGGAGATAGAATATATATATATATATTATATATATAATATATATAATATATATATATAGAATGGGTTCTGACTAATAAGAGAAGCCAACAAAGAATCAGCTCAACCTGAGAATCACTGCTGCTTCTCTGGGTAACTTCTCTTTGCTACTCTCGAGAAGAACAAAATATTCTCACCCCAACATCCCCAGCTTCTCTAATCATCTCCTTAGGCAGAATCCTTTCTCTGTATGTCCCCTATGGCACCACGAAAGCAAGGATACAAACTATCTGTACAGAAATACAAGATCCATACTATTAACAGATCACTGTTAATTGTCCTGAGTTCAACCCTATCCTACTACACATACAGAAGTTTTAGGCACTCAAAGTTATGGTTTCAATGAACACATTTTGGCATAGGAAATTGCATGTCTCCATTTGTATTTGGGTACCTCTTATGCTTAGCTTCACATCCTTCTGCTCACCTTATACTCGAACCATTGCTGTAATAACCACATTTTCCTAGTGACCATATCCTCAGGTTTACCTCAGGTTTATGTCTTGCTCTCTGCCTTCTTTGCATATGTGATTCCTGCAGGAAGCTGCTCAGATTCACAAATGCAAGGGAGTTAATGTCCACAGAGCAATCTTGGCCAATGTAAGACTGGAACAGGTGGATGACCGCCACTGTGTTACATAATTCAGGTGAGCAATTCTAAGGTATGCTCCAGGGAGCTCTTCCAGGAGCATATGTGGATTTGAGCCCAGTCCCCCACTGTATAGACTCATCAGGACTGCACCCTTTTTCTTCTCCTTCTCTCTTTGACTCTTCCCTGGTCCCCATTCTGCTTCTCTGGTCACTTCCTCAAATGACCTGAGGAAGTCTAGCCCTGTTCTAGACTTTGCTTTGGAGACCAGCTGGAGTCTGAGCTAAGACATCCTTTGTTTATATTTGTTTAAGTAGCATGTGATACTTCTTCAGGTTACCTCTCCAGTTCCTTCCCCTGGTCTAGGTTTCTCATATTCATTCTCTCCATCTTTTTCTCTCCTTCTATTCTCTACCCATCCACCATGTCCTCCACGCCTTCCATTTTGCTACGAAGTGATTAAGGACTTTATGGCAATTGGTTTGCTGAATTGTTGGTCTGGGCTATCCAGAAACCATCTCTCCTATTCAGGGGGATTCTCAACTGAGAGTCTTGGTGGGAGGCAGAACCCGCTTTTCCCTAAAGATGTCCAAATAAAGACCCCATTTCTTTGGCTGTCCCCTGGTGGCTAGAACATGGGCATATCATCCAGGCTTGGCCAACTGGATGCTTCCATCTGGGAAGGTGATTCTTAAGTGACACAAACACACAAATACTCATAGTAGAAGTGGTGGGGTCAAAACTGTCCCTGATAGTACAGAGTGACCAAGGTGCTGTTGGTTGTGTTTTAGCCCGTCTGCTTCTGCCATGTGGCCATGACTCTGCTTCTGATGTCTGGTCTCCATGTTCATCTTCCAAGCCTGGTCTAGCAGCCTCCCTGTCTACCTGACAGTCTTTCATGAAATACTTTGCAGTCTGAGCCGGCCAGAACCTATTTCTGTTGCTTATGATAAAAAAACACAGGGTCATTTTTTCCCCTCAAAGACCCCTTTCAGCTTCAGTTAAATTCATATCATTACAGGTAGCCTGGTTCTCCGTTAGCCAATTATGAGTTAACTTCCATTCCGGGCTTCCTCAGTAATGATCCTCAATCCTCTGTCAGAAGGATTCCTGTTTCTCCCTGTGCCCCTTTGAATGCTATACATCCTTTCAAGAGTTCCTTTATCTTTTCCTCCAAGCACAGCCCAAGGAGTGCGGGACCCATCAGCAGGTTGCAGCCCACCTTCCACATTCACCCTTGGTCACATCTATTCCTCTGCTGCAAGGGGTTTCTTGAATCCCAGACGATTTGAGCAAAGTCTGTTTTATCACAATCACTGGAAAACTTTTGTGGCAAACTAGTCAATTCTCCTTTTTTCAATAATGGCGAATTAACAGGAAAAATAGCTGCTTTTTGGCTTCTACAAAGGCATTCTGAAAGCAGAGTGAGGGAATGCTTTTGAAATACATGTAATCTTTGAAAGAATTCTAGGGTATGAAGAATATATTTCTACTGAATCATGCTGTGCCTCGCCATTCCATCTGATCAATGGAACAAGTGTGTGCCTCAGAAGGCACAGGACACTTGCTCCAACAGCTTTTGCCTTTGGAATAGCTTTATGTATTAGGATGTCGGGTCCCTGAAGGTCATCCACAGATTACATTTTTTATAATCCTTAACACTGTTCTCAGGCAGTGCACACAGGTAACGAGACTGCCTGTCCCCGCCTCTAGGGGACGCTATGCACACCCTATTGTTTGCTAAGGCTTCTCCCTGCAGTTTCGCCAATGCAGGACCAGCGCAGCCAGGGGCACCAGCCCTTGGAATGAGAAACATAAAAACACAAATTATTAGAAATGAAAGAATGATTCCCCGGTCCCTTTGATGAAACTCCCAGCGGGTGTGCAATTAATTCCCAGTAGATGTACCGAAATCTGGGCGGGTTTATAAGCAGCAAAGAAATGTCTCATTTATATTCCACTTTCAGAGATAAGGAAAGGGTATTTCAAGCCTCTTTAGTCACTCTCTGGCACTTGAAACTTATGGATAGTTCTGTTAAAAGTGAGGATTTAAAAAGTGAATAATAAAACCACTTTAGAAGATATAATTTTTTATACCAGTATTTTTCCCCCTATCCTTTTTCTAAGGTGAATATAAAATATGAATTGGTATCACAGACACAGGAAAGATACCAAATGATTTGCCCGGTGGGAATAAAGCTTCCCAGCTCCCATCTCCTGCAGGAGGACTGCTGATTGCTAGACCAGGTCCACCCACTGCGTTCCTCCTCTCTATTTGGAGCTTCTACAAGAAAGGTCCATTGTTTCACCAGAAGCAGACCCGGATTAGTGATTTTTTTTCTCCTCTGGGGGAGTTACTAGTCAGTGACAAATGCCAACCAAAAAGTCATATGATTTTTTATCCTATACTAGCAGAGTCTCATTGGGGTCTTCAAATCATAACTCACTGAGACCATCCCAGGTGAATTCCATTCCTGTATCCCAGCTGCACTGACAGGGCTGTCCTGGGCTGGATATGCTACAGATTTCAAATGTTAGAAGCTGCTAGAAGTATTGAAACAATTGAAGACTAATAATGAATTGCACAACTGTCACTGTGAACTAAGAAAATTTAGTGGAAATGAACCTGGAGCTATTTCTTTATCAATTAATGAGACACTTCTTGCTCCCTAGGCAATCTGGCTGTGGGTATCAAAGTGTAAAAGATACATAGCCTTTGGCCAACCAGTTCAACACCTGGGCCTTTTTCTTTAATTACCTTCATTTTTAAAATAGTGAGTATTTTCACATGATTCAAAATTGAAAAAAAAATTTAAAGTACATAACTAAAAAATCTCTCACACTCCTGACTTCTAAAGACCCAGTGTCCTTCCATACAAGCAACTGGTATTAAGTTTCTTGTATTTTCCTCTAGAGATATATATGGGTTATACAGACAAATCCACATATATGTCTTTCTTTTCATTTTTAAAAATAAAAATTACACCAATTTTCCTTGGATCTTTTAATAAATAATTTTGGGGGAAAATTTTAGATTTATAGTAGAGTTACAAAGTAAATAGAGAGTTTTTATATGCCCATTACCCTTTTTATCCTAAAAATAACATCTTACATTGATGTAGCATATTTGTTAAAACCAACAAATTAAATTTGGTACATTATAATTGGTGAAATTACAGACTTTATTTAAACTTCACTGTTGTTTTCACTAATGTCTGTTCTTTGTTTCAGTATCAAAATCTGGCATAGACCACATCACTTTTAAAGATTTAAATATTCTTTCCTCTCTCTCTCCTTACTTACCCACCTTCCTTCCTTCCTCCTTTCCTCCCTTCCTCCCTTGCCTCTTTTTCTTCTATTTATATAGTAAAATTAACTTTGATGTATAGGGGTGTTGGGGGATACAAGGAGGTATAGTTTTTAACACATGTGTTAGGAAACCACCACCATAGTCAGCAAATAGAGCAATTATAGAACAGTTTCATCTCTCTGACAATCTACCTCCTTTTCCCACCCTTTCTCTCTCATTGGAGTTCACTATAGTTTTGTCTTTTTCAGAATGGCATCAAAATGCAGTTATGCAGTTTGTTTCCTTTTGAGGCTTATTTCTTTTACTCAGCATGATGCCCATGAGATATGGCACATACTAATACCCACCAATTCCTTTTCACTGCTGGATGGTATTCCCTATGGATATACCACTGATTGTTTATCCGTTCACCATTGCATATTGGTTTTGTCTTATTTACCCTATCTTGAAACTCTTAGGAACTTATCCTAACTATATGCAAAGATTTCCATTAAAACATTTTTATTGTCATTATTTTTTTAAATTCAAAACTAACCTGTGATTGTTAAATAAAAAAGAAAAAAAAAGCCAAAATGATGTAAGTGAAGAAACAAAATGTGGATGTTCTCTTCTGACCCCAAATACACATGAAGGCAAAAAGAAGCTCTGAATATTTTTCTCTGCCTTCTTCTAGACTTGTTTTACATTTTATGCTCTTTTTTATAAGCTCTCTTAAATATCAATCATACTTTAAATGTATATTTTATATTTTTAAAGTATTCTGTGGTATATTTATACAATTTGGAGAATAGTGATAAGATGATCATGTTGGTACCCATCATGCAGGTTAAGAAAGTCCAATCCAAGGACCTCTAGTCCTAGGCATCCTTGTCCTCCCCAGACCAATTCCCTGCCTCCCCCATAGGCATGACCACCATTTAATCTCTGTGTTCATTATTCCCTTTATAGTCCCTTTATACTTATACTACATATATATATATATACTACATGTATATACTTATACTACATGTATATATACTTATACTATATATAAATATATATATATTAAGCAATGCTTAGTTTTGCCTGTTTTTGATCTGTAATAAATGAAATCATGCTGGATGTATGTCCTTTTATATTTTCTCTATCACTGAATTTGAGGTTTTAAGCTCACTCATGTTGATATATATTTATTTTATTAATTCTACCCCTAGGTGATATTTAATTGCACAAATATATTGAATACATCTAAATTTACATACCTATTCCATTATTGAAAAACGTGTGTGTGTGTGTTTAAAGATTTTATTTATTTATTCATGAGACACACACACACACACACACACACACACACAGGCAGAGACACAGGCAGAAGGAGAAGTAGGCTCCATGCAGGACTCGAGACTCAATCCAGGGACTCCAGGATCATGCCCTGAGCCAAAGGCAGGCACTAAACCGCTGAGCCACCCAGGCGTCCCGTGTGTGTGTGTGTGTGTGTGTGTGTGTGTGTATGTGTGTGTGTGCGTTTTTAATTTTTTGTGATTACAAGAAAACGCCACCAAGAACATTCTTGTGTATGGCTTAGGAGGAAAATTGCTGTGTAGATAGGTATATGAATTTACCCTGTTATTGGACAGTGCAACTTGTATCTAAAGTAATTGGTCAAAATTATATTCTGACTAGCAGTGTATAGTTTCTCTAGCTCCATATCCTTGTCAACACTTAATATGATTGATCTTTTTTATTTTTGCCAATCTGGTGGGTATGGGATAGAATCTAATTTTGGTTTTACTTTGCATTTTCCTGACTACTGATGGGTTGAAGCACATTGAATTTGAGCATTTTGACAATTTTCAGTTCTTTTATGAAATCCTTATACAAAAAATGACTTTTATATCTTTTGTTCATTGAAATGGGATGTTTTATTTCATTGTTGTCTCAAAAAAGCTTTTTCTAAAAAACATAAGTCATGCCATGGGGGGAATGATGTATGTACCACCTATAGCCAACAAAGGATTGGCATTCTTAATGTTTTTATACCTTTAAAGTATCTTTGACGAACTGAAGTTTATTGCTGGTGAATTCACCGTTTTTTCCTTGATGGTGTATGCTTTTACATTTTGTTTAGAAATTCTTTACTACCTCAGGATCATGAAGATATTTTTATATGTTGTTTTTCTATGAGATATCAAGTTAGATTTTCCAGTTTGAATCCTTAATCTGTCTGGAATTGATAAAACACAGTTTGAGTAGTATTTAAGAATAAGGATTTTAAAATCAGTCCACCTGAGTTTTGAATCACAGCTCTTATCCCTTAGTAAATTTCAATCTGTGCAAATTTCAACCTGAGTAAATTTCATCCTGGACAAGTTCCTTGACCTCTCTATGTCTTAGTTCATCATATATAAAGTAAGGATTATTTTTTTAATAAGGGTAATTAAAAAATCCTCTCATATTTATATTGTAGCTCTGAGTTTAAATGAGTTACTATATATTAAGTGCTAGAAATCTAAAATCTTAATTATATATGTTATAAAGTAGGAGTCCAATTTTATATCTTTATATGGATAATTCAGTTGTCCTAGCATCACCTATTAAATTATATATCTTTCCCCAGTGATCTCCAGCTCTACTGTGTCATACGTCAGATCCTGGTATGTGTGCCTGTATATGTTTTAAGGCTATTTTCCACTGGCCTATTTGCATATTCCTTTATAAATGATTCATTTTCTTTGTGACGATAGTTTTATAAGAAGTCTTAATTACTGAGAGGGAAATTTCTTCTACCTCTCTCCTTCTTTGGGGATATCTTGCTCATCCTGGTGCTTTGTTCTTTGAAATAAAATTGAGAATTACTAAAATCCATGAACAAGGAAAATATTGGACAATCTATTGGAATCACATTGAATTCAATTAGGTACATCCAATGTCTTTAGGATATTGAGGCTTAGCCTCTTTGTTTTGGGCTTTTTTTTAAAGACTTTATTTATTTATTCATGATAGACACAGAGAGAGAGAGAGAGAGAAAGAGAGAAAGAGAGAGAGAGAGAGAGAGAGAAGCAGACTTCATGCCGGGAGCCCGACGCGGGACTCCAGGATCGCACCCTGGGCCAAAGGCAGGCGCTAAACCGCTGAGCCACCCAGGGATCCCCCTGTTTGGGGCTTTTAAATGTCCCTTAATACAGTCTTATAATTTTCCTTTAAAAGGTCTTGCACATTCGACATTAGATCAATTCTTAATTACCTTACTTTATGTGCCTTTGATAAATGCTGCTTTATTTAAAATTGAATTTTCTAATTACTTTTTGCTATTGAATGAAATGCAGTTGACTTTTTTAGGTTAAGAAATCTGTCTAAATTCTTATGAATTTTATAATTTGTAATTAGATTATTTTTAATGGAGGTTTCCCTGTGTAAGTAATCACATTTTTTCCCTAATAATGACAGTTTTTGTTTCTTACTTTTCAATCTCTCTATGTTTTATTGCATTATCTAAGACCTTCAGCATTCTGTGGAATAGGAAGAATAATATCAGCCATTTTGATTTTATTTCTGATTTTAGAAGGAGTGCTTTTAATATTTCATCATTGGCTCATCTGTTTGCTGTAGATTTATTAGGCACCCTCTTCCATTCCTAAATTGTTAAGAATTAGTGGTTTTCCTCTTTTATCAAATGCTCCTTCTGGATGTATAAAGAGGATAAAGGATTTTTTTTTTAATTTATTTTTTATTGGTGTTCAATTTACTAACATACAGAATAACCCCCAGTGCCCGTCACCCATTCACTCCCACCCCCCGCCCTCCTCCCCCTAGTTCGTTTCCCAGAGTTAGCAGTCGGATAAAGGATTTTTTATCTTTTAAAATTTTCTGAAAGATTTCATACAATATTTAAAGTATGTGTCTCTTGAATATTTAACAGATCTTCTAATATTATCTGGCTTCTAATATTATCTGTTTGTGGGTAAATCTACAACTGACAATTCAACTTATTTAAAGGCTGTAATATCATTCTGCTTTTAAATATTTCGTGTATGTGCTGCCGAAGAGAGCACTTAAATATTTCGTAAGTGGTTTGATAAGTCATATTTTCAAGGGATTTGTGTATTTACATAAATTGTCAATTTTATTGGTGTAGAAGTTTAGAAAATATTTTATTTTGTCATTTATACTACATCTATAAATTATATTCATTTTAATTCTTAATTTGTCATTCTCAACTCACCATTATTTTTTTAATTGCTCTTGGAGGGGGTCTCATATTTTCTTATTCTTCTCAAAGAAGTAATTTTGACATTGTTAATACCCTGTATTGTACTAGCATTTTTGTTCTTTTTCTTCCCTCATCTTAACTATTTTCTTTTGTCCACTTTTTAGGGGAGTTTGTTTTGTTTTTCTCTTCTCTGATTTCTTCATTTGACTTGTCTAACTCATTAATTATCAGGTCTTCTTTTAATACAATCTGCTCAAGCTATACATGTTCCTTTAAATATGCATTAGCTCTATCCCACAAATTTTAATGTATTTCGTGCAATTAATGGCCAAGCAGCAAACAGCATGTATACGTGTCAGGCTACAGGAACTGCATGAATTTGGAAAAACATCACGGCGACAGGAAGGAATTGGGTCTGTGGGTCCCTCAGGGCCATATTCCCCATAAAGCTGCTCACAACAGTCTGGAAGCCTCCATAGTCATACTCAGGGAAGGGAACCTCATGTCTTGGGTATACTGACTAGGAAAGGCATGGCTCTCCTCCTGGTGGTATCAGGGACAGGGACACAATTGCAATATGATATGCAATGACCTGTTCTCCAGTCCCACCCTGCCTGCTTTGTGTTCATGGCTGGGTAGAAACAGCTTGGGCATGTTCCTTGGGCATGATCCAGGGACCTGAGGTTCTGGGCCTGAGCAGGTTTCCTGGAACTTTGCATAAGACTGTTCCCTGTCCAGGGATGCCAGCCTGCAGGGGATCAGTATTTTTCTGGTTAACCCTTATTTGCCAGTATTGTTTTCAGTATCATTCAAAATATTTTCTATTTCTTCATTTTCCTTTTTTGCTAGTATTATTATATATATGTGTGTAATATATGTATAATACATATATGTAATATATTAAATGATAATAATATATGTAATACATCTACATATAAAACAAACCCATTGATACACTGTTACATATATTACTTTATATAGTTTTATGTGTTTTAAATAAGCTGAGAGAAGAAAAGATAGCAAGAATATATCTATAAAATTTTGTTACATTAACCTTTACTTATTATTTCTGGTTCCCTTATTTTGTCCTGTAAATTTGAGTTACCATATGGTGTCATTTTATTACTCCAGAATGAACTTTATCTCCATCTGCCTTCTTTGCACTTGTTTATTATATTACATTTATATATGCTATGGGTACAATGATGCAATTATATACATATATGTAAATATATATAATTGCATAATTACATATGTACAATTGTATTAATAAATAATATGAATATGTTATTTATAAATATAAACATTTTATATATTTATAAATCAAATTTAAATTAAATACAAGTTTATATAAATATATAATTTATAAATATAAATGTTATTAAACATATATAATTGTTATATACATAGAACATACATAGATATTATATGTTGTTTAATATGCATATATATATAGTTTAAAGTAATTGCTTTTTACATCAAATAAGAAAAAAAGGAGAATATATATTAATTATAATGTCTTTTACAATTCTCTACTCAATTACTTTAGCTGGTGCACTTTTGTTTTCATGTGGATTCAGTTGCATGATAATTTTCTCTGATGTCATCTGCTTTCCATCTGAAGAACTTTCTTTTGTATTTCTTGTAAGATATGTCCACTCTCAATGCATTTTCTCAGTTATTAATTCTTCTCAGGATACCTTTATTTGGCCTTAGTTTTTTTTTTAACTTTTTAAAAAAAGATTTTATTTATTTATTCATGAGCGACACAGAGAGAGAAGCAGAGACATAGGCAAAGAAAGAATCAGGCTCCCTGCGGGGAGTCTGATGTAGGACTCGATCCCAGGACCCCAGGATCATGCCCTGACCAGATGCAGATGCTCAACCACTGAGCCACCCCGGTGCCCCTGGCCTTAGTTTTTTTTTTTTTTTTTTAAGATTTTATTTATTTATTCATGAGAGACACAGAAAGAGAGCAGCAGAGACATAGGCAGAGGGAGAAGCAGGTTCCATGCAGGAAGCCAGATGTGGGACTCCACCCGGGACTCCAGGATCACGCCCTGAGCCAAAGGCAGACACACTTAACTGCTGAGCTACCCAGACGCCCCTGGCCTTAGTTTTTTTAAATATTGTTTTGCTGTCTTTAATTCTCCACTGGCAGTTTCTCATTTCCTTCAGCACTTTGGATATAATCATCACATGGTTTTCTGGCCTCCACTTTTCCTGAAGAAGGCCTTGTTGATATCACTGGAATTGCCTTGATGTGATTAATTCTTTTTCTACTGCTGCTTTCAAGAATTCTCTTTATCTTTGACTCTCAGCATTTTTATTATGATGTGTCTGAGTGTGAATTCCTTTGTATTTTTCCTATTTGGAATTTTTAAAAAAAGTTTTTTAAAAGATTTATTTATTCATTCATGATAGACACAGAGAGAGAGGCAGAGACACAGGCAGAGAGAGAAGCAGGCTCCCTGCAGGGAGCCCAATGTGGGACTCTGGTCTCCAGGATCCCGCCCTGGGCTGAAGGCGGTGCTAAACCGCTGAGCCACCCGGGCTGCCCCCTACTTGGAATTTATTGAACTTTTTGGATATGTAGATTAATACTTTCATCAGATTTGGACATGTTTCAGCCATTATTTCTTAAAATATTTTTCTGCTCTTTTCTCTCTCTTCTGTCTTTATGTGAGTGTTGTTACGTTCAATGATATCCTTAATTTTTTTCTGAGTTTTTAATATTTGTTATTTTTTATTGCGACTTAGAAGATGGTATAATCTCTATAATTTATTTTCAAGTTTGCTGATATTTTCTTCATGAGGTCAAGTAACGTAATGCTTACAACATAGATTTCCTATCTGAGGCTTTATTGAGGTAGGCATCCCAATGAATCATTTTACTGACCCTCAGAAATAACATACAAATGGAACCAGAGTTGCAGTAATGAATAAATAAATGTGTAGAAAATTACTGACGGCATCTGTTGCTTCAAATAATTTAGGGAGTAAATCAAGCATGCCTGGGAGAAATTGGCAAGCCTTTATCCTGATCATAAAGCTATTACACAGAAAATCAAATTATCAGAACCTGGTTATGATTCTATGGAATTAAAATAGATCTTTAAAAATACATGTACATATTTATATTTTTTTTAAAAAGTAATATATTCCCAGGAGGAAAATCTAGTACATGAGACATTGCATATTTAGTTTTACTACTTTCCCTATATATTAAGTTTCATTTGTCAATTTCTCTTATGGAAGTACAAAATATCAGAGAAGTATTTATATTTTAATAAGTAGTAACTGAGAAATGGGCTTTATGAAATTGCTCTTATCTCCTAGA
The DNA here is from genome assembly GCF_011100685.1 of Canis lupus familiaris. Taxonomy (NCBI): domain Eukaryota; kingdom Metazoa; phylum Chordata; class Mammalia; order Carnivora; family Canidae; genus Canis; species Canis lupus. Next base: position 46,990,388 of record NC_049224.1, on the reverse strand, counting down.
AATAAGACTCTTACTCTGAACTAACATAAAAGATATCTGTCCCATTCCCCCCCACTGCTCTCCCCCTAGCCTCTGCCAGAACCCAATCCTTCCATTCTATTTAGCTATTACTTATTTGTTTCAAACTGGATGATAGTAAGCCCTTACAGAACAAGGGCAAGAGAATCTGAGCTCTGACAGTGAATTAAACATTAGATTCTTGACTGATCTCTAAAGGACAGAAATATCTATCGGTATTCATTTTGATAAAATACTGGTGGAGGAAAATTTAGCAACTAATTTTTGGGTATCTAATTTATGGTAGGTTGTGTGATCAATGTTTTACTTTTATTTCCCCAAGTCATTCTCTCAATAACCTTGACAAATGCATATTACCATTTCCATTTTAAAAATTAAAAAGAGTTCAAGTACATTCAGTTAAGAATCCTGAGACTTCTCTTTTTCTCACTCATCAGGTCCAAACCCCCAATTTCCATTCTCTCCCTAACCCCAAACCCTGATCATAAGCAGTTCTCCATATGTTGGCTAGAACTGTCCATTTTAAAACATACATTTGAACATGTGACTGTCTTTAAAGCCTTGTAGGGGCTTACCATTGTTTTCAGAACAAAAACCCAGCTTATTGGACACCATGGATGCATCTATGGTCTGGTAACTGCCTGTACTCTGATCTCACCTCCTTCTGCTTAGCTCACTCATTATATTATAGCCACACTGGTGTTCTGCACAGCTGTCAAACACGTCACGCTTGCTCCCACCTCTTGCTTCTGCTTACTTTCATCTTTGCCTCGAATGTATTTCCCAGATGGTCCCCTGGGTTGCTCCTTCTCATTATTCAGGGCTCAGTTCAAATATACCAGATCATGAGGGCAATGATTTCCTCTGCCTTAGTTAATTAATCATCCCCAGCTCACGGAATTTTTAAAAACTATTTTTATTGAATGGATGGACGGATAGATGTATGGATGGACAGTTAATGAATGGTTAAATAGCAGAGCTCATAAGCAGAAGAGCTAGAAATCACACACAAGCATGTCTGAATCCAAAGCCTATTTTGTTTCCATTGCATTATATCTGTGTGGATTTTTCAAAAGTCAGGTTTATTGAATCACATGTTGCCTGTAGAAAAATTACCTTTTTAAGTGTACAGTTCAGTAAGTTTTGACAGATGTATAAGGGCATGTGCTAATAATCTTGTTAAAGATATGGAACAATTCCATTCCCTTAAAACTTTCTCTCATGTCTCCTTGCCCTCACTCTTTACTCCACCCCTTCTGATTGCTGTTCTGACTCTTGCCCATTGTGGAAATCATGCTTTCCTTGCCTTTGGTTGTTGAGTACTGCATTTGGCCCCTGCCCCCCGGGTTCCAGGTATTCTCATCATATTTAGGTTTCCAATTCAGTGACTGCTGATCCCACTCTAAGGTCTGGCCTTTGGAAAAGGGTAATCATAGAACTCTTTAAGGATGCCAGGGGTCCTTTTGCCAATTTCTTTCTCATAGCTGTGGTGAAAAGTATGCCTTCTGGACCCTGCCAAAGTGAAGAAGTAGATCTTAAATGACAAATCCACTCAAACATTCTAATCTCACTGAATCTTTGAATCCCTTCTTCTATATTGAACCAAGGCAGGCCCAGCATTTTCAGCTATCTATGGGCCACCTTTTGGTCCAAATTTCAGCTAGCCAGCCAGCCAGCCAGCCAGCCAGCCAAACTGTCAAAGTCCTTCTAACCCCACAAGCTGCAACATTAAATGCAGAATCTCTGCTCAGTGGACCCTTATCAATATACTTGCCTGATCCAAATTTATGTCCTTCTACCATTGTCCCATATCACTTCAAATTATCCCACATCCCCATATGTTCCTCAGATTTATGTCTCTATAAATAGAAAACTCAACTCATACCAATAATGATTTTATTTTTTAACCATCTGTAGGTGTCATAACAATAGTCCATGAAGGCAATTTATCAGAAAATTATCATTTGTTCATGGATTTTTCTTATCTTATTTTCTAAGCATATTTACTGGGACTGTCCTAGCATTTAACTCAACATAAATTTGAGTTGAGGTGATTTGGGGTTTTGAATCATAGAATCTAGGTCCTAGGTTAGAGAGGACTTGGGAATTACAAAAATTCTGAGATACTGAGATTATGAAATTAGATGGAGATCATAACTGTCCCCAGAAATAAAGGCTAAGAAAGTTGAATATATAAGAGGAAATGAGCAAGTCAGGGCAGGGACATGAAAAAAATTCTTAAGACTGCAGACCTCAAGATTTTTATTATTCCTATTTAATCTAAAAGTTAAGTGTTAGTTTGTTGGAAGTTATAATAATGATGATGTATTGAGTGATTATAGCATATTTATAAGTGAAATGAGTTGCAGCAATATCATCAGACAGAAGGAAAGGATTAAGAACATTTTGTTATAAGGTACCTGCACTATATGCAAAATGACATAATATTATTTGAAAGTGAAATTAGATTAGTACAAAATGTATATCTAGGGCCACCTGGCTGACTCAGTCAGTAGGGTGTGTGACTCTTGATCTCAGAGTTGTGAGTTCAAATCCCACATTGGGTGTAGAGATTACTTAAAAATAAAATCTTTTTAAAAATAACAAAAAATGATATGTATATCTAAAATTCTAGGGTAACCATTACATTTAAAAAAATAACTAGCTATGTTAAAAGAAGAGATAAAATGTATTTTACAAAAGCTAAATTAAAACCAGAGAAGGCAGACAATTAAGGGAAAGAGAAATAAAGGACAATGGTAACAAATAGAAAAGAGTTACAAATATTACAAATATTAGATGAAAATCCAATGGTGTCAATAAGCACTTAAAAGGTGAATGGTCTGCATTCACCAATTTAGATAGAGGCTCCAGAGTGGATCAAAAACAAGCTCCAACTATATGTTGTTTTCAAGAAACCTTCTTAAACTTTAAAGACACCAATATCGTAAAAGTAAGAGGATAGAGGAAAATATACCACACTAAAGATATACCATGTGAACACCAACAAAAGAAAGCCAGAGTAGCACATTAATTTCAAACAAAGTAAACTTCAGAATAAGGAATTTACCAGGGATAAAGAGAAGCCTTGCATCATGACAAAGGAGCTACGTCTCCAAGAAGGCATAACAATCCTATATGGCAACTAATAACAGAGCATCAAAATATGTGAGGCAAAAAATAATAGAACTGTGAGAAATATACAAATTCACGATTATAGCTGTGGATCTCAGCATCCCTCTTTCATGAATTGATAGATCAAGCAGGCTAAAAAAAATCAGTAAGAATATAGTTAACCTTAATATTACTATCAATCAAATTCATCTAATTGACATTTATAGAATATTCCATGTAAATACAACAGAATACACATTCCTGTCAAGTTTACCTGGATAATTCACCAAGACAGATAACATTCTAGGACATAAAACACACATTAATTTTTTTAAAGCAGAAATTATATAAAGTATATTCTCAGATGATGGACTTAAATTAGAAAACAATAATAGAAATCATCATTTATGATCAGGAAACTGTGTATTAAAACAACAGTGAGCTACTGCTACATACCTATTAAACAGGCTAAAATAAATTCTAAAAAGACATTAACAAATGCTGTTAAATACAAAGCAAGAGGAAATATTATTCATTGTTACTGGAAATGCAAAATGATGTAGCCCTTTTGGAGGAAAGTTTGGTAGTTTCTTATAACGCCAACTGTCATCTTGCTGTATGATTCAGCAATCTTGTTCTTCTATATTTACCCAACTGATTTGAAAACTTACAGCACATAAATACTTGCATGCAAACATGTGTGGCAGCATTATTCACAAGTGCCTGAAACTGAAAGTGATTAAAGTGCCTTCAAGAGGTGAATGGATAGACAAGCTGTGATACAACCATACAATGGAATATTACTTAACAATAAAAAGAAAAAGAGCTATTAAGCCACAAGAGAACCACATGGAGGGATCCTAAGTACATTTAGCTGAGTGGAAGGAGTCAGTGTGAAAGGCTAAGTACAGGATGCCTGGGTGGCTCAATGGTTGAGCATATGCCTTAGGCTCGGGTCATGATCTTGCTGCCCTGGGATGGAGTTCCACATCAGGCTCCCTGCACGGAGCTCTGCCTCTGCTTATGTCTCTGCCTCTCTGTCTGTGTCTCTCATGAATAATAAATAAAATCTTAAAAAAAGAAAGGCTAAGTACTTTGTGATTACAATTATATGGCAATCTGAAAAGGTAGTAGCATAGCGACAGTTAAAAGATCAGTTTCCAGGGATTCAGAAGGGGAGAGGAGGAGCAGGTAGGGATGTGGAATGAGGTGTTAAATAGGGGAAGCATAAGAGATTTTTTAGGGAGGTGAAAGCACATTATGCTTCTGTCAAAACCATGGTACTTTATAGCACAAGGAATGAAATTTCATATATGTAACTTAAAAATAAATCATTTAGGAGACCATAAGACACCAGAATGGAATATGGAAAGTGACAAAAGATTCCAACCTCAATACAAGTGTGTGAAACAACATCACTGAGGGTGGTGAGAGATAAGGTGTTATCCTAAATAATTTTGGAAATGAGTAAGATTAAGGGCAAGATAAACTGTACATAAGCACTGTGCACTAGTTGATAGTGTTGTTTTCCGTAGAGGAGATATTAACAATTCTGATGCCACTATTCATATATCCTGGATTTGAACAATTAAGTAAATGAGTGGTGGATGGTGGGAGTCAGGTTTCTCACTGTTCAAAGGGAAGTTTACGGAGAAGCAAAGGAAACATGCTAGAATGAATCCCATGCTAGAATGGACACAGACATGGATTGGAGCTAAGGATGTCAATGTGAGCTCATGTCTAAGATAATATAGATGTAGGTTGGTCGTGTATAGAAATATTTATGAATATATATATCTGCCCAGGTTATGATATACCCACTACCCAGATCTTGGTCTCTAATGCCATTTCCAAAGAAGAGAACCAGAGCTTCATGTAGAAATGGCAGATTCTAGTACTGAGGCAGGAAATAGATGATCCTAGAACAACTTGTAGTGACAGAAAGTAAGAAAATTCTCAAAAAGAAAACAAAGAAAACACAATGTCAGGAGTATGCCAAGAAGACATGTAAGCCAAATGAAAGAGCTTCCCATGGCAAAAGTTGAAATGACTTGAACAATAAAATAAGTGAAAAAAGTATTGGATCATAACCCAAAGTATAAAATTAATATCCATGACTTCATAATATAACTAAATAATTGCATAAATAAATGGGTATGAATACATAAATCTCCTATGTAGAATTACAAGTAATTTGTATAGATATTCCATCCTTAAGGAAGTGGAGTATAACTTTCCACTCTTTAAGTACAAGTTGCACATACTTGCTTTTTTTTTTAATATTTTTTTTTCTTTATTTATGATAGTCACAGAGAGAGAGAGAGAGAGAGAGAGAGAGGCAGAGACACAGGCAGAGGGAGAAGCAGGCTCCATGCACCGGGAGCCCGACGTGGGATTCGATCCCGGGTCTCCAGGATCGCGCCCTGGGCCAAAGGCAGGCGCCAAACCACTGCGCGACCCAGGGATCCCTATACTTGCTTTTCTCTAAAAGAATACCACATTTAAAGGTGGAAAAAGAACAACCCCAGAGAAAAGAGACACAGAAAATATTACCTCAACCAGTGCCTAAAACCAGCATCAGCACTAATACATAAAATTGATATGATGTGACAAAAATGGTATATTCCCTGTGTGGTTTTCCTCCACCATATCATGATTATACACAGAGTGGTCAGCATCCTGAAGGCCATTCTCTTTTTCTATTTGTAGTTTATTTATAGCAATATTCTGTAATGGAATGAGGTTAGAGGAATAATAGATTTTCATAAGTCATGTGCGTTTGCCTTTCAGATAATCTGAAATACAGGCTCATAGATACAGGGCCAATCAAACCATTTAGACATTCCAAGTTTCCATTTTAACCTAGTACTATTGTGATGGTCCATGATCTAAGAACATGGTGGAAGTTTTTGTCTTGCTTGTTTGTTTGTTTATCTTTAAAATATGACATATTTTTTAGAACAGTTGTAAATTTATAGGAAAACTGGAAAGAAAGTACAGAGTTCCCATATATGTTCTACGCCCAATCTCTTCTATTATTAATATCATACACTTAGCATGATGCATTTGTCACAATTAATGAACAAATATTGACACATTATTATTTAACTGAAGTCTATACTTTATTTGTATTTCCTTAGTTTTTGCCTAGTGTCCCTTTTCATTTTATATTCATAATGAAATTAAGGGAAATAACACCTTATCCTCTTAAAATACCCACCAACATCTTAGCTTTTCTCATAATTAATATTTATCTAACTGCAAACCACATGATCTTCATGGGCTTTGTGGAAATGTGTGAAAAACAGCAAATACCTTGCTAGACTTTAACACATTATATAACTCCTGTACATTTTTTTCTTTTTTTTGAAAAAGATTATAAATATTTATATATATATATATAAATGAGAGAGAGAGAGTGCTAGTGGGGAGAAGGGTAGAGGGAGAGAGAGAGAGAATATCAAGCAGACTCCATGCTAAACATGGAGCCGAAGGAGAAGCCTGATCTCAAGACCCTGTGATCATGATCTGATCGGATATCAAGAATCAGATGTTTAACCCAATGAGCCACTCAAGTGCTCCATCCTGCATGTTTGTTTTTAATCTTCACTGTCCACCCCCATTTGTGTTACTATTGCATTTGTCAAGAATTTGCAATTCTTGAGCTAAATGTGTTTGATTATATTTCAATTTTTACAGTGGGTTTTTCATTGGCTTGATGATTATTTGGAAGGACTCAACTTGCAGGGGAAATCTCTGAGCTGTGTCTAGGAAGCTAGAGTTCAGATTTTCTTCTGACTCCACTGATAGCTAGCCATGGGAACTTGGGAGAGTCACTACATCTCTCCCAGTGTAGGTTTTTCTCATTTATAGAGATAAGAAGGACCAAATGATCTCTATACATCTTTTCCCTGTACAGCTCTACAATGGTTAGAAGGTAGGCTCATTTCTGCAATCCAGTTGGATTTTCAAACTGGTAAGAGTCTGTGAATACAGCTACAACTTGAAATTTGGGTTACCCAATCCAGGGAAGGGAGTCTCCCCCAGTTTGGGTGGGGTGAAACATTCAATTTTCTCTAGAAAGAGAATATGTTTTTTCTTCAGGCTTAGAAAGCTGGGTGGTATGCCTTTCCCACCAGAAGGGAGAAAATAGAGTTAATGCTAATTTGTTAGTTGGAACAACCTCGCAGGAGAAATGGAGAGAAGTGAGGGAGAAGGGATGACTAACCTTTGGCTTGCCTTAGCCGAAAAGCTGGTGAAATTTAGAAATATATTCATGTCCTTATTCACCCAGGCTCTCTACCTGAACCAACAACTATTCATGAAACTTTCCACATTAAATTTTCAATTCCAGTAAAGTTCATAGCAGCTTCTAACACTGCACTGGGAGATGACAACATAACATTCCTTTGGGTCTGATGCATAAGGGCACAGTGTGAGGGCTGAACACCTTTAATGGGGAAGGAGCATATAACTGTGTTTCTACTACATGCTTGACACATAACCTGCATTAATGACCCTGGCTAGTTGCTTTATATGTGTTTCTTTTTTCTTTTTTTTCTTTTTCTTTTTTTTTTTTTAATTCATGAGACACACACACACACACACAGAGAGGCAGAGGGAGAAACAGGTTCCATGCAGGGAGCCTGACGTGGGACTCCATCCCGGGTCTCCAGGATTCCACCCTGGGCCGAAGGCAGGCGCTAAACCACTGAGCCACCTGGGCTGCCCTTATATGTGTAATTTCTAATCCTTATAAGAATCTGACAAATCAAGTGGTTTACAGAGGAAGAAACTGAGGCTCAGTGCAGGGTCATTAACTTATTTCATTTGGCTCTATGGTGCTGATTTGAATTTTTGTCTCAAATCTGTCTGGCTCCCCCTCCCCAATTGTACTCACATCAATTAAACCCAGACTTGCTGCCAACCTCCCCTCTGAGAAGCCTTCTTTGACCCTCCAGAGACTAGAAATTGTTCCCCTTTCTATAATTGTTTTGTTGTGCGGATCACATAGTATTTGATTTCTGTGTTCACACAATTCTCTTTTCTACCAGTCTGTGAATGTCTGAAGGATAGGGACAGTGTTTAGTAGCCTCTCTGAATCCTCAGAATCCAGCAAATGGTCGGTGTCCAGAAAATATGTGTTCAGCCTAAGTCACACAATTGATTAGCTACAGAGTCAGAACTCAATCCAGACCTCTTGACTGGACCAGAACTATTTCACCACCATTACTTTTAGATTTTTAAATCACATCCATATTCTCTCTACAAAATCTTCTAGTTCCTTCATCTCAAACCCTGCATTATTTCCTTGGGAAGAGGGAGGGTTTTTTTGTTTTTTAATCACAATTGCAAAGGCTTGTATTTATTGAAAACATACTATGTGCTGGCTGCTGGGTCATTATGGGCTAAGCACTTTCATTCTTTTTTCTTTTAAGATTTAACTTATTCATGAGAGGCACACAGAGAGAGGCAGAGACATAGGCCGAGGGAGAAGCAAGCTTCCTAAGGGGAGCCTGATGCTGGACTCGATCCCAGGACCCCAGGAGCCAAAGACAGACACTCAACCACTAAGCCCCCCAGATAATCCTTTCATGTGAATTCTCTCGTGTAATGCTGACAACTTCATTAGTGAGTGCTGCTATTAACCCCATTTTACCAACGAGGAAGCTGAGAAATAAAGATAGTAAGTAGACCAAGTTCCCAGAACTGGGAAGGAAGTCAAAGAAATGTAGGCATGTTCTGAAAGGCAGAGCTCCCTGCCTCAGGGTGGGAACAGAGAGAAAAGAAGGTCCACATGGTAGATATTTGTTTTTTAGGGAAATAACTATGGTATCTTGATCCTTGAGGAACATTGGGAGCACTAGGTTCTAGGGCAATTTAATTGAAATCACTCACCCTTTATAAGCACTGCAAAGTTCTACCCCAGGCTTTTGAAATAAGTTGCTTAGCACTCACCGTGTTGAATCTGTGCACACTTTGATTTCTTACAAGGCCATGTGGAGGATAAGATTCAGAGCATTCTGGAGATTATGCTCAAACTGCAAAAACCTGAAAAAGCATTGATAAAGCCTGAGCTGCATTACTCCGAAGACGGTGGTGTGGTAGGATAATCGTACACAGTGAAGCTCTCAAGGCTTATATCATTTTATAAGCCCTTTTATTTCCTGGAGCTTCTGAATCCTTCCTGGAGATTAAAATGTAATGATACAATGAATTGAAATGGAATAGCAACAAAGATTATAGTTTGAGGTATTTTAGGATACATGTGACATTATGTGCAAACACAGAAGGGGATTTGAAGTCAGCAAACAACTCTGGATGCATACATATATTTATATTTGTATAAATTTTTAAATAAGAGAGTTGGAGACAGTAAACCCCAAGACAGAGGAAGTGGGGAGAAGGTCTGTCGTGTGAATGTGGGCCATATTTAAGGGAGTGACTGTGAGGGAAAAGAGGATGGGCAAGGAAGATGTGGGTATCAATCTCAGTGAGTGCAGAATTATCAAAACAGTTAATGGGGTGGCCAAAAGGTAGAAGTTCATAACTAGGAACTTTCAATGGCCCATTCAACTACAAATGCTGAGCATCCTTCTTAGCATGGGGGTAGACGTATCAACACAAGCAAAGCCCCTGCCAGCTCTCAGTTAATGTTGTCCTCAAATTTAGTAATTTTCTCATATCCACAATCTTACTGCTTTTATTCAATCTAAAACAGCAATAACAAATGTAGAGTTGCAAAATTATGAAAGGACATGCATAGAAAAAAATTAGAGGATTTATTTGGGATACAGGAGATCAAAACTCATGATGTCTAACAAAGCAGAGCAGTAACAAAACCAGGATGAGGCATCCCCAGGTAGGTTTAAAGCCCAACTAGAAACATTAAAACAGAAGCTTGGGAGCACTTGGGTGGTTCAGTGGTTGAGCATCTGCCATTGGCTCAGGATGTGATCCTGGGGTCCTGGGATTGAGTCCCACATCAGGCTCTTCCTAGGGAATCTGCTTCTCCCTCTGCCTATGTCTCTGCCTCTCTGTGTGTGTCTCTTATGCATAAATAAATAAAATCTTAAAAAATAAATGAATGAAACAGAAGTTTATTCCCTGTAAGGACTTCCAGCAGAAGACTGGGAAGCATGAGGCAGTAGTGAGGCAGGACGGGGAGGGTTACCAAGAGCCCCAAGCCAGGAGATGTTCCTGCAGGGGAAGGAGGACCAGCTTGGCTCTTTCTCCTATAGCAAGTTCCGGGAACCCCACCAGTGGTGAGACCCAGCCTTCTTTAAAGGTCATGAATGCCAGATCTATAGGGGACAGACTCAGCATCCGGCCAATTTCTTTAACACAAGTTAGCATTCCCATTTTGCTTGTTTTTTTATTTTCTGTCTTCTCCTGTACCCCCATAAGCAAGTGATATGAGGCAAAGAGCTGATGTCTCTGGTTCAGAGTTATACTCCCAGCTATTAGAACAATGGCTGGCTGGGAAGGAAAGAAGTGCAAGGGAAAGGTGGGAGGTTGGTTTATAATAAACACATGCTTGTATGTGCATAGGTGTCCACACAATACACATATCTGCTCACACAATACACACATATGCATACATTTCCATAGGATGCTGTATGTTTTGATAAAAGCATAAATTTGAAACATTTAACTGAGTTTTTAAGAAAATTTTAAGGTTTTCATTATGGCCTAACTTATTGTATTTTTTAAAAAGATTTTATTTATTTATTCATGAGAGACACACAGAGAGAGGCATAGACATAGACAGAGGAAGAAAACAGGCTCCCCCCGAGGAGCCTGATGTGGGACTTGATCTTAGGACCCCGGGATCACCTCAACCAAACAGAGACGCTAAACCACTGAGCTATCCAGGTGTCCCTAACCTGTTGTATTTTGAACGGAGTTTGCAGCAACCACACATTTTCACATGACAGTCAGTGTTAGAAGGACATACAAACATATACAATGCCTATAATACAATAAAGACCCTTAAATGGAAGGAAGTTGAATGAGTTATGGTGTCTATTGGTCTGTTGCTGCAGCAGCTTTTCCTCTCACACACAGGAATAGCAACATTTCTTTGTGGGAAGCTGATCCTCTCCTGCCCTCACTCTGATTTGGGGGTGGCAATTCTCAGACACCAGTCTCTTGGGTGGGGACGGGTCCAAAGTTGGGCCCATGGCTACTTAGGCCTGGTCAGGGGTGCCTGTGAACCATGCTGGCCAGTGACCATCGGCCCCACGTCTCTTGTTCCTTGTGTCTGGACTGCAAACCCCAGGCTTCTGGTGCTCTATTCTCTATCCACAGCAGGAGAAATTGCCTGAGAAATAAGGCTGACCCAGAGGAAATGGAACTGAAGTCTGGTGGGCTATACCACTCAGTGCCAAGGAGACAGCCACCAGGAACAGGTGTCTAAAGCCACACTCTGGCACTTTCTCTCAGGTGTTTAAGTCATTTTGGATGAATTTCAGTCACAAGCTGAAGAGTGTTATGTACAATCATGTTCACACACGTTTTGGCAAAAATTAAGGGGAAGAAAAAATGTTTTCCATGCACAATAATTGCAATGGCTGTGCATTCTTGCTCTGAACTGAGTCTTCCTGTCCTACAGCTTCCAGAAGTACCTTGTCTGTTCATGTGTTCTGATTCTGATTTTATGAGATGTAGGCACTTGACTTGCATTTCTGCCCCCAACCTATTACAGTTGTTTTTGCTCTGGAACAGAAATATAATTGGGGGTGAATGTGGTGAGAAGCATTTTCAGGGGCTTTGTTCAGATCAGGTGACAGCTGACCATTCTAAATCTGGCCATACCTGGATCATGACCTTGTATGACCTTCACCCTATTGCTCCTAATTTTTTTTCCCACATATGTGGGTGATGGTATTAGCTAAATTTGATTAAAAGGAATATTGTGCCTTAGCTCAGGCTGCTATGACAAAATACTATAGACTGGATGGGTGGAACAATAGATACTGATTTCCCACGATTTTGGAGGCTGGAAGTCGGTGATGAAAGTATTAGCTTATTTGGATCCTGGCAAGAGCCTGCTTCCTGGATTGTAGATGGCCAACTTCTAGCTAGGTCGTCACTTGGCCTTCTTCACTGTGAGCACATGGAGAGATCTCTCTCTTTCTCTTCTTATTAGCCAATAATCTCCTCATGAGGGCCCCACCTACATGAGCTAATGTAACCCTATTTACCTCCCAAAAATCTCAGCTCCAAATGCCATCAAAATGGAGGTTAGGGCTTCAGCACATGAATTTGGGGGGATACAACCATTCAGTGCATAAAAAAGGCATATGATAAAAGACTTCTTTGCAATAGGACCACTGAAGATTTTGTACTTCCACTAGAAATGACAAGGCCTGGGACTAGTGTCAGGCATAATGTACAAAAATCTCTGACTGTTTTGATTAAATAAGCCAGTTGCTGGTAGGTAACCATTTACACAACCCCCATTTCTTGGGGGTAATCGTGAGTGGTCTCTATTACCAGGGCACTCCCATTGAGATGCAATGCAGTCTTATTTAACTCACCAAATACCAAGTCAATATTCTACTATGCTGTCTACTTTGAAAAATGTAAGTTTTTTTGTTTTTTTTAAAAGATTTTATTTATTTATTCATAGAGACACACACAGAGAGAGAGAGAGAGAGAGAGAGAGAGAAAGGCAGAGACACAGGAAGAGGGAGAAGCAGGCTCCATGCAGAGAGCCTGATGTGGGACTCGATCCAGGGTCTCCAGGATCACGCCCTGGGCTGCAGGTGGCGCTAAACCGCTGCACCACCGGGGCTGCCAGAAAAATGTAAGTTTATGGCCTATTTATTGAGAAATATTTCTGAGTGCAGGTAAAAGGCTAGGTGGGAAAGATGGTGTGTAAGAGTATAGGCTTCTCCAACCTGTCCTTCCTGGGCTCACAGCACTTCTAGGAAGATGAATGATTCCAAGTATATCCCCACTGGGGTGATGTTACTTTCATTGTGTCTGTTCAGTGTTGTTATGCCTCCAGGTGGGGAGTGTGCCCTCTCTGAGTAAAAGCACCCGCCTTGGTGGTTACCACTGGGAATTGGTATTGATTGAATAGCATATCTGGAAGGGAGAAAAACATGGATCACACATTGTTTTGTCATGCCTGATTTACTTGAGAAGTGAGAAAAATGCTGACCTGGGAGCGCAATGATCCTTGGCACTAAATACATGTGTGTCAGATGCACTGTGATCTTACGTCGCATCGGAGAATCAGCACATCTGGTGATGGGAACATCACTCGGTGGGATGACCCAGCTGTGCAGAGGAGGTGAAATGTAATTGAGGTTGTTTATGAACATCACTTGCTGACTCTGCTCTTGGCAGCACTGAGGCTGACCTTTACTCCCAGAGCCTGTCCTGTCTTTGTATTTCTTCTCTTGTTTTTGGGCAACTCCCAAAATTGGAGGTAGTAGTTCTGAGATGAAAAGGCTGTCAGTGAGGGATGTTTGATGTGATTCTTCATCCCCGAAGAGATTCTGTTTTAGGAAACTGGTGACCTGTTTGGTGTTAGGGTTTGCAGCCTAACCTAATTTCTTCCCATAGAGGAAAAGAGGTAATGCAGGACCAGGGATGCAAGGAAGTACAGGTGTTGATGGTGGATTTGGTATATGGTAATTTTCACTCTACCAAATAAAAACTCTTTGTGAAATGTGTTTACTTTTAAAAATTATTTCTAGGGGCACCTGAGTGCCTCTGGCGGTTGAGAGCCTGATTCATGATTTGGGCTCGTGTCATGATCTCAGGGTAGGGTGATGAGATTGAGGCCAGCATCGGGCTCTGTGCTGGGTGTGGAGTCTGCTGGAAATTCTCTCTTTCTCCCTCTGCCCCTCCTGCTTATGCTGTCTCTCTCTCTCAAATAAATAACTATTAAAAAATAAAACTCTCTGCAGCAGATTCCCAGGAATGCCATCAGGGAGAAAAAAAAAAAAAAAAACCTGACAGGTCTGTTGGGAGTCTCTGTCCATATGAAGTGAAGTATATTAGTTCCGAGAGGTAGCCTAGTGGATTAGAAAGAAAGAGGGGTCTCGAGTTGAACATGTCTGTTTGAACTCTGATTCCACCCTTTACTGTGTGACATTTGACAAGTTCTGTGACATTGCTCACATTCATCTTTTTAGCTGTAAAGTAATACTCATCTCAAACAGCTGTTGCAAGGGTGACGTCAAGATGGATGGAAAACACCAAGTGTGTAGTCGCTGCCCTAGAAACACTGGTCATCATTTCTGCTTTTCAAAGTGGAGGGATTGATCACCACTGAGTCACATGCTGTGATCTCATTATTTACCTTAATTCCAGACAACAAATTAAAATAAGTTGATAAAGAAGAAATGGAAGCTTCAGTGCCTACTTTGTGATTTAGAAATCAAGAGGAATGCAGGCTTCTCATCTCCCTTAACTGAAAGCCAACAAGGTCACAGCAGCAGGCACAGATTGGGTGGCTTAACGAGGTCAAGACCTGAGGCTCTGACCGAGATGTCAGTGGGGGTCTAATGCAGCATTATCAAAATAATACATTTTCCTCTGTTGTCAGTGATTTCAAAAATGCTATTCTATGACGCTGGGCTGGATGGGAAATAGCTCAGTATCTCTGATGTGAGAAAACCCTATTGGCTCACTATGACTCCACAAAGAGTTTAACTGCATTTTTTTTTTTTTTTTTACCTGATTACCTTTTACCTTTTTACCATGATTTCTCTCTTATGAGTACAACTGAATACCTATATAAGATGCCTTCATCTTTGGTCTGACTCCTCCCTTCCCGCTGCTCGCTTCTTTGATAACATTACATTTGTTACACCCTGACAAATGTGGCCCAAGGCAGGTTCACTTTAAGAAGGTAAATAAGAACAATGGATCTAATGAGGAAAAAATGGGATACTTTTGGAATAAAGAACAATTTTCAAACATAGTAGAGAAGCTGTTATAACAAAGAAACATCCCAGCATATTTTCCTTTAATCGAAGCAGAGAAAATTGCACTATCAGGAAGGGCTCTTGTACGTATATGCTTTCTTCCTAAGTCCTAGATAGCTTTGATTTACCGCTTACATGCTGTATAAATATTGATGACATTTATAAAATTCTGTGCAGTAGGGAATTATATTTAATATATTTTCCATTACATTTGTTGTTATTTTGCTACCATGGTGAAGCCATCTTCTTGAAATTAAGTATCATAAAATATTCGAATCTATGTTGCAGTTGAGCAATTGAGATAGATATAATGGAATTAAAGAAGGATCGAGAGTAAACCCACATGGGCGCCCATTAAGAAAACACCAGTTTCTTCGATAGAAAAAAGGACTTGATGCACAGCTTTGAGTTTTTGTATGGCCGTTTCTCTTACCTCCTTAATCTTGGTTTTCACCAAGGATGGGAGCCACTAATTATTGCTTCCTGATAGAACAAAAGTCACAACCAGACATTAATTCAGCGATTGATGAAGTTCTGGATAAGTGACATGAGACCAGTAAGCCATGATTTCCCCTTTTGTTACTTAACGATGGTAAATTATTAGAATGTTTACAAAATTAGAGTAACAATCCCCTTTGGCATAATATGAACACCATCAAATTCACTGCTGGAGAAGAGAGGAGAAATGAACTACATGCTATGTCACACCTGCCATGTGCCACGCATGGTGCAGAACACCTTGACACCATTGTCTCCGTTCATCCTCACCACCATCTTGGGAACCAGGTATTCTTTCACCCTCTGTATAGAGGAAAAATCCAGAGATATCAAGGGACTCTCCCAAAGTCTCACATCTTTGATTTGATCCCAGGTTCATCTGATCCCAAACTTCACGGCCTTTGCCAAAATTATTACTGAGCCATCAGCAAAAGAGGATGTGGGATATAGATTTTGGTTATCACAGACTTGCCCATCTGGCAGGGCGTGGGGCAATTTGCTATTTGCAACCTCTCGTTTAGAGATAGTCCCACAATGACACAGCCTCTTGGAGTTATATGCACAGACTTTAATGTAAAACCAAATTGTCTCTTCTCATGAGGTAGCAGTTTCCTTTGGTGTCACCACAGGAATGCTGTCCTGGCGAGAGTGCTCCCAGTGGCCTTTTGGAAGGAACAGGGAATAGACACGCGGGAACTAGAGATGGACCCTCCACTTGGCAAACTGTACGTGCATCTGAAATCTTTGGTTAAAGAGCAAACTGATACTAATATGAAGCTCTGAAACACAAGGTCATTGTCTGGGGGAAATTATGCGCGTACTTACAGAGTTAAAAGTGGCTGAGGTTGAAATTCCACCCTCTTTCATAATTCCTGTATTTCTTTTTAAGACAGTTAAGAAGGGGAGGGCTTGGTTCCGTATCAGTGTTCAGGGCAGGGATTAGTTTGCAAAGTCAGTACAAATTCCCACTCACCTTTCTCCCCTTGCAAAGGTCCCTGAGTCTTGCTCAGCTTAAGATTTTTCAGCATGATGAAAATTCATCCCACTGGATGGACAGGTAATGCAACCCCTTTTCACAACAGACTTCTTTCTTTGGGACATTCTAGCCTGGCCATTCAGGTGCAGGAAGTATACAGGGGCGGGCGGGTAGGATTTCAAGTTTCAGCCACTGCTTGGCTGTAATCCCTCCAGGTAGATATTTAATTAAGCTGAGAAAGTCAGTGTACCATTCATTAGGCAGCATGTCCTAGCATAAACTATTTAGTATCTGGGCCGTAATGTAGCGAAAGTCTAAAATGAGTTTTAGGTTGGGGTGGAATGGCCTAAATGGAAAGTATACCCAGTGCTGAGTCAGCAAGTCCTTCTGATTGTTAGAAGCCTGGTTTTCAAAATTCCCTCAATAAAGAACAAGTGGCTCCCATTCCAGGCATCAAATACTGTATCTGGATCACAGTCCCTAACTGAACCTGCCATTGAAATGTCACACACCCAGCCCATTTGCTAGTCAGAGCAGGTATGTGCCCCGCAGACACGGCCACCTCCGAAGAAGCCTTGCAAAGGCTTGGCTTACAGGATCTGAGTTGACTTGTACTGTGCGTGCGTGTTGAATAACGATTGGAATCTGACTCATGCAAGAAAGAAAGGGTGCATTTGAAGAATTCTCTTTCGCAAGTTCTGGAAGATGATATATAACGACAGCTTTATTCAGCATCCATCATGTGCAGCATACATCAGAGATGCAAATATCCTGTGTGCCAAGGGGCCCGGCCTTCATTGTGTCTACAGGCTAGCGGAGAGAGAAGTCTGAGCCCTGTAGTGGCTCTTTCACAGGGGAAGGTAGCTGGGGAGGATGTATGAGTGCTCTAGACCTTAATAACCTGACTTCAGGCTAGACAAATCTAGGTAGATTTGTGAATAGGATGGGATTCAAATCCTGCTTTGTAAAATGAGTGGGATTTAGTTAGGAAAAGAGAAGGAGGGAAGGAAGCAATGAAAGCACCAGGAAAGCACAGACGTGATGGGGAGGGAAGGAGCAGAATTTGCTGGAATGGTGAGTGGTTCTTGAAGAGTGGTAAAAGATGGGACTTCCCAGGGCCAGTTTGTAAATGGCCTCCAATGGAAGACTATGGAGTGGAAGCCTTCTCCTGTTTATAATGGGTAGCCACTGGGTTTTCCTAGCAGGGGGTTAGAAGGTTGAGCCTGTAGTCATGTGCAGGATAGATTGGGGGCCTGGGATGGGGTGTTCAACCTACAGACATCACTGACAGCTTAGAGATTGCCAGATACTTGGAAGGCAAAGAGGAATCACAGCAATCTCTGTCTAGGATTGCTCACAGAATGGTAAGAGAGAGGCCTCTGAACACAGTTCCACCATCATTTGCAGGGGGTCTAGAAGGAACAGAAGGAGGAGCTATTTAAGGGACCATTATAGCCCAGGTGGACTAGAGTTCTGACTTGAACAAAGCTGGGGAAACAGGGATCTGAAGGAGGGCCACTCACAAGTGTGACTCAAAATCAGAGCTGACATTTTGGCAGATCAGGAGCCGGAGGTCAAGGCTGAAGAGTGGCCAGAAGATCACTTGGGTGGATCTGAACAGAAGTGGTGCTTGAGGTTGCTGGACAACATCAGTGTGCTCCCAGGGAAAAGGCAGGAGGAACAGGGAAGGAGACCGGGGTGTGTGAGGGAAGTGACAACCACAGGAGCCACCATGGAGAGGGAGCTTGGGCAACAGAGTGTGCTCACTGACCCCTGTTACTCTTCTGGGTTCTGGCAGGGAGAGAAGTGCTCCCTCTCACTAGCTTCTCTGCCCCATTAAAGAGAACACGGGATAAACCAAAGGAAGCCGATACCTCCACAGGATTTTCTTTTCCTGCTTTCCGCCTCTGCCTTCCAGGCTAAGCTCGAGCCAGTGGCCTTCCGGCCTAGCACAGCTTTCGCCATGGCCCTCAGCGATGCCAACGTGCAGAAGTAGATTAAGCATACGATGGCTTTTATTGAACAAGAAGCCAATGAAAAAAGCAGAGGAAATAGATGCAAAGGCAGAGGAAGAGTTCAACATTGAGAAAGGTCGCCTTGTGCAAACCCAAAGCCTGAAGATTATGGAATACTATGAGAAGAAAGAAAAGCAGATTGAGCAGCAGAAGAAAATTCAGATGTCTAATTTGATGAATCAAGCAAGGCTCTAAGTCCTCAGAGCAAAAGGTGACCTTATTGCAGACCTACTAAATGAAGCAAAACAGAAACTCAGCAAAGTGGTAAAAGATACAACCAAGTACCAAGTGCTGCTGGATGGACTGGTCTTCCAGGGTTTGCACCAATTGCTGGAGCCCCAGATGACTGTTTGTTGCAGGAAATAGGATCTCCCTCTGGTAAAGGCTGAAGTGCAAAAAGCGATTCCTATGTACAAAATTGCCACCAAAAAAGATGTTGATGTTCAAATTGATCAGGAATCCTATCTGCCTGAGGAAAGAGCTGGTGGAGTGGAGATCTATAATGGGGATCGTAAAATAAAGGTTTCCAATACTCTAGAAAGCCGGCTGGACCTCATAGCCCAGCAGATGATGCCAGAAGTACAGGGAGCCTTATTTGGTGGAAATGCCAGCAGGAAGTTTTTGGACTAAACCTTTGGGAGAGGTAGAGTTCATCCACTGCTCTCCTGCTGTGGCGTGGAAGTTTCTGATATTTGAAGAAACGAGATATCTGTGTGGCTTCCTCTTCCCTGTTCTCATAGTCTGTATTTGTCAGTGGATTCTCTGTGTAGCTAATGCCCTTATGCTAATTGTTAACAATAGAGAGAAAGTTTCACTTCATATAATCAGGAAAGCTCCTTCTTAGCTTATCTAAAAGTAGCACAACTTTCGTCAGCTTCTGTAGTGTGAAGGTGAGGGTATCAGATGGTGGTCGCAGGAGCTTCACCAAGTCTCCACTCTCCCTCCAGTCCTCTGCTTCCAGTTCTTGAGCCTAGAGGTGATGTGTACGGTGTTCTCTGACATGAAGTCTTTGCTCTTAGGCTTAAAGTGCATGGGGGCCGTGCATTCCTCCCAGCAGTAGTCGATTCACCGCTAACCTGTTTGGGCCTAGAAGTGTTTCTCATCTGTAAATGTGATTTAAAACCTAAGCCATGAATATGTCTTATTTATTAAAACGAAAGGTTTACGTGGAAAAAAAAAAAAAAGAGAACATGGGTGGGGTACAGAGGTCACTGCCATCTGTCCAGAGCAACTTGGCCTTTGCCTTGTCTTCAGTCTAACACTTGCTTTTATATCCTGTTCCCTTTAGTACTCAGTACAACACCACTTCCTCTGAAAAGCTCTTTATTTGCATGCCCACCTGCTACCCCCTCCCACCCCTACATGCCATCCTGCTTCCCACCCACTGCCCAGTCCCCTCTTTATCACTCAGTAGCAGCCACATGACCTTGGTTTTCAATTCTGATCTCTCCTTACTGCCAAGATCTCTGTGAGCCTCAATTTCCTTATCCCCCCCAAATGGAGATAAGCATATTTACATGGATAAAGTGGGAAAAATCTTGTGCAAATGCCTAATATATTATCTGGATAGTAATAGGTGCTCCCAAAGTATTAGCCACCCTTCTTGCTTTTTTCCGTTAGACTCTCAATAGCTAGGGAGGGAGTATACAAAAGGCACTTGAGCCTCGGTGTCCATGGAAAGATGAGTGGATAAAGAAGATGTGGTCTATGTATACAATGGAATATTACTCAGCCATTAGAAACGACAAATACCCACCATTTGCTTCAACGTGGATGGAACTGGAGGGTATTATGCTGAGTGAAGTAAGTCAATCGGAGAAGGACAAACATTATATGGTCTCATTCATTTGGGGCATATAAAAAATAGTGAAAGGGAATAAAGGGAAAAGGAGAGAAAATGAGTGGGAAATATCAGTGAGGGTGACAGAACGTGAGAGACTCCTAACTCTGGGAATCGAACAAGGGGTGGTGGAAAGGGAGGTGGGTGGGGGGATGGGGTGACTGAGTGACGGGCACTGAGGGGAGCACTTGATGGGATGAGCACTGGGTGTTATGCTATATGTTGGCAAATCGAACCCCAATAAAAATATACAAAAAATAAATAAAACATTTTAACTTAACACACACAAAAAAACCCCCACAAAAAATCAAAAGGCACTTGAGCCTATTGAATTCATCCTCCTTCCCATCTCTATTAGAAATCAAACATTTTAAGGGCAAGGTCCTTTCTGGGTCTTGCATGTAGACTTTTGCACATGGTGCTAATTAAATATTTGTTGAATAAATGAGAAAAGTACTAAGGAAAGCACAGGCTCTCCCAAGTGAGAACTAATTGTGATTTCACACTGTGTATTAGAGAGGAATCGAAACTCAGGACCCTCCACCTCTCCCAGAACAGGATCTGGGCACAGACCTTGCCTACTATCTCCAAACGGGGTCCTGCTTTTATATTTTAATGAAATGTCACAATGACATGAGGAACACAAGAGGAAGTCATTAATCAGAGACACATATGCCACTCCTTTGGAGCCTGTCAAACAGGTGCCTGAAAAATTATCTGTATATTTTCCACAGTGACAAAAACAACACATTCTAATCTCGTATGGAGTATTAAATCCCACCAGCAAAACAAATACCTCCTGACAGGTGATTGCTAGGTATTTCCCTGATGGCCCCTGGCACAGAAATCTCCCCTCAAACCAGTCTCTCAGGCCGAGGAAAGAAAGGTTGAATTAGCCAACCAGCTCCCTCCCCACACCATGCTGTGCGGCGTCTAAGCAGGCCACACATAAAACACATAACATTCAATTGACCTTTTGCTTATCTATAAACACAGAATGAGCTGCGTGGACCCTGATCCACCAAGGAGTCATTTCAGGAGAATTTATTTTCTTTTTACTATCCATAAAAGTAAATTGCTCTTCACAAAGAAGACACAAAAACCCCACTCTCTTTCTCCTAATAAGATTATTATGAAAGGGATGTTTTTCAGAGCAATCATAACTAGGTGGCACGGTGTCATTTTTTTTTATTATTTTTTATTTTTATCAAGCTCTGTTACCATATTCGGATTGTCTGGGGCTCCAGAGACCAGGCAGGCAGTAGGCTGGCCTTTCCTGCTGTTTTATTTTTGCTGATGTTGTGATGGGGTCAATCAAATGTTTTCTGATGTAGGTGAACTTTTCTTATCATTGCCCACGCCCCTCGCAAATTTTCCTCTTTATAGGACAAAAGCTGAGGGCAAATGAGGAAGCAGCTTTAGAAAGGGAGCGCCTATGCTTGGGCAGAAATGGGCCAACACACACAAGCACGCATGAGCACACGCAAACTCACACTCACATTGGGTACTGTTCCATGTACTGCTGGCCCCCCAAAGAGGGGGCCACTGCCATCCTGATAAGAACAAATCTATGTCCTCAGGTTCAGTAATTCTCAATAACCTTTACTTTACTGTCTGTGATGCTCCGGGCAGCAGACCATGCCCCTTTGAAGCCCCTTTGAGGAATGAAGTTAACTGTGGTGTAGTCTGTGGCTACTTTGTGCTAGGATAGAATGCTGATTGCTTCACCAAAAACCGCATCTTTAACGTTCATGATCGGTTGCCATCTGTTTTTGAAAGATGAGTTGAAGAGGTTTATACAACAATAGGAACTGAGCTAGGGTCTCACTGCTGATGATGAATAGAGTGGGAGAGTTGTGTCCTTCAGGCTTAGTGGGGACCAAAGTTCCTAGTGAAGAACAAGGTGAACAGGAAAGACCAGCAGGACCAGGACAGTGCTCTAGGTCCCTAAGACAAGTGGAGAACAGAGACTTGCATGAAGTAGGGCAGCTTTGACATACAATAATTTCAGTGTGGTCAAGATTCCAAAAGAAACATAAATGTCTTTTTATGGATAGGCTGTTGGATATGGATAAGCTGTTGTGACCAGACCCCTAGAACGCTAACAAAAGTCCAGGAACAAAATTAAATCTAAAAATGGGACTTTAAAAAAGAACTTGTGTTATTTTGGTTTATTTTTGACTATATATATATTTATTAATACTTACATATGTGTAAACTGTATGTTAGAAAAATACTTCTAAGCAAAAAGAAGCATATATAGCGGTACCTGGGTGGCTCATTGGTTAAGTGTCTGCCTTTGGCTCAGGATGTTAACCCTGGGGTCCTGGGATCGAGTGCTGTAACAGGCTTCCTGCAGGGAGCCTGCTCCTCCCTCTGCCTATGTCTCTGACTCTCTCTCTCTTTGTCTCTCATGAATCAATAAATAAAATCTTTAAAAAAGAGAGAAGAATATATAAAACTCACTCAAGATCTTACCACGTGTAGGTTAATAATCAATATTTTAAGGTATATCCCTATTGAATTAAATAGTTGGTTTTTGACTACACATAATGTATTTCTAATCTATTTAAGGTTCTTTTTAAAAATTAGAGTCAATTTTGGTAAATTATAATTTACTAAAATATTATTGGCATAAAATTGCTTAGAATATCTCATATGGTATTTTAAAAATATCTCTTATGCCTGTACTCACATCCTTGTTTTCTTCTTATTTTTGTGTATTTGTGTGTGTGCGTGTGTGTGTGCACGTGCTGTATGGTTTGGGTTTTGTTATTCTTGATTAACTGTTTCTCCAAGGAGCCCTGGTTCCTTATTTAGAGACCATAGTTGAAGAACAAGGTTTCTCTTTGCTAGTGGATTGGTTATGGTTTCCTAGGCCTTTCCAGTGAACTGGGCTAGGAAATGTTTTTAAGATTTAAAATACATCCTGGGTTCATACTGATGCTGCCAATTCAAATTCAGAACCACAAACATTTTTCTTAACCTCATCAGTATGCAAGTGTGCACACATACTGAAAATTTCATTTATCAAGGAAACCTGACATAATTTATCATCTGTTTTTTTCTTAAAAAACACCCGCAATAGTCTCAAAATTACAGTATAAACACTACCACCAACAATGTTTTTAGAAAACACAAGATTTTTTTTATCAGTTTTTCAGAAATATTTTCTTAGGTATGAATAGTCAAATAGTGAAATTAATCCCTGGGTGATTATATCACCAAATTGATACAAAATTTTGCTTTCATTATGTGTGATTATACAAAATATTACATGGTTTCAAAGTCAAGTCTACAAAACAAAGTGTATTCGAAGAAGTCTAATTTTTTTCTTCCTGTTCTTTCCTCCTATTTCTCTACCTCCCCAAAGGTAGTAACTTACTAATTTTTATCCTTTTATTATTGTATATTTAATACTAAAATATGTTTCTTGTTAATACAAAAATGTGTATATGTGTTTTAGATTTGCTGTAAAATATAATTTATCAATTATGTTTATATAAGAAAATATGTGTGTGCATGTATCTTTTTATCAACCTTTTTAGAAAAATAATTTCAAACTGTAGCATTTTTGCTCATCTTGTTTTCCACCAACAATATATTCTAGAGGTTTTTTCCCACAAGGGTATAGAGATAGAGCCCATTCCTTTTCACAATGGCATATAACTTTATCTGTGACTTGTCATGGCTTATTGTCCCCTATTTAGGGACATTTGAGAAGTTTTCAGTCTTTCATTATTACAAATATGCTGCACTGGATATCCATTTATATATTTCTTTCCTTATTCTTAGCAGTGTATTTTTGGGATCTATTTTCACAATGGGGATGGCTAGGTCAAAATGTTCATGTCTATACCATTTTACTAACAGCACTTTGCCAGACATACCAAATTCCCACAAATGGGGGTGGTATTGCTTTGCATTCCTGTCAGCAGCATCAGAGTCCCTGTCTCCTCACAAATATGTCACAAAAAATATGCTGCCACACTTCTAAACTAAAGATGATTCCACTGATCAGGTGGGAAATGTATCTCAGTGGTATCTCATAGTTTTAATTTGTATTTCTTTTTTTTTGTGTGTGTGATTGATGTTGAGCATCTTTCCATAGAATTCAGGACTTGATCATATATCCATTTTTGTGTGAAACTTCTCTTTGTAGCCCCTCTCCATTTTCTTTTGTAGCCAAAATTTGTCATTGGTACAACCTGGTCTGCATGGGTCATGTGTTGATATATAGACAAGGGATGGGCAGAAGAGGACTGAGTGAAGTATAAGAATGACTATGGGCATAAACAGTAAGACAGGGCAGCTTGAGCTATAACTGGAAAGAACTCCTCGCTGAACTCTAATGGTTTCTAACTCCTCATCTGAACACATAAGTCCATGAAGATCTGGTCTCTATTGCCCCCCTAACCTTACTTCTCTTTATAAAGTTTATTATCTTAAGCTCTAGAACCATTTATGGAATGGCTGTTAAAAATGTGTGGCACCACTGGGAGCTCTCCGGGGTGGTAGATACAGTCTATATCTTGAGTGATTGGTGGTTATTAGTGGTGTTTATATTTTCCAAAACTCATTGAATGGTCCGCTGAGAACGTATGCATGTTATTGCATGTGAATTTTATCTAATACCTAGTCATGTCCAGGTCCTTTCCTACTGTGCCAGAATTTCTGGGTGGATATACTGGGAACCTGCACTTCTAGCAAATTTCAGTCGGAGAAGGACAAACATTATATGTTCTCATTCATTTGGGGAATATAAATAATAGTGAAAGGGAAAATAAGGGAAGGGAGAAGAAATGTGTGGGAAATATCAGAAAGGGAGACAGAACGTAAAGACTGCTAACTCTGGGAAACGAACTAGGGGTGGTAGAAGGGGAGGAGGGCGGGGGGTGGGAGTGAATGGGTGACGGGCACTGGGTGTTATTCTGTATGTTAGTAAATTGAACACCAATAAAAAAAAATGCAAAAAAAAAAATTTCACAGGAGGTGATTTGCATAGCAATGTTTGAGAATGTTTCACGGCTTGTATTTCCTTGTAGTGTCAAGATGTTTGGGTTCTTATGCCTGCTTATTCTACTTTTTGTTGGACGGCCCCCCGAGCACAGGAAGAATGGCCATGCATCCTCAAGGCAGATTTCAGCTATCATGACATCTGCTCTCTTCTCTTCTTGAGTTTATGTGGGCCCTACCTTCCTTTGACTTCTGTGTGTACAAAATTATGATACTTCCATAGATATCTCCAGATTTCATTATGTATGTATGTATGTATGTATATACACACACAATAGACTGAATGTTTATGCCCCTCCCAAATTCACATGTAGAAATCATTACCCCCAATGTGATAGTATTTGGAGGTGGTCTTTGGGAGGAAATGACATCATAAGATTCAGCCCTCATCAAAGTGTTAATGCCTTTATCAAAGGGATCTCAGAGAGCTTGCTCCTTCTTCTGTCATCATATGAAGATGCAACAAGAAGATGGCCATCTGCAATCTGCAAACCAGAAGAGGACCTTGACCACAGTAGAACCCTGATTTTGGTCTTCCAGTCTCCAGAACTGTGAAAAATACTTTTCTCATTTATAAGCCACCTGATCTATGCTAATTTGTTATAACAGCCTCACCTGAGAACACATTGGTATATTTATCTGTGACTATGGTGAAGGAACAGTGGAAGAAGAGGCTAAGGGTAAAGGTTAAGTGTTTATTTTTGAAGGTCATACATATCAGACTAAAAACTTGGGGTTTTTAAAAAGATTTTATTTATTCATGAGAGAGAGAGAGAGAGAGAGAGAGTCAGAGACATAGGCAGAGGGAAAAGCAGGATCCCCACAGGGAGCCTGATGCTGGACTCGATCCCAGGGCTCTGGGATCATGACCTGATCCAAAGGCAGACGCTCAACCACTGAACCATCCAGGTACCCCCAAAAGTTGTTTTTTAATCCATTAGCTATCATTTGAAGAGTGCTTGTTTTATAGGAACCGTGCTAGAATATGGTAGCTTTCATCACACTGCCTTTCTATGTAGTGAGTAATATTTTATTTTAAAGATGAAAATTTGAGACTTAGAGAGGTCAAGCCCCTTGTTCAAAGCCACTGAGCTTCAGGTCAAACCTGGTTTCATTGACTTCAAAGCAAGCATTCTTAAATGCTATGTGAGTGCCTCTGAACTTGTTACAGGACATGGACGCCTTTCATCACGGACACTTTTCATCAGAGAAGTGAGGATGTTTTGGAATCTTTGAGGGGATACCCAGTAAGTAAAATCCCACTTTTATATGCAGGTTCTATGCAAATTAGAAAAATAAAACAGAGAAGGCATATTGGATATTTAAAAATTACCTTTCTAGTTATGGCTTCATTGGAGAATATAGCTTGTATAAGAAACAGGTGGCTGCTTATCAGCAGAATTGGCCGGACTTGACAGTCCTCGCAGAGCTGGAGCAGGGCAGGTGCCCCCTGCAGAGGTGGAGCAAGCTTCAGAGGGTCTCTGAAAAAAGTAGCTCACTTCCTAAGAAAGAAGATCTCGATAGAGCCCAACAAGCCTAGGTAGTCTTTCCAAAGGTACAAAATTATCCAAGTCATTCTACACGCCCAGAGAGATGCCCTCCCTGAGGAGGGCAGAGAAAGCCTGAGATGTTAGCAACTTCCATTCTTCCTGGAAATCAAGATAAACCGAAGAAAAATGGTCTCTCTTCTCCCCAGGGGACACAATCAGAGGTGTCGAGGCATCCTGAGCCAAAAAAAAGGAAAGACGTTGGAGACTTATATCCACCAGACTTGGCAACTTTGTGGGTGTTGGGGGCAAGAAGAAGCACTCCCGATTCGTGTTTGTGTGACCACAAATGTGAACTGCTATGTGCAGCTGATAGCTAGGAGAACTATGCTCTGGAAAGGAAATGATGAGTTTCATTTTCGTAATTAACCACAACCTTAGAAAGAAGTAATGTCTACTCCTTTATGACTTTGAGTGTTCATGATGGGATAAAGGAAACTTCAGCAAGTTTGCAAGTTTGCATTACTTCCAGAATACATCAAAGTAAGTATAGCCATTGGACCAATACCAATATTAAAATGTTTAAATTTTAAAATTAATATTCATAGTATCTCAATCTTTCCTTGGCATGTATCACTTAACCTTTCCTTTGATTCTACACATGGAATCTCATTGAAAGCGAAAGGGAGTCTTCCTTTACAACATTTTCTTTTTGTCCCTGGGTCTTCAGTTACCTGTGTTAACATTCTCTCTTTCTGTTTTGAGTAGCCTGAATCTCCTTTGCTTTGCAGATTAATAAATGAAAAACTGTTTTACTATGCACTCACAACATTTCTGATACCAAATGTATGGGTATTTTAACAAATAATTCTCTAATGTTCTGTGACACCTGCTAGGTGTGTTACAGTTCAGTTCAATTCAGATGCCATCTACTTGGAGTTATAGGCTCACAGATTATGGGCTCAGTCACACCAAACTGCTTTCCCTTGAGATGCCAATTGCAAATCCCATGTGATCATCTGTGATTCTGACCAACTGGCTATAAAGCAGGGTTCCCCCAAACCTCCTCCTGAACTTTTGATAATTTGCTATAATGGCTCACAAAACACAGG
Source organism: Canis lupus familiaris (assembly GCF_011100685.1). Taxonomy (NCBI): domain Eukaryota; kingdom Metazoa; phylum Chordata; class Mammalia; order Carnivora; family Canidae; genus Canis; species Canis lupus. The sequence continues at coordinate 46,962,364 of NC_049224.1, read as the reverse complement.
GAAACATTTTCTTCTGTTTACCACTTTATTATAAAGGATATTATAAAAGATACAGATGAATATCTTGAGACACTATAGAGAAGTGCAGAAGGGTCCTGAGCACAGAAGCTTCTGTCCCTGTGGAGTTGGGATACACCCCCCTCACAGTACATGGATGTGTTCACCAGTGCAGAAGTTCTATCAACCCTGTGGTTTGGGGATATTTATGGAGGCCTCATTCTGTAAGCGTGACTGATTAATAATTCAATGTCCAGCCCATTTACTTTCCCTGGGGGGTGAGAGGTGGGGCTGAACATTCCAAGCTTCTCATCATGGCTTGGTCTTTCTGCTGACCAGTACCCATCCTGAAGTCCACCAAGAGTTGCCTTATTTGAACACATACTCTCATCCCCTAGGAAATTACAAGGGGTTTAGGAGTTCTGTGTCAGGAACTGGGGTCAAAGACTAATGTTAGAACAAAGACATTCCACCACTCCTATCTCTCTGAAGTTACAAGGGATTTAGAAGCTCTGTGCCAGGAACCAGGGGCAGGAACCAAATATGTATCTCCTATTATGTCACATTTAACAGACCTAAAGTTCGCCAACCTAACTGCATTTAGATGGTATGTTAGATGGTATGTTTTCCTGGCTTGAGTTATTTATTGCAAACATATTTGAGATGAAACTATTATGCAAAACAAGTTAACCAATTATAAGTGCTAAATATCAAAAATTTTAGGCATTGATTCAATAGCTTATTTAAACATTAAGCATATGTTTGAACACCTTGACTTTGTTTTTATGCAATATTTATCCTTGTCCATTCACTGGAAGGAGTCAATAGAGCATATAGCATACATTGGCTTTGGGGTCACATAGGCCAAGGTTCAAGTCCTGCTCATGCTGGTAACCATCAGCATGATCTTAAACAAAGGTCTTTTTTAAAAAGACAAGATAGAGCTGTCCCATGCTGGTAAAATAATGCATGCAACAATATTTCTTATTATTGCTTCTAGCCCCTAATAATGTAAATGGTAATAGTATTCTATTAAAGAGGGTGCTTTTAAAAAAGATTTTATTTATTTATTCATGAGAGACATGGAGAGAAGGCAGAAACATCACAGAGGGAGAAGCAGGATCCTCTCAGGAGCCCAGTGTGTGACTGGATCCCGGAGTCCCTTTGGTCCTGAGCCAAAGGCAAACGCTCAACCACTGAGCCACCCAGGCATCCCAGGAGGGTGCTTTTTAAGATGATTTTTAATTTAGTTTCTTCAAAGTATAAAAGCAGTTGTGGTATAAACACACACCTGTGGGATACGTGAAGTCAAGTAGGCACATACGTGAGGAGTTCACTTGTTGTTGAACATTTGCCCTGATTCAACTTGCTTCAAGCATTGTGTATCATCACACCGAAGCGTATATATACAAATATATATCATATATATATATATATGAATGACTATTTTGGAGATTTGGACTTCCCCAAAGTTGTCCTTTTTTAATTCAATTACCAGATTTTCATCCTGTCACACTTGAAGGATTTAACTCAACATCACTTCTACCTGTGAGACTCCCTCCTTGACTGACTACATTTCAGTTTATGCTCCTCTCTTGTCTGTTTCCACTAATCCAACTACATTGTATTCCAATGTTCTGGTTTTGTAATCAGTTTCTCACTATCAGGACAGGATCTGAATCATTCATTGCTATTTCTCTAGATTCTGGCAGAGATCCTGACAGCAACTCCTAGAATACTTTCTGAATGAATAGATGACATGTGGTTTCAGTTTCTCTACTTGAAAATAATATTTTTGAAATAATTCCTGGGAGGACAGTAATAACACCCCCAAACAAAAATAATTTATGAAGCATTTTACTTAATAAAAGTACTAATATAATTTTGAATCAATCATCCAATTGATAACATAGTCATCATTTTGTAATACATTTTACAAGATGCATTCTCTTACCCATCATCTCTTTTAATATGAAAAGTAATGGTTTGATGTATTGCTGGTTATTTAAATTTGTCATTTTTAAATGGCCAAGACATATACTAAGCTTCACAAGAGTAACACTGCTGTTCTCTTGACCAACATGTATACAATAAACTCTGATATAAAGCAGCCATGAAGATAATATTAAGTATACCACATTCACCTGTTAAAGCCCAGTGAAAGGAGAGATTCAAGAAAAACTTCAAGGTTTATTCTGGATCATCAAAGTGACAGCATTTTATTTCGTGCTGGAAATATAAAGATAAATAAAACATGGTCTGTTCTTGCTGATAGGACTTTCCAGAGGGTAACAGAAATATGCAAACAAGGGTGTGCTGTATCATAGGTGTGGAATTGGAAGCTCAGTCAACTCACCAAGAGAAGGCAGGGACATCTTAGGGTTATCTGGATAGATAACCAGATGTTTCCCACACAGAGATGCAGGCATGGCCAATACAGGGCCTATTCTGAGATTATACAGGCTAGTGGGGTGGAATGGCTGGGCAAGGAGCAGGAAATGTATCTGCCACAGGAGACAGGACCAGATCATGGCATATTCAGCTAAGGGACCAGAGAAGGATGAGCGCATTCAGATTCGATGGGAACATTGTGATTTCAATTTGGGATTTGTCAAGAGTGAGATGCCTTGGCACCAGGAGATGTGTACTTGGGGTTAAAAGTCTGCAGTTCCTGAGAGGAATGAGCTTCATAGCAGGGCTCTAGCAGGAAGAATGAGGACTTTCCAGACTCCTTCACCAGGGCAAGGAAGGGAGCATTTGAAGAACCACAAGTGTGGGCAGTGGAGGTGCCCAATCCACCAGGTGAGTCAAGTCTGAAAAATCCATCGGCACCATCTTGAAGGAACTTGGTTACCAGACTTGAAAGTTAACAGCCCAAACTAATAACCTTGAATAACTCTGGATTCATTATTAGTTGGTAAATTTTTTTTTTGTTATTCAATAAATTTTAAAAATCTTACTTGAAAGGCTGCTGGGTGGCTCAGTGGTTAAGCATCTGCCTTTGGCTCAGGTCATGATCCCAGGGTCCTGGGATCGAGTTCCACATTGGGCTCCCCACAGGGAAGCTGCTTCTCCCTCTACTTATGTCTCTGCCTCTATGTGTCTTTCATGAATAAATAAATGAAAATCTTTAAAAAGAAAAATATTACTTGATTTATCTTGTAGAATGTATAAAAGTGAACAAAGGCCTAATGCTTTCTAAGCCAAAGTCAAGTAAAGATAAAGGACAATGTGGGATGTGAGAGAGAGAGAGAGAGAGGAAGAAAGAAAGAGAGACAGAGGAAGAGAGAGAAGAGAGAAAGAGGTGTTCAGGGATTTCCTGACCCCAGTAGATAAAAAGCAGAGAAGGACACCATCTTCAAAAGCAAGAAGCCATATTTACTTATTTTTGCAAAGAGCAAGAACTCTGCCAAACCTAGGAGGAAAAAAAAAATTATTGCCTTTACCAAGAACCCTGACATATAGTAAAAATAAGAATGATAGATAATATAAGGAAAAAGATTATTTAAAAAAATAATTTAGGGATCCCTGGGTGGCGCAGCGGTTTGGCACCTGCCTTTGGCCCAGGGTGCGATCCTGGAGACCCGGGATCGAATCCCACGTCGGGCTCCCGGTGCATGGAGCCTGCTTCTCCCTCTGCCTGTGTCTCTGCCTCTCTCTCTCTCTCTGTGACTATCATAAATAAATAAAAATTAAAAAAAATTAAAAAATAATAAAAAATAATAAAAAAATAATTTAAAAAAACTCTGATCAATTAGGATCAATGTTCCTTAATTTTTTTCAAATAAGAATGCCTTCTGTGTCATCAGATTCACAGCATATTTTTTCCTCAGTTATTAGGTTTTATTTCTTTTTCTGTAATTAATCAGTGTGAGGCTTCTATAAGCCACATGTGATGCTTTAATCTAGCCTCTGAGTGTGTCTCTGGGGTTCTTCTCACATTTCATATTGAGGCTCAATTTGCATTTTGAGGAAACTACTCAGGCACTTTGGAAAAATCAGAGTGCCAGTGGGTAAATGAAGACACAATGTGCTCTGCAGCCAGCCATGCTTCTCAGCAAGCCCACTCACTGACACCGTTCTCCAGCACAGGTCACAGGCCTTCTCAGCGTGGCGTGTGAATGACCATGGTACCACGTGGATGACTTGCTGACCAGGGCTGGCATGCTGGCATGTTTTTTATTAAAGTCGTATTTTATAAAGCATGTGAACGTAGCACTACAGAAAGAAAACCAACCAGGGGCCCCAGCATTTTGAGGTGTTTTGCATAGTGCAATGAGGAAATTAATTGCCCCTTCTAAAGCTGCAAGACACCCCATGAAGTGAACCTCCAGGACGTGCAGGCTCTGCCTGCAGGCCCCCAGCCACGCACTCCACATCTGGTTCCTTTTAAAGTGGTTTGCGCCTGTTAGTGTGGGATGAGTGAACGGGGACCATGCTTTACTGAAATACTAGAGTGCCAAGGTGCCTCTCTTTTGACCAGTTATCAACAGGTCTTTAGTACAAGAGGGGCAACCAGGAAATTGAGTTAATATTTATTACTCAATCCCATAACTCGTATGACCTTTTGCACAAGTACGACTCCAACTGCAAAGCCAAGTCCCTGGAGAATCAAAATTCAGCATTGAATTGGTGTGACCATGACTATGATTTGTGTATTTATACTTGGGATATATATATATGGCCTAATATATGTCAGAGCTAAAACTCAACTGGCAATCGGTGTACACAGTAGGAAAGAATAACTTGCAAATTCACACATGTGGTTTTGATTAAAATTTCTATTTCAAAACATAATTGTTTCCTTAAATATTGGCCACAATGACTTAATGTGCTTATTAGCAGCCATAACTTTTTTGGTCCTTATGCTTTTTTCTATAAATATATTTGAAAATATGAAATCTTGACTATTAAGCAGCCAACATTTTGGAGAACTAACACTGCCAATCAATGTATGAGAATTTATTTACAATAAATTTGAATAATAGACATGTAAGTCAAACCAAACATGAATTTGTTTTTTTAATATAGAGAAATATTAGCATTAAAAAGTTTATGTTATAATTAATTTATTTAGACAGATTTCAAATAATTGGAAAAATAAATTTCTAATGCCTACAAAGCAATAATGAAGGAAATAGCATTTTATAAATTGTATAAGGTGGTACAATCTTTGTGTTGATGCAGGATGACTTGGCAATATATTTCAAATACTTTAACTCTTTTAAGTGAATACTCTTAGCAATTCTATTTCTAGAAAGTGAGTGTAAAAAATAATATAGTGGGAAGAAAGTTTCAGATATGTGAGAATTAATGACCACCTGATCTATTACACTAAAAATTTGAGTACAACATAAATGTACCCCAGTATGAATTTTCTAAAAAGAATATTTATATTCCATATATATCAGTATATATATATCATTATATTATTATATATATTAGCATATGTATGTATAGTTTTTAAAAAAATGATTCTAGGTTCTCTAAAACTATGTATGCAGTACCTTTTTAGTTGGAAAAATAGGCTTTCCAGGATGCCTAGGTGGCTCAGCGATTGAGAGTCTGCCTTTGGCTTGGGGCATGATCCCGGAGTTCCAGGACTGAGTCCCACATTGGGCTCCCTGCATGGAGACTGCTTCTCCTTCTGCCTGTGTCTCTGCTTCTCTCTCTCTCTGTGTCTCTCATGAATGAATAAATAAAATATAAAAAAAGAAAAATAGGCTTTCCATTATAAAAAATAGTCTATTGAAAAATTATTTTAGTTATTTTAGACAATGAATAATCCGTGGGATCCTATTTAACCACTCATTCAAGAAATACTTGAGCTTCTACTTGTATATTGTCAAAGGAAGACCCAGACAGAACTCAATATAAGGGAGTCATACTCCAGAAGGAATGGCTCACCAAATAAAAACTACAAGCAGAAATTAAAAGGAGGGACACCTGGGTGGCTCAGTGGTTGAGCATCTGCCTTCAGCCCAGGGCGTGATCCCAGAGTCCCACATTGGGCTCCCCCGCAGGAAGATTGCTTCTCCCTCTGCCTATGTCTTTGCCTCTCTCTCTCTCTGTGTCTCTCATGAATAAATAAATAAAATCTCAAAAAAAAAAAGAAATTAAAAGAAAAAAAAAACCCAAACATACCATGGTTTCCAAGTTATATTTATCTGTGCTAGGCCAAAAACAAACAAACAAACAAACAAACAAACAAACAACACACAAGTAAAACAAACAAAAAAACCCCAGTTTTCTCACTCAATTATCTTAATTGAAAATGTCAAGACCTATCTTCAGACATCAGCAGAGCAGCCATCAGCAACAAAAGTGCTTTTGTAGCAGTGTTCAGATTTACAGGAAATAGTGAAAGTTTTATTATTTAGGATCCAAACCAAGTCTGGGTGACTCTGCTATGTTTGGTTTATCTCAGGTACAAAATACATTTTTTGTCTACCTGTGGTTTATGAATTTCTTAGTCATATTGAAAGTGGTAAAGCCTCACTTTTTTTTTCCGCCATACAGTTTCTTCTTACAGTCAATTTCCTGCCATCAAGATGTGGATTTGACCACAAAACTTACTTAGAAATTTTCTGATTTTGCATCATTTTATTTGACATCGTGGTTTTTAAACAATTTTTAAAATATAGGAATAACAAAATGGTAATTAGTACTTACATACTTTTTTGTGTCATTAACAAAACTAGGGATATATAATCTTACACTTAAAAGTTAATTTCTGTCTGAAAGTTTAAGAAGACACTAGATTTGTAATTTGCTTTTATGTGTTGGAACTATTTTACTGTTTGTAATGGCTTTATTGAGATTAGGAATGAAGAACCATTTCATTGACCCCCTTTAGGCTGGAACTGCATATCTATAGGTGCAGGGATGTCCTAATTCTCTGGGATGTCCATATTTGCCAAGTTTCCTAGCCTGCCAGGTAATGGCACTATTCACGAAGAGATTTTTATAAGCTTGGGGCTAGTAATAGTCTATTTTTCCCGGGAGTACTTCGTAGATATAATTGCCACATGAGAGCATGTTTCTATTCCTTAATAGTGAGCAAGCCTGACTTGCTTAAATGGGATCTGGGGCTGGTTTATATTTACAAATTACATGTATCCAATTATATTCTGATGGGAAAAAGGATAAGTAATTATAGGTTGGACTGTATCTCAATGGAACCTCCAAGAATCACTGTAAAAGGAAGCTTCAGAGTCAGAAATACTAAGAAAGCTTATTTTCAGTGTGTGCAAGAGAGTAAGACTTTGGAAAGACTGGGATCTTCCATTGCCAAATAAAAATACAAATATTTAGAGGTAAAAAATTTCATTCTCAAGGTTATTTTATTTATATTAGTTTGTTCATGGTCAAAAAAGAGCACCTGATTTATATGATAACTGAGTTTGGGTGAATGGGACATTGCCAAGGGTTTCTTATTTGGGGGGAACAGAACCAATAATGGTGACTCTGTTATTTTTAGTTTATTTCAGTGCTCTCAGAAAGCAAAGTGGTTTTGGTTTTTTGTTTTTGTTTTTTCTTGATTGTGGTATGTGAAAGATTTAGTGACATTAGAACCAGGGAAGGGCATCATTTTTTCCCCCTAAAACATAAAATGATTGCCCTGAATCCCTTAGAGCAAAAATATTATATGTATCTTAATACGGTGTGTAGATTTTAAACATACAATCATGTACACTGTTCTTTATTTGCTCAGCAGGGAACATTTTTCCATCTCAGTACTGACTGTAATCACCTAAAATACACTACTGAGAAGCAGAAAGGTGCCTTTCAAACCTCCTAGGATTTACTCAGAGCTAACTGGGCAGCCCAGGTAAATCGCTTAAACAATAAGTTCAGTTCCTGCTCCGTTTTGAGAAAACTCGCCTAAAGAATGGTGCTTCCATTTTATTTTTGTTTCCTGTATTGCTAGAAACCAATAAATAAAATCTTGCTGCAGTGGAGAGAGGCATGTGTGTGAATGGACAGTTGGGCTTCCCCACAATGTGGAGAAGCCCTGGGTCAGCCCTGCCTATGGCTCCTTACTCAGGGCACAGATCTTGGCTTGCCCTGTCTGTTACACAAGAGGTGAAGAACTCTCTCTGATTCATGCCTATGACTCTCCAGTATAGCCACATTGACAAAGTTAGATCATTTATTATATCTAAATATACATCTCTTTAAATTTTAGTCATTTTAGAATTTGGGAAGAAATGCAAACTTTCACCTGAATATTTTGCCTTGAACACATCACAATTGTTTTTCTTTTTTCTTTTGTTTTCTTTTCTTTTCTTTTCTTTTTTTTTTAAAGATTTCATTTATTTGAGAAAGAGGGAGAATGAGAGAGAGCAAGAGGGCACAAGCTGGGGAGGGGGAAAGGCAGAGAGGGAGGACGACAAGTGGACTCCCTGCTGAGTGCAGAGTCCCATAGGAGGCTCCATCCCAGGACCCAGATATCATGACTTGAACTGAAACCAAGAGTCAAAGCTTAGCACACTGATCCACCCAGGTGCCCGCCAAAATTATTTTTTGTAATGAAACAATGTCTACTTTGAAAAAAAAATTCCAGGTATTTTTTCATTTGCCCTTTGAATTTTGCTCCCCCAGGGAAAATTATTGAATAATTTTCTTGTAAACTGAGTGGCCCAAATAGAGACCTGGAGAGGAATTTTAAGGTGTCTCTGTCATTTTATCTTAATTCCTTATTTAAGTGGATAGGAAAGATTATGTGTACTGGGGATCAGCCTTTGGCCAGTCTCCTTTCTGACCACATGACACTCCAGAATATGGTATGTCATTAAGAACACATCTTATCAGGGCACCTGAGTGGCTCAGTGGTTGAGTGTCTATCTTTGGCTCAGGTCGTGATCCCAGCCAGGGTCCTGGGATCAAGTCCTGCATCAGGCTCCCCCCAGGGAGCCTGCCCCTCCCTCTATGTCTGTGCCTCTCTCTCTTTGTATCTCTCATGAATAAATAAATAAAATATATATATTTTTAAGAACACATCTTATCATGACTAGAGAAACTTCCATACTGGCAATTGCATGCCCCTCTTGAATTTGCTAGTCCCTCTCCTAGGTGTGTTCTGTGCTCCTTCTCAGGCATCTGAACCAAAGCTGACATAAAGCTTTCTCTCCCAAAAGTATCTGACTGCTCTGCCCAAGCCTGGCTCCCTTTTTTAAAACTAATTTGAGCTTCCACTCAACATTTAAAATTGTGTACTGTGCAAGGCACAGGAGAATACATACGAAAATCAAACTGATGTCTCTGACTTCATAAAGCTCATGGTATAGGAAACAAGAAAACTTGAAATTTTCTTTCTTTTTTTTTTTTTTTGTAAAGATTTTACTTATTTATTCACGAGAGACATAGATACAGAGAGAGGCAGAGACACAGGCAGAAGAAGAAGCAGGCTCCACGCAGGGAGCCCGATGTGGGACTTGATCCCAGGTCCCCAGGATCACACCCTGGGCCGAAGGCAGGCACTAAACTGCTGGGCTACCAGGGCTGCCCGAAAACTTGAAATTTGAATCAAGTGTTATAGACAGGAAGTGGGAGTCTCAATTTACACAAGAAAGCTTAGATATTTTTAAAGAAATCCATTTCTTTCATTCCTGCATCACAGCTGAGACGTTGATGCTGATTTTGGGAAGGCCACTTGAAGAAAAAGGATATAAAATGACAAGCACAAAATGAAACAAAGCCTTGGTGAGACCCTGCACTAGTGAGGCCCTGAGGGATACACCCCATTGGCTTCCTGATAAATCCTCATCTTCCTGAGCTTGAGCTTTGACTGGAGCCCTCGGCATACCTTTTATTTATTTATTTATTTATTTATTTATTTATTTATTTATTTATTTATTTATTTATTTATGATAGTTACACAGAGAGAGAGAGAGAGGCAGAGACACAGGCAGAGGGAGAAGCAGGCTCCATGCACCGGGAGCCCGACGTGGGATTCGATCCAGGGTGTCCAGGATCGCACCCTGGGCCAAAGGCAGGCGCCAAACCGCTGCGCCACCCAGGGAGCCCTCGGCATACCTGTTGAAGACAAGTTGGTCTATCATGTTCTGATTCTTTTTGACTGATAGACTGATTCTTCAGCAAATTAAAATATTATTAACACATCTACTGTCCAGTTCTGGGTTTGGTCACTTTTAATACATATTCAATTTCAAGATTCCCTCTGTTTTCCTGACTTTTCCCTCAGAATTACCAAAATTCCTGGATATCAGAAAACAGACTTCTGGTCCTCCTAGCCTCCAACTGAGGTGGGGTTTTTTTTTTGGGGGGGTTGTGTTTTTTTTTTTCAAGATTTTATTTATTTATTCATGAGAGACACACACACACAGAGAGAGAGAGAGAGAGAGAGAGAGGCAAAGACATAGGCAGAGGGAGAAGCAGGCTCCATGCAAGGAGCCTGATGTGGGACTTGATCCTGGGACTCCAGGATCATGCCCTGAGCTGAAGGCAGATGCTTAACGGTTAAGCCACCCAGGTGTCCCATTAGTGTGTGTGTGTGTTTAAGATTTTATTTATTTATTTGACAGAGAGAGAGAGAGAGAGCAAGCACAAGCAGCAGAGTAGCAAGTGGAGGGAAAAGGAGAAGCAGACTCCCCACTGAGCAGGGAGCCCGATGCGGGACTCAATCCCAGGACCATGAGATCATCACCTGAGCTGAAGGCAGAACCTTAAGCGACTGAGCCACCCAGGTGACCCTAATTGAGGTGTTTTATTTTCTCTTCACTTTTAGCCTTCAGTCTGTCCTCGCTTTGTCTGCTGGATGTGTAGCTGGGCATCAGGTAGCTGACTCTTATCAACAACAGCCATTCTTGTTACTGTCCCTGGTTGTAAGATCCTCATGCTCTGGTCTCCCTTGCCAACTCCAGCCCTTCTCCAGTCCATTAGTCTGCTTAGTGTTCTCTGTTTACTTTCCTTGGGGGACTTTTTCAGTAGCTCCAAGGGACTTTTTCTTTGCATTACAGAGAAACAAGCAGCCTGCTATATTGCCCCCTCAGGCCCACCAGCCCCAGAAATTCCATCAGCCATTGCCAGATTGCCACTAGGTACCCTGTTGGAGATGGAACCGCACCTTCTCTGGAAACCTCTGCCTTCACTGGTGACACATGTCTTAAGAAACAAGGCCCTTGTTGGCTATGCTTGAATTCTAAGAAGGAAGCCAGCACACTCAGTTTGGAACCATGGCCCTCCTTCTCTCCTGACTCTTGAGTCTTCCTTTGGGCCTCAAAGGAAGATTTTTCCCATTATGGCAGGAATCTAACATCTTGTTCTGCAAGTGTTATTTATTAATATAATAAAATTAATATAATGATTAATAATATATATACTATAATGACATTATAATGTATAATACTATATATCAACATATTAATTACTATATTAATATAATATATATACATATATACATACACAGAAATATGTATATACATATATAAACTCTTCATTCCAGCTTTCTGGCTTCATTCCTAATATTTAAAAAATCAATCTTAGAAGTGCTAAGAAAACCCATTTCTCCCTCAACAAAACTAAGTGTTTGCAAGTGGTAAGTGTCACTATCAGATTATTTTCTATGTCCGGGGACAATTTATTATTTTGACATCAAAGAAGTGGAAAAGACCCCTGGTTGGTAAACAAGAGAGGAGAAATGTGTCCTTTTGTAAACCATAAATAAATTCACTTGGACGAAGCTCACTGAGGTGGAGAGATCAGGGTTAGCGGGCAAAGGATCGGCTATAGACACAGTTGTGTGAAACTGCTGGGGTGTCAGTGAGGAGAGAAAACTTGACCCCTGAGACCAAGGGGACAAATCAGGTATACTGGCCATCAGGACTCCAGACACCTGGATTCTCTGCCAGGTATAACCATTTTTAGAACCTAGGAAGTAATAAAGGGTATTTCATAAACATCTAACTGCAATGATCACTAATCCTCATGTGCTAATTTCCTGTGACAAAACCCACGAAATTCTAAATGACCTTGAAAATGCCAGCTATTGGCTGTGACTGTGGCAGCAACCTAGGTGAAGATCCCTAAACCTTCTGCCCTTGGGGAAGAAATAACATTGGGTGGTTAGCCGTGGGGAAAGCAATTGGCAGACCAGATGAAGGAATCCTCTGAGTTACTGCTTTAAATCCACACCTGGGGTTCATAGCATTGTTCTCTTTCCCGTACCCTTCCAGCTATTTGCAGAGGAATTTTCAAGTAAGAAAACAATTAATTTAGACCCCAAAGCTAATTGGAATCAATAGTTAATGTTTCTCCCCAACTCTCGAAATTAATTACAAAATGATGTATGTTCACTTTGATGCCAGACTATAGATTTCTATCTAAAACTTCCCTCCAGGGGCACCTTTGCAAGGAGCAGTCAGCTGCATGTAGTTTGTCATGTCATCCCCTCCCCCATCCACCTTCTTTGTTTTCTCCCCTTGAAATTTTGTGTTAAGGATGCTGTTGCTATTGAGGCCATGGATTAGCTGTACTTGAGATAAAAAGAATGTACCTCTAGACACACTCAAGAGAGCACTAGGGGGTGATGATAAAGGTGAAGGCAATGAGAGCAGAGGTACTGCAGGTCCAAGCTGAATCCTTCACCTGCAATGTGGGCTGGGCACTGTCTTTTCAAACAGCACCAAACAAATGCATCGTAAAAGTTGGAGTAGTCCATCCAGTGGCCTTGGTTCTGATCACAGGAAGGAGTTTGGATTTTAAAAGGTAGTTGGCCTCTGCTTGTCCTCTGGTGCCTTAATACATGGCATTCAAGAACTTTCAGGTGGAGATCACAAACTAGCTTTAGATAGTATCATTAGCAAGACAATTGGTACCCAGGGAGTGCTCAACACACATGCCTTTGATAAATCTTTTACTTGGTTTTCCAATACAGATATCCTACAGTATGTTTGGCTGTACCTTTGGTTGTCTCTAAGCCTGTTCTTATTCTAGCCCACTTGTCCTGCGGGTCTCCAAAGAAGAGATAAGGAAAGATAAACTTGTCATGGTGGCCTTTCCTTGTGGGAGAATAGAAATTTGCAATTAAGATAAGATCTTATATATTATTATACTGGTCAGAAGTTGGGAGGAAGCTATTGATAGGTTTAAGGGGTTGAGGATGGTGGGGGTGCATAAGAGAAGATGCAGAGAATGGGCTTTGTTAGCTTCTGCAGATAATCTTCATGTCAATCATTCCTTATTGCCCTCCTTCAATACCATGGGGACATCTATGTCAGATTTGTATTCTTTCAGCAAGTGGAAAACATTGTACAGATACATATGCCAGACCCCAGAAGAAAAAATGGGTAAGACACCATGCCTACACTCGAGGAGTTCCTGGCCTAGGAAGAAGCAGAATCAAAATCCCTGAAGAGAGAATTTTCCTAAGGGAGAAAAACCCTATGAGGCTTGAATGTTAGACCAGAATGTTAGAACAGATAGATAGTCATTAGAAAGTGCTGGTGCTGGGCATGGCTGGCCCAGTGAGAACAGCCAGAGCATTCAGTAGTTGCAGAAGGATGGGACATGTAGCAGGGTGTATGGTGTCTCAGGGAAGCCAAGAATATGAGTGAGACCAGTGGCCTGATGGCTCAAGAGCAGTAATGTTCATGAGCATAAGCAAAGGGCAGTTTGGGCTTTGGCTTTCATGAGACCTGTGTAGGAATCCTAGTTCTGCTCCCAACCACTTTCTTGACCCCTGTCCATCACTTAGACTTTCTGAGCTTGTGTTTCTACTTAGTAAATGAGAATTATATCCATCTTAAATAATCGGGGAAAACATTGTTTTAAGATTCCTTTAGTTCACATTAAAGCAACCAAATTTGAACTAGATTATGTAAGGATTTCAGAGAGGAGGTGAGGGAGGGGGCCAGCTGTGAGGTATTGGAAGTTTCAGAAACCAAGAAAAGCAGGAGGCAGCTGGACTTAGGGACTCTCTTTACCAGCCTGTCTCTGTTTTGTCTCTCAGACAAAACACTTTCTCCACATGGGGGAGAGGCTGGTACAACGGCATCAGTTTCTTCCCTCCCAAATGCCAGCTTTGCCACCAGCAACAGTTTGAGATTTGCTCCTTCTGATCCCAGGTTCCAAATCCCAGAGAAATAATCTGATTTGAGTAAATGCCTCTCCTTGGCCCAATCAACAAGAACATCCCATTTAAATCACCAGGTTAGAGTAGAGGAAGAAACACTCCCCACAAGAGTCTTTTGGGCAGATGGAACAATAGTGTTGATGAATAGTAATGGCTGATGGCAAGATGGTGGTCTAGGGTCTTGGATCAAAAGCATCTTCTGGATTCTAGGCAAGCTGCAGATGCAATAAATTAAAAATATTTAGTGACCACTTTATGCTGCACAGTTTGCATATTATTTTACTTAACTGTTATATCAATTCTTTGACTAGGTAAGCAGTATCACATTTTATGCATGAAGCAACTGGGAAACTCAGAAGGAAGTGATTGTAGCAATCACACAGGAAGTAAGTTCATCTGGCTTCAAATCTTAGGTTCTTTCTGCCTTTCTGCATTTCCAGAGGCCAGGGGCCCTTCCTGTGTGATGCAGCATATTCCCCTCATTTGATTTTTTTGTGGTAGTGTTTGCTTGTGAGCTCAGCACAATATTAAAAGACACGTGAGTCTTGGGATTTATCTCTCCCTATTTTTCCGTAAAAAGGTCAGTCTTTCTCACTGTCTGCAAAATAGAAGAAAGCAGCCCATCTGTTCCTCCACTCCCTCCAAGTTTTGAAATTCTTACTTGGCATATTCATGAAATCAAAAAGAAGGTCATGTTCTAAAATGACAAAAGCCACGTTAAAACCATAGTCTCTGAATAGTACTCTCATGAAGAGAGAGAGTAGAACTGAGCCAGACCAACTGGGAGCTCCCCTGCCACACTGCAGTAGCTGTAGGTAATTAGAAGCACTATCAATGTGTCCAAGCCACAGGTTTCTAATTAACAGAATGGGAAGAAACTAAATATCACCATCCTAGAACTGATGTGAATTTTCATTCAGAGACTCTGGTGAGCTTGCTTTTTTTTTTTTTTTTTTCCATAAAGGATTTCTGATTGATTCTGTTTACATAGCTTTAAATAGCTTGGGTAGTGTTGCATGCCCATATGAAGCTTGGGGTAGTTCATTTAAAGTGAAATCCCTCTGAGGGGAGCTATAGTGGGTGGCTGTGTGGGTTTCCAGGGGAAGCCTGTATGCAAAATCTTTTCATGCATTGGCTGCTAGAAAGTCAAGAGGAAATACAAAGCAAATGACATAGAATTGGGAATGCAAACGTCATTGTTTGTTGTTAGGCAAGGGAAGTTGAAGATTAGAAATGGTTACCCAGAGAAAATAATGCCCAATCAATGCCTGGTAATATTGCCAGGGAGGATGAACTGAACAATTATACTATGCTGGTGTCCCTTTGAAATGGGCCCTGTGATATCCAGGCGGAGCAACGAACAATGAGGCCAGGCAGATGCTTTAATTTTACCAGGATTGACCTTGCTTTGGAAAGGCATGGGAATGTTATCCAAACACATAAAATACTCTTTAAAATTGCCAAGACACTAGAAGAATAACTACACACCCATCCCAACGAGACAGATGTTGCAGTGATGCAAATTATATTTTGAATACATCTTGTATTGTTGTCGCTTCTTTTGCCAACTTGGAAATAATACAGGATTTCAAGGTTAATTTACAGGAGGTGACGTCAGAGAGAAAGGTGGCACAGACTAGCATGAAGTCTACAGGATCTGAATTCAAACAGAATGTCTATGAATTTTGCTGAGCTCCTGGTTTAAGACATGGAGGGAAGCCAAGATTCAGTGTTTTTATAGTTGAAAATAAAGATAAAAGTGGCAATTTTCATTGCTGACTAGCAAGAGTAAAATAGCAATGGAGAACATTTAGTAAATATTTACTATTGCCAGGCACTGCTTTAAACACATTGCATGTATTTGACCATGGTAACAATGCTTACAACTCTTGTGTTACTCATGAGGCAAACAAAACACAGATAGGTTAGGCTAGCTGCTTGAGGTCACACAGCTAGAGAATGCTGGGCAGCAATCAAACCCACCCAGCTCTCAGCAAAGCTCCAGATCCTTCCCCAAGTACATTGGGTAGAAGAATGGACAGGATGCTGAACAGCACTGAGGGAGCATTTGACCTTCCCCAACAATCACATGTAAATGACATACTCAAGTGCTTAGCTGTCCCTGCACCTAGTAGGCCCCAAAACAAAACAAAACAAAACAACAAAACAAAAAACCACAAACAAACCATAGAGGTGGGGGAAGCCGGTGTCAGTCCTCCTTTCTCTCACAGTAAAAATCAACAATAATCCTGAAAACTTCAGAAGATCCTTCCCCACCTTGGAAGAGGCCTTCCACAAGGCGAACAAGAGGAAACCATAAAACCTCCCCGTTGAACAAGAAATGTTTGCTTTATAAAGGCAAATTCAATTTTGGCTTTGAAGTATGAAAAGTCAGTGGGAGCCAAATAGCGGAGGATTTCAGACAGCAACACGCGGGGGAGCCGGGCTGGTGGGGCCGGGTGGGAGGAGGGCGGGCTGTGTAGCCGCGGGGCGAGGCTGCGCCGGAGGGCCGGGGTGCTGGAGTCAGATCCGGCTGCATGGACTGCTGCGTCTCCAAGAAACAGACGTGGGAATCCGCTAGTGGCTGCACATCTGGAAAACGAAGCCCCGGGATGAATTATGCACGGATTATCTTGCACTTGCACAGGAATTTCTGTTTATTCACAGTTGAGGAGCATAAAGAAGAAAACCTGTTTCACACCTGGCATTTAATTTAGAAGGGATTGCTTCTCGAGCTAAAGGGAAAGTCATCTGAACGACGCTGTCCTGGCTCTGCTTTAGGGCTCCAGCAGCCAAGCAAGGCACATTAGGAGCACCTGGAGCATAATTTTGCAGAGCGCCCTGTAAGGGTCTGGGTCTGGGTCTGGGTCCGGGCGCGGGTTGGGGGCGGGTAGGGAGGATATGTGGGCACAAAGCCACTCCCATGTGTGGAGACACCAGACACAGCCCAAGGGGGAGGGACCCAAAGCACATCTGGTCTAATCACTAAGCTTCTCTCTTTTCCCAGATAGTTTCATAAATGTCACCAGGAACTCAGGCACCCCTCTGAGCTACACATCCCAGGGAACTCCCCCAGCGCGCCTTTAATTTCCTTTGGAATTCATCTCACTCTTCGGGTTTGCTAAGTGTGAAAAGTCCAAGGAGAAACCAATCCATTCTATTAGCCCCCAAAGCAATGGTCTATTGTGTATGGCCACGGAGGTATCTCACTGAGCACTGCTCTGGGGATTTTTAAATTAAGTTCTTCCTGCCAAAGAAGCTTCTTTTGCTCCAGTCGAGTCTCAGCTCTTTGTAGGCAAAATGGAGATGCCCCCTGGCATTTGTAGCACATGGATGTTCAAATTTAAAGACCCTGCTTAAAAAAAATAAATAAATAAAATAAAATAAAATAAAGACCCTGCTTAATCAAACCAGGCGGTCCTTGGCTACACCCATGGTCCCTGGGAGGGACAGGACACTTTTGCATCACTTGGAAAGGGAGTTTGTGGAGCAAGCAGTGTGGAAAATATGTTATTGATTAGGGAACTAGTTCTACCTTGCAAAAGATTTGTTGAAATACTGGTTTCAAGTCAGTGTTTTATCATATCTACAGGAAGTGTCCAGAACAAAGTTAAATAAAACAAAAAAAATTTTTTTTGTTTGTTAATGGGACAGGTAGAGGTTCTGGTTTGTAGCTGACCTTTTGCATATGACCCTCTCCCTAGAAGTCCAATGACAGGTAATACATTCAGGAAATATTCCAAAGTCTATGATATTATTACATACTCTCTCATTGGTACTTACTACCTTATACTTGTAGCATAGTCAGAGAATGTAACAGTAGTTAAGAATTTATTACTTATAGGGCCATCCAGGTGCCTCAGTTGGTTAAGCACCCACCTTTGGCTCAGGTCATGATCCTGGAGTCCCTGATGGAGCCCCGCATTAGGATCCCTGCTTAGCGAGGAGTCTGCTTCTCCCTCTGCCCCTTACCGCACTCGTGCTTTCTCACTTCCTCTCTCTCTCAAATAAATAAATAAAATCTTTAAAAAGAATAATCTATTACTTATAGATATAATAGACCTAAAGGGTAAGGAATGGTGTTTTTATTAATAGGAAACTTCTTTTTTTAAAAAAATTGCTCTTCCATGGACAAAGACTGGGGACGGCAGGAGAAATTAAGAGAAAATGGCATTTTTAAATCATGGTTTCTCCCGTATGGCTAGCTGATGGAACCCAGCCCAACAACTTCTTTTACTAAATGTTGTGAGTTTAGCAAAATTTAGAGTTGAGCCTCTGAGAATGCAAAGTATCCGGTGAGGTGTTCAGTGTGAGGAGATAAAATGCTCTATTTGATAGAGCTGGAGAGACTGAATTTCTTGGAGAAGCCAAAAGAAGGGAACCAGGGCAGTCCTGTGGGGAGGGACCTGGGAGAGACAGATGGATAAGCTGCCCAGCAGCTGGCTGACTGGATGACTTATAAAGAGCAAGGACGAATGTCTAGTTCTGTTATTTGCTTTCCTGCAACTGAACCCCAAATCTTCAATAAACATCTCTATGCTTACAAGTGTCTGAAGTGTGTTGTTTGGGGACAATAAGGAAAGAAGCTGAGTTTCTTGTGCTGGGTTATTGTGGAGCAGGTGTTAAGGCTATTGGGGGGCATACACCAGGGGAGGTCATTGGACTTCCCACAGGATGTGGAATAGGAAGTTTGTTTGTTTTTAGATTTTATTTATTTATTCATGAGAGACAGAGAGAGAGAGGCAGAGACACAGGCAGAGGGAGAAGCAGGCTCCATGCAGGGATCCTGATGTGGGACTCCATCCCGGGTCTCCAGGATCAGGCCCTGGGCTGAAGGCAGCGCTAAACCTCTAAGCCACCTGGGCTGCCCCTGGTATAGGAAGTTTGGGACAACTTTATTTTACAATCTTTGGAGAGTCTGATTTTCCCCCCTCAATTGTGAGCTGGATCAGAACATGAGAGGCGATTGTTAGCTACTCAGGAATTCTGCAAGGTGGCTGTCAGACCACAGGTAGCTTAAAATTGGGGTAGTTGGAGGACTGGTCCCTAGGATATCAGAAAACACTGCCAGCTAGGGATTTTCTTCCAGAAAGCCAGTTTTCCAGCCCTCCACTGGTTCATACTCTAGTAACAGCAACTTAATTGTATACCTCCAATCATACCAGCCTCTTTCCCTGGGGTCTCCTGTCTGTGCATGTGATGCTTGATGCTTGTTCTGCCTGGAACATTTTCGTTTGCATTGTGTTCTCGAAAAACACCTACTTCTAATTCAAGATGCAAGATTCCATTGGTAAGGAATCAGCAGTCCTTCAGAGAGATCTTAACCAAGGCACAGAGTCCATTCCAGTACTCTCTTTGTCCCCAGGCCTTCTAAAGTAGCAGCCGTTTGAGGTCAGGATTGGAATCTCCTCTTAATTCGTGCACCCTCAATAGGTAGCATAGCATCTGGCACATAGTAGACTTACAATATGTAGGTTGGATGAATAGATAGCTACTACATCCATCTCTGTGCCAGGAAGGAAAAAGAAAGATATGACTGAGGGACACATTCTGTGCAGGAGCTCAGGGTCTGGTGTTTGTGTTTCCAGAGGAAGAGCAGTAGCAAGGTAAACCCAGTAAACAACCAACCAACCACAGGACCAGTCATCTCACAACCAAACCTCATCTGCCAGGAATTCTCCTCTCGGTTCATCTAATTTATCCTGGGCACCAAGGTGGGAAATGAGACCTTGAACCCAAGGTATGAAGCAAAGGTCTGAGGGCTTTCACTCTGAAAGAAAACCAGGATCCGGCCTCTCAGATGCATTACTCTTCCTACAATTCTAACAACCTCTGTTTGGCAGATTTTAAAGCCACAGTAGTTTAAAAGTTCAAAGAGAAGGGACACCTATGTTCAGAAATGTGGATAGCAAAGAGAAATGATAGTTGTTGGTTTAACAGGAAGAGATACATAAAAATTATAAAAACAAAAAATCCGGTCTGAGAATTCTTCATCCAAAGCAACTGCACAAAAGTATAAAAGGTTCCTAAGTAAGTGATCCCAGGATGTTGAGGTCTGGGGACACCTGACAGAGAAGAAGGAATTTTGGTCAGAATATCTGCATCCATGTATTTATTCCGTTACTCATTTCTGTGTGACCTTGGGCAAGCTCCTTAATCTCTATGAGTCTTGGTTCCTTTGTCTAAAATAAGAGGTGATTGCAAATACCTCCTCCTAGGATCTTTGTGAACATTAAGTAAAATGAAAACTATAAAGCTAAAGTAAAATATATTTTTTTGATAACGGAGAAATTTTAAAAGAAACCTATATCCCGAGGCAGAAAAGAACATGCATATAGCTCTTCTGGCTCCCTCTCTATATCTTGCCCACAATAAAATATGGTTCAGAAAATTAAACCTGAAAGGGTATTGGGCACTCATTTGATTATAGTCCCCATTCTACACATGAGGAAATGAGAGACCAACAGTATAGATCTTCTCCAAAGAAGAAAGGATATTTATATAAACTTGTTATTTTCACATTTCCTTCCTCTGAGCTAGGTCAGAAAGAATGGATTTATTAAAAGGAACTCATTGCCAATGTCCAAACCAAAATGAAAGAAAATGATTGAAGAAGACTTTTTGTCTTGACAGAATCCTTAAAGACCATCTGGTTGTGATTTGGTGTAATGGGTCAGATCGGAGCTCCAGTCCACCACTACTTGACCTTGGAATCATAGGTCATGAGCCAATCAGCCATGGCCAGAGACCAGGCTTGGGTTTTTCATAGATCCCATCCAGTAGCAATCTCTCAGCATCCTTATGAAATAAAGATTATAATCCCAGTTCTTTCAAATGAGGAAGCTGAAAGTTAGTGGTTTTTTGGTTTGTTTTTATTTTGCAAGACTCTCCCAAAGGCAAATAAGCCAATTAGTAAAAAGAATGGTCCATGGGTTGCCTGAGTGGTGCAGTCGGTGGAGTGTCCAATTCTTGGTTTCAGCTTGGGTCACGATCTCAGGGTTATGAGATTGAGCCCCTGTGGGGCTCTGCACTCAGTAGGGAATCTGAGGACTCTCTCTCTCTCTCTCTCCCTCTGCCCTCCCCCCACTTGTGCATGCGTTCTCTCTCTCTCTCTGTCTCTCTTAAATAAATCTTAAAAAATTAATGGACCAGGACTGCTGAAATGGAACTAGGATCAAGCCTATGCCCAAGAGAATAAATTACTAAACACTTTTTTTGTGTGCTAGGTCCTGGTCTATGCTAGTCCAGTACTTATTCTGTACCATACATTTTATAAATATCCTTAAGAGTAGCAAGCTTTGTGAAGAACAGCCTTGAGATGAAATGATGATCATTGCTGGAATTTGCAGCTCTTAAGCTCATGAGCAGGTGACCTGAAAAAGTGATCTCTTGTCTTGTTGCAGAACAGAATTGCTCAACCTTAAATAACGGTTCTCCATGTTCTTAGGCAAATAGAAATCTCCAAGTATAAATACTCATAACATGAAAAATGACTTGTAATATTCCATACATTGTTAGGATGTAAAAAATATTCATCATCATAATACACAGATTGCTTTATGACAATCTTTACCAATCGCCTCTGGCTATCTTGCCAGAGATCTTTCCTATCATATTTTCTATATGCATTTGATCATGTAATAGTTCCTGCTGGTCTCTGCTTACTTATTTGAGTCTGCTTATTCTTGTCTCAGCATAGAATTTCCTCCATCTTCAACTTTTCCACCTATGCAAACCCTCCTTTCTTGCGAGCTTTCACTAAAATTCTTTTTTCTCCAAAAAGTTCTCCTCAAGTTTATGATAGAGAATGAAGAAGGGAAAGGCAGCATTGATTAATCATCAACCGTATACCAGGAACTGTGCTAGGAATATGGCATGTTTCATCTCGTTGAATTCTCTCCCCAATACTAAGTGGTACATATGAGAAGAAGGTAGGAGGGAAGAGGTAGGAATGTCTTAATAAGTTTAGAACTAAAATTTTTCAAATTACTAAGGTTCTAATTTAGAAAATATTCAAATGACAAAAATGAATGTTCGGAACTAAAAATATTCTAATTACAAAGATTCCAAGTTGAGAACATAAAGACATATTCTTATGGGTGATGATTTAAACACATTTGCTAATTCTCTTTGCATTGCCAAAGGACAAACATCTGGCCAGCTAAATGCTCAGACAGGATCAAGACTCAAGCTGAGCTGAATAGATCTTGGAGATGAATTTGTCTTCTTTTGGAATATAAAACTTTCCTAATATTATATTCATATTCCTAACTAAAGGCCATTCATTCTTAAAAAATCCAAAGAAATAATGTCATGTTGGCAGTAGGTCATCTTCTATGGCTAACAAGGAGATGCTTTGAAAGAATTAGGAAGCTATTAAAAATTATTGTGTGATGGAGAATGGGGAGGTGCTTTAGGAAATGTTGGAGGCAGAAGGTACGGTTCTGATTTCTCTCATAGAGTGGCTTTTGAAGGGTGAGCAGGGCAGAGTAGTTGGTTAACTTATTAAGCTTAGAAATTTGCATTTCTTAATAGGGCTGTCTGTGCTGGAGAAGATTATCTAAGAAAACCAAGACCATAGCATGAAAAAGGGGAAAATATTTCCAGGCTAATCACCTAGCCTCACCTTCTTTTGTTCACAGTAGTATTTCTCTACTCATTTTAGAGCAGAAGGGACTCACAGCAACTGTCTAAATGAAGGTATGGGCCATGGTCAGTCCCATCCATCCACACTAGATCTTTATACAACATAACACAGTGTGTGTGAAAGTTAAGTGTATCCACCTGTTTTTCAGAGTGGTCATGGGAAATATTTTGTACATGTGCTTTGGGAGGGAAAAAAAAGAAAGACATTTATCTTAGCTTTCTGCTTCCTATGATGACCTGAGGCTTTCATTTTAATAAGGAATTCCTCTCTTGGCAGAGAAGGAAAACAGATGGTATATCTTTAAGTACATAATGTATGCTTCCTCCACATTATTTTTGGAGAGCATAAAGTATGATTAAGGGAAGTGAACTCATGCTGTGAAGAGCAGGCATTGCAGTTGGGTGCTTAGGATAGCTTCCATATGCACCAAGGTGATGGGTTTTCCTGATCCCCACTGCCATCCTCATCCTCGCAGGATTTGTAAGAACAACTGTTACTCAAAGAGAAACCATATGCTTCCAGTCAGTGAGTGACTAGTTTATATAACCTACATGGGTTTTCGAAGAACCATGATTAAAGATAAGATGTCACTAATATAGTTCTAGATTATTCTGGCAAACTCATTACCAAAATTCTTCTATAAGCTGCTTAGGAAGTAGTCCTTGTGTTCTTTCTTGTGCTTACTCTGGACATAAGGTTATCATTGTCAAATGTGTTGGTTTAAAAATGCCTTTTGCAAACATATGTAGAAGAGCATTCTTATAGCATTATGTGCCAATGATGAACCTTTCCGGAAAGGTAATTGTGAATTTTCAGGAAAATGCCATACATGATTTCAATAAATATATATTCAACAGGATATCAGGTAGGGTTCCTCTGGCCCCTGGCCAGCAAAAGCCCAACTCAGGATTGTGTGAACAATAGGGACCTGGTTGGCTCACATGCCTGAAGATCTGGAAGCAAGGGTCCTAGGGTGAACTTCACCCTAGTCTGATTTCTCCGCACTTCTCTTGGCTTTGCCCTCCTCCATGTATCAACATCAGCCTTAAGCTGAGCACAAAGGCTGCAGCATTTCTAACTCATATTTGTGCATTTGGATATTGAGAACATTGGAGAAAGAGTAACTTCTGGAAAATCTCTCAGACCAGTGAGAAAAAACATCTCCAACAAATGTGTCCTCACCTCCTGCCTGATTGCTATTCTCTCCCTTTCAGACCATGTGGAATTTCATGAGGTTGCCTTTTGTTTTGGAGACTGAGAACCAAAGTTCATATTCACCCTTGTCACTGAATTAAGAAGAGATTTATAACATTTATGGCCACTTTTCACAGACGAAATAGTGGATCTGTCAACCGCAGCAAGTCTAGCCTGACTATTCAGGCAGGCGCATGAGGCCCCTGAAGAATTCTTTCCTGCCCTTTCTGTTTGGTGTTCCCAGATCTCATTTCTAGAAGGCCATGGCAGGGAAGAATTAGAGCATCTAGTTCCACTGATCATAAAACACCCAGCCCTCGTGGCTATACCCAGTTTCATTATATGTGTGTATTTTGGTGCACATGTCTGCTAAGTTCTTATGACAGGACTGTCCCCAACACTAAGGTATCATGCAGAATATGTTCCTTTAATTTAGAGGATATTGCAAGTCTAAGGAAAAGTTATGGACTTTAAACTGTCTTTTTGAAATCAAAGCATAATTACTAAGCATTTGGTTTGTTATATTTCTGTGTGTGTGTTTCAGGGGAGGCAAAAATGGCATGCAGTGACATGTACAGGGCTCAAGTACAATTGGACAATTTTTTTTTTCATCACAATTTTTGATGAATTAAGCATGTGTGTCAATGTTACCCCACACAAAATATTTTAAAATTCTATCAACCCCAAAAGTACCTCAATTCATTCCCATGCCATATAGGCAACCATTTTTCTAAATTCTATTAGCATAAATCTTGTCTCTTCCTGAATTTCAGAAAAATGGAATCATACACTATGCACCATTTTATGTTTGACTTCTTCCACTTGGCATGATGATTTCGAGATTCATTCATATTGTCACCTGCCTTGGTATGTCATTTTTATTCCTGAATAATATGCCATTGTATGATTATACTACAATGTATTTACACATTCTCCTTCCAAAGGGCATTTGGGTTGTTTTAGTTTTTGGCCAGGACACATGGGACCATTACCCCAGTTATGGAAATTGCCATGTGTCTCTCTTGCCTAAGAAAGGCTTGTCCTTTGGCTTCCTTACAATTTTCTTTGCTCCTCATCTTTGATGGTCCTGTGGGAAACAATGGTTATTTTTCTCATCCTATTTTCCGTTGGTCCCATGGAAATAAAAGCCCTTTGCTTTCTTTGTATTCTAACTGTAAATGGAACTTCTCTCTAAGCAATGGTGCTTTTCCTTGGAAGGTGTATGTATATGCACATTGTTACATACATGTGCATAGTTGTTTGTGTGTGTATTGTTTCCAGGAGTTAGCAAGAGGGACCTATGCATGTGTGTACATAGTCATGCATGTGGGTGTGCCTTTTTTTTTCAGAAATTGAGAAGAGGAAACTGAAAGAGTTCTTGAAGACTGCATAAAAGGGATGCATGTCCCTATTACAGTAGTGGAGAAAACGTAACCCTAGAACATGAACATTTTCCTGGAAGGTGCTGCTGGACTTGGAGTGCTAATGCATTTCTCATGGCCAACCCTCTGCACATTTTATTAAAACAAGCTGAATAATTCGCAATTGGGGAAATATATTTTAGTGAAATATAGAGCCCCAGATTTTCTGATTGGAAGGGTAAATCCCAGAAAAACGTCTCTCTGGATAGGGGCTGAATCTTTTCTAAAAAGGGGAATAAATCTTAAGTAAAAATTTGAAAACACAGTTCTCTGCAAGAGGGTGAATCAGTGTACATTTCAACATGGAGATGCAATGCTTGTATTTGAGGGGTGTGAATGTAAACAAGCTTCTAATGAAATGCTTAAGTCATACCCTCTTGATCTTTCCAGTTATTTCTAGTCTTACAATAAATTATGTAAGCTGCATACTGTTTTGATTTAGTGGCACTTGGGAGAGAGGACCCAAGGAACAAGGACTCAAGTGCTTTCCAGGGAAAGAGAAGAGATGGTTTATGGGAGGATGGATGCAAAAGTATAGAGGAGCCTACAGTGTGAAGCTTGACCAGCTGAGTGGAGTAGGAAGAAGAAATGAGACACCCCCCATCCCCAGATATGTGATAGGGAAAGCACACATGGGGAATGGAAATGCTGACTACATATCTGGGGGGAGTTCATTTTCAAAACTAGTTAGTGGATTTTTTTTTCTGGATGAAAAAGGGAACTCACCAGAACCACCCGTGTTCTTACCTATAGTTATGGTCATACTTTTATTTAATTCCCAATAGCACTGAAATAAGTTTTGCTACATCTCCTTTAAGGTTAAAAAACCAGTTTTTAAAGTAGAGAAGGGAGAAGAAAAGTAATATTTATTGTAATATGCAAAGTAGTATTTATTGATGACAGACCCTTGGTTTAGAAAGAAAAGGAAGTTAAGGAGGGCAGAGAATGTGGCTGCCTGAAGATATGCTTTCTTCACTTTGTGCCCAGTATGGCACCTGCAACAGGATATTTGTGAATAAATACATGAATGATTTGCCTGAAGTCACACAGATAATGTCAGAGGGAGAATGCATCCTCTGCTCCTTCTGTGAAAGGTATGTATCCTTTTCATTTCTCGTAAGTGCTCTCACCTTCTTCAAACCTCACTGAATCCCAGTTGAGGTGGGTGTAGGATGGGGAGTGGTACTAGTAGTCCAGAAGCACCAACTTGATAATGGGTGTATCTCAACCACTTCAAGTTTACATGGTGCCGTCCAGATAACCCAGTCTCCTTTCAGAGCATTCATTACTCAGCCCTTCAAATGTTGTTCCCTTTCACCCATTTACCAAAGGTAACCTCCGGCCACATGGAAGGGTGGGTACATTTGATCTAATGGGAGTGATGGAAAGGATGTCCAAGCTCTGTGTGGATGGGCTCAGCACTGTTCTCCAGCCCTGCTAGTCTCTGAGGTGTTGTCCTTTACCAGCCTGGTCATTTATCCTTCTGTAATTGCTCCTGTGAACATCTCATATGGAACAGGGGCCAGGACTGCATTGAATTATATACTACATTCTGTTGGCCCTGCCCTGCATACTCTGGATTTAATACATCCTAATGCCTACAGAGACTCATACAGGATAGAGCTCTGATGAACCCTTGTAATCAGCAATGTGGCTTCTATTACACGAAATAACCATTCCTTTAAGCCAAAAAGTACATAAGCCAAGACTTTTAATAGTCACTTGGAGCTGTCCCACTCTCTATCATCCACAATTCACAGGGCTAATTAGACCCTCGGCAGTGTCCATGTGATTCGGAAGAGAAGTACTGTGACTTTACTCAGACTCTAACTAGTTTCCACCCTCCCCACCCCCCCGGAGTTCTGGCCAGAGCAGGCATGAGGAATGAGGACTCTTGGTCTGTCTCACCTCTGTCTCTTCCTCTTCACACATTTGGTGATCAGTGGGGGCAGAGTTTCTACTGATTTCTTCCAGTTTCTTCAGAAAGACTCTGAAATGCTGTGTTCCTTAAAGCAGGAGGCTTCATGGTCTCTCTTTCACAGGCATATGATCTGAGTACTCCAGAAGAGTTGTTCACATGAAACCAAGGGACAACCAAGAATTAGGGATGTCTCAGGATTAGATGTAGTGGTTGAATGTCTTCCAAGTATTATCCCTATTACGAAATAGTCATAGAGGGCAACAAGCACAATTGTGTTATTTTTCCACTTAAGACCCATTAGTAAAGAGTATCTTTAGAAAAAATACTTCTGAATACCCCTTTGAATCAGACTTAATCTCACCTCAGATATATTTGTAGTTACAGGGGGCTGGGGTTGTTTCTCCTTTATTTGCTTTAGTCCATCATTAGATAATAAAACACAAAAATGCTAATAAAAAGGTTAACTTTATGGAAGGTCCTAGAAATAGTCACTGGGCCTACATCCAGGGCCCACTTAATGCCTTTCTAGATGTTCTGAAAGCTGATATTTTTGTGTGAATCTGCACTCAGCTGCAAACCAATTCCTTTTTTTATTTCTTTCATATGTTAGCAAGCAGCTCTAGGCCTGCTAACCATTCAGATGGATGGGTAATCCTTCCAAATGGTGACAGCATCCCCAGGGATATCTTGAGGCACAATGCAGGGCATGTTATTGATAGGAATGATTTTAGATTACTTATGCTAACTTCAGAAAGGTCTACCAGCTGCTAACAGCAGTGAACCATTAGTTTTAAGTGTTACTGGTTGATTTTAAGTCTAAGATGCTCTTTGTGTGACAAAACTGCAAACCAAGACTACCCTGTTTCATTAGTTCTGACCTGCCAGAAAGGAATCTATGCAGACAAAAACCAGAGGCATACAGATACTAAAAACAAAGTGTTTTAACATCTCATTTTCGTCCAATTTTAACTCTTGATTTAATGGCTCTAATTTCCAAAATATTGACAGACCTCAGTACTCATGACCCTTATATGGAGGCATTTGTATTTAACCATCAAGGTTAAAAAACAAAACAAAACAATAGTCCCTCCAAATTAGAGCCAACTCAATGTGATTACCTGACTAGAATCGTTTTTCACTGCTGTTGCTCTAAACCAGTGGTTTTCACCTTGGAGCTATATTGAAATCATCTGGGACGCTTTAAAAAATATGGATGCCTGGTTCTAATCCAAGAGATTCTGATTTAATTGTTCTAGGGTGTGGCTTATGCAGCAGGAGTTTTAAAAGTTTTCCAGGTGATTGTAATATTCAGTCGAGGCTGAGCCTCACCACTATAAGCAGTAACAGGTGCTTAAATAGTTGGGTGTAGGATGTGCAGGGAGAGATGCTTAACTGTCCATTAGCTGTATCTACTCATTTACCCATTGAAGGTCAAAAAGACATAACCTTGGTCCTAAATATTAGGATCATCAACCATTTGGGTTTGCCTGAGGCTGCCCTGATTTTAGACCTGAAAATCTGTGCAAACCAGGACTAGGATCGCCCTAGTCATAAAGCCTGCTGGGCATCCCTGCAGAGGGGGCAGGAGGGAGACATCAGTCCAGAGCCAAGAAGAGTGTGAACTAATGGAAATAGAAAGGACCACCCTTTTCCAGGATGAACACAAAGCTAACCTGGTCTGGACCAGCCAATATCAATGTCAAAGAGGTCAAAGCCCAGGGGAAATCCTTGGCAGCAGGACTTGTTGGCACTGCCAACTCTTGCTGTTGACATACGTCTTGCCTTGGATCCAGCACAACAGCCTCAGCTCTTCTGAGAGACACTAGGGTGGAATCGACCTATCTGCCTCCCAAGTTCATTGCTTGCTGCAGTCTTTGGGCTTGTTTATCTGATCAGATTAATCTCCATGGAGTATCCCTGCTAGCCCAGCAAGACCATTCTTTTGTCTCCTCCTCACATTGTCAGAGAGAAGAGACTTCTTAAAAAGATTGACCTAGTATGATGTTTTCCAACTATTTTTTATTCATTATTGTTCTCCCAAGGAGACTTTTAAGACATTTTTTCCCTAATTGCCACCCCATAAAATTTTAATAGCACAAATGTGCTATATATCTGTTTATGTAATGTAGTCTTTTGGAGGGTCACAAGCTATTGTAGTCTCTACGAATTTTCTGCTTCTTCCTCCCCAAGAACCAATTTTTGCCACCTTAGGGATTATACTGCCCCCACTGAGAGTGCATGAACTAGTGTTGTTCTCCTCTAGAACTTTCTACTTCCCTTTATCGCGCCCCCACTGTACCTGGTACAGCCTTCTATCACAACATCTGTAATGTTTAATAACTCATACTTCAGATTATTGCCTGTAATAAGGGCAGAGACCAGTTCTAATTAAGTATACAGGGGTAGGTATTTTCCTTTCACCACTGGCAAATGCCTGTTACATGTTTGGTCTTCAATAAACATTTGGACGAAGGAAGGAATACGTGGCCCGGACTTCTCCAGTCCTCACTATCTTATAACTGTTCTCCCCACACACATCATCCTAAATCAGGTCTTCTGGATATGTGCTAGATGATCAGGGGAGTCCTCAGGGAATCTCTAACATTGGCTTAGAATCAAGTTTCCTGATTTCTTCAACTATTAGGTCCTTCTGCTCATTGTTCCTAGCTACTATGTTCTCTCTGGCACATTTTCTAAAGTGCAGGGTGTCATCTAAAACCCCATAGAGGGACACCTGGGTGGCTCAGTGGTTGAGCATCTGCCTTTGGTTCAGGGTGTTATCCTGGGGCCCATTTGTGGTTTCCTGCCTTGTTAATTTTCCTCATTCTCACTGGTGTGAGGTGGTATCTCATTGTAGTTTTGATTTGTATTTCTCTGATGGCAAGTATTTGGAGCATTTTCTCATGTGCTTGTTGGCCATGTCTATGTCTTCCTCTGTGAGATTTCTATCCATGGTATTTTGATAGGGATTGCATTAAACGTGTAAATTGCCCTGGGTAACACTGACATTTTCACAATATTAATTCTTCCAATCCATGAGCATGGAATATTTTTCCATTTCTTTGTGTCTTCCTCAATTTCTTTCAGAAGTGTTCTATAGTTTTTAGGGTATAGATCCTTTACCTCTTTGGTTAGGTTTATTCCTAGGTATCTTATGCTTTTGGGTGCAATTGTAAATGGGATTGAATCCTTAATTTCTCTTTCTTCAGTCTCATTGCTAGTGTATAGAAATGCCACTGACTTCTGGGCATTGATTTTGTATCCTGCCACACTGCAAATTGCTGTATGAGTTCTAGCAATCTCTTTTTCTAAGGGTACCAATGCCATTGCAAGGGTTTTGCCCTAATGACTTCATTACCTCCAAATACTATCATATTGGAAATTAGGATTTCAACATGTGAATTTGGGGTGGAGGGGATGAACATTCAGTCTATAGTACTATAAGCATTTTGCTATGGCTCAAAGGAGCAGATTAGAGTCCTTGAGTGGCATGCATAAGAGTGGAGGTGGAGAATCACTGAAGCAAGGAGGTGAGGCCCTTCATGGTATTCCACAGACTCCAAAACACTCAGATTGGAAGGATCTGGAGGGTGTGGGTGATGTTGGCCTTGTCTCCATGTGTGCCACAGTACTAGTAGCCTAGAGTGGGTACGCAGCCCAAGGGTCCAGTCTCACGTAGGGACACTAAGTATGGACACAGCTGATCTTTGGGTGTCCCCACTTTTCAGTGAATGGGGAAGTGAAAATCACATATACAACTGGCAGGGTTAAGGATGCCTGGTAGATCAGTGGTTGAGTATCTGCTTTCAGTTTATGTCGTGATCCCGGGGTCCTGGGATCGTCCCACATCAGGCTCACCCTAAGGAGCCTGCTTTTCTCTCTGCCTATGTCTCTGCCTCTCAATCTGTGTCTCTCATGTATAAATAAATAAAATGAAAAGAAATATATTTAAAAAATTAAACGATTGGCAGGGTTGTGAGGGTCTCTCCCATCTTCAGCTCTTCAGATTAACCCCATTAAGTAGCACATTGTGAGAGAAATAGTTGGAGGCTATTACGGAGGAGACTGAAGAGACCTGAGGTCAATTAGGCAGATTGAACTGCCAGGGGAAATTCTCTTTTTCATTTCAAGCACATGGGAAAAACTAAAAACTAAAAAACAAAACCCAAAAATTGTAAAGCGTATAACTAAGTTTAAATCCTCTACAAAAGGCAATCCCCAAGAACAAAAATTGGAGAGGGAACTCGGAGTCAGTGATGTATAGAAGTGGAAGCCAGCGGTCTCATGGGGAAACTGGGGAATGGCACAGGGCCGAATAGCACAGGGGTGGGCTCCCTGCTGCCCAAGGGGAGGACTTCTGGCCTTGGCTGAGAAACATGCCTGCCTCCCAAGGCCCCGGGTGGAAAAAGACACAGCCTGGCCAGGACCATAAGTAAGTGTGAATTCTGAATTCAGGCTACTAATATGGTACAGTGACCCAAGCCAAAAATATTAAAACAAAGCTCTTGTTTTAATGAAACGAATAGGGCCCCTGCTGGGGCAAATTCAAAACCGCCTGCTCGGGTCTCTAACCCCATTCAGGTTGAATAGGCTAATACAGGATGCAGGAGTTGAAGATCAATAACTATTAACTTAGGAGCACAGAACCTGCAATGGGATGAAGAAAATAGTGAAGTTTTTAGACAATGAAACATATCTGAAAGAAGAAAATTCAACATAAAATAGTGACATACAAAAAAAAAAAAAAGACTGAGTAAATTGTTACATATAAGTTAGCATTGCTTGGTTATAAAAACTAATAATGACTTTTTGAGAAAGGAAAACAAGGTGGGGCTACAATGATAATGAACAAAGCATGGGAAATGGGTAAGATCAGAATCAAATCTGTTATTGCTGATGAGAAACATACTTAAAGCAAAATCACATAGACAATTGAAAACATAGTAGGAAAGTACATACTAAACAAACTAATCAAAAGAAAGCTGGTATAGTAATAGTATTCAATTAATAAATAACGATTATATTAAATATTAGAGTATATTAGATAAATTACATTAATTAATATCAGAATAATAAAATTGTAAGTAAAGAGCATTGTAAAGTATAAATAGGGATAAAGTGTTTGTCATCATATAGAAGTAATGGTCATTCCAGAGATATAGAAAATTTGAAATTGCTTGCATCTAAAAATATAGGGTGAAAATAGGTAGTGAAAAAAATCCACAATTATAGAATTACTTGGTGAATTGACAGATTCACAATTCCAAAAGTACATCTCAATTTACACCTCTCAGAAACTGAGAGAGGGCAGTAAAAATATTGAAAAACACTTCTAACAACTGTTTGTGTGCATGTGCACAGATCTAAATATCAATTTATAACATGCATACATACAATATGTATCTATATAATATGTTTTTTTGTTTTATAGATAATATATAACACATATAAATGCATTAATATATAACTATGCATATTTATACATAAATGGGCAAACACATAATTTATATACATAAAGATACTTTCTAACCAGCAAATAGGAACCACATTCTGTTCAAGTCCATATATAACTTCAAAAATAAGATTGACTATATATTAGGCCATAAAGGGAAGTTTGATAAACCAAAGTAACAATATCATCTACATGCTAGGCTCTGCTCACAATCTTGTTCATTAGAAGTAAACAGTAAAATCATAGTCAAAAGACTTTTATTTTTTTTTAAAGATTTATTTATTTATGATAGACATGGAGAGAGAGAGAGGCAGAGAGAGAAGCAGGCTCCACGCACTGGGAGCCCGACGTGGGATTCGATCCCGGGTCTCCAGGATCGCGCCCTGGGCCAAAGGCAGGCGCCAAACCGCTGCGCCACCCAGGGATCCCGTCAAAAGACTTTTAAAAGACATTTGAAATAAACACACATAAATCCCCCCCTAAAATTCTAAAAATATGTAAGAAAATATTGGAAAAAGGCCTGTATGGTTTTGAGATAAGAAAGCATTCTTAGACAAAACAAACCCAAGCTACAAATTAAAAGATAAGGAAGTTTAATAAATCAAAAGAAAGCTATCTCTACAGAGAGGAGAGAAACAGAGACAGACACAGTGAAAGAGAGAAGGAAGGAAAGAAGAGAGGCAGGAAGGAGGAAGGAAAAGTAGGCAAGCACTGTAATAAAACTTGAAAAGATAGCTGTAAACATATACAAATATATCTGCTATATGTACTGTACATATAGCAGATTGAAGATTAAGAGAACTTTTATGCATTAATAAAAGAGAACAAAGTGATACTATAATTAATTCATAGGAATATATATGTAAAATAAAGTGTAAGAAATGCTTCATTATAGTTAATTTTGGGAGGGGAAATAGAGACATGGGTCTGGGGAGCAATATAGTTTCACTCTCTACTTAATCTCCTAATTTTTTTTGATGTGAAACACTTTAAGTCAAATCAACAAAGTGGTAATCTGGGTAAAGAAGACATTTATATATTTTTCTCTGCATTTTTTTGTATTTTATTAAATAGCTCATAATTTTATTTAATTTTTAATTTTTTAAAAAAGATTTTATTTATTTATGCATGAGAGACACAGAGAGAAAGGCAGAGGGAGAAGCAGGCTCCCTGGAGGGAGCCAGATACAGGACTCAATCACAGGACCCTGGGATCACGACCTGAGCCAAAGGCAGAAGCTCAATCACTGAGCAACCGAAGTACCTCGAATAATTCAAAATTTTAAAATTGGCAAGAAAACAGAGAAAAAGTCCTCACCATGTGCGTGTATCCCCTTATTGCAGATTACATGCCAGTATTATTCCCAACCCCACCCTCAAACAAGATTCATCCATGATTCTTCAAACAAATGAAAATTCCCATTTCAATGGACTTGGCTGGTCAAAATAAGTTAATATGCTAATATGTGGTTTACACACACAATCCTCTAGCTAAAGGCAATAAATCACATTGTTGTTACTATGTGCAATGCACAAACATAAGAAAATCAGAAAGTAGAACTACTTGTTGAAGTAGAATGACAAATAGAAAAATAAGTGAGGACAAATTATTCAGATACAGGAAACACTACCCCAATTGTTACAAAAGGAAACAAGCACTAGTATGATAGCATGATGACAAAGGAAGCTCGTACTTAGGTAAAATTGTCAGGAAGGGGACATTTGCTTTGGTATTTATGTACACAAGACACTCTGGGCAGGGAGTAACAGAAAGCACACCTCAAATCAGCTCAAACAATGATGTCAGGTGTTATTTCATAAAACAAGAAGGCAGATGGTTGATCCGGGCTTGTCTGATATCCTGAGGCTCTTTATGGGTCCCTGCTCTGGCAGCCTGGGAGTTATCATCCCCTTGGGCTGGTAGATTATAGCCTCTTAAATCAGAATTGGATTAGAGACCGATTTCAGAACCAGTTAAAACACAAGGGGGTGGAACCTGTGTGATTGCTATGATGTATAAATATGTGCATCAAACATTATTTTCTCTATACCCTCCCTGGAGTTGTTCCTTCCACTCTTCCCTCATATTTAACATCTTCCTTTGCTGATGGCCTCATTTTGCTTCTCATTATTAAAAATTGAAGAGCAAATTCCCAACATTATTTATTTATTTTTGTATTTAAATTTTGGTCTTGTCAGTCTATAGGTCTTCAGAAAATGCACTAATAGATGTCGGGCTTTGGCCACCAATATAGAATTGAGGATAGTGGGCAGTGAGATTGGAAGTTATATGATTCTCCTCCCCTTACCTTCCTCCTCTTACACCCCCATAAGTAATATCATTGCAGAAAATTTGCTAAGGAAAAGTAGAATTGCCCATGATTCCAAGAAAACCCAGAGACAAGTGCTTTATATTTCAGTATGTTTTCTTACAATAGGATTCCAGTCTCTGAAAGCACTGTATAATACTTTGGAGAAATTTGTTGAACTTAGGTCAGTTTTTTATATATTCTTGTACAAATAGGGAAAGGCTTCGAGGTTTGTCGTAAGTGCTTGATTCAATTTTTCCTTTCCTCATTCAAGGAACATGTTGGTGCCTATCTGTTGAGTCAGCACTAAATTCTTCATGAACAGCCATCCAGACTCTGAGGGATTAGGGTTCACTCCACAGCGTCTGGCTTCATTGCAACCCTGAGGACCCAAATTGGGTTGAACAACCAGAGCTCACGGGCACCAACTTGCCTTGGTGACTAATGCAGAACTTTCTCTCCTGAAACCAAGAGACAACAAGAGGTGTGGCTGGAAGAGAGCACTTTTCCTGACAAGAGCAATGATGGAAACTCTTATGTCAGTGAGCTTCATTTTCTGGGCTAATAGCTCCCCATTTGGCTAAAGCTTAACCTTCTTTCGAAGCATAAGATCTGAGATCTGTGAGCTCTAAGTGTGACAGCTCTGTGGTGGCAGGTTGAGAAATTACCCCAAGTGAGCTGAGTTTGGCTGGTCAAAGATTTTATACTTTGCAAACTACCCTTCCCTATTGTCTTTGCCGTTATTCCCCAAAGAAGGAACGCTGGAAGCTAACATTCTTATGCTTCACCTTGCAAACATCTCTATTTTGACAGAACAGCTATTGTTTTGAGCCTATGGACTGAAGTCAAAGGCAGTCAGCTCTACCTGCCAGAAAATTCTTGAAAGATTGTCCCCTTTGTCACTCATTTCTTTGTCTTCCATAGTATGATTAAAACTGCCTTTCTCATTTCTTTTCACTTTGAATTATTTTGCCAGAAGCTACCTTTTTGACACTGAATGGTCCTTAAATGATCTCTAGTGAGTGAGTGGATGAAATACTTTATCTTCATAAAATTGGGGATGCTCAGATAGATACAACTTGACTTCACTGCCTTATTTCAGTCAGATGCCATAGCACTCATGTCAGCTAGAGGATCCTAGTGGATAGATATAGGAGTTACATAAAATCACATAGCCCTGGATTGAGACCTTGTTCACTGGCTGTGTAGAGGGTGGACATGTTAGTCTCCTTTAGCCTTTATTTTCTTGTCTTTAAAATGGCAGTAAGAACACTTGCTAAATAGATTATGTGACATCAAAATAAGATAATGGGTATCAAGTACCCACAATTTCTAGAACCTGCCATGGATGACTTATTTAGTAAATATTAGCTTCCCCTATCATCTCTCTCCCCACCGCCCCCGTCATCTTTGTGTAACAATGATCATAGCCCTTGGATGATCCACAACGAGAGCATGGAATTTTGTAAGGCTAATATGATTCACAAACTAGTGGTTCAGGAGGCCAAAGAGAAGCCAAATCTCAAAATTTTTCTTCTCTGAAAACCTCAAAATCAGTGCCTTAGACAGGCACTTGCAACAAAAATATGCCAGAAACAATCAAAGAAAGGAAACATTGGTGGCAGCTGGCTCTGTGGTTATTGAAAGAGAAGCCAGGTTTTCTAGAATACACAGTTCCATGAGGTGCCATACTAGGTAGTTCCCAACTTTATAACCCATAAAAGCACTAGAAGTGATCCTAAACATCAACAATGTCTGAACAAAATTTTATTGCTTCTCTACTTTGGAAATAACGTAGATGATGCAGCCAAAGATATCCATGCTAGTAAATGATTCTCAACTCTATGCAGCATCTAAGACCCCTGAGGTAGAGGCAATCTTTGGTATTGGCCATTTTGGTTTCTCCATGTTAAGAGGAAAACTGGTAGAAAGTCACAAATGCTCAGAGATAATTATATCTGACAATAAGTAAGACAATTGGAATATAAAAGGTAACATAAATAAGTAATCTAGGGAGACAGTATGAGGTAGGGGAAGAGCCTACCACCATTGGAACCACAGCCCACAAAAGTTGGCCAAGACCTATGTGCTAAACTGAAATAGGCAACTGCCAGCTAACATAAATGATTTTTAGAGGACCCCTAGGCTCTTAACATAATAGACAAAATGTCCAGGATACGATAGAAAATTATACCTCATTTACTCATCATGCAAGAACCAAGGAAATTGCAACTCAAAAGAGAAAAAGCAATAAAAAGACACTACACAGAGATAAATTAGATGCTGGAATTATTTGACAAGGTATTTTAAAGCAGTCATCATGAAAATGCTTCAGTAATTAACTATAGATTCTCCTAGTACAAATCTTAAAAAAGAAAATCTTATCAAAGAAATAGGAGTTATAAAAAAGAACAAAATGGAAATTATGGAACCACAAAATATAATAACATAAAAATTTGCTGGATAGTTCAACAGTTGAGTGGAGATGACAGAAGATAAAATAATTAAGTTTGAGGATTTATCACTAAAGTTCACCAAATCTGAACAACAGAAAAAATAGACCAGGTAAAAAGCAAACACACTCTGAGATCTATCTTATGGTCCTGAGGCATTTTGGAGGATTTTGAGATTTGTTGACTTTCTTGTAGGTGTGGCTCAAAGTTAAAAAGTAGAAACAGAATGACAATCAAGAGAGCATCGATATTTCTTTGCTAAAATACTGAATTCTTTTTCCTAAATCACTGGTCAGGACCTTTAAAAAGGCAAGGTCACCTGGTGGCTTCCAAGATTGGCATTCAGAGAAGGTCTGGTTGTTTAAACCCCGGATGCAGGAGCCACCCAGGATTTCTTGTTTTCCCCTTGTTTTGGGGTGTGAGTATGTGTGTGTCAGGGTGTGAGCATTTCAAACACATGTTCTGGACACTAAAACACACAGATGGCCTTGGCCTTAAACATTCAGCTCTCTGTCTGTTCCACACCCTGACATTGAGACAAACGTCTGTTGGAATAAGATCCTATTCCCTAGATACCTAGTTGAACAAGATTTTTTAAGCCTGTGAATTGTGCTTACTCTAAATATTGAAAAAATATGAGAAATAATCAAATCAACCAAGTATTGTTCTCAATAGCATGTTAAGCTTTAAAACCTAAAAAAAATATATACCTTGTGGAAGTCAGGGTCATGGGCCAGCCTGCAGCTATTATAGCTTGCAATGGTTCATGGACAGTGTTTGCTTGGAACTCTGTCAAGTGTACTTCATGGAGAGGGAGGGATGAAAAGACAAGCCATCAACAGCATGTCCATTTAGGTTAAATGGTGCTTTCAGCAATTTAAGTCATTAATTTTTACAAAGGTTTTCTCACTTTATCTTCACCACAATTCTGCATATAAATGAATAGAGCATAGAAGTATTTGGCAGTTTGTCTAAGGCTGGCTTGCTACTTCACTGATTCATTTATTTATTCACTTATTAACATATTCATCATTTACTACACTCCTATTTTGTGCCGTTTACCATAGTATGTGCCTGGGATATACTTGTTAGAAACTAGCATGGCTCTCTCATGAAATTCATGCAGTAGTGAGGAAGACAGGTGTAAATCAAGTATATGAGTAATCATACCAATAATTGAATAATAATAGGGGTTCCTGGGTGGCTCAGTGGCTATGTGTCTGCCTTTGGCTCAGGTTGTGATCTTGGGGTCCTGGGATCGAGTTCCACATCAGGCTTCCCACAGGGAGCCTGCTTCTCCCTCTGCCTATGTTCGGCCTCTCTCTCTCTGTCTCTCATGAATAAATAAATAAATTATTAAAAAATAATTGAATAACAACAGACTGAGATAAATCGCATGAAGAAATGTCATATGTTCTTGGACAATATATCACAGAGAAACATGACTTAAACTCATCAGGTCATTGAGAAGATGATGATGAACCTGAGAAGTGATGCGCAATGGAGCCAGGTTGGGAGGGCTATGTGGGGGAAGGGCATTCCAGATAGAAGAGCTAGTACCTGTAAAGACTCATAGCTGGAGGGATTATGGTCCTTCTAAAAAATTAAAACAAAGCCAGTGTGGCTGAGGTCAGAGAGCAGCTTAGAGGGTGAAGGAAGAGAAGAATGGAGAAATGGGTAGATCATGCAGGGCAACCTTCAGAATCTTGTGATTCTCAGAACAATGGGAAATTGCTATAAAACTCTCTCAGCTGGGGAGCTTCCAACTCGATTTTGGCTCAAGTCATGATCTCAGGGCTGTGAGATGGAGCCTTGTATTGGGCTCCATGCTGGGTGTGGAGGCTCTTAAAGATTCTCTTTCCCTCTGCCCCTGCCCCATCCTCAAAAAAAAAAAAAAAAAAAATCTCCCAGATGCCAGGTAGAGAGTGGCTTGGAAGCACTATGTGTTATTGTCAGTTGTTCTAGCAGAAGTAGCTGAGAGCTTTAACTAGGTTATTGGCAGTGTAGATGGAGATGTCTGTACAGATTTCAAGATTGTTTAGGGGACAAAATCAATAGTATTTGATGAGGAGTTGGAAGTCAGGAAATGAAGGAAATGAAACTAAGAATGGTTCCTAGTTTTCTGTCATATGAGATTGAATAGATTTACATGTCATTCACAGAAATAACACCAGATGAGGGCTGGGTTGGGGTACAAAGACATTCAAAGCTTCGTTCTGATTCGGACATAAGATCCATGTGGCAGGTCTCCAAATGGAGATTTTGACTAGCTAGTCATATACAGGTGTGAAGTTCAGAGAATAGTCTCTGGATGAAAGACATCTGTGGGTCATGAGCATTTAGATGGTGCCCAAAACTAGGGATGTGGATCCGAATGTCTTGCAGAGTGGTCATGAGGAAAGATGGTGCCTCAAGTCACAGCTTGGAGGAACTGTATCAGATAGGTTACATGTAGGAGGATGCACCTGCCGGAGTTCCTGAGAAGGAGAAGCCAGAGGATGAAAGGAAATATAGAGAATATTGTGCCCTGGGGGTAAGGAAAAGTGTTTCTCGAAGGAGAGTGAACAGTGTTGAAACCTGAGGTTAGGTTGGTAAGGATGAAAGAAGTCCCATTAGGTATGGTGATGTGGTCCTCAGCTTCTCAGCTGGATCATCCAAACTGCTTTTAAACACTGAGACTTCTTTTCTTCCTTCCTTCCTTCCTTCCTTCCTTCCTTCCTTCCTTCCTTCCTTCCTTCCTTCCTTCCTTCCTTCCTTTCTTTTCTTTCTTTCTTTCTTTTTCTCTTCTTTTTTTTTTTCTGATTTTATTTATTTATTCATGAAAGACACAGAAAGAGAGGCAGAGACATAGGCAGAGGGAGAAGCAGGCTCCTTGCAGGGAGCCTGATATGGGACTCAATCCCAGGATCCCAGGATCACGACCTGAGCCAAAGGTAGACACTCAACCACTGAGCCACCCAGGTGTTCCCTAAGACTCCTTTTAAAAGAAGACTTACACATTCCACATCTTCCTCCAAAGGTCATTCTAGTTCTCTCTCTCCCTGTACAACCAAACTTCTTGAAAAAGTTTTCTGTGCTCTATTTCCCCCTTCCGTCTGACTCTTCCACTTTCTAAAACACAGCATCTTCCCCACCACCTTACCCATATGCCTCTCCTACTTTGCTATATACTCTCTGCATTTTACATTATGGTGAAGTTTTGTGTAAAAAATTCTAATTTAGATATGTGAATTCATAAATATTTTTATTTGTTATCTGTACTGGATAGTCTGACTTAGATAGGCCTTTCAAATTTTGGGTGTATAAAAAATTCACTTTATCAATTTTATTTTATTTATTAATTTTTAATGAATATCTATTTTAATTATTTTATATTTTATACTTATATTTGAGTCCTCAGTAATTAAATCTGATGGAAAGAAGGAGGTACGGGTTTAACTGTATAAAATTCTGGCCACCAAGTTTGATGTAGAGGGCAGGAAGTGGTTTTCCCGACACCAATAAGCAACTCTCCAACTCTAGCTGAGTGTTCTACAATTTAAATCAATTCTGACATTACCTACCTCAGTCCAGTAAGATACCACCCCCTTCTTTATTCACCAGTATATAGATTGAAGTTTCCAACTACCAGCTATAGATTGGAGTTTCCAACAACCTCTTCCTTAAGTTCTGATTGCTAGAACAGCTCACAGAACTCAGAGAAACATTTCCCTTATTAGATTAGTGATTTCTTATGAAAAGATATAACTCAGGAACAGCCAGAGGGAAGAGATGCATGGGAAAAGGTAGGGGGAAAGGACAAGGAGCTTCCATGTCCTCTCTAAAGGGCATCCCTTAGCCCAAATATCTAAGTGTTCACCAACTCAGAAGATGTTCTCACCCTATCCTTTTGGGCTTATATGGGAGCTTCATTACCAAGACAGGACTGATTAAATCATTGGTCATTGGTGATTGATTCAACCTCCAGCCTCTCTAGATCAGGAGATGAATCTGCAAGTTCCAACCCTGGCAACCAAGTCCCTTTCTTAGGTGACCTAAGGGGCATTCCAAAAGTCACATCATTAACATAACAAAAACATCTTAATCTGTGTCCCCACTCTGGGAATTCCAAGGGTTTTAGAAGCTCTGTGGTAGGCACTGGAGGAAGACCAAATATGAATTTCTTATTAAAAATCTCAATAGCACACTTCCTTGGCTCTAAATAGCTAGATGATTGTCTCAGGAACATATCCTGAATGTGCTTCTCACTTATTTGAAATAGGCTCTCTATTGTTCCTCTTTCTTTGGTGTTCTTGAAGTGAACTGTTCAAAACTCTCCTGTTCACGCTCACCAGGTGACAGATTAATGAGAACTTGAAAGACAAAACTATCGAATATTGAAAAAATCAACAATCAGGAACAGTATCCAGAATACACAAAGCATTACACTCTTATTGTTTAATTGTCCTGATAAAAATAATAAAAGAGAGAAATGGCCTAAAAATTAATAGTTTCCAGTAGGATTGACATGAATAAAACACATACACACATATCCTTGGAGTATGTGTGTGTGTGTGTGTGTGTGTGTGTGTGTGTGTATACACATATTTGCAGTAGCCTATCTTTTATCATCTAATTTTGACTTGTCTGCAACCTGGACATGTCATATGGAAGATCCAATACCCTAAGAAGGTTTATTAAATTCTTACTTTGAGCTCACCTGAAATAATTTCCAAATCACTGGCTTTAGTGTTTCTAGACCAAAATCCTCCACAGTATTAGTAATTCTTGGCCTCTTCTTTATTATATTGTGAGTCACTTAAGGCCAGTGACTTGCCCATCTTCTTGTAGTGTGGCCTCTATAGCAGAGAGCTCAGTGCCAGGCTAAAGTATTGCCTTCATCTCAGAGACCTCCAGGAATGCTAAAGCAAAGCTGGGGTGGGATCAGAACTGTGGTTTTGATCCGTCACCCGACAGCATGGAGAATGATATGTGGAAAGGAACTGGAGAGAGGAAAAGGTTTGGAGGCATTTTGTAATAGCACAGGGAGTATGGCTTAAATTTAAATAGAATCCAAATACTTCTTAGCAGCTCTACATCTGATCCCAGATACCTTGCTGCATTATTATACCAGCCCCCAAATTTGTATTCCTGCTTTTGTCCTTGTTTCTTTCTTCATTTTTTTAAGACTTCATATTTTTAAAAATATTTTTTTTAAAGATTTTATTTATTTATTCATAGAGACAGAGAGAGAGAATGAGAGGCAGAGACACAGGCAGAGACACAGGCAGAGGGAGAAGCAGGCTCCATGCAGAGAGCCTGACGTGGGACTTGATCCAGGGTCTCTAGGATCACACCCTGGGCTGCAGGCGGCACTAAACCGTTGCACCACCGGGGCTGCCCAAGACTTCATATTTTTAGAACAGTTTTAGGTGCACAGTAAAGTTGAGGGAAAGATACAGAGATTTACTGCATGTGCCCTGTGTCCACACAGGCATAGTTCCTCGCCTATTATTAGTATCCCCCTACCAGAGTGATCCATTCGTTACTATTGATGAATCTACAGTGACACATCATCATCACCCAAAGTCCATGGTTTATAGTTCACTATTGTACATGCACTTTGGCCCTGGACAAATGTATAATGATATGTACCCATCATTTTGGTACCATACAGAGTATTTTCATGGCCTTAAAAATCCGCTGAGCCTGCCTTTCATCTTTCCCCTGACCCCAACCCCCAGCATCCACTGTTCCCCTACTTTCGCCTCTTCTAGAATGTCATAGAGTTGGAATCATACAGTCTGTAGCCTTTTCAGATTGGATTCTTTCACTCAATAATACACATTTGGGTGTCCTCCATCTCTTTTCATGGCTTGATAGCTCATGCACATATAATTTTGGAACTTAATTAAAAAAATAACAATTATCTTTCTTTCAAGCGTTTCCTCTACCTAAGTCCCTGGAATTCTGTCATGAATTCGGAGTAAGAGTTACCAACACTAGGAATATTTTTTAGATGTCATACTGCGAGAGAAGAGTCAGTTCACAGTGTACTTGGCATGTACCGAGTTTATCTGATTTCCTCCCAGCCCAGGATGCTCTGAGCCTCCAAGAGCCCAGGGAACTCAGATAGTGAAGTTTGAGCAGGAAACCAAAGCAAATTTATCCTCATTCATCATTTTGATCATTTTTCCTATAGCTGAATCTGTGTGAAAAGCTCTGGATAAAAATTAAAATTAAAAAAATTAATGATTTTCAAAATGTATTTTCCAGTAGAATTGTGTCTTATAACTTCTGGTTTGTTTTTCCAACTTCCTTTGGAAAAAAAATTTTTGAAGAAAATATTAAATACCAGGAGTAATATACAAAACAGAATATAATTACA
Organism: Canis lupus familiaris; assembly: GCF_011100685.1. NCBI lineage: Eukaryota > Metazoa > Chordata > Mammalia > Carnivora > Canidae > Canis > Canis lupus. The sequence goes on along the minus strand of NC_049224.1, from coordinate 46,918,509 downwards.
TATAATTACATATATGTATATATATTTGTATTGTTGTAAAACTTGTTTTTCAGGTCCATTCAGTAAATGCGTAGTCTGAAGAGAGAGGCACACATGTATGGGAAGTGGCACCTGCCTTCTTGTAAGAAGCAGACACACAGTTAACTTTGAGACAAGGAAGGTGTAGTGTTGTTTTGTTTTTTTAAAATACAAAAACATGAAATAAAGCCAGAAGACAAAGAATACAGAATATATGTGATCTACATGAGTGTGTGCATGGGGTTAAGAATTTAAAGGGTTGGAAGGTCTTTTTCATGACCTGTCAAGAAAAATTATGAAAACGCTTTGAAAGGGATCAAACAGGTATTCCTAGGCATTCTGCTCAGCTGAACTTCTCTGTTTTCTGATTCTATAGGGGCCTGCATAGTTTAGCCATTCTATATGTCTGGAGGTTGTAGAAAGCTGCTAATATGAATGAATTCCGTGCAGTGGAATACAATTGGCTACCGTCCTGTGACTGTTGACAAGTTCTGTATCTATTTATAAATTTATTTCAGTGTTTCTGATGGCACTTATATATGTGTGTATTGTGTGAACTCTCCCTTGAATAACTGTAACATCTTACTGGTACCCTCATTATTTCCTGATGAAGAAAATCTTTGATACATATTTATATTTCATATTTGCTCAAAGTCACATTTTAGCTTCTTAAAATATTTGTTTAACACCCAAAAGCATGTTATTGAGCATAATTCCTTATCTTCTAGCATTCTGGCTGGGGGTCAAGGTGGGTGAAATGTGAATAGAGGGAAACATTCTACTAGTATCCCCTTTTGTTGTCAAATTGTCCGCCTCACTCCAGGTTTAAAAAAGTCATAAATTACTACAGAAACCTTGCTTCTCAAAGTGTGGTCTGCTGAAGAACAGCATCTACATCTACTGGGACTTTGTTTGAAATGCAGAATCTCAGGCCTTACCCCACACTTACTTTGCTTAATAATACCCTTGGGTGATTTCTATTCCCATTGAAGTTTTTAAAAGCACTGATTCAGAACAAGGAGACCACAGTGCTCTCAGCTTCGGTGCCTCTCCTTCCCAATACCCACTTGAGAAAGTGGTTTAGAGTCCATGCAGACAGCAGCAATAAGAAAAGGTATAAACCAGGAAAGCTTAATTTTTCTTTGGTTAAATAAAATAATTGGCATAACTCTAAGCCTACATGTTTTTGTAAGAGTTGGTCTTGAATGGGCAAAGAGACAAATGTAATGGGATAAACAGAGAGATGGATGATAGCTGAGAAATAGATGATAGATAGATAGATAGATAGATAGATAGATAGATAGATAGATGATAGATGATCTCCCGGTAGCCCCAAACCTTTTGTTGCTGCAGGCTGTCCTCTTTCCACATTGGTTCAATCACGCTCAAGACCTTTGGCTTTGCCACTCTTCTTTGGACTTTTCTGCTCTTGAATTTGAGATATCAGCTTGATTTCAAGTCCTCTCAGGAGGACTTTGCTGCTGCCACCTGTGTGATTTTTCTGTTGTTGGTAGAATTGACTAGGCTGTCCTTGGCAGGTTTGGCCTCCACATCCATATGTGGGCTCTGATCTCAGCCTTCCAAGTGGAGGAGACCACCATGACCTGATAGGTCTCCATGACCAAGTGGAGGAGACCACATGACCTGGTCACCTGACAAATGTGCTTGTGGAAATCAGCCATAGCTCCCATACGAAAGCACACAATATAGATTTCCTTTACCTAAACTAGCATCTTTCCAAGTAAAACTCTGACTTTTCATGGACAAAAATTGTATGATGTTTGTGAGTATCTTTGGGCTCTACCCGCTATATGCCAGTCCCCTCCTCCTCAATGTGACAACCAAAATCATCGCCAGACATTGTCCAATGTTCCCTAGAGAGGTAGGCAAAAATCACCCTTGGTGAAAATCACTGTCTTGGAGATTTATAATTGTGTGCCAGGTTGCTATTACTGTATTTACAATCTTAACCTTGGAAACAATTAAGAAAATCCCACATCTGACCTGGGGGCTCACATAAAAAAGGCACTTGCCTGTCTCCATTATACTTTTATTCTGGATTCCTGGGTGCATAGCAAAATAAAAACTCATTGATTTTGTTTTACTTTACAGCTATGCTTTAGGGAAAAATGTAAAGTGACCTGGGTGTGCATGAATGAGATAGAAAGATGTATTTTCAAAACACAATTAGAATAGGGAGAAATTGCATGCAATTAGGTTAAAAATGCCCTGCTTAACATGCACTCAGCGTAACATAGCCAGCAGGTTGCAAATTATGGAATATAGATTTTCATTATCAGGTCTCCATAATATATTTCTTGCATTTAAAGACCCGAATTTGAAGGTTAGTGGGAAGCATGTAAATTGTTCGGTGCTGTAACTAAGGCTTAACATTTTTTACTTTGAGTTTTTATTGCCATTTCCTTAATTTAAACACATTGAGTACATTTGCATTTTTTTCAATTGCTCTTTTTTCTGGTATGTTGCTATCATGGTCTCTGCCATGGGCTATCAACAGAGTATGGAAAATAGTTTCATGGTCCTCGCAAGGCTGGAGAGAGCAGAGACAGGAGGTCTGGCAATCTCTAGCTTGGGCACACCCACTGTGATGACTGGGAAAACCATGGAATCTGTTTTCCCATTAGCTGGAAGGAAGGTGGGGGCAATCACTGCTCATTTTCTAGTTCCTATCTGACCCACAGACTTTGTTAAAGTCATTTATCACATGACCATTTTTCAGCTCTTTAAAAAAAATCAGTTTAGTATTTCTATTACTTTGTACAACATATTCCATCTGGCTCTTCTTTTTTTGCCAGTAATCTTTCTGTCTTAGTTCATACTCTAGTTTACCACTTAGTAGCTGGAAAATTTAATTTTTAACCAGGATGATCACCAAAATACACAAAATTGGTGAGACACAACCAGATGGCAGCATAACCCAGGAGCAGATACTGAAAATACTTGCTGGGCCAGGTGCTTTGATTCACTGGATCATGGGGAACCAGGGAGGGGAAAGGGCCGAGTGGAAGTCAAGAGTCAAAGAGGAGGTGACCCAGAGTGGACCTGGAGCAGCCAGAGTGCAGGAGAGTGTCAGGTGTCATTCACCAAGGGTATGGAAGTATTTGCATGTCTTAACTTGGCAGTATCCTACCAGTATCTGAACAGCCACAGACTGTGTGTACCAGGCCTGCTTAAGCTGTACTTGCCCTAATAAAAAATGAAAATCAGAACAGTGTTTGATATGTTTATTGTGGCACGTAACAAAGATTTGCAAGCAAAACACATAGCACAGGGTCTGACATGGCATAAATGCTCACTAAATGTTAGCTAATGCTATCATCATGCTATTGCCTGTTCTCCATCTCTTTATGCATTCCTGTTACCTTTTCTACCCACATGTCTTATCTGTCCTTCTGGCCCTCTTTCTCCATTCCTTCATTGTTGAGAATTTTTTGTGTCCCTAATTTTGTTTCTGTCCTTTTACATTTCCCTATTACATTTCCCTATCACCGTTAGTATTTTGTCATGCACTTCACCCCCAATTTACGTGAAAAATGAATGTAAATGAAATGGGGATACAAGGCACGAGGCAGCTTTTAAAGTAATGAAGTTCTGCAAGCAAAATGGGTAGAGCGGGATACTGCATTGGTACAGTGAGATTCAGTCCTTCTGAGTTCTGTGTCCAGAGTTCATGGATGTGTCTGAGGGAATTCCATGCGTGTGGGGGGAAGATGACCCAGAGGAGGATGTTTATGGTGTCTTATCGGGCCAAAAATTGAGCTACAGACAAGTAGCATATACATCTCCAGATTCTAGTCAGATCTCAGCAGAGAGAAAGGCTAAGCATGAAAGCTGAGGGAAGTTATTTATGCAAGGGACTCTGTGGAACTCAAAGACAAGGAGAGAAAAATATAAGATTGGGTGACAATGGGCAACCCCAAGCTGGAGACAGGATCCTTCAAGCAGATCCCGGGATGAGACTTTGCAGCATGGTCATGGAAGAAGGAAGTGTAATGCCTCTGAAGTACCTACAGATTGCCTTTTTGGCACCAAAGTTATCTTGTTTGTATCTGTATGCAGGTTACCTGAAGTTGTAGAGGCAGATTCAAAAGGGAAAATGTATGCTGATTCCTATGTCTAATCTCCTCCCTACACTCTCCAGAATTCACAATTCAATATGTTTAAGGAGAGGCCAACAAATCTGCATTTTAAACAAGCACCATTCCCACTGCTAGATCCTTGAAATTCATGCAGTGGCTCCATGGACCATACACTTAAAGCCATGTGAAATGTACCCAACTGAAAAATCACTATTCTTTTTTTCCCTTCCTTTATAAAAACGTATTATTTTTCCCCGCTTTATGGAGAAATAATTGACACATATCAAGAAATAACTATCCTGAGGGAGCTTGGAAGTGAAAATATTGAGAGATAGAAAAGATATGAGGAAGAGGAGAAACTTAAAGTTGATTAAATTCTAAATACAAGGCCAGTGAGTAGTTGTTGGCAGATTTCAATTTCCAAAGTTCTTTGTTAACCTATAAAATGTGAACTTTTTCCTTGACTTTGACTGAGTTTGAGGTGGATGATGACATAAAGATTGGTGATATCTTTGAGTATAAGTAAAAAAATTAAAATTAGAACTACCATATTATCTAGCAATTCCAGCTCTAGATATGTATCTAAAGGAAAAAATGAAAATATCTGTGTACCTACATATTCACTGAAGTAAGACAACAGCCAATTTATAATTTACAAAGGTCAAGACCTAGAAATAACCTAAACATCCACTGGTGGGTGAATGGATGAAGATAATGTGTCACACACACACACACACACACACACACACACACACAGAGGAATATTACATAGTCATAGAAAAGGAAATCCTGACATTTTTAATAACATTAATGGACCTAGAGGACATTGTACTAAGTGAAATCAGCCAGATAGAGAGAGACAAATACTATAAGATCTCACTTATATGTGGAATCTATGACAAACACAAAGAAGTCCAACTCATAGATAACAGAGAGTAGATTGGTGGATGCCAGAGGCAGAAAATAGAGAATGGGTAATATGGGTGAAGGGGGTCAAATGGCACAAAGTTTCAGTTATAAAATAAATATAGTCTTGGAGATATGATGTATAGCATGGTGATCATAGTTAACAACATGTATTGTATATTTGAGAGTAGCTGAGAGAGTAGATCTTAAAAGTTTTCATCATAATCACACGCAAAAATTGTTACTATGTGTGGTGATGGATATTAAGTACAGTTAGTGTGGTGATCATTTCACAAATAAAAAACCATCATGTTGTTAACCTGAGGCTAATATAATGTTATATGTCAATTACACACACACACACAAGTATAGGCAGACTGCTAAGATTTTGATATTACTCTCCTTGCTACAGAAAGAGAAAATGTCACTCATTGTATCTGTTTCTTCAGACACTAGACAGTACATGACTATAGGAAGATGAGGCAAGTTCATGGTCCTGACCCATTTCTGTGGAATAGTGCCAGAAGTCCTGAATCCCAGACTCAGTTCTGTCACTTGCTAAGTAGCATCTTGAACAAATCAGTTTTCTGCATGTAAGCATCTTGCCCACAAAATATGGGAAAAAGTCTTAGATAATATTTCATGTTGTTTCAAGATCTAGCATCTTGTACCCCTAAGTCATTCTTTTGTTGCCTGTAAGGGCTGTTGAAAAGTAAACAGTGATCAGAACGCTTAGTGACGATCATCAGCTATAAAAAGCAAACCAGTACTATACTTCTATAGGCCTTACCCATTTCAGGCATGGTAGAGGGGAAGGAGATAAAAAACGGGGGTTGTCCTGGAGGAGGGAGGGAGGCTATCCCAGCTGCTCTTATAATGAGGAAATAATCACTCAATGCCCGAGCAATTTGTAATGCAGCTGCTGGGGGTGTAGGGACACAGCTGTTCTAAAAAAGAAAAAGAATTGGGTTCTTTCTTTTCTATCTCCCATTGCAGATGGATTAGCAATGTAGTTTTAAAATAAATGATTAACTCCTGGTGAGGAATATTCTTTAGAGTCCCTTGATGAGTAAGGGTCTAAAGGGTTGATGAGGTTTCAAAGATCTCATTTTAGGAATGAGTCGTGAAAGTAGAATCTGACAGAAGTAAAAGCTCATAGGTAATATATACCAACTCCCCTACTTGATACTGCTGTAATTGCCAGTCATTATTTTTACTCCCTGAGGTAAAATGAAATCAAAGCAATAACAGGTCAGAGTAGCTCTCTCTTTTTTTTCTGGGCCACTGGGTTTCAAAGAAAAAAAAAAGTTTCCATTCTTTGATGGCATCTGCTGGGCAAGTAGGGTGTCTGGTATATTTTCTCATGTGATCCTTAGAGTCATTTGACAAGGTCTCATGGTCTCCACTGTGCAGATGACAAAACTGAATCCAACTTTCTTCCTTGACTGAGCTCACCCAGCGTCAATCTCTGCAGTCATGGGGAGAAGTGAGAATAGCAGTTAGGGAAACAGATTATGAGCCAGCCTGTTTGAACCTGGAATTGCCACTAGGTGATCTGGGATAAGTGACTTAGCTCTTTGGAGTCTCAGCCTGCACTCAGCATAGTGCCTAGCAGACTTTGACTATGGCAAAGATGTTATTAATTCCATCTGAGTTCAAAGCCCTTGCTCTTTTACTATATTTTTCTGTGCTGAAAGTCAGACAGGTTTGTGGGAGAATTTTAAATCAAGCAGATAAATACATCCAGCTATCAGAAATCCAACTTATACTGAAAAACAGTATGTGTGTTAGCTTCCCTAATGTTACATTTCTGGTGATAAGAGGGAAACATGAATCAAAAGGAACGTAATTCTGATTCCTTTCAGAGGATGTTCATGCAACAGCCTCTATTCACTGCCTCTCTACTCTGAGTATTAACTTGTGTGTTGTCAATGGTCCAAGCAGGACCTGTGCAGTATCTTGCATCCTGAAGAGTTGCCAGTCTGTCTTTCAATAGATTCCCGCTGAAAGGAAGTAAATCATAACCTAATCTCATCATCTCCAGATTGAGCAAGATCTGCTATATTACAAATCTGCTTAGTCAAGGAGCAGCTCTCAAGGCCCGCCTTCCTCCAGCTGTCTAAATATTGCTCAGCTCCAAAAGCTCTCTCTCCCACTTCCTCTGCGAATCCTACCCTGAGGCCGTGAGGCCACGTTGACCTCTTTCTCCTTTCCAGACTTCCAAGGTCTTCTGCATCTGTGCCACACATTTGGGAACTTGTTTTTATTATCTTGTATGGTCTTTTGGTTCATTTTTAACCCACATTTGTTCCTTGGGATTGAGGACTAGAGCAGAAATCATTTTTAGCTCTGACAGAGTTCAGCATTATAAAGGAAGAGCAACAGAAGAACGAGTATATACTCAATCATTCAAAGTGTCGATTTTATGAGATTAGATGCAGCGATAAGGGAATTAGTAAACTAGAAAATAAATTAGAAGAAATCACCTAGAATATTATCCAAGAAGGACACAAAAATTCAAACTATGGAAGAGTGTGAAGGCATGTAGCAGATCTACCATTATCAAAAATAATAATGATAAAAAAATTAAGGTCCTTGAAGGGAAGAAAAGAAACAATGAAGAGATAATGACAGAGTTTTCCTTTACAAAGCAAAAGCATTGATACACAGATTTAAGAAACTCAGTGGCACCCAAATAGAGTAACTAAAATGATTTGATTTGGTTACTGTACTTTGGTATTAGAAAGTCAGTTCATTCATTCTCTATAAATGTTATATCATGTTTTATTATTTTTTATTTCCTGTGACATTTTCAAGATTATCTTTGTTTCTCCAAACTTGCAAGAATAAGATTTTAAGGGTTGACAACTCAACAACTAAATATTTTGATCATAAGCTTCTTTTATCAGTTGGTTCTTCTTCATGGTTCCTTTTGTTCCTTTGCTATCTGGTTATCTTTGATGCTGCGCTGGTCATCTTAAGTAAAACTTATGTATAGGGATAATTTAAATAAATGCTTTACTTCAGGGAGGAATTGCATTTGCTTCTTCCAGTTTCCTAAGAGAAGTACTAGCTCAGCTACATCTTAAACCAAATCCAAGGTTTGAGATTCACTGGGAGATCCATGTGATTTGAACACTGGCTGCAATCTCCCCACCCACAACCCTTGTTGCAGTCCCTCCTTCATTGCAGTTCTGCTATTTATTTTCATTCTATCTTGCCATTATGTCCCTATGTTATTGGGTTCTATTAGTTTCTCCATCCTGTGCCAGTGCTGGCTTAACAATGTCTGTCTTCTTTCCCGCAAGAAGTCACCAAAAGTAAAGTTGATCTCTTATCTGTGCTTTTGACAGTTTTATGGGACAGCAGAGGTAAAAATCATGATTTTTTTTGCATATACATTTGCATATACTTTTCTTGGTTTCCAATTTTGTTGTCTTCTTTTTCCTGTCCTTTCGCCTTCCCTCCTCCACTTCCCCCTTCCAAAGAAAATGGTTGCAGAGAATGGAAAAGGAAAAGAGGAAGGTGTGGAAAAAAGCAACAACGGAAGAAAAACATAGGAGAGGAACGCGTATGTCAATTAACAGGACAGTCGAAGATGCTATTTGTCGTCTTGGTGTTTTCTTTCTTATGTTCTTATAGTTTTCTTTCTTTGTTCTTATCGTTTTCTTGTCTTTTTCTTTCTTATTTTTCGTTTATTGTTCTTTCTCTCTCTCTCTTTCTCTCTCTCTCTCTTTCTCTCTTTTTTCTCCTTCTCTGTGTCCTGGTAATTCTTTACTGTTCTGCAAGCTGTTTGATTTTATAATCACAATTTCTTCAGTTGTGTTCTTGTTTAAAAAAGATTTTATTTATTTATTCATGAAAGACACACACACACACACACACACACACACAGAGGCAGAGACATAGGCAGAGGGAGAAGTGGGTTCCAGAAGCCAGATGCAGGACTCTATCCCAGGACTCCAGGATCATGCCCTGAGCCAAAGGCAGATTCTCAACCTCTGAGCCACCCACATGTCCCACCTTCTTCAGTGTTTGTTGAATATGTGCTGTTGTTTACAATGAGTTTTGATCAAGTAATCTGTTATCATTTCTCCCAAATTCTAATTTATGTCACAGTACATAACAATTTGTAATTAAAAAATAGAGTGATTTTCAAATATTTTATTTTCCTGCTTCTATTTTTATGTATGCCCCTAAAGTTCACTGTACCTCCAGCACCTAACATTGTGCCTGAAATGTAGTAGCTTCTAAATAAATGTCCTTGAATAGGTTCAATTTCTTCATCTTTAGGTTAGGAAAAATGCTATGTACCTTGTTGGTTTATTATAAGAATTATAGTTTATGGGCATCGATATAAGAAAGCGATTGTTGTAGATTAATATGGTTAAGTATCAGCAGATGTTCAGAAGTTACTGGCTTGAATGTGACTGATTATATAGCCTGCTGAATCTCCTATTTCAAATTTCTTTGTTGCTTTCACTTTACTGAGAAGCTACACTTGCTTTGACCCTTTACTCACACATTTGAAATCTTGAGCAACCAATATTGATTTATCTCTGCAATGATGGAGATGGCCTTTCAAGGAAACATCATAAATATCTGCTGTCAGTTTGAATTTCTTTTGTTTTCAATGGTTCTGTTTTTAAAATTCTGCAGTATTTATGGTAAGGAGCCAGTTTCCAGATGTGAATATTATGTCAAGTATTTGTTTTTCTAATATTTAATACTTGGAGTGACCAGAATCTATTTTAAGAACAGACTTCTCCCTGTGTCTTATTTTTCCCTGTTAGTCTTGCAGGGTGGATGGGAGATGCAAGAATAGAGATATTGTCTCCCTATCTTCACCCAGCATGGTAAGGACCACCATAGTGGTATATGCAAAGAAGTGTAGGGGTGGGATGTGCGATTTATTTATCTCAGCTTTCCCCTGGGCCTCACTATCCTTTGACAATCCTGCCAATTCTTTGCTTTCTCTGATCATTTGTAAGTGTTGGGATGATGACACTGCTTTTGGGTCCAGGATTGTTCACAATTTTATTTTGCTCATCCCAGGAAGTTCATAAATGATGATGAAGAAGATGATGGCTACATGAAATATTACATTCTAAAATAGAAGCAACCATTTGTGATGGGAGAATTAATGTCAGCCCCTCTGACACTAGAGTTATTAATTTTCTCTTAGATAAAATGGTTTAGACTCCATATTTTTCCTTCCTGATCTAACATTTTTCACTCTATAACAGGATGTAAAATGGGCCCTACCTTTCTCAGTTTCAGCTGATGCTACAAAGATCAAATAAAATGACAGCTTCCAGTTACCCCATAGGAAAATACTAAACTACTAATGCTACTTGATGTTAATGGAGCACTGAGAGCATTTCAGGGGGAGAATATTTGTTGTATAGCACTGCCTTGCATATTGTAGGAGTTTGACATTCTAGCACCATTCCCCTAGCAAACTTGCCATAGAACTCCCTGAGTAAACTGTCAACCCCAAAATGAACTTTACATATTTCCAAGTGCACACAAGAGAATAATGTTAATTTCCCATTGAAAACCACTTTCCAGCTGATCTTCAATCTCTAGAGTGGAAACAGTTTGAAATTAAAAGGCAGAGAGAATTTCTCTGCCTTGTGTGCGCCATCCACACTCCCAAAGGATAAGAATACATTGTGCTCCCTTCACCTGCATCAGTTGAGAGTCTGGTAGAGCCTTCAGAAGACCTGCTATCTATTCCACAAATAGGAAAACCATGACAACTGGTATGACATGTGTCTTGAGTCACCTGAGGCAGCATATGGGAAAAGTATATATAGAGAGAGCTCAATTGAAAAACATGTTTGTCCAGTCAGGAAGACATTCTACATAAGCATTTCTATTAAATCATTTAAAGAAATTTCAGGGAAGAAAAAGTGGCCTGAACCTTCAAGATATATTTGGGGTGATTTCTTATTCTAAATAAATAATCACTCTTTTAAAAAATATTGCGTTAGAACATAAATCACAATAAATTTACCATATTAGCCATTTTTAAGTGTACAATTCTGTAGTGTTAAGTACATTTACAGGGTTTTGAAACCATGAACACCACAAATCTTCACATTTTCATCTTCCAGAACTAAAACTCTGTACCCATTAAACACTAACTCCCTATTTCCCTATCGACCTAGCCCCTGAAAACCACCATTCTACTTCCTATCTATGAATTTAACTACTCAGTAAAATCATATGAAGCAATACATTTACCTTGTGGATATTCTCCTTGAAACTAGGAGAATGCTCTATATTTCAATAGGAGAGTTAGAAAATAAGGATACCAACAGGGAAAGGGTCCTTCCACGTGGAAAGTTTGTTTCCTGGGGAAAGAAACCAAGTAAGATTCTGCCAACAGTACTCCAAAATCTTAAAAATAGAAAGTAATAAGAAATTAGGTCAAAGAAGGAGGACCAGAACTGTTCCCAGAGCAGATGGGGCAGTGTTGATCCCTTTAGATGATGTGTTATAACCTAAGTAAGCCCCAAGTTCTTCAAGAGTTAATTGTTAGACAGTCACTTTGATTTTTTTACAGCCACAAATGTCACACAGTGGATGCTACAGAAGCTCTGGAATTGGATTGCTTTTTTGTTGTTTTTGAGCATAGAGTTCTCTATATATTCTGGATATGAATCCGTTAACAGATACATGATTTGAAAATATTTTCTCCCATTTCATGGATTGCATTTCCAGTCTATTGATAGTGTCTATGAATGCACAGTTTTCTAACATTTTGATGAAGACTAATTGATCTTTTCTCTTTTGTTGCCTGTGCTTTTGCTATTATATTCAAGAAATCATTGCCACATACAATATTATGAAACTTTCCTTCTATGTTTTCTTTGAATTTTATATTTTTAGTTCTTACACTTAGGTCTTTGACATATTTTGAGTTAATTTTTGTATGTTTCATAAGGTAAGGACATAAATTCATTCTTCTGTATGTGGATATCGAGTTTTCCCAACACCATTTTCTAAAGGTTGCGCTTTCCAAATTGAGTGGTCTAGGTACCTTTGTCAAAAGTCATTAAACCGCATGTGCAAGGATTTATTTCTAGAATCTTTATTCTATTTCATTGTCCCATATGTTTTTATTACAGTGCCACATTGTTTAAATTGCCATAGCTTTGTAGTAAACCTTAAAACCAGGAAATATGAGACCTTGAGCTTTGTTCTTCCTTTTCAAGATCATTTTGGCTACTCAGGATGTCTTGAAATTCCATATGAATTTTTCGATGAATTTTTCTCTTTCAGCAAAAAATGCTGCTGTGGTTTTGATGGAGATTTAACTGACTGTGTACATAGATCACTTTGGGTAGTCTTACATCTTAAAGATATTAAGCTTTATAAGCCATGAACCAAAATGTCTTTTCATTTGTTTGTATGTATGTTGATTTTCTGCAAAGTTTTGTAGTTTTCAGGGCAAAATTCTTTCATCTGTTATGTTAACTTTATTCCTAGTATTTTGTTATTTCTAATGCTATATAAATGGAATTATTTTCTCAATTTTCATATTGTTCATTGTTGATGCATAGAAATGCAACTGATTTTTACATGTCAATTTTGTATCTGCAATTTCACTGAATTTGTTTGTTGGTTCTGATATATTTTTGTGGAATTTTTAGCAGTTTTCTACACATAAGATCATGTCATATGCAAAGATAATTTTATTTCTTCCTTTCTAACTTGGATGCCTTTATTTCTTTTTCTTGCTTAAATGCTCTGGCTGTGACTTTTAGTACTATGTTGAATACAAATAGCAAAACTGGGCAGACTTGTCTTACTCCTCATCTTAGAGAAAAAGCTTTCAGTCTTTCATGATTTACTATGATAGCTCTGGGTTTTTCATGTATTATGTTTATTATATGAAAGCAGTCTCCTTGTATTCTTAATTTGTTGAGTCTTCTTATCGAAGAATGTTGAATTCTGTCAAACACTTTTTCTTTTTCAAGTGAGATGATCACATGGCTTTGTTTCTTCATTCTGCTAACAGTGATTGTTTTTCATAGTTGAATAATCTTTGTATCACAGGAATAAATTCCACATGGGGATTGTATATAATCCTTTTTTTTTAAATTTTTATTTATTTATGATAGTCACACACACAGAGAGAGAGAGAGAGGCAGAGACACAGGCAGAGGGAGAAGCAGGCTCCATGCACCGGGAGCCCGACGTGGGATTCGATCCCGGGTCTCCAGGATCGCGCCCTGGGCCAAAGGCAGGCGCCAAACCGCTGCGCCACCCAGGGATCCCTATAATCCTTTTAACATGTTACTGATTCTGATTTTCTGGTACTTTGTTGAGGATTTTTGCATCAATATTCATCAGAGATTTTTGTCTGTATTTTCCTTTGTTTGTGGGGTCTTTGGTATTAGGGTAATGCTGACCTCATTGAATGAGTTAGGAAGTGTTCCCTTCTAAGTCTTAAAAGTCTAAGAAGGATTGGTGTTATCCCCTCTATAAATGAGTGGTAGAATTAATCAATGAAGCCATTTGGTCTTGGTCTTTTCTTTGATAGGAAGATTTTGATTATGGATTCAATCTCCTTACTAGTTTTAGATCTGTTCAGGTTTTCTATTTCTTTATGATCTACAGGAAAATTCCTATAAATTTCTCCTACCATTTAGGTTATCCAGTTTGTTGGTTTATAGTTGTTCCTGTACTCTTAGAGTTTTTAAAATTTATGTAATATAATAGTAATATTCCACTTTCATTCTAATTTTAGTTATTCAAATCATCCTTTTTTTCCCAGTCAATCTAATACATTTTGTCAATTTTATTTTGTTTGTTAATCTTTTCAAAGAACCAACTCTAGTTTCATTGATTTTCTCTATTGTTTTTCTTTTATCTATTTTATTTTTCTCTGCTCTAATCTTTATTATCTTCTTTTTGCTAGCTTTGTATTTATTTAGTTTGATCTTCTTACTCTCATTTCTTAAGGTGTAAAGTTAGGTTGTTGATTTGAAATATCCTTTTTAAATATGTTTATAGCTTTAAGTTTCTTGACACTGTTTTCTCTGCATCTGATACATTTTAGTATGGTATCTTTTCATTTTCATTTATCTCAAGAAATTATATAACTCCTTGTGATTTCTTCAAACTATTCATTGCTTTAGACTTTACTGTTTAATTTCCTATATCTGTGACTATTCCACTTTTCCTTCTGATATTGATTACTAGTTTTATTTTATTGTGGTTGGAAAAGATGCGCTGCATGATTTCAATCTTGTAAAATTTATTAAAACTTTGTATGTGTGTGTGTCTTAGTATATGACCTACCCTTGAGAATATTCTTGAGAAAATGTGCACTTGAGAAAAATGTGTAACCTGTGTGTTGGGTGGAGTGTTCTGTATATGTCTGCTAGGTCTAATTGGTCTGTAGTGTTGTCCAAGTCCTCCAAAGTGGGACATTGAAGTTTCCTGCTATTATTATAGAGCTTTTTATTTCTTCCTTTAATTCTGTAAATGTTTGCTCCATATATTATGTAACTCATTTATGTTCATAATTATGATATTTTCTTGGTGAATTGGCCCATTTACCATTATGTAATGTCAATCTCTCTCTTTTCTAGAAATTTTTCTTAGTCTGTTTTGTTTGTTATTATTTATTACATCTATGTATGCTCTTTTTTGGTTACTATTTGCATCTTCATCATTTCACAATCAACTTATGTGTGCCATTTGACCTAAAATGAGTCTCTGCTTATAGCTGGATCCTGTTTTTTAAAAAAAATCCATTCTGCCAATATATATCTTCTCATTGAGGACTTAAACCTTTTTCTTTTTAAAGATTTTAATTATTTATTTATGAGAGACAGAGAGAGGTGGAGACACAGGCAGAGGGCAGAGGGAGAAGCAGACTCCCTACAGGAACCCCAATGTGGGACTCGATCCCAGGACCCTGGGATCATGACCTGAGCCAAAGGCAGATGCTCAACCACTGAGCCACCCAGGTGTCCCTTCTCTGGAAATATCTTAATTTTGCTCTCACTTTTGAAGAACCGTTTTGCCAGATGTAAAATGGCAATTTTGGATTCTTGGTTGACAATTCCATTTTATTTTCTTTCAGCGTATAATTCTATCATGTCATTGCCTTCTGACCTGCAAGTTTTCTGCTGAGAAATTCCCTGACAATCTTAGTTAAGATATTTGTACATAATGCATTTTTTTTCTTGTTGGTTTCAAGATTCTCTCTTTGTCCTTCAACAGGCTCATTGTAATGTGTTCCATGGAAAATCTTTGTGTTTATCCTCCTTGAAATTTGTTTGAGCTTTTTATATTCACATATTTCCTCAAATTTGTGAGTTTTGGGCCATTATTTCTTCAAATAAACTCTCTGTCCCTCTCTCTTCCCTTTCTGAGTTTCCCATCATGCATTTATTGGTCCATTTGGTAGTATCCCATAAATCCCTTAGTCTCTCTTAACTTTTACATTATTTTTTTTTACTCTTCAGATTCAAAAATTTAAAATTTGTATCTTCATGTTTGCTGGCTATTTCTTCTGCCTGTTAGAAACTATGTTTCTCTAGCTCTTTGAGCATATTTAAGATATTTGTCTTATAGTCTTTGTCTTGTAAGTCCAAAGTATTTGGTATTTCATATGTTCAGTTTCTGGAAATTTGTTTTGCTTGTTTTGAGTGGGCCACGTTGCCCTGTTTCTTTGTATTCCTTGTGATTCTTAAAAATTGGGCATTGGAAAAACAATACTTCTCCCAATATTTGCCATCATGAAGACTTGAGGTCTTTGTAGAAATTTTCTGGCAATGCATCTTTCCTGAGGCTGTTTGTCTGCTTTTTTAAAATAATCAATTTTCTTATATGCACATGGACTTTTAAGTTTCCTAAGAATCTTACCCTTGCTTCTTTTCAGGGCCTTGGGTGTACTATTTTATTTTCTTCCATAATAGCCTTGAGTCCACAGTATTCATTAGTCTACAGTTTTTAGATGCCACACTTCCTGCCACTGCCCTATGCAGCTTCCAGCCTGAGATCCAAACTATCTTCTGAGCTCTGACTTAGGTGAGATAGAAACCAGTCCGTCAGGCATCCCACAGACAGACCAGAATTCTGCAGACAAATTCCACTTTATCTTCTCAACCCAATGAAAAAAAGTGAGATTTGGCTACTTCCTTCCAACCATGCTATGCCAAGTAAGAGGTAGGCAAGGATAAGTAAAAATACCACAATATTTCTTACTATTTTGAATACAGTTTTTTTTCTTATTTGGGTTTCTCATTGGTTATTGTAGATTTCTGATGGTTTCCAGAGCTATATAAAGCTATTTTAGTCCGTTTTTAGCCAGTTATTTTATGCTTCCTTGGGGGAAATAGGGACCTGGAGCATACCAGTCTACAATCATGCTGATGTCACAGTAATTACTCACTTTTGTACTTAATTTCACATTTGAAATTTTGTAGCCTTTTTTGTAAATAGGCTCTACTCCAAGATGTATGTACTTTAGGCCCCCCAAACCTAGATTTACTCCTGGTTGGAGGAAGGAAAAGTTTTAACTGTGAAACCGGTAGGATTTTTTATTATTTTACTGGGCATGTTAGTTGTAAGAGAAGTCATTTTATGTCTAAAAAAGACCAACTTTTTTTCCTTTTCCCTCCAATCGGTTAAACTGATCCATCTATCCAGAGTCACAGAATGAATCCATTTTGGTCATGTAAAGAATGGACTAGACTTTAGGGATTGAAAATAAAGAATGTATGTGTATGTACTATCACTCTCTCTTGCTTTATCAGACTACTTTACTGCTTAGTATGTGATCCTATAACTAACCCTGTAAAAAGGAGAATATTTATTTTTTTAATTTGAGAGTCTATCACTTAAGAACATGTTTATGAACACTAGTTTTATAGTTAGACCTACATTTTGATCTTAGGTCTGTTTTTATTGACTTGGGAAAGCTGTTTATCCTCTGGATGACTTGGTTTTCTTTATCTCTAAAATGCAGATTATAGAACATATTTTAGGCTTGTAGCAAGAACAAAATGAGCTGATTCAAGTGAGGACCTAAGCATAATTTCTGACATATAAAGAATCCTAACACTCAAAGAGGGATTATTGTTATCATCCTTACTATTACCTGTTAAAATATTTAAAGAAGTAAGTAGTTTGTTTCACCTACTTTATGATTGGGTAGCTGGAGGCCAAGAGTTTAAATATTTTGTTCATAGTCATTTAGAAATTGGTAACTATACTATAGCTTATAAAATGTGGACATTATCAACATTTTCTTTTCACCTTTCCATCAGTTCATTATAAACTGCAAATTATAAATGTTTCCAGACCCTGAGCTGAGTATGCAAGATTTTCTGGATGCGCCAGGCAGGTGGGGTTGGATTTGGAACTTTTCTAAGAATTTAGTCCTTTTATTGCTCATATTGCTGGAAAATCAATGACTTGTGCCAAACAAGTTGTTTTCTTCTCTTGACAAAAAGCAGATCAGCAAATTTTCATATTGCACTATTTTCAATGGCTGGAACATCAACATTTTATAACAAGAAAAAAATTAAAGTTCTTCAATATTTGGAAAAGAAGTGCTTGTAAAAATGTGCACATCCATTCACCATCTGGAAAAGCAAGGTTTTACAGTTCAGCCTAATGATGTTTAGAGTCATTAGGCATCTTGGAAAATGACCTCTTATTGAAAACATTTTCTCCACAGGACACCACAGTGTTCATCTTTCTACAACTTTACACTTGTTGAGGACTTATCTTGGAAAAGTATAAGAAATGTATACACGAATAGCCAAGACCATAGTCTTTTTACTGGGAAATGTTTTAAGGCAAAATGACTTACAAGTTCAGGAGTAAAACCCAACAAACCTTGGCTCTTTATTTCTCTCCTAAGTCCCACATTCAAAAGTACTTATGGATTGCTTCTCATGTGCCAAACCAGTACTGGACTGGAAATAGATAGTTCAGGTATGGATCTGTGTATTCTCATTCTTCTCAACTGAAGACCTTGTTCATGTGAAGTCCTTCTGGTTCCTTTCCTGCTTCCTCAGAGCTTGGCCAACTGTGATATCCCTGTTCCCCATAGTGCTTTGAGTCTGTGTGCATCCAGCAAAGAGGTCCTTAGACATATGACGAAATAGTGATTGATTTTACCCATCTGTGAGCAGAAGGAGGTTTGCTAGGTGTGGGCAGACTTGTGTTGAGGGAGAACAACCATGCTCACTTAAAATAAGCCTAACTTGATGTTTTTCTAAGCCAACTAATTATGTAGGAAATTCTAGTTCATTTCTTTTTAATTTACACATTGGAGTTTTGATCTCAATATGCAGATGCACTGAAACTAATCTCTTTTATATGCTCTCCAATTATGTGAGCTACTTCCTGGCTATGGGAGGCTGCTCTGTTGGCCCTGGCCAACTAACTGGCCACCTGATTAAGGGGACATAGAAATTTATGTAGGTCTCTAGTGATTATCATAAAGTTGAAGGCAGGTCTTTCTTTTTGGTAAGCATGTAAGTGAACTGGAGATATAAATTTCATTTTTATCCATAACGAGTATATTTTCTATTGTCTTAAGTTTTTTGCATTCTAAACACTGAAAGTTTCCTATGAGCTTTTGGGGCATAAGTCTTGGATAAAGACGGTTTCCTTCCCCAGGATACATATGTCTAGGTCATAAGAATGCAGAGCTGTCATCTGGCAAATGCTCAATAATGGCTTTCTTTTTTTAAAATTTTTTTTTATTTATTTATGATAGTTACAGAGAGAGAGAGAGGCAGAGACACAGGCAGAGGGAGAAGCAGGCTCCATGCACCGGGAGCCCGATGTGGGATTCGATCCCGGGTCTCCAGGATCGCGCCCTGGGCCAAAGGCAGGCGCCAAACCGCTGCGCCACCCAGGGATCCCAATAATGGCTTTCTATTGAACATTCACCCCTCAGCGAGAAAGAAAGTCAAAGGACTCTAATTCAGTCCTATGAAGAGTAAAGCTCACATATTAAGCAGAGAACTAGTCCATATAAAACTCAATCTTTGGTATTATTGGTGTTGGCAAGGAAGGATGGCTTCTTTAAAATATAGTAGGATAGAAGAAATAGGAAATTAGTCTAGCGCCAGAGGTTCTCCAAGTATGGTCTCTGGACCACCAGCATCAACATCCCCTGGAAAACTTTGCGTTAGAATTGAAGTTCTCAGGTTCTGCCCAGACTTACTGAATCAGAAACTCTGGGGTACAATGCAGCAATCCTCTTAAACTGCCAGGTGATTCTGATATTTGCTCAACTTTGAGACCCATTGTCTAGCTAGGTCATGCTCTCCTAGCTTCATCATGTTACCTCTCAACACAGTGCAATAGTGGAAGAGATTAGATACTATCAGGTTTTGGTCAATTTCAGCTAAAATTTTAGGTAGGCAAAAAAGTCATTCAACTATAGGTATCTATTGTACAGGGCTTTAATATTATCCACTTGTGTACTGTTCGTTCTTAGCTCAGTTTCTGAACACAGTGAATGACTATAAATCATTGAATGAGCATGCTCAGTGAAGTAGATATATAGTCATACACATGTGAAAACACACACACAAAAAAATACTGAAGTAGCTGATGTATATATTATATATTACATATATATACACATAATATATAATATATGTATTATATATTATAATATATAATAATGCATAATAATATAATTATACATTAATATAATATACATTATGATACATTATGATAATATGATGATTATATATTAAAGTAATATTAATTAACATTATATGTTAACACATATATTATAATATAATAAACATATATAATGTATTATATACATTAGCTACTTCAGTAAAAGGCTAAAAATAGGGCTATGGCTGTATAGCTCTGGGGGTTTCAGGGTCTAGGTGATTGCAGACCACTGGTGAGGGTGAGTCCTGAAAGCGAATGGATAGGAAAGCAAATTTCTCCTTGAATACTCACTAAGTCAGTTTTTAATGCCAAATATTATTTCTTCAAATATTACCCCACTGGAACCTGAATTGCCACAATAACATTCTGGATATATTCTTCCCTTCAGCATTGGCCTATTTCAATGTATTACATAAGTAACATTCAGAATAATATTCCTCCAGGGTCACTTTGCTTGCATAATTCCTTTTAGAAATTCTCCAGGTGGTGGATTTGTAGCACTCTCTGTGTTGTGCATCCATGGCATCGTGCAAATACCTTCATGCTAATGTAAATGTCTCTCTATATGACCATATCTTTCTCTGTCTCTAAAGAGATTGTCATGGAAAAAAGTAATGCTTTTGTTCCCTTGTGTAATTCTTTTTTATATTCCTGGGATTTAGTTCCTAAAACTGGCTTATAAAAACGTGCCATGTGTGTTTGCTTAATAGAGGGAATAAAATTAGTCTCTGACCATAGTTTATGCTCCTCCCATAAATTTATCCCAACCTTCCAGCCTTGCCCATTTCCTCTTCTATCCTTCTCATCTTTGATCCAACCAATCCCCTTGGAGCCCACTCCTTGCTCAACTGGTTGCTCAAGCTACCACTGGGCCTTACCTTTGACATCTTGGAGTAATTCTGTATTTGGAGGTTCAGAATTGAATGCATCAAAGCTGGCAGTGTGACACTTCAGGGACTTTGTACTTCTTTTGGTTCAATCTCTGATCTAGAAATATGAAAAGTTGTTTTCTTCAGCAGCTATACTCTTCCCTACAAAGTTGCTCATCATAAAGCTTTAAAAGAAGTTTATTGATTCTTTCTAATGATAACTACAACATAGTGTAATATCAGACAATGACGATTCAGTGACTTCTGTCACTTTTGATTCTCAGAGGAGCTATCACTCAGTTGAAACTATGAGCCTCTCCCACAAAGTCTATGTAGCCTTTGATGCAGTCTGGGTGCCCATCCTCCCCACATTCTGCTTGTAAGCATTCTATACAGGCAGTCGCAATGTCTGCCATTATCGCATTGTTCCACAGGCTTTCAGCTGTACTCAACTTCTTCGTATTTATAAAAGTTAACCAGATGTCCTATGCTGATGAAATCACCCATGATACATCTGTCAAAGGATGTCATCTTTCAGAGTGGTTCCACATGGGTTAATTTTATTACCTCTGGTTGAAATTGTCAAAGCCCAAATCAAACAGAGAGTAGAGATGGATTATGGTGGTATTCTGTCCCCATCAGACTGACACACCCCTCTCCCTTTGTGGTTTGTTTCAGTCTTGACTTGATTGGTGAGGTTTCCTCCTGTAGATTTCATCCTCTGGAGTCAGAGAGGAAAACACAGCTGTGCCTCACTTCATTCCTAGTCCCCCAATTTCCATTTAGGCAGATGTGAAGTGTCTTCAGAAACTGCTGTTTCTTAAGCTGATGCTCATAATGTTCCAAAGCAGAAAATGCAAGCGAGGCACACTGAAACTGCTGCCACCTACCAGCCAGAAGTTGCATATGTAAATTTTGCTTCTTTTTTTTTTGCATTTCTTTGTACTATTTTCACATTTATGTACTGAATTAATGTAGTGTAAGTTCCTTTTAAACCATGAGATAATGTTGCACAGGACTTGCAGACATGGAATTTGGAGTAAGGTCAACATGCATTTGAGAGCCAGCTCTTATTACATTAAGGATCTTATAGAAGTTTCTTCTCTAAGCCTCTGTTTTCTCAGGTGAATATTGAGGATAACAATTCCTATCTTAAAGAGCTGATGTGAGAATTCACTAGATATATCCATTCTACAATTATCTTTTAACATCTATAAGAATTAAACCAAGAGCAGAGGATGTAGCTGTGAGCAAGTCAAGAGCGTCCCTCTACTCCTTCTGGATCTCTAAGTTTATTGCTTTCATAAGCAATTACAATTGTGTAAATGTCGTGGAAGAAAAATCGAGCATGTTTTAAGAATACATAACATGACATCTACATAGTCTAGGTCATGGAAGGAAATTGTCACAGTATACTAGGTCAGGAAAAATGTTCAATTGCTAAGATAGGACATCCTTGATTCATCTATTCCTGGATATTTTGGCTGAGTGCTGAAAAATGCAGAGCAAATAGCTAGACATAAAAGGTTCTGGGGAGGATGGAGAAGGGAGAGCATGAAGCAGTAATAAAGATTTAAGAAACCCAAACAAGCCCTGCTGGAAGACTCTAAGGAAATGCATGCAGGTCAGCCTTGGCCTGTGTGGAAGGAGCTCGATAAGGACTGCATTACTAAGTGCTGGATATGTGGTATGTTCTCAATAAACAGTAACTATATCATTCAAAAAACATGTATTAATTGGCTTCTAAGTAGTAGGCAGTGTTCTTATTAGTAACAACTTTGGAACTGTCGTTTTCTTGCTTTTTTTTTTTTTTCTGTAGGACATCTAGCAGAGCCTCCCTTCTGTGAGTATAATCCACAAATGTAGATTTGTGGCCTAAAATCAGATTGTCCTCAGGCAAACAGCAACTCTTTTATTTTTATTATTTCACATTTTATAAAGGCCAACATCTCCACTGCCCGCATGGGACACTTAAGTCTAATTGTCAATATAAGCAGTTAAAACGACTCACTCCTCAGAAGTCCAGGAGAATGCCCGTCACCCCAGGCAAGAGCTTTGGGAAGCTTGGCAGCTTTTAAATGCCTCATTTTGAATAAGCAGGGTACTTTTCTGGAAAGATTTAAGGCCATGTTATGTAACTTGCAATTAGTGGCTTCCCACAAATTATATATCAGTGCAGAAAGTAGAATCTCCTTCAAGTGCTTTGTTGACTGGCTCACGAGATTGCACTTCATTGTTGTTCAGTGGTGATGTATTTCTCACCTGCCCCTCGCTTTTTCCCCCACTTAGGTGCACATCCCAGTTGTGTGTCCCAGAACACCCTACCTGGGCCTTTATAAGGACCTTAACCAGGGAAACACAAAAGCAATGTCACATGTTGCCTGGAAGAGAGATATTGTATTTTCTTGGTAGGAATTTTTTTTCCAGTTCGTTTTCAGTCTGGGGGTGACACCTAACCTATGCTGGTTTATCACCTTTATGGCAGAAAATAAAAGATGCACAGGAACAATAAAAATATACTCACAGAAGTTAAATATGACACAGTTGCCACGAGTGGGCCAAATCAATTTTTTTCACCGACGGTAGAGGCAAAGTTAGCAAGGAGATGGGAGAGTCTGATTCTTCAGACAGAAAACTCTTTTAGGGATCCCTGGGTGGCACAGTGGTTTGGAGCCTGCCTTTGGCCCAGGGTGCGATCCTGGAGACCTGGGATCAAATCCCACATCGGGCTCCCGGTGCATGGAGCCTGCTTCTCCCTCTGCCTGTGTCTCTGCCTCTCTCTCTCTCTCTCTCTCTCTCTGTGACTATCATAAATAAATAAAAATTAAAAAAAATTTTAAATAAAAAAAAAAGAAAACTCTTAACGGCACCAACGCCTAATCAGACAGTGAATAATTCTGAACCACAGAACAATTTTGTCAAAGGCTCTTTGCCTCTGCTAAACAGGTTTTGGGGAGAGGTTGCCTTCTGGCAGAGGCAGAGTATATTTGATCATTTCGGGGACATGGCTGATTGACATTAGCATTTGGGTAGAAGCTGACAAGGTTGCGATGTGATGGTAACACCCAAAGGGAGGCCCTCCAACTCGTGACTGTCAGCTGGGAGCCGATTCAGGCACAATGCAGGGCCTGCTATATGTATAACAGCACTGCACTGTTAAAAAAAAAAAAAAAAAGATAGATAATATGATATTTAGGAGTCTTAGACTCTGCCTGGCTGGGCCTGGCCTGGCCCCTTTCCAGCTCTCAGACACTGACCAGATTCCCTGAGGGCTCTAGGCTTCTATTTCCTGATCTATCAAGTGAAGGAATTAGGCAGATAATCCGTAAAAATTAGTTCTGATGGAAAAACTGCACCTTTCTGGATTCCCATCTCAGGTCATTCTGTAATTCTATATCTCGGGACAGCACTATTGAACACCTGGACCTTGATTCTGGAGAAACAACAATAATGCATGTTTTCTAATGTACTCTGACGCTTAATGTAGACACCATATGTGAAAAATCTCCAGGAAAGGGCCAGCCACATAGGAAATCTGAGTACCCATGCAGGAGCCATGCTAACAATGACTTGGAAAAGAAAATGATTTTTCTTGAAAATAATTCCTGGGTACCAGGTAGACCCTCACCCAAGCAAATGATTTCTCAGAGCTAGCATTTGAACAGATTAGCAGAGGTGAGCGGGATCTGGATAAAGAAGAGAAGAAGCTAAGGTTTAAAACAGCCTTTGCAGCCCCCTGGTTGCCCTTAAAAGCAGCAGATGATGACCACAGCTTTGGAGTACAATCTGAAATCTGGCATTGTGATGCCCCCAGCTATGGTTTTCTTTTTTAAAATTCCCCTGGCTATTCGGGATCTTTTCTGATTCCACACAAATCTTAAAATAATTTATTCCAACTCTCTGAAGAAAGTCCATGGTATTTTGATAGGGATTGCATTAAACGTGTAAATTGCCCTGGGCAACATTGACATTTTCACAATATTAATTCTGCCAATCCATGAGCATGGAATATTTTTCCATCTCTTTGTGTCTTCCTCAATTTCTTTCAGAAATGTTCTATAGTTTTTAGGGTATAGATCCTTTACCTCTTTGGTTAGGTTTATTCCTAGGTATCTTATGCTTTTGGGTGCAATTGTAAATGGTTTGACTTCTTAATTTCTCTTTCTTCAGTCTCATTGTTAGTGTATAGAAATGCCACTGACTTCTGGGCATTGATTTTGTATCCTGTCACACTGCCAAATTGTTGTATGAGTTCTAGCAATCTTGGGGTGGAGGCTTTTGGGTTTCCTATGTAGAGTATCATGTCATCGGCGAAGAGGGAGAGTTTGACTTCTTCTTTGCCAATTTGAATGCCTTTTTTTTTTTTTTAGTTTATGATAGTCACACAGAGAGAGAGAGAGAGAGAGAGAGAGGCAGAGACATAGGCAGAGGGAAAAGCAGTCTCCATGCACCGGGAGCCTGACGTGGGATTCGATCCTGGGTCTCCAGGATCGCGCCCTGGGCCAAAGGCAGGCGCTAAACCGCTGTGCCACCCAGGGATCCCTTGAATGCCTTTAATGTCTTTTTGTTGTCTGATTGCTGAGGCTAGGACTTCCAGTACTATGTTGAATAGCAGTGGTGAGAGTGGACATCCCTGTCTTGTTCCTGATCTTAGGGGAAAGGCTCCCAGTGCTTCCCCATTGAGAATTATATTTGCTGTGGGCTTTTTGTAGATGGCTTTTAAGATGTTGAGGAATGTTCCCTCTATCCCTCCACTCTGAAGAGTTTTGATCAGGAATGGATGCTGTTTTTTGTCAAATGCTTTCTCTGCATCTATTGAGAGGATCATATGGTTCTTGGTTTTTCTCTTGCTGATATGATGAATCACACTGATTGTTTTACAAGTGTTGAACCAGCCTTGTGTCCCGGGAATAAATCCTACTTGGTCATGGTGAATAATTTTCTTAATGTACTGCTGTATCCTATTGGCTAGTATCTTGTTGAGAATTTTTGCATCCATGTTCATCAGGGATATTGGTCTATAATTCTCCTTTTTGGTGGGGTCTTTGTCTGGTTTTGGAATTAATGTGATGCTGGCCTCATAGAATGAATTTGGAAGTACTCCATCTCTAAAGCTGTGGTCATCAAGACAGTGTGGTACTGGCACAAAACAGACACATAGGTCAATGGAACAGAATAGAGAATCCAGAAGTGGACCTTCAACTTTATGGTCAACTAATATTCGATAAAGGAGGAAAGACTATCCACTGGAAGAAAGACAGTCTCTTCAATAAATGGTGCTGGGAAAATTGGACATCCACATGCAGAAGAATGAAACTAGGCCACTCTCTTGCACCATACAGAAAGATAAACTCAAAATGGATGAAAGATCTAAATGTGAGACAAGATTCCATCAAAATCCTAGAGGAGAACACAGGCAACACCCTTTTTGAACTCGCCACAGTATCTTCTTGCAAGATACATCCACGAATGCAAAAGAAACAAAAGCAAAAATGAACTATTGGGACTTCATCAAGATAAGAAGCTTTTGCACAGCAAAGGATACAGTCAACAAAACTAAAAGACAACCTACAGAATGGGAGAAGATATTTGCAAGCGATGTATCAGATAAAGGGCTAGTTTCCAAGATCTATAAAGAACTTATTAAACTCAACAGCAAAGAAACAAACAATCCAATCATGAAATGGGCAAAAGACATGAACAGAAATCTCACAGAGGAAGACATAGACATGGCCGACATGCACATAAGAAAATGCTCTGCATCACTTGCCATCAGGGAAATACAAATCAAAACCACAATGAGATACCACCTCACACCAGTGAGAATGGGGAAAATTAACAAGACAGGAAACCACAAATGTTGGAGAGGATGTGGAGAAAAGGGAACCCTCTTGCACTGTTGGTGGGAATGTGAACTGGTGCAGCCACTCTGGAAAACTGTGTGGAGGCTCCTCAAATAGTTAAAAATAGATCTTCCCTACGACCCAGCAATTGCACTGCTGGGGATTTACCCCAAAGATACAGATGCAATGAAACACCGGGACACCTGCACCCCGATGTTTATAGCAACAATGTCCACAATAGCCAAACTGTGGAAGGAGCCTCAGTGTCCATCGAAGGATGAATGGATAAAGAAGATGTGGTTTATGTCTACAATGGAATATTACTCAGCCATTAGAAATGACAAATACTCACCATTTGCTTTGACGTGGATGGAACTGGAGGGTATTATGCTGAATGAAATAGTCAGCTGGAGAAGGACAAACATTATATGTTCTCATTCATTTGGGGAATATAAATAATAGTGAAAGGGAATAGAAGGGAAGGGAGAAGAAATGGGTAGGAAATATCAGAAAGGGAGACAGAACATGAAGACTCCTAACTCTGGGAAATGAACTAAGGGTGGTGGAAGGGGAGGAGGGCGGGGAGGTGGGGGTGAATGGGTGATGGGCACTGAGGGGGGCACTTGACGGGATGAGCACTGGCTGTTATTCTGTATGTTGGCAAATTGAACACCAATAAAAAATAAATTTATTATTAAAAAAAAAAAAGAAGCAGCGGATGACCATGATGAGGAAGGTTGTTAGACAACTACGATAGGATGAGAGAAGTTGAGCTCCAGACCCATGGGTGCAGGATCAGTGGACACCATCTCACTACTGTGTTGGGTTTGTACTTCTGATCTCCTCCCAGAAGCATCCAGTAAGGAGTCTAGAAGACCAGGGGACTGAAGTCAGACGTTGTGGCTGAGGTAACTAGTTTTCCCTCAAAAAATGCACACTCTTTCCATGGTGGAGCAAGTGCAAGAACAAAGCTGCCCACCGAGGGCCTCCACTCACACCTCCCACTTCTGTATACACATCCAGCCATGTGACCTGCCCTCCTCAAATGTGCATATATAGAAATGGGATGTGGCACTTCCGGGCTGGGTTCTTAGGCAACAAAGATCACACTCTGCCTTCTTCTCTTTCTGTACATCAGCTGCCAGATGCAGATGTACCAGGGCCTTAGGAAAAAGATGAAAACCTGCCTAAGGGGGGCCCGAGGCCACCGAGTTCCCCACATCCAGGAAAGTTGTCTTTGAGACAGGAATACCCATGTTGCATTCTGACATGAGTGAAAAATAGATTTCTATTATAGTAAGTGACAGGATGTTATGGTTTATTAGTTGTGCTAACAGGAAGAATGTCCTGATATGGCAACAGGGGGAGACCTTGAAAACACTCTTAGAAAAAAAAAAACCTTATATATAAAGGACTTACACATGGCATTATGAGATTCACATGATGTTCTAGACTAGGAGACTAACAAAAATCTCAGAAAGCTTGTGGAGGAGTGGGGTGAGGTTTCACTGGAAGAAGCATGAAAAAACTTTACGGGGTGATCTTTAGGTTTTTGATTTTTTAAAAGATTTTATTTATTGATCCATGAAACACAGGGAGAGCGGCAGAGAAATAGGCAGAGGGAGAAGCAGGCTCTCTGCAGGGAGACTCATGTGGGACTTGATGCCAGGGCCCCAGGATCACACCCTGAATGGAAGGTAGACACTCAATCACTGAGCCATGTAAATGTCCCAGGTTTTTGATATTGACATGGGTTTAGGTTCCACAAGAGTCTGATTTTTCAAAAGTCAGCAAATATGCAGTTAAGATTTGTGCACTTCTGGTATATAAATTTCACACCCCCAAACACTTATAAACAAATATTGAACTCTAGTTAATGATAGGTATGCTGTAAAACTTAGAGGAAAGATTTAGTCATGTCTACTCGGGAATGCGTCAAAGGTGAGATGAATCACATACAGTTCACAGACAAACCACTGAAACTGAGAGAGGTTCACAGCAAGTAGTCTAACCTTTACTCTAAGAATGACATCGGGTGGGATTTGAATCCAGTTCTCTCTCATTCCAAGTCTTTGCTCCTTCCACCCTACACTGGAATTAATAGGAAGAAAATCTAAATGACTCCATATGACTCACTGTGAGAAGAAAGATTCCAGGGAAGGGAAGAAGACTGTGAAAAGTTAGAATTCCACAGGAAGACCAGGTAAAAATATAGAGTTTCAACAATAGACTGCTAATTGGCACTAACGCTCATATCTAATGTGGGGTTTTCTGAGGGCTGTGACATTCATGGATGACTAATTAACCTGTGTGGCAAATCCATCCCATTTGCTGCCATGACACAGCCAATCAAGACTGGCTTACTGTTTGCTCATTTGGAAAATGATTAGGATTCCCATTTAGACTTAATTACAGTGCAAAGGTTGACAATTATCTTCTCTATAGAAGCATCAGATGCTTCAATATCTCAGTGAACATGTGCCTATAATTATGTACATAATTTGTCTGGCAGAAAATGTAACCCAGTCATTACCTGGATCTTATGCCTATAATTAGAGATCATAAAAATACCAAATGGGAGAAGTAGGTTGGTGGGATATTAGGCCCGTTATAATATAAGAATCTATAGGGAGCTGTTAGCGGGGACTCAGTAGCAACCAACATCTTTTGGATTGCTGCCCTCTGTTAAAGATAATTAAGAAGTGTGAGAGAAAGGTGAAAATCATGACAGAGTGAGAAAGCACAGCACAATTGCTTTTCCAGGTCTTGACTGCAATCATTAAAAGTCTCATAGGTACCCAGATTCAACACAACTAAAACCAAACTCATTAACCAACCCTTGCCCTACCATACTTACTACTCCTCTTGTGTTTGCTGTCTTAACTATGGCTAGGCACTCTAGAGACATATGTAACCATTGCAACCTATTTCAATCCTTCCAGTCAAAGAGATGAAATTCTAATCATTGAATGTTTCTTGGTGGCATCACGTCTCCATGGTGTGATCCTTCCATACTTCTGCTTTCATCACTGTTGTAGAGTTAGTTGCAAGAGAAGGGAGAAATGGTTTTGCCTCTCTCTAGATCCTCTTCTCTGATGCTCCCCTTCTACGTTTTCTTCACCATGACCATTTCTCTAGTCACAAAGAAAATTATGTCACTCTACCTTCAAAAGAGTTAAGAATGTCCATCTTTTTCCTAAACAGCATTTATCAGGGCACATCAAGAATTTTATACTTTGGATTCTGTGCCAGCTTATCCTTTCCTGACCTACTCTTCAATTTAGGTAGCTTCAGTAGATGACTTATACTGAATATAGAATGCAGTATGCTCATTATTTCAGTTATGTTTGCAGGCTAGCTGACTACTCCAAAACTGTGTATGCTATTTCCTCCTCCTGAAATGCCAATCGCTCCTTCTATTTAACTCCTACATGTCTTTTAAGGTTAACTTTCATGCCAATTGCTCAACTTGCTCCACATTCTCTAAAAAAAAAAAAAAAAAAAAACAGTCTCTCCACAATACCTCTATAGTATTAGATTCAACCCTCTTTTATCCTAAATTGAAATATCATTGTCTATGTCTTGCGTATTTATCCCTGTGGTTAATAGGTAAGTGTGAAGTCATGTCTTATTTACTTTAAAATCCCTTTATATAGCACACAGCCTGGTACATGGTAGGTGCTGAATACATGTTCTACCGATTATGAAATTGATTCACTGAAGGAATAGATAAATGGTTCTGTGATACATGTATTCCTAGGCTTGGTGCACTCCCAAGAACAAGTTTAATACCTGTGGTTGCCAGCTTCCAAGAGATACACCAATGATCTCTATCCCCTACTATTCACATTGTGTAGTTCCTTTCTACATTCTACTGGAA
The DNA here is from genome assembly GCF_011100685.1 of Canis lupus familiaris. Taxonomy (NCBI): domain Eukaryota; kingdom Metazoa; phylum Chordata; class Mammalia; order Carnivora; family Canidae; genus Canis; species Canis lupus. The sequence continues at coordinate 46,888,214 of NC_049224.1, read as the reverse complement.
CTGGTCTATGTGTCCATTAGTCATGGTATTATCCTTCTGAGAATGGGCTAAAAGACTGTATAGCTTCCATCACTCTGTCTCTTGATATCTCTGCCTTTCTGTCTTTCTGTCTCTCTCTCCACTCACCCTAGTATAAACCAGCTGTCATGGTGTGAGCAGTCCTATGGAGGGGTTCACAGGGGAAGAAAGTGAGGCCTCCCCCCCACAGTCACCTGAGTGAGCTTGTAACTCACCTCAAACTCAGCCAAGCCTGCAGGTGACTGAGGCCCCAGGAGTCAGCTTGACAAAATCCTCATGAGACTTAGAGATGGAGAACCAGAACCACCCAGCTCAGCTCCTCCCAGATTCCCAGACCTTATATGACACAATAAGTGTGTATTACTATAAGCTGTTATGTTTTGGAGTAAATTTATATGTAGCAATAAGTAATTAACTTACTTCCTAATAAATTTCTGTGGATGTTATTAAAAGTAGTAAGAAGGAAGTGGTTTTTTTCCTCTTCTTCAATTTTTAGTCAAAGGATTTTGTTGTTACTAGGATAGACACCTGGGTGGTAGTGTCTATGTGAAGCCAAACACCTGGGCTTTGTCTCCATCACAAAGAACCTCTCAGATACAATGAAGAGGTAGTAATGATCTCACTTCTTGGAGTGAATATTTGTGCTAATTAGCAGCATGTTAAAGTATAGCATGTCAAGCAATAAGCTATTTGTACTTAATCTTCCAACACGTTTTTTAATAGAAAGAATGTGATGCCAAGGAAATGAATGTTAAACTACTATATCTAGTTAGACCTTGCAAAGTAGCACTATTTTCCTAGCTTTGTAGTTCGATGTCTAATTGCTAAACTAATAAAATTTCTGATTGCTATGGTTAAAAATAAGAACATTCATTTTGTTTCAACAATATTGGAACATGAAAAAATATATAATACTACCTAGAAGGGACCTTATTTATGCACTTTTAAGAAATTCAGGAAGGGATTTTAAAAATGCAGTATTGCTCAGGATTCCACAGTCTTTATACTCAAATATACTTCCATGAAAGTGTTTATATTTATAATAATTAAGAAAATGTCATAAATTACAGACATAATAAACATTGTCTATACTAATTTAATAATTTTATGGTTTATACTAACTTGTTCATCCATATTCAGCTACTCACCAAACATTTATGGAATGTCAACTATTAACTGATCAACAGTTTTAATATTGTTAATATTATGGGGTACAAGAACCAAAAATTATGGACTTTCAGCATGAACAAACCTCTCAAGTTAGAACTTTTCCTTCTCCCTCTGGAAATCATCTGAAAGACACACACACACACACACACACACACACACACCAAAGAAACCAAACAAGATCCTTGCATGCTGTGTTCAGTAAAACTAAGAGACAAATATAATTCCTAGACCTCAAAATATTTCTAAGGATTGTGAAAAGCAGCTGGCACTGAACAGAAGCCATACCAGAAGAACAGAATAATAAAGTAATGGGAGAAATCTCAGTGGCAATAGGTCTCAGCATTGATTGATCTCAGAAAGTAGCAACAATACATACTTCCTAAAGGAAGCACAGAACCCTGAAGTGAAAAACTTGGATCTCTTATTCACAATATTCTGAGTAAGAGCTGGGCAGACTGGGCTGATGAAAAATCTTTGGTGGACCCCATCTGGTTGAAAGAAGCTCAAGGTAGCAAGGTGACTCAGAAAAGTAGATTGGTCATATCTGCTGGCAGTTCATGACACAAAGAAGAGAGATTTTGAGTTATGAAAACCAGCTACACCAGAACAGTGTCTCGATTCCTTCTTATAAGAAGCTTTTATAATTATCTTGCCCACAAAATACAATTTATTCAATGATAAATAATCAAAGGAGCTAACACAACATTGACACAAAGATTTAAAAGGAAATAAAAATCAGGAAATGACAAACATAATAATAGACTAAAAATGCATACATGTATGTATGTGCACACACAAATTTGTCATGGAATAGATAAAAATTGTAGCCAAATAAATTTGACACAAATTTTTAAATCCTAAAGAATACAACCTTTCCATGGAGAACCATGAAGCCAAAATCAAAGAATTCAGAGAAAATACGGTAAGTGTAGCAGGAAGATATTAAATGTAGGCTAGAACATTTCAGAGATGAAATAAATGAAAAATAAAACCATTACAAAAATCAAAACAAAGTCGAAAGACATGCAAAATAGACTATATGCAGAGGAAGTCACAGTAAAGATATAGAAGGTAGAAATGAGATATCCAATATTAAAAAGGAAATAAATATTTAGAAAGAGAACAATAGATTATACACTACAGACATAGGATATCTAGCATGTATATCATTTAAGTCCTGGAAGATGAATGTCAAACTATGAATGAAACAAATATTAAATGTATAATTCAAAAATACTTCCTGACACATAAAGGCTATCAACCTACATATTGAAGGGGCTCACAATATACTAGAGAAGATTTAAGAGTTAATACTAATAGAATAGTTGATACTGTGATATACTCCAAGGACACCATTCCATATTTATTTCTTCCTCAATAAAAGGAATGATTTCTTAGAAATCATGTTTCTTGGAAAACAAGACAAAAAGATTGAGCAACTCATTTATGAGAGGAAACAAAAATCAAGCTGAGTTCAGATTTATCCCAAACGATATTCATTGATAGAAAACAGCAGGGCAACACCTACAAGATTCTTAAGGAAAGAAAGTATAAGGCAAGTATTTTATACCCAACAAAGCTTTCTTTATGTGTCCAGTTCACAAGCAATTTTCAACATGGGGAATCTCAGAAAATATTTACCCATGAATCCTTCTTGTCACGAGTAATAGAAAGAAACTTTATGAACCAAGAAAAGACTGAGGAGGCGAAAGGAAAAAAATCGGAGGTGGCCAATATGTTCAGTGCATTTGAGTGGAAAGGAAGATTAAAACAGGTGCATATGAGAGTACAAGAACAGAATGTACATGTCTATGTCCTGCCAACATAGACATGATCCAACGGGCACAAACTGGGAAGGAAAGGAAAGTGAGAGGTACAATAGGTTCACTGAATACTTCATCAATAATTGCTGGATAGAAATTATTTTATCTAAAGCTGCCAAAAAATGTAAGAGAAAATAAGCATATTATTGCTCATAGCAACTACTAATAGTTACTTCCAAGGAAACAGGAGAATACTAGTAAGATAATTGAATTTATCTGTTTTTTCATAATAGTTAAGGTAGACAAAATTAAGCAAAAGTATAGACTATTTAAATAACCTAACTTTTTTTAGAGAAAGAGAGACAGAGAGTACATGTCCATGTGCAGGGATTGAGGCAGAGGGAGAGTGTTAAGCAGGCTAGAAAAGACAACAAAATGAACTTAAGGAAAGCAGAAGGGATCAATAAAGATAAATTAAATTAAATTGTTAGAAATCAGTCTTAAAAATAAAATAATCCACAAGCAAAAAAAAAAAAAAAAAAAAAAAAAAAAAAAATAAAATAATCCACAAGCTAATTTAAATCAATTATCTACTAATCAATAAAGATGAAAAGAAATTTTTAAAAAGGGCACAAAAATAAATTAAAAAAATAAAAAGGGCACAAAAATGTTGGGGCAAGTAACATAAGGAGCAGGAGAAATTAAGGGAATCATAAAAATAATGTTACTCAACTTCATGCAAATGGATTTGAAAATCATCATGATATGGACATTTTTTTGTGAAATTAGTAAAGCATAAGAAGTTCAGTCTCCAAAAGAGACATGGAAAAAAGTTGTTGAAGAACTACTCAAGGGGGAAAAAATCACCAGGGAAATTAAACTAACCTTTAAAAAGTAGATAATTACAATGTTATTTAAACTATTCCATAGTCATAGGCAAAGAAGAAAACTTTCCAAATACTTCCTATGAGATGAACATTTAACTTTTACCATAGCCTGAAAAAGTTGAATCATACACTAAGCAAACTATAGACCTAATCCTTCTTATGCATATCCTAAATCATATCCTAACATATCACTTCAAAAAATAAAATATGTAAAACTAGAATACTTAGTTATTAACAAAGAGTACATTTTAAAATAATAATGATCAAGTAGTGCTTATTGCAGCCATATGGAAAGAATGTAACATGAAATCAAGAGTCCATTTCTGGTCTACAGTTCATTGTTAAAACTTTGACTTGTGGTTATTAGTTAAGTTGTATTCAGTAATAACACTGAGTCAAGCATTTTTTAAAGATTTTATTTATTTATTCATGAAAGACACACACACACAGAGGCAGAGACATAGGCAGAGGGAGAAGCAGGCTTCTTGCAGGGAGCCCGATATGGGGCTCGATCCCAGGACCCCTGGATCACACCCTGAGCCAAAGTCAGACGCTCAACCACTGAACCACCTAGATGTTCCTCAAGCATTGTTTTAAGCACTTTACATCTATTAATTCATTTTATCCTTGCAGATGTTCATTTCTGCATTATGTAAATGTGGAAAGGAAGGCATACTTTTTTTAAAAAAGATTTTATGTATTTATTCATGAGATATACAGAGAGAGAGACACAGAGACATAGGCAGAGGGAGAAGCAGACTCCATGCAGGGAGCCCAATGTGAGACTTGATCCTGGGACTCCAGGATCATGCCCTAGGCCAAAGGCAGACACTCAACGGCTGAGCCACCCAGATGTCCCAGAAGGCATACTTTTAAGTAACTTCCCCAACTTCACACAGTAATTTCTGGAGATAAAATTGGATCCCAAGTAATCTGGCTCCAGAGACCATAATTTTACTCACTTTATTTATTCTCACTTTTTATTCCAGGACCCAAATTAAGATATTTTTCCAATTTCCTAATGCTCATATTACATTCAACATATTCAGCCAGAAATGAGTTTGGTTATTATATTACTGCAAAAGAGAGGCTAGTTTTGTTTCTGAGGCATCTCAGAAGCCATGTATGTTCTCAAGGGTGATAATTCATGCAAGGCCCTTAGCGCATGCATGGCCATAGCAAGTCTTCACCAGTTTCGGTTGCCATTAGGACTGTCAGGGAAGGATGTAGGTGTAGATGTTTACCTTTCTGTGCATTTCATATGGTATCATGAGTGACCATACAACTTCTGACAAGCAGAAAGAAAGATGCCTTTTATATTTGTTCCAAGGTCTTTATTTTCCTGTATTGAGTCTGATCCTCGTCTTCACACCTCAAAAACACCTCCAGGTGTTGAGAAAAACTAATAGTAAGGAAAATATGTTATATATTTAGAATGAAATATTATTTAGCCTTAGAAAAGAAGGAAACCCTGCCTTTTGTGACAACATGGATAAACAGGGAGGACATGATAAGTGAAACAGGTCAGACACAGAAAGACAAATACTGCATGATTCTATTTTATATAAAGTTTCAAAAATTGTTAAATGCACAGAGGCAGAATGTAGACTGGTGGTTGCCATGGGCAGGAGAAATAGAATATTGGTCAGGTGGTACAAAGTTTCAGTTATGCAAGGTGAATGAGTTCTGGAGAGCTAGTGAACACCAATATGACTACAGTTAATACTGTAACTGTATGAAATTCCTAACAGGGTAGATCTTAAGAGCTCTTATCACAAAAACTGGAATTAAGGTTATGGATATGTTAATTAGCCTGGTAGTGCTAATCGCAACACTCACCTATATCAAAACCTCAAGTTGTACACCTTAAATATACACAATTCTTATTTGTCAATTATATATCCCTAAGGATGGAAAAAAATAGAATTATTCTGCTCAGTTGGTGACAACTCCATAATAAATGTACTTTATAAGTTCAAAGATGTATGCGTTTTCCTTGCAGGATAAGCCTGTGCAATTTGAAAGGGCCAGAGGCTTGGAATCATCGTGAATAGTGTCAACAAAAACAAATCCCACCAACGAACAGAGTGGGAGTGAGCAGTAGGGCAGAGTGAACCCTGCACATCCAATGCTTCCTTGAGGCAGGGCATTTTTTCTGTACCGTTCACCCTCCAGGGACTCATCCAGCCTCATTCCAAACCTCATTTTTCTACCGGTGAATGTTAGCATGAGGAGCGATGGAACAAGATTTCCAAATGAGAAGTGGTTAATCCTTTGTTTTCATGTGGCTACACAGGCTCTTGACGTTAATACCAGGAGGTGTCAACTGCACCCTATCATTTGTATGCATGTCAGCTTTGTAATATTACTTAGCGCTAATAGATTAGGATTTCAGGGCATTCTGCATTGGCAGATTTCCTGGGAGGAGGGGGAAGGACAGGTGAGCATCTTCACAGGCAAGAAAAGAAGCTAATTCATGTTTCTGCCTCCTGCCTCTAGTGAAGAGTAAGCTCCTTCAAGTGTCTCTGATTACAGGCCACCGTGTGATTTCTTAGTAAATAGCAATTAGTGGTGACAATGAATGCTAATGCCATATGAAAATAAACTGAGAAGGCCAGCCCAGGATTTAGGAGGATCGAAACTCCCTCTTGGTAGGAGAATACTCAGCAGTTTAAACAATCACATGGTTCCAAAGTATTATTTATCCAGGAAAATAGAAAGCAGAGTACCAAATGTGCATTCTTAATGTAATAAAATATGAATTCAGGAGGATGTATATCTATCTATCATCTATCTATCATCTATCTATCTCACTCTGTGAACAAGGACCAATTCCATTGCTTTTTTTTCCTCCAATACTTTTGTAAACCACAATAAAATAAATTCCTAAAAATAAATTGAAATCACAAGCAGGCATTCAGGGGCACCTGAGTGGCTCAGTCAGTTGCATGTCTGCCTTTAGCTCAGGTCATGATCTCAGAGTCCTGGGATTGAGCCCCAGGTCAGGCTCCATACTCAGTGGGGAGTTTGCTTGAGGATTCTCTCTCTCCCTCTGCCCCTCCCCCTTCTGTGTGCTCTCTTTCTCTGTAAATCAATCATCAATCAATCAATACAATCTTTAAAAAAAAAGCAGACATTCAAAGTATATGCTCATTTAAATAAATTAGATTCAACAAATACACACACACTATATGTATATACACACAGTTATGTACACACACACTAGTTCAAACTTTGGTTAACTAATAATAAAAGTTAAAGATCAAAGGAGTCCCTTTACTTTTCCACCATTAATTGCCTTTTTATACAGCTCTCAGTTGACGAGGAACAACAGTATCAGAGATGTCCTTTGTGCCTATTCAGCATTTTTGGCTGGCCTACTCATTCCTTATTTCAGCTTTCCATGGCCCCAACATACTTTACACAGACACAAGCTGACTTCCCCTTGACTGGTTCTTACTTTGTTCTTCTAGTCACATCAGCTGGAGCTGTCCCCATGACAGCAAGGCTTGGGTGTCCTGGGACCCCCCTCAGTTTGGTGCACCTAGAACACAGAAGTGCAAGGCTGTAGCACTCCAATGGGTGATGTTCTGCTCAGCGGGAGGAGTAGCTAGTATATGAATTTCCCCTCTTTCTTCCCCCAGACACACTGTTTGAGGTTCTCTCAGAGGACAATCTCATAGAATAGGGCACTGAGGGACACCTGGGTGTCTCAGAGGTTAAGCATCTGTCTTCAACTCAGGGTGTGATCCCAGGGTCCTGGGATCGAGTCCCACATTGGGTTCCCTGCAGGGAGCATGCTTCTCCCTCTGCCTGTGTCTCTGCCTCTCTGTGTGTCTCTCATGAATAAATAAATATAATCTTAAAAAAAAAAAAAGCACTGAGTGGCTACCCATCGTGTCTCTCTTCCTCAACGTGACTTCCCCCATGATGTCTCAATTCTGTCTGTCCCTTTATTTTACAGATGCAGAAGTAAGAACCATTAATTTGGGGCCATGGCAAGGGTTCTAGTCCTCTTTCCATGATATCAGTGAACCTCCCATGAGCTGAAGAGTCACAGGGGGTCTTTAAAGCTATTATTCCAGTGTTTCTAGATTCAACTATATTGAAATGCCCACCATGAGGAAACATTTGCATGCTAAGGTGGATCTGACATTACACTCCGTGGTTGTATTGTGTCCTCGGGCAGTCATTAAAAAAATACAAGTGAGGGAACTAAATAACAGAAGTTCTCTCACTTTGGAGGTCAGAAATTTAAAATTAAAGTGTCAGTAGGACCATGCTTCCTGTATGACTTGAGGAAGAGTCCTTCCTTTTCTATTTCTAAATTCTGGTGATGAGCACACTTGTGGATGTCCCTTGGCTTACAGGTACATCACACAATCTCTGCCTCTGTCAACATGTGGCAATATATTATTTTCTGTGTCCTTACGTGTTGATGTCTGGGGTTTTGCTGACCCTGGAGCAGTCCCCTGGGGTCCGGCTGACCCTGGAGGGACTGCCTCTCCCAAAACCAGCCACTTCCTAGAAAGAATAACTCTAGTTGAAGATCTCCTTTTTCAAAGCAAACCAGCCAATCTAGAGCCTATGTCCCTACCACTTCCTTTATGGCCTGTAATTCTGAGAGCCACTAATCCACCTGCCCTAATCACCCCAGCTCCAGATACCTGACAACTCAGGACAGCCCGTGTGCTCCAGAGCCCACTGAAAAATTTTCAAACTAGGTAATCCTAAACTGGCTTACTATGCTTCACTTGTTCCTTCCCAAAGAAACCATAATAAAGACTCTTACCCTCATTTTTCTCCCTCTTTCTCCTAACCAATCTATGTGCTTCCTTGTGTGGCTATATGTGGTATGACATGCCTCCTACCTCTATGGAACTATGAGTGCAATCTTCTTCATTTATAATGGGCTGTGTGCCCTCCCACAGCCTGGGTACCCTTAAAACACATGATGTTTTTCCTGTGTGTGTCTCTTCTCCGCTCCTGATAAAGACAGAAGTCATAATGGATTAAGGCCCACCCTAATTGACCATGACCTCATCTCAAACTGGTAACATCTGTAAAATTTCTATAAAAATTGAGGACGTTAACATATCTCAACATAAGTTTAGATATTTAACATATCTTCTTTGGAGAAGTGGTTTAACCCATAATAATGTTGTGTAGCGGGTATTGAGAATATTCAGTTTTATGATGTCTCATCCCAGTGTTGTCTAGAGCAGGGGTTAGCAAACGTTTTCTGTAAAGGGCCAGATCATGAATATTTTAGGCTTTTGGGGCTGCATGCGCTCTGTCACATTTTTTCCTCCTCTTCTTCTACTTTTTCTCCTCCCCTTCCTCCTTCCTTTTCTTCTTCTTCTTCTTCTTCTTCTTCTTCTTCTTCTTCTTCTTCTTCTTCTCCTTAAAAAATGTTAAAAAGGGGGAGGTACCTAGGTGGTTCAGTTGGTTAAACATCTGCCTTCAGCTCAGGTAATCATCCCAGGGTCCTGGGATCCAGCCCTGCATTGGGCTCTCTGCTCAGCGGGGAGTCTGCTTCTCCCTCTACCTCTCCCCCTAACCCCCCTGCTCATGTTCTTTTTCTTGCTCTCTCTCTCTCTCAGATAAATAAATAAAAATCTTTTTAAAATGTCAAAAAAAAGTTAACTCATGAGTGGTACTGAAACCAGCCACAGACCAGATTTGGCAGGTGAACTACAGTTTTCTGTCCCCGAATCTGTAGCAAGGATCAAATGAAACGAAATGGGAGGAGGAGAGGGGATAAACAATACCTGGCAGATATTCAGTACTCATGGTGTTATTTTTCTCAGCTATATCGTTACAATTAACATCTAGCCCAAAGGTTGCCAGATATTTCTCATCTTAATGGCTAATTGGCAAGCTATATCCTGTTTAAATAGTTTTCAGTGTCAGCTTCCATAACCCAAGTAAGATAAGTTTAAGGAAAGAAGATCAGGAATAGCATCCAATGCCACCCTGGTATACTCCCCGTGAGCCATGCTTAGGGTGACTGTTGGGCACAGTGGTGACAGAGGTGGTGAGGTGTGTAGATGATGCACAGTTTGGGCTTGCTTTAGCCATACGACCACTTAAGCCATACGACCACTAACACTGCTGGAAGAACCAGCAGATGGAAGAACCAGCAGATATTTGATCCTTTTTTCTTCTTGATCAGATAGTTTGGGTTCTTGGCTCCACAAGAAAGGTGCCTACCACCCCCAAGAGGGAGAAAACGGGCTTGAACCAGAGCCAGTTCTA